>NC_060267.1:31967927-33330634 GCF_021613505.1 Equus quagga
CCCTGTCACAGAGCACCTAAGTCAGGGCTTTACCCCTGTCACAGAGCGCCTAAGTCAGGGCTTTACCCCTGTCACAGAGCACCTAAGTCAGGGCTTTACCCCTGTCACAGAGCACCTAAGTCAGGGCTTTACCCCTGTCACAGAGCGCCTAAGTCAGGGCTTTACTCCTGTCACAGAGCGCCTAAGTCAGGGCTTTACTCCTGTCACAGAGCACCTAACTCAGGGCTTTACCCCTGTCACAGAGCACCTAAGTCAGGGCTTTACTCCTGTCACAGAGCACCTAAGTCTGGGAAAAGAAGATCCATCAAGCAATAGTTCTAGACGTTCTATTTTGAAACTTTTCACATCCTTATTTCAATACAAATTAACTTTGCAATGTAGTTTGTTTTCAACATGCTTGCTGTCTTTACTATTTCTAGACTTGAGAGACAATAAGCCCTCACTGTATAGTCTGACCTGTGACCACTGCAGGTCTATACTGGGAGTCAGTGAGCTATGCTTAGCATAATGGTTGACAGCACCAATCATAGACGTAAGGGCACAAAGACATGGATTCAAATAGTAGTTCTCCTTGTTATCGCTATTCTCGTCATGTGGTCTTTGATAACTTTTAAAACCTGAAATTCAGCACCATCATCTGAAAAATGAGAATTAGCATCCACTTCATAGTGTTGTTCTGATGAACAACCTACAGTAAGTGTTCAATAATTTTTAGTTATTAATCACTAAAATGAAAGATGAACTTCTATAGATATGATTTGAACAATATCCTATGGATGTTCATTTTCTACTGGTCCATTCTTTCGTGAAATTGTTAAATTATAAATCTTCATGGTAGAAATTCAACTATATATTTTAATATCTTATTTTTATATTAAATTGTCCCTGATATATTAATTTGTAAATTACTATACATAATTTATCTATGTATAAGTTTAGAAATTCGTTAATGCACTTCTTTCAACCACACACATATGAATGGCGTATTTGCCCGGTGCCGACCAACACCAGATACTGGAGCAGTTTCTAGGGACGCTGCCCTCAGGGGTATTCATGTCTAACAGACAATCATGAAACATAAATACACGTTCTTACATTTGACTTGGAGAATTATTTTATAAAACAAATAAGTTTTCTTCAATAAACACATTAACAACCAACTTTTTCCCTCAGCACAAAATGACTTTTTAAGTAGAAAGTATCAAAAATGAGAAGTTATAATAGAAAAAACATAAGTGCTTTTAGCAGAGCAGATGGCAATAAAATATGTGGTGGCTATAATAATTAAGATCTCAGGAATCAAAATACAATTTTCTTGCTTTTCATTTACTTATATTAGCTTTTCATGAATAAAATATGTCTACAGTGAGAAATAGGTACAGTTACTACATGTAACCACCTTGGGACAGCGCCTATTAAACAGTAAAAACTTAAATTGTTAGATGCTATTATTATACTATTACAACTTCTACTTCTACTTCCTTTTTTTATTGTGGTAAAATATACACATATATAACATAAAAATTCCCATTTTAACCTTTTTTTAAGTAGACAAGTGGCATTACCTATATTCACAATGTTGTCCAACTATCATCACTATTTCTTAATTTTTCATAATCCCCAATAGAAATTCTGCACCCATTAAGCAATAACTCCCCATTCCCCCTTGCCCCAGCCCCGGTAAGCTCTAATCGGCTTTCTGTCCCTATGAATTTGCCTCTTCTAGATTTCATAAATGCAGAATCAAACAGTAGTTGTCTTTGTGTCTGGCTTATTTCAATTAACACAATGTTTTCAAGCTTCATTCATGTTGTAGCATGTATCTGAACATCATTCCTTTTTATGGCTAATATTTCATTTTATGTATACACCCCTTTTGTTTATCCATTCATCTGCTGATGTACACTTGGGTTGTTTCCACCTTTTGGCTATAATGAACAACGCTACTATGAACATTCACGTTTAAGTATCTATTTGAGTCCCTGTTTTAATTCTTTGGGGTATACACCTAGGAGTAGAATTGCTGGGTCATGTAATAATTTTACATTTAATATTTTGAGGAACACCAAACTGTTTTCTACAGTTGCTGCACCATTTCACATTCCTACCAGCAATGTACAAGTGTTCCAACTTCTCCAAATACTCTACGACATTTGCTATTTTCCATTTTTTAAAATTATAGTCATCTTAGTGGTTGTGAAATGGTATCTCATGGTGGTTTTTATTTGCATTTCCCAAATGTCTAAGCATGTTAAACATCTTTCCAAATGCTACTTCTACTTCTAACTACTACAACTACTACTTTTCAACTATTACTAGTATTATCTCCACAAAAAGGGAAACTGATTAGAATTCGTTTTGCAGCCTTTATAAAGGACTGTAGTAGCAAGTTTATTGGATTTGAGGTTTACTCATTATCTGAGATTCTGCCAGAGGTAGAGATGCCTTTCCCCTCTGGGCCAGACGTTATTTAGTTATTTAATCAAAGTAAGCTAGAAATTATATCGTCGAGAGAGCTTGGCCAAAAAGGTTTCAGCCTCCCTTTATTCTATCTAAAATAAAGTATGAAGCATATGTGGAGATTGTCTATATTACTGCTGCCTCCTGTTTCAATAAAGAATGGTCAATATATTCTTCTGCACCTTACTAGTTGACCATTCCAAAGTGGAGATATTCTGAATGCCTTTTGTTACATAACTCAGAGCCAAAACTGAACCAAATGCAACATCCAATCATAAGACTCTTTTACAAATATTTTTAATTTCTAAACAAAGAGGGACTCTGAACAGAGTTTGCAAGACATAGCCTTACAGTATTTTAAAAGGCTTTATGAAAATTAATTGAAATCTATACCAGTAAATCTCATCCAAGAATAGTGAAGAGTAGTTTATTACATTTTGCTTATCTAAAATGTTCTGATTGTTTCTTACAATCATATTGAAAATTTAGTAATTTTTTTAGGAAACTGAAGAATACATGCAAACTATAGAGTTCCATTAATCTTATAGAGCAGATGCTTAGTGCAAGGGTGTCAAAAACAATCCTTTGAAATTTAGCCTAAAACAGAAGGCTTTCAGAAATAGGTTATGCTTTTTTCTCCCTTTGGAAGAAATTCTTCCAAGTGAAAAATGTTTGATGCAGACTCAAATATAAATATAGAAGTTCTGTGGTTTTTACTTGATTCCTGTAAAAAAAAAAAAAGAAATATAAAAAATCTCTTCTTTCCTGGAATGTGAGTCACAAGAGATATTACAAAGGGATTAATCACGATCACAGGGAATAGTTTTTTGTATATTATATTTTAGACTAAGCAAACATGGAAGTTCAGGTTCAAGTACACAATTATTCATTTATCACAGATCCACAAACTTCATGTTATTTTATATGTATGTGGTATGTGTGTGCGAGTGTGCAGCATATATTCTGGTAATGCAAACTCAACAAGTATCTTCTTTCACCTTCTATAAAGTGCAACATTAAACAAGATCAAATGATCTGGTAGGGCAGTCAAAGTACACTCTCATATAAGCCTCCGTTTAACATGACCTGAAAAACACTACACAAATTTAATAAATGTCTTAATATAAAGTGAGTCACAGACATTTCACTCTTTCATGGGCCAATATATTAAATATTGTTTAGAAAGAAAACCTAAAAAAGATAAACTATGGGATTAAATCTACTTAAAGAAGTTACTATAAGCCCAATAATATCAATAAACTTCTTACACTGAATAAAATAAAACTATAATATAAGCTACACTATATTTATTTTACCCAAATGGACATATTTCTAACAGGCATGAAAAATGTAACCAAATAAGTTATTCCCCCAATTAAATAGGCCTTTTACTTAAGGTAGTGATACAAAGGAATGAGGTAAAAATGGGAAGATACATCAACATAAAAAAAGGCAGGATTAGTTTATATTTCCATATGAGGTTTCTATATTTGGATAATGTACATTTTCTTAAATGCCAAAGATATGTCACAATCCTGAATTTAAGCAGAAGAATATTTCTGCTTTAACCATTTTCAAAAGAAATAACTCTTGACAACACATCTCAATTCTGTTATTCCTTCCATTTGCCTGAGCACAACATAGTAAACTTATTTCAGCAAAATAGTAGCTTTCAAATGAGCGTTTGAAATAAATGAACTATGTATATAAGATAATCCCTTTAGCAAGAAAGAAAAAAACTGATTTATGCACACTTTCCAAAAAGTGTGACATAAGTGGTGTAGTACTTTTTAGAAAACAATGTGATTCTATACTTAAGTGTCATTAAGTTTGGTCTGTGCTTCCTATTCCTAAGAATTTGTCATCAGTTAGCTCTCAATTTTTTGTGTTTGTTGATTTTATAACCTCTACTTTCATACTTTGCACAGTAATAGTCCTAAACCAGTTAGAATCAGACATTTTGTTCCTAATCAGTTGACAAAGGAATATTCCAGTTTATTGCAGGGTGAGGAGCTGCCAGACAAGAAATCAGCTTCAGAAGCATAGCTCTTATTGTTTGTATTCTGTTTTCTGTGTTGGAAATTTAGTTTTGTTGAGAGAGAGAGAGAGAGAGAGAGAGAAAGAGAGTGCATGAGTGAGAGTCCATATTTTATTTATTTATATACACATATATAAATTAAATAATGGAAAAGAGAAGTGTTGATACAAATGACAGGAACATAGGTTTCATAAAATGGATGCAATTATGACAAACTGGAAATCATGAAACTTGTTAAAAGGAATGAATTGTCGGCCTTAATTGGATAGTCATTGAACTAAGGACAGTCTACATAAGGTCTACAGTATAGAAATAATATAACCGAAGGATCTATCAAGGTTAGGTATAATTACTGATATGACAATTTTTAGCAGTCTAGGAAATTAAAACCCTTATACTATGTAAATTTATTAATCGGCATTACCATTTTTTCAAAAAAGCATCATGTATGAAAAGTAGGGGACTACCTATAATGCAGAAAGAATAAAAACAATATGCACAAAGATCTATACAGCAACATTCCTCATAAAAGTGCAAAAACCAAAACACTGCAAATGTCCAACAAGAGGGTACAGTACAATAAACTACGTTATGTCAACTAAAAGAAACATCATGTTGTCATTAAGTATAAAAAATATGCAATATAGAATTATGTTTATAAAACACAAGTACCTGAAGAAATGTCAGAAAATTTTTTAAAGCCATCCTTATAACTATTTATATTGTATATCTGAACAAATATTGCAAGGGATCACAAGAAAAAGTATTTATTGGGAATTGGTAGATGGAATATTATTCTTTTTAAATTTAATATCATCTTAATAAAAATTCAAAAGACAAAGTATACAACAACTCCTTCAAATGGCAGCAGGAGTATCAGGACTATTCTACAGGGCAAATAAAAGGTGAACAGGACTAGGACGTGCTTAAAATACTTGACAGCAACTGAATAATCAAACATACTTTCTGTCTACACTTTAGAAACTGTTAAAATGAAGAATGTTCCATAAGCAATTTACTCTTTTTTGTTAAATTTTACAAGGTACAGGGAAACACAAGCATAGGGGAAAACCTGGATTATGTATATTTTCCTGGGTAAAGATATAAATGTTATTCCTCAGTTCTCCCCCCATTAGCATCTAGTATAAAATCAGCTTTGAGTTTGGAACTCAACACCTCCCAAATCTAACCCTAACATACCCTTTTTCATTCTAATTTACCTTCAAGGTCATTTCAACATAATGACCAACTTATTTTCTTCTACATTTATTTGCTATACTATCATTTTCATATTTCTCTAGACATTTAATAGATACTCCCTGTCAAAAGGGTTTCATGGGTCAAATACTGATTGAAAGCTGTGTGTTTTTAGTGTAGAACCTTTAACAAGCTGATGAGCATTTTAAACTACTAGATGGGAAGAGTACGCATTACTTCCTAAGTTTCATTATCATGTTTTTCTACAGAACATCTTATATTTTTACTCTGACATACGTGGTTTGAGAAGTGGTGGTTTAAACCATTATTGTCTTGCCTGTTTACTTATTAAGTGATTTTAGCAATTTTAAAGTAATTATGAATGTAATATAAGCTCACTAAACATATAATGTTTACATTTATATAAAACAAAGGGGAATAAATAAAAAGTGAATTTTATACATTTCTGGTTACATGACATAAAATAGCTCATGAAAAATCCAGTACAAAAATGTTGGAAGGAGAATACAAAACATCCCTTTAAATGTTAAAAAGCACAAATCCACAGAGGTAAGCATGCTATGAATCCAGTGACTGTTATCAGATCTGAAGAGTGCCAAAATACTGGAGTTTTGGTTAATGGACCATGCTTGTGAACAGGAATCAAAACCTGGGGGCTAAAAAGGGGGAAGTTAGTTATGAGAATTTGCATAAAGCTACAATGCTTGAACACTAACACCATAAGTGGGTGAACTAGAAAAACATCTGCTCAGGAAAGAGAATGTGAAAGATTTTTGTTTTGAGTTGGTGTGTAGGGAGGGTTCCCTGACAATTCATAATCACATGCTACCTCCTGTGGACGTTTGAGGCTAAAATGCCCACAAACCGTGTTCTCAAAAAGTTCAAACTAAAACTTTTGCATTTGAAGGACTGTTAGAAGCAAAACGATTCTTCCATGGAAGAACAGACCTTAAATCCAAGCATCAAAGAATTATCACAATTAAAATTCCAATGAAGATAATCTCACAAACATTAAACACAAAATATCTGAGGAAACAAGCTACCATGAATGTGAGAAGGCAAGCATGTAGCATTAGACCTTAAAAAAAGAGCAGACACTGATTAGATACAGAATATTTGCAAGAGTGACATTTAGTATATATTTTGTGTGTGTGTATGTGTGTGTGTGTATGTGTGTATGTATGTGTGGGTGTGTGTGTGTTTCATGGATTTTTCTTTTTTGAGGTCATAACAGTTTACAACAATGTGAAGTTTCAGTTCTACATTATTATTTGTAAGTCACCATATAAGTGCGCCCCTTCACTCTTTGTGCCCACCTCCTAACCCCCTTATCCCTGGTAACCACTGAGCTGTTCTCTTTGTCCGTGTGTTTACCTTTCACATATGAGTGAAATCATATGGTGTTGGTCTTTCTCTGTCTGGCTTATTTCAGTTAACATAATACCCTCAAGATCCATCAATGTTGGACCTTGAGGGTACTGCAAATGGGACAGTTTTTCTTTTTTATGGCTGATTAGTATTCCATTGTATATATATATACACATGACATCTTCTTTACTCAATCATTAGTTGATGGGTACTTGAGTCGCTTGCATGTCTTGGCTATTGATAATGCTGCAACAAACATAGGGGTGAATAAGTCTCTTTGAATTGTTCATTTCAAGTTCTTTGGATAAATACCCAGTAGTGGGATAGCTGGGTCATATGGTATTTCTATTTTTACTCTTTTGAGTAATCTCCATACTGTTTTCCATAGCGGCTGCACCAGTTTGCATTCCCACCAGCAGCGTATGAGGGTTCCCTTTTCTCCACAACCTCTCCAATGTTTGTTGTTTTTGGTGATTATAGCCATTCTAACGGATGTAAAGTGCTATCTTAGTGTAGTCTTGAGTTGCATTTCCCTGATGATTAGTGACTTTCAACATCTTTTCATGTCACTATTGGCCACCTGCATATATTTTTGGGAGAAATGTCTATTCATATTCTCTGCCCATTATTTGATCAGGTTGCTCGGTTTTTTTTGTTCAGTTGTGTGAGTTCTTTATATATTATGGGGATTACCTCCTTGTTGGATATATGATATGCAAATATTTTCTCCCAATTGCTGGGTTGTCTTTTTGTTTTGATCCTGCTTTCCTTTGCCTTGCAGAAGCTGTTTAGCCTGATGAAGTCCCACTTCTTTATTTTTTCTTCTGTTTCCCTTGTCCAAGAAGATATGGTATTCAAAAAGATCCCTTTAAGACTGATGTCAAAGCATGTACTACCTATACTTTCTTCCAGAAGTTTTGTGGTTTCACTTCTTACCTTCAAGTCTTTGATCCATTTTGAGTTAATTTGTGTGCATGGCAAAAGATAATGGTCTACTTTCCTTCTTTTGCATGTGGCTGTCGTTTCCCCCAGAATGTTTATCGAAGAGACTTTCCTTACTCCATTTTATGTTCTTAGTTCCTTCATCAAACATTAGCAGTCCGTAGATGTGTGGTTTTATTTCTGAGTCTTCAATTCTGCTCTATTCATCTGTGTGCCTGTTTCTGTACCAGTACCATGCAGTTTTGATTGCTATAACTTTGCAGTATATTTTGAAGCCAGGGATTGTGATGCCTCCAGCTTTGTTCCTTTTCTTGGGATTGCTTTAGCTATTTAGGCTCTTTTGATCCATATGAATTTTAGGATTCGTTCTTCTATTTATAATGTCACTGGGATTCTGACTGGGATTGCATTGACTCTGTAGATTGCTTTATGTAGTATGGACATTTTAACTACATGTATTCTTCCAACCCATGTGCACAGAATATCTTAATATTTCTTTATGTCATCATTGGTTTCTTTCAATAATGCCTTATAGTTTTCATAGTACGTGTCTTTCACGTCCTTGGTTAAATTTATTCCTAGATATTTTATTCCTTTTGTGGCAATTGTAAATGGGACTATATATTTTTTTAAATAGTAAGGTTTATTTATTTACTTATTTATTTTTATTTTTGAGGAAGACTAGCACTGAGCTAACATCCACTACCAATCCTCCTCTTTTTGCTGAGGAAGATTCGTCCTGAGCTAACATCTATGGCCATCTTCCTCTACTTTATATGTGGGACGCCTGCCAGTGCATAGGTCCATGCCCAGAATCCAAACTGGTGAACCCTGGGCCCCTGAAGCAGAGCATGCAAACTAAAGCACTATGACACTGAGCAGTCCCCAGGATTGTATTATTGAGTTCTCTGTTAGTTCATTAAGAATATAGAAATGCAACTGATTTGCGTAAGTTCATTTTGTACCCTGCAACTTTGCTGTAGTTGTTGATTATTTCTAATAATTTTCTGACAGGTTCTTTAGGGCTTTCTATATATATAAAATCACGTCGTCTGAAAACAGCAAGAGTTTCACTTCTTCATTGTCTATTTGGATTCCTTTTATTTCTTTTTCTTGCCTAACTGCTCTGACCAAAACCTCCAGTACTACGTTGAACACGAGTGGTGAGAATGGGCAGCCTTGTCTTGTTCCTGTTCTCAGAGGTATGGTTTTCAGTTATTCCCTATTGAGTACGATGTTCGCTATGGGTGTGTCATATATGGCCTTTATTATGTTGAGATACTTTCCTTCTATATCCACTTTGTTGAGAGTTTTTTTTTTAAATGATAAATGGCTGTTGGATCTTGTCAAATGCTTTCTCTGCACCTACTGAGATGATCCTGTGGGTTTTATTGCTCATTTTGCTAATGTGGTGTACCACATTGATTGATTTGCAGATGTAGAACCATCCCTGTGTCCCTGGTATAAATCCCACTTAATCATGGTGTATGATCTTTTTGATGTATTACGGTATTTGGTTTGCCAATATTTTGTTGAGGATTTTTGCATCTATATTCATCAGAGATACTGGACTGTAATTTTCCTTCTTTGTGTTGTCCTTGTCTTGCTTTGGGATCAGGGTGATGTTGGCTTTATAGAATGTGTTAGGAAGTGTTCCATCTTCCCCAATGTTTTGGAAAAGTTAGAGAAGCACAGGTAATAAATCACCTTTGAATGTTTGGTAGAATTCTCCAGAGAAGCCATCTGGTCCTGGACTCTTCTTTTTCGGGGAGGTTTTTGATTACTGTTTCCATCTCTTTACTTGTCATTGGTCTATTCAGATTCTCTGTTTATTCTTGATTCAGCTTTCGGAGGTTGTATGAGTCTAAGAATTTATCTAGTTCTTCTAGATTGTGCAATTTGTTGGCATATAATTTTTCATTGTATTCTCTTATAATGTTTTGTTTTTGTGGTTCAGTTGTAATTTCTCCTCTTTCATCTCTAATTTTATTTATCTGAGCCTTCTCTCTTTTTTTCTTAGTGAGTCTGACTAAGGTCTTGTCAATTTTCTTGATCTTCTCAAAGAACCAGCTCTTAGTTTCACTGATCCTTTCTACTGTTATTTTAGTTTCAATTTCATTTATTTCTGTTCTAATTTTTATTATTTCCATCATTCTGCTAAATTAGGGCTTTGCTTGTTCTTCCTTTTCTGACTCTGTTAAGTGTAGTTTAAGAGTGCTTATTTGAGATTTTCCTTGTTTGTCAAGGCAGGCCTGTATTGCTATGAATTTCCCTCTTAGGACGGTTTTTGCTGCATCCCATATGAATCGGTATGGTGTGTTTTCCATTTTCATTTGTCTCCAGATATTTTTATTTTTATTTCTCCTTAAATTTCTTCAATGACCCATTGGTTGTTCAGTAGGATGTTGTTCACTCTCCACATATTTGTCACTTTCCCAGCTTTTTCCTTGTAGTTGATTTATACTTTCATAGCTTTATGATCAGAAAAGATGCTGGATATGATTTCAGTCTTCTTAAATTTATTGAGGTTTGCCTTGTTTGCCAACATATGGTCTATCCTTGAGAATGTTCTATGCACACTTGAGAAGAATGTGTATTCTGCTGTTTTTGGATGGACTGTTCTATATGTATCTACCAAGTCCATTTGGTTTACTTTTTCATTTAATTCCAGTTTCCTTGTTGATTTTCTGTCTAGATGATCTATCCATTGATGTGAGTGGAATGTTGAGCTCCCCTACTGTTATTGTGTTGTTGTTAATATCTCTTTTAGGTTTATTAATTGTTGCTTTATGTACTTTGGTGATCCTGTTTTGGGTACATAGATATTTATAAGTGTTATGTCTTCTTGGTAGAGTGTCACTTTTATCATTGTATCTGGCCCCTCTTTGTCTCCCTTTATCTGTTTTACTTTGAAGCCTACTTTTTCTGATATAAGTATGGCAATACCTGCTTTCTTTTGTTTTCCATTAGCTTGGAGTATCGTTTTCCATTCCTTCCCTCCCAGCCTGTGTTTGCCATCATAGCTGAGAAGTGTTTCCTGGAGGCAGCATATTGTTGGATCTTGTTTTTTAATCCATCCTGCCACTCTGTGTCTTTTGATTGGAGAACTCAATCCATTTACATTTAGAATGATTATTCACATGTGAGGGCTTCATGCCGCCATTTTATCACTTATTTTTCAGTTTTTCTGCATTTGTTTCTCAACCCATGTATTTTGGACTAGCAATTCCGTTAGGTAGTTTTCTATGCTTATTTTCTTAGTTTTCTCCTGATTTCATTTTTGTGTCTCTGTCCTAAGCGTTTGTTTAGTGGTTACCCATGAGGTTTGCATGAAAAATCTTGTAGATGAGATAGTCCATTTTCTGATGACATCTTATTTCCTTGAACTAAACCAATTCCATCCCTCTCCTCTTCCCCTTCTAAGTTGTTCCTGTCACATTTTATTCCATCCTGTCTTGTGAGTTTGTGGTTACAATGAAAAGATTATATTTATGTTTGGTGTTTTCCTCCCCTTTATCTTTAATGTTACAATTAACTGTTTCCCAATCTGTTCTGATGGGTATCAACAATTTTCTGCTTTTGTCTACCTATTTATCTCCTTACTGAGTGCTTTGTAATCCCTTTCTTTTTATTCTCAGCTATAAGGGCCTACTTGGATTTCTTGTGGGGAGCATCTTGTGGCAATGAACTCCCTTAGGTTTTGTTTATCTGGGAAAGTTTTTATTTATCTATCATATCTGAAGGATATTTTCACTGGATAGAGTATTGTTGGCTCAAAGTTCTTGTCTTTCAGAGTTTTGAATATATCATTCCACTCTTTTCTAGCCTGTAAGATTTCTCCTGAGAAATCCACTGAAAGCCTGATAAGTTCCTTTGTAAGTTATTTTCTTCTGCCTTGCTGCCCTCAGTATTTTTTATCACTGACTTTTGCCAGCTTTGCTACTGTATGCCTTGCAGTAGGTCTTCTTACACTGATATAGTTAGGAGATCTATTGGCTTCTCCCACTTATATTTCCAGCTCCTTCCCTGGTTTGGGGAAGTTCTCAGCTATTATCTCATTGAACAAACTTTCTGCTCCATTCTCTTTCTCTTCTCCCTCGTGAATACTTATAATCCTTATGTTGCATTTTCTAATCGAGTCAGATATTTCCTGAAGAATTTCTTCATTTATTTTTAGTCTTAGTTCTCTCTCCTCCTCCATCTGAAGCATTTCTGTATTTCTGTCCTCAATATTGCTGATTGGTTCCTCCATAATATCAGCTCTATGGTTTAGGGAATCTATATCCTGCTTTATCTCATCCATTGTGTTTTTCATCTCCAACATTTCTGATTACTTCTTCTTTGTAGTTTCAATCTCTTTGGTGAAGAAGTTCCTGAATTTATTGAACTATCTGCATTTTCTTGTAACTTGCTGAGTTTTTTTATGATAGCTATTTTGATTCTCTGTCATTTATATTATAGACTTCTGTGCCTTCAGGATTGATTTCTGGGTACTTGTCATCTTCCTTCTCATCTGTAGATTTAATATATTTTTTCATACTGCTTACTGGCATGGATTTGTGCTTCCAAAGTGGTAGTATTTGATCGGTGCTTCTACCTGCTGCCACTGGGTGGGAGTCAAGAGCTGCAATAATATATCAGTAGAAATTTCCAAAACTGGAAAGCAAACAGAAACAAAGGCTAAAAAAGAGGAAGAGAATTATCCAAGAATTGTGGAACTACTACAAAAAAGTGTAATATACATGTAAGGGGAACATCAGAGGAAGAAGAAAGTAAGAAAGGAACAAAAGAAATATTTGAAGTGATAATGACTGAGAATTTTCCCAAATTAATGTCAGAAACCAAACCACAAATCCAGGATGGTTCAAACAACATGGAGGATAAATGCCAAAAAAAAAAAAATGACACTTAGGCATATCATATTCAAACTGCTGAAAATCAAAAATAAAAAAACACTAGTGAAAGAAGCCAGAGGAAAAAAAACACCTTGCCTATAGAGGAGCAAGAATAAGAAATATACCCAACTTTTCCTCAGGAACCACGTAAGTAAGAAGAGTAAATGAAATATTTCAAGTGATGAGAGAAAAACCCCACAAACCTAGAATTCTGTGTCCTGTGAAAATATGCCTCAAAAGTGAGGGAGAAATAAAGACTTTCTCAAACGAACAAAAATTGAAGTGATTTGTTGCCAGTAGACCTGACTTGCAAGAAATGTTAAAAAAAAAAAAAAAGTTCTTCAGTGAAAAGAAAAATGATATAGGTCAGAAACTCAGCTCCACACAAAAGAAGAGCATTAGAGAAGAATAAAAAGACTCAAAATAGAAAATGTTATTTTTCTTATTCCTAATTGATTTAACAGTTTGCTCAACCCAATAATAGCAACAATGTATTTGATTATGTATGCTTTTATACACATATATAATCTCTACATATTCATACATACACACACATATATTATGTATTCTTATATATAAATGAAATGAATGACAGTAATGATATACAGAACAGCAAGGGGAAAAGAATTAGAAATATTTTATTATAAGGTACCTGTACTGCACGCGAAGCAGTATAGTATTATGTGAAAGTAAATATGGATTAGTTGTAAATGATATTGCACAGTGTAGGGCAACAAATGAAAATAGTTAAAAGAAACAGTATAATTGATATGTGAAGAAAGGGGAGAATATACAAGGATATAAAATGCTCAAAAAGCAGAAATACGAAGAAGACAAAAATAGGAACCAAGAGTAAGGGCAATAAATAGAAAATAGTAGCAAAAATGGTAGACATTAATCCAACTACATCAATAATTAACTGAAATGTCAATGGCTGAAATACACTAATTAAAAGACAGACACTGACAGAGTGGATTAAAACAAGAAATACAATATATGTTGTCTTAAGAAACCCACTTGGGGAAAAAAACATACAGTGGAAAAGAATGGAGAAAAATATACCACACTAACATTAATAATATTAACTTCAGACAGAGTAGTTTTTTTTTTCAGAAATCAATGGAGAAAATAAACAAAGAAAAGCTGGCTCTTTGAAAAGATCTATCTAAGAGATAAGCCTCTAGCCAGCTTAACTAAGAAAAAAGAGAGAAGACACAATTTATTAGTATCAGAAATAAAAAAAAGAACAGAAATACAGATCTCATGAACATTAAATGGGTAATAAAGGAATACTATGAACAACTCTATGATCACAAATTTGATAACCTAGATGAAATAGACCAATTCCTTAAAAGTCACAATCTGTCAATCTCAAGAAAAAACAGATAATTTGAATAGTCCTGATATCAATCGAAGAAATTAAGAATCAATAACTAATAACCATTCAAAATAGAAAGCAGCAAGCCTTGATTGGTTCAATAATGAATTCTACTAAATACTTAAGGAAGAAATTTTACCAATTATCTACAGTGTCTTCCAGAAGACAGAGGCAAAAACACCTGTTTCTCTACAATCTCTTTTCTCTATGATCTCTTCCAGAAGACAGAAGCAAGAAGAGAGAATACTTCCTAACTTATTCTATGAGGCTAGCACTACTCTAATAGAAAAATCAGACAATGACATTAAAAGAAAACTATGAACTAATATCTACCATCAACATTAGATGCAGAAATCCTCAACAAACTATTGCCGAAATGAATCCAAAAATGTATGAAAAGAAGTATACATCACGACCAAGTGGGATTTCTCTCAGATATGTAAAGCTGGTTCAACATTCAAAAATCAGTGTAATCCATCACATCAACCAATTAAAGACGGAAAAATTACACGATCATATCAACAGATGCAGAAAAACCATTTGACAAAATTCAATAGCACTTCCTGAGAAAAATTCTCTGCAGCTTGGAATAGAGAGGAACTTACTCAATTTGATAAAGAACACCTACGAAAAACCTATAGCTAACATCATCCTTAATAGTGAAAAACTTGAAGCTTTCTAGCTAAGCTCAAGAATTAGGTAAGGATGTTGCCTCTCACCACTACTTTTTAACATTGTACTGGAAGTCCTAGCTAATGCAATAGGACAATAAAAGGAAATAAAAGTTATACTGATTGGAAAAAGAAATTAAGCTGTCTTCATTTGCAGATGACATGATTATCTAGTAAAAATCTGAAAGAATCTACAAAAAAATTCTGGAACTAATAAGCAACTACAACAAGGTTGCAAGATACAAGGTTAATTTATAAAGTTAATCTCTTTCCTATATAGGAGCAATAAACAAGTGGAATTTGAAATTAAAATCACAATACAATTTACATTAACACTCCAAAAAATGAAATACTGAGGTATAAATCTAACAAAATATTTACAAGACCTATATGAGGAAAACTACACTAATGAAAGATATCAAAGAAAATCAAATAAATGGAAATATATTCCATGTTCATGGATAGGAAAATTCAATATTGTAAACATGTCAGTTCTTCCCAACTTGATCTATAGATTCAACACAATCTCAATAAAAATCCCAGCAAATTATTTTGTGGATCACGACAAACTGATTATAAAGATTATATGGAAAGTCAAAAAAGTCAGAATAGTCAACACAATACTGAAAGAGAAGAACAAAGCTGGAGGACTGACATTATCTGACTTCAAGTCTTATTATACAGCTACAGTGATAAAGACAGTGTGGTACTGGAAAAAGAACAGACAAATAGATCAATGGAACAGAAAAGAGAGTCCAGAAATAAACCCCTATAAGTAGAGTCTACTGATCTTTGACAAAGGAGCAAAGGCAATACAATGGAACAAAGATAGTCTTTTCAACAAATGGTGCTGGAAAAACAGGACATCCACGTGTAAAAGCAGGAATCTAGATGCCAACTATACCCTCTCCACGAAAATTAACTCAAAATGGATCACAGACCTAAACATAAAATGCAGAATTTATAAAACTCCTAGAAGACGATATAGGAGTAAACCTAGATGACCTTGAGTACGATAATGACTTTTGAATACCACAGGCACAATCCATGAAAGAACTAATGGACAAGTTGGCCTTCATTACAACTGAAAATTTTTGCTCTGAGAAAGACAATATCTAGAAAATGAGAGGACAAGCCACAGATTTGGAGAAAATATTTGCAAAAGACACATCTGATAAAAAGCTGTTAATGAAATATACAAAGAACTCTTAAAACTAACAATAAGAAAATAAGCAAGGTGATTGAAAAATGGGCAAAACATCAGAACAGATACTTCACCAAAGAAGATACACAGATGGTAAATAAGCATATGAAAAGATGTTCAACACCATATGTCACTAGTGAATTACAAATTAAAACAAGAAGACACCACTATATACCTACTAAAATGGTTAAAATCCAAAACACCAACACCACCAAATGCTGGAGAGGATATGGAGCAACAGGAACTCTCAATTACTGCTGGTGGAAATGCAAAGTGGTACAGCCACCTTACAAGAGAGTTTAGCAATTTTTTATAAAACTAAGTATGCTTTTACCATTCAATCCAGTAATCTTGCTCCTTGGTATTTTCCCAAATAAGTTAAAAGCTTATGTCTACACAAAAACCAGCACATAGATGTCTAGAGAAGCTTTATCCATAATTGGCAAAATTTGTAAATAAACAAGATGTCCTTCAGTAGGTGAATGTATAAATAAACTCTGGCACATTCAGACAATACAGTATTCTTCAGTGCTAAAAAGAAATGCATCATCAAGCCATGAAAAGACATGGAGGAAACTTAAATTAATATAACTAAGCAAAAAAAGTCAATCTGAAAAGGCTACATGCTGTATGCTTCCAACTACATGACATTCTGGAAAGGCAAAACTGTGGAGACAGTAAAAAGATTAGTGGTTGCTGAGGGCTAAGGCGGAAGGAGGGATGAATAGGTGGAGCAAGGAGGATTTTTAGGGCAGTGAAGCTATTTTGATTAGTAATACAAAGGTGGATACATGTCATATTATATATTTGTCTAACCCCCTAGAATGTACAACACCAAGAATGAATCCTAATGTAAATTATAGACTTTTGATGATAATGCGTCAGTATAGGTACACTGTGGAGTGGGATGTTGATGGTGGGGGAGATTGGGGGGGTCAGAGGGTATATGAGAACGCTCTATACTTTCTGCTCAATTTGGCTGTGAATCTAAAACTGCTCCAAAAAATAAAGTTTATTTAAGAAAAAAAAAAAAAAGAGGGGCTGGCCCCGTGGCCGAGTGGTTAAGTTCGTGCGCTCCGCTGCAGGCGGCCCAGTGTTTCGTTAGTTCGAATCCTGGGCGCGGACATGGCACTGCTCATCAGACCACGCTGAGGCAGCGTCCCACATGCCACAACTAGAAGAACCCACAACGAAGAATACACAACTATGTACCGGGGGGCTTTGGGGAGAAAAAGGAAAAAATAAAATCTTTAAAAAAAAAAAAAAGATCATCAGGCCAAATTAACGATAAAAATCTAGGCATATGCTGCTTATAAGAGATATATCTAACCCCAGAAAGACAGATAATTAATAAATGGTAAAGAGCTTCAGGTAAATTCTAACCAAGATAAAACTTAGTCATATTCATATCAACAACAGACTTTAGGCAAAAGGCATTCTTAGAATGAAGATATCACTGCAAAATGAAACCAGAAAGACAGAACTTAAATTTGTATGCACATAACAACATAATCTCATAATATATAAAGCAAACATTGACAGAACTGCCAATAAAACTGTCAGTCCCATTATTATACTAGGGGATTTTAATACATTTCTCTCAATAATCAACAGATGAAGCAGTAGGAAATAAGTAATGGTAACATAAAATTTGAATATAACTAACAGGCCCAAGTAATGGGTATATGTGTAACACCATATCAATAGTAGAGAATATATATTCTTTTCAAACATACATAGAAGATTTAAGAAAATTTGCCCAACAGTGGGTCGCCATTTCAAAGATTCATTGTCACAGAAATATTATTCTCCTACGACAATGCAATAATTAGGAATCAATAATTAAGAGAGATTGAAAAATGTCATACCTATATTTTTTTAAAGTTCCAAATATGATTTTATAGTGAATTAGACACATTTATCTGTTGCAGTAAACTATAGGGCTGAGCAACTACAGGACACCCCTGGTATGGGCAGAGCATTTCTCTTTCACAGGGAAACAAGAGGGGCATAAAATAATTTTTTACTGCAACACATAATGATGTACTTCATTACAGACAAATTCACTGATGCAGGATCCATCCTGTAATGGGGTTCATTATCGTTTCAATAGTGAACTCTAATAATATTTTCATATAGAGAAATTTAATGGAATCTATATACAATTTCTTAGGTTTCTTTCCAATGTACACACAATTTCTTTATAGCGAATTAAAAGGAATAGCTACTTTTTTCTAATAATATTTTATGCAAATAAATATAATGCTACAAATCAGATTCCCATCCTCGACTACAAGCTTCTTTAGGGCAGTGAAAAATCTGCTTTTGCAAATTATACAAGCATGTACTGAGAACAACTTTGATAAAACAGAATGAATCCTACCTACTTAGAGTACTGCTTTCATTAAGTGTGCTGTGTGTATGTCAAAACACTTATTTTAACTGTTTCCTCCCATTGTTCTATTTCTACCCTCTCCTTTTTAAAACCAGCAGCTTGTTCTTTTGTCATGCCTTGGTCTTTTTATAAAAATCACAAAACAGAGGAACCATTTTAAAGTATAACATAATGGGTTTTTTTGAAATTGAGGTAACACTGGGTTATAACATTATATAAATTTCAGGTATACATCACTGCATTTTGATTTCTGTGTAGACTACATGATGCTCACCACTTCCAGACTAATTACCATCCACTGCCATACACATGTGCCCTATTATCCCTTTCGCCCTCCTCTCTGACCCCTTCCCCTTTGGTAACCACCCATCTAATCTCTGTATCTACGTGTCTATTTGTTGTTGTTGTTGTTGTTTTTATCTTCTACTTATGAGTGAGATCATACAGTATTTGACTTTCTCGTCTGATTTATTTCACTTAGCATAACCCTCTCAATGCCCATCCATGTTGTTCCAAAGGAACATCCTCTATTCATCCCTTGATGGGCACTTAAGATTGTTTCCAAGTCTTGACTATTGTGAATAATGCTACAATGAACAGGGGAGTATATATATCTTTACGCATTTGTGTTTTCATGTTCTTTGGATAAATATCCAGAAGTGGAATAGCTAGATCATATGGTAGTTCTAGTCTTAATTTTTTTTCTTTTTTTTTTTTTTGAGGAAGATTAGCCCTGAGCTAACATCTCTTGCCAATCCTTCTCTTTTTGCTGAGGAAGACTGGCCCTGAGCTAACATTGTGCCTCTCTCCTCTACTTTATATGTGGGACTCTTGCCATAGCATGGCTTGATAAGTAGTGCATAGGTCCATGCCTGGTATCTGAACCGGTGAATCTCGGGTCACTGAAGCAGAGTGGCAAACTTAAAAAAAGTGGCAAAAGTAAAAAAAACACTGTGCCATGGGGCTGGCCCCTCTATTCTTAATTTTTTGAGGAATCTCCATACTGTTTTCCAAAGCGGCTGCACCCGTTTGCATTCCTACCAGCAGTGTATGAGAGTTCCTTTTCCTCCACATCATCTCCAACACTTGTTATTTCTAGTCTTGTTAATTATAGGCATTCTGACAGGCATGAAGGGAAATCTCATTGTAGTTTTGATATGCATTTTGTATTTGCATTTTGCATTCTGCTTTGCATAACTACTAATAATTGGTAATGTTGAACATCTTTTCATGTGTCTGTTGGCCATCTATATATCTTTTTTGGAAAAATGTCTGTTCAGATCTTTTGCCCAGTTTTTAATTTGGTTGTTTGTTTCTTTCTAGTTGAGATGTATGAGTTTGTTATATATTTTGGATATTAACCCCTTATCAGATATATAGTTTGCAAATATCTTCTCTCAATTATTAGGTTGTCTTTTTGTTTTGTTGATGGTTGCCTTTGCTGTGCAGAAGCTTTTTAGTTTGATTAGTCCCATTAGTTTATATTTTTTGTTTATTTCCCTTGCCTGGTGAGACATGGTATTCAAAAAGATGCTGCTAAGACTGATGTCAAAGAGTGTACTATCTATGTTTTCTTCTAGAAGTTTTATAGTTTCAGGTCTTACGTTCAAGTCTTTAATCCGTTTGAGTTGATTTTTGTGTATGGTGTAAGATAATGGTCTACTTTCATTCTGTTGCATTTGGCTGTCCAGTTTCCCCAGCACCATTTATTGAAGAGACTTTCCTTTCTCCATTGTATGTTTTTGCCTCCTTTGTCGATACAGTGATTTTTAATCTTATATCTCCTTACTAATGGAAATAGTTCTTGTAATTTAAGATTAAAAATAATACATGTCTGTAAATTATTAAATAATTAACTTCTATAATAGTCTTTCCTAAGTTAACTTACTAAGACACCCATCTAAATAACCCAAATTAGGAAGCTTAGAAAAAATCCCTGGTAAAATATACCATATGAAACTATTCAATATCAGAAAAGTAAATCCAAAAAACATTTCCACTCAAAAGTTCTACTTGATACCTTTTAAAAATACATGTATGGATTGACTACAAAGGGGCATGAGAGAAAATTGGGGGGCATGTAATTTTTTTTTTGGTGGGGAAGATTGGCCCTGAGGTAACACCTGTTCCCAACATTCCTCTTTTCTGCTTGAGGAATATTGCTGCTGACCTAACATGTGTGCCAATCTTCCTCTATTTTATACATGGGATGCCACCACAGCATGGCTTGATGAGCAGCGTGTGGAACCCGTGAACCCCAGGCCACCAAAGTGGAGTGTATGAACTTAACTACTATGCCATTGGGCAGTCCCTGGAAATGTTTTTTAAATCTTGATTTAGGTAGCAGTTGTAAAACTTTTTAAGTCTGTCAAAATTCAAAGAATGGTATACCTCAAATAGCTGGATTTTACTGTGTGTAAATTATACTTCAATAACTTAAAGAAAAAAAATACACATACACTTTAAGTAAGTCAATTTTGAACTTTTACTATTTCTGTCTACTCATAACACCCTTCTGTTCTCTTCCAGTCAAAAGCCAATCTTTCAAGTCCCGCTAAAATGTTACCGCTTTTTTTTTTTTTTTTAAGATTTTATTTTTTCCTTTTTCTCCCCAAAGCCCCCCAGTACATAGTTGTATATTTCTCGTTGTGGGTTCTTCTAGTTGTGGCATGTGGGACGCTGCCTCAGCGTGGTCTGATGAGCAGTGCCATGTCCGCGCCCAGGATTCGAACCGACGAAACACTGGGCTGCCTGCAGCAGAGCGCGCGAACTTAACCACTTGGCCACGGGGCCAGCCCCAAAATGTTACCTCTTTTGAAATCTTTAAAAATTCAGAAGAATTGTCTGCTCTCTTATCTGTAATCCTAGAAGACTTTGTTTCTATCGCTAGTATACTGTTTATTATATTGTAGTATAATACACTTTATATCTGTCTCCCACAATAAGATTATTCGTCTCTTGCAGGCAGTGAATGTCCTTATACTTTTAAAAAACCTTTCTAGTTTAGTGCTTAGTATATTGAAAGCTCTCAATTTAATTTTATGATACCACTACTGTTAGAGAGAAGTTCTACCAGGTATTAAAACGACTGCCTAAAGATAACTTAAAGAAAAAAGAGTACTGAATTAATATCTGACTCTGATAACAACAAGCATCTGTCTTTTTCTGAACCATGATGAAAGAAAAAAAAGCAGTGGTCACCTAAAAATTGTACACAAATATTATTGGGAAACTAATTAAATAACTCTCCTAAGTGCAACCTGACCAATGCTTTAACAAGGTTACAGTTTGAACCACACCAATCATCTGGTTTGCAAGATTTCCTGCTGGACATCAACACCAACCACTCGTTAGACCCAAAACCACCTTGGGAAATAGCTGTGGCTAAGATTTACACAGACCAGTAATGGACTAAATTACTGGTTTGGTGGAAAAACAGGTCAGAAGCATATATAACATGACAGAAATTGGAAAGTCAATAAAAAGAATTATATATCAGACTCCAGCCCCACTCCTCAAAATTTAGCTGAGAGTTTTAAGACTCTAAAGTCGTTGGAAGACTTAAGAAAGTTCTGGCAATTTTCTCACACAAACCTTTTAATTATCATGAAATGCAGATTTGCTGAATAACATCTTGGGAAAGATTATCACATTTTTAATCTTTTAGATAGGAAATGAAGTAATCACATCAAACACCTTTGATATACTGTCTTAAAATCCATGTAGAAAATAAAAAGACAATGCCTCTTTCTCCTCCATGTGCAATAAAAATGTATTCCCTAGATGAGAAGTGGGTTTTTCCAACCAGGAGATTTTATTCTCTACAGTCACACAAAATACATATTTTAAAATACAACAAACTCCATTCTTTGCCCCCAAAATAAACTATATTTCTATGAAGTATATGAAGGTATACAGTAAACACTGTGAATTATCATGAATGAGCACACAAGGTAATGAAAAATACAACATTAAGTACTAAGATGAATAAAAGAATGCTTGACAAACAAACAATAGAATGTTCAGAAGGGTTCAGCCCTGGTCCTGATCAGTTTATAATAGTGACCAATAGTTTGTAAATTCTGTCCAGAAGACTACTAGATATCCCCAGGCCCAATTCAACTCGTGTTACTATGCCTTTACTAGTCTTATTTGTACGAAAAGTCTTCAATAGGAACTTCTAATCTAAGAAAAGGTTTGATGGCTAAAACAAATTGGCTAAAGTAGATAATGAAAACATACATGCACACTTCTGGTTTCACCTTTGACATGCAAAGAGCTTGGAAGTCATGACTCCGATTCTTAAAATAAGAAAAATGCTGAACAAACTAAAGATCAATTATGTGCCTTGGATCCATCAGAGAACTGTTACAGGGCAAACCGCCAACCCAAAATCTACAGACAAACAAATCTATTGAGTCACGGCCAAGATCTTCTAACCTAGAGCAGAAACTGCTGGAGCCATAAACTGGTAGGAATACTTACTTCAATGGTAAATTTGAAGAACTGCTGGAGGCTGAATGAAGATGAGCATCAGAGGGAGAACTCTTGCGGGCTGATGTCTAAGGGGGTTCCCTGCACTTTTAGGGGTTCCCCCCCCAGAAATCCACCAGGATCCCAGTGTGAAGAGCCAAGAAGTTTCCCCTCATGGCTCTGGGAAGGCGAGTAGAAAAAGTAACCTTTGTGAAATATGCCCTGAGCATTCTCCATAACAAAGACCTATTCTTTAGGTGAAAAGACTTTATCAAAACCTTATAGGGGCCGGCTCCATGGCCAAGTGGTTAAGTTCGTGCACTCTGCTTCTGTGGCCCGGGGTTTGGCTCCTGGGCGCCGACATGGCACCACTCATTAGGCCATGTTGAGGCAGCGTCCCACATGCCACAACTAGAAGGACCCACAGGTAAAATATACAACTATGTACTGGGGGGATTTGGGGAGAAAAAAGCAGGGAAAAAAAAATAAAAGGAAGGTTGGCAACAGTTGTTAGCTCAGGTGCCAATCTTTAAAAAAAAAAAAAAACCTTGTAAAACCTTACATCTAGGGGAAAGACATTACCAAGATCCCCCCCTAGCCTTCTTGTTTCACAAAAAGGAGAGAGAAAAGCCAATAAACACTTGCGAAGGTTGCAGAGCCACTAAAAGACTGAGATTTAATCATAAGATTATAGAATGCTTCACCCCTCCCCAACACCTTATCACCAAAGCAACAGGGCTCTAGTATATTAACAGGGGATAACAGTTGAAAGAGTTGTAAGATGCAGAGTCTATCTAAGGAGGAGTTCTTAGGGAAGCCAAAGATAAAAAGGGAGACAAAAACAAGATCCTTTAAGAAACGTGAACATCTGGCAACTTACAGCAATGGAAAACACTAAACACAGTCTCTCACTCCCAGCCAAATTAACAAAACCTCCCACCGAAAGTCTATTTACCTCAATTTCTATTACATGACACAACACATTCATCTCTTAACAAAGTAAAAGGTTAAAACGTCTGAAGGAACGAAGAAAGCATGGGAACTAGTTTCAGATATGATGAAGATTTTGGGAGCTCAGACTGGAAATTTTAAATGAAAATGATTAATATGTTGAGGAATCTAACGGAAAAAGCAGGTAACATGCAAGAACAGGTAGATAATGTGCAGGTGGGAACTCTAAGAAAGAATCAAAAGGAAATGCTAGAAATCAAAACTGAAAGAAAGAATGCATTTGAGGGGTTCATCAGTAGACTCAATCTAACCACAGAAAGAACCACGAGCATGAATACAGGCCCATAAAAACTCCTAGAGTGAAGTGCAAAGAGGCAACAAAGGGGAAAATAAAACAAAACACAGAACTGTGAGACGATTTTAAAAGGTGTAACATATGTGTAATTGAAATACCAAAAGGGAAAGAATGATAGCATTGAAGAAGAACGTTTGAAGTAGTAATGGTCAATTTTCTAAAATTAATGACAAATACCAAACCAGAGATCCAGGAAGCATGGAACACACCAAGAAAGAGAAATACCAAAATTCTACATTTATGCAAATCATATTCAAATGGAAGAAAATCAAAGAAAAAGAAGAAATCTTGCAAGGAGCCAGAGGAGAAAAAACACTTTAAGAGGAAAAACATAAGAATTACAGTATACTTCTCCTCTTCAGAAATATGCAAGCTAAAAAAAGAGTGGAGTGAAATATTTAAAATATTAAAAGAAAAAAAAACATCAAGAAGAAAGAGCAGAGATTTACCATACCACATATTAAGACATACCATATTCTAATAAAACACAGTAATAAAAATACTGTGGTATTTATGCAAGAATAAATACGAGATTTACTTATCTATTATAAACAGATGGGTTACTGCATCAGAATAGACAGCTCAGAGACAGAACCATGTATATATGGGAACTTACTATATGATAAAAAAGCACCACAAAACAATGTGTACAGGGGACACCATTTATTAGTTCAGTGGTTCTCAAACTTTTGCATGTATCAGAATCACCTGGAGGATTTGTTAAAAGAGATGGATGGGCCCAAGAGCAGCGTTTCTGATTCAGTAGTCTGGCACAGTGCTAGATAACTTGCATTTCTAACAAGCTCCCAAGTGGCGTTGACATTGAAGCTGCTGCTCCAAGAACTATACTTTGAGAACCATGACGTTAGTGTTGACAGGAGCTTGGCTGAGCTGGCGAGGGGGAGTCTCAGGTGTAGGGGTTGCTAATTAAGCAACGAAGAGCCAAAATGAAAGTAAAAGAGAAGCCTTCAGTCACTTATGGTGAGAGTATAAGCAGATGGCTAAACCGGAGAAAGCGCTGACAACAACTTGTGCCATTTTCCCCCATCGAACCGCGTACAAGGTTACGGTTACGGGAATCAGCACAGACATGGGAGTCTGTGCAGGAGCCCCACACATGAGTCTACGGCAGTTTTATGGACCCTGGGGTAGAAGAGAAAGGCAGGGAGGACGAGGAGTGGAAAAGTACTGAATACTGAGTCAGAGTGAGGAAAAGTGTCTTTAAGGTTTTCCCCTCGCAATGAGGGGGCCTCGGCAGAAACACCTGAAGAGACCTCTGCCCAAGGCCTCAGATAAAGATACTTAGGAATGAAGGTGCCTGAGCTAGGAATGCAGATATGTGAAGAGCATGTCAGCCAGGCGGCCTGAGTACTTGAATGCAGCCCCTTCAAAGACTGCAAGGCACTGGCTGTGCAGAAAGTCTAGTGTGAGAAGAGTAGTTTTTCCCTGTGAGGCCTGCCAGGTAAGTCTTTGTAATTGCCCATGGTCAGGCCTAAAAAGTCACACATGGGTTTTTAACCATGAGCCCAAGCCCTCAAGTATATGCTATGAGGAAAAGTGGCTCATTTTAGAGAAGAAAATGAAAATGGATATTGGATTTTATCTAACATCATATAGAAAGTTACCCTCTATAGGGATAAAATACCAAAATGTGAAAGGTAAAATTATAAAGTTAGTAGAGAAAAAAAAGGTACAGATAAGCTTTTGGCTGTAAGGACATTAAAGGAATTCTTAAAGGAACTTAGAAACTACAAGGCAAAAATCGACAGATGAGATTACATCAAAATTAGGGATTTTTTTAGCAATGAACTTTAAGGACAAAGTTAGCATTCCACTTACAGATGAAAGGACTTTGTTTTATCTAAATGCTTTAAGGATTAATATTTCAGTTTACAAAGAACCACTGCAAATTGACAAGAAAAACAGATCAACTTCAAGAGAAAAAAAGGCCAATGAACAGGGAGTTTATTGAAAAGGTAATCCCAAAAGTTGTCAAATTTATAATAAGAAATACAAATCAAGAATGAAGCATCATTTATTAAAAGAATAAAAGTTAGAAGCTGGATAATGCCAGGTCTTTTGGGGAAAATGGGGATGCAGGAATCTGTCCATTGCTGGTAGGACTGTAGCCTGTCACTGCCATTCTGGAGAACAAATTGGCAGTATTTAAATATCTGCACAATCAATCATACAGCAATTCAACTCCTGGATGGACATAATGACAGACAGTTGATAGACAGATGGAAGGGTAGACATTTTTTTTTTCCCCTCATACTGAACCATAAGGCCACATACAAGTTTTTGGGTTGGTGAAGAGTTAAGAGACAACCTAGATGTCCATTATGGGAGAACGAATAGAAAAAAAACATGGTGAATTCACACCATGGATTCTGCCATTTAGAAAAATGAAGTAGATTTTCACACAGTAACGGATGTTAAAACATAGAATTTATATGTACACACAGAAAAAGTTTTGCATATTTAGAAAAATGAAGTGGATTTTCGCATAGTAACAGATGGATTTTAAAATACAGGGTTTATTCGTACACATAGCAACAGTTTTAGATTTTAAAGGCATAATGTTTAGTGGATCTTAGAAGCATAATTCTTAGCGGAAAAAAGGAAACAAAATGAGTTCTATATGATATCATTTTTGTAAAATAAAATGTATCCACACAAAATGACACATAAATTGCAAGAACACATTCAAACAAGGACACATATTAAATAGTTTAAAATGGCTCCTCCAATGAGAGGGAAGACCTTATGAGTGGGAAACAAGGATAAAAATTTCATATATGTACACATACATATGCTTACACAGACACACACACACACACACACACACACACACACATATGAAAAGGCCTTATAAGACCAAATAAGATAATATGCTATGAACTGGGGAGGTTATGATTAACTCCTTCACCTGATGTTAAAAAAGAAAGAGACACTGATAAAGTGAAAAACAATATTACTGACAATTAGCCTAAGAGGGAGAACTGTGAATGGAAACAGAAACCACATTTTGCAAACAGACTTGAGTTACAAAACAAATAAATTATGCCAGACCTAGCCATAATGTGCATAACAGACTAAGTTCAAATCTTTTAACGATACTGCATTCAGACCCATATATTCCAAAATAAGACCACAGAAAAACTAATCTAAAGTAACTCTGGACAGACTCATGTGTTCTATAGATCACAGATTGTTCCAGCAACTATTTTAAAAAATAAATTCTGAGACATCTCAGTTCAACTATTCTACGACTACTTCTAGCCCCCTAATCCTCTAAGTATTCTTCCGAACTCCCCATTTTAGAGATTCATAGTTCCTTTACTACACATTATCCCTTGCTGCAGCAAGCTTATGAACTCAACTTTGTTAGACTAAGGTGAGTTCCTGGCAGCCTTTGACTCACCGGCTTTAACAGTGCAGCACAGTGGGGTAAACAGAAGCAGCTGCTCTGGAATAGCTGGAGGCTGCTGGCACTCAAGAGCCTTCCATTCACTCCTTCCAGGTCCTTCTTCTACTCTAAGGAGAGCTGACGGGATTACCGTTTTGGGCACAACTATAAACTCTTCATGTAGCTCTGTTCGAGGTAGTCTAATCTATTTGATTCATTCTAATGAAATATAAGTACATAAGTATTAAATGAGTTAACACAGTAAAATGCTTAGAGCACGTGCATGGTATATAACATAACTGCACATGCTTTTTTGGACATACTACTTGTGCTAAGTCTGTTAACTTTATAATGTGAACTTCAATCCTCACTTTACCTATCTGTTTATTTTCTCTTTCACTGCCACTCATATGATCAAAGTATTATAGGTTTTACAATGGTTAACATAGAATAGGGATAGATGGAGAACTCATAAGCATAAAAATTTTTCTTGAGATACCTAATGGATCACCACTTCTGAAAACAGACCTTGAAAGTAGTTCAAGTGATGAAAATTTAAATGCAGAATATTATTTCAGAGGTTGATTCAGATAATCTTTGTGGCCACTGAAACAATGCCTTGTTTTGAGAGTCTAGGTAACAAACCTATGTTTCACCTAACATCAAAGTTCTGATTCATGAGCTTTAATCATGAGGTATCAAAACTAACGAATAGCTTTCCCATCTGAATTACTAAATTCCTTATTTGATAGAGAATCCACTGAATATAAAGATCTTTCTCATGTTTCCATTTTTCATCAAAATTATTATTACTTAAAACAGAATATACATTAAACATCTCTACGCAAAGAAATTTGGTGCTGGAAACTAGTTTTCAAGATAACTTTTCTACAATAAACAGTTATTTTACTATCATTTCTGCTATCTACTTCCAATGCTTTATCTTATAAAAGCTAATTGAAAGTATTTCACAAGAAACTATTTCTATCCAAAGTATTAATTTTATCCAGAGTGGATATTTTAAAGAAAATATTAATCTTTCTGAAAGAAAATATCCAAGATATTGGTTTACAGAAATAAAATCTTGTTTAAAAAAACAGTTGTCAATGTAAAGATAGAAATAGTTAAAAACAAATCCCATTAAGCATTGGAGTAAACCAGTACTACATAAAATATTCACTTATCATTTCCTTAAATTTAATAAAAGGTGTTTACGTATCTAGACAAATGAAGACATTTTAAATCAACAACAATACTGTGAACCATAGTCACGCCCATGTCTATCTGGATTCCCATTCAGCAAATGCACAGTGAATGCAAAATTGAATTTAATTTCTAGAATCACAAAATCTTCAGATCAGAAATGAACTTAAAGGACACAATCTATTTATGCAATGCTTGAAACCCCTACACAAATTATCCATTAAATGATTGTCCATGTTATGACTAGCTTACTCCAGAGAAAAGAAATTTCCTACCTCAAGGCACTGCTAGTCATTCACTACCCTTTAAGTTGAACCACAGAAAACAGCTATTTTTATACACAAAAATTGTCTAATATGGCTGATTTCATATCAGTGAAACACAATTAGATGAAACATAATACAAATTTGTATTTTCCTGTTGAGTTAAAATGCTTCCCTCTAGATTCAATATACTGCCCCTAGTTCCATAATGATCCAAAATAAATCTAATCTTTTACCGATTCTACAATCTTCCAAATAGGCAACTTATTTCAAGTACCTTCAATGGTTCTCCATACTATACGTCTTCCTGTCCCTTCAACCATGTATCCACCGTCCTTTAAATATGTCCCAATTTCAATATAATCTTTTAAAAGTACTAAAGGGAATTACAGTACTAAAGGGAATTACATGCTGTAAGTTCAAATTAGAATGAGACTCCCCTCTTCTCATTTTTTTAGAAAGTGAATTTCAATTAAATCATACCCATTCGTTTTTAAAACTTACCGTTAAATAAAACCCCTAAATGCTAAATACATGCATGTATAGCTCAGTTTGGCTACTAAACCTCTACTAATGCTGAAGTTTAAGTATAAAACACTAACATTTATCACTTTTAAATTTCATTTTGGAGATAGCCCACTACTCCAGCCTTTTAAAATATTTTAAATACAACTTCATGTCATATACAAATATGAAAATGTTTTCAATATTTTCATTCAAATCATTGACAACAATATTGAGCAGAATAAGGATGAAGATAGTACCCTGTAGCATTCCACTACAGACCTTTCCCTTAAGTGGATATCATTCCATATATTTATCTATTTGGTGCACTCATTTCATCATTATTTATCTAATGCCCTTGCTCTCATATATTTCATACTTTTGTTCACAATGACTTTGTGAGAGACTTAATTTATTTAAGTTTAGATATCCTGTCCTGTCCCATTTTCCTGACTAATTAGCCTAGCAAATCTGTTCCCCAAGAGGATAAGTTTAGCCTTACAATATTTTCTTAGCAAATCAATCTTGGTTCCAGAAGCTACCATTCTTCTTTAACAACCCATCGTGGAACATACCAAAAACCATCATTACAATCACCAGTTTGTGAAATACTCTTTTTGAAATTTAAGAGTACTTTTCCATGTGCAGTCAAGGACACTTAGCTTATTCTTTTAAAACGCTTCAAAAGATTATAGGAAATTATTAAAATTATTAGAATTTATTAGAAAATTTATTAGAAAATTATTAAAATTATTATAAAAGATTATTAAAAAATTATTATTCATTGTTTTCATTTGCAAATTCCTTGATCACAATTTACCCAGACAGGCAATTATGTACATATTATCAGCAGGTTGCTGTACAATCACAATCTTTTCACTACTCTAGACCTTGTGATCTCCTTTAACAATGTCCTCTGTCAAAAAGAGTGATCTTTGTACTGAGGGAGATTAGTGAAGGAAAAAAATCCAACAACACAGGAATTAGAGAAGAAAAAACTAAACAGGAGTTAAGAAGTTCTAATTTCTCCTTACCATCATTATAAATTTTCCTCCAAGCAACGAGTAGGACTACTCTTTCCACGGCTTTCTTCTTAACGTAAACATTACTCACTTTAAATGAGGAAGATAATTTGTCTATTCTCTCATTCAAGGGAGAATACATTCAAGGGAAATAGAATGTAAGCTTCTTAGTCTCTGTGTAGTGATTTCAATTTAAAATTTCACTTCTTTCTTCACTCTCATAAATTTATTATATGTGGAGAATAAAGAAAAGCGAAGTATGTGGTAAGAGAGAAAAACAATCTTATGGCTAGCCACAAACTGCCAACATAGCACTATATACACTTGGGACAATAATTAGCAGGTAATAAAATGTGTTTTTCCTGGCAGATAAATGGTCTCAAGGCAGACTTTTTCTGCCTATTTTATGAGAATGAGACTCAAGTGACCCTAATGGTATGCTAAGAATGGATTGGAATAATAACACCTTAACTCTTGTAAAAGTAATAAAATTAGTGTTGCTATTGTTTCATAACCATTATAGATGAAATTAAGTAAAAAGAAAAAAGCAATATCTGTCATTAACTAATTCTCATAAAATTTGGATTTTGATATCTACCCTTTTACCTATAACCCATATAAACATCAGCATGAAAAAATAACCAAAAGAGTGATAAATTAATATAACTGAATGAATTCTATTTGAATTTATGAGAAAACCAAACTTTGATTACTTTGATGTAATTACAGTACTTTTGGATACACGCAGTAAAGACGACAACTAGAATTCCTCAATATCTACCTAAGTCAATCACTCAATCATATGATTTACAGTAAGCATTTGGTATATCCTAAAGTGATAGGGCTGATAAGAGTGATAGATGCAAATACAGGGTTCCAGCACTTTCAGGGACTATCTGAATAGCTAAACAAAACCCCAAAAGAAAAGCAGCACAGAGCATGTATAGAAAAGCAAGACAAAGCACCCTTAAAAAGTCATGGCAATCTCAAAGATAAGTAAACAAATACAAATTTACAAACTGCATTAGTCGGGATTCCCTAAAGAAACAGAACCAATAGGATATGCGGAGGGAGGGAGGAAGAGAGACTGAGATTTATTTATTTCAAGGAATTGGCTCATGCTATTGTAGGGGCTAGCAAATACAAAATCATTAGGGCAGGAAGGAAGGCTGGAAACTCAGGTAGGATTTCTACGTTACAGTATTAAGGAAGATTTTCTTCTTTTTTGGGAAATCAGTATTTGCTCATAAGGCCTTCAACTGATTGGTTGAGGCCTATCCACATTATGGAGGGTAATTTTTTTTTTTTTACTTACTAAATTATCAGTTTATTATAAAAGGATGTAATTCAGGAACAGCCAGATAGAAGAGATCTACAGGGCAAGGTATGGAGAAAGGGTGTGGAGCGTCTGTGACCTCTCCTTGTGAGCCACTCTCCCCGAATCTCCACTTGTTCACCAACCCAGGAGCTCCGAGGGTAATCTCTTTTACTTAAAGTCAACTTATTATAAATAAATGTTAGTCAAATGTACAAAATACCTTTACAACAACATCTAGAGTAGCGTTCGACCAAACAACTAAGCACTACAGCCTAGCTAAGCTGAGATACAAAATTAACCATCACACAAACCTAACAGGTGTTACTTATTAAAATTTGTTGCTGCAAGTTCAGTGAATGAGCACCTTCTTATATTGCTTGTTATTTGTAAATTGGTACACACAAGTTTTCAAGATATATTAAGAGGGCTTAAAATGTTAATAATATTAATAGTAATAATAATAACAAAGGTTCTTGCCATATAAATAATTTCACACCTAGACACCTATCGAAAAAATATAAAAAAGGAATATAATACTTAGGCAAAATAACTTATTGCAGCATTCCTTACACTAGGAAAAAAACTGGGAATAATCTAAGCTTCCTACAATAGGAAGCCACCGGCACAAAGTTGTTTAAGAACAAAAGGTACATTTGTACATTTAAAATTGTTTTAGTGACTCTAAAATGATAGGCAGTGAGGGGATAAAGAAAATTTAATGAAAATATCATTGTACTCACTGAGTTTTCAGGGTACTGAGAAAAACTTAAAAACACACCTGTAACAATATTAACTGAAAATAGGAAGATGTTATGTAATCTCTAATTATAGTATGGGAAAAGGAACAAATTGGTGGGAAATAGAATAAAGTATACATAGTGCTTAAGTGGTGGGACTGCAGCTTTTTGCCTTCTTTTCCCTTTACCTTCCATTTTCCAAGGAACAGATAAACTCTGAGAGCAACAAACGGGAAGCTGCATGAGGGAAGGGACTGTGGCTTATTTGCTGTTCTATCTCCAGCACTCAGTAGGGTGTATGATTCATACAGTTGTCAAGTAAATATTTACCTAATAAATATTTGACCTTTAAAACAGGAAAAATAAAACAAAAACGTTTTAAACAAAAGAACTATCTACATTTAGCTTCTATGTTTCTACTTCATTTTCACTTAGAGCTATTTGGGCATCAAAGACCTAGCTGATAACATGCTAAAATATATCCATTTGATCTAAACCTGTCTAGAACAGTTTCCAGTTAAATGAAATGTCAAGTTCTATTCAAATACACATAAAAATCATAGAAATATTTCATCTAGAAGAAAACAGTGAATACATCGAATCTTCTACATATTTTCTAGATAACACAATTTATAGGAGGGGGGTATAGGCGATTTTAAGCAGATTTAAAAACACAGACATTAATCTTATGGAGGAAAATAGGTCCATTACTTAAAATAAGTCAAATATTCACTGTAATCATCTGCCCAATTTTCACTTGACTTACTGAAATTTCTTTCAAGAACTTCATAAAAATCTGCACTTTGGTAGCTTATTTTACTAGAGGGAAAGAAAAGGTGCTATTTATAAGTAAAATAATGTCACACAAGGTAATATATCTTGGAATACAACCTATAAGATCTGTTTGGTAAAGACAGTGAAATGCAGTAAAAGGTCTGACAATATTCAGAGTATTTGTTTCTGACATAAAGAATATAACCCTTTTGAGTTTCATAAGGCTGAATTCTAAAGTAAAAATAACAATGGCAGGATTTTTGGTGGTTGTAAACTAAACCTGTAATTTAGCTGGATGGTAAAGTTGAAGCAGAGATGCCAAAAAGTGTGATCAGAGGTATCGTTGTCCTTTTTGTTGTTTCTTTTTGTGAGGAAGACTGGCCTTGAGCTAACGTCTGTGCCAATCTTCCTCTGTTTTTTGTATGCAGGACACCGCCACAGCATGGCTTGATGTAGGTCTGCGTGCAGGATCCAAATTCACAAACCCCAGGCTGCTGAAGCAGAGCACGTGAACTTAAACACTACACCACTAGGCTGGCCCCCATGGCTGTTTTTTAAGTGTATGCAGTACAAGGAATATAATATAATAACAGGAATGCAATATTTGAAACCACAGATACGAGCTCTTCTATGTGCTAGCTGCGTAATCTTGGGCAAGACTTGTAATGGATCTAAGCTATAGTTTTGTCATCAGTAACATGGGTGAACTAAAGCTTATCTCAGGAGATTATTTTAGGGATAAAGTGACCTGCCTGTAAAGCAACTGATAGAGTGTAATCAGTAGCAGACAATAAACAACTCACCAGCACTTTATAAGGAGCACTTTAAAAAACAAAACTTGCTGAAGGATTATTGCTTTCTATATATTTTATCTTATAACGAGAAACTATAGCTTCATTCACTTCATACTACATATTTCTGACTTAAATTTATTTAGATTTCATGTCATTTAATTTCTATAAATGTTCTCTAGGCATCCAACAAAGAAAATTTCATTATCAGGTATTCTATTTGGTAACTTATTATATTCAAATACTCTATACCTTGACTTCAGAAATTTTAAAATTATATTCAGTGGAACACTAGTGTTGCATGGATATAAACACTGTTCCAAAAAGTGTGATTGTGAATGATGCTGGGGAAATGATAAAGTTTCTTCACAATAGAACTGTAAGCCTCTTATATGCAAATTTTACCACTGAACTTCTTTTCTCCATCTTTCTTCAGGACCCCATTAACAGTGAATGATAAAATTACTTTTTGCTTTTCCCAAAATCATCTGTCACAGACACATTGGTATGTTTATCGCCAACTGAGTTTTTATTAAAATTCTCCTTGTACTTCTGACATGTTTTGCTTTAAATCTTGACGCTAGATCTGTAATTAAATCCAAATTTTGTTACCTATTAGACGTAAGAAGTTAGTCAAGTTACCAAATCTTCCTGACTCACTGATTATCACTGCTACAATCTCAGTGTTTTTATAAAGAAATAAATAAGACAACACATGGAATGGACGTATTGTAGTATTTGACACATAGTTAAGTAAATAATTCCTGGTTATCTCTCCATTACTGTTGACTTATACCAATAAACATGGGTGTAAAAAATGTCTTTTAATACGTTTTATCCAAATTCTACTCTGACAAGAGTAGATAACTTTGTTGACACTGCTACCTCTGCTTTTTATTGGAATTGTAATACAAAAGCTGTTTTCATTTGTTCATATTTAGCCTATGTTGTTTGGTTTTCTAAATCTCTTGTAAGTAGTGAATAATTGTATTTTGCATTTAAATCCAATCTGATCTGAAACTCTTAAAATGTAAGGAAAATAAGACCATTTATATTTACTCTCATGATAGTTTTACTTATTAGCTGACTGATGCTGTTTCTACACGGACGCACTAGGGTAATGTGAGATTAGATGGACCTCTGAAGATTTCTTTAGCATCCTGCGCTTACCCGATCCTACTAATTTCCATTTTTTATTGTTATTATCTGGTACTAGTTTTACTAGTTTGGGTTTCCATACTGGGCTGTAAGTTTTGGGGACATAGACTTTTTTGTTGTTCTCTCTCCAGGACCCACCTTAAGGCTTGGTATAAAACATGCAAAAGTATTTGTTGTTCTAGTAGAATATTGGACAAAGGAGTGAAAAGTGAGTAAATGAACGGATAAATAAGATAATGTATATTAAACATTTTGACAAATATCTAGAAGATGATTAGTTCGCATTACATGTTATAATTATTTAGTGACTCTATTTTTATATTTGTCTGTTGGATTTTGTTTGATTTGCCTTTATCTTCTGCACTTATTTTGATGGTAGATGCTCTACTTTAAATTCTATAATAGCCACATTAAAGTTTTCAACAAACATTCAGAATGTCATATTTATTAAATTTGGCTGTGTATAATAGCCAAAACTTTTTATTTTATTTTATGGAAGAAAATTTTAGCCCACTTTGGTCCCATCTTTTACTCTCTTTTTCAAGAATTCAGTATTTTAATCTGATTTTGAAAAATCACATTTTAAGAACTTCTTTTTCAATCTATTTGTTTGGGGTGAAGAGAGGGAGAAATGGATATGTGAAAGACACCTCTCTTGCCTCCACGTTGTCTAGAAGTAGTTTTTAATGTTTTAGGTGCTTAATTTTCAGAGAGGGCTTTTACACTTCTATGATATCATGTTAGGTCACCTTAACAGTCTGCAGGGTGATTGTCCATGTCTTTTCAAGTATGTATATATATGGGTATGGGTATACATATATACATTCATATGTTTTAATTTTACCACAAAGTGGCAATACTTTCTTATTAACTTTGCAGACATTGTCAGTACTCTCCCAGTTTCTCTCTCCAAGGATTAATTTTTCAGGATTTTGAAAGTTTTCTTTTATTATGCGTTGATTGTTGCTCTTGCTTCATTTGTCCTTTTTCTTCTTTGAAAATTACCAGTACTTACATGTTAAAGCTCCATGATTAGGCTCCTAAGCCTCTTATATTCTCTTTTTTTTCCATCTTCATTAATTTCCTCTGCATTACTTTCCTCATATTTATTCTTCTATTAGTAATTCATTTTTCTGCAACATCAAACCCACTTGTCACAGGTTTCAAAAAAAATATTTTTTTCGCTATTGAATATTTAATTTAATCATGTTCTTTCTACCTACTTTAATATCCTCTCTGACCTTTTGACATCATTGATAGTAAGAGGTAAGAGTTTGCTAAATTTTCATTTGTCTTATAAAGTAAAGCTATTTCAGAGAAACGACTTGTTAAAAATCTTACAGATCTTCTCCTACCTTTCCTGAATTCTGCAATTATTTTCATAGTTTCTTATTTTAATTTTCTGTTTATAGTCGTTAGGCTTTACACGTTAATCTTTATTTTGTCATCCCATTGCCTGTTTAAAAGCTAACACCCACTTTTATTTCAAATTGCAATTGAGTAACAGGAATCAGATACCCTCCTGCCTTAAGCAACTAAAAAACAGGAAAAAAAAAAATGAAAAAACTTTCTCAGACATAAGACAAAACGCAGTGTAGAATAGTCCTGAGAGAGGGGAAACAAATGAGGTGAGCTCTACAAATATCCCATTTTACGGCTGAAGACGGTTTCCAGGACTCAGTGCAGGAAGGGAAATCCAAGGCTAATCTTGGCCATGTCCTTGAGCTGATGAGGCAGAGACTCTGGAAAAGCCAAAGCAAGACAGAGTTCACCCAGCAGAGTACCAGGGAGGAGAGAGTTGCATAGAGAGAGGTTCGGAGATCTGCAAAAGGTCCTTTCTGTTGAGTCTTTGGCTGAGTACTGACCAGCGTATGCAGGTGAGGAAACTACCTAAGGTCAGGGGAAAACACACCCAAAAGGAGAAGAAATAAGCCCCAAAGTTCATACAGTGCCCAAAGTCCAGGAATGATTAGTGTTCCCACTAGCCAGAGTGGAGAAACCTCATAATGTGGGTTATTGACTAGAGTACTCAAAAGGGTATTGCCTCAGGAGTAGAACAAAATCAGCCCTACCCTACGAGCTTCTTCAGTCCTAACTAAATATAAAAACAAGCCTTGAAAGGATCAGACTATTTCCAAATAAGAATTATATATCACAGGAGAAAAGCTAAAGAACATGTATTTAAAATATAAAAACATCCAGCACCTAACAAGGTAAAATTAATAATGACTGGCATCCTATCAAAAATTAAACAAGCATGAAAAGAAGCAGGCAAACACAACCCATCACGAAGAAAAAAAGAAATCATTCAAAGCTGAACCAGAAATTACAGATGATAGAATTAGTAAATAAAGACATTAAAACAGTTATAACCACATTCCATATGTTCAAGAAGGTTTAAAAAAAGTACATTAAGAAGAGACATGGAAGATTTAAGATGGAAATAAAATTTCTAGAGAAGAAAAATGGAACATCAGAGTTGAAAATCTACTGATGGGATTAACAGCATATTAAACACTACAGAAGAAAAAAAATTAATGGTGAAAGGCTGAATGCTCTCCTCCAAGATTGGGAATAATGAAGTAATTTCTACTCTTACCATTCCTATTTAAGATTGTACTGGAGATACTAGTCAATGCAATAAGGCAAAAAAGAAAAAGAAAAGAAAAGCATGCAGATAGGAAAGAAAGGCATTATTTCCATTCCAAGATAATACAACTGTATAGAAAACTGCGAAGAATCTCCAAAACGAAAAAAGCTCCTAAAATATTTTTCTCATTGATAAAGTGAATTTATCAAGGTCACACAATATAGGTCTATATGTTTTAAAAATCATATTTCTATTAGCAATAATTTGAAATTAGTATAAAAATCAGTACCATTTACAGTTACACTAAAAACATGAAGCAGTTATAAACCAAGCAAATTATGTACACGATGCATACACCAAAAACTATAAAACACTGATAAAAGAAATCAAAGCAGAAACAAACAAGTGAAGAGATATGTCATCACTCACTGATCAAAAGATTCAATAGATCTATAAATTCATTGATTCAACATTAACACTGTTTGTAGAAGTCAACAAGCTATACTGAAAAACAAAGGAAATAAGAGTCAAAAAGCTTTATAAAAGAAAAAGTTGGAAAAATCACACTACCAAATTCAAGATTTACTATAAAGCTACAGTAATCAAGACTATGATGGTACTGTCATATAGAGCAATAAAATAAGGTAAATAGTCCAAAAAACGATCCATGCATACATCATCAATTAATTTTCAACAAAGGTGCAAAGGCAATTTAATGAGAAAAGGATTTTCATAAATGGTTCTGGAACAATTGGACACATATATGAAAAAAAAAAACCCAAACAAACATTGTTCTATACCTCATGCCATATACAAAAATGACTCAAATGTAAAACCTAAAACTTTCAGAGGAAAATAAAGTCTTTTCTTCTTTCTGAGAAAAATTCAGCCTGAGCTAACATCTGTTGCCAATCCTCCTCTTTTGTCTTGAGGAAGAATTGCCCTGAGCTAAGATCTGTGCCAATCTTCCTCTATTTTGTATGTGGGATGCTGCCACAGCACGGCTGCTGATGAGTGGTGTAGGTCCGCACAGGAACCAAAACCAGGCAGCCAAAGTAGAGTGAGCCAGACTTAACCAGCAGGCCATGGGCCAGCCCCTATAATCTTTTTGACTTGGGTTAAGAAAGAAGGTCTTTAATATGACACCAAAAGTACAGTTCACAACAAAGAGAAAACTGATAAAGTGAACTTCATCAATATTAAAAACGTCTGTTCTTCCAAAGACACTGTTACAAGAATAAAAAGTCAAGCTGTAGACTGGGAGAAAATCACATATCTGATAAAGGACGAGAATGGAAAATATGTAAAGAACTGTCAAAACAAAATAAGAAAATTAACAATCAAAAAAATGATCAAAAGAAGAGAACAGTTACTTCATTAAGGAAGATATACAGCTGGTAAATGAGGACATGAAAAGATGCTTAACAGTATTAGTCAAATGCAAATTGAATACAACTTAAATGCAAGTCAATGCAAATTAAAACCACAATGAGATACCACTACAGGGCTATGGGAACAGCTTAAATTAAAACAAACAAACAGGCTTATATCAAGAACTGTTGGGAATGCAAATGAACTGAAATATTCACACATTGCTGGTGGGAATATAAAATGCACAGCCACTTTGGAAAATAGTTTGACAGTTTATCAAGTTAAGCATGCACTTGTCTAAAAACCAACAATCTCACTCCTACAATCCAAAAGAAAAAAAATTTATGTTTATTCCAAAACTTGCACGTGAATGTTTTATAGCAGTTTTATTCATAATCATCAAGAACTGAAAATAACCCAAATTTCCTTCAACTAGTGAATAGATAAAAATATTGTGGCACATCCACACAATGAAGTACTACTTGGTAATGGAAGGAACAAATTAATGGTAAATGTACAACAGGGAGCATCTGAAGTGTATTATACTCAGTGAAAGAAATCAGACTCAAAAGGCAAGATACTATTTGATTCCATTTATATGATATGGAAAAGGCAAAATTATAAAGGCATAAAACAGATTAGTAATTGCTATGTATCATGGATGAAAAATAATACTGGTTATAAATAGCATAGAGAAATATTTTGAGGTGATGGAATTCTTGTATATTTTGACTGTGACAGTATTTACACGACTGTGTTTATCAAAACTCACAGGACTGTACTTTCAAAAGAATGAATTTTACTGTATGCAAATTATAGCTTTTTGTAAATGAAAAATAAAGGAAAAAAGTCAATAACACACATTTTGAATAGAAAGAATGTGTGAAAGCAAATACCCTAAGTTCCGGGCCCAATATCTAGAAGCTGATATAGGTTCCTTCTCTCATTATTCAAGGGACTGATCATCACAGACAACAGATGTTAATGAATACAGGAAGAGGGGTAGAGAGGCTCAAGGGATACAGATATAAGCACAGAACAAGATGAGACAGAGGCCACTGAAGCAACATAACTAAATGCAAAGACAAAGACCAACAGAAGGAAGAGGCAATTTCTTATGTGTATAATCGCTCATATACCTGATACCACACATACAATAAATATGTATATAATTACTAATATAGATTGGTCTGTCTGAGTCCTGATGAGTACTAAGACATCTCTTGACCAAACTTCAGTCAGGCTCCTCTAAGCCCTCTTCTCTAAGAGGTCTCAATCTTGGCCCCTGTCCTTGCCATAGCAAAACTCCTGCTAAATCAGTTTAGAGAGAATCCCCCCAACCCTAGATATCTAATCAAATTCCCCATACCCTTACCCATATCTGATCACTCTCCATATCTAATTAAATCCTCTTGCCCCATCCTTGATATCTAAACATCTTGGCCAGCCCCTAGCAAGAATTCTGTTATACCAGTTTAGTAAGACATCTCCCTACCCTTGACGTCTCATAGTACTTTTCCATCCACCAATGCCCCAACCTGTGTCCCTGGCTTTAAATCCCCACTTGTTGTTGTATTTGGAGTTGAGCCTGATCTCTCTTCCCTATTGCAACAGTCTTGACATCTATCACAATTGCCCTGAACAGTCTCCCCTACCCTATTGTAACAAGTCTCAGAATAATTGTTCCTTAACAGTATCCACACACACACACACAGCTTTACACCTTGATTACACACAAGAAGCTTTTGGGTAGGAAAGACGTGGTAAAAGAAAAATACAGTTCCCAAAACAGCTCATACCTATACATACCAAGCTAGTGCAGTAACAATAATAACAGAGACGGAGCATAACCCTTTGCTGTCAGAAACAACACTACAAAGACAAAAAGCAATTCAGAAGTTTATTAGATATAAAGACTAGTATCCTTTTCTCCTGTGTGAGATTTTTGGGAGCCCCAAGTAGGAGCTGGATGGGGAATGCTGTCTAGGTGCTGATTCCTCATCCAGAAACAAGGTCTAAGGGCCATTCCTGCTTCATGATAAATTCTCTCACCAACCAGTTTCCAAGAAAAAAGAAAAAAATCATTCATTACTACTGAATATTCACAAAGTATCCTGATAATTATATTCAAATGACTTTTGTAGTGAATAATATCAGGAATAAAAATACAGTTATTTTGTAAAATATGCTAAAACTTTTAATTTCAACACTGTTTTTTCCACTTCACTCTTAGTTTTTTAAATCTCATCTCTGATATTGATCATAACCACTATATATTAACATAGACCTTAGTAAGAATCTTTTCAGATAGAGAGATAACATTCAAGTGTGATCAAATGCCTGTGCCATACAGAAAAGAATCATGTGTTAATCTTAATTAAACCCAGATATAATTTTCTTTCATTTTAAACGTATTTCAAAGTAATGTAGTTCAAAGTAAATTTTAAAAATTAAACGAATTCTTTAAATACTGGGATACTTTTTTCTTTTGAATTATATTCTTGGATACTTTCATCCATTAATATTTAAGTCTTACCCCACTTTTCAACCAAAATGAACTCTTACCTTCCACCTTGCCCTACACACAGACAAAACAAGAACTTTTTACTTGCTTGGAATCCAAACTAACTTCTTGCCTACATTCATTTATTATGATAATACATAATTATTATGACACATTTATTTATTATGATAATATTTCTCAACTTTTTAAACTTCGCAACAGGTTTCTAGATGTTACTGTGATAAAGTCTGAGTTCTAAAAAAAATATATTTGATTAACAGTATAAAAGTTTTTGAAAGATAATGAAGCCAAATGAGTCCTGATGTATGAAGGTAATGCTAGCTACCAACAAATAATTCCAAAAATTTCAGTACTTATTCTTTCTTATTCATGGAAATGTTCCTGAATGACAGATTCCCTCCAAGAGGTAATTCACAGATCGAATCTCCCCACACCTGTGCTTATGCCATTAACAAAGATCTTATTGTTTTTCTCTTACAGGCAAAAGAGGAAGATGAGCCCACATACTTCTTAACCACCTTGACCAAGAACTGACATATAGTACTTTCAATCAAAAATCATTAGTGAAAACTAAGATACTCAAACTTTGTTTACTGTTCTCTGAGCTATTCTGGCAAATTATCAAACCTCAGGAGGGGGTCGTGAAAACCCCCAATCTATAGCCAGTCAGTCAGAAATACGGGAGGTCTGGGAACTTGTGACTGGCCTGAGAAGGGGCTTACGGGAACTCCCAACTTACAGCCAGTTAGTCAGGAGTATGGTAGGCCCAGGACTTGCAATTGGCGTCTGAAGTGGGGGTACTCTTGTGGGACTGAGTCCTTAACCTGCAGGATGTGCACTAACTGTAGGTAGTCTCACTTGTAAGACACCCAGTTAGTGTCCACAGAGAAGTGGAGAATTGCTTGGTGTTAAAATCCACACACTGGATGTCAGAGTGTAAGTAAATACAGTTCATAACATCCCAGCATGCTTTGTTGTAGAAACTGACTGGCTGATTGTAAAATTTACGTGGAAATGCAAAGGGTCTAGAATAGCTAAAACAACTTTGAAATATAAGAACAATATTGGAGGACTAACACTAACTGATTTCAAGACTTATTAAATATCTACAGTAAATAAACAGTGTAGTACTGGAGTTGAGATAGACAAATAGATAAATGGAAGTGACAGAGAGTTAAGTAATAAACTCACACACACAATTGATTTTTGATGAAGGTAAAAAGGAAATTCACTGGTGAAAGAAAAGTCTTTACAGCAATTAAATCTGTAACGCTTGGGCATTCATGTGCAAAAAAAAGAGAACTTCAATCCATATCTAGAACCATAAACAAAAATCAACTGGATAGTTTCTAAATCTGAAACTATAAACTAAAACTTTTAAAATAAAACACAGAAGAAAATCTTTTTGACTTGGAGATACGACTTATTAGATATGACAAAAGAATGATCCACAGAAAAAAATTTGATAAATTGGATTTCATATAAATTTAAAACTTCGGTTCTTAGAAATAAATTAGGAGAAAGACAAGCCATAGACTGTGATAAAATATTTATATCCAGAATATGTAAAGAACTCTCAAAACTCAAGCATAAGAAAACAAACAGTAACAACAAATTGGGAAAAGATTTGAAAAGACACTTGACCAAAGGTGTAATGTAAAGCATTACCACAAGTGAAGTTTAACATACATTTACCATATGACCTAGCCATGCCACTGCTGGGTGTTTATCCATAGGTTCATACAAAGACTTGTACACAAGCGCTCATAGCAGCATTATTTATAATAGCCAAACATTGGCTACAATCAAAATATCCATCAACAAACAAATGGATAAACTGTGGTATAACTACAAAGTAGAACACTACTCAGAAATAAAAAGGGGCAAATTATTGATACATAGAACAAAATTAATAAACATTAAAATAATTATGTTGCAATAAAAAGGCAAAAAGTACATATTGCATAATTTCATTTAAATAAAAATTCTGTAGACTACATACTATACAGTCACTATATCAGTGACTTTCTAGGAATGAAGAAGGATGAGCAGGACAGGGAGGGAAAAAACATTACAGTGAAACACAAGGAGATCCTTAGGCATGCTGGATATGTTCATTACTTTCACTGTGTTGATGGCTTCACAGGGTTTTTACATATGCCAAAACTTATTAAAATGCTTTAAATATGTGAACTTTATTATGTATCAATTATAGCTCCATCAACGTGTTAAAATATAGGACAACAACAGAATTTAAAATGGTATACTAAAAATATTTAATACAAAAGGTATGAGTAAGAAGGGAACAGAGGACCAAAACCATGTAAGACTAATAGAAAACAATGGCAAATGACAGACTTAAATCCAGGCATATCAAGAGTTATCTTAAATTGAATGGACTAAATACTCCAATCAAAAGGCAGAGAGTGGGAGACTGAATATAAAGCAAGATAGAATAACATGCTGTTGACAAAAGATTTTACTTCAAAGACACAAATAATTTTAAAGTAAAAGAATGGAAAATGAAAAAGCACACAAATAGCATAATAGAGCAAAATTGACTATGTTAATATAATACGAACTAGACTTTAAGACATGAAATACTATAGGAAGATATAGTGATTATAAATCCATGTGCATTCAACAACAAAGACCCAAAATACACGAAACAAAACTGACAGAATTGAAAGAAGGAAAAGACCAATTATAGGTGGATATATCAACACTCCTTTCTCAGTAACTGAAAGAATAAGAAAATAAAATTATTGAATTTTCAAGCACCGAAAAACACTATTAACCATATGGACCTAATTTGACATTTGTAGAACATTCTATCCAACCACAGTAGAATACACATTCTTTTCAAGTGCACATAGTACACTCATGAGGATAGAATACATGCTAAGCTACAAAACATGTCTCAATAAATTGAAAAGAAATGATTTAACAGACAATATGTTCTCAATACACAAAATTTTAAATTAGAAATCTGAGAAAGCTAGAAAAAAATCCCAAAATATGAAAACATTGTCAACAACACACTTCTAAATATTTCATAGGTCAAACAAAAACCTTAAGAAATTTTTTTTAAACATCTTGAACAGAATGAAAATGAAAATGTGCCATATCAAGACATGTGGGATGCAGTCAAATCAGTGATCAGCATGAAATCTATAGCTCTAAAATCATACATCTGAACTTCCACCTTAAGAATCATAAAGAACAGAACAAATTAAACTCAAAGGAATAATAAAAGTCAGATCAGCAACGAAATAAAAAACAAAGACATCAATGGAACCAAAAGCTGCTTCTTAAAAAAGATTAATAAATAAATAAACCTAAACCAATTGATATAAATTCCCAATATCAGTAATGAAAGAGGGGACATCACTATAGATCTTACAGACACCTAAAAGAATAAGAGAACATTATGCTTTTCTAATAAATTTAACGACCTAGATGCAAAGCAAAAGTTCCTTGAAAGACACAGATTACTAACACTACTAAAGAATAGAAAATTAGTAATTAAAAACCTTTTCACAAAGAAAATTACAGACCCATAAGACTTCTCCAGTGGATTCTACCAAACATTTAAGAATGAAGTAATATTAATCCTATTAAAATTCTTTTACAAAACAGAGGAGGAAGGAATACTTCCCAATTCATTTATGAGACCAGTATTACTCTGATATCAAAACCAGAAATAGATATCACAAGGAAAAAAAAACTATATACCTATATTCACCATGAACATAGACAAAAATTATCAACCAAATTTTATGCCACTGAATCCAGCAATATATAAAAAGGATAATTTCTCATTAACAATAGGATTTAGCCCATGAATATAAAGGTGGTTTACTATATAAAATCAATTAATAGAATATATAATATTAATAATATAAGAGAAGAAACACATAATCATGTTAATAGATGTAGAAAAATAAAGTGTCAAAAGCTAAACACTTGCTCATGATTTAAAACTCTCAGCAAAACATAACAGAATATAACTTCCTCAACCTCATAAATGGAATCTATGGAAAACCTATAATTAACATAACACTTAGGGGTGAAAAATTGAGTGCTTTCTCTCTAGGATTGTGAATAAGTCAAGATGCCAACTGTCATCACATCTATTAAATGTTACACTGGAGGTCCTAGCAGGTGAATTAGGGCAAGAAAAAGTAATGAAAAACATAGAAATTGCAGACACAGTAGTAAAACTGAGTAATTCCCAGATGACATAACAAGGTACAAAGAAAATCTTAGCAAACTGAAAAAAAAGCTACAGACTTAAAAGGTTAATTTACCAAGATCTCAGGATGAATATCAACATACAAAAACCAACTGCACTAATATCCTAGCAAAGAAAATCTGAAAATATAATTTTAAATTACATTTACCATAGCATCCTAAAAATGAAACATCTACAAATAAATTTAACAAAGTATGCCTGAGACCTATATATTGAAACCTATAAAACATTACTGAGAGAAATTAAATATGAACTAATACACAGAGAAAAATACCATGTGCATGGATATTGGAAGACTCAATATTATTAAGACGGCAATTTTCTCTAAATTTACCTATAGACTATGCAATTCCAGTCAAATCACGGTAGGCTTTTTTAGGGAAATTGACAAACTAACTCTAAAATGTATAAGGAAATGCATATTACCTAGACTAGTCAAACAATTCTCAAGAAGAATAAAGTTGGAGTTCTTACACTACATAATATAAGACCTACAATAAAGCTATACTAATCAAGAGTATGGTATTGGTGTACAGATAGAAAACCAGATCAATGCAGGGGTCCTCATCGAGGGGTGATTAACCACCCCCATCCTCCCAGGGGACATGTAGCAATATTTGGAGACATTTCTGGTTATCACAACCAAGGGCATGATATGGCACCTAGTGGATAGAAGTGAAGGAGGCTGCTAATAATATTAGAACACACAGGACGGTCCCCACAACAATTATTCAGCTCCAAATGTCAATAGCGCCAAGGTTGAAAAACACTACATCAACAGAACAAAATCTGCACTCATATGGTCAAATGATTTTCTCTAGAGATGTTAGTGTAATACAATGAAGGAAAAATACTCTTTTTTATAAATGGTGCTGGAATAAATGGATATCCATATTGGGAATCAGTGGGAGGGGGTAGAACTTTCACTATCTCCCGACATCATACCCCAAACTAATTTAAAAAATGGATCAAATACATAACCTAAGAAAATATATAAAATGTATTAAAGAAAATATAGGAGAAAATCTTTGTGACTTATGGTTAGGCAAAGATTTCTTAGATACAACATCAAAAGCATCATCCACAAAAGGAAAAATTAATAAACTTGAATTCATCAAAATTAATCAAAGATACTATCAATAAAGTGAAAAGGAAACCAGAAACTGAGATTTATAATGCATATGTCTGGCAAAGAACTTGTATCTAGAATTTATGAAAACCTCTCACAACCAAAAATTATGAAAAGTACTACAAACTCAATGTCCCAAACACAAAATTTTCAACCCTGACCATGCTCTATGTCTTAAGTTTCCTATTTAACTGAATTGCCAAAACTAAATATCTGGTTATCATCCACAAAAATATCTTCATGTATATAAATACATATTTATATATAGAAAAACGTGTGTGTACATACATCCTTTATCAATCAACATTTACTTCCTCTCTTGTATCCCTACAAATTCTCTGGTTTCTGTTCCCTGTATATCACTCAAAGCCATCAAAAGCTCTCCTTAGTTTGGGCCACCATCACTCTCATGTGAATAACTACAATAGCTATTTAACTGATTTATGTTGTTCTAAGATTCTCTCCCATGAAAAGTTCCTTTATAATCCTTTCTATGACATAAAATGATCTTTCATTTGGCCTCACCTCCCCAAACACACATTTGTATTACACTCTTTCATCTAAACCATTTTGAATATGGTATTCCGTCCACCTCTCTCATGCTAAATTCTTAGTTCTGACCTCACTTAGATCCACGAACCCTGAGAGAATTCATCATAAGTCCAATAAGTCTTCCCTCACTCAATACAAAGGAGTTATATACTCCTTTAATGTACTCTCATATAACTACCTCATCATAACTTATCACACTATTTGCAATTATATCTGTCTTCCCTGACTACTGGAAGGACTATGTCTTGTTCACTGTTATATCCATGTGATCCAGTGGCGTGCCAGTCATATAAAAGGCCCTCATTAAGGAAGAGAGAGAGAGAGATACAAAAGGTTGGTCTAGCATTCATATACTGGAAGTGGCCCCAAGGTAAATGTTTACAAATTTAAAGGTTGACTTTTTTTACATCAAACACAAGACAAAATATGAACTACAAATAAGTAGCCTTTCTTCTATAGACTGGAAATTAGAAAACCTGAGTCCTAGCCCTGGTTGTGAGAGAAGTCAGATAAGTGATCCTGGCCAAGAATAACAAAGATGATAATACAGACAATATCAACTGAAAAACTAGAATGGCTAAGTTCTGTTCTAAGCACTATGCAAATCTGATGTCATATAATACTCATAACAATCCTATGAGGTAGGAATCACTTGTGTACACATTTTATAGATAACAAAAATGAGGGACAGAGAGGTTAAGGGATATTTCATGGTAACAGAGTCAAGTGGCAAAGCCAGGGATCAATTCAGACAGTCTGACTCCAGAGTGCACGTTTGTAACTACTTGGCATTAGCGTTAATTTCCTTTTCCCTTAAACTCTTAATTTGAGAAAAAAAAAAAGAGAGGGAGACACACACACACACACCGCCCCACACACAAAAGGTTGAACCAAATTATTCCTAAGGAACCACCCAGCTATTACTTTTGTTAAAATAAATTTACTTATTTCAAATTTCAAATGGCATCTCAATAAACACGATTTGAAAAACAAGTGCGGGGTCATCATTTTTACACTTTACATGATTTTACCTACTAATCATCTCCTCTTTTAGTGTTTGGATTTTTAGATACCATTTCATCACACTGAACTGCTTATGATCCTCTACACGTCCTGTGGTAGCTCTGAGTGCTCTTCACCAAATACTGCCAATTGATGAACACGGGATGTCTTTCTGTTTATTTAGGTTATTTTTGATTTCTTTCAGCAATGTTTTGTAGTCTTTGGTGTACAAGTCTTTCACCCCCTTGGTTAACTTTATTCCTAGTATTCCTTAAGATACTATTGTAAATTTAATTGCTTCCTTAATTTCCTTTCTGATTGTTCATTGATTTTTGTGTGTTAATCTTTTAAACCGCAACTTTGCTGAATTCATTTACCAGTTCTGCTGTTGGCTATATTTGACAAGGCATTATAAAAAAAAGACAAGTTCAGCATTGTTTTCACAAGAAAAAGACAATTCACCAACATCGAATTCCAGGTAACAGGAAACATTCAAAAATGTGGAGGCTTGCAGGGATAGCCACCTTCCTAAGCTCAACTTATAAAATAAACAATTAAGAAGGCCTTTGAGGAACAAAGACCAACTAAATTCAGCCTTGCATTTAAGTTTTAAACCAAGAGTATGTTAGTCACATGCACTGTTAAAGATTCAGTTGATTAAAGTATCGCTAAACAAAGATCCAATAGGCTGTGACTGTCCTGTACATACTGCATTTGGATCAAATGGTTTGGGGAAAAGAGACCATTGCGATTTCTTCAACCCAAGTTTGACAAAGTAATCTTTAATAAGAAAAAGAGACACAGACAGGCAAGCACGAAGATAGAAACATACAAACACATTAAATCTAGGAAGTAGGTCTCTAAAATAACTGTGGGTTTGCCTTTGACAAATGGATCTGATTGTAATCAAACAGATAAGAAGCAAGAAGAACCATTACTCTGAACTGTGACCATTTGCTACCTAAAATGACCCAAGGCTCCCAATTTTCTATAGACAGGAAGCAGGCTGAGAAATGGTATAATCTCAAATACGCACATTAGATACAGCCAACAAAGATATTGAAAAATTTAGCATCTACAAAGAACAATGGACTAGAGATCCTGTCCACAAAGCCTGAAAAGAGAATCATGGTAAATCAAAGAGCAATCCTACCCCCAAGTCAGAGATTCTTAATCTGTCCATAGAGATTTTAGAATTGTTGCATATTAATGGTAGCTGTGCACGTCTGTCTGATCCTCATCTTTCTTGCTGAGAGTGTTGACAGCAAATACCCTACCTTTATCTCGACGCTATGCACTAGACAAGTTTGGGGTAAACAACAGGTATTTTAGTTTCAAGTTCTTCAGGTCAAAAGGGACTATATATCTAGAGCTGATAATGTAGAGACTGTAGCACATCACTCCCCATCTAGCACCCAAAGTTCCTAGACTTGAGGCCACAGCGAAAGAAAACTTTCACATTTTTTCCCATGGGGCCAGGATAAGCAAATTTGCTTGTGAGATGGAGACTGCAAATATTCGGTGACCGAAAGAGCAGACTGTGGTATACTAGTGCTGTTTATTAAATATTTCCTGCTCTCTCTCTTCCAGGTTCACAGCAGGATCTCACTACCTGGGCCCCATTATGATTGGGTGGGGCACTGTGGATATAAATTAGGAGTGGAAGTGTCATTTCCAGTCCAGAATACTGAATTACCGGTCGGAAATTTGACTGGGCTTGTTTTTACTCTGCAATGGTCACAGGTAATGTTCTACATAGGAACTACACTATCAGGCTAGTTCCCAGGGTGAAGACAACATGAGACTGAGCCCCAAAATAACCCCCAATATTTATGTAGCATAAGGAAGATATAAATTTTTGCAGTCTGAAGCCAGCGAGTTTAGGGCATAACCTGGTCTGTCCTGGCTAACACATGCCTTAGGAGGTTTCACAGTTCTATGACCTTAATTCTTCTTTGTGATTTTTCTGTCCATTAACAAAGTCATATATTTCATACCTTGACAACCTGGTATTTCACTACCCAAGAGTATAATTGCTACATCAAATTTATAAAATTCTCTGTGTATTTCTTCTTCTAAGCCAGTTATTTAAATGACGATAAAAAATAATTAATAGAACTGACCCTAATCTTGGGGATGGGGTGGCATATTTATAAATCTCCATTTAAATTCTACAACTAATTCTGTTTTCCTAATTCTTAGTCTATTTCCTTCCCATGATATAAACTAGGTTCTTTAAATAAAGGTGATTTTATTTTCACCTGCCAAGTTTTACATTATTCAAAAATATTACTAGGAACATTTTGCGTATATTATTTCTACTATGACAAATCTATAAATGCTCTTCAATTGTTTAGTGTAAATCAGCTAACCATGTTTTTAATGACTTCTAAGACATTAAATCAAAAAAATGCAACAGAAAAATTCAAATAGAAATCAATGTCTATATGCAACGAAAGTAACTCAAACATAAATAAGTACTTAAACAATTCACATACTATTTCTCAGTTTATCTCACTAGAAATCATTTCACATGCCATAACTTACTTACAGTCACCTCTTTGCTTCTGTTATTTGATGAACAATATTTTAACCAAGAAATTAAGATAAGAATTATCATTAATTTGAGAGAGAAGCATGTATTTCAGGCCTTTAATCCTATTTTTAGTCTATCATAAAATTCCCAAACTTTAACATTGAGTTTACATAAGCATATTTTTTTCTCCAAAATACACCAAGGAAAGTAAATGGCACGAAACTGAATAAACAGTTATAGAGCTCTCAGGGGAGGAGAGTCAGAAGAAAAGTATAAATATATAATGGATGTGCAATTTTATTACCTGAGTATTTAACAACTCTTCACATTTGTGTGCTTGTTTCTCAATTGCAGAAATGTACTGTTTTTCAATAGCTTCTATTTGTTGTTTAACTGAAGACTGCAGCAGTGCCTAAAAACAAGCAAAAAAGTCATTTGGATCACAAACAAAACTTGGAGTCTACTGTTGGCATGAGAATCTTTTTTGACAGTTGTACATATCTGAAATATGATACTCTTCTGCATTACAAAATACACTTTTGTGAATACTGAAGTACATTCATATATAACACTACTTTAAGCTTTCAGTTATAGGCTTTCCTATTGCCAAGACTCGAGTTTTTGGCTCAGATGTTCCTTCCACACACCTTCTCCTTAAAAAAGGCCAAGTCATAGAAGATGATAAAGAGGGTGAGTAGTTCTGTTAAATATAAATTCTGTTTAGTGAAGACCACACAGGATGAGAAGTGTATGAAAGCTGCTGAAAAATAGAAAAAAAAAAAGAAAAAAACCAGACATATTTCACTGGCTGACAAAACTCCACATCCTCTCGGCACACTGTAATACCCCATGGGCCAAGCATGATCTTCAAGACCACAAGTCAAGTAAAAGCAGATGGAAATTCTGAGCAATTTCAAACATAAAGGAACTACCCCCCAGGAAGTTCATGCCCCTAATGTGAAAAGGTATAAGTCAAAGCGTGGAAGTCAGAATCTCAAGGCAGTATTCAGAAAAAGTAATAAAATTTGGGAGACTGGAGAAACTTAAGTGGGTAGTGTAAATGCTGGAACCTCAGTCAGTTAAATATAAAGACACTAATACTGTTCTAAGCGAAGCCAAATCAGCGTTTGAAGATGTTCCACCCGCTCACTTCCTTATTGGAGATGCTTAGAATATTATCATCTTTTTTCCTTTCCTTTTTTTTTTTAAAGCATTCTATGTATACTTACCATGCTGCCAATATTATCTAACATGCTATTTATAAATCCTAAATCATTCTAAAATATGCACTCAACCATATCCATAAGAACTCTTTAGCAAATATTCCATTTTGAAGGTCTATCTGGATAATAAACTACTCATAATCAAAATAGTAAGTTGAAACAGACACATGTCTTATAGGAAACAGATCTTTGGCACGTTCACCAAGAAAAGAAAAATAAGCCAAATCTCTTAAATAATCTCTGTTTTGAAAATAGATTTACTTGGTTGGAAACAACATGCATTAAGAAGCTAACTAAATATGCATGTATCTTTAAAAACTGAGACAAAAATATTTTTAAAACCTCTGGATGAGTCTCAAATTTTCAGAAAATTAACTTTCTTTTGTAAATGTTAGACTGTCTGATGATGCTACTACTCCTATAATTCAACAGTCGTCACTCCGAAGCTTGAGAATTACTAGCACATTAGTAAAGGAAAATAAAGCTCTGACTGAGGTTTAACCAAAATATAAAGAACTGCTTAAAAGAACTGCGTTAGGTCTTCATTTCTACATTATACGTCCTCTAAAGATTCCATAATGATTAATTTACATAAAGCACCAAAATGTAACCTCTTAAACCGTGACTAGACAATGTCCAGCTCTAATTTACCTTTGGTAAATACAACATACTACTTGTTGGACTTTAGAAAATTTAAAGAACAGTACAGTTACAGATAGTTCCCTTGGGTATATTCACAGCATCTTTCGTAGAGAGAACAGTGTCATGCTTGTTTGGGACTTGGGATATGATAGAATTGTTTTGCTTAAGAGAAAGAACTGTTTTCACTTACCTATTTGTCATGGTTCCAAATAATCCCACAGTTTAAATACCCAATTATTAAATACCCAATTAGACTACATCCTTTGGAAGGATGGGTACATTAATGAAATACAATAATATTTTCTCATCATAATTGAGAAACACAATAGTATTTTTTCCCTCTAGTTATTGATTTGTACACCTTATACTCATTTTCTTCCAACTTCAAGGAGGCAATCACCATAGGACAATGAGTCAAGTAAGAGCCAAAGCTGTAGAGAAAAGCTGTGCAAAAGTAGCCAGCCTTTCATATAGTTCAAACCTCCCACTATAACCCCATTCAGTTATTTAAATCCACCCATTTACAAAAGAGAAATGAAGATAGGGACTGGGGACATAATGACTAAAAGAAAAAAAGTCTGTCCTCACTGACTTCAGTCTACTGTTTAGAAATATTCTCTATATAACTATACACCACAGGTATAGGTAAGGAGTGTATCCGAGAAAGAAAAGATGCCTGAAGCCTGCTTGTAAGGCTCAGGGCTAAACACAGGGAACATTAAATGGATAAGAATAGCTGGAGTTAATAGTGGAGGCAAATAGTAAGGCAAGAAGGTAGAAAGTAGGAAGATGCCAGATATTAAGAGACCTTGTATGCCATAACAAGACTGTTTAAAAATTTAGCCTACACTATTTAAAAATGAGCCAGCCCTGGTGGGCAGGGTCCTGCTATGCTGTACACAAAGTCACTAGGAATAGGAATCGACTCGATGGCACTAACAAAATCAACAATGGGATTATTAATGCACACTCTAAACAAAGGAGGTAACTTTAAAAACTATCCATACAACTAGAATATTAACCATTATGGACATACTTACAAATACACACTGGTACTAGCTACCTGCTTTTATGGCTTGATCTATCATTACATAACTGGAAATTTATTTTCCAATGTAATATACCCTAATAATTGTCTTTAAATTTCTGATAAATTGTAAGTATAAAAACGAATATTAATCTTAACACTTTCCTGCAATTTTTTTTCCCTCTGTAATTGTCTCTATAGATACCAAAGACAAACAGAAGTCTTCTCTTGGTCTTATACAATACTATGAAAAGATACATAAAAGAATTATTTCCTTTATAAGCTATTTAAAAATATTCTCAACACATATAAAGCATTAAGACTCTCATGGTACGTAGAGGCAGAAAAACAAAGATGTATACAAACATTCTATAATGAGAAAAATGCTATCAAAGGCAAGGAACATTTTGTTAATTTTCAACATATGTAAGTTTTAGCCTCAGTTCTATCAGCGATTTTCTGTATCATCCCAGGGAACTAAAGTCACTAAGCTTGAGGAAAACTATTTACCATACTTCTTTAAGAATAATTTTAAAGATGTGAACAAGACTCCTTGTTCCTTTAGTACAGGAACTATATCTTACTCATCTTTATATATCACACACAGCTTCTTACAGAGTCCCTTGTACATACACAGTAGACACATGCAATAGCTACTTGGTGAGTGATGATCCTTGTACTAAGATTAATATTTTTAAAGATCATAGGATGAACAGCACCGATATTCACTGGAAAGTTCACTCTGCTTCAAACTGTAACTACCAAAGTTCAGTTAGCAAATTTGTTGCTGAACATATTTAATCCCTACCAGGGATCTCAATTTTTTAAGTTATTATTTTAGACTAGGAATATCCATTCTTTCTACTCCACAGGATATATTCTGAGTAAATAAAATAGTGTGTGTGAAGGACTACAAACGCTTCAGAGGGAAAACTATGTTATAAATTCTACAATTATTAGACTCATAGAAAACAAAGATAAGTCAAAAACCACCCCACCCCAACCAACACTGATAAGCAGTAGATATCTATTTTTAATGGAACTCAATATACACTGGAATTTAACTGAGTAGAGAAGTACAGTCAAAGTAGACTACTGCAACTCAAACTATAGCCCATTGTCCCAACAAATCCTGTGTTTCTTCTCCCTTTAAACAGTCCATTCTTACAGATCTGATTCTAGACTCATCAAATTAAATGACTCATCCAGATTCGCAGAGCAGATGTGTCTAAAGAACCAGATGGCCTCCAAAACATTAATATCATGTTGGTATCTAGTACATAACCTTAAAAGAACACTTCATAGCTAATTTTAGGCAACAGTAATTAGATTATTTTACAAGTTGCAAGAAAATTTCGTTCTCTAAGTTATACTTTACAAATGAAAAGTATAAAGGTTGAGAAAAGTATAAAAAGTATAAAGTATATGAGTAAAAGTATAAAGCATATGAGAATAAAGTATAAAGCATATGAGAAAAGTATAAAGCTCTGGAGGCTAAATGTATAGAGGCAAGCTAGAGGCAAAAATGTATAATAAATAGCCCCACTAAAATTTAAGCCCTAGGGGAAGAGGAATCTTTGCCTAATTCACTGATGTACCCAATGTACCCACAACAGTACCTAATACATAGAAGACATTTGACAAATATGTTTTGAATGAACTGAAGAAATTAATCATAATTTCAGTATTTCCAAGCCTCATTATTTCTCTATTCACAGAGAGACTATTAAAACTTTGATGTTAATTATATTCTCAGTTTAGCTTTTTGACTACCGTAGTTACAGACAAATTAATTATTGTAAAGGGTCATTTGAAATCAAGCACAATTTCATCTTTCTTCCAAAAGTATCACAGTTTGCTTTTCAAAAGTCTATTTCAGACATTTTCCAATTTGTAACTAAAAATAAAATAAGCAAAACCAAAAGGTATCTGCAAAAGGGTAAGTTAAAACTCTGAAAGGATACTTTTATGTTTTTTCTGGTGTAAGTACTCTTTTTAAGCATAATATTACTTTGAATTCTGCAAAGCTATTAAACTGTTAGCAAGCCTTATAATATTTCCTCAAAATTTCAAACATATTATAAGTTTATTATTCAAAAGGAGAGCCTACTTGACATTTGAAAAAAATGATGAATGTCATTTTACTCAATCATTCATCCATCTTTTTCCATGAGTTCTACATACCTGTTTTACAGATAAAGAAACAGACACTGAAGTGAGGAAATGTGCCCAAAATCACATGAAAAGACTCAGTGGAACAAAGAACTGGATTCAGATCCACCTACGCAGTTCCCTGCTTGTCTCAGCTGTTCTATCCTGGTAAAGTGAATTTCTCTTCATGAACTAAGCACTTAGTCTATTTTATCAACCATTTAATTATTTATCCATTCTTCATTTATCAAACTAATATTTACTAAGCGCATACTTTATTCCAGGTACTGTTCTAGGCACTAGGGATACAGAATGAACAAAGCAGACATGAGCCTGCCTCTCCTGAGCTTACAGCATTAGCAAGGGGATTATTAGCAAGGGGATGGGGAGGGTGGAGAGAACAAGGAAGTTTGAAAGGTAGACTATATAAGAAGTCATTTTTGGTTTTTTGAGGAAGATTAGCCCTAAACTAACATCTGCTACCAACACTCCTCTTTTTTTGCTGAGGAAGACTGGCCCTGAGCTAACATCCATGCCCATCTTCCTCTACTTTATATGTGGGATGCCTGCCATGGCATGGCTTGATAAGCAGTGCATAGGTCTGCACCCAGAATCCAAACTGGCAAACCCCAGGCCGCCGAAGCAGAAGAATGCGAACTTAACTGCTGTGCCACCAGGCCAGCCCCTAAAGAAGTCATTTCTGATGGCTGTTAAGAAAACAAAAAGGGATAACAAAGAAAAGAATAATGGAGGAGAAAATTTTCAAAGAGGATAGTCAAGAAAGAGCTCTCTAGAAAAGTTGAGGTATCACAAGTGAAAAAAACTCAGCCATATATAAAGTCTGTAGGAAGAAGATTTCCATCAGAGGAAAAAGTGCAAAATCCTAGGGTGGGAATAAGGCTGATGAGTTCAAGAACTAGAAAAAAGGCCGAGGTAGATCACATGATCCAAGGAATTCCACCAGATGCTACAGCTACACCAGAATGCTTTTTATCCTTAAACAGGGCAAACTTCTTGCGGAGCCCTATGGTTACCAGAGGGAAAGGGAGAGGGTGCGGGTGAAAGGAGTAAAAGGGCACATGTGTACAGTGATGGATGGTAATTAGTCTCTGCGTGGTGGACATGATGTAGTCTGCACAGAAATTGAAATATAATGATGTACACATGAAACTCATACAATGTTATAAACAAATGTTACCACAATAAAAAGGTGAATCAGAGAGCAGAAAAGTAGGTAGAGGACCAGAATCATGCACAACCATGGAAAGGCATTTAAATTCTATTCTAACTGCAATGAGAAAACCCTAAAGGCTTTAAACGAGAAAGTTTCTATAATCTGATATATTTTTTAATACCTTCAAACACTGTTGCAAAGTACCAAAAGCACTCAATGCTATCAAAACATTCTCAAACAATGGACAGTTTGTAAGAATAAAAATATGCAGCAGTGATTTTTGTGGGCTACACATATACAAGTAAGTTAGAAACTTATAATTAGTGCACCATGCAAGAACATTTTTTTATTCAGTAGTATTAAGACTAATGCAATTATTCTCTCTGGTAATGAAGGAGTTAATCCCAATAAGAACTAGTTGAGTGTTTTTCATATTCTCACAGAAAAGTGCCACAGATATACTAGAAGTATATACGGCAAGTAATGCATACTCGAATGTCATCTGGACCCTTTGTCAATTGGCATGCAGCTCTTCTTCAATACTTACGTTCTCCATTTTATCTCGAATCAACTGCCAACGAGGACTATGATAACAAAAACATAGTGTCCAGATGATGGCAGCTGACTACCTTTGGCTCTGAACGCTGATCTTGGGTTCCAATTTGCCTTAATGTTCAATGACTCTTGGCTAATCAAAGAGATCTTCTGCCAATTTTGGCATCTAAAATGTCAATCTATAGCTCTGTTGGCTTGTACTTTGGGAGGAGAAACTGATAGTTTGATATATCATGTATTATACAAACATACAAATTGATATATCATACATATAAATATGTATTTTTTTAAAGACCTCTGAGGAGTAATCCAATTAAGGTACAGATGTGGTTGTGTTGAAAGAAAAATATTAGCTTATCTCTGAAAACAGTATTTAGACATTTTAGAAAATTTTGTTGGGACACAAAGAGAAATAATGTGATTAAAACCTATCATTGAGAGGAGATTTAAAAGTACAATGTAAAAAGGACCAGGGAGTGCAATTCTCTAGAAGGATTTCAACCTGGACTCAAGGCTTTCATTTACTCAAAATTGTCCTCAAATTCAAGTTCTGGTTCATGGTCTCCTGCTACCCAGGCTAGCCAAAGTTGAGCAACATTCAGATCCTGTAAGTTCAACCCTTGGGGAAAATGAAGGTGCACATTTCTCAGGAGTAAACTCCAGATGTCTGAGGAGTGATAGTGATGGATTTGGTCATATTTCTTTTTAGAAAGTAGGCTAGAAGCTATTACCTAAAATTATAGAAAAAATGGATTAAAAACAAAACATTTCTCCTTTCCTTTTTCCTTAATTTAAAAAAGGAGAAGTAATGGGATCATGAAACTACTACTTTTCAAAAGTAGCAAGGCTACTGAAAATTTACCCTGCTACAGATCTCAAGCATTTGCAACTGCAATGATTCTCAGGTTTTTCTTATGTATTTGAATCACAGTGCAATGGTACAATTCAAAAAGAAAAATGTTAAATTATGGGTGTAGATCTAAACATGGAAATTCAATATTGTCTAGCCATGCTATAATGTGCTTTGGAGGCAGTAAAAGCCAAAGAAAATCTTCAGGACAGAGGGCAGCATTCCTGTTGGCCTTGTTGTTAAGGGATTCTAGTAACATAAGAGTTGTTACCTCAAACACCACAAAAGTCTCCCAGTGAAAATTTCTTTTGTGCCATGGACAACACATTAAAATTAAGAAGTTTCTAAAATTAAGTTCAGCACAGAGACTCTGCATGTCTGCCTTCCAGATACTTTAAACTTCTGAAAAGCTGCCATATGGATATGCCTCTCCCTCAGATGCCACAACATTGTTCCTTGTGACTTGAATAAGAGCTACAGATTCAATTAAAAAAGAAAAAGAAAAAAGAAAGGAAGGAAAGAAAAGAAGAATTCTGACTAAAAGAATCTCTTCAGAATCGTTCACAGGATTAAATGAAGCACCTGGTTATTAAAAACTAAAGACCTAAGTATCTCATTTTCTGAAACATCAGAGACCACAGAAAGAAAGAAACCCATCTAGATGTCAGGAATGTTTGGCTTAAATACACAGGCATTAATGTTCCAAGGAGGCAGTATAATTTGTTGACTAGAGCCCTGCATCAAGCTTTGAGTGACCTGGCTTTTCTTTAAAACTCCTCATCTGCTTATATGTGTTGGATCAAGGCATTGTGATTCCTCATCTAATAAATGTGGAGAATAATAGAGTTTCTTCTCCATCAGTAATGAAGGAATTCTGTGAAATTATGAGTTAATTTAATTCTTTATATGGATGATATTTCAAAATAGGATTTTCTCTAACCATTTGCTGATTTTTGAGAACTAAATTCCTCACTTTTTCATGATAAATGAAATTCATGCTATGTGGATTCAAGTTAGGATCAACATTATTTTTTAAATTACTAGATTTAAGACAATTAAAAGTAAAGAATTTCCTCCAAATTAACTGAGATGCATTCATCAAATATATATCTCAAAGAACAGAAAAGAATTTTTTTCACACTGAAAAGTCATCAACATTGAGAGAAATTAGAGGTTTCATTTAAACCAATATTGACAAAGATTAAATTTTGCTTTACGTTTTCATTTTGATTATAAAGAGAATAACACTGTGAACTTCAACGGCAATGTGAGATACTTCAACTGGGTTCTTTTCCAGTTAAAAGTTAACAGTATATTACAGAAGTGATTATGTTAGGGTGATAAGTAAAATATTTAAAATCCATTGGTCTGGGCACCAATGAGAAGTGCCATCCGGAGCACTGGAACAGGTGCCAGAGGACCCCTGCGGTGCCAAGCTCTAGCTTGACTGTGTGGGCTTAGGGAAGTCCCATGGGAAGGGACAAAGTCTTCAAAGGGGCTCAGAGAAATTTTTAATATATGAACTGGTATGGAAGTGTTTCATTATTATAAGATGGCACAAAGTAGTGCTTGCTGGCTGAACATTAGCCCAGATTATGTTGTTATAATGGATTAATTATTTTAAAAAATTGGCTACATGAATATCCTTCTAACACACCAAAATAGGATAATCTTTGGACTTGGTGCTTTTGACTACATGGACTAAATCAGACTGTATATGAATTATTCCTCAAATGGTTCCTATCTCACTGTTATAAAGCAATTTGACAATCAATTCACTATAAATCAGAGACATGACAAATTCAAGTAAGTTATCCCACCTCTGGAAAAGATAAAGCCTGAGGAGTAGAAGGGGACTGATACCCAAACAGTAATGGGGGAAAAATTTAATTGTTTCTAGGCATTCTTGTATATCTTTTGAATTTTGTATTGCATGTGTATGTTACCCTGCCAAAAAAATAAAGTATTTTGAAAATAATAAGGCAAATAATTCTATTCCCTAATAATTTATCATTGGTATAAAATCTATATTCTCATACATCAAGTTTCCCCAACAATGAACTTAACTAGAACTTAAAGATAAAATCAAAACCAGCCTTCTATTCTGATGCTGTATTGCACACTAATTAGAAAGATGATAGACATCTTAAAATGGTATTTTCCCAAATGTCACTGGTTCTTATATCTCTGCTTTCCTTGCTGAGAGGCTGAGTTTTATAGTTCAAAGGAAAGAATAAAGTTAACCATTCCTCTCTTATATCCTTTCAAACAGGCACGAAATTTAAAAAATTAAAAGTAGTTTTTTGCATACATATCCTTACTTGGACTTAGAAAATTAAATGAGTATAATAATAACTTCCATCAGTTTATCTTTTCTGCCTCTAGGAACTATGGTATGCAGCCTTTCACTAACTAGAATATCGGTGACCAAGAAAAATTAATAAAAATAAATCTGTAACACACACACCAATTATTTTTTTCCTAAAATCTAATAACGTAACACTTTTCAGGCACTATCTAAAATTGAAAATGCCTGTATCCAAATAGACCTTACTGACAATTCTGTTCATTAGAATAATGAAAGATTCAGAACCACATAATTTATATTTTCTATTGACTGGAACAGTTACATAAATGATATTCTTTACAGATACTGCTATATAATCACTCTTCTAGCATTATTCCTAGATGTAGAAATTTGTTGAATAAGCTAAGATAAAAGGAAGATTTGGAAAAACTTTCAACCCCACGAGAACAGGTCAAGCCACATTCAGGTCAATACGGAGAGACAAAATCATTACAGATGGAAGATACTTATGATTCAGTTGCCTGAATTTTTATAATAATAAGTAGAAATGTGTTATTAATCAGTTTCTGGGTGGCATAGGACTGACATTGATCAAATTTTCAAGTCTGATCAACATTAGTCATAAATATTAATACGATGTGATATAAAAAGGAACCCATAACATTTAAAGTGCATTTTAGAAGGTAAGCCATAATAACCAATGGGGAAAAGGCAGGGCTTACACGTCTTAATAAACAACTAACTAAATAAACCCTATCCATTTAAAACTATTTATCTTTGGAGGGATTTTTCAAGGTATGCTCTGCAGCAGAAATTTAAAATTTGTATTCTCAGTACAGAATGAAGTCTTCTCCGCTTCAGTCCTTTGACCATCAGGCTGTGGATCCAGTCACAATATAAACGAAAGCCTTCAATCTATATTAAAACAGTTTTCTTACAAGGTTTCCAATGCCTTTTGGTTTTGGCCCGGCTGGAAAAACCACAAGAATAGCCTTGCATGCAAAATTCTGGCTTAGCCCAGGAAACTCAGAGGCACATAAGAACTATTCTCAACTACCAAACCTTTCTCAATCCTCCGCTGAGGTTAAGTTTGGTGGGAGGGATAAGAATGGACAAGCCAAGTCGTTAGTTCCAAACCAATCACTAGCATCTAGCATATTGTTAGGCCAAACTCTACTGGCAACTGCAAAAATCTTTATTTGTCCAGGAAAAATCTGATCATACGATAAAAGCTGGAATTTATGAGAATCCTTGTTCAATCAAATAACTAAAACTATAAACTTATTTCATATCCTTGGGTTAACAAAATGGTGAAATTAAAAAAAAAAGATATATGACAGGTCTCACCATATCTTAATTTTTACTTCTTCCCTCTTTGCACAAAAAGTTAGCAATCTCTAATTAGGGGAAAATATCACAAGAAGAAAAAACAAAGTTGTCCCCCCCCCACCTTGTTGGAGCAAAACTTTATACAATACAAGTAATTCTACACCCTGGGAAAAATTGGTCTCCTAAATGTAATATGTTCCCCCTTATAAAACAGTACAAAACAACTCAAGAGTTCAAATAAAATACTAGCAAGTGGATGCTTTTGAAAAAAGAAATATAGCAGGCATGTGATATTCCAAGCTGGCATTTAACATATGGTACACTGCTAAAATTCAAAGTAATCCTTACCAAAACGTACTTAAGGCATACTTAACCTTTACAGGTCTGTTTGGCAAATGCATGCACATAATATACCAAGGTAAGAAAATATAGCTCTACAGTTTGAGACGAGGATATACAAAACTCTTCTAGCATCAAGACGAATGTGATGACCAGAAACCAATCTTCATATCACCAAAACACTTTTGCAGAAAATGTTTAGGTTAGGCACCCACAAGAAGGCCAAGAAATATAATACACCTTAAATCATTATAGTTATAATTATAGTTCTAGTTATACAAATTATAGTTATAGTTATATAAATATCAAACAAAACTCCATTTTCTTTTTTGCATGCTTCAGGCTATTTTCTAATCTCCATTTTTGCCAATCTACTATGTTAAAATTCAATGATGTTTCAACACTTAGCCTATCTGCTATGATTTGAAAAATAACTAAATCCTTTAAATTTAAACAACAGAGTATAATTTAATTCGAAAAACAAACAAGCTGAGCCAGAACCAAGAAAATAACTTGTAAATATAACTTCAGGATAAAATTTGAAAATTTGTATAGAAGAGTTTCAAAAGGGAAAGCTCTTTTTCTAACTAATCTATTTTAAAGTGAACATCAGGATTAAAAGAAAAAAAAAGGGAAGGGAAGGAGTCTATTGTCATTGCTTTGAAAAAGAAGATTCTGTATACCAAAGCAAAACAAAAATGTTAACCAAAAAATATGTCCATATCTTACTTGAGTCCAACTGGAATTTTTAATGAACTGGGCTTAACATAAGATAAAATAAAAACAACATGTTGAACTTAATTTCTTGAGCACTTTCCACTCACTGTTAACAGCATGTTAGCAAAAGTTTCAGCTTTGAACTTTCACACACTGAGTCAACTAGTACTTTCCTTGGAAAATTCTCGCCAAAAGTTATTTAGGATAAAAAGAAAAGTCATTTCAAGAATGTGGCAGCATCTAAAATGGTTTTACCTCAAGTGCTTAGATACAGGGTATTAATTGTATAGATGTATACAGTGACACTTCTGAAAAGAAAAACAAGAAGCAAACCTATCTATGCAAGAGGTAGAGATAGTGATATACTTTCTCTTTAAAAGACAGGCACCTTAATTCTTTAAGTTATAGAATTACATCTTTCTGTATGCAAAAATTTCCCAATGTCAAGGGAAACACACACACACACACACACACCCCCCCCTTGACAGGTTCAATATTAGATGATAAAATGGGGAAAAATGGTACCAGGCTGAAATACAATATTTTGACAGACAAATAAGTATGAAGGGATAAGACAATGATTAACAACACCCTTCCTAGCATAACAACTTCCAGAACTTTAAAGAAAATACAGACACCTAGATCCAACCTACATCAACCACTTTGGAATTTCCAGAGAAGAAACCCACCTTGGCATACGCATTTTTAAAAACCAATAAAAGTAATTTATCATGTGCTGCAAAAGGTGAGAACAAGGGATTAAGATATCTTCATCAATGACAACTGTTGAGGCCATCTTAAACAAAAACGTATCACACTAAAATGATTACTCATTATCTTTTAAAAAAAATTAAGATATTCTACATCCTGGATAGTAATCTTGATAGAGAAAACTACAGACATAATAACTGTGAAGTCTGAGCCAGTGTATATACTCAAGAATGACAATTTCAAGACAAAAGCCCAATTAAACAAGTAAAGGAAAATTCTTACGCTGCTTGTAAACATTCTTAGATGTGGCATGCTGCTATGGAAAGCCTTCCAAGATCTACATTTACTTCACTGTTGTTAATTATCAGGATAAAAGATTTTAAAAATCACGACATGAAAGAAAAAATAAACAAAATTAAGTAAACAATACGGGAAAAGTTGGCATATGTAACATATTAGTTTTAGCTTTGTTTTCTTCTGTACTTAAACAGAATTTCATATGTCCTTTTCATCAATCTGGAGCAAGCTATTTATTTTCTAAATGAACAAAAAAATGCTGGGTTTTTCACAGGAGCCCAGGAATATGAAGGGCTGGGCCACCATCTCTTTGCCTTAAATGGATATTTCTAAAAAGACTGAAACAAAAATCCACATTGTATTACTTTGAGAAGTAAATTAATTAATAATCAGCTGTAAGACAATGACAAGGCATTGAAATTGCTATGTCAGAAAATTGACATGTTAAGTATAAATAATGGTAATTAATAATAGCTAATATTTATTAACAGCATTATTATTGTCCATACAATATTCATTATCTCACTGGATCCTCACCACACTCCTATGAATAGGTTCTATGGTTTATTCCCTTATTTACTAATGAGAAAACTAAAATTCATATATAAGAAATGGCCCAAGGTCACACTTAGTAAGTACCAGAGCTGGGGCTTTGATCCAGGTCTGTCTGACTTCAAAATAATCAATCAGATCTACTCACAGAAGTACTTAGCACTCCTAAACTAGAAATTTTTGCAGAGATGCAGCACCCCTTCAGAAATTCATAAAGATACATAAATTTTTACATGTCATTATAAAAGGTAGAAAAAATAAGAATATGAGTACATAATACACAATAATACAAAATAACTTTGGATTTTAAAGTTGTTTAAATATGGCACTAAGTTGCAGATTTTCTTTACCAGTTCCTGCAGTGGATGATTTGAAGTTGAATGAATAAAGAGTTACAAAAAGAACAGAATTCCAATTTGATGAGGTCAGCTAATCTCTTAAATAGAGGACTAATTCAAGGTGATTGAGAATTTTCAATTCTTTGTGAGAAATTTAAATCATAACATAATTTACTTCTATTTTTTAATCAGAAACTGCTGAACAAATCACTTGAGAGCTTTAAAAAGTGTTATTGCATTTGAATGGTGTTAGTACAACAGGATATGCTAATCAAAATCTACTAAAACTTCAGGAGACGTTTTTATCTGGTTACTAATAGAAAAATAAGACTGGCATATAGATTTTTAAGGTTTAAATTACTATTTGAAGCCATGGTGATTTGCTGAAACGAAACTTCAAAACTTATTCTAAAATTCATTAAGAGGTACAATACCAGAATTTAATCATGCAAAAGAACAGTCCTGCACTTTAGAAAAGCACTAGAAAAAGAAATCAGCAATGATCCAAGGGTTGAAGTACTCTTATACAAGATGATGTAAATGAATCTTTAACTCTTGTCCATATAGTGAGAATAAAGAGAATGTTATGACTCCTACGTATTCTCTGATCCCAGGATCATCATTTTTTAAATGAAGAACATATATAATGTAGTAACCACTATTTTAATAAGGATTAAAAGAAATAAAGGAAGAGGCAGGACTTCTGGAATGGTGATGTTAGAAGCTCAGGGAAATCTCTACCCCAGAGAGGTATCTTTTAAGCAAGACAGATTAGCAAAAGCAACCATTCAAAGTCTCTGGAGATTGATCAAAGGGCTTACAACAAATTGAGCAGCATTTATTCAACAAAATTTATAGAAACCACTAGTGAGAACAGTGGGAGGCTATGATACTCAACCTAGGGACTTTACTCACCCTCCAACCCACCCACAGCTCAGCTTTGCAGAAGAACTTTGTCAGTGGGCTCAGCAGCCAAGTGACAGTTCTCATCTCCCCCAACCTATCAGTGTAAAAGACCATTCCTGGTGGTTTTGGCAGCTGGTGAATATTAGCTGATCCTATTTTCCACAGCTCCATGCCGTGGAATGTGGACAGGGCCACTGATAAAAAATACAATCCTCTTGTCCTGCAAAGCTCTGTATTGCAGGAGAGCTGCTTAGTTGGGCTCAGAAGTCAACTGTCAGTTCCCACCTCTCCTAGCTTCCTAAGTAGAAGAACTATATCAGGGTTATTAAACAGCTGTAAACACTGGATGATCCCATCCTTGCGAACTCTGTGTTGTAGATGATTTGTACTGAGCAATGGTAGTAGTCATGTGGCAGATTAGCACCTACCCTCCTTCTTCTCATGCATTGCTCCATCTCCAAAAGGAGGATCTGAATGAGGAAGCCAGTGAGGAGTAAATTGACTGTCCTACTCTTCCAGTGCCGGTGCATAGTGCAGAGGTTCTGTAATAGGGAAGGGTTACAGCAAGCCTCAAAGACCGGCACAGACACCGCCCCTGCACCAAGAGGGATGACTATAATTGAAACAGACTGTGAATCACTGGATACCCTAAAGCACTGTCAAAAAGAACAATCAGCTAGAAATTAATGGAAACTAATAGCTAGATACAATAAAATATACACAAGTCAGAATCACAAAAGGGAGATCAGGGAAAGTGATAGTCAAAGAAAGTGTGGCATTAAATAGTCATTTCTGGTAGTCAGAAAGAGTATGTGCATGTCTGTTTTGCTCTATAGAGCAAAATCAGAGGCTGCACAATCGGAGAGAAAGAGATTACACTAAATAATCAACAAACAAAATAGCAAGTCCCCTGAGGGTTGGGGACGCAAAGTTGCTAAAATATCTTATCTACAATGTCTAGCTTTCAACAAGAAATTACTAGACATGCAAATAAATAGGAAATTGTGTCCTATACACAGGGAAAACAAGAGTCAATGGAAACTGCCTTTGATGGGGCCCAGAAAATAGACAGCATAAAAAGGCTTCAAAGTACCAATTATAAAAATGTTCAAAGACCTGAAGAAAATCATGCTCAAACAACTAAAGGCAAGTATGATAATAACATCTTATAAACACACAATATCAACAGACAGAAATTATACAAATGAAATAAAGCAAAAATCTGGAGTGGAAAAGTAAGATAACAAAAATGAAAAATTCCGTAGATGTTCTAAATAGTGGATTTGAACTGGGAGAAGAAAGAATCAGTAAATTTGAAGAAATATCAATAAAGACTGTGAAATCTGAAGAGCAGAGTTTAAATAATGGGGGAAAAAATGAATAGAGTCTCAGAAAAATGTGAGACACCATAAGACCAGCATTTACATAATGGGAGTAACACAAAGAAGAGAGAAAAAGGAAAAGAAAAAATATTTGAAGAATAACGGCTGAAAATTTCCCTAAAGTGATCAAAAACAATCTACACATGTAAGAGTTGAATGACTTCCACATAGGAGAAACTAAAAGACATACACACCCAGAGATATCATAGTCAAAATGCTAAAAGCCAAAAACAAAGACAATTTTGAAAACAGTAGAAAAGTGACTTATCACATACAAGATAAGCTGAAAAAGATCAACAGTTTACTTCTCATCAGAAACAATGAAAGACAGAAGGCAATGAGATGACATTTTCAAAGTGCTAAAATTAAACAGAACAACAGAAAAAACTTACATCCAACAAAAGAAAAAAGAATTTTCAAGATAAAAAACTATTTCTAAAGAATGAAAATGAACTAAAGATATTTCCAGAGAAACAAATTAACTGTTAGCAGGCACAACTTATAACAAATACCAAAGAAGTTCTTCAGGCTAAACCAAGTGAAATCAGAAAATAACTGACCTACATGAAGAAAAAAAGAATGCCAGTAAAACAACTATGAAGGAAACTTAAAAAGACAATATAATTGGATATTTCTTCTCCTTTCTTCTCTTAACTGATTTTAAAAGCAATTACATTATAAAAACATACATAATAATATTTGTACAAAAGACAAAGTTTAGATTCAAAGATACAAATGAGCTCAAAGTAAAAGGATGGGAAAACATACACCATGCAAAGAGAAACTGTAAGAGAGATGGGTGGCTGTACTAATATCAGAAAAAAATAGACTTTACAAAAAAACAACTCTTACTAGAGATAAAAACAAACATCTTATAATAATAAGAGGGTAAACACATTAGGAAGATAGAACAATTAAAAACATACATGTATCTAGCAAACTATCCCCAAAGTACATGAAACAAAAACTGATGGAAAAACAATTCAACAATAATGTTGGATAGCTCAATATCCCTACTTTCACTAAAGGACAGAAAAATCAGGCAGATTATCAACAACATATACAAGACTTAAACAACACTATAAAACAACTGCATCTATAGATATCTGTAGAACACTCCACTCCAATCAAAACCACCAAAAACAAGTTCTTTGACCACAGTGAATTAGAAAGTAATAAGTCAGAAATTTGGGAAATTCATATACATATAGAAATTAAACTTCTAAAGAAACAATGGGTCAAAGAAGAAATTACAATGAGGATTACAAAATACTTTTACATGCATGAAATAAAAATACACCATAAAACTTATGAGATAAAATAAAGCAGGATTCAGAGGGAAATTTATAAGTGTAAATGCCTACATTAAAAAAGTATCAAGTCAATAACCTAATTATCCATCTTAACAAACAAAAAATAACAAACTAAGGCCAAAGCAAGCAGAAGGCCAGGCAAAATGAAGGTTTGAGTGGAAATAAATGAATTAGAGAATAAAAAAACAGGATAGAAAATAAAAAGTTAATTTTGTGAAAACATCAACAAAATGAACAAAACTTTACACAGATTGACTAACTAAAGAACAGAGATGACTCAAATTATAAAATTAAGAATGAAAAAGGAGACATTACTACTCACCTTACAGAAATAAAAAGGATTATAAGGGAATACTATAAAATACTGTACACCAAAAAAATAGATCACTTAGATGAAAGACAAATTCCTAGAAAGATAAAACCACCAAACTAACTCAGGAAGAAAACAGAAAATCTGAAAAGAACAATAAAAAAAGACTGAATTAATTTTAAAAAGTTCCCACAAAGAAAAGTCCAGTATCACATGGTTCACTGAATTCGTGAATTCTACAAAATTCTTAAAAAAGAATTAATACCAATCCTTCACAAACTCTGCCAAAAAAGAAAAGAGAAAGGAACACATCTTAACTCATTTTGAGGTAAGTATTATACTGATAGCAAAACCAGATAGAGACACCAAAGAAAACTACAGACCTTTATGAATACTGATGCAAAAATAATAAAATTATTAGCAAACTGATTCATGCAACACACAGAAAAGAACTATAATTATCCCAGGAATGCAAAATTGACTTAATACCCAAAAATCAGATGAAAGTCACATTCATAAAGAAAAAAAAATCATCATTTCAACAGACACAGAAATAGCATTTGAGAAAATCCTGCAAATTTTCCAGGAAAAAAGAAATCGAACAAACTAGAAATATAAGAGAACTTCCACAATCGAAGAAGGGCCATTTATAAAAAACTCACTGATAACATCATACTTAATGGTTAATCACTGAATGTTATCCCCCTAAGATCAGGCAAATGACAAAGATGTATGTGCTTGTAGCTCTTATTCCAATTGTATTAGATGTTTAGCTAGGGCAACTAGGTAAGAAAAAGAAATAAAAGGCATCCAGATTGGAAAAGAGGAAGTAAAATTATCTCTGCCTGCAGACGGCATAATCTAGTACATAGAAAATCCTAAGAAATCTACTAAAAACACTGTTAGAACTAATGAACATGCATCTAAGAAGAATATACAAAAATCAATCCTGTTATTAGATGCTAGCAATGAACAATCTGAACAAGAAATTAAGAAAAACAATTCAATTTACATTACCATCAAAAAGAATAAAATGTATAGTGAAAACTATAAAACATACTGAAAGAAATTAAAGAGCATAAAATAAATGTAAAGACATTTCATGATTATGGATCAGAATACTTACTACTATTAAATGGCAATGCTCCCTAAATTGATCTACATATTCAATGCAAATACGATCAAAATCCTACCTCAATTTTTTTAAAAATTCACATGATGATCCTAAAATTCATATGAAAATGCCAATGACCAAAACAATTTTGAAAAAGAACAAGCTGAACTATGCACACTTCCTGATACCAAAAACTTACTACAAAACTACAGTAATCAAAAGTGTGGTACTGGCATGAGGATAAATATACAGTTCAATGGAAAGAAAGTGAGTATAGAAATAAATCCTCATACACACAGTTAACTGATTTTTTGAAAAGGATCCAAACACAATTCAATGAAGGAAAAAAAGAGTCTTTTCCTCAAATGATGCTGGGAACAATTGGATATGTACATTAAAAAAAAAAAAAACGTAGTTGCATCCCCTCCTCAAAACATATACAATAATTAACTCAAAATGGATCAAAGACCTAAACGCCACTTCAAATTCACTAGGATGGCTACAATTTTTTTTCTAACGGAAAATAAGCATCGGCGCCAACGTAGAGCAACTACAACCCTCAATCACTGCTGGTTGGAATGTAAAATGGTCCAGCTGGAAACATTTTGGTAGTTCCTCAAAATGTAAAATACAGAGTAACCATATGACCCAGTAATTTCAACCCCAGGAGAAATGAAAACATACATCTACACAGCATTATTCATAAAAACAAAAAAGTGAAAACAATCCAAATGCCCATCAACTGAAGAAAGGATAAATAAAATGTAGTATATCCATACAATGGAATATTATCTGACAATAAAAAAGAAATGAACTACCTAATACATGCAACATGGATGACTTTGAAAATACTATATTAAGTGAAAGAAGCCAGTCACAAAAGACCACAAATTGTACGATCCTATTTATATAAAATGTTCAGAAGATGCATACCTATAATGACATAAATAAATTAAACTAGTAAATTAGTGGTTACCAAGGGCTGGGGGGCAGGATAGTTAGAGAGAGTAAAGAGTGACCACTTAATAGATACAATGTTTCATGTAGGGGTGATGAAAATGCTCTAAAATTAGATTGTGGTGATGGTTGTACAATTCTGTGAATATACTAAAAACTACTGAATTGTAAACATTTTAAATAGGTGAGTTTTGTAGTATGTGAATTACATCTCAATAAAGCTGTTCAAAAATAATTATAAAATACTGAAATAAAATAGTATCACTAGCCTACTCTAAATCAAAATATATGACTAATAAACTTTCCTCTGTAATGATCATTATTGGATTATTACTTCAGGTTCTTGGAAATCACAGTGACAAACGGAGAAAAGCCTCTAGAGAGGCTTACATTTTAAACTGATTATAGTTTCTAAAATACATATGTACAAAAGTACACTTGCTCCAAATGGTTTTAATAGTTTAGAGTCCTGCAATCAAACTCTGTTTAATAAAGAAATCCTAAGCCTTATCACAGGATAGATTATAGAAGAACAAGTAAATAAATGTGGAATACTCATAATAAAAAACATCACACCATTACTGGTGTTGGCATTTTACTAGTTCAGGGTAAGTGCAGAAACACTACTTCTCTTTATGTCCTTTACTCACCTTTGTTTACAATATAATTTTTCTAAAATTTTCCTTTATATACATTGAGAACCACATCAGACAATGTTATAATTTTTGACTTAACAGTCAAACATAATTTAGAAAACTTAAAAAAAAATAAAGGCTATTGTATTTACCCATATTTTTGCTCTTTCCTTTGTTTTTTCCTAATGTTCCAAAATTCCTGTCTTTACCATTTCCTTTTCTCTAGATAACTTCCTTAGCCATTCTTTTAGGGTATGTTTGCTATGACAAATTCTCTTAGTTTTCTTTCATCTGAGAATATACTGGATTTCCTGCCTTCATTCTAGAAATATATTTTCACTAGATATAGAAATCTGGGTTGACAGTTATTTTCTTTCAGTACTTGTTCCATTTCCTTCCAGCCTCCACAGTTTTGATGAAAAATCCAATGTCATTCTAACTGTTTTTCTCCTATAGGTAAAATGTAATCTTTCTCTGACTGTTTTCAAGATTTTTTCTGTCTTTAGTTTTCAGAAGTTTGACTATAATATGTGTATTAGTCAAGGTCTCTAGAGAAATAAAACCAACAGGATATATACACATAGCAAGAGATTTATTTTAAGGAATTGGTTCACACAATTACAGAGGCTGGCAAACTCAGTATCTGTAGGGTAGGCCAGCAGACTGGAGACCCAGGGAAGCGCCAGTGCTGTAGGTTCAAGGCTAAAGGCCGTCTGCTAGCAGAATATCTTCTTGCTCAGGGGAGCTGACTAAGACCTTTTACTGATTAGGTGATGTTCACCCACATCATGGAGGGCAATCCGCTTTTCTCAAAGTCCACAGGTTTAAATGTTATCCAAAACACACTCTCAGAAAAACATCCAGAATGGTGTTTGACCAAATATCTGGGTACTGCGGCCCAGCCAAGTTGACACACAAAATTAATCCTCACAATGAGTCTCAGAGTGGACTATTTGTTTGTTCGTTTATCACATTTAGAGTTTGCTCAGCTTCTTGAATATGTAGTTTTATTTCTTTTGCCAAATTTGGGAAATTTTCAGGCACTACATTTTGAGTATTTTTTCAGCTCTACCCTCTTTCTCCTCTCTTTCTAGTACTCTGATGACATGAATTTTAGATCTTTCGTTATAATCCCATGGGTCCCTAAATCCCTGTTTGTTTGTTTTCTCTATATTGTCTATTTTCTCTATATTGTTCAAATTGGGTGATTTCTATTGCTCTTTTTTCAAGCTCACTGATTCTTTTTCTGTTTCTCCATTACACTACTGAGCCCACTGAGTTTTTTACTTAGTTTACTGTGTTTTTTAGTTCTAAAATTTCCATTTAGTTCTTCTTTTGCCAAGGCTTTCTATTCCTTTGCTGAGATTTTGTGTTTTTTAATTTGTTTCAAGCATGTTCATAATTGCTTGTTAAGCATTTTTATGATGGATGCTTTAAAATCCTTGCCAGATAATTCTAACACTGATGTCAGCTCAGTGTTGGCTTCTATTCATTGTCTTTTTTCACTCCAGATGAGATTTTCCTGATTCTTGGTATGTGTAGTGATTTTCAATTGAAATCTGGACATTTTACATCTTGTTTTAGCAGACTTCCTCTGATAGGACCCTACTTCAGCAGGGAAAGGGGAACGGCCAGATACACTAGAAGTCCAGGTTCCTGTCTCATTGTCCACTGACAGCCAGAGCAGGGGGAACAAGATCTCCTCATTATTGCTGGACATGGTTGGGAGTTCAGCTTCCCACTAGGCCTTCACTGATATCACTCCGGCTGGGAGTAAAAGTGCCACCTTACTGTTCCCCAAATGGCCTCCAGTGACACTGCAGGGGTGTGATCTTATTACTACTGAGCAGTAATGAAAGCCCCGACTCTCCATTAAACATGCCTTGATACCTTGCCAGGAGGGTAAGGGAAAAGTGTCTCATTACCACCAGGATGAGGCAGAAGTCTAGGCTTCCCATATGGCCTACCCTGACACTCGGGAGAAAGGACTTACTGCTCAGTGAGACTAAAGATCGTGGTTTCCCAGTCAGCCTTCTCTGCCACCACCCCAATGGGAAGAGGAAGGGTACCTCGTTACGGTCTGGTGAGGGTGGAAGTCTACGCTGCCTAACCAGTCTCTGTGGGCAGGGCTAGGGGTGGGGCCACAGTTTGTTCTGTGGTGTTTGGTAAGAGTTGAATGGTTATTACCTAATAGTTTTCTGTCTTGCCAGATGGAGCTTTTCCTGGTCTGTTGGGTAGAGAAAGCAGGATTTTCTTGGGCTTTGTTGTCTGTGTCCATTTAGTATTTCTGGGTTGCTCACTTCTCCAGCACTAGTCTGGGGCAAATGAGGCAAAGAAAAAACCCAGAGAATTCAGCATTAGAATCCCAAGGTCCCTAACCAGTCTGCCTTCTTCTATTTAACTTTTAGGGTCTTGTCTGTTTTACGTATAATGTCCAGGGTTTTTAAAGCTATACTTAGTAGGAAGAATGGGGGGAAAAAAGTCTACTTCATATTTCTGTAAGCAGAGGTTAATGCAAAAATAATGCATGTTCTTGTCCATTATTTTTTAGGTTTTTCTCATTTTTATTTTACTTTACTTGGTATTTTTCATTATCTTTTCTAATAAAATCTTTTTTCAAACTCCTCAACGATATCTCAACTCAACTTGGAGGGGAAACTAACGATTGATCACATCTAGTCCAAGATAACCAGAAGTATGTAAGATCCCCAGAAGCCAAGGATGGTGGTAGGAAGGTAGCAGACTTCTCGAGTCTAGTTGCATATTTGATTAAATACCCACACGGGTAGGAGAAGTAAAAGTGTGAAGCCCTAAAAGCCAAAGCATTAAGGAAAGCTATGGTTTAAGGTTCCTTCCTTCCTATATGGTATGTGCATGTGCGTGGTATATAGGTGTAGAATATATACTCCAGTGGATGGAGGATTTGGCTATTTTGTTCAGTGCTGTATCTATGACAGTCCCTAGCATAAAGAAGGAAGTTAACAATATTTCTTCAATTAAGGAACAAATAAATGCAAAGAAAATGTTCACACAATTTCTGTTAGCAATAGTAATTTGAAGTCGTATTTTGGTCTGTTTTTGAGTTCCCTAACAACTAAGGAATCGCCCATCAAAATGTTTATATACTTTAACAAAATAAAGCTTTAAAAGATATTAATGAAAAGTAAGTTACTGTCTGAAAAAAGAGAAACATAGTAAAATAATTGTCAAATGAACTTCTCATGCTTGAATTCAGAATGGCAAAAAAAATTCTTTTCTTGTTTCATAATGGGTCACAAATTATCAACACTTACATTATATAGACACCTAACCTATCAAGAAAACATTACTTATTTTTTAATCTGAATTACTTTATTTTTTCCATATTACTATGAAGTTGATTCTCAGTATGTTTTTAGAACACCTTGGTTGTAAATTTTACATGATAATTAATGTATCAGATGTTATTCCTCCTAAGAGTATTGTAATACCATTGTGCAAAATGTAAAGGTCATCAATAAATCAATATGGAAAGCTTTTTGAAATGTATTTACACCAAAGTTCCCTGCTATAAAAGAATTTATAGTTTGTATATTAACTGATTATAAGTACAATATGACAAATTAAATATAACTTTACAGGCTATCTGATTCAATTCCTAACCCTTTTAAAGGAAATCATAAAATATCTAATGCCTGAAACTTTTAAATCTTCTCTTTCTAAATGAGTGTAAAATACTGATACTAGACAAAGAAGAGGTGAAATGACTAGTTCTCAACCAAGTTTCTTCAAAATAAAATTTGCACAAAATATTTGCAAAGTTTTCACACATGCTTTTAACCTCATTAGTTCCCAGTGTTGAAAGAAATAAATAATAAACACGTTTTCTGCAAAGAAAATATGTGGAACTAGAACTAAAACAGGATTTAAAATATCAAATACTGAGCTGTTTAGAAAAACATAAGCACACACACAACGTAAAAAATTGCAAAACGTTTAATTTAGAATTCATAAATAAAAGTAAGTAAAATATAAATTCATCCAAGAATATATCACTTAATATGCCAGGAGAATTATGTAAATTCCAGCATTATAATTCTTCCCAGCTCAGCCTTAGGGAAAAAAGAAGACAGTTCAAAACAGATCCTATACTTTTCCTCAACTTAATAACTATAAAGCTGGTTTATATTAATAGAATTAAAAATTCACAACATTATAAAAAGAGCCAATAATCACAGCTGTAAAAGCCAGGTATTTTTTAATGACTTTCTCAACAATGGCCCCAGTTTCTGTGTTGGGTGTGGTCACAAAAATGACCTTTCATGTCCCAAAACATATCTACCAGACTATTTTAATTTCTTGAGGTAAAAAAAAAGAATGCTTTTCACTTAAATTAATTCTGGATCTACTTCTTTCTCTACTTTTATCCAAATGACTGTCACAAGAAGCTTTCTGACATTAAATTATCGGCTAATTAAAATGACATTAACTTCAACTGAGTCTAGGGATGAAGTGTAATCAACAATAAAAAATTTCTACATTCCACATGTAGTAGGATTTTTTTTTGAACATTTAGTGTAATAATGAACAACTGAAAAGAAACCAAATGCCTATCTATAAAGGTATAGGCACACCAAATGAGATACATACAAACACACACACACACACAAACACACAGTGGAATGCTATAGGACAGTGACAAAAATAAAATAAATTTATATATACTGACATGAAAATATCTCCAAGTTATATTGAGTAAATAAATACAGCAAGCAACAACAGATTGAGTAGAATGCTTTTTTGTAAAAGCAAATCAAAATTATATAGCATAACATGAGCATATATATTTTTGTGTAAATATAGAGAATAACCTCTAAAACGATGCACAAACTGCTAACAGTGGTTATCTCTGAGGAGAACTGTGTGAATTTGATTTCAACAAGAATGCAAGAATGTTTTCCTCTTTTATGTGAGGGACAACAATGATCTAACATGAAATTTAGGGGGAAAAAGATTTTGTTATTAAATTCTCAATTTGATTTAAATAATTAAGCTTATGCAGGCACAGAATCAAAGGAATAGTACTGTGTATATCATTGATATTGACATTTATCATAATTTCTGTAATTACCTGAATGTACCCAAATCTATTTAAGAATGAAGAAGGTATAACAATATTTTTGAGATTTATATCATGACTTTTTTTCTATAAGAGGTGAAACCACAGTAAAGACAAAAAAGCTAACCTAGCAATTAATTCTATAGAATTTTGTTTCTGAACTTCTTCAGCTACCAATCCTGTATTCGCAAAGTCATGGTATTTCTATAATTTCTCAAACGCAGAGCAACATCTAACATTACCTTTGTAATTTACCAAGTATGCTTTCAATGAACACTTACTGGTCAACTGAAAAAAATTCTACACCAGAATAAGACTTTACTATAATTCTATAATTTGTGTATATTTGTATATGCTGTGTGCGTAAATTTTTTACTAAAGTTTGCCAAAGTTTAAAAGAATAAAAGAACAGACTCTCAAACCTCTACCTTATATTCATCCACAATAATGCTGAGGGCTTCATGACCAGCTTTCCTCATGTCTTCCAATTCTTGTTTATGTTTTTCCTGAAAGAAAAAAGAAACTAAACCATGATTTGTTCTTTTGTTTACAAAATAATAAAACCATTTGACTTTTGCATTCATGAATAATTGAGTGGTTTGTGGCGCACCAATGCTGCAGCTGAAAACAAAGAGAAAAGCTATTAAAAAAACAAAGTCCTGTTTAAAAGCATTGGGGAGGGCTGTGGCAATGAGAACTTAATGGGAAACAAGAACTCAGAAAGGAAAACCTCGCTGAGAGGTGAGATAACAGGCAAGGGTGTTATCCCTTGGGGCATTTGGCAATTTTGTACACCTGGATCAAGAGACAAGAGGCCCTGTGTTACTTCAATAAGCTGGGGTCTCTCTACTTTCTTCTAATTACTTCTCCAGTAATATATACATACCAATAGTCTAATACATACGGAAGTGTGAGAACCACTGGATTAAAGTGACCAACCCTCTGTTCTACCCTCCTCAGAAAGGAAAGGAGGAACTGTCTTTGGAGAACGTTAATATCCTCCAGAGCCTGTCCAATTTTTCAGACACAATGTACATACAGCTTTCAATACAAAATTATCAGAGATGACAACAGACGAGATGAAAAAAAACTGGAAATAGAAAAGACAAAAGAAATAGATCCAGAGAGGATTCAGATATTAGTTATCAAAGAGTGTAAAATATATATGATTAATATGTTCAAGAAAACAGAGGAGAAATGGTGTTCAAATGTTGAGAACCATTTGCGGTTTTCAAAATGGAACCTACTTAGCCGTATACAAATCCTAGATTCACATTTTCTTTCCTTGAGTTATCTTGACTACGTTACCTTATTTTTTGGTATAAAATGTGTTTTTTTTTAAAGTACGACAGTCAAATTTTCTTTACCTTATATTTAGGTTAACTATATAATTTATCTTCCAAACTGGGTCACTTTTGAGAGTAAAAGGGGTTACTATTAATAACTATACTAGGATAATAGGCCTAAACATGGACTGTCTGGGTAAACCAAAAAGCAAACTCATGCTATTTATAGATTTCTCAGATCTTCTTTTCAGTGTTACTTTCTTTAAAGTCACTAGATTATGTCTCATAATTGACTGTTTTGGATTTATTTTCACAGGTACACATGTGCACTTTCAAAATATAAGGTCCCAGGCGTTTTTTATTTCCTGAAATTTTATTAAATTATATTTTGCATATAGTTCTGTTTCATCACTTTCATTTTCTTCTCCAGGGACTCCATTTATACACATACTGGATCAGTTTTACTTATTTTCTATAATTATGTCTTTCTCTGAAAATCCTTCATTTACTTGATATTTTTCATTTTTCTTTTTGCCATCCTTTATTTTTCTCTCTATAGTATTACATTCACTTTTTTTATTCTTTCAAGCTTAGTCTTCATTTTGGAAGTTTTTCTTTCATTTTATTTCTAATTCTTTTTTGTGTCTGTCAGCTCTCTCTTGTTATATAACTGTTATCCTTTCTCATTTCTGAACTATTCTACTTGTGATGTATGCTATTCTTCAAATGCTTCCATCTTTCTATACAGTTCCACCACAACTCCTTTCTCTTACCCATGTTTCTGTTTACTTTTAGGAAGAGGTTCCTGAATAAGGAATAAGTGAGCCTGAACAACTTCCCTAGCTTCATGATTCTAGGGATCCCTCTTCTGTTGTTAACATAAGGTAACAAAAAAATTTTTTTCAGGATAGCTACTTCTCCAGTACTTTCTGCTATTTGCTTTCTCTGAACCCCTCCTGTCCCAGTATTTGAACATTTCCCTTCACTATGCATCTCCGTACTTGAAGAAGTGTGCTCTCTGTGGTTATTTCCAAGAGAAATGAGGGCTCAGAGATGCTGCCAGTTTCAGCTGTTGTCCTCAGATCTGTCTTTCAAGCCCTCTATTCTGATTGGGAACTATTCCTTTGGAGTGGCAATGTGTGGGACCCTAGGCTCTCTTGGGACCATCCTAAATCCCCTTTATGTTCTCCTCCATTACTTCAGCACAGATGTGATAGACATGCACGTCTTGCTGTTGTCAATAGTTTAGCTCTACCACCTTGTGCTCTAAAATTCACACGAACTGTCACCTATTTTTTGATGATGTTATTTATAGATTTTTTCTTTAACTATTTTAGCCTAATTTCATAACAAAATCTAAGATTTAAAATTTACGCAGCTTCTGTTGCTGCCATCATCATGCCAAATCCACCCCTTCTTTCTTGGAATATTTTCTTTACTTGGTCCTCCTGCTATCTATTTCTTCTCAGTCTGTTCTGTTGGCTCTTTTCCATTGCCCCAAGTTTGAAATGCAGGAATTCCCTGGTGATCAGATCTCTTCTTTAACTTGTTCAACCTCTAAGTAATCTTAATTAATTCTATTACTTTAAAAATGATCTATGTACAACTCCTTAATTTATATCTCCAACTCTGCCATGGCTGATCTATGAAGGTCTTTACATGGATATCTAAAAAGCATCTCAAAGTTAACATGTCCAATGTCAAACTTTTGATTTTCTTCTACCAAACTTCCAGTTGCTCAGACAAAAAGATCTTGAAATCATTTTTAATTTCTTTCCTTTTTTCCCTCACAATTCACATGCAATATCTCAGAAAATCCAACTGACTAGATCTTCATTTTTATTTCTTTAACAAACTCTTAAATAATAGGACTGTGTGCCAGGCACCACTCTAAACTCTTTACAAATATTGGTTCATTTATTTTACTTATTTAAACCTCCTATTATCCCCATCTCATAATCCAAAATCTGAGCACTTGTCGACATCTCCACTGCTACCTCTCTAGTCCACATCATAGTCATTTCCCTGAAGATTTTATTTTTCCTTTTTCTCCCAAAGCCCCCCAGTACATAGTTGTGTATTTTCAGTTGTGTATCCTTCTTTTTGTGGCATGTGGGATGCCGCCTCAGCATGGTTTGACGAGCGGTACCATGTCCGCGCCCAGGATTGGAACTGGCGGAACCCTGGGCCGCCGAAGCAGAGTGCGCGAACTTAACCACTCAGCCACAGGGCAGGCCCCATGGTCATTTCTCAATAGGACTATAACAACATCCTTGTCTCTTTGATTCTACCCTTCCTCCAATACAGCAGCCAAAACAATCCTTTTAAAGCTTTGGGGCAATCATAAAGAATGTAAGGTGTAATCTCTATGATGGCAGGAATTGTTCACTGCTATATCCACAGCACCTAAAACAGTATCAGGCACAGTGTGGGTGCTCAACAAATATCCGATGAATAATGAAATATCACACATCTGATCAAAATTCCTAAGTAGCTTCCATATTACTGCAAATAAACTCTATAATCCTTCCCATAGCCCAAAACTATATCACTGTCTCCCTAAGTCCCTCCATTTGTTGTCACTGGCTTTTTTCAAATTATTAAGTACATTCCTGCTCTAAGGCTACTGAACTCATCTGCTATGTTTGATATACTCTTCGTCCCAGATACTGCGCACTCATTTCCTCTAGATATTGCTCAAAAATCATCGTACCAGATAGTCCCTGACCTACTCTATACAAAATAGCACACGCTCATCATTGTCCACTGGTCATGCTTTATTTTTATTCATAGTATCTATCACTACTTCTTGTTTTGTACTTATTGTTCATTGCCTGTCTCCCTCTACTATGTTGGGAAAGACAATGATGGTACTCTCTAGGGCTACAGCACTTGGGAAGGTGAGGAAAAGACATTTCAAATCTCATAAAGAGATTTCAAAGTTTGACATTAAGTTCAATTTGGGAAAGCAAAATTTTACTTACCCTTGAATATATGTATCTCAAATGGTGCCTTGTATATAATGTCAGCTCAATAAATAACTGAATAAACAACAGATAGAATGCACAGGATTTGAAGGCCAAATATATTTAGAAAGTGAGAAAAGTGTTTCATTCTTCATTAAAGTGACAGAAACTTATTTAACATCATAATAAGAATGCTAAAAATGTATTTAAAACCTGGTCTTCAAAAAGGAGGCTACTTAATAGGTTCACATGCATGTTTGTTGAATAAATGAATGAGATTATGATCAATGTTCTTTTTCTGATACAAGCTCAGCATATAAATTAACAAACATTTTTTGGCATGTTTATCTGTTAAATGAGTGAGTTGGATTAATTCATTTCTAAAATACCATTCCAACTTTCTTAATGCTATTCTATGATATAGTATGCTAAAACTAGATCAAGTTGCCTTTGCTTACTTCAAAGTTACGGATGGCAATCACACAACCACATTGTGACACACCAGGCTGTCCAGTTACCAAAAGAAAAACACAGGAACAACCAAAGAGTCATCCACGGCCTGAATTTTTATTTTAAGAATATAGAGCCAAAAATTTACAACCTATCTTCAAAGTAGTCAAAACCAAATTTGACCACGATAGCTTTCTTTCAAAATGTCAAACCTAAAACCATCACTAGAAAGGGAAGATTCAGGAAAATGTCCTCACCTTAAATAAAACTACAGACTTTTTAAACAAGAAGAGACTTTAAAGGTAAGCTATTCCAGTGTATTCATTTTATAAATGAGGAAACTGAGGGCTATAGAGGTCAAGAAGTTTGTTCAAGGTCACTGAGTTCAATAAAGGTAGGGTAAAGCCTGAATCAGATCTGATAGCCAACCCAATATTTATTGAAAAATATCCTGTCAAAGACTTAACTATTTGAGAATATTCCCAATTCCTCATCAACAGATTTGTTTTCTACATAAACATGTCATAAGTCACGCCTTCTGATGAAAGAAAGACACAAATTGATCACTCTTGGTAAAATCTGAAATAGTCATCAATGCATTACTGCCAACCAGAAATTAAGGTCTGACAAAAATGATGTAAAATAAGGTGCTTTTCAAAGGTTACCAGAAGCACATTCCAACCAATTCTCCACTATCCATAACCACTCCAATACCAACTCCTTGCCAAAATTAAAACATACACAGGTCTAATACCCTTAACATGCCTGGACATGATTAGTATTGAAAAATTATTTGTTGAACAAATACATATATAAATAGGAACCACAAAATTAACAAATATCAATGCTTCACAGAAAAATGAGAAATCAGCAAAATTTTTTAAGTAATCTCATTGGTATATTGATGACAAAACTCAATTCAGACATTTGAATCAAGAGTTATACAAAATTTTTTTTAAAGCCCAAGCTTATGGCACAAACTGATTAACATTTCTCAATTAACATTATATTATTGTTGGCCATTGCCAAACCAAGTAGAACCCATACTAATCACCTCTAATAAATTAATCCATGCATAGTAACAGGATCCTCTGCTACACAGATGGTAAAAGCCAACATGTGATTGACATATTTGGAATGGATTACTACAGTACTTAAAAAAGAGGAAGAGAGGGAGGGAGGAAGGAAGTTAAGAAGGTAGGAAGTTAGGAAGTTAAGGAAGGAAGGAAGGGAACTCCAAAGATCAATCAACCATTATATTCTACCTATTAGAAAGCAGTTGCTTCTCACTTTCTAAATTCTTTGGCCAAGAACAAGTCTATAATTAGGCTGAACATAATTAGCAGAACATAATTAGCTAATATTGTCTGATTGAGAAAAATTTTCCAATACAAGTTTCACCACCACTTCCTCTGAAGCCACAAGCTTACTTCCCTTTCACAACAACTAATCAACTATATTGGACAAGGCGGCCATAAACACCTCCAGACATTCCAAAAGGAAATTTGCAGGGCAAGAAATCAAAATAAAGATAGTAGGATAAAATCCAACCGAGGCACTGAAAGGTTCTGACTGAGAAATGGTATCAAATCTCCCCACCAAAATCTGAAGAATCCAACACAACAAAGTGGCCTAGTTGTAAATGTCAGAGAAGCACAAAGAAGATTAAAATACCCCATATGTACCTACTTTGTCAAAACAGAACAAAAACAACAAGACACCACCTCACCATCTCCCACTGACCCCACAATTGACAGCTGTAACAACCTAGTTGGTTTCTAAGGGAAAGTAGGTTTCACTGGCATGACACAGCATTATGCAATAGGAAGTTTTTCCCACTGAATAAATGTTTAGTCACTATTTCCTCATTCTATCTCATTTCTTAGTCTCTCTATACAACCGGTAACAATTAACAACACATGACAGAATCCTTCAAAATCTTACACTCTCACAGACTAGTTCAAGTATTTAGTCAAACATAAAATGAGAGAAAAAAATAACACAAGTACATAAGAATCAGTCTAAAGATATAAAGTAATATTACATAGGAAGTAAAGCATTTTTGCTACAGTAAACTATACCCAGTACTGAAACAGACACCCTTAATAAGTGTGTCCCTTTAACTTAAGATTTCCAAAATCTTTCAAAGGATTAATTTTCATTTCTGCCCTATCTCATTAATGGCTGCCTTAACACATGGCATGGATTTTATCAGCACACAGAATCCAAAACCATAAGCTTTGCTGAATCCTCTCAATCAAAAACAAGATAAAACAAACTCCTTCTGGAAGCTTCCTAACAGATGCTATGATAAAGAAATGCAAAGCACCCCACAACTTGTTCACACTAGCACACAAGTAATTGACTTTTCCATATGCTAACGTACAAAACCCAGACATGACAATGTCAAATCCATGTCTAAACCAAAACTTTAAGAAAAGGATTTAGCAGTTAGCAAATGAGAAATGAATAAGCAGGTCACGCTTAATTTATCACTCTGAAGATGAAAATACTTATGCAAGAGAAATTCACAAGTGAAGATGATATATTTACAACACTGCCATTATTGTTATTATCATTTCTCCATTAGCATAACATCTCCTCTACCAACTACAATCTGTTAAAGAATAAAGGCCAAATCCTGCACAGCCTAGAATATGGTCTCTTGCATAACCCACGCTACATTCCTGACTAATTTGTTGATTGGATTGGCCCTGTTCCAACTGCTACTTCAACGTCATCTTATTATTTGCTCCAATAGGAAAAGCAGAAACTCCACTTTGCGCCAGATTTAAAAGAAATTACTATTTATCTTCGACTTTGAGTGAAAGTCAAAGGCAAAGTGCCTTGAGAAGCAGATGCTCAAAACTAACTCAAGGCAAGCAGGGAAAAAAAGAAGAGAATGGAAAGGAGAAAAGGAGGAAAAGAAGATGAAGGAAAGGGAGAGGAAGGAAGAGGGGGAGGAGGAAGGAAAGGAGGGACTCAAAGACAGTTTCAATCATAAAAAGGGCTGTACCGACTTATCTTGGGACAATTACAAAAAATCATCCTACTTTCCTACTTTGGGGTATCAAGGAAAAATTCCCACCAGCTAATGTTAAAGACTTGCGCCTTATGAATACAATAAATCTACAAACATTATCCCAATCAATAAGGACATAAACCTAAAATTCTTCTAATTTTTTATCACTTTTCCCATTTTAAGCCTACTCTCCAAAGTTTGATTGTATTTCAATTCTGGTAACAGAATGTATTTTAACTCTGGTAACAGAAAGGGACTTTCTAATAACACGGCTTCTCAAAACATTTAATACTTTGATTGAGAAAAGAAAAATCACTTAATAATAAAACTTACTTTTTTAATGTTTTGGTCATTTATCTTTGTAATCTGAGTGTTTCTGTCCACAGTATTATAATTTGCCTTCACTTTTTTGTTTTCTTTTTAAAGATTGGCACCTGGGCTAACGACTGTTGCCAATTTTCTTTTTTTTTTTTTTTGCTTTCTACTTTTTCTCCCCAAACCCTCCCCAATACACAGTTGTATATTTTAGTTGTGGGTCCTTCTAGTTGTGGCATGTGGGATGCTGCCTCAGCATGGCCTGATGGGTGGTGCCATGTCCGCGCCCAGGATCCAATGCAGCGAAACCCTGGGTCGCTGAAGTAGAGCGCGCAAACTTAACCACTGGGCCAAGGGACCGGTCCCTGCCTTCACCTTTTTAAATACACTGAAATTCATCTTTGGTGCTTATAGCGGGTTGAATTGTGACCCCCAAAAAGATATGTTCAGTCCTAATCCCTGGTATCTGTGAATGTAGTCTTATGTGAAAATAGGGTCTCTGCAGATAGAATTAAATATTGTGAGGTAAGATCATCTTGGATTTAGAGAGGGCCTTAGATCCTAAGATTAGTTTCTTTATAAAACAAAGGAGAGTGAGATGCGAAACACAGAGATTCTGGGGAGAAGGCCACGTGAAGATGGAAGCAGAAACAGAGTTACACCGCCACAAGCCAAAAAACATCAGGTGCCAGTAAAAGTAGGAAGAGGCAAGGAAAGATTCTCCTCTAGAAGCTTTGGAGGAAGCAAAGTCCTGCTGACATGTTGATTTTAGACTTCTCACTTCCATAACTGTGAGAGAATAAAGTTCTGCTGTTAAGATAACAAGGTCATGAAATTTTGTTATAGCAGCTTTAGGAAATTAACACAGATTTTGGTGCTAAGAATGCCGGTGCTACCGTAACAAATACCTAAAAATGTGGAAGTGGCTTGGGAATTAAAGAGTAGGTAGAGGCTGGAAGAATTTTGAGTTACAAGATAGAAAAAGCCCAGATTGCTTTGAAGAAATAGTTGGTAGAAACATGGACATTAAAGGTGCTTCTGGTGAGGTCTCAAAAGGAAATGAGGAACATGTTATTGGAAACTAGAAGATAGGTGATCTTTGTTATAAAGTGGTAGAAATCTTGGCTGAACTGTGTTCTGTTGGGTGGAAAGTAGAACGTGTAAGTGATGAACTTTCATATTTAGTTGAGCAAATTTCTAAGCAAAGTATTGAAGGCATGGCCTGGTTTCTCCTTGCTGTTTGCGGTAAAATACAAGAGGAAAGAGGTATACTGAGAAAGGACATGTTAAACAAAAAGGAACCAGCACTTGATGATTGGGGAGGTTCTCAGTCTATCTAGATTGCAAAGGATGCTAGAATTAGAAAATTCACTTTTCTGAAAACATGCTCTGAGAGAAGGTCAAGGGTGTGACCAGATAACTTTTTGCTCAAGAGATTAGGCATGTGACTCAAGGACCCAATCAACCATCTCAGTAGAAGTCAGGAAAAGAAACAAGATTATGCAGAAAGGATCTGTGGAAAACCCATTTGTCTGAGGCATGAATCTCCTCAATTTACACAGGAAATCCATACGGTCTTTAAGAATGTTATACCAGCAGAAATATCGCAAGCCTAAATGGAAGGAGAGAGAAATGGGATGAAATGAAAGAAGGTTGTTTGGGCTTCTGGGATTCTACAGGAAAGAAACAGGCTGTTAGCTACATGGTTGCAAACATGGGCTAACCTTCAAGAAAAAGGAGGAATGACTCTGAGGGCAGAGCCTTGAGAGGCTAGAGCAAGGGGCCCAGATACAGCAGCTTGAGCTATGGGGGCAGAGGCTGGCAAAGCCACAGCCACAGAGGGTGACAAAATCATGCGTAGAGAGTGTGAACAAGCCAGAGCCATAAGCACAGACAGCAAATGAGCTGCAGCCAAAAACCCAGATACTGACCAAGCCAGAGCCATAGTTCCACAGGCTCACCAAGCTGGAGCCACGGGCAGACAGGGTGGAGCATCAAGCCACAGAGGATTATTCTCAGGCCTTGAAACCTAATGGACTTTGCTCTTCTGTGTTTCAAACTTACTTAAGACTGGTGATTCCTTTATGTCTTCCAATTTCTCCCTTTTGGAATGGGAATGTCTATCCCATACCTGTTCCATCACCGTATTCTTGAAGCTGGTAACTTATTTTCTAGTTTGACATGTGCACCAATGAAGAGGAATTTTGCTCCAGGATGGATCATATCCAGAGCCTCATCCATATCTGGTTTAGATAATTTAGATAACATTTGGGATTTTTTAGCTAAAGATATTTAGATGAGATTTTGGATTTAGAGCTGGTGCTGAAATGGGTTGAAATTTATGGGGATACTGGAATGGGGTGAATATATTTTGCACTTTGGAAGGACAGGAATTTTGGGAAGCCAGGAGGTAGACTGTAGTGGGTTGAACTGTGTCCTTAAAAAAGATATGTCCAAGTTCTAATTTCCAGTACCTATGAATGTAAATTTATTTGAAAAACAGAGTTTTTGCAGATATAATTAAGTTAAGGAGTGCCACATGAGATGATCCTGGATTTAGAGTGGACCCTAAATCCAGTGACTGGTTTTCTGGGTGTTTTTGTTGGTTTTTTGAGATAGAATTGACACATAAGACTACACTGGTTTTACGTGTAAAACAATGATTTGATATTGTATATATTACAAAATGATCAGCATAATTAGTCTAGTTAAGATCTGCGACCATACAGCTACAAAGTTTTTTTTTCCTTGTGATGAGAATTTTTAAGATTTACCCCCTTAACAACTTTCAAATATGCAATACAATATTTTTAACTATAGTTACCATGTTATACATTACATCCACAGGACTCCTTTATTTTATAACTGTGAGTTTGTACCTTTTGATCCTCTTTACCCATTTCTCCCACCTCCTCACCCCCATCTCTGGCAATCACCAATCTGTTTCTATATCTATCAGCTTGTTTATTTTTTAGATTCCAAATATAAATGAGATTATATGGTATTCGTCTTTCTTGGACTTATTTCACTTAGCATAATGCCCTGAAAGTTCATCCATATTGTCACAAATGGCAAGATATCCTTTTTTATGGCTGAATAATATTCCATTGTATATATGAATACACCTCATTCTCTTTATCCATTCATCCACTGACAGACACTTAGGCTGTTTCTATATCTTGGCTATTGAAAACAATGATGCAACGAACATGGGGTGCATATATCTTCTTGAGTTAGTGCTTTTGTTTTCTTCAGATAAATAACCAGAAGTTGAACTGCTGGGTCATATCATGGTTCTACTTTGAATTTTTTGAAGAACCTCCATACTACTTTCCACAGTGGCTGCACAAATTTACATGCTCACCACCAGTGCACAAGGGTTCTCTTTTCTCCACATCCTTGCCAACACTTATTAGTGTCTTTTTGATAACAGCTATTCTGACAGGTGTGAGGTGATAGCTCATGGTTGTTTTGATTTTCATTTTCCTGATGATTAGTGATGTTGAGCACTTTTTCATGTACATGTTGGCCATCTGCAAGTCTTCTTTGGAATATGTCTGTTCAGATCTTCTGCCCACTTTTTAATTGGATTGTTTGTCTTTTTGCTATTGAGTTGTATGAGGTTTTTTTTTTAATAGATTTTGAATATTAACTCATCAGATAGATGATTTTCAAATCTATTCTGCCATTCAATAGGTTGCCTTTTCATTATGTTGATGGTTTCCTTCGCTGTTTAGTTTGATATAGTCCCACTTGTTTATTTTTGCTTTCATTGCCTTCATTTTTGGTTTCAGATCTAAAGAAAATATCATTGCCAAGACCAACATCAAGGAGCTTACTGCCTATGTTTCCTTCTAGGAGTTATATGCTTTTAGGTCTTACATTCAAGTCTTCGATCCCTTGAGTTAATTTTTTGAGTTAATTGTTCTGTATGGTGTAAGATACTAACAGCTCACATTTTGAGGGAGGAAACAATAATTCTAGCTTCCCTGTAACTCCATGTAGGCAGATGCTTTCTCTGTCTATTGGCATCTGTTTCACATCAGGCAAAGGATATATATATAAGCAAGTGTTTACTAAATATTTATTGAGGAAGAGAATAGTGGACCTAGAAGAAAGGCCTCATTCAAATGCCAATAGCTAAACTTAAATTTCCTCATTTGTAAAAAGGAGATAATAACCTCACAGGATTATTGTGAGAATTAAATAAATAACACACATAAAGTACATAGCATAGTGTCTTGCGCATAGCGCCCACTCAGTAAATATCAGTTTTCCTCCTCATCATCTTCCCTTCACTTTTGATGAAAACTGGGAAGAAGATAAATCAGAGAGATTTTATTTGAAAGCTTCTGTCTCAGAGAGAAGACTATATACACTGATCAAGTTTGACATTGAATATGGATAAGCGTATTACACACATGAAAGAAATCTATTTTTTTTAAATGAAGGAAGAAAATATTCACAGAAATGGGGAGAAGGCCCACACTATAAGGAAATTTCTTCTACTCTCTATACATGACCATGAAGATGATATCTCTTCTAATACATATTCATTTATTAGAGTTCAATTGTGTCGAAAAGGAGATAGAAACCGGCAAATATATATGCTGGCACAGCCACCACCAAAATTCACTATTGTCTTATAAAATTAGTCAATTAATGATTATTATGTGATTTTATTAACTCCAAATTAGATATATTCTTTTAAGATTTGAAAAGTCACTCAATGTAATTCCTCCATAAATGTTACCGTCTTAGTATAACTTTGACTTCTTATTGCAATTATGCTCCTAAAATTTTACACTGCACTTTTTCCCTTTTGTCAAAATACCTATTGGTTCCAAAGTATAAGAACAATAATTACTTTAGATATGAATTTAAAATACCAGAAGAAATTATTTGCGACTTACAAAATATGAATTACATCTTTCAGATGCTAAATTACTTTTCTGTCTCTCTTATTCTGGCAAAAGTAGCTGGAAAGTCAGCAAAAACATTATCTCACTCTGAGAAAAGTCATGTCAATTTTTCTGATATTGTTAGGGTAATGCATACTGTCTGTCGAGAAACAGAGGCATCAGCCTTGATAGGGCTACAAAATCCTCAATGCATCAAAAGATCAAATAACACAGATCCCTGGAGAAGTTGTTTGATAAAATGAGAGAAAAACATTCCACAAATATTTGCTATATTATAAAAATGTATGTCTAACAGTCCTAGTAGTGAATATTTAGTTTCATACTTATAGACCTAGAAAATACCATAATGATGAAAAAGACATATTCCTCCCCCCTACTCCCTATTTTGTAAATGATGAAATTATAGGTAGTGATATAAAGAAATTGAACTGTTGGTAAAAATTTTTCCCCAAGTTCATTATTCCATGTGATAGGAAACTGAGTAACACTTTTGACTCCTTGCTTCACCCACCTACTTACTCCCTCCTTCCCTACACACAGAAGGTAAGGTGATTTGTATAATTGTTGAGTTGATAAGAAAAAGTTGAGCATGTGTAGTTCAGCATCCTTACTTTTTCCATCAATCTCTTTCTTTCAATCTCTCCCTTTCCCACTTCCATATATAGACATGTGTGTACACAGAGACATATGTATATGAATATAGGCATCCACAATATTATGCATGTATGTCACATATATGTTATATATATCAGAAATTGATAGGGATATTGATAGAGGGGATATAAATGTATGTTTTATACACACACACACACATTATATATGATATATGTCTGTGTGTGTATCCTTTTGTCTCATATCACTCAATCTTTCTCTCTCAACTGACTGCAAGAAACATGAATTTTCTACTCTTCAATGCCTTAAATTTACAGGGCCAGGCTCCTAAGCAGAGTATCTAAGGTTGTCCAGCTACACTAAATGAAAAGGCAAACAAGTCTCTAAAATTCAGACATGTAATATTAGCGATCCTTTCTATCCAGGAACCTAGCCTATTATTTCACACCTTCTCTTCACAGTCAAAGATCCAGTATCTCCTCAACCCTCCTTACTCCATTCTCATAAACTGGAAGCTAACAGAAAAGACTTTCCACATTCTCCTACTATCATATCTACTAGTTTATCTCTACCAGTACCCATATATGCAGTCTTCCCTACTCTTATTATAAAAGAACCGAAGGTAACAGTTTTATCTGAAGATAACACTTCTTACTCATCTGCTAGATCCTATACCCTCTCGCCTATTCAGGGACTTTGATCACCTCCTAGCATCTCTCTCACTTGATCATCAATTCTCCCATTCAGTTGATTCAATCTAGTAATGACATAAACATGCTATAAATTTCCCATCAAAAAAAAACTTCCCCCGTCCCACACCCACTGAAGAGTTGTCTTTACTCATTGTGCCTCCACTTCCTTTTCTCCCATTCTCTTAAATATACTCCAAGAGGCCTTCATTCCCACCACGATGCAAAAACTGCTCAGCAAGATAACAAATGGCCTACTGCATTAGTTATCCACTGCTGCCATACAAATTACTACAAACTTAATAGATTAAAATAAACACAAATTTATTATCTGACAGTTCTGTAAATCAGAAGACAACATAGGTGTCACCAGGCTAAAATCAAGGTACTGGCAGGACTGCTTCTTTCTGGAGGTTCTAGGGGAGACCCTTTTCCTTGTTGTTGGCAGAACTCAGTTCCTTGCACACAGTTCCCACATCTCAGGACCAGCAAATTCTTCCCACGCTTCTCTCTCTGTCTCTCTCTCACACATACACACATACATGCACACACACCACAGCCAGGAAAGGTTCACTTTTAAGGAATATGTGATTAGATTCGGCCCACCAAGATAATAGAGGATAATCTCTCCACTTCAAAGTCTAAAACCTTAATCATACCTATAAAATCCCTTTTGCCATGTAAGGTAATATATTCACAGGTTCTGGGGATTAGCATGTGACATCCAGGAGTGGTAGGGGCATTATGGAGCCTACTACACCTATAAAAGTTGTTTCTCAGTCCTCATTTTAGGTAACCTTTCAGCAGCATTTGACAATTTGACCACTCTCTCCTTTCTGAAACCGTGTCTTCTCTCAGCCTAAACAACCAATTCTCGTTTCTCCTCTTACCTCAATGGCCACTTATTCTTAAATCTTTTATTGGTCCCTCTTCATCTTCTTTTAAATATTGGAGTGTCTCAAATTTCAGAAGTAATGATAATAAGGATGATGAAACAATAACAAGATTCATCTACAGAGAACTGCAGTTTTCCAAGTGTGGTCAAGGAACCCTAAGTGTAATAGGCAAAATAATGGCCTCCCAAAGATAAACACATCCTAATGCCTGGAACCTGTAAATAGATAGGCAACGTGGCAAAGAAGAATTAAGGTAGCAAATGGAAGTAATATGGCTAATCACCTGGCTTAGGGAGATTATCCTGGTGAGTCCAATGTCATCACCACGGTCCTTGAATGTCAAAGAGGGAGGCAGAAGAGTCTGTGTCAGAGTGATGCAATAGAAGAAAGCCACGACTGGCCATTACTGGTTTTGAAAATGCAAGGGAGCCATAAGCCAAGGAATGAAGACTGTTATAACAGAAACGGAAATCTAATTTACTGAGTGTTCCCTGAACCCTTTCAGAAAGTTCATAAACTCAAAACTATTTTCATAAACATACTAAGGTGTGTCTTTTTTACTCTCATTCTCTGATGAACACACAGTGAAATTTTCCCAGAGGTGGCAGGACCTGTGATATCACCAAAGATTGAATAAACAAGGAGATGTGAGAACCCCGCTGTCTTTCATGAAGCCAGAGGGTAGACAGATTTGTAAAAAGATAAAACAATGCTATTCTTCTCACTAAATTTGTTTTTATTTTGGGAAATATAGTATGTTTTCATAAAAAAATGTTATTTAACAGATAATTAGTTTACTATTGTTTCTTAAATGAGTTAATAAATATTTTTTAAATTTCTGTTTTATAATCTAATATGGTAAATATCAATAGATACAACCCACATAATCAAAAGCCCCTTTGGGATCCACAATAATTATTACAAGTATAAAATGGTCCTAAACACCAAAATGTTTAAGAACCACTTAAATAGAGCTTACTATGTGCCAAACACAGCTCTAAGTAGTATTTAGATTAACACAGTAATTTAATCCACACAATGATCCTAACAGAGAAGTACTATGTTATCCTTATTTTACAGATGAGGAAATTGAAGTTCATTAGGAATAAGCAACATGCCCAAAGTCACACTAAATAGCTGAGGTAAGATTCAAACCTTAGCAGTCTGCCTCAGGTCTGTGGTAGAACACAGCCTCTCAGGTTTCAAACTTTATCAATATTTACTCTGAAGGCGATCTCTAGTCACATGTTTAAATGCTCCAGCCCCAAGCTTCTAACTCCAGACTCTTGTACCTATTGCCTGTTCAACATACCTAACTGGACAACTAAAAGTCACCTCAAATTTAACCTTCCCCCAGCTGAAGTGATTCCTCTCCTCTTCAAATATTTTGTCTCTCATATTTCCCATGTCAGTAAATGAGAACTGTTCAAGCTTGTTACACCAAAGATCTGAAGGATTCTTTCCTTCACGCCACACATTAGTCCATCAGAAATCCCCGTCAGCTCTGCCTTAGAGACATACCAGAATCCAACCACTCCGCACCTCCACTTGCTACCACCCGCTAAGGCAAGCCATCTCCTCTGCCCTGAAATACAGTGAGAGCCTCCTACTAGTCTTCTTCCAGCTATATGGTATATTTTCCCCACAGCAATCAAAGTGATTTTTTTTTTTTTAATGAGGGCCAATCCCTCTTTTCCTCAAAATAGCATTCCATGTCAATCAGGGTAAGGGTCAAAATCCTTATCTTAGCTTACAAGGCCTTATATAATATGGCTCTACCGTATCTCTCTAATCTTACTTGCCTATGATTATTTCTTCCAGCAACCCAATCTTCTCTTTCTAAAGACACATCAAATACAACCTTAGCTCTTCACACTGTTTCCTCTGCCTGCCTCCCATCCCCCACACACCCCCAAGATTCATAAGGTCTATACCTTTCTTTCCAAAAGGTCTCTTGTCAGAGAGGCTTTCCACTACCACCCTAACATATCCTATCATTTTCCAGCTCCTTACTCTGTGTTATTTTTCTTCATAGCACTTATCATGGTGTGACAAACTACAAATTTACCTCTTTGTTCCATGTCTATGTCCCCACTAAAAGGTAGACTCTATAAATTCAGGACTTTCTCACTTGGGTTCAGAACTTCTCCCCTAACAATGTCTGGTGAGTTGGTGCTCACTATTTATTAATCATTCGTTAAGTTGATTAATCTAGGAAAAATACTCGCAATAAAAACAATACTCATAACAGAAAATATATCTATCAAGGTTTCTAAGAAATATTGTAATTCTAAAAGCGAAATGTTCAAAATATGGGAACAGATAATTCGTAAAAACAAAAAAAGCACTTGAAAATATTTTTAAGTCCAACACAATGTATAATTTTTTAAAATTCAAATGAAACTATTTCATGAGTTTCAAATAACAAAACTCTTCCTAAATGCAAGTTAAGTTGACCAATAAGTCAAGCATGAGACAAGCACTGACAATGTAACTTGGCCCAACCTTTTATGAAACCAATTAATGTTTATATTTTCATCCTCTGATCCAGTAATTCCTCTTCCTCACTAAAAAGAAAAATCAAGACAGGATTTTCTACATAAAGATATTCAGGGATAACATGATTTTAAAGTAGTAAAGAAAATAAAAATAACAATCTAGATGTACAACAAGCAGCCGATGATTTTGAAAATTATGGCTAATTCCTATGATGGAATATTATGGAGTTACGTTTGTAAAGAATTTATTAGAATATAGGAAATGTTTAAGTTATGTTAGATGGATAATAATAGCATACAAATACTATGACTTTGGTCACATTCAAATAGTCATTAAAAAGAAAAACATATCAAATGCACAGTATTGTTTGTTGGAAGTATTACAGATAATTTAATAAATCTTGGCACAAAAGACAAATCTCCAAGGAACAATGATTATCATCAAAACTATGCTGTAAATTGAAAGAACTATAGTAAAATTAAGTATTTAAATTGAGGACAACTAGCCTGGAAAAACTAGTTGATACTAAGGCTTTAATAAGCACTCAGTAACTCGAACCATTTTGCATATTGTCCAGATAAAACACAGCACTGTTAAAACAAAAATCTTTTTACAGAAGGAATTAATTTGAATACACTGAAAAATGGAAAATACTGTCTTCAGTTAGTAGCAACTCTTTAAAAAAAATGGAAAATTACATGCAATGATTCATATAAATATACAAAATTAGAACAGTTATCAAATTTTAGTTTAGAAAAAAAATTTTCCCACAGGACATTCTGGCAAGGACTATTTCTTTTCTTCTTCTTTAAGGTGATTCAACAATGAATTACCCGTGGTCACAGAAGCATAACCAATGACAAACCTTTCTATTCTCCCATCTACTTTTATGTTTGTAATCATTCCCAAAATGCTTCTCCATTTTCTAGGAATAAAAAATACCATGCATGCCGGAAATAACAATTTATTAGGATTTGAACAAAGCTTTAGAAAATAAATTAGTCACCAATGGACTAAGCCTAACCCTGCCAAATGTTAGCCTAAAACAAAATTTTGAAGTTGAATTAAGACCTTTACAAGTTTTCTTTGAAAGATAATGTAACCACAACTACAAAAATTACCACTGTAACCACTAGAGAAATGTCCAATATGTGTAATAATATACAGTATAAATCTTCTTGGTTCCAATAGGACATAAGGAACACTTTCAAAACTCACATTTAGCAGTATAATACGGATATGTCCCAATTTTCCAATAATTATTATTGTGATTGGTGTATCTATGAATCAGATTCTCTTCCTGTCTTGCCATCAATTACTAATTAGTTTCTGCTCACAGCTAACCAGGCTAGACAAGAATAAAATATTCCAACCAATTCTACTCTGGGAGTATCCCATTCTCTTGAATTAGGGCCCTAGTGACTGGGAGTTGCCTGTTTATTTTTTCCATTTATTACTAAGAAACTAGATAAAATGACCTATTTGTGTTTCTTTGGGAAGGGGTTTAGGGTAAGAAAAAAACAAGAGGAACTACTTTTTGTCCTTTAATCTACTGCTCAAGGTAGCTCAAACATTACTCTCTGATAATAAACCAACAATCATTTCTGAGAAAAAAAAATCCATGACAAATATCTCTGCTATATATGAGATGAAGAAAACAAAATTTATATGCTATTTTTGTCCTGGTTTTCTTGTGGTGACAAACAGTCCCGATTCCTCCACAAACCATGATCAAGCAACACTGATTAACATGAGTATAAGAATTGGTACTCATAAAGCTTTCCCTCCGCCAAACAAATGGTAACAGATTTCATATAATCTCTGAAAACAAACAGAAGGGAGACAGGGAGATGTTTGCCATATACTAGAGCTCTATTTAAAAGGGGTGAAGTATTTAAATAAAATACTTTTAAAATTAAAGCCTGAACAAAACAGTAACTAATATTTGTTATCTCCTTTAAGTAAATAATTGCAGTACAATTTCATCTCCAATCCGAATGTAGTAAAAAGAGCACATATAGTCAGGTCAACCCAATTTTAAATCTGGCGGCTGTGCTTTACTAGCTATGTGACCTAAGACAAGCAATTTACTGTCTCTATCACTTTCTTCAACTGTAAAATGGGATTAATAACACCAATCACACTGTCTTGCAGTGGAAATTGGGTGAAAAAAGTATGACAAGTGATTAGTGTAGTATTTGGTGTATGGCAGACAATCAAATATTGAAGTATGTGATAGTATTGAAGTATAAGGTAACTCTTATCTTATATGGAAATTCAGTTGTAGTCAGAATACATGGAGAAAATTGTATACCATCAAAGTTACTCCTGACAAGTCCTTGGAAAGGGACACATAGGAGCCCAACATATTGTATCTTCTCTCCTATCTAGCTTCTCTAACACTTCTATCTCTGGCTAATCTTCAGAGAAACTAATCAATTTGAATTAAGGAGTCGGGTTGTATGGGGGAAAAAATTCTAAACATTAGAATCACACGTATTATAGTGAAATGCTAACAGAATCAGAGAGACACTTGCCACTGCCTGACTGAGGACACAGCACAGTTATACCTGCCATTTCCCATTCTAGGGCACACGTTAATTTGGTTTCTCTATCTGGAGAAAAGGGGGGCTATTATTATGTTTGCCTGCTTATTTTAGAGCCCAAGTGTTTTTGCTTTTGTCAGTACATAAACAATCTAGATGTGCTTGCTCCCAGCCTAGCAAACAACTGCCTGCAGATATGTGAGACCCCAGCCAAATCAGGGGAATCTGGCCTAGATCAGCAGAACCAGCTGATCCATAAGCTCATGAACAAGAACAAATGTTTACTGTCTTAACCTCCTGAGTTTTGAATAACTTGAATACAAGTGCTGAGTAACCTGTTACTCATCAATACCAAAGTGATACATATATAAATAAAATTAAATAAATAACAACTTAAGATGGCAGAATAAACTAGAGCACATTATCTTCCTCTCCCAATATCTAGTGAGATTTGTTTTCAGATATAACTTAGCGTAGAAAATTAGCAAAACAGAAACTTTGGAGGAACACAGAGAAGCATCTCATCGTCCTGGGCCCACCTCGATTCACCTTAGCCCCACTGGGGAATTCCTGAGAATGCTCACTAAGACTCTCAAGAGAAACAAACTGAGGGGCTATCTGCAAGGTTTCAGGGAGATTATGGTTTGGCCAGAAGAGAAGACCCCCTTTAACTTCCTGATCCAATAACCCAAGAGAAGACAACTTATTTAAAGTGAGGTGGTCCTTCACAGGAGGAACAGTTAAAGCATACTCCTTCCCTTACTCTTGGGTTCCATGCTAAGGTATACAGTGTTCTGCCACATCTCAGAAAACATCTGCCTAAAACTCTTATTTTCAAGGCTTATATCAACCATTCTGGAAGAACATACATTAATAATCCATGAGCTTCCATCTAAGAGAATGTTTCTAAGCACGGGAGTCTCCTAATTCCTAAACCAAACCCAGGATCATCAAGGCCACAACAGGGGTGGAGCATGGGGAGAGGAAATGGAGTTAGCGCTGGACTCTCTGCCTCTAGCTTTCCAACGTCTCAGAAAGCCTTTTCCCAGCAGTCAGCACTCTTTTTTTTTCTTCTGAATGGAGAGTACCCGGCTGCTAGATGAAGTAGATGGAAATAAAGTCTTCAGAACTACCCGCTAAAGCGAGGAAAAGATCCCAAGCTCAAAAGTATTAAACACAGATAAAAGAAAAATAGGTACACTGCACCCAACAAAAAACATTTAACAAAATCTGTGAAGACATCAGAACCCAGGTATTCTAATAAATACTGCCTCAACTGAACACTCCTGAACTTAAACCATTGCCTCATGTGACAGAAATGTGAACAAGTCTCAAATTGCACCTCACAGGAAGGGAACCTGATCTCATATAAAGTGGGAAAAGAATCACAAATTTTTTTACCCACAAATGTTCATATAACAGCAAATAAAATTTCTAGACAAAGCCACCCAAGCATGAGTAACATAAAAAGGAACAACATGGCAACTATGCCAAGACATAAACACTCCTCCCTCCACCACACACACACATACACAAAGACTAAGAAAGAACAAAGTTTGTGAAAGAATATTGATAAGGACTTCTTCTGTTATCTCAGAATAGCAGTTAAGCCTCAAACTAAAGAGATACAATGTGCCCTCTCACTCCCAAAGTTTACTAAACGGCGGCCGAATCGGCCCTTGCCACTTTCAAATACTTACACTACCGCTACCATCACCATCACCACTAGTCTACATAAGAAAAGGAATAGGAAGAAATATAAGTCTTCAGCCTTTTTTTTTTTTTTTTTGAGGAAGATTAGCCCTGAGCTAACTGCTGCCAATCCTCCTCTTTTTGCTGTGGAAGCCTGGCCCTGAGGTGACATCCATGCCCATCTTCCTCTACTTTATATATATGGAACGCCTACCACAGCATGGTTTTTGCCAAGCAGTGCCATGTCCACACCCGGGATCTGAACTGGCGAACCCCGGGCCGCCAAGAAGCGAACATGCAAACTTAACCACTATGCCACTGGGCCGGCCGCAAGTCTTCAGTCTTATGGAAAGGACATTGTTCCTGGAGAAAAGCTTTTTCCTTCTGCTCCCCTAGGAGTGTGTTTACTCCCATCTGAAGTCAAGTTAGGAGAAGGAGTGACCTGCAAGAGATCACTCATAGGAAGCAGTATCGTAGGGAAGGGGGACTGGCATCTTGGTCTTTTCCCTCCTTACAAAGCTGCAAAACATGCAGACTCACCCTTGTCCTGCCATTAGCACAAAGCCAAGCACAGTGAGGGAGTTGTTGGGAGACCCTGACATGTGTCCTCTGGAACCCTCTGAGGTCAGTGAGCATACATGAATTAAACAACTAGAGCCCAGTTTTGATCTGGAGATAGCCAAAGACATGAGACTCACTAAAAGAGCCCATGTCAACAGGACTCTGCCGTGTAAATGGGTTTGGGGTAAAAATGGAGCCACCCTCTCACATCATCTTAGAAGGTTCTCCTGACTCCTGATTCTCTTGACTTGCTTAGGCATTTGCTGAAGCAGGTGAGCAGTGACCATCTAGAGAAGAGACTGCCATCCTGACAGAGCCAGGAGATGACCAAGCTGAAGAAGTCCTCAGGGAACTCTACTGCTGAGGTAAATCAGCACTGCCCAAGGGAAACCATGCAGAACCTGCATGAGGACGGAGAAGTAGGTAGGCCCCACCACCAGCCAAAGAAATCAGAGCTAACCAGAGGGACGACAGGCATGTTTCACATCAACAACGAAGCATAAATGAGCTTCCCCGTTCCTCTAGTTCTTCCCATTTCACTATAAGAGCTACAGCCTAGAAAAGTCAGAGGGAAGAACAGGCATCAAATTGGATTGGTCTATTTTACACTAATCAAATTAACAATCCCAATCTTTATTAACTTTCACAAATGATAGAACACATTTTCTATCAAAATCAAGGCAAATAGTCTGAACAAGAATTTTTTTCCTCATTTGTTAATTTCTTCCTATAAAAGCTAATACGGGTATACAAAAGTAGTATTTTTTTAATCATTATTAAAAAGAAATATTCTGAAAAATTCAAGATAAAGTTCACCATACTTATAGGTCATATTTGCCCTTTAATTATTCAGGAGGTTCTTTTCTGAATCCTCTCTAGGTTTTTCAATGTCTTTCATAAAATATAAACTGTAAAAATTAGAAAAGTCATTCTTAAAATGTTCAAGAGATGTCAAATACATCTTAACTCAAGCTAATGTATCACCATGTTACAATTTGGAATTTGTATTTACTGATTATTTTTGTCATTACTGAAGCAGTAAGTCTCATCTGGTTTGACTATAACTTTGACAATATTGTACTTACAATATATGTATAGTTTAATTATACATCTTATATTTGTAATTTCCTAATAAGTAAATTAGCTGCCCTGAATCCTTTCTAAGTGAAGGATATAAATTTATATAACAATCTGTACAAACTTTTATGAAATATTCAATTACATTAAGTGTTTTCTGATTATGAAAGAAACAAACAGTTCCTTTAAGGAAGGACTGGGGCTTAAAATGAACACAGTTCCCAACTAAAATAATTACTAAACTCTACCACTATCTTACAAAATTTATCACATATTGGATTATCTTATATATATATTATCTTATCTCCAATGCTAGAATTTAAGCATTTATTTTATTTATTTAACTCATTTAAATGGAGTTATAGCATTTTTTATACATTTTTATATTCTTCATAACCCATTCCTAGAACAAAATAGGAGCCCAGTTGGTAAGGATTCATTTCTTTTCAATCCCTAAGAAATCTGTTCTCAAAAAGGGATCTTTCAAATGGCAGAGTTTCTAATAACGATCTTGACACTTGAAAGCATCATACCAATAAAAAACATTTAATAGAATTAATATTTGGTTCTATTTTTACTTCTCTTATGCTTACTAATAAATAAGAGTATCAGGGCAAACATAACAGCACAAAAACAGCAAACTGTGTTCTAGCTCAGGGTAAAGAACTGTGGCCCACAGAGTAATCTTTCCAAAAATAGACAGATTTGTTTTGACTATCATCCCCATAATGTCCTAGGCTTCAAAACAAGGGAAAAAATTATATTTCAAGATCTGTGGCATTTCAACAGTGTTTTAAAAATGATTTTCCAAAGGGTTTATGGCAAAAACTAAAACATCACCATTTTCATAGAATACAATACTTTTGCTTCTCTTTTGTCCTGTAATTTTAGCCCAGTCTGACTTTTTTCCCTCACATGAACCTCTGTCAGGAGGACGTTGTGTTGGCTGCAAATAACCAGTCCACAGTATTCATCTTGGAGATTACTGACAACTCAAAAACCACAAGCATGGAGTTAAGATAGTATTTAAACATGCCTTTGGGGTTAGAAAGTAGTATTCAGCCTGTAGTTCATCAGTCTTCATATGACCAAGGTGAAATAAATATAAGGAGAAATCTATGAATGACTGGCTTTGCCTCAGAATATTTCCTGATCTTTTTAATAAATTTTAAAAACACCAGATCGCAGCCTTGTCAGATGCCTCTCACTTGGATACTTAATTCAAAACACAAAAATAAATTCTAATCTGGGAACATGAACTTTTTTTGCTGAAACAAACAAACAAACAAAATCAAAAAGAACAAGCTAAAATCAATTTTAGGATCCTTACTAGTGATGACAAATATTCTCTTTTCAAGACTTTCTTTCACGACTAAGTTAAAAAAAAAAAAAAAGCAGAAAATATTGAAGCATAAGAAGTGGTAGTAGGAAAATACCTATCACCTGTGAGATTGTAATAAGCTCCACAAGAGCGATAACCTTGGCTGTCTTGTTCACCAATCCAGCTGCAACACCTAGCAGTGTGCCCATCAAGGCATTCTACTCCACTGTGTTAGCGACTATCTCAATGTTAGGCAAAATGTTCCTAATTTTACACTATATGTTCCTGTCATTCGGTCACTAATTACTGATTCAGCTCCTACACAATTAAAAAGTGTGCCCGGCATGTGTGGACTCAATAATATAAAATAAATATAACACATTTAGGCATATACAATGGAGTTTACAGCATATGGAAAAACAGTTTAGCTTATCAACGATATCTTTAGGTCTTTGATCCTGCACGTCCACATTAGTGCCAGAGGTGCAAAAGGAAGAATTTACTGGGAATGAAATAAATGCCACAATACTATAAACAAGTACTCTGAAACGAATAAAATGAAAGAAAGTCAACCAAAGGACATAGACTTTAAAATCCAACCCAAACACCTTGCTTTAGTAATACTTTCATAAAACTTATTGGCCTTTGAAGTCCAACATTGCACTGAATCATTATTTGCATAACAGGGAACTGATTCACATTTAAACTTGCTTCCTTCAGTATTATTTCAGGAAGACTTCTTTGTTTTCCATTCAATGCCATATGTAGAGGCTGGGTATAAAAAACGCATTTTTATTTTTGAAAAGACCAATTTTATGAGGTTAGTGGAAAGTAAATGGATTACAATTTTTCCCCAAACACCATCATTTCTCATTTTTTTTCCACTGTCTGTAGCTTATCATTTGCCTCTACCTTCAAGCTACCAACTGAAAGAAAATTTCCTTTTTTAAGCATCTATTTTCAATAAAAGTACCCTATAGCTGAGTGGCCTAAAAAGGAAGATTAAGACTATATTTCTTATGGAATTCTACATATGGAATTACAGTACATCATTTATAAACAAAAAGTGAGGTTAAAAAAAAAACAAAACAGGAGACCAGCCCCATGGCCAAGTGGTTAAAGTTCTGTGCACTCTGGTTCAGTGGCCCAGGGTTCCCGGGTTCCGATCCCAAGTGCAGACCTACTCCACTCATCAGCCATGCTGTGGAGGCATCCCACAAACAAAGTAGAGGAAGATCGGCACAGATGTTGAACTCAGGGCTAGTCTTGCTCAAGCGAAAAAAAGAGGATTGGCAACAGATGTTAGCTCAGGGCGAATCTTCCTTACACACACACAAAGAAAGTTTGACATGTGTTTACTTCGTATTTAATGCCCTCACAAAAAACAAAAGTAATTCTTGTTAGCCATTGGCATATAGAAAACGTGACGCCTCTCCCATAAAATGAACAACAGAATATCAGCATGGGAATAGGAAAGTTTTATCCTCTCACCACACCTTTCACTCACTACAACTATACTGCTTTGAAGCACAAGCCTTCACCCAAAGGCCTCATTACAGCAAATTCGACTCAACTTCTATGCAACTTCCGCTAGGGAAGTAGTAAGCTTTTCTTTACAAATTACAATGCTGCCCTTTCTGTTTAGTAAAATTAGTAATCTGAGAATGAAATCTGTAGCTCAATTTTAACAAATGTTTAGAAGTAACTATAAATGTCCTGACTTTCTCTTGGTCTTGATATGTCATTCTATGTGCATAGTCTTTGATCCTGATTTTTTTTTAATTTATAGTTTTCTACTTTGATGTTTAAAATCAAAAAAGACATTCGAAACTTTTATGGAAAGTAACAAGTTGCAAATAAGTAAATGTAAAAACTCCAGTAAAAATTTTGCTTGCAGAAAACAAGAAACAACCAAAGCTACAAACAGCTAAAATGGAAATCTGAGTTGAAATGTAATCCAGATACCTTTGTCTAGATAATGACATAAGGTAGATGGGAAAATCTGTAAGACTCATTTTTCCTGCATTCTTTAAAAGGCTGGTAGCAATACAAATATCAGTTAAATCTGTGATGACTTTGAAAGGCACAGAAATTTAAAACTTCTATGAACACTGTAAAATTACAGTGTTCAAATTAGCAAAGTGCCTCTATATTATCAAGGACATACGATACAAGGGCATCCTTTGAATTCTACATACAATAAAGTCTATTTCGTTTCTCAGCTCTCATTTCTTTAAAAAACTAGCTGTGAAATTTTCGATAAATAGAATGAAATTTTATTTATTTATTTATTTATTTATTTTTATTTATTTATTTTTTTTTAAGATTTTTTTTTTATTTTTTCCTTTTTCTCCCCAAAGCCCCCTGGTACATAGTTTTATATTCTTTGTTGTGGGTCCTTCTAGTTGTAGCATGTGGGACGCTGCCTCAGCATGGTTTGATGAGCAGTGCCATGTCCGTGCCCAGGATTCGAACCAACGAAACACTGGGCCGCCTGCAGCGGAGCGCACGGACTTAACCACTCGGCCATGGGGCCAGCCCCTATTTTTATTTTTTTAAAAGAAGATTAGAAAGCAGAGTGTGCAAACTTAACCACTGTGCCACCAGACTGACCCCCTAGAATGAGATTCTAAATTGTCTTAGAAAACGGCTTTAAAAATCATTAAAACATTAAATCTACTAAAAGTCTACAAAAGATGTATCATGTAAGAAATATCCTAAACGTCCATCAAGTTTAATCTTTGCTTAAAAACTAATCCTAGTGAGTCACAGCCACGCCTCACAATTGTAGAGGAATAAAGATGGACTTGTGTTTTACTTCTAAGCAGAATGTAAGCATCATGTTCATAATGGCACAAAGGAAAAAGGAGAGATCCACTGAACAGAAAAGTACAGATTGCCACAAAAATATTTTAGATAAAAAGAGCTGAAACAAAGAGTATGCTGAGCCATGTCTGAGTCACCTATAAAGGAATAAAGAATGTTACTACTGCTGAACAAGTTTCACTTGCAAAAAAGAATACACATGCTATCAAATGATAACAGACATCCTGTGCTGCAGAACATAAAGTCTTATTTCTTACAGTACTTCTTACTGCGGCATACTCTTTAAAAACAATTTGATTTGATCATATATATACATTTTTTTAATTGTGAAACTGAACACACTTTTATAAAAATAAAACAATTTCCCTAAAGTCAAAGTCACTAAGCCCTCCTCATCCCCTGCCCCACTTCTACTGCTAGGTGACTTCACCTCCTCCAAAATTTCCTCCTCATTCATTCTGTTCCAGCCACAATGCTCTCCTTGTAGGTGCCTACTCTAGAGCACTTTCAGTGGCTGTTCCCTAGGCCTAAAATCTTCTCCCCTTACCATCTTCAAGTCTCTGCTCAAAAGTTACCTTTTGAATGAAACCTTCATCGCCACATCTCAAATTGTGATACACCGCTCCCCACCCCCAGTGCTCTCAATCCCCCTTATCCTGCTCTACTTTTCTCATCACTTATTCACTTTCTACTTCATGCTTAACTTATGTGTATGTTCATTAAATACTCTTTCTCATAAACTGAAATTAAGCTCCATAAGCAGTGATTTTCTACTGTTTTTCCATTAATATATCTCAAGCATTCAAAACAGTACCCGGCACAGAGAAGGCACCTAATAAATACTTCTTGGATAAATGAACACATGAACAAACTTAGTTCTCAACCATTTCAGAAGAAAAAGTACATTCAAACCCCATAGTAGATCAACTTTTTCTTACATAAAAAAAATCACGTTAAGATACCTATTAATTTTAGTTAATAACTCAACGTAGCCATTGTTTCCTTTTGTTTGGACATAATCAATTACTTTATTTTACTCCCTATTTATCTAACGTCTTTCTTCAATAATAAAAAGCATTTCAGAGCTGCTGTCTTACAACAGAAGCAACTAAATGCAATTGGTCCTTTTCTTAGCAATGCAAAATACTGTGAATATTCATTCTTCTGTTATATTTTAACAAACAGTACAATTCTACCTATGCTTTCAATTTTTTGAGTGCTTCATTATCATGCTTCCAAATGACATTCATTTCTTCATTCATAAAATGACTAAGTATTAGGCACTTATTACCATATCCTGTGCTAACCAGAGAACATAATATCAAAGAAAATAGACATCATCTCAAACCTCATGGTTCTTAAAGTCTGGATGGAAAGTTAAGATACTAAACAAATAATAAAAATAACATGAACAAACATTTATATAGTGCTATGTGCCAGGCATTGTTCCTAAACACCTCAGAACATGAACTCATTTAATCTTCACAATAACCCAAAGAGAAACTATTACTATTATTATTCCTATTTCACAAGTTTACTTGTAAATAAATGACACTTTGTAAGACATTTTGCAAGACTGGCCTTAATCCTAAGTAAAATAGCCACTGGAGAATTTTAAGACAGAGGACGAAATGATCAGATCTGAGAAATTATTCTGAGTCAGCATGGAAACTGGATTGGAGCACAGCAAAATTACATGCAGTAATCCGAGTAAAGAGATTGCTCCCTAGGCTAGGGTAATGGCATTACTGAGGGAAAAAGCACTACGAATTTGAGACAGATCAAAGAAGAGAAGCAAGCAGATTTAACGATTAAATGCAAGTAGAGATTATGTGTCCACCTCTGACAGTCCCTTACCCCATCAATTTCATATCACATTGCTGTTGTTAATTTGCTATATGAAACAGTCAATATTTTATGAACCATACATTAAAAAACATTTTCACGAGTTTATGACATAGAGCCTAAAGAATTCTGCAAACTTGGAAGCCAGGCCATCCCAGATTCTTTCCTCTTCTTCACTCCCACCAGTTAAATTCACTAAATTTTTTTGCCTAAATATCTTTCAATATCATTTCCTCCTCTCCAACTTTACTTGTATGTTCCCACTTTATTAACATCTCCATCACATTTCTCTTGGACTAATGTATCAGGCTCTAAAGAGGTCTCCCTAACTCCATCTCATCTCCCTCCAACTCATACTTATCAATTGCGAGAAATATCTTTCCAAAATGCAAGCATGTTCAGTGCTACTCAACTACTAAAAACTTGACAGCCTCCAGGAACCTTTTCAGATTCAGCTACTAAAATGCCTCCCCCTCACATCCTATGCTAATATACCAAACCAGATACCCTCACTAGTGAAACTCGAGTACTAGGAATTTTTCAAACAGGTCGTACTATTTGATAACTACAGGACTTCACAGGTGTCGCTCTCTCTACAAGACTTCTCCTTCCCCACTTGATTACCTGAAAAAACTTTTACATCTTCTGAGACTAAATTCTAATGACTTTTCCTCCTTTGTGATCTTTCATATCTCGTACACTGTCTCTACTCTAAACCTCATCAGATTGTATGGCAAATGCTTACATTTATTCTTTCATTCATTCCTCCAATGAAATTACACTTTTTTTTTAAAGATTGGCACCTGAGCTAACAACTGTGGCCAATCTTTTTTTTTTTTTTTTTTTGCTTTATCTCCCCAAACACCCCCTGGTACATAGCTGTATATCTTAGTTGCAGGTCCTTCTAGTTGTGGCATATGGGACGCCGCCTCAACGTGGCCTGACGAGCAGTGCTGTGTCCGCGCCCAGGATCCGAACCAGCAAAACCCTGGGCCGCTGCAGCAAAGTGCGTGAACGTTAACCACTCGGCCACGGGGCCGGTCCCGAAATTACATGTTTTTATCTTTACTGTGTGACATGTTTCTGGGAGAGCAGATGTATTCTAGTCTTTTGCAGTGAATTTGGGCACCAAATTGATAGCAATTTTAGGTGCTAAAGGGCTTTTAACCCTCCAGACTGAAAGCCAGGGTAAGATCACAGGAAATCTGATTCTAAACAAAAAGGATATTACTAGACGTGAAACAAACAAAAACTCTTAAAATTTTAGAAATGTTAACAATAAATGTCTAGCAGCTATAAGAAGAAAACTATAAAACTCAATTGAGGGACGTTTAAAAAGTATGGAATAAATGAAGAAACATACCTACTAAATAGAAAGATTAAGTATGGGAAATAATGTCAATTTTCTGTATATGAATCTAAGAACTTAAAATCTCTATCAAAATCCCAATAGGGTTTTCTTTTTAAATTTAACTTGCTTAATGATCTTGAAATTTAACTGGAAGATTAATTGGCAAGATTCGCCAAGAAAAGGAAATACAGTCTTAAATATCTAAATGTTCAATAGAACAACAGTAATTATAACAATGTAGCTGGTACTACTACAGGAATAGACATACACATATCAACAGAAATGAAAATAAAGTCTAGAATATTTCTAAGTATACATGGAAATTTAGCATATGACGAAGGGACATTCTAAACAAGGAGGGGAAAAAGGGATTATTCTACAAATATTGTCAGGGCAACTAGCTAGACATTAGGGGAAAATGATAATTGGACCCTACCTCACTTTATCAATAGAAAGTTCAGATGGATCAAAAGTTAAATATGAAATGAAATTATCAAATGACTGAAATAAAACAAGGCTGAATATTTTCTAACCCAAAATTCATAAACAACAGACTAAACTACTCTTTTCATTTGAAATTGTAAAAGATACCATTAACATAAAAAATAAACCAGAAAAAAATCTTAATAATATATGGCACTGTAAATAACCCTCATATATAAAGCTTCCTATAAATCATTAAAAATAAGATGAACAGAGTATTTTTTAAAAATACACAAAGGAGAGAGGAAATTCAGGGATGAAGTGAAAATGATTAATAGCCATAAGAAAAAAAAATCATACATACTAATAAGAAAATAAAATTAAAAGAGAAGACATACATTTTAGTTGTCTGTCTAAAAAGACTGGTAGTACCTAGCGTAGCCAAGGATGTGGTAAAGCAGGCACTCTCATTTACTTCTTGGTGAAAGTGTAAATTTCTTTCCCCAAGTAGACTTGGTAAAGTTTGCAAAGTATTCTAGAGGACAAATTGACAGTAGCTATCCTAAAGTTATCTGTAAGGTATGAAATTTGGGCAACTTTCACAGTTACATATTTCTATAATATTTGAATTTTTTATTAGAGTACGTTGCTAGAAAAATTATCTACGTTTTAAGAAAAAGAGCCAAAGAAAATCTGTTAAGACAGAAGAAATAATAAAGAAGGCAGAGAAGGTATATTTAGACACATACTGAAAAAAAGAAACTGTCTAGGAAGCATAATAGTTGGGAAAAAGAAACTGTAACAAAATGAGAGGGACTTTTAAAAACAAAGTGGGGAACAAGATTGAAATCATAGGGCGGAAAACTCTCAGAAAACTGAAAGCAAAAGAGAGTCAATGATTTTAAAAATGTGTGAAGTCCTCGGTCAAGTCTGACAGCAGAAGCAGGACTGGAGCTGCTAGCTGCTGCCATATCCACAAATTCCTCCACAGGAAAGAGCAGGTTAGCGTTTGCCATGAAGGCTGCCTTTTTCAGATTCTACGATTCGTACTTCTCTGTGATTCAGGCACTCTTGTAACTTGTGAAACTCCCGGGCAGCTAGTCTGTGATTTTAGAAGCAGATCGAGTAGGTAGCACATTTACATCTATTTTTCATTATTAAAATGCTCTCGATCTACAGCTGAAACCAAATTTAATATTTTCTAAGATGTTACCTAATAGGATACAAGGATAATATACGTATTAGCTTGAAAGAAAATACACATTTCCTAATACTTTAACCACAAAAACCTCCTTCAAAAACCATAAATTCTTTTAGTAGCTTTATTATATGAACTAGAAAGTATTTTACTTTTATCTTTTTAACAATTAAATCCAACTAAATTTTAGCATAGAGATGGATCACAACAGGGAGCACTAAATGGATGATAAAATACACTACAGCTTTAAAAATAAAACACGCATATTCCATGTCTCAGTATGCTCGGGCTGCCATGACAAAATAGGTGGACTAGGTGGCTTAAATGATAGCGATTTATTTTCTCACAGTTGTGGAGGCTATAAACCCAAGATCAAGGTGCCAGTATGGTCAATTTCCCATGAGAGCCCTCTTTCTGGCTTATAGAAGGCTGCCTTCTCACTGTGTCTTCAGGTGGTACGGGGAAAGAGTGAGCCAGCTCTCTGGTGTCTCTTCTTACAAGAGCACTAAATCTCCACATGAGGGCCCCACCCTCATGACCTCACTGAAACCTAATTATTTCCCAAAAGCCTCATCTCCAAATACCACCACATTAGGGGGTAGCATTTCAACATATGAGTTTGGGCACTGGGAGTGGGGGGTTGGTTATATTCAATCCATAGCACTCCACAAGCCACACAGTTCAGTCAACCAACTAACCAACACATTATGTGCCAGGCACCATTCTAGGGGCTGATAATATAATGATTAAATAAGATAATGTCTCCCTCCAGGAGCTTACATTCTGAGAGAAAGGAAGAATAGTCAAACAATAAGTACATAAGATTCTGCTGACTATTTTGAGAAAATTAAACAGGAACGGGATGGGGGGAGGAAGAACTACTTTAGCCAGAGAAGTCAGAAAAAGGCTGTCTCAGAAAGCGGCCTTTCAGGCGAGAGCGAAATCACGAACACGAAGTAGCAATGAACAAGCTAAACCAATCACAAAATGCTCAGAAAGTATTTATTCTACATAATCATCTTTCCAAAGTTTTGGATTTAGGCCACTATCCTCTGTACCGTGCAAAGGTTTTATATGGTAAATTCCTTACCTATTCCCTTCAAAATCACAACCTCTTCTCTCCTTCAGATAGAGTAAAGGCACACACCCTTCTCAACAAGCAAACATTCAAAGAGGAAGGTGAGAGCAGAGGTTTTCAAAGTAACTCAGCCATTAACACAAAGCAAATACCCCTTAAGTCACTTCTTTCCACATTAAATGTTTCTATCTGAGAAGTCCAAAATTAAAAATCCATCAAGTATATACAGAAAACACAGAGCCTGGCAGCCACCTAAACCTGCCCAAAAGTTTCTCAGGTTTTGAAGCTTTGGGTGCGTCTTCTCCTTCAACATTCATTTCTGTCTACTGAAAGTGTAAACACATCCTTTCTCCTTCACTTTAGGTACACTCAGCTGTCTGGGTGAGAGATGACAAAGGCCCCATGACTTACCTACCATATAAAGTACATGGATTTTAGAAGAACTTGCTCCCAACCAGTATTTTCACTTATTGCTGAGGTCTGTGGCTTTGTTCTAGAATGGTTGAGGTCAGAATTTGACCTCAGATAAGTAGGGCAATAAAGTAAATACATCCTTTGAATCTCTTGAGATTGTAAACTAGGGTATTCAAAAATAACAGGTTTGCCTCAACACTGGATAAGAATGAGGCTTAGCCACATTATAAGTCCATGTTTTCCTATTTTTTGGCAATACCATTATGCACAAAAAAATCTATCACTAAGAACTTCTCAAAAACATTCATCGGGTACAAAAGAAATCTGTGTGCACTCCAAGAATTCTCCTTGGGTGATTTACAATCTAGTAAGGAAGATAAAACACACACTGCTAAAGTGATAAATATACTTAGAAAACATCCTAATAGCATATGGGAGACTGTAAATAAACATTAAAATTATATTTTTCCAACTTAGATGCTCCTGAAAAGAGTTTTAAAAATTATTTAAATTTGTAAGTCAACGTCATAAAGACTTGTCAAACTCAATGACAAACTCAACATCATAGACTAAGTATCATGACAATTCTATTGTCATGAAAAGAACACATTTCTGAATGAACATTATGAACAGAACACATTTCTGAAACGTGTTCATATAAACTTTTGCGTTAGCAAGATCATAACTAGTCACGTACTATTTACATTTTAAAGAAATTATGGTTATGAAATTAGCATCCAGCCTTGAATCACTCACAATTAAAAGTGAGTAAAAATTTTAAGATCAAGTGAATATATAGAACTAATATACGTGCTGAAAAGATTTTATGCAGAATCACATTACAAGAACATAGATATTCAAATTTAAGGTAGACTTCTAATCCATTTTTTGGTATTAATAGTTTTCTTCTGCAGGAAATCTTCTAATTAATGACACTAATTCATTTAAATTGAGGAACTATTTTTAAATTTAAAAACAGGAAAAATATCTTTATTTTCGATTTACTGAAATATTTGAAGTTTCATTTGAACTAACCAAAAGTTCACTTTTTTTTGTTTTTAAACATTTTGCCTTTCCAATTAAACTATTTACAAATTCTAAATATGTTGAAGAGTATGTGGAACACAAAAACTCATTTTATGTACTGAATCAAATCTAAGATGTATATTTCACACATTTTAAAATCTCTGAAATTAGGTTTTTGGTTTTTTTTTTTTTTGAGGAAGATTAGCCCTGAGCTAACTACTGCCGGTCCTCCTCTTTTTTGCTGAGGAAGCCTGGCCCTGAGCTAACATCCGTGCCCATCTTCCTCTACTTTATATGTGGGACGCCTACCACAGGATGGCGTGCCAAGGTGTGCCATGTCCACTCCCAGGATCCGAACCGGCAAACACCGGGCCACTGAGCAGCGGAACATGCGAACTTCACTGCTGCGCCGCTGGGCCGGCCCCTAAGATATCCTGAAATATACATTTAATGTTGTCTTTTCTGTCAACTCAATCTATTCTTAAATTGATGGTATGTCTTAAAAAAATCTATGTCATCTTAGATTTTAGCAGGTACTAACAAACACTTCAAATTTCTATTGTTGTATGAGGGAGAAGAAATATTCTCAGCCAATTAGCCTCAGAATTGTAGACAGTATTCTTCTAATGACTTAAAAATTGTTCAATTTAGTTTCAATAAATAAAACTTGATTTTCTGAATTATTAGAACAGGAATGAGAAAAATCACATAACACCTTCAAAATCTGAACCAGCATGAAATTTCAAAAAATTATACCTATATTGTCAATTCTCAAAAATGCCCCCAATTTGGCATTTTTTGAGACTTACAGGTCAAGTTTCTCATTACTACTGTTATTTAGTAACAAATAACCCAATTTTTAAAGTATATATATTTCTCATTGGTTAGAAAGGTACTAAAGAAATTGTTTTTGTTTCTTCTAAAAACTGTCTATTTGGAAGATAAAATTGGGGTTGGGATGCTATCTTAAAATGTTTATAATTTTTGTCATTGTTTAAACTATTTAAACCAACAAGCTAGTGTTTTTATTAACAAGAGTTTAAGCTGTTTTCATTTTGAAAAAAACACACAATTTTTATTTTCTAAAAATGATCCTCATTTTTTAAAAAAAGATGCTAACCACTAAGTTAGGAAATAAAGACGATGAATGAAGAGAAATAGTAAAAATCTAAAGTGCTTATTCTCGAGATAATATTTTCTTATTATTAATAGTGGGAAGAGGTGACTCAGGTCCTTATTAGGACCTTCAGTCCTGGTGTTGGTGATCTGTATCTGCAGATACAGTTAAAAAGGTACAAAAACAAGTCATGTTGTAAGACAAGGAATCAAATGTGTAGAACTCCTATAAATATGCTTACATTCTCTTCTTCAAATTAGTTTTTTAAAAGTTTTTCATCTTCACCTAAAAAAATGGAATAAACTATGTGAAATTCAGTGACTCTCAGGTAAATGCAATATAATTGACTTTCTGTAAAACCGAAGATGAAAGTAAAGAATACAGCAAGTTTTCCCAAGTAGTTTTATTATTCTCCAGATATTTTCTTCTGCATTTCAACAACTCTCACAGCCACCTACAAGTACCAAAGAACTGTATACAAACATGAATGAAGCATGGCCTTTTCCCTCAGATTTCATTAAGCAAGAGTGAGACCTCCAACTCCCCACAATCTACCACTAGCTCCAAAAGGACCCTGGGGAAAGCCTATGTTGAACCTTTACTATCACAGATAATTCCCGTTAATAATAATAAACAATGAGAGGATACGGAGAATACATCAGCAGTGGTGGTATAGTTTTAAGGTCTCTCAAAACCCCCTCACAAAAATACAGAGAACACCTAAAAAAGAAGAACCAACAACTCACATTCAATATCTATCACAAAAATAGACGTCACAGTATCTCTGTGAACGCCACAATATAAAGAGTTCCAAGACCTGCACGGCGTCACAATTTGTGCAGGAAGAAGATGTAAGGAGGAGGATATCAGACAGAAATGAGAACTCTAAAGAGCTAACAAATACAGGAATATCTTTCTTTTTTTTTTTTTTTGAGGAAGATTAGCCCTGAGCTAACCACTGCCAGTCCTCCTCTTTTTGCTGAGGAAGCCTGGCCCTGAGCTAACATCCGTGCCCATCTTCCTCTACTTTATATGTGGGACGCCTGCCACAGCATGGCTTTGCCAAGCAGGGCCATGTCCGTACCCGGGATCTGAACCAGGGAACCCCGGGACGCCGAAAAGTGGAACATGCAAACTTAACCGCTATGCCACCAGGCTGGCCCCACAGGAATATCTTTTTATTTCACTTTGCTTTACTGTGCTTCACAGGTACTGCATTTTTTACAAAGTGAAGGTCTGTGGCAACCCTGCATGGAGCAAGTCTAGCAGCACCATTTTTTCCAACAGCATTTTCCCACTTCATGTCTCTGTGTCACATTTTGGTAACTCTTGCAACATTTAAAACTTTTTCATTATTATTATATTTGTTATGGAGATCTGTGATCTTGGATGTTACCATTGTAACTGTTTTGGGCTGCCGTGAACTATACCCATATAAGATGGCAAACATAATGAACAAATGTTGTGTGTCTTCTAACTGCTCCACCGACCAACCGTCCCTCTGTGTGTGTGTGTCTCTCTCTCCTCGCACCTCTCTATTCCCTGAGACACAACAATACTGAAATTAGGTCAAATAATAACCTACAACGGCCTCTCAGTGTGCAAGGGAAAGGAGTCGCACATGTTTCACTTTAAATCAAAAGCTAGAAATGATTAAGCTTAGTGAGGAAGGCATGGTGAAAGCCGAGAGGGGCCAAAAGCTAGGCTTCTTTTCACCAATTAGCCAAGTTGTGAATGCAAACGAAAAGTTCTTGAAAGAAATTAAAAGTGCTACTTTGGTGGACACACAAATGATAAGAAAGCCAAACTGCTGATATGCAGAGAGTTTTAGTGGTCTGGATAGAAGGTGAAACCAGCTACAACATTCCCTTAAGCCAAAGCCTAATCCACAGCAAGGCCCTAACTCTCTTCATTTCTATGAAGGATGAGAGAGGTGAGGAAGCTGCAGAAGAAAAGTCTGGAGAAAACAGAGATTGGTTTAAGAAAAGAAGTAATCTCGATAACATAAAAGTGCAAGATGAAGCAGCAAGTGCTGATGTAGACGTTGCAGCAAGTTATGCAGATCTAGCTGAGATCATTAATGAAGGCGGCTACACTAAACAACAGACTTTCAATGTAGAGGAAACAGCCTTCTGTTGGAAGAAGATGCCTTCTAGGACTGCCATAGCTAGAGAGCAGTCAATGCCTGACTTCAAAGCTTCAAAGGACAGGCTGACTCTCCTGTTAGGGGTTAATGCAGCTGGTGACTTCAAGTTGAAGCCAAAGCTCATTTGCCATTTCAAAAATCCTAGGGCCCGTAAGAATTATGCTAAATCTACTCTGTCTGTGCTCTATAAATGGAACATCAAAGCCGGGATGACAGCACATCTGTTTACAACATGGCTTACTGAATATCTTAAGACCACTGTTGTGACCTACTGCTCACAAAAAAAAGGTTCCTTTCAAACTATGACTGCTCACTGACAATGCACCTGGTCACCCAAGAGCTCTGACAGAGATGTACAACAAGGTTAATGTTGTTTTTGTGCCTGCTAACATAACATTCATTCTGCTGCCCATGGATCAAGGAGCAATTTTGACTTTGAAGTCTTATTATTTACAAAATATATTTTGTAAGGCAATAGCTACCAAAGATAGTGATTCCTCTGATGGATCTGGACAACGTAAACTGAAACCTTCAGGAAAAGGCTTCATCATTCTAGATGCCATTAAGAATTCATGATTCGGGGCTGGCCCTGTGGCAAAGTGGTTAAGTTCATGTGCTCCACTTTGGCAGCCCAGGGTTTGCCAGTTTGAATCCTGGGTTCAGACCTACACACCACTCATCAAGCCATGCTGTGGTGGCGTCCCACACAGAATGACTCACAACTAGGATATACAACTGTGTACCGTGGCTTTGGGGAGGAAAAGAAAAAAGAGGAAGATTGGCAACAGATGCTAGCTCAGGGCCAATCTTCCTCTCCAAAAAGAGCAGCAGACCTTTAAAAAAAGAAAAAAGAACATTCATGATTCACAGGAAGAGGTCAAAATATCAACATTAACAGGAGTTTGGAAGAAGTTGATTCCAGCCCTCATGGATGACTTTAAAGGGTTCAAGACTTCAGTGGAGGAAGTAACTGCAGATGTGGTGGAAACAGCAAGAGAACAGAATTAGAGTGAAGACTGAAAATGTGACTGAATTGCTGTAATCTCATGAGAAACCTTTAACAGATGACGACTTACTTCTTACGGATGGGCAAAGAAAGTGGTTTCTTGAGATGGAATCTACTCCTGGTGAAGATGCTGTGAAGATTGTTGAAATGACAAGAAAGGATTTAGAATATTCCACAAACTTAGTTGATAAAGCAGAGGCAGGGGTGAGAGGATTGACTCCAATGCTGAAGGAAGTTCTACTGTGGGTAAAATGCTACCAAACAGCATCACATGCTACGGAGAAACTGCTCACAAATGGAAGAGTAAATCAACACGGCAAACTTCAACACTTATTTTAAGAAATTGCCACAGCCACTTAACCTTCAGCGACCACCACTCTGATCAGTCAGCAGCCATCAAAACATTAAGGTAACACTCTCCACAAGCAAAAAGATTGTAACTCGCTGAAGGCTCAGACGATGGTTAGCATTTTTTAGCAAAAAAGTATTTTTTAATTAAGATATGTACATTGTTTTTTTAGACATAATGCTATTACATACTTAGACTACAGCATAGTATAAATGTAACTTTTATATGCACTGGGAAACCCCAAAATTTGTGTACCTTGCTTTATTGCAATATTTGCTTTATTGCAGGGGCCTGGAACTGAACCCACAGTATCTCCAAGGTATTCCTATACTCAAGAGGTCAGCAGACCAATATGAGGACAGCTGCTGAAACTGAGGGGCATATACATTCCAATAAAGAGTAAGTACAAACAATCCTCAGTAAAGTATCAACGGCCCAGGACACACTGGGTCCAATGAACTCTAAACACTTGCAGGCGAAAGTCCCACACTGAGGAGAATAGCTGAGAAGAGAATTCAAACTGACCAAGCCAGAGACAACAGACAGAGAAGAAAAGGAAGGTCAGGATAAAATGGAAGAAGGGAACAGAATCTGAAAAATCTACATATGTCACATTTTTTTAACCTAACAAAAACATAACAACACTCTAGGATCATGAGGGAGAAAAAAACTATCTTAAATCACCTCCCATTTAAAAAGTTCAAGAAAACTAATTTCATAAAAAACAAATAACAGAAAAGTATTAAAGTCAAATCCCATACAAAGTTATTATATTAAAAAAAGGAACAGAATGACAGCCCTAACAAAAATAAAAGCAGAGCAGAAATATATAGTAAAAACAGGAATTCAAAACTCTACACCTGTATTGCAAAGTGAGTTAAAAAATATTCATAAGTGATAAACTAGATTAAAGAACAACACAAATCATAATTAGAAAAATTAAGAAATGATGGGAGAAATTTCAGAAAAGAATTAATCATTTCAGAAATGATGACTAAATTAAAAAGAACATAAGATTGAATAAGCTAATTGAAAATATCTTAGAGAAATAAAATAAAAAGGAAACATGTTTTAGATCAAAAAGAAATGAAGAAAAAGAGAAAAAAGATTCAAGAGTGAAGGCAAACACAGAAGACAAAGACTATCCAACACACCCATCAGAGTCACCAGAAGGAAAAAGAAAACGCAGTAAGGAAATAAAACAAGGATTAAATTTATAATTTAGTAAAAACTCCTTGAAATGTAAAAACAAGGAATTGAAACTATATATATACTAAAAGGACACACTGCAAATCTTGGAAAATCAACCCAGAATGACCAATACCAGGACATACTCTAGTAAAATTACTTGACTTTTATAATAAGAAATTCGAAGAAGAATTAGATTGAAATTAACGCTTTGACAGCAATACTTTATAACAGAAGAAAATGGAGTTATATATTCAGATACCCATGAAAAGAAAAAAGAAAGGAATCTGTTAATAAATGACTATGGAACGGCCTCTAAGAGAGATTCTTTAAGAAGGTGGGAGGATTTTTTTTCAAATAATAAAAGTGTATTATTTATTACACTGTCAACTGTATAAAAAAGAAAGGAGATGATGGCTGGACTGATTGATTGATTTATGGATTGACTGATTTACGGATTGACTGATTGACTGTTGGCTTTTGTATGCATTATAAAAGACTCTGGAAGGATAAAAATAACCCAACAGTGTTTATCTGTTCAGAGGAACAGAAACTATACAGATAGAGCATAGCATGAGCAGTCGATTTTTCTTTATATACCTTTTTTTACTATATATATGCACTTTCAAAGAACCACTTAAATACATTATTTAACTGATATGGGATAGTATCTGAGGGTTTTTTAAAGCATTCCCTAGAGATTATAATATGAACCAGGTTAAAATACAAAGGTAGTTAAATTAGTGAAGCCAAATAGATAAAATGAAGAAATTAGTGAAAACTACATAAAGCAATATTTTTAAATGTATTACTTTGACCTAAAAGTCTTCTTTTGGGGGCCGGCCCCATGGCCCAGTGGTTAACTTAGGCAGGCTCAGCTTCGGTAGCCCGGGTTTGGCTTCCAGGTGTGGACCTACACCACCTGCCAGCAACCCACATACAAAATGGAGGAAGACTGCCACAGATGTTAGCTCAGGAATTTTCCTCAGCACAAAAAAGAAAAAGTCTAATTTTTAAGAAATGTACAGGGGACTGGGGCAAGCAAAATGTCAGGGTGAGCTGACCCGGGACTCTCTCCCCTCCAAACTACAACAAAGGATTGGGAAAAAAACTGAATGTCAGCTAATAAACCTAATGCCAGGATGTCAGAGCCCTACAGTATCAAAAAGACGGAGGACAGAGACCCTGCAGCAGATCTTGGAGGAGCTGGAACGGGGTAGGAGAGAACTTCGCTCCCTCCCCTAGAGACTAGGAGCACTGCCGCGGGTGCAGGAAGGAGCAGGGGAGGGGCAACGCAACTGGGGGATCATCCAGGACTCCCACCGCTGGTACAGTGGAAACCCGCTGACGGCGGAAAGCTTCCGTGCATGGGGACCCCATAAACCCAGGGCCCCGGAAGACCAGAGAACAGAACTGATCCAAATCCAGATCAGCGCGTGAGAAAAACAGCCCCTCCCGCCGGCAAACCACACTGGGTGCCGCCATCTCACCCAAAGGCGGAGAGCTCAGAACACGCGGCTCTCGACCCCCATCTAGTGGAGACAGGCCATAACTGCAACCGAATTCTACCATCATGCAAAAAAACCACTCCTTTACCATCCAGCAATTTATAAAAGCTCCAGAGCAGAAGGAAAACAACAAAAACACAGAATTAAGTCCCGAGGACTTGGAAATAGATAAACTAAGTGAAAATGAGTTCAGAGTAGCTATAATCCAAAAGCTTAATGAGGTAGAGAGAAAGATACAGAAACAAGCCAACGAGTTCTGGAGTTACTTCACAAAAGAGATTGAAATTATAAAGAAGAATCAAACAGAATTACTAGAGATGAAAAACACAAGGGACCAGATAAAACATAATACAAATTCCCTGAATGCCCGTATAGACACCAGAGAGGAGCAAATTAGCATAATCGAAGATAGACAGTCTGAATGGCTCCAGACAGAGGAAGAAAGAGAACTAAGAATTAAAAAAAATGAGGAAAATCTCCGAGAGATAGCGGATTCAATGAGGAGAAAGAATTTAAGGATCATAGGAATTCCCGAGAATGGGTAAAAGGAAAATGGAGCAGAAAGTGTGCTTAAAGAAATTATAGAAGAGAACTTCCCAAATCTAGGGATTAAGGGAGAAATGTGTGTAGAGGAAGCTTTCAGATCTCCTAGATTTGTCAGTGTAAAAAGACCTACTGCACGGCATATACTAGTACAAATGGCAAAAATGAAAGACAAAGAAAGAATACTCAGGGCAGCAAGACAGAAGAAAATAACCTACAAAAGAACTCCTATCAGACTTTCAGCGGATTTCTCTACAGAAACCTTACATGCTAGGAGAGAATGGAGTGACATATTCAAAACTTTAAAAGATAAAAATCTTCAGCAAAGAATACTCTATCCAGCAAGAATATCCCTCAGATATAAGGGAGAAATTAAATCTTTTCCAGACAAACAAAAGTTAAGGGAATTTGTAACCAAAAGTCCTCCACTAAAAGAAATCTTCAAGAGGCTCTCATACCTGAAAAAAGAAAAAAGGGAGAAAGGGGTCACAAACCACAGAGTAGGGAGACAGATAGACAGAACCAGAATAGGATAGCAAATATTCAACTATAGTATTAGGATAAAGGTAAGGAAACTACCAAAGCAAAGATGATCTTATCACTCTAACTACAACCTCATAACACGAGTTGGAATAAGAAATGAAAATAATTAGGAGGGGAAGAGCAAAGGGACTGAATCAGTCTAGGCCAAGGAAGTGAGAGACCACCAGAGAATAGACCATATTATACACGAGATTCTAAATACAAACTTCAGGGTAGACACTAAACTGAAAAACAGAACACAGCCACAAAACATAAATAAGGAAAAATCTAAGAAACCCAGCATAAGAAATTGCAGTATTAAATGGGTAGGATAAAGCACACAGGAAGAGAAGTGCAGAAAAACCAGATAACGAGTGACAGATTGACAGCATTAAGCCCACATGCACCAATAATCGCTCTCAATGTAAACAGATTGAACTCTCGAATAAAAAGACACAGAGTGGCAAAAAGGATTAAAGAAGAAGATCCAACAATTTGTTGCCTCCAGGAAACACATCTCAGCCCCAAGGACAAACACAGACTCAGAGTGAAGGGGTGGAGGACAATACTTCAAGCTAATAGCAAGCAAAAAAAAGCAGGTGTTGCAATTTTTATATCAGACAAAGCAGATTTCAAAATAAGACAGGTAGAGAGAGAGACACAGAGGGACAATACATAATGATCAAAGGGACACTTCATCAAGAAGAAATAACGCTTATAAATATCTATGCACCCAACATAGGAGCACCAAGGTTCATAAAGCAACTATTAACAGACCTAAAGGAAGAGGTTAAAAACAACACAATAATAGTAGGGGACCTCAACACCCCACTCATATCAATGGACAGATCATCCAGACAGAAAATCAACAAGGAAATAGTGGAGCTAAATGAAAAACTAAAACAATTGGACTTGATAGACATATATAGATCACTTCATCCTAAAACAGCAGAATACACATTCTTCTCAAGTGCACACGGAACATTCTCAAGGATAGACCATATGTTGGGAAACATGGCAAGCCTCTACAAATTTAAAAAAATTGAAATAATAACAAGCATCTTCTCCAATCATAATGCCATAAGGCTAGAAATTGATCACAAGGAAAAAGCTGAGAAAGGCACAAAGATGTGGAGACTAAACAATGCACTACTGAACAAGCAATGGATCATTGAAGAAATTAAAGAAAAAATACCTGGAAACAAATGAAAATGATAACATGCCATACCAACTCCTATGGGATACAGCAAAAGCTGTATTAAGAGGAAAATTCATCACAATACAGGCACATCTTAACAAACAAGAAAAAATCCCAAATAAGCAATCTTAAGCTACACCTAACTGAACTAGAGAAAGAAGAACAAATAAAGCCCAAAGTCAGCAGGAGAGAAATAACAAAAATCAGAGCAGAAATAAATACTATTGAAACGAAAAAGGCAGTAGAAAGGATCAATGAAACAAAGAGCTGGTTCTTTGAGAAGATAAATAAAATTGACAAACCTCTAGCCAGACTTACAAAGAAAAGAAGGGAAAAAGCTCAAATAAACAAAATCAGAAATGAAAGAGGAGAAATAACAACAGACTCTGCAGAAATACAACGGATTATAAGAGAATACTACGAAAAACTATACACCAACAGAATGGATAACCTAGAGGAAATGCATAAATTCTTGGACTCCTACAATCTCCCAAAGCTCAATCAAGAAGAGGCAGACAATTTGAACAGACCAATCACAAGGAAAGAGATTGAAACAACAATCAAAAACATCCCAAAGAATAAAACCCCAGGACCAGATGGCTTTCCTGGGGAATTCTACCAAACTTTCAAAGAGGATTTAATACCTATCCTTTTCAAGCTATTCCAAAAAATTAGGGAGGATGGAACACTTCCTGACACATTCTACGTGGCCAACATCACACTGATACCAAAGCCTGACAAGGACATCACGAAAAAAGAGAACTACAGGCCAATATCACTGATGAACATAGATGCAAAAATTCTAAACAAAATTTTGGCAACCAGAATTCAGCAATTCATCAAAAGAATCATACATCATGACCAGGTGGGATTCATACCAGGGACACAGGGATGGTTCAACATCCGCAAATCAATCAACGTGATACACCACATCAACATACTGAGGAATAAAAACCACATGATCATCTCAATAGATGCAGAGAAAGCATTTGACAAGATCCAACAGCCATTTATGATAAAAACTCTGAACAAAATGGGCATAGAAGGGAACTACCTCAACATAATAAAGGCCATATATGACAAGACCACAGCCAACAACATACTCAATGGATAAAAACTGAGCGCCATCAACCCGAAAACAGGAATGAGACAAGGATGCCCTCTATCACCACTCTTATTTAACATAGTACTGGAGGTACTGGCCAGAGCAATCAGGCAAGAAAAAGGAATAAAAGGAATCCAAATAGGGAGGGAAGAAGTGAAACTCTCGCTGTCTGCAGACCACATGATCTTATATATAGAAAACCCCAAAGAATCCATGGGAAAACTCTTAGAAGTAATCAACAACTACAGCAAAGTTGCAGGGTATAAAATCAATTTGCATAAATCAGTAGCATTTCTATATTCTAATAACGAACTAACAGAAAAAGAACTCAAGAACACAATACCATTCACAATCACAACAAAAAGAATAAAATACCTCGGGGTAAATTTAACTAAGGAAGTGAAGGACCTATATAATGAAAATTACAAGGCCTTTCTGAGAGAATTGGATGACGACATAAGGAGATGGAAAGACATTCCATGTACATGGATTGGAAGAATAAACACAGTTAAAATGTCCGTTCTACCAAAAGCAATCTACAGATTCAACACTATGCCAATCAGAATCCCAATGACATTCTTTACAGAATTAGAACAAAGAATCCTAAAATTCATATGGGGCAACCAAAGACCCCGAATTGCTAAAGCAATCCTGAGAAAAAAGAACAAAACGGGAGGCATCACAATCCCTGACTTCAAAACATACTACAAAGCTACAGTAATCAAAACAGCATGGTACTGGTACAAAAACAGGTGCATGGATCAATGGAACAGAATTGAAAGCCCAGAAATGAAACCACAAATCTATGGACAGCTTATCTTCAACAAAGGAGCTGAGGGCATACAATGGAGAAAAGAAAGTCTTTTCAACCAATGGTGCTGGGAAAACTGGAAAGCCATATGTAAAAGAATGAAAATTGACCATTCTTTTTCACCATTCACCAAAATAAACTCAAAATGCATCAAAGACCTAAAGGTGAGACCTGAAACCATAAGGCTTCCAGAGGAAAACGTAGGCAGTACAATCTCTGACATCAGTATTAAAAGGATCTTTTCGGACACCATGTCTTCTCAGACAAGGGAAACAATAGAAAGAATAAACAAATGGGACTTCATCAGACTAAAGAGCTTCTTCAAGGCAAATGAAAACAGGATTGAAACAAAAAAACAACCCACTAACTGGGAAAAAATATTTGCAAGTCATATATCTGACAAAGGCTTACTATCCATAATATATAAAGAACTCTCACAACTCAACAACAAAAAATCAAACCACCCCATCAAAAAATGGGCTGGAGACATGAACAGACATTTCTCCAAAGAAGATATACGGATGGTCAATAGGCACATGAAAAGATGCTCATCATCGCTGATCATCAGGGAAATGCAAATCAAAACTACACTAAGATATCAGCTTACACCCATTAGAAGGACAAAAATATCTAAAACTAATAGTAACAAATGTTGGAGAGGTTGTGGAGAAAAAGGAACGCTCACACACTGCTGGTCAGAATGCAAATACTATGGAAAACAGTATGGAGATTCCTCAAAAAATTAAAAATAGAACTACCATACGATCCAGCCATTCCACTACTGGGTATCTATCCAAAGAGCTTGATGTCAGCAATTCCAAAAGTCCTATGCACCCCAATGTTCACTGCAGCATTATTTACAATAGCCAAGACATGGAAGCAACCTAAGTGCCCATCAACAGATGAATGGATAAAGAAGATGTGGTACATATATACAATGGACTACTACTCAGCTGCAAAACAGAACAAAATCATTCCATTTGCAATAACATGGATGGACCTTGAGGGAATGATGTTAAGTGAAATAAGCCAGTTAGAGAAGGATAATCTCTGTATGACTCCACTCATATGAGGAATTTAAAAATGTGGACTAAGAGAACAGATTAGTGGCTACCAGGGGAAAAGTGGGGTGGGGGGTGGGCACAAAGGGTGAAGTGGTGCACCTACAAAATGAATGACAAACATTAATGTACAACTGAAATTTCACAATATTGTAACCTATCATTAACTCAATAAAAAAAATAAATAAAAAAATTAAAAAATAAAGAAATGTACAACTGACACATTAAGTAAAATACCCTCACAATGTTGCTCTTTTTACATAAATAATTCTACCAGTTTGTTTTGGATAAACTGTTTAAAAATATATAAAACCATTGTTTCCATGCTTATTATTCTAATCCAGTTTGATGAAGAGGGCTTCCAAATGTTAGTATTTAAACTGAATTTGATAATTCAATCATTCAATTCATTTTGGAATAGAAAGAAAATACTTGGCTGTAACTCACTGTGACTTCCCCTCATAATGACTCTCCCTTTACAGGGGTTGTGTAGAGGATGGATTTCCTAACAACTGAGATTTATTCATTGTCCAATATTTAATCCAATCTAAAATACTGTAGTAAATGAAAGGCATATGGACCAGCCAAAACATAAAATCTTTATTTTCCTTCCATTTTTTTTCTCTTCTTCAGAATGTTGTTAATCATTCTTACAGATACGTGAATAAACAGGATGTCTTCAAGCTATGCTTAATTCGTATTTCCTTCAGCGTTCTCTACTTAAAATAGGACCACAACTACATTTTGGGTTTAGTATGCCAAATTGGTTAATTCCTCACATACCGAGTCGTCAAGCTAAATGCTCACGTGTAACAAGCCACTTCTCTAAATCTTTCTTTAACCAAATTCCATAAAGCACAATTATTACAGCCGCCTGCGGGTCTAAGGGTCCAACTGTCCAACACCTAACTGGTATTCACTTTAAAATAGTACACATAAATATTGAGAACACTACTATTCATATTTAAGTAATGTAAACTGTAAAATCAGCAACAGAACATAGGTAGTAACCTGCAGCAGTATAAATCCATTTAAGAGGTCAATTTAAGGGCCTCTGAAACACTGTATTTTCACATAACTGCTTTTTTTTTTTAAATAAAAGCTCAAACAGAATAATCAAAATACTATAACCAGGAGGTATTTCAATAGGAAATGACACTTGGAAGAACAGGCCCAGTCTTTAAAAAGTTTATACAGAAAATTCCCAAAGCTAGCCATAGCTACTAATACTGATAACTATCAGAGATAATATGATAACCAGCTGTGCCTGTTAATTAAATTTTTTAAAAATGTGGTAGCATTATGATTTGTGTGATCTGATAAGCTGCCAAGTTTCTTCAATGAAAGTCACAGGTGTGGAGTGACTGGCTACAGGAGCCAGAGAAAGAAGACAAAAAAGACTGGAATCCAAGTTGTACTAAGATGAGTTCTCTATTCAAGTTTCATGAAAAATCCTTTAAATAGCCACCTCTGACAAATGCAGCATGACTCATTTTGCTTCCTCTGGTTGGGCTACACACCCTGGACAGAACAGGAAAGGAGAGGTAGTGCACAGCCCCATTGTGCTGCAGAGTTCACAGTATTCGCTATTTCCTTCTGTTAGGGACACATTCACACCCCTCCACCTATCCTGGTCATTAGACCATATCGCATAAAACAACACTGTTAGAATTCTCCGTAATAGTTAATGTTGGCAAAAAAAAAAAAAAAAAAAAAAAAAATGAAGGCTGTTAAAAGGTTTTGCAAACATTCCATTTATTAATTACTTTTACTCTGGTCGGACTAAACTCTTGACAAAGGCACACCCAACAGTGGCCTAAGTGGAGGTAGATTTCTTTACAAAATTGAAAATTAAAGTCTTATATTTGAGATCAAATAAAAATACTTGTATTTCTCATGGTGTTAAGTATAAATTTTTTCTTTTTCTGTTTTGTCCACATTTTCTACAATAAACATTTTTTTTAATAAATAAGCCTACTAACATGTTTTAAGGAGAAAGGCCTCTCAGTTAATTTAATTGTCAGTACTATCTTTTTATATTCCTAAATGTTCTGCTTTATTTAGGATACCATAGAGAGACAGGCACTGATATACTATCCCTGTCATTGTAAATAGCAGGAAAGAAAATTTTTTCTGTTTCATTAAGGTCCACAAATATTTAGAAAACCTATATGTTATATACGCCTACAATATAAAAAAACCTATGGATTGCCACATCCTACAGAAAACATATGACAAATCTATTGACTTTCAAATATCTGAGGGCTGGCTGGCAGAGACCATAAATTCAAGCAAGAAACTTAACATACACTATTTAAAAACTCACTTTTGCTAATATTTCATCCTACATAAATTTAGCACACAGTGGCCCCCTTTGACACTCACAAATTTAATATCTCCTATTCCTAAGAAATTATTAGATAGAACTTTGTATCAGTTTGAAGAAAAGGCTATGTGACATAAAGAAATGGATTATAGAAAGGAAGTCAAATAGTGAAGCCCAAGATTTTCTAAATTCTTAATGAATCAGGTCTTTACAATATAATTTAAATATTTTATTGAAAGCACATTTCCAGGAAGTCTAACACATATATCTACGCATATACAAACTTGCTAAGTATAAAGCAGATATAGAGTCTTATGAATTATCTCCCCGTTTGAGTTATCCATATTTTATTTGCCCCTCCTCCATCTACAATGACTCAGCTGATTAAACTGTTTTCCTTAAAAAAAATTTTCAAAATACCTGTTTTAATGTATTTTTTAAAAGAAATTAAATTTCTGCTGCAGCTACAACAAAGAATATTTAAAATTTAAAGTGTTCCCTTTATTCACTAAGATTTCTCCCTCTTCTTCTCAGTAAGTACAACTAAAAGGCCTGGACATTCTATTTAAAACAAATGTAAGAAGATTCTAGAAGGTGGCAAGAAGGCAGATCACCTACGGACCTAGGGACCCAAGGAATGACACGACTGTAAGTTCTGTGAGGTTTTTTGTGGCCTCATATATTCCAAATTGGGTACTGGCATGGCCAGCAACCAGGAAATGCTAATGAGCACAAACAAAAATAACCCCAAGAAAAGCTATTGCCCTCTAGCCAAAGGCCCATGAAAGAAGCAGCCCAGAAGAACAAAAAACTTTTAGATAACAAATGCCCTATGACAGCCAAACCCCACGGAAAAATATATGACCCCACTTCCAGCTCTGTGAGCAAAGGCCAAAATGCTGAGCCCAGACTTCAACCCTCGCCCAGCTTTGAGGAGGTGCCCCTGACTATCCCCTGAGGTGGTAACACAGAAAGCCAGATGGTTTGGAGCTCTTTTTTAAGACTTGCACCCCCACTCAGAGATAAGGATGCACAATCTCGCTCGCTCTCTCTCCATTCAGAGGTAACAAGGCCTCCCCTCTCCATGAGGTCAGTACAAGCACATGGGGAAGAGTAAGAAAGAGCCTCTCTCCTCCCAGCAGGATGGTATCAGCCAAGGCCTATGTTGTTGTCAGTGTAGTGAGTCAACTCTGACTCCTAGCAACCCTGCGTACAGCAGAGTTGAACCCTGCCCGGTCTTTCTGTGTCATCCTCTCATCTTCCAGCTCCGTAACAGAACAGTCTATATCAGACAATATTCTGTCACTAGGGGGTTTTCATAATCAATTTTTTTCAGAAGCACGTGGCTAGGTCCTACTCCCTAGTCTGTCTTCGTTTGGAAGCTCTAATGAAACCTGTCCACTATGAGTGATCCTGACCCTGACGGTATTTGAAAAACCAGTGGCATAGCTTTCAGAATCACAGCCAACACACAGCTGCCACAGGACGACAACTAAAAGACAAGTGGTGTGGTTCCCTGACTGGGAAACGAACCCCAGTCCCATGGCAGAGGGACGAGGGAATTTTAACAACGAGGCCTATGGGGGGACCTGAAATCCCACTTTCTCCCTGGAGTAAGGAGGCACCCCTTCTGCCCAGGGTGTCAAAGGCAGCTTGAGTGGGAATCTTGGAATTTCACCCCAGACCTGATATTAACAAAGTGGCATCTACATTTCCTCAACCTGTACAGTGTCGGAGGAAGCCTGTTAAAATATAAGATTTAAACAAGACCCAAGGTATCATACAAAATACCCAAAATGTGTAGAATATAATTAAGACCTGCTCATCAAGCCAAGAATCAGGAAAATCTCAACCTGAATAAGAAAAGATCATGAACAGACAGCAACACTGAGATGACACCGATGTTAGAATTATCTGACAAGAATTTTAAAGCAACCATCATAAAAATGCTTTAAGAAGCAATTATGAATATGATTGAAACATGGAAAAGAACAAAGTTTCAGCAAAGAAATAGAAGATATAAAAAAGAACAAAAATACAAATTTTAGAACTGAAAATTACAATAACAGAATAAAAAACAACTGGCTCAACAGAAGAATGTTGGGGACACTGGAAAGCATCAATAAACTGTAAGACAGAACAATAAAATTACCCAATCTGAACAACAGAGAGAAAACAGACTGAAAAAAAAAAATGTCCAAATTCCAGAACAACAAGGACCTGTGGAACTATAGCAAAAGAAATGCTTTCATCAGGGACAGTGGCATACAAGCTAAACAGCATGCCTGCCTTTGAGTCCAAGTTAGCTATGAGACCTCCTAGTGCATTTTTTCTATCATTTATTTAGCCAAAGTGATAAAATACTCCATAAGTTAGTTTACACTTTTATTCACATGGTATAAAAAGGAGAGAGGCCTTTCTTGGTGTTGAAGTAAAATTATCTGAAAACAGTTTTCTTTGGAAGTACTGTTTCTTGTAAAAGGAAGATCTCTTTAAATTGAATATTAGTTTTGAAGACTCGAGTTGTTATTCTTAGATTATCACTATTAATAGTAAAAGCAGTAGGACAGCAATGATAATGCCACTTGGCATTTATATTGGTCTTCACTGTGAGAAGCTCAAAGTGTTGTATGACTGGTCTTAGATGGTCTCTCAGGTGTGTTATTGTTTCCATTAATAGATTGAGAAACTGCATTTGCAAAGGTACAGGTCCCACCAAAGGGCCCAGAACATGTCACTCAATGCAGATAGAAGAAAACAGAAGGTTCCGTCAGTGTTCTGTACTGCACCTTCCAATACGCACCACAGTTCTAAGTACAGGGCTGGTAAGTGTGGCCATACACAATGTAATTATTCACTAGAGGCAGGGTGCATTATATTAGCGAGTAATTCATTCATTCACTTAAGAATATTAATTGAGCCCACACCACATGCCAGGTACTGCTCTAGGCACTGGGAAGGAAAGTTCTTAATCTCACAGAGCTTACACTCTAGTGCGGGAAAAACAACAACAACAAAAAAAACGAATGAAAATAAAATAACAGGTGGAGATTAGTGCTATGAGGAGGAGGAAAAAAAGCAAAGAAAGAAAGCTAAGGAGTGCTGAGCATGTACACAGGTTCTTATTTTCTATATCATGGTCAAGGACAGCCTCCATTAAAAGGTAGCATTTGAGCAAGAATCTGAAAGAAGCCAGGTTCACTGAGAGTGGTTAAAAAGCATAATTTTCAAACAGTTAAAATGTGACTCATATAAATATAAATTGAACATACATCAAAGATTTATTCTACTCATTTATTAATAAATGAATCATTTATGTTAAGATTGAATGAATCAAATGTTAAGACTGGTTTAAAGAGCATTTAAAGAGGTATACATATACATACAGAAAATTTAAATAACGCAGTTTTTGACTAAGAAAGAGTGCTGGTTAGAGACAAAACTGGTGAATGTCCTACAGGGCAATAAACAGTATTCTTTGAAGTTACCTTTTCTAACAGACAGAAATTATTTGCATCTCTTCTGGGAAAAAAAATTAATTACCATGTCAATACATTTGAGACTTTTAATCAGCAGTATACAGTGAATCACATAAAGTACATTCTTCTAAATAATCCTTGGGTAGGTCTATTAAACAAGATCCCCACAGGACTCTGCAAGAACACACTGTTCACTCTTCTCCTTATTTTCAAGTTTTTTATTTTATTTTTTTTAACACAGCCATGTAGATATCTGGAAGAAGAGCATTAGAGTCAGAGAGACTGTGAGTCATAAACCATTTCCCTCCACTTACCACTCCAACAGCCAAGGAATGTCTCCCACAGAGACTCACACATTCGCCTGGACCGTATTATGAAGTTGGGTGTAAGTAAAGAGCTGGGGGTGAACCAGAAAAGCTGGAGACGTCAGAAGATTTACATTGATAGGTGAATGAGAATTGAGGTTGGGAAATGACTTGATTTACATTTCTAAAAATACTAGTCTATCTGCTGAAATACTCATTAGGGAGAACAGCAAGGGCAGAAGCTAGAAGACCACTTAGGAGGCTACTAAAATGATCTAAGCAAATAAACAAGTAAATACGTAGTTTGTCAGGTGTAAAAAGTGCTATGCAGAAAAATAAAGCAGAATATGGGAAGGCTGGTAGGGGATGTCAGTGTTGTCTAGAAAGGTCTCTCTGATAAGGTGATATTTACACAAAGACATGAATGATATAAAAAAGAAAACCACGCAGAAAATTGAGGGAAGAATGTTCCAGACACAGGAATAAAGCAAAACGATTGAGAAAGAAGCAGAGAAAAGACAGGGAAAGGGATAAAAGAGAATGTAGGGCCTTGCAAATCATTTTAAGGACTTACTTGACTTTTAGTTTGGGTGAGATGAGAAGCCACTGAGGCAGAGAAATGACATGATCACCTTCAAGTGTTAAACAGATCACAGTGGCTGCAATGTGGAGTGCGGTCTGTAAGCGGGCAATGACAGAAGCAAAAAGACTGGTTAGAAGATACTTTAGTACTCCAATGGAGAAATAAGAATGGCCTCGAATAGGCTGGTAGCAGTGACCACAAAAATAAAGTGTCAAAACCTGGATATTTTGAAGGTAGAGCCAACAGGTTTTGCTAAAGAAACAGATGGGTAAGTACAAGGAGGAATAAATATAAGTTTCGGCCTAAGCAATTGGAAAGACAGAGTTGCCATTTACTGGAATGGGGGAAGACTGCAGAAGAAACAAGTTTATTGAGGAAATCTGAGGAGGAGAAAAAGAGGAGACATTTATTACAAACAATTTATGAAAAAGGTTTAACATCTCGGTTTGGGGTTTATAGGATTCTAAGCTCTTTTCAAATGTAATCACAATAAGAAAAATTAGAATGTCCAATTTCCAAATTTTATCCATCAGAAACAGAATATTTTCCACCAAACTGAGTCTCAAACAAATAACCCTCATGGCTTCTCACAGATTCATACTTTTCAAAATGGCATTTATCATTACCTTCATCCCCATTGATCAATATTATACATTTAAGCAAATATCTGATTCTTCATTCATACAGTATTTTTGAGCACTTTTTGAAACTACATTACATCCTTCATCAAAAGACCTAAGTATTAAATTTTAAGTTCATTCGGTTTACCTGAAGTTCTTTGTATCTCTCTTGAAAAGAAATGGCCTCTTGCTCTTTTTCTTTAAGAAAATCTTTCTCTAAGACACTATGCTTTTCCATCAATGATTCCACATCCTAAAAGAAAAATCCAAGCATAAGTTTCATAATATTTATTGGCATAAAATATACTTATTTTTTCAATTGAACATACCAGAAAGTATTTAGTAAGGAAAGTACCTATAGGAAGTATGGTTGAAAGTTCAACAGTATTATAGATTGTATGCTTCACTCCAGACCAATATCAAACATTAATATAACACAAATTATTCATGCTAATGAACAAAAGAATCCAAACTAATCACAATAAACACAATCTCTCTCTGCACATACTTTCTATAAATTTGCTAAGGTCTTTTCATAGATGTATTTGCAAAAAAGAGAAATGAGAACATAAATAAATAATTTACTTAAACAGCTGTATATCTAAGTACTCTTGTCAAATATCCCATGATGCCTGACTGCCCACAGGGGCAAGTCAATGTTACAAATGTTCTCATCTACATAAGAAATATAATACTACCTGCTTTCAAAGTAAATAAAAATAAACCAGAAGGAAAGCATTAGTTAGAGAAAAAAAGTCAAGTAAAAGATGTTCCATATCTTTAAAAGGACATATTGAGGACTAGAGATTTCTTATCAAAGACTTTTCTAAGTGATAAACATCAAATGATTGATTTAAAGCTACAGCCAAGGGAGGACTGCATCTTCTTCTACTGAACTTCTACTGATGAGTTTTTAATCAGAGATTGGGATTATATCAAATTTTTAGTAAATGCAATTCAAACATTTATTGTTTTTAGGCAAATGTATATATACCTTTTTAATTCTCTGCTTTTCCTCTTCAGAAACTTTGAGTTTAATCTCTAGACTTGAAATTTTCTGCTGAAGCTGTATGTTTGATAAATTGGCTCCAGGATCCTCAGAATCATCCACAAGAGCAATTGTTCCATTACTTTTCTCATCAGTTAAACCCAATGGAAAAAGTGAGATATCCAGATGAGTGTGTGTTGATTGCTGAATCTAAACCACATTAAAAAAAAAAAAATACACAAGAGGGGAAAGTTTACACTGTACCAATAATGAAAACATCCAAAGGGCACCAGAAACCACATTTGGAAATTAAGTTGTAGCAAAGGTTCTGAAATTATTTCACCCTTTAAGTAAATCAACAGAAGACCTCAATTGTTACAACAACCTGATCTTTGCAGTAAGAAACAAAATTTCCTCTAAACTTTTAGAGTTTAAAGCATTTATTATTTTTCAAGCAAAGCATTAAAAAACTTGAAACTGTTTCTTATGCTTGAGAATGGATAGTTAAGTATAGACACATCTGTTACTCACCAGTTCTCAAATTTAAACAAACACATAGAACTTGTTTATATTTTAAATTTAAATCAGAATTTGAAATCTATCAATAACCTCTAATTGATCATCATTTTCTAGTAAATTTAACAGGTGACCCAAGACGTATACAGCTCTTTGGAAATCTGGACAACCTCCAGCATCTAGCATAATGACTGGATCAATAAATATTTGAGTGAATAAATCCTATGATTGCTGTCTTTTTGGTTTTTACTCTAAAATTGAAATGAACACTCTAATACCTGCAAACACGTGGTGAAATCCCCTGAAAAGAGAAAAAAATTGTCCTTTTTTTGTAATTATTTTCCCTTTTGAAGTTCAAGATTTGAAATGCAAAGCTAAAGGCCATTTTAATAGATTAGATACTCAAACTATATTTTGTTACCTAAGGCTAATTAAATTATCTTGCAATTGTGCCACAAAACAAACATATAATTCAAGGTTTTTCTATTCTAGATATTATCCTCAAAGTTAGAATACCTTCAGAATTATTTTTTAGAAAATAAAAAAAAGAAATCAGAAAAGCTTCACTTAAATCAGTATTTTTAAGTATGCAAACTTCTCATAAAAATTGCTTGTCTTATTTTTCCAAAGAAGATATACAGATGGCCAATAAGCACATGAAAAGATGGTCAACATGACTAATCATCAGGGGAACGCAAATCAAAACCACACTAAGATATCGCCTCACAACCATTAAAATGTCCATAATCACTAAGACTAAAAATAACAAATGTTGGAGAGGGTATGGAGAAAAGGGAACCCTCATACACTGCTGGCGGGAATGCAAACTGGTGCAGCCACTATGGAAAACAGTATAGAGATTCCTCAAAAAACTAAAAACAGAAATACCATATGACCCAGCTAACCCACTACTGGGTATCTACCCAAACAAGTTAAAATCAATAATCGAAAGTAACACATGTACCCCTATGTTCATTGCAGCACTATACACAACGGCCAAGACATGGATGCAATCCAAGTGCCCATCGACCAATGACTGGATAAAGATGTGGTATATATATACAATGGAATACCACTCAGCCATACAAAAGAGAAAATCATCCCAGTTGCAACAACATGGATGCACCTGGAGGGTATTATGCTAAGCAAAGTAAGCCAGACTGAGAAAGACAAACACTATATGATGTCACTTATATACAGAATATAAACAAACACATGGACAAAGAAAACAGTTCAGTGGTTACTGGGGGAAGCGGGGTGGGGAGTGGGCACAGGGGGAGAAGTGGAGCATGTATACAGTGACGGACAAGAAATAACGTACAACTGAAATTTCACAATGATGTAAACTATTATGAACTCAATTAAAAAAAAATATATATATATGCTTGTCTTTACCTGTGCTTTAGGAATAGTCTGCCTGACAATGCTGTTGTCTGCATGTGTATTCTCTGGTGATGAAATGATGGGCTCAGAAGAGAGGCAGCCAACTGAGGGAGAAGAGTGGTCATGGTCCAGTACAATCTCAGGAGAAGCTGGAGAAAGATGGACTCCAGATACTAAAGGAAAACCAAAAGAAAAAAAGGATTATTAAAGAGAAAATAAAGAACAAAAGAACAGGTTGAAAGGGAAGAAAGACAGCAGAGGGAGGGAAAGGGAAAAGAGCAAGGGACGTAAAAGCAATGAGACTGAAAATGAGGATTCTATGACTATTGCTCAGGGACCATTATCTGAAATCTAAAAAACTAGTGTTTCTAAATTTAACATGACATTTACGTGTGAGACTCAGGCAAAAAAAAACAATTTAAAAAATGTCTTAGTGTTTACATACTAATACATTACCATAAGAAGTGCATTTTCCAACTCAGAGAAAGTATTCAAATATATTACCTATCTATTCAGTTAGTTAAGAAAAAGCACTCGTGTGCCTACTAGTGCCAGGCACAGACACTAGGCAGGCACTGAGAAGACAGCAGTGAAGACATGCATCCATGTCCTCAATGACCTTATGACCCAGGAGGCAAGTGAAATCATTCATTTACTACAATAAAGTGAGCTAAAGGGAAGAACAATTACTTTAAAATAAACTAACCTATCTGTCTCTGTGTGAACAACTTCTTTTGCAACAACAAAAGATTTTTCATGTTAAAGTCAGTTTTAGTTGGCTGAAGTATTTCTACAGAAAAATAATGTTGAAACATAATTCTGTAATTCGTTTCATAACAAAACATTATTAGATTGTGACTAGGGCTCAGATACAAAGGTCATGAAAGGAAAGCCAATTGCCAAGCATGAAATAAGACAAAAATATCGATGAGGGCAAAATAAACAGTTTATTTTCAAATGTTCTAAAAACTCAAATATATTTTGATTATGAGTTTTAAAATTTAAGAAGAGTTACGTAATCATTTTTAGCAGTAATTCATTTATATGTTCTGACTTTCTAAATTATAAAGACCTTTATTCCACATTGGCATCAGTAGCAAGTTCAGCGCAGTTCTACTATAAATTCTGGAAGGCAGCTCACAATGGAAATTGCATTTTTCCCTGAAGAAAGACATTTATAAGGTCATTAGGTATTAACAAACTACAGAATATATCAATGTCTGATTGGTACCCTATGAGATCATTTAATTATCTTATATGCACTTCTATTGTGTAGCAATATTATGTTTCTAAAATACCATGTGCCATATTGGATAAGGTATCCTAGCTTCTCCAACAGGCATTTCACTATTTTAACTGAAATATAGAAAACTAAAACTTCAACTCACCTTTGTAATTGATATATCTAACAAATTTTTTTTTCTAATTTTCACTATTCTATACACTAACAGATTTCCAAATAAAGGACAAAATATTCTAACTTCTAATTCTGAACTATAATTTACAACAAAATATTAGTAATTAATTTTTAAAGGTATAAAAATAAGTACTATAGTATAATAAGAGGAAACACAGCCTTGTGATTAAGAGCATAGACTGTGGAACCATATTGCCATACCAGGTATAGAACTGGCAAGTTTGCTTAACTTCCTTCAGTTTCCTCATCTGTAAAAGTGGCATAGAGTTGCTAATTAGGCTTACAGTGACTAAAAGATGTACAGCTTTTAGCATGTGCTGATATTATTTTCATTATTATTTCAAAGATTATTCAAATTTGTTGAACAAGTATGTTTATTTCTGGGCATAAAGGGTATGTGTGACTATGATCCCAGGTTCAAGAAAGTCTTAAAAATATCTTTCTGATCTAACACCTGAACATTTTAACATTCCTTTATGTCATTCATATTTACAGCCACAATCTAAGACAAGATGTCATGTTGTCCCAAGTTAAATTCTCATCCTATAATAGTAAATGTTCAAGTATATCATATTAGGGAAAGAGGGAGGGAAAATGGGTAGAATAAAGTAAGGGAAGAAGGAAGGGAGACAGGAAAGAAAAGAGATAAATAAGGGGAAAAGAAAAGGATTAGCTGAGGGAAGAAAGTAGGGAGGGGAAGGAGGGCATCCTCAACCTGACACTTTCCACTAGCTACCATCACCTTATCACACTTTCCTTTCAGAACCAAATTTCTTGTCTCCAAATGATTCCTGTCTCCATTTTCTTCTTCCTCACCCAACACGCATCACTCCATTGGACCCAGCACTTAAGACATTAATTTTCCCTTCACTTACTAAGTCAAATGAACACTTCTTATTTATCCTCCTTTAATTCTCCAGAGCACATAATACCAATGACCCTCCCTTCTCCTTGAAACTCTTCCGTTGGCACCTGTGAACCACTATATCCTAGATGTTCTCCTAACATTTTGACCATTTTTTTCTTGTTTCCTTTTCAGGCTCTTTCTCTACTCAATCTTAAATTTCACTGTTTCCTATATCCTCTGATCTTCTCAGTGTTCACATTATTCTTACCACTTTCAAAATCCATTATTTAAATCACCACCTATAAGCTAATGACCCCTAAATTCTCATCTCTAGCACAAACCACTCTGCAGACCTCCAGATCCATATACTCACCTAACTACCAGACAGTTTCATTTAGCTGTCTAATAGGTACATCAAACTTAATCCATCATCTTAGATAAACCTGCTTTGCTTGATGTTTTCCATCCGAGTCAAATGTATCTCAATGAACTACTTGCCCAAGCCAGAAATGATACCAACTTCACTCCAGTCACACTGTGCTAACAGATCCCTGATTATGCCCTACTGTTCAATACCTCTGTGACCTCACAATATTACTGCCTAAGTAAAAGCTATGGCTGTGAAGACAGAAATAGATTCAAATTTGAATAATGACAACATACTCATTATGCAGCCTTCAACAAATTATATAAACCCATCTAAGTCCCAGTTTCCTCTTCTGAAAAATTGGGAAATAATATGTACTTCAAAATGATGTTATGTCGCTTCAATTAGATAACGTACATAAACCACTTAGTTGTACCAGATAAGTACATGGTAAACATTCAATAAATGGAAGTTGTCATTGAAATTATCATTTGCCAACATTCAAAACAAGCTTTTCCAAGAATCTTTTCACCTATTCCATTACCTGCCCAACCACAATATAATTTTAATTTCCCCGTGTCAAAATATTACATAATTTCTAAGAAATAATGATAATTAAAACATATCAATCTATGGGCTATATTTAAAGCAGTGTTTAGAAAAAATCTGTAGCCTTGAACACAATTAAAAGAAAATCAATGAATTAAATTCTCAGCTAATAAACTAAAACAGACACAAAGAAAACTTTAAAAACACAATAAAGAAAATAAGATAATGCAGATATCAAAGTAGATTAAGAAGAAAAGTAACCAAAATCCTGAATTTCTAAAAAACAATTAAAATAATAGTTTAAACTTATTAACAATAAAAGGGAAAAAGTACACATATACAAATTAAATGACAAAGGGAACATAACAATTAAAACAGCAGAAATTTTTTTAAAAATCATAAAACTGGGGCTGGCCCTGTGGCCAAGTGGCAAAGTTCGCATGCTCTGCTTCGGTGGCCCAGGGTTTCACCAGTTCAGATCCTGGGTGCAGACCTAGCACTGCTCATCAAGCCATGCTGAGGCAGCATCCCACACAGCACAAGTAGAAGGCCTACAATTAGAACATACAGCTATGTACTGGGGGGCTCTGGGGAGAAAGAAAAGGAAAACAAAGATTGGCAACAGATGTTAGCTTAGCTGCCAATCTTTAAAAAAAGAAATCATAAAATTCCTCTACAGACTTCTAAGTAAATACATTTGAAAATCTAGATAAAATGGGCAATTCTTCAGAAATGTAGTTTATAAAAGATGATGTGATTAGAGCTTAAAAAAACAACCTGTAAAAAAGAGATCGATTTCCTAGGGGAAAAAAATAGTTATCAGGTAAGTACCCCACAGATAAGGCATTTCAAGAGGATTTCTGACAAAAAATTCAGAAAATGAATAACCCCAATGTTCTAAAATTGTTCCAGAGTATTGAAAACGAAGGAAAACTTTATTAGCATTACATAACATTAACATAATATTGACAGCTAAGCTTGATAAAGACAGAATAAAAACAGAATAATTAGAGGTTTTAGAGTACTGTATAAAAATAATGAGGTAAAAATTCTAAATAAAATAGCTGTAAATGGAACCCAACACCATATTGAGAAAATGATATACTGTGAACAACTCAGATTTCTTTCAGGAATGCAAGGCTGGTTCACTATCAGGGAATTCATTAATACAATACTCCATAGTAATAGACTTGAAGAGAAAAATGATATAATTCTCTCCAAGACTGAAAACGCTTTTGATAAAATCAAACACCCATAACTGTCAAAAACTCTCACGAAAACAGAAATCGATGGATACTTTCTTTCTTTCTTTTTTTTGCTTTTTGTTGAGGAAGACTGGCCTGGAGCTAACATTTGTTGCCAATCTCCTGTTTTTTTTTCCTTTTTCTCCCCAGAGTTTCAGTACATAGTTGTATGTTAGTGGTAAGTCCTTCTGGTTCTTCCATGTGGGATGCCTCCACAGCATGACTTGATGAGCAGTGTGTAGGTCCATGCCCAGAATCCAAACCAGTGAACCCCGGGCCACTGAAGTGGAGCACACGAACTTAACCACTATGCCGCCAGGCTGGTCCCTAGATATTTTCTTAACATGACTAGACCTTAGTCCCAAAATCAGAATGTTAATGAAGAAAAACTAAAGGTGTTTACTCTAACATCAGGAACAAGATAAAGATGCCTACCATCTCTATACCATTTAACACCGCAGTAAAGGTATGAGCCAATGCAATTAGACAAGAGAAACTAAGTACAATCATAAAAATAGGAAAAGGTGGAAAACTATCTCATGTTCCTGCTAACTCAAACAATAAACACATTCAGTAAAGTAGCAGAATATCAACTTAATGATCAGCAATCAATAGCATTCATATGTAAAAACAATAACTATTTACAGGATATAATGGTAGAGAGAATAATATTTTCCATAGCAACAGAAAAGATAAAATACTTAGGAATAAAATTAGCTAGAAACATGAGGAAAACTTTAAAATACTGTTGAAAGACTGAAAGGTAGACCTGAATAAAGGTAAAGATACCCCTTGTAATTAAATAGGGCAACTAAATATCATAAAGATGCCAGTCTTTCCTTACTTAATTTTTTTTTAATTAAGGTTTTTTCGGTGGTTTTTTGGAGTTTTTTGTTTTTTCGCTGAGGAAGATTGTCACTGCGCTAATATCTGTGCCAACATTCCTCTACTTTGTATGTGGGACACCATCACAGTATGGCTTGATAAGCAGTATATATGTCCATGCCCAGGATCTGAACCCATGAATCCTGGGCTGCCAAAGCAGAGCACACGAACTTAAACACTACACATTGGGGCTGGCCCCCTTAGTTAATTTATAGGCCTAATATAATTCCAATAAAAGTATTAATAAGCTTTTTTATAATGGAGCTGGACAAATCTAGCTAGACAGTCATCATCACATGGAAAAAGTAAAAATGCGAAAATAGAGAAAACTACAAAAGAAAGAATATAAGGAGAAGACTAGCCCCTCTTAATAAAATATACAAAAGTAAACTGTATTAAAACATACTACTGACCTTAAGATACACTGTAGTAAATTATATTAAAAGATACTTTAGGGGGTGGCCCGGTGACAGTGGTTAAGTCCGCGTGCTCCACTTCCATGGCCTGGGGTTCACCAATTCACATCCTGGGTGCAGACCTACACACTGCTCATCAAGTCATCCTGTGGCAGCATCCCACATGGAAGAACTAGAAGGACAACTATGACAGACAACTATGTACTGGAGCTTTGGGGAGAGAGACAGTAAAAAAAAAAAAAAGAGTAAGATTGGAAATAGACATTAGCTGAGGCCAATCTTCCTCACAAAAAAAAAAAAAAACCTTAAAAAACAAATAAAGAAACTGTTTGTAAGTAAAATAGGGTGTTTATTTGGTGCAGCAATAAACAGACCAAAAGAACATACCAGGAAGTCCAGACACAGACTCATGTAGGGGTGAAACTTCAGTATATGATGAAACTGACACTTCAATCACTGAGGCAAACACAGGTTAATAAATAGTGCCAAAACAATTGATTAGCCATTTGGAAAAAAGATAAAATTACACTCATACCTCACACTAGAGACAAAAAATAAACTACAAATGGATCAGGGATCTAAATATTAAAAAAAAAGGAGACAATATAAGTACTAAAAAAAAAATATTAAGTGACTTCCACTTTACCTTGGGTGTAAGAAAGGGCTTTTTAACTGTGACTCAATTCCAGATACAATAAACGAAAAGACTGATAAATTTGACTACAGAATATATAGGGGCTGGCCCAGTGGCATAGTGGTTAAGTTCACACACTCCACTTCGACTGCCTGGCATTCGCTGGTTTGGATCTGGGGCATGGACCTACACACCACTCATCAGGCCATGCTGTGGTGGAATCCCATATACAAAATAGAGGAAGATTGACACAGATGTTAGCTCAGGGCCAATCTTCCTCACCAAAAAGAAGGGAACATAAACTTTTTGTGTGTCAAAAATTATCTTAAATAAAATTAAAAAACAACTGACAAACTAAAAACAAGATATGTATAATACCTATCATAGATAAGGGCTAATATTCTTAATATATAAAGAACATCTAAAACTTAGGGGGAAAAAGACTGGGGGGAACAAAAACCTACAAAATAATGGGCAAAAAATGTGAACAGACAATTCTCCAAAAAGAAAATGTACAAACAGTCCGTAAATAAATGGAAAAATGAAGATATGTGCATTTACTCATTTGTCAGAAAGGAAACACAGGAAGGATAAAAGGATAAAGCCAAAACTAATGAGGCTGACAGGTGGAGGACAGGTCGAATGAAGTGGAAAGACAGAAGAAATTAACAGTAGGAAATTTCTCCGAGTGTAGTTTTTTAATATTGTTCTGAGTTTTAGAATCATGTTAACATTTCACATACTCAATAAAATAAAAATAAAATCAACAAGCAGGGGAACAGGGGGATTGAATCCTAAAATGAAACACAAAGAGCAACAAATGAACTAAACCATACTGCAAATAAATAATCTAATCACATTGCAAGGGGGGAGAGTGGGAGAGCAAGAATTAACCTAAGTTTCCTCAGGACATAGTATTTGAATATATGGCCTTAGCTAAGAACAATAAATAAATATTGAGACAAAGAGGAAGAGGAAGAAAAAGAAGAGAATGAGGAGGAGGGGAAAGAAGAGTAAAGATAAAGCAAATGTGGTAAAATGTTAACATGTGAAGAAAACGGATGAATGGTATATGGGAACTATCTGTCTAAGTCAAAACAAAGTCAACAGGAAAGAGCAAAAAGAGAAATTATATAATAAAAAACCAAGAGATCCAAAGAATTACTCACAAGGAGAAAATACTTGGTCTCAACAAAAGTCTTCCCTATGCAAAACTGCTAAATAAAGACTGGATATCACTGAAAACACGTATAAGAACAGTCCTAGCAGTATTGTTCATAATAGCAAATAAGTGACAACAGCCTAAATAACCACTGACAGGAGAATGGTCAAATGAGCTGCGGCATAATCATACATTAGAATCCTTTGTATCAGTGAAAATGAAGGAACTACAGGTATACACAACAACATGGATGAGTCTTAGAAACATAACTTTGAGTGAAAAAAGTAAATTACAGGAGAGCCCGCAAGGCACTAAGCCATTTTTATAAGGCACATAAACAAGTAAAACTCTCTCGATACATATATACACACATACAATAAAACTGGCTTTTATAAAAACAAGGAAATGATAAGATTTAGCATGGTTCCTTCTAGGGGAAAGCACAAGGATTAAGACAGAAGAGGAGTACTAGAATTGGTAATGTTCTAGTTCTTAAGTTAAATGGGAGATTCATGAGTGCAATTTTTAAGTATAACAAAGAAAAAAATAGTTACACATGGTTAAAAACATAATTCTGAACACATCTTGCTCTAATGCCCTTACTGGTTACAGTACTCAACCCCCATGAGCGACATTTCCTGCTGACTAATACTTGCTCTGGCTAAGTAAGATAGGAAAAAAACTCTAATTCAAACTAAAGACTAATAGGGACCAATTAGTTTACTTAAAGAAATGATGCGTTTGTGAAAAGATGTCAACAACTAGCAACAGACCAATAAACAATATAACTGGCATCCTGCTGATCACATCAATACTTATTTCAGACATAAGGAAAGTTGAACCTAAAATACCTAAAATTTACATGTGTTTTCAACTTAGGAGATACTAGTGAGATTTTTCAGAAATTCGTTTAATTTAATAATATGTTTACTATCGAGGGCATTATGTTAAGCGAAATAAGTCAGTCAGAGAAAGACGAACTCTATATGACTCCACTCATAGGTGGAAATTAGTATATTGAGAAGGAGATCCGATCGGGGGTTACCAGGGAAAAGGGGGGGGTGGGGGGAGGGTACGGAGGGGGAAGAGGTGTACCCACAACATGACTAACAAAAATGTACAACTGAAATTTCACAAGCTTGTAATCCATCATAACATTAACAAAAAAAAAAAAAAATAATAATATGTTTACTAAATATGTCAGAATCCACATCTCATTTTAAAAATAAAACAAAAAAACAAATGAGTGGAGCTATAAAAGAAAAGAGAACATATAAATGTATTACCCTCTAAATAAAAACTAGATTTTTTTCAGTTAAGCCTCTAAGTTTTTTGCTATGCTAGAATTCACACATCTTCACTGGTTTTAGGTAACTATCCAATAACAGTAACTCACCCTAAAAAAAATCCACATTGGTAAATATTTTTCACACAAATACACTCAAAATATTATTCAATAATAATCATGGTATGCATGTTTTATATATATTTATAAATGGGAATTTTTAAGCTTAATAATAAGAAAATTACAGATTGCAATATGTAAAATATAATTACCTTCTCACTTAGCCAAGAAGATAGGATTTTTAGTTTCAAACTGCTACAGTATTCTGTGGTCTATTAAAAGTGGACTAGTGTCAGTCTTCATGCACAAAATCTTTACATTCAGATCAAGTGTACCTGACAGCGCCAATGTCCATAAAAACTCAGTCAAAACTTTTTTAAGAAGTGGAAATATAAAAATTTTGATTCTTTGCATATTTTGTTTGTTTGCTTCATTTTGTCTTAAGCAAGAGTAGAGACACAATTTGCTTCATTTCAAATGTGAAATCTTTGGTTTTCTAAGACTTAGAGGATACAAGGTCAGCATATACTCCTCTACAGCTATAAAGCTAATCAAAAGTGCAATGAATGGCAGTTCTTCATCTTTAGCTTTTTAATGGTAATTAGCAAAGTCACTGGGCATATCATTTTTCATTGACAGGCCTCTTCTAAAACAAAAAAGCCTACTACCACACAAGCCAGAACACCACACAAGCAAAGGCACACAAAAGTTTCCAAACAGTATGCAATTCTTTTTTCCAGTAATTCTGCCTGTGGTCAACTCTGTTTTGTTTACATAAGCATAATAACTCTTGTAAAGTCTAAACAAGAAACAGGTGTAAATACCCACAAACTTTGAACTATACCTAAAGAAATCTGTTTATTTCTGTTAATGATTAAATAATTCAAGAAAACACCAACAAAATGATAACGGTTTTCACAACTTTTAACTTAGAAAATACTTTTGATCTTTAATTTTCATTCAAATATTCTCTTACCCAATCCAGGACCCCTTTTTTCACCATCCTTTCATCTCGCAGGTATATTAGAGGCTGGTAATTACCTTTCACAAACTGTCATCTCCCTCAAATACTCTGATATTCTGATTTATTACCAGGTCCATATACAAATCCACTTTTTCCTGTTTAATGCTTACTAGTGAGATTTTTGAAAGTCACTCATGTAGGAAAATCACTCATTTATGGAAAACAAAGAATACACGAGAATTGAGAAAGCTCTAAATAGTACATCTAAATATGAAGATCTGTTAGTAAATGCAAAATACGAGGATAGATTTAGTTTTTTTAACTGACAGAAAATAGAGTCAAAGTCAGTGTTTAGGAAAGTATTAGTATTACCTCTCTCCAACGAAGGATCCCTATAGGAAATGCCCTTTGATTTATAATTTAATGGAGTTCAAGTTATATCTAGGATATCTAGGTGTGAGATTCAAGGAGAAATATCTGATACCTTACAAAAAGGCTAAGAGGTAGAAGCACAAGAAACAGGAATGGTTGCTGTCTTAATAAAAGAGGGATTATATAATTGATGAAATTTCTACCATTTTAGTTATTTTTAATTAGTCTTTGGGGTATTTTATAAATAAAGACTCTACTTCTACTTGCTTCTTTGAGGAATAATAGTGTGTTCCTATTTTAGGCAACAACATATACCACAAATTATAATGAACAATTTTTAGAATCATGCAAATGACTAAAGGAACTATGTTTTAATTTCTAAAAGAGATATGTAGAGGTGGAGTCCTCATAACCCATTGCTAGCTTGGTCAACACAAAATCATATAACTTTGTGAACACAGAAATTTAAAAATAAGCTATTTAAATCACCACTGTTTATTATTACAGCAGGAAGAAAATCCTTCAACATCCAAACAATAAATAAAAATAAACAGAAACAAACTAATAAAGTACAGAGAGCACTGGCTAATGAGTAATAATTTGAAGACTATGGAAGAAATATTTCAAAATCATAAATATATCTTTAAGCCAAGTTACTATCTCAAGTCTGAGATTTTTTTTCTTTTGGTTTTTGTTCACACAAAGTGACCAAACATAGGCAAATTACAAGCAATTTCACAAGAGGAAGAAAAAAACTGACATCATAAGTTAAAGTGATATGTTAAAGTGATATGCTGAGAGAGCTTTTGGCCCCTCAGTTTACGGAAACTGTAAAAGAATTTCTTTTAGACTCCAAAAGCAAAGGTAACAAAAGCAAAAATAAACAAGTGGGACTATATCAAACTAAAAAGCTTCTGCACAGCAAGGGAAACAATTGACAAAATTAAAAGGCAACCTACTGAATGGTGGAAAATATTTGCAAATGATAAATCTGATAAGGGATATATCCAAAATATATAAAGAACTCATACAACTCAACAGCAAAAAAACAATCTGATTAAAAAATGGGCAGAGAATCTGAAGAGACATTTTTCAAAGAAGACATACAGATGGCCAACATGTACATGAAAAGGTGCTCAATATCACCAGTCATCAGAGAAATGCAAATCAAAACCACGATGAGTTATCACCTGTTAGAATAGGTATTACCAAGAAGACAAGAAATAACAAGTGTTGGTGAAGATGTAGAGAAAAGGGAACCCTTGTGAACTGCTGGTGGGAATGTAAACTGCTATAGCCACTACAGAAAACAGTATGGAGGTTCCTCAAAAAATTAAAAATAGAACTAGTATATCACCCAGCAATTCTACTTCCAGATATTTATCCAAAAACAAAACATAAATGCTAACTCATAAAGATATACGCACCCCCATGTGCACTGTGGCATTATTTGTAATAGCCAAGATACAGAAACAAAGTAGCCATCAAAGGATGAATGGATAGTGAAAATGTGTGTATACACACACTGGAATATTACTCAGCCATAAAAAAAAGGAAATCTTGCCTTTTGCCAAAACATAGATGAAGCCTTAAGGGCATTACAGTAAGTGAAATAAGTCAAAGAGGGAAAGACAAATACCATATGATCTCACTTATACGTGGAATCTGACCAAAAAACAAGCTCTTAGATACAGAGAACAGATTGGGGAGTTGGGGGCTGGACAAAATGGGTGAACAGGGTTGAAAGGTACAAACTTCCAGTTATAAGTCATGAAGATGCAATGTACAGTATGGTGACTCTAGTTAATAATACTGTACTGCATATCTGAAAGTTGCTGAGAGTAAATCATAAAAGTTTTTATCACAACAAAAAAAATTTGTAACAATGTATGGTGACAGATGTTAACTAATTGTGGTGATCATTTTGCAATATATACAAATATTGGATCATCATGTTAACTGAAACTAATATAATGTTATACGTCAATTATATCTCAATTAAAGAAAAGTTTCATCATTACAACATGATGAGACACTTAAAGGAAAAAAGTGCTTGTTCTCTTTTCAGGACTCCCTTATCTATTCACTCCTTCAAAATACAATTGTAGAGTTCCACTATATTCAAGACACTATGCAATAAAAGATACAACGCAATCCTTTACACTGGAAAATTTACTCTTAGAATATCATATTGGTATTGAAATAATAAAAAATAAATAAATCTTACCTAAAGTACTTAGTGGTTAGATATTATGGAAACACTTGCCATTGCTTGTAGAGTTGATACTACAGTTGGAACATCCATATATCAAATGATTAAAATAAAATACTAGTGGGGGCTGGCCCAGTGGCACAACTACTAGTTTGTGCACTCTGCTTCGGCAGCCCAAGGTTCACCAGTTCAGATGCCAGGCGTGGACCTACACACAACTTATCAAGCTATGCTGTGGCAGGCGTCTCCACATATAAAATAGAGAAGGATGGACACAGATGTCAGGTCAGAGCCAATCTTCCTCGAAAAAGTAAAATACTAGTGTGCTGCACTTAACAGACATTTAATAAACCAATCTACTCTTGAGAATTTATTTAGACATTTCTTGGAAATATTTTAAATATTAAATATTTTAAATATAATATAAAAAGATAATTTTCCCAAAAAAGGGTAAAATTTTACTCTCAGAGATATAGAGTGAATACATGTGAAAGATTTTATTCTATTCATAAAATGAGGAACCAAGCAAACATTATAACCAGTTCAAAGGAAAAGTCGAAATAGCACAAATTCATGGGGAGTAAAGGAATGCTGAAACGAATTGCAAAGGGAAGTAAAACTTTTTTTCCTAAGGGGAGAAGGAAGTCAATCAAAATTCTACTAGACATCACAGAATTTACACATTTATCAACTATCTACAACAAATAAAGAGCTGTAAAATATAAAACAGCTCAAAGCCAATGAACAGGGCTAGAATCAGATAACCCTGAAACTTTTGCTGAATGTAGACAATGCATAGTTTTCATCAAAAAACACTTCATTTACATGACCAAAAAGAATAGTTGAAATTTCTGTTAAGCTGGGTAAAATCAAGACAGGGGAGAGGACTGTTAGTGACTGAGTCTATACTTCGCACCAGGCATGGTACAAAATATTTTTTGTGAGTCAACTGACTTGATCCTTACAACCACCACCATTTTATAAGGGAAGAACCTAAGGTCACAGGTTTAACTATTATGTCCATGATCCCACAGCTAGAAGATTGTCAAGTCAGCATCAGAATTCACGTCTGACTCAAAAGCTGCGTCACACTCTCCACTCTAGAACAATTAAAAACGCAACTTAAAAATCATGTAGGGTTTTTGGGCTTGTGTGTGTGTGTGTTTATGTGTGTGTGTTTCCTACGAAGAAAACAAACAATGAAAAACACAAGACAAGGAAACAAAATACAGACCATCTAATAGGAAAAGCATAAAAGTAACAAAAAGAGAGAGATGAAAACTTAAGAATTTAATAAAACTAATGTTCTCAATGAAGTGTATATTTGAATGATATCAACAACAGAAGTTACTGTTGTTATTAAAAGCCTAAAAAGAAGAGAAAAAATGCCTACCTAGCATTTAGACAGTAATTTAACAATATCAATTAAAAGAAGAAAGTGAAACCAGCAGTCCTCAAATAAACTCTTACTATACCCTACTGCCAATGGAAAACAAAACTACTGAAGTAAAACAAAACTAGTTTAGAGTCCACTTCTGCCCTTCCAGTTAATCAAATAGCAAAGGAAATCTAGTTATAGTATGTGAATATTAGCAAAACGCAATTCACAATTTTTTCTTCTTTCCTCTCTTTCTTTTAACCTTCAATGTAAAGCTTGCCATCATTTCCATTCTCTTTAAGCTATGGAGATTATTTTCTATTCTCTCTCTTTCTTCTATATGTACTATTCTTTCTTAAAGTGTAGATCACTTATTCTCTGAAAGAGCTTCTATTATTCTTAATATTTTCTTTTTATAGGCCCATGTCACTCTTACTATAAATCTTTCTATAACATATATTAATACTTTTTGATTTAATCACTGTCTTGAAGTTAAAATATTTTTATTTTCCTGTTATCTAAATCATGAAATAGAAACATCAATAAAAAAGCTTTCACAGCAACATCCTGACAGGTATCAGTAGATTACAACATAACTCCCATTTGCCAGAAGCTGACTCAGCCTCCAAAGATGAAATAAGTGGTCCCATAATAATTTCCAGAACTTACACAAAATGAGTACCATCGTATACAAACAGAACTGTTCACTTTAGAGTTTTGGGGGTATTTTGTCCACATTTAAGTCTGAAGCATCTATACTATCCAAAGAGACTGCTACATTTAGGTATTCCTATCAAAGTTAACCAGCATCTACAAGACTGTGTACATAATATATCTATGTGGCTTTTATAAACTTAATAAATTTTATAACCATAAGTTTTCAACAGCAGCAGACCAGCCTACTTCTTATCAATATGATGAAAATATTGTTCTTAAAAAAAACTTAGCATACCAACATATTCTTAGAGGTAGCTATCTAGGGCCATATACCATTAACCCAAAGTGGGGACTCAAAAGAAAAACTGAGTATACTACAGATCATAAAACTCCTAACTCTAAAGGATGTCATTATATCCTCTTTTCCAGCAATAGCAACTATTAGACACCAAACTCTAGAATTACCTCCAAGAAATTTTATATGCCCAAATCCAGGAGGAATACATAGTTTAAATAAAGTTCTATTACCATTATAGTCATTAAAATTAATAAGTCATGTGGCTAAAATAAATTGAAAATGGTATACATCTTGCAGTTCTCAAAGTAAAAGTAAAAAGAGGGGGGCTGGCCCCATGGCCGAGTGGTTAAGTCCGCACGCTCCGCTGCAGGCGGCCCTGTGTTTCGTCGGTTCGAATCCTGGGCGCAGACATGGCAGTGCTCATCAAGCCATGCTGAGGCAGCGTCCCACATGCCACAACTAGGACCCACAACGAAGAATATACAACTACGTAGCGGGGGCTTTGGGGAGAAAAAGGAATAAAATAAAAAATTTTTAAAAAGAGGGATATGCTTTCATCTAAGAAAGGCTTGTCACAAAAAAGTCCAATGAAATGCCAAAGTTATACTTCTTGGTAAGCATAAAAGACTAAAACAGACCAAAAAAGAAAATTCTAATAAGAAATACCAATACTGAAAAGCACTATCTTTTTTTTTTTTTTTTTTTTTCAAAAACTCATGGAGGGGCCGGCCCAGTGGTGCAGCAGTTAAGTGCGCACGTTCCGCTTTGGTGGCCCGGGGTTCACCGGTTTGGATCCCAGGTTCGGACATGGCACCACTTGGCATGCCATGCTGTGGTAGGCGTCCCATGTATAAAGTAGAGGAAGATGGGCACGGATGTTAGCTCAGGGCCAGTCTTCCTCAGAGAAAAAGAGGAGGATTGGCAGCAGTTAGCTCAGGGCTAATCTTCCTCAAAAAAAAAAAACCAAAAAACTCATGTAATGGGTGTGAAGCCTTACAAACTGTTTATTTAAGGGAAATATCAATCTGAGGATTAGAATATTCAGTACTCAACTCATCAAAAAAAAGTGATAGTTAACTGCAATATGATCTTATATCTAAAATTAACAAAAAATAAAACACAATTGGTTTACATTGCCTTGACGAAAACTTATTTTATCGCTTATAAAGGTATAACTTAGGAAAGAAAAAAAACCTTTGAGATCAGAGGTACACCAATACCTTAAATATATATTTACTTCTCTCAGTGTTCCCTTTAAGGGAACTCAAGTCAACCCTCAAGAGAAAGCATAGAATAGCAAGGAAAAATTGAACTTTAAGAACTAGATTCACATGCGAGTTCTACAGTTAGAGCTCAGTACCCCAGAGCAGTGACTGGGCCTTGATTTCCTCATCTAGAAAATGAACAAAACAACACCATCTTCCTCAAAAAAATTTCATGATTATCAAATAATATAATAACTGGGGAATCGCTTTAAAAACTAAAGTTATCAGAAGAACCATCACATAAGTGACCAAAACATACATATATGCAGAATCTCCTAAATAGGAAAGAACTATTCCCAAGCAGAAAGACTGAAATATAAAATAATAATTTATCCAGGTAATATATTTTAAAAAACAATACAAGCAATCAGAAAGAAGATTGGTTCATCAGCCACAGAAACTTAAATAAAAGGAAAGCTATACAGACAAATATTGGCAGAGTTCATCTAAGTATTACCCAGGGAAAAGGACACTTGTGCCAACACTGTAAATTATTCCAGCCCTCTTGGCAAATCCATTTCTATAATGCGAAAGAAACATGCTGTCTCACCATAATGTCATTAAACTCAATTTATTTAACTCCCTTTATTATAATTCCACGTTCACCATACACCTTTTGATCATAATGTAGTTTACCATTTGTTCTGCCTATAGGAGAGAAGGGACTGTTAGTATTCCATTCTCTGGCAGAGAAATTTCTCAGTGTAAATTAATAAATTGACATTTTGGTTTTATATTTAAGTTTCATAAGCTTAGTTTGTCTCTGAGACGAATCTACTCTCAATATATTGACAAAATTAGACTTCTGTGAGGGCCAGTTCCCAACTTTGAACAGTGGCAAATTTATCAAGAAACTAACTGCCCATCTCTAAGGTCTCTTCAGAGAAAGTGTGACAAATTTCTCACCTGGTTACAACATCCTAGTGTCTGTAACCAACACAGCATATTGAAGAAATTTTACATTTTACAGTAAATAAGGACTAAAAAATTTAAGTGTTTTACCTAAATTATCCTGCTAAACAGTAACAGATTAAGACTACAAAGGTCCTTTCCTGATTCCTAACAGCAGATCTTCTCACCTACTCTCCAGAATATAATATCATTTGGGGGAAGAATCCATGAAACCTTTCAAGTTCATGAAAACAGAGTTATGTTTCACAAATTAAAAGTTTTGCTTCACTAGAGGCTATTTATAAAAAACATCAATATATCCTATTTCACAGGGAGTAATGCAAAGGCCAGGCAAAAAAAAGGAAGAACACATCATTTCAAAGTAAATAACATACTTTTATTTAACCCTCATTACTGACCATGAACAAAATGGTGCTACTCTCATCCCAGCAGATACGTCACAAAAACGAAGTAAAACCTGGCCATGTTTATGGAAATGGAGAAGGACTGGCTGACAATCACCATTTCTAAAGACACACATTAAATACAAAACAGAATAATCACAAAGGGTGAAAGGAGGGACTGTTAGAAAGTCCAGAAATCCTAATTTGAGTCAATCAGGCATCCTCAAAACTATCAGTGTGCACTAAATGTTTATAAAGAAAACAAAGTTTATTGGTATTCCACACATGACAACAAATATGAAGATAATATAGGAAATACCCTAAAAATTTGGGAGAAATGCCTTTCTTAGAAGCAAATTTTCTACCCTCCCCCCCACCCCAACACACACAGTTTGGGAAACTTCTATTAACCAATTTAGGATTGTGAGCAGAGATGAGCTAGGAATTAAAGGCATCACTGTGGTAGCCATGTTAGAGAATAGACTGCTGTGGGCAAGAGTAGAAGATATGAGATCTATTTAGTATGCTTTTTTTAGTAATCCAGTCAAGAGATGATGATGACTCATACCAGAATGACAAGAGTGGAGGTTCTAAGAAGCGACAAAATACTGTATATATTTTGCAGGGATAGGTAACAAGATTCACTAATGGAATGAATGTAGGGTGTAAGAGAAAAAAGAAGAATCCAGGATGACTCCAATGTTTTGATTAAATGATGGTAGGATGGGGTTGCCAACAACTAAGATGGGGAAGGCTGCTGGTAAAAAAGGTTAAGGGCAAAAAAGAAGGAACTCAGATCTGGACTTTGTAATACCCACAACAGGGTCTTTTATTTCCAACTAGACACTTGGACTCTTAAAACTACACTAGACCACAGGGGCATCAGACTCACTCACAAGATACAGGATAGAATCATAACACACAAGCAATGTCAAAAGTCTCTCTTTTTATAAGCCAGTCAGAGAAAGACGAACTCTATATGACTCCACTCATAGGTGGAAGTTAGTATATTGATAAGGAGATCTGATCGGTGGTTACTAGGGAAAATGGGGGGTGGGGGGAGGGCACAGAGGGGGAAGTGGTGTACCCACAACATGACTAACAAAAATGTACAACTGAAATCTCACAAGGTTGTAATCTATCATAACATTAATTAAAAAAAAAAAAAAAGTCTCTCTTTTCACATGCAAAGTCCCAGCAGCAATAAAGGGGCTAGTCTCTGCCCTCACCCAAGTCATAGTTCACGCAGAAGGAGACAAGGTCTTCACAAGTGAGAGTGAGGCCCACCTTGGCTTAGAAGCCAGTCACATGCTCCACAAGAGTCACTATCTCTTGAAAAAACCTTACAGGCACAGCTACTAGGGTCTCAAAACAGACAGGTCCAGTTATAAGAATTAACACACTCAGGAAAGTCCAAAACCATGGCTTCCAACCAGGTATATACAGCTCATTCATAGAGCTCCTAGAAAAGACAGAATTTATTTATCAGGGTCATTTTTATCCATGAGCACTGTTGCCTGCTAAGAATGATGACATTTTACTTCATCATGTTTCCAGCGGAAGAGAGCCAAAAGTTAACCCAATATCAAATATATCTTTAGAAAAGGACATGCTGATTTTGATTGTCTAATAGACATCCAAGTGGATACAGTGGATAATCTGTAGATTACATGAATCTAAAGAGGCTAGAGACTTACTGTTTACAATATTAATACTAGAAAGAAACAAACAATTGAAACAATAACACACAGACTGACTACTTCTAAAAAAAAAAAAGAGATTATCAAAATGTGCCTCTAAAGTGTCCATACCCTGAATACAACAAAAAGAGCTTATTTTACCTTACAGAAACATATATATATCAATAAAAAGAATTACTTTTCATGAAACAAAAAATGTGCTATGTAAATACACCTTAAATTTAAAATCTAAGCAAAAATAGCAATAAAATAAAGATGACATTCTATAATTACAATCAAGTTTTAGAATTATAAGCAACTCAGAATAACCTCTTAAGATTAGCAAAATTATCAATAATTCTACAACTTCCATTCTTTCACATATTTTAGCTTCTATGGTGAATAGCATCATTATCCCACAGTGCTCCTTAAATCACATTAATTTGATTTAATTTGGAACAAAAAAACACAGTTTCGTACTGATAAGATGATGGTGTGGAAGATCAGAAGTTGCCATACCAAAATGTGTCCCTTTGAATTCATTATTTTTAAGAACAAAAGACTCGGAAAGAAAGCTACTTCTAATCACAGAACTAATAAGAAATAATATGATTATAGTAAAATTTATATTTAAATAGATGTACAGACATACACAAAGAAAATAAGAATACTGTGATGGTCTTCTGATGTGTCAACTTGGGCAGGCTGCAGTCACTAGTTTTTCAACGCAATGTTAATCTAGGTGTTGCTGTGAAGGCATTTTGTATGATTAACGTCCATAATCAATTGATTTTAAGTAAGGGAGATTATACCAGATAATTTGCGTGGGTCTGATTTAATCAGTTGAAAGCCCTTAAAAGCAGAGCTGAGGTTTTTCCCTGAAGTAGAAATTCTTCCTGTGAAGTGCAGCTTCAACTATGCCTGACAGTTCAAACCTGGCCTTCCTGATGGCCTGCCCTATGGATTTCAGACTTGTCTAGCCAGCCCCCAAAATCATGTAAACCAATTACCTGCAATATATTTCTTAATATATATCTACTACTGGTTCTGTCTCTGGTTGAACCATGGGTATTACAAATACCATGCCCACACGATATACGATACTCAAATCTTTCCCAAAACAGCTTAATGTATAAAAATCTTCCAATTTACTTAGACCAAATAGACTATTGCCAATATACATATCAATGCTTTACACCCTTTCTAGAACAAAGTGAATAATGAGTAAATGAAAAAAGATACAGATGGAAAAAAGGACAGTATAAATCTCCCAACTTATACAGGAAGCCGTATTGCATAGACCATCTTAAACAAAGGTTTTGTGACTCTTCAATCATTAATTGACAACTATCTTTAATAGAAAGATGTTCATAAAGAGGTATACATCATTTACCTATTTATACGTTCTTCTAATCCAACATCCCACCTGTCGTCATTACAGACACATGGATCATAGAAAGAATTCTATTTTATATATTACCCATCCAACATAAGTGACATCTAGAATAAGACCAGTTATTACCTTACAGAATGATTTTATAGCCAGTTTCAGTTTGTGAATGCAGTTATTTCAGCCTGAATTAAACCATAAAACACATAGTCAGATGGTAATTTCAGACATGAGAAATGTATACAGGGAAAAAGTTAATGACCTACAGGAAACAGCCATGGGAGCAGAGGAATGGGTGACTAATGTAAAAGAATAACTTAAAATGTTCTCTCTTCATATATAAGATGTAAGAAAGAGAATGCTTTCCGACCTCTCTGAAATTCTATCCCTTATATTTCATTCAATTTTATAAGATTATCACAATGTCTTCCTAAAATCTTGAGGTATTATCAAAATAAGAGCAAGACTATTAGCTTAAATAGATCTTAGCCTAGAAAAAGAGTTGTGTACTTTCTGTTCTGTTCTGCACACTGATTTTTTAAAGGTGACAACCTGCTCATATCACAGTACTTTCTGAGACAAAATTTTTTTAAAAAATTGAATAAGTTTGGAGATTTACTGCCTTCAAAGCACTTATTTACTTATTCTCTGTTTATATTCCCAACCTAATAAAGCAGACAGACAAAAATAAGCCCTAAAAAGGGAGATACGACGTTATCTTATTTTAGGCTGAGCCTAGTTTCTTAGACTAACATGTATGACCAACTACTGCATTTTACATATATACATATATATACACACACACACAGAGTGAGAGAGAGAGCGCACACACTTGAGAGCAGACATAAGATATCCTAGGCCAGTGATTCTTTACCTTCTTTAAGTAACAGATAACTCTGAGAGTCTAAAAGGAGCTATGAACTCTTCTTTCCAGGAAAGTCCATATACTCCTATGTCCACAGAATTCTGAATACAGCTTGAGGGGTTTCATACGTGCCATATTTAGAAGGTGGTTTTTTTTTTTTTTTTTTGAGGAAGATTAGCCCTGAGCTAACATCTGCTGCCAATCCTCCTCTTCTTGCTGAGGAAGACTGGCCCTGAGCTAATATCCGTGCCCATCTTCCTCCACTTTATATGTGGGACGCCTATCACAGCATGGCTTGCCAAGTGGAGCCATGTCCACACCCAGGATCCAAATCAGAGGGCCCCGGGCTGCCGAAGCGGAACATTCGCACTTAACCACTGCGCCACCAGGCGGGCCCCTAGAAGGTTTTTTTTTTTTAAAGAGGATAAAAAGGTAAGACAGTTTCCCATCCTAAAGATCACATTCTCAAGAGGAGACATATAAACAAATTATTATAACACATAAGAAGATGTAGATGATTAAATCTAAGTACAGAGGGGAAAAGAATTATACCTATCTGTACAGAAAAGACTTCACAAAGGACATGATCCTTAGTAGGTTTAAAATATGACATATAGCTTGTCAAATAAAGAAAAGGCAAGACAAAGGGGAAAATTAATATTTAAATAGCACTATCTCAGGCATATATACACATTTAATCTTTAATAATATATATCAGTCACCTTTAATACCATATATACATGTGATTAAATATCTATTATATATATAAACATACAGCTATATAATGTAGATTATACAACATACACGTTTATGTGTACATATTCACATTTGATCTTCACAATATGTCTTATGGGCAGGTATTATTACCATTTTACAGATAAGGAAACAGGTACTTGAAAGACCAATTAAGTTGACCAAGATAACACAGCTTTTAATGGCGAAGCTGGGATTCACACCCAAGTCTGTATAATTCTTACTAGGACTTTCTAGACAAAGCAAACAGCATATAAAAAGGTACAGTCATGAAACCACAGAACGTGTGTAAGGAACAGCGAGTTCTTCCAGGTAACTGAAAAGTAAAAAGCTCAAAAGAAATATGATTTCAGAGGCCCCAGTCAACTAACTGTAACAAATGAAGAAAAAAACTTAAGAATAGCATAGTTATCTGGCTGGTGCACTTGGCTGAATGGTGATTTTATTAAAGAGAAAAAAAATACAAGAAGAGTGCAGGTTTGAAGCAGTAAAAAGGGGAGATATGTTTTAGATATGTTGACTTTAAGGTACATATGGAACCAGCCAGGTAGAAAGAGCCAGAGGGCAGCTGAAAATCTAAGTCTGAAGCTCCAGAAAAGAGGACAAGCCTGGATATCCTCAATTAAAAGATTTCATCAGTGAAAAAATAAAAGCATCAAGGACAGAACCCCACAAAACAAGGATTTTTAACAAAAAGAGAGAAAGGAGATAATAATAATGGGAAGAAGCCAAAAGGAAGTATCAGAGAAGAACGAACGAACCAGGGGTATGCAGTGTCATAACTATCAACCAAAAAGAGAACAGCTAACAGCATAAAATGCCACAGATAAAACAAAACAGTAATTAATAGAAAAGCAAAGGTCATTTCCAGATTTGGTGGGTATCAAGGGAGCTGGAGAAGTGAGTGAGGGGAGCTCAGTAGAGAAAGAGACATTTAAACTAGGCCTTGAAGGAATGGTATGATTTGAACATGCAGCAATGGAGAAGAATATTCAAGCCAGAGACGAAAGGTGGAACAGAGAACCAGAGGTAAGAATACACTGGGAAAATGTGCTGGGAAGATCAAGTAATTTCAGTTTTACTGGACCACTGGTATGTCAAGGGTAATAGTGAGTTAAAAGTCAATATAGTTAGGCCATTAACAGATAATAGCGGACCTTGAAAGTTAGACAAAAGAATTTACGAGTTTTGTTTTTTTTTTTTTTAAGATTGGCACCTAGGCTAACAACTTTTGCCAATCATTTTTTTTTTCTGCTTTATCTCCCCAAAACCCCCCCGTACACAGTTGTACATCTTAGTTGCAGGTCCTTCTAGTTGTGGGATGTGGGACGCCACCTCAACGTGGCCTGATGAGCGGTGCCATGTCCATGCCCAGGATCCGAACCCTGGGCCGCCACAGCGGAGCGCGCGAACTTAACCACTCAGCCACGGAGCCAGCCCCGCACTTACGAGTTTTGAACTCTACTATATAACAACTAGTCTAGAAACCAGGTACAGAATGAACTAGAAGAAAAAAAAGCCAGTTAAGACAGTATTTATAATATTTCAGATGAGATGTTATATAAATCTGAACTAGTTTGATAGAAGTGAAAACAAGGAGTGGGGATGACACACCAAACAGAAGAATCTGACCAATAGCACTGACCAATGCAGCTGTACTCAGCTTTCGCTAAAGTTAAATAACTGGATCAACCAAAAGGCAATGTCATTTCAAGATAAAGCTAAAATAGACTGATTACCCCTAAAAAAGCACCTGTAACTTAAGTGACATAGTATCTATAGAACTCATAATGAATACCAGAAATTCCCTTTTATCACAATAAGAAATTTATAAATCTCTAAACTGTCCAACTACTATTAAGAAGGTGAGTTTGTAGCTTACTCTCATAAAAGTATATTTGCACATAAGGCTTTGTCAGTTCCAAAACATTTATCAATTTTAATGTCCACTTTACATGATCTTACATAGAAATGTTTATATTACTTACCAAACCTATAAATACATCACTCTAAATTATGGGTTTATGAAATATGGCTTCAATTAGCCTTTAGGAAAACTAATAACATATCTTTGAAATTCAATGTCCCATAAATCTTAGGAGGTAAGTAAAACATAATTATAAAATTGAGGTAAGTAAAACACAATTATAAAATTAAAAATCTAAAAACAAAGAGCTTAAATTTCTCTAAATTAAACATGCAATAACTAAATATCAACCCATAAAAATACACATACAAATTTCAACAGATAAATGCAGAAAAGTTTATAGGATGGACTCTGTTAACAGCAGTTTTTTTTAATCTACAAAGGAGTCTTAACTAATATTTGCAACAAGCAAAATAATGAGAGCTTTTATAAATTAAATTTGACCCGTTAAACTTCTACACTTACAAACCTGGAAAAACACTGACCTTCCATGAAAACTTTAAAAACTTCAGTTGCCCCTAGAACTTAACTGAAGGACTGATTCACACTCAAAAACCTAAGAGACCAACCCAGTACTCTGAATAGGCAAAAATTATAATTTATCCATCAGCCCAGTTGTTTACCATTTCATGGCCTACACACAGAACTACATAATGTGTACGAAAGAAATATGAACATGAACTACTTTCCAGAAGTAAACAATTCATATAATTCATATCCTTTTCATCAAGATGAAAAAGAAAACTAATTATTTTCATTACATACTTGTGAAGTATGATTGCCTATTTAGTTCACTTTAACCATAAGAGAACCTAGGAAACAAATACATCTCTTTGGTTTATACCCAATGAATCCTAAAGGACATCAGGCTTAAACTCTAAACAATACTATTTACCATGACCAATAACAATGCCTTCTCTTTCTAAAGAAATGTAACTCAAGAATCATGTATATATAATATTCAATTAATGTAAAGATATCAAACATTTTTAAAGATAATCAAGGGATATAAATTTATGACTTACATAGTTCATGAAGCTAAGAAAAACAGAATTTCAATACAAGTGCATTTGACATCATAATATTGAATTAGGCCATAGCAAATATATTACAGTGATGATACAAAATTCTGAAGTACCTTAAAACACACAAATGTCTTAGCAATAGAGACACACTACTTATCAGAATCTAGCAAACACAAGCCCATAAGCTTAATTTTTCATGCCAATATTTTTTACTTTCAATGAAATTAACAAAATCCAGGCATCAAGAAGCAGAATATATAGGTACAGTAGATTATATATAGGTAAAGAGTGTTTTCATTAAAAAATCCTGGAATTTCCGTTGCCAAAAGTATGAGAGACTAGCTACCTGGCTAACCTACCCATAGCAAGCAATTAAAAGTACGGAGTAATATAAAAAAGGAAAAATCCACTTAACTGAGGATCTGGCAAAATAGTAAGAAATACTCAGGCAAAAACTAAGTACACTCTGTAACAGAGAGAGATAAGCCAATTTTTGCCTTGAAGACATTTTCTGAACTTTGTAAACCTCTGCTTTGAGGTTCATGACCTCAAAAGCACAGGAGATGAAAGAAAAGTTCAGAACCAACTCAAGGCCCTCCTTCACAAATTGAGGACCCCAAAAGACTACATATTTTCAAGGTAAGAGCGAACCAAAAATAATATACCCATCCTAGAACACAAGAAAGAAAACAGCCTGTATCTAACAGTGCAATGGATCAGGGGAAGAAGCAGAAAGGAAAGGAATAGAACAGAAGAGAACAAACAGAATGGAAAGGAAGAGCAAAAGGAAAGGAAAAGGAAGGGGGGGGGGGAGAGAAAGAAAGAAGAAACTAGAAACTCAGTGGATAGGTTTTACACCAGCTTAGACAATGATGAAGAAAGAATTAGTGAGATGAAAGATGAACCTGTAACTACTCAGACTGCAGCACACCAGAATGTGAAAAAGAGATGAACAGACATGGAGATAGAGTTAAAAAAAAAATGCTATTTATCTAATATTAGAGTTTCAGAAGAAGAGGAGAGAGTGGAGCAAAACCAATATTGAAAGAGATAATAGCTGAGAATTTTCTAGATGTGATAGAATTTTCCATAAGTGATTTGCTGGGTTTCTTGAATCTATAGACTGTTGGACTTCTTGAATCCATGCATTCAATCCATATACTCAAAAGGCCCAACACATTCTAAGCAAGGTAAATAAAAAGATATCCATACCTGTTACTTCACAGTGAAACTATAGAACACCAATTACAAATAGTAAATCATAAAGGTAGCAAGAAAGAAAAGACCATTTGTCTTCAAAGGAGCAACAATTAACGAAACCAACTAACTTCTCAACAACAATTATGGAAATTAGAAGACAGAAGAGTAATAATCACACTTTGTGGAGAAATAAAATGACTGTCAATCTAGAACTCTACGTGAAACTAACAAGAATAAGGACAAGCAGTTCCAAACAAGTTTACACTGGAAAAGTTTGCCACTAATGTCCCTCTCTATGGAAAAATTCTCAAAGATGTATCTCATACAGAAGGAAAATGATTTGAGATGGAGAGTCTAAGTTGCAGGAAGAAATAAAAAAAAGAAAGGTAAACATGGAGGTAAATCCAATATACTTTGTCTATATAAAATACTAATAATATTAACAATGCCTTGTGGAGTTAAATATATATATATTTTAAATACATAATACATATGCAGGTTTGGGGGATATATATGCAAAAAATACTGGACAATAGCATAATAACCAGACAAGAAATTACTGAACTTCAAATGTTCCACAGTCCTTGTGTTTTTCAAGAGGAGGATAAAGCTACTGATTTCCTTCAGGCGTTAGTAAGTTAAGGTTGCGTGTTAAAACTTCTAGGAAAACCACCGAGAAGAGAAGCAGAATGTGTAACTTCCAAACTGGTAAAGCAGGGGAAAAAAGAAACAGGAAAATCAATTCAAAAAAGGTGAAAAAAAAACAAAGAAAAAGAAATAAAAAATGGCAGTAAAAATAGAAAGCTAAAACCATGCTAGTAGAAAAAAGAACCATATATGTACATCAGTAATTACATTAAAATATAAATGAACTAAATGTTCCAATTCAAAGACAAGGATTGTCAAACTGGATAAACAAAATCTAGCATTATGCTCTTTATGAATGATATATGTAAAAAACATAAAAATTGAAAAAGAAGTACCAGCTGAATTCTAATCAAACTAAAACTGCTATATTTACTATCAGACAAAATGGATTTTGGAGATAAAAAATTCTAGAGATATAAAAACTATACAATGATAGAAAGTCCAATACACCAAAAAGATATTCTAAATATAAATGTACCTGATAACAAATCTCAAAACAGACAAGTAAAAAAGTTACAAAATTTCAACAAGTTTATAAACCTACCATCATAAGAGACTGTAATATTTGCATAATTTAATATTTATATAAAATATATGTATATTCTGCAGTTGTAAAATATAGTAGCTATATAGGTTCATTGCAGTAATGCTTCCCAAACTTTAATATGCATGAGCATCACTTGGGGATCTTATTAAAATGCAACTCAGGAATGACAGGTCAGGAATGGAGCCTGATTCTGTATTTTTAACAAGTTCCCAGGGATGTCAATGCTGCTCATCCTCAGATCACATTTTGCCACAGAGCAAGTTTCATCAAGTCACAAAGAATCTGTACTAAACTACTTTCTCTAGGGCCGTCACTTGTTTGGCCGTCACAAGTAAGTTAGGAGACAACAACAATAAAAATAACTAAGAAACCCCCCATGCTTAGAAATTAAGAAATACTTTTAAAATAACTCAAGGACAAGTTCATACTGAATATTAGAAAATATTTATAATTGAAGAATGTTTGTCAAAAATCAAAACTGGCAAGAGGCAGCTAATGCAATAATCAGATGAAAAATTATAGCTTTTAAGACTAATATTTGAAAAGAAAGGTTAAAATTAATGCAATAAGCATCAAATTTTTAGAAACAGAAGAGTAAACCCAACAAAATAGAGCAAAGAAAATAATCACAAACGATAAATAAATAAATCATAAAACAAACGAAGTTAAGAGTACCAACATTGTCAAAAGTTAATGCCTAAAAAGCAAGACGTTCTCTCCATCTCCCTCTTCTCTGCTTTCAGGTCTTTCAGATAAGCCTTGCCTCCCTAACATTATAGGCCTTTGCCCGCTGATCCCTTTTTGGACTCAGGCAATGGTCTGATATCCTTCCTGGCTATAATGCAGTGTTCACCTCACTCTCTCTCTCCCACTATGCTGACACTTTGTATTTAACCTTACAAAGATAACCTAGTTATAATTAAGTAATTTTCTGTAATTATTGTTTAACTTCTGTGACCCCACAAGATGGTAAGACTCATGAAGGCAGACATCTCATATGTCAAGAGTTTAGCTAAGCTACTCCATGATGCTGCTGCCTCAATATCCATTTGTTTGGTGAAGCAGCCTGTGGGGACCTTAAACTGACACCAGTCCTCTCATTCAAGCTCACTCCCTAGATGACAGCCCGTACAATCACAAGCAAATGTAACTTCCTGATATGACTTCCCTAACTACCTGTGATCAGCAGTCTCCCCTCCCTCCCAGGGCCTTCCCCTCATATATCCCATAGATAAGACCTCCATGGAGCTTACCAAAACCCTGCGCTTTTGGTCTGAATTGATCAGTCTGGCCTTTGCCTAGGAACCCCAAAGCACTCCACCCACAGACCCTAATAAAGGCATGTGCCCCAGATCCCATCAAGCTCTCTGCACTCTGCCTTGACCCTCCCATGTGGCTTCTCCAGGCATGCTGTGTACTTTCTCCAACACCTGTGAGTAATAAACTTCTCTATTTCAATTTCTCTTGTGGCCTGCTGTCAAACTATATCTCATCATCCAGCACCCTGTGTTCCACTTAAAATTGTTAATGTAATAAAGTCAAAGCATTGTCTATCTTGTTTGGTCTTCATTATGCCCGTCCCTCCATGTACTTGGTACACAATAAATACTTACATAATAGGATAAATAAATAAACCAAGAGAAGGTAGAAAGTAAATAGTCTCATCCCCTAACTTCAAACAGGATCACAACCAATGAGAATCTAGTCTATCTTTAAAAATTTAGGAGAAATAAAATTCATCAATTTCATCAAACATACTTCATCAAAGTTAAAGTACCTGTGTTTAGATCATAATACCAAAGATTTAAAATACTTTAAGATCGTTTCTTTAGAAACCTAATGGAAGTGCAATAAGTGTTTATTCACTAGACAAATGAACAATTCTATCAGCAAAAATTTCCTTACTTGCTGTGTGTTCACACAATATTACGGAAATGGTTGAAGAAGAAAAGTAACAATTGATTTAGCTGGCTAAAGAGTCTCTTAATAACCAAACTTCTTGTAATATTTAATTACAGCATATTGTCGTCTCAGTGATATCAGCCAAATTAAATTAAAATTTCTCTCCAAGCTAGCCGAATCACCTTTTACCCATTTTCCTTTATTCTGACCTCATACTTGACAGATAAAAATGATCAAAAGATCCATGTTAGGCAACAAACTTTTTAGAGGATGAAGATTAGGTAAAAATTTCACTATTTATTCACAGTTCTAAAGCATATCCCTAAACACCTTTCTGTTCTCATTTCTAAGTACTTTAGGCAGTCTGTGTTGTTTACCCAAATTACTTGGCCATTATTAAAGGTCTATTATCCAAAACAATCCATCTGAGGAGGTCCACAGTCACATTTAATTCAAGAGAACAAACCTCAAAGGACTTTTCATTTGAATTTAAATGAAAGAAATTTTCACAATGAAATTATTAAAAATGATTATAGCTTCACCTTGGCAATGCCTTAAAGAAAAATTTTAATACATACTGGCTGCCAGCCAATAGAATAATGTAAATTAATTACAGAAATGAGAGTGAGACTAATAAAGACTTTGATTAGGCATGATAGCAATGCCCAAATTATGCAGGATTTTATAAATGCAATTAGTTTATAGGATTTATTCAAGAGCATATCCTAATAGCAGGTACAACCTTTAGTACTCAATGTAAAGATTACAACAAAATATCCAGAGGAATATCATAAGGGTCAAAATTAAAATCTCCAAAATTATAGTCCAATAATGTGTTTTATACTTTGATATTCAGGAATCCACAAAAATGAAAAAATCTCAAACACTTCTAAACTTTAAAATGAAATTCCACAAGTAGCCATCATTTACTGAGTATTCATTGTGTGCCAGTCCTCTGGGTGTCACTTAAAGAAGCAGGGTTTGGGAGAGTAAGAATGGATGCAAGGGGAAAGCTGCTGAAGTCATCTAGAAAAGACATGATGGTGGACATGACTGGGATAGTAACCAGAGCAGTAGAGAGAAGTAAAAAGATTCCTGTGTTTGAAAATATTTGCAAATCATATATCTGACAAGGGGTTAATCTCCATAATATATGAGGAACTCACAAAACTGAACAATAAAAAAACAAAAAACCCGATCAAAAAATGGGCAGAGGAGATTAAGAGACATTTTTCCAAAGAAGATACACAGATGGCCAATAAACACATGAAAAGATGTTCAACATCACTAATCATCAGGGGAACGCAAATCAAAACCACACTAAGATATCACCTAACAACCATTAAAATGGCCATAATCACTAAGACTAAAAATAACAAATGTTGGAGAGGGTATGGAGAAAAGGGAACCCTCATACACTGCTGGTGGGAATGCAAACTGGCACAGCCACTATGGAAAACAGTATGGAGATTCCTCAAAAAACTAAAAATAGAACTACCACATGACCCAGCTATCCCACTACTGGGTATCTACACAAACAACTCAAAACCAACCATCCAAAGTAACATATGTACCCCTATGTTCATTGCAGCACTATTCACAATAGCCAAGACATGGAAGCAACCTAAGTGCCCAGTGACCGATGATTGGATAAAGAAGATGTGGTATACATATATACAATGGAACACTACTCAGCCAGAAAAAAGGACAAATTAATCCCATTTGCAATAACATGGAAGGACCTAGAGGGAATTATGCTAATCGAAATAAGCAGTCTGAGAAAGACAAACACCAGATGATTTCACTCATATGTTGAATATAAACAAATACATGGACAAAGGAAACAGTTCAGTGGTTACCAAGGGAAGAGGGGTGGGGGGCGTGGGCACAGGGAGTGAAGGGGAGCACTTATGTGGTGACGGTCAAGAAATAACGTACAACTGAAATCTCACATTGATGTAAACTATTATGAACTCAATAAAAAAAATTGAAAAAAAAAAAGATTCCCATGTTTGACTAAACCTAGAACCTACAGAATTTGTGATGAATGGGTTGTAGAATAGATAACCTCCTGTTCCACAAGGAGGGAACAGGAACAGAAAAGGATTAGAAAAATCAAGAATCTCAAGAACTCATGGTACTCCGCAAAAAGGAAGCAACAGGAATGCAGCATGTACAAAAGAGAACAGCATCGAGAGCTGGAGACACTGTTTGAGAAGATCAAATACCCAGTATTCAAAACAAAGCAGAAAGTGCCTGAAAACTCAACCTGGTTGAGCACAAAGTGCAAGCTGACTTAAAATCTACATTAGCAACAATAGTGTTCATCAGAGACACCAGTCCAGAGACAAGCCAAGTGTGAGCAGAACAGATCAGTCAAGCCTCTGGTTATGCTGGTCCTATTGTCCTGTCAGTCTCATATTCCTACGGGCCCCTGTCTGGCCACTTGAAAATTCCCAAAGTAGAAGAACTGAATTGACTGTTTCCAGCTACAGCTAGGCTAGGAGTCCAAAGCAACAATTTCCGGAGTGAACAGGCAGACCGGGAGAGTGACGCAGGCAGTTCTGTCAGCTTCAAGTCTGGCCTCGGCCTCTAGTCTCCATACCAGAGACTTCAGATCACACTGAAATTTGTCCCAGTCTCATACTGCACTGTTCATCCACAGACCCTATATCTAAAGTCTACTCCCCGCCGGCCCCTCATCCCACGCCATCCTAAGTGAACAGAATGAGGACTTCTGCCCTTTAGAAGATTCAGACATGGGGCTCGCTGTGAACCAGTCCTAGGCCTGGTTTTCTGGACAAAACATGGAGCCCTCATCCTGGTGAAGAACAAGAATTCCAGACTCCAAAGGGAGGCTGATGCTCTAGACTTCCCAGATTCCAGAACTAGGATCTGAAATTATAAAACAGATGTCAACTAAGAACACTTACTGATCCCTTAAAGATACTACGAGGACAGTACATACGGTCATAAGATTCTTTCATGTTGTTTGAAGTTTGTCTATTTTCCAACTGCATAGTATTGTTTTATATAAATATACCCCCAAAATATCAAACTTTCTCATTTTGGTGGACATTTAGGTTATTTCTAGTTTGAGGCTATTATAAACAATGTAGCAATGAACATTATTTTACACATTAAAAAAATACAACATGACAGCTTAAGAGCATTTCAATCTACCATGCTACCACTAATTTGTCCATGGTCAGCTAAAGAAAACTGGATTTTCAATGCACTAAAAATTACCGTCATCTTCAAAATGACCAACATTTTCTTATGTGTGAACATATAAATATGAAATCTGACACTATTTAGAGTTAGAGAACAAGTTTGCTCTATGCTTACATTAGTAAAGTTAATAAATGAACTATGTGTCAACTTTAAGTCTCCTTTCCATTAAGTCACAGAAACAATATAAATTATCATCTAAATTAAAATAGCTTTGCTGAAAACACATACAAGAATATTCATTGCATTCCTTTCCCTGAATTTGTGTCGGGATCGCTCCCCAGAAACAAATCTGAATATGGAAACATAGTACAGCATGTGATTCTTTTGAGTTTCCAAATACCTCTAAATGGATACTTCTGTAAAATAAATCTCACTAACATGTTATAGGAGAACGTCAAGAATAAAAAAGGGGAAAAGTCCAGAAAAAAAAAAAAGAATATTCACTTTAGGGCTGTTTATAACAGCAAGAAACACGGAGAAAAATAACTGGCTACATGAATACTGGTCTATCCATGCAAAAGAGTACTGTGCAAGGGCTAAAATGAACTTGAATGATCTACTAGTACTCCCATAGAAAGCCCTCCAAGTTCTTGTGGAAAAAAAGTAAGAGGAGTTAGTATGTATTTACAGTATGCTGTCATTTGTGTAAAAAGAAGAGGAGGAATCATTCACATTTTATATGCCTGGGAAATATCTGGCAGGTTACAAAACAAAATGTAAAACAAGTTATATTAGGGGAGCGGGAATAGGGGACTAGGGTAAAGAAAACATTTTCACTGTATACCTTTAATATTATTTCCCTTTGCTGTCAGGCCTTTCTACTACATATGTGCGTATATGTGCCTGTTTATCTGTCAAAAACAATAAAAAGTGTATTTTCTGAGGCCAAAGAAATATAACTCAGAAGCCTAGCTAAACCGAAATTTATGCTTTGGTATAAGAACACTAGGCAATGATTCCTACTGTTACTGAGTCAAATAGAGCCTAAGATTTTTTTTTCTTTGCTAATTCTGGATTATGAATGCTAAAGAGTCAGAGCACCATCTTCGTCTTATAGAAAAAAGATTCACTGTTAAACCTTCATTTTTCAGTAATAGGAGAAAATCCCTACAAAGCCCTTATTTTAAAATTTTTAGTGTATTCTATTATAGTCTAAAAATCAAACCACTGTCTTTTTAAAAAGCAAGTTCAGAATCAGGCCAAATACTCTAACATAAAATACTATAAGAAAAATCAATTTAAACATTAACTGATAATAATTAAAATATACAGAAAAGGACCAAGTTTCTCTTAAGTATTATAGTTCTTCCTATTAATATTTATCTTCTACGTTTATAGCTGTTTTTAGAGAAAATGTAATTTATTAGATCAGTACTGTGTCAGTTGGACCATGCAGTTAAAACCAGGCACCACGATTCACCTAGTGGAAGCAACTCTTACAGACACTATAACCAGAAAAAAATTTAAAAATAAACTCAGACCTCAAAATTTGGAAGAACACTTAGATGTTGTCTAGTCCTTCAATTTATAGATTAAATAACTGAGTTTCAGAGATGTTACACAGTTAGTTGAAGGCAAAGCCAGAACTCCCCCATTCCATGGTCAGACAAACTTGACTTCAGACCACACTATAAACCTAATCTTCAAAGTCACGACAAATATCACCATCACATCCCCTATTATACGTTTTAATGAAGACAGAAACTGCCACAAATCACTGAAAAATCCACATAAAGATTAATACTTACTTGTACAGTAATAAGTCACAGCTTTACAGAAGTTATCATCTTAGTTATTTATAAAAACTGGCTCCAGAATAAAAGAAGGTGAGTTAATAACCTTGGAGGTAAGAAAAAAAAATACAGAAAGTAGCAAAAAGAAGCTATCTGGCAAGCTTCCATTGAAATAATCTGTGGAAAGATATTACAAAATTATCACACTACAATGGAAATCTAGTTTATGTCCTAGGAAAAATGTCCAATGTGGATACAAAGTAGAAGGCACAGAAAGTTTTTAAACATAATCCATTCTGCCTATTCTAAGACAGGTATGTGAATATGAAATAAGTCACCTTCAAGTTTTACCTCAAATATAGATCAGACCAATAAATTCAGTTAATGTTTACTATTACTATGTGCAAACCACAGATTAATTTCAAGAAAAATATCGCAATTTTTTCTTAAAAATGTGTGGACTCAGGTTCTGAGCTCTTGTAGCTGTGTAACACAGATTCTACTGGAAAAACAGGGTTAGCAAAGAGAGTAATGGGATATTAATAAAATGACCGATTTGTTGTCCTAGGTTTTCCTGGCCAGGAGAATGGAGAATGGAAAAACTGAACCATGAAATCAAAAAGGCATCTGTCTTCCAGGTTTCTCTCTGCCAATGTCTTGAGAAAAATGTTTGAACTTTCCTGTTGGCTTTGTATGCAAATAGCTCCAGATGCAAAGTGAACCACATCTAAGTTCTTTGGTTCAACATCTGCTGGTCCAATTCCCATTATTCCTTCTAAAGGGTCGGCTTGTGACAGGCAGTTTAGTTTGCCCTCTACATAAGCTGTTTTGAAGGAGCTAATTTGGATTAAAGTATCTATCTGGACCACTTGTTTTTCCCTTTGATGGTCAATGCATTCTAATGTGGTCTGTGTAGTGCTACAAGGAACGTAGCAACATATTGGAAAGGACAGTATTCAAGGTTTTGCCTCCCACCTCGCCTTCTAAACAACTTATATTTATACACTTAAAAGTAAAAAGTGAACAGTCTTTTGTCTCTAAAACAGCACCACCCGCACTGTACACAACGGCAACATGACACTTTCCGACCTCATATTCTTTTCATGCAAACTCTATCAAAGCTTTGAAGTTAAAGTTACTGATAAAAGAGCTTGCCAATATTAACAATACACTTCATGAAACATGTCATTTGAGAAGACAATTTTCATATGGCATCACTGAAAATGGAATAAGGTCCATAGTACGTGGCACATAGAGTCTGATACACAGTATACTTTCAAATATATGACAAATGAGTGAATTAGTGAATTAATGAACAAACAAACTAGAGAAGTAATTTTAATAAATCCCATGGATTCTGAAACTTTGGGTCTGCTGCAATCAAAAACATACTGAAGCCAAACTAAGACTAACAGTCTCATGTTCTTAGACCTTGTAAGGTCAAGTGAAGACAAAATGTTTCCTTCAAGAGAGAAGACAACTTGCATTGGAAGTGGAGAAAAGGGAAGAAATCAGAATATCTATCTACATACATTTACATTCTGATAGATATATTTGCATTTATATGTACATATATACATGGTGTGTATCAAAAGATAGGCATTCATTTTGAAAAGTTAGTTTCCTAAAAAGTAGAGCATTACCAGTCTTATAAAAACTTATAAGAGTTAATTGAGAAGGATTTCAAAAATAAAAAAGATTTGTTAGCCAAAAAACAAAATCTTTTTCTAAAAATACACTTCCATTAGTAGCCAAATCAAAAACTTTCTGACATAATACGCTACACAAAATCTAGAATGATTTTCCTTTGGAAAAATGTTTAGAAAAACAAATAAGAAAATAAAAAAGGAAATGGGCCAGCCGAGTGGTGCAGCGATTAAGTTTGCATGTTCTACTTCAGCGGCCCGGGGTTCACTGGTTCAGATCCCAGGTGCAGACCTACACACTGCTTGTCAAGCCATACTGTGGCAGGTGTCCCACATATAAAGTAGAGGAAGATGGGCATGGATGTTAGCTCAGGCCCAGTCCTCCTCAGCAAAAGAAGAGGACTGGAGACAGATGTTAGCTCAGGGCTAATCTTCCTCAAAAAAAAAAAAAAAAAAAGGAAGTAAAAGACCTAAATACTACTACTATTGTTTCTAGATCCCTAATATTTTGAACCAAAATTTAGTCTAACCTCTATTGTCCTCTACTGTCACCTGCTGACACGAAGTATGAGCAAGGAAGAAATTAGGGGAAAAAAATGGCAAAACAGCTGTTCTCTCTTTCTGAGAATCTGTGACTACTCTTATTAATCATTATTTCCAGGTCATTTGTAGGAACTGGGAATGACCAGGAAAGCTAACTGAGCCCCACAGGAAATAGCTTCTTAGCCATGTTTGAGTAATTATCTAAGATTTCCAAGATTACTATATTTTTTAAGAAAAGTTTAGGTTTGCCTTCCTCTAATTTGTGATTGAAAGACTATTTAATTACCCCCTAAAGAATTAAAAAATAGTAATCAAAGAGTTACTTGAAAGTAAATCTGCTCCACTAATCATCAAGAAACAATTACTGAGCATTGCTTATTAACAAGGCTCAATGCTATACAGTCCTGTCCCACTTAACAGGGACATGTTACAAGAAACGTGTTGTTAGCCGTTTCATTATTGTGCAAACATCACAGAGTGTACTTACACAAACCTAAATGGTAGCCTACTACACACCTAGACTATTTGGTACCAATCTTATGGGACTACCATCGTACATATGGTCTGTGATTGACTGAAACAGTATGCAGCATATGCCTGTCCTAGGTGCTTAGGATTCAAAAAGGTTTAAAACAGTCTCTGCCATCCACAGCTTAGACTAAAATAGACATGTAGAAATAGAAATCATACTGGTAAAATATTTTTAAAAAATACAAATTAGTCTACCCATGGTCACAGCAGCATTGTTTATAATAGCCAAAGGAAGCAACCCAAGTGTCCATCGACAGATGGATAGATAGGTAAAATGTGGTCTCTACATACAGTGGAATATTATTCAGCTCAAAAAGGAAAGAAATTCTGACACATGCCACAACATGGATGAACCCTGAGGATATTATGCTAAGCGAAAGAAGTTAGTTACAAAAAGACAAATACCATACAATTCTATTTATATAAGATATCTAGAGTAGTCAAATTCATAGAGATAGAAAGTAAAACGGTAGGTGCCAGGAGCTGGGGGGAGGGGGAAATTGGTAGTTTAATGGCTACAGAGTTTCACTTCTACAGGATGAAAAAATTCTAGAGATTGGTTGCACAACAATGTGAATATACTTAACAATAACGAACTGTACACTTGAAAATGGTTAATATGGTAAATTCTGTTATATGTATTCTGCCACAATTTAAAAAGATATAAATTGGCATAAGCTAAGCAAGTGGTACAGAAAAAAAAATGATACACTAGCCCAGAAGAAGGAGCAGTTATAAGATACAGAACAAATTCTTGAAAGCTCTATATCCTTTTCTTGAAAGAAAAGTAAGACTCAAGAAAGCAGACGAGAGATGAGGGAAGGCGTTAGAATCAAGAGCAGTGGCAAAGAGCCAGGAACAGACACCATCTAGGAATACAACATAGATCACAGTTTAACTGGCTCAGGGGCTGCAAACAGAACAGCCATGGAAGACAAGCTAGAGGGTAAGGCTATGAAATAGAGAGGAAAACACCTGAATAAAGGCAATTTTTCTCACTTGAGTAGCTTTCACTAAAACAAAGTAATAATTACCACACTTACTGAGTGTAAAAGCAGGAGGAAGAGGAGACTGATAATTTCATATTCATTCACCTCTTATTTACATTCTCCAACTCCTATGATAACGGGACTGCAGAGACACATTTTATAGGTTAGATGTGCTACATTAAAGAGATATGGGCCTAGAGATAATAGTTTATGAAAAGAACTAACACGTGCATTTCATTTATTCTGACTGGCAATTTATTAATTTCATCAGCAGCAATACATATAAATTAACATTTTAAAAGATCCTACTATCTAAATGATACTAATATTACAGCAAGATGCAAGTCCTGAGGTACCCTGACTCATTAACAGTTTTGAGGCTATACACAGACACTTAGAGAGAGAGTCCAGCTGCTATCATGAAATCCTCCTCTCAGGAATGCCAGCCCTGAAGCAGGAGAATCACTAGCGCCCTGAGCCCACCACACTCTTGATTTAACACACGCTTTATCCTAACCCCAAGAATGAAAACTTCTATTCTCCCGCAAGCACTTCAAAAACTTAAACCAAACGTTTCAGGGTAATCTTGGATTTTAAGCTGTGGTAAAACTTGGTTAATATTCAGCCCTTTAAAAAATATGTTTCATATAGATTACGGACAGCTAGGGCGTACATAGAGAAACAGACAAAAGGAGAATATTAGCTCTTCCTTAAACTGAAAAGAATCTGCTTTAGATCTCTTGAAAGCTCCTATCTGCTCTGGACTTTAGTGTAGAAGTGATTAAATTGTATGCTAATTGAGTTGTTCACATCACTCTTGTCTAAACAACCTGCAGATACCTGAGTTAGAGGCAGACTTCTCCAGCAGCCAGAGGAAGACAAACTCGCTTCAACAGAGGGGAAAGACTGCTTTGGCTGAGCAAACACCTACCATGCCTTTCACTTCAGCTCTTGGCCAGGTTTGTTTCCTTCCACTTCCACGAGTTACTGAGGAAATCTAGAAATAGTTTCTTCAGATTTCTTTAAGGGAGTGAGGGAGAGACTGTGTGTGTGTGTGTGTGTTTGTGTGTACACATTAGAGGGGTTGTTCTTTAATTCTAATTTCATCAGGCTCTGAGGACATGACCAACAAATATATAGACATAGGTAAACGTGACATATAATATTCACTCTTGAAGAACAGGAATTGGATAATTTGCCCACAATATACAATTCTCTACTACACTGCCACAATAAATAGGAAAATAGACTGTTCCTGCTTTCATACGAAGTAAAGAAGTGCAATTTGGCTTCAACTTCCAATCTACTGAAACCATTTCCTTAAAAGCCACTTATGACTGTCTGTGGGTTTTTCTCAGTCTCACATTTCACTGACCTCTCTACAGCCTTGGACACCAGCGACCATACCTTCCTTAAAATCTCCTACTCCTGATGTCTGTGTTACAGCACTAGCCCATACACTCCTGCTCTCTCAAGTCTTCTGTCTCTTTCTTCCTCCTGTTCCCTAACTATGGATATCCAAATTTCTCTCCTTCATGGTATTCTCGCTATATACTGTTTCACCGTGATCTCCTACAACTTTAACTGTCATATCCATGGGAAAATTCCCAAACCAAGACCTCCAGCCCAGAGCTTTCTCCTGAACTCTAGGTACCTTAAATATACATGTCTAAGACAGATTCATTAAGGCCTCATGCTGTCCCAAACCAATTCTTTTAAATTCTCTATTTTTGTTCATGGTAATACCATTCTTTCAGAACCAAGGACTGAAACCTCAAAAATCAATTTTGACTCCTCCTCCTCCACCCTCACATCCAGTCAGACAGAAAGTCCTGCTGATGCTTATTTCAAAAAATAGAGTTACTGAGAAAGAACTGAGACAGAATCTGAAAGACTAGATTTTATTCCTAAACATAATTATCTGTACCAAATTCCAAAACTTTTATAAGCCATCATTTCAACATCTGTACAAGAAGAATAGTGTAGTTGCCCTACCTACCTTACCTTACAGTAAATAAATATGTGACAGCAGGCTGAAAATCATAAACTATTACATAAATATCATTATCCCAACTCTTTCTATCGGTTTCCACTTCCACCCCAGTCTAGTCACTCAGTTACTTATTCAGTCATTTTTTTTCTTTAATTATTCTTTATACAAATATTTGACGGCCAAACACAGGGTAGCACTATGCTCAGCATTTAAAACACAACACAATAGGACAGACATAGTGCCTAACCCCACAAAACTTACAGTTTAACATGAAAGTCAGAAAATGGGTGCACGTAGACGTGGCAGGGTTCCCTGGGAAGGTTTCCCAGAAAAAGAAATATTAAAGCAAGAAACAACACATGAAACACATAGGAGTTAGTAAGTTAAGGGGGAAAGAGTGGCAATGGGAAGCTAGGTGAGAAATTCCAGGCAAAGGAAACAACGTACATAAGGTCCTCAAAGAAGAATGAGCAACCCAACTGTTTCACCCTCTTCCCCACATTTATACCTTTGTTCTATTTCCATCAAAACCTTTCCCTACTCTCTCATCTCTGCCTATTGAAATTATATGCATCCTCAAAGCCCAGATCCACAAGATATACCCAACTTCAAGGACAGTGCTTGACTCATACCAGACATGAAATAAACATTTGCTAAACGAATGGATGACAAAATCATCATTCTTCCCAAATCAAAAATGTGCTTCATATTACAAATATGTATGTGTCCGCCCTATCTTCCTTTGAAGTAAAGGGCATATCCCCATAGTGCCTAATACATAATAAGCACTGGAAAATATTTTTAGGATGAATAACTCTAACAATCTAAGACTATACAGAGCTGTTAAAGAAGGATATTTTCATCTACTCCTGACTTTACAAGGATTTGGCAGAACAAAAAGTCTAGAAAACTCAAAATATTATTTAGACATGGATTAATATTGAACAGTAGGTCTTCCACAAAATATCTCTCAATAATGGAATTTATTTTTGTATTTAAATTCTTGAATCATTTAACACTTTTAAATGACTTTTCTGCAAAAAAAAATTCCAAATTTAAATACTAGTGGCAGTGATAAATTATTTTTAGAATATAAGAAGAAGGAGTCTTTAATTAATGAACTGAACAACCTAAAGAAATTATTTGGCACCTCACTTTCCTAAAACTAAGACAAATTAGGAAATGTAAATTGTACTTCAATTTCATTTAATGTTCATGATATCATTTTGGAATCATGTCTCAAGCCACCATTGCAGATTTTGTTATGCAATTCATAATTTGTTATGAAAAAAATCTAGATTAAATCTGGGTCATTCCATTTTTCAGATCAGAGAAGTCCAAGTACAAAGGTGGAAAGAGGGCTTCAAAGAAAAGGCAAAAATGTTAAATAACACACAAAAAAATTCCTAGTTACTATATAATAGTACCTGTAGGAAAAGCAGCCCAAGGAATAGCAGGAGATGTAGTTTGGGTTTCACCGTTTCCACCATCAAAAATCTCTGCAGCCTAGAAAACAAACGCAAAATTATTTTAGATGATCTGAAAAGTAGAAATGCTTTTTAAACAGTCAAGCTTCCCAGTTCTACAAGCATATTCTCTGTAAGAAACCACACATTTTCAAATTTCCTCTGCACACTCGATTGTTTTTCAGTCTTCATTGCTACCACCCCAACCACTACTCGCCATCTCCAGTAGTCATGCCCCATTATCTTTAAGGAAAAATCTTTCTTTCTTACTCAAATATATCTCCTGCACATGAAATTTTTATTTTATTTATCCTTAATCACATTTTCACTTGTGAACTTTGTATATAAGTACTCTAACTCATCACAACACTCAACCATTATATACGAAAAACATATTTTTCTTTAAAAGACTAGAGACTAAACCTTTTTCATTAATTAGCACACGACCTAATTAGAGATCAATCTAAAGAAAGAGGATTCATCTATATTCTTGATTTATCTACCAGCTGAACCTACTAGCACTCAACATTTACAGAATTCCTAAAGCTGACTTGTGAAATTAACAAACCCTCCTATTAAACAGTTTTACAACTATGGGACAGTCAATTACTGAATGCTGAGTTTGTGGGTAAGAGTGCAGAGTTTTTTGTCTCTTAAGTGTCCGGGTCACAGCAAAATTATTTTTTTAAAAAGCCAGAATTTCAATTTGGATTCTGCACTGAGTTGTCAGCCAAGGAGAAGTCAACTGGGGCAATCTGCCACAAGAGCTTAGTGACATAGAATACAGTAGCTACTTTCTAAAAACTATGAAAATGAACACGGTTTATGTAACCAAGTATAAAGACCATCCACAGTTCTACAACAAGATGTGGAAAAAAAGAAACCTAACGAGCACAATTAAATTGGAATGGATGGTTAACCCTGTACCTATGTAATATTGAAAGGAAAAGATCCATTGAATACAGCATTGAAGTATAGGTGTTACTCTAAAGAGCACTACCTACTGTATTTTTTTCTGAAATAATAAATCAAACGGTTTAAATAAAGGAAACAATATTAAACTTTAACCTTTAAATAAGTGACAACTTCTAAACAATAAACTAAGATGATATCTGAAACATTTTCCTCAAAACAGAAGGAATTTTAACAAAATTTTCAATGTTACACTTCAGTAACATAAACAAGATTCAATCACGCAATGAAATCCAAAATATTAAAGAAAATGCAGAAAACATACAAATGTGCTAAACAAAACCACTTTTAGATGAAATGCAGAAAACAAGTATGTCCATATTCTAAATATCTCCATATTGACAGATATTAAAGATCAACAGAAGAGAAAATGATCCTAACCTAAAAAAACTCACACCACTCTTTCACGGTATTCAGAACACTGAATATATATTTAGTATCTTATTCCTCCTATTAAGTCATTAATTACACTCCCTATTTTTAACAATCTCCTTTTTTACCAAATTCCAAATTAGGTGAAAGTCTTACTAAAAAAAAAAAAATCACAGAGCTCACTTGATGGGAGTTCCAGGACTTGAGCTCAGGCATCCTGACTCCTAATCCAGAGATTTTCCTGCAAGACTATACTGGCTCCATAAAAATAACTGGGTTACAAAATATTTCAATAAAAGGAACACACACTGAAAAGGATTAAGGAAAAGACAGTGCTTCTTCAGCTAACAATTTCCACCTACAAAGCATCCAACTCAAACCTGAGAGAATAATCTAACAACACACACTAATTAGCTCTGCAAACCACCGAACAGCTATATCGTTAATATACTAAATCAACTCATTACAGGTGTAAACATGAAAATGTGTGACAGATCTGCAACACTCCTCCCTCCCCTCACAAGTATTTCCTAAGAGACATGTATCCCAGCAAAATAATCTGCTGACAATTTTTAAAACCTCTTAGTGCTTCTACTAGTAGCACTTAATTACCTCCATTTAAACCATTCCTATGGGCATGAGCAAATGTTCAATAATAATAAATCAGAGAGGATATATTTCAATTTTCCTTGATTTCATGTTTTTATTCCAGAATTACAGTCAAAATGATTAAGAAAAGATCAAGAATGCCAATGATAAATACATTTTCAAAATAATATACTCCACTATAATCCCACAGTTAAAAAAATTACATAAGCAAAATAGGGTAAATAATAGCGCATACCTCAAAACCACCAAAATCATCATCATCCATTCTCCAAGTTCACCTGAAAAATATTAGAAGACATTGAAACAAGCCCACACACAGAGACATTTATGTCAAAACACTTCTCTGACTTAAATGTATATACATTTTGATTTGTAAATTAAAACTATTTCATCTGGGTTTTAAAAAAATCTCCTTTTTTAAACCATATGAGTATACATTTTTTAACGGAAAAAGACTGAGTTTTGGGGCAAAATTAGCCATTCTGGCAAAATTAGCAACTTCTGTGACTTTTTCAGCAACCATGTATTTTGCCATTTTATGTTGAGACGCCAGGAGTGGAAAAATATTCTTTTACATTTTAATCTGCCTTGCCCAAATTGGCGCTAGGGCTCAATTCAATAATGCTTCCTGCTTTTTGCATCTATTCCTCAGTTGTCTGGCAACATCAGCACAAACTCCAGCTAAGAACAGGACTGCGGTGAATTTTTGGAAATGTGTCCCCACCACAAAGGTTCTTCCCTCGGTTTCATGGCCGAGGTTGATTTAGATTTTCAAAATTGATCAGCATTTTTGAGCTGTGGCCACAACTTCTGGAGCATTTTGATATGTGTATTTTTAGCTGAAATTGCTTTGCACTTTTGGAAAAATGTGGAGCAAGTTACTAGGCTGATCAAGATAAATCAAGTCATGTATTCATGGGAGAGCAGGGAGAAAAAACTACAAGCAAATACACAGAATTCCTCTCTTCTTTATCCTTAAAGTAAATAAGAGGGAGAAGCAGTAATTCATGCTTTATTTTGTCCTAAATGTATATGATAAAAATAGAAACAGAAAACCATGAGTACTTGGGCTTTAAAAAAAAAAAGAAGAAAAAGGAGAACCTTTTATCTAATGAATCAAGAAAGAACTAAAAACACCTGGAAAGGTAAAACAAGTAATAGGTGCCACACGTTAAAATGAAAAATAAATTCACAATAAATTGTGAATCATAGCTGCAAGTGATACTCTGGTCAATAATAACTGGTTTCCTTTTCCAGCTTTCAAAAGTGAACATACCAAATATTAATTATAGCTTCCTTGACTCAGTAATATAAGATGGACTTGACTACGGGAAAACAATATTCTCCAACTTCTAAAAAAGCACGTAAACAAATTAAACCATATGTTACGCAGTAATTCTAAAGGCATTTTCTAAGGCATTTTGCTTTGAGTGATGAAGCAGTAGTCATCTATAGCCTTGCTTTGCCTTGTCACTAAATTAATACTAATGCCTTCAAAAATAAAACTCAAAAAGAGTCAAAGTAAAATAAACAGGAAAAGACAATCTTGAGGGTTGTTTTGCTTTAAAAGTCAAAGAAAATTTATTTTCACAGAAATTCAGTAGGTAATGACACTAAAAGGAATATAGGTAGACAGAAATATACTATAAAAAGGAAGGACATTAAATTAGCCAGAATATAATACCAGCATTGTCACCATTACCCACAATTTAACAATCTGATGAAAATTTTTTAAAAGATGTATTTCTCCAAAAATCAAAGCTAAGCAAGTCATCCACATACAGCACTTAAAAAAATATAAACCAGACTTTCAGAAACGTTTGATGGTGGTTAGTTTGAACTGGAATTCACATTAATTTTGTGTTGCAAGCGAACAGAAATCTGTATGCGATTATATTTTTCATGAAGAAATTATGAAAGAAGAGTGATATGGATACTGAGAATTAACCAACTCCAACTATAAACACCAAGTTTGTCTTTTCCACACGTATCCCACGAATCTCAGGAGACAATAAAAAAAATATATTTTTAGCATCTACAAATACTGTACCCAAATAAAATGGTTTCAAAAGAATGGAATTTTTAGAGTAATACTTCTACGTGTTTTTGTATGTCACATCCAAATAAATTATTTGTAAGGTACCAAAAAATTTGAAAACAAAAACAAATACCCGTGCCTAACAATCATTTCAGCTTGTATGCTTGTGGTAATGAACCAAATACCATCAGTTTCCTAAGTACTGATTTAGCTCTACAAAAGAACATATTAGTGACCACTGATGTTTTCCATACCCCAGCAACTTTCACATATTACAACGCAGATGACAGTCTTCCTCTACTTTACTTCAAAGAAATATTAATACACTTCAAAACATAGTAGTTTCTCAAAGGACAGGACTAGAGAAATAAACATTATTATTTTAAAGCAATAACCTTTCTCCAAATAACTTAGTTTGAAATCCTACAATAGTTTGTTTCCTTCTGAACATTTTAAAGAGCAGGAAGAAGGAAAATTAACAGCACTGATTTGCAAAAATCAATTTTACAAAATACAAAAACTAAAAGTTAGTTTTTAAAAAGGAAATATTACAAGTGTGGGCTTCTTTATGGATTTAGATACTCCAATACATTTAAAATATTATTTTATCTAAAGTGCATTTATAGTTTTTAGAATATTTCTAGCACTTAACATTATATCTCATCAAACTACAAATATACCCATCATCTAAGTTATAGAATCATGAACTCCACCAAAAAGTTAACAGATCACATAGTTTATTCTTTTATGTCATGGCAGGAGGAGAGATGTATACTTTGTTATGATTAAGTATCTATACTGAAAGATTTCAAACATCTAGGTTTAACAATTCTCAGACTTATTTATATATGAATTTAATCTTTTGTTGCACTCTTGTATTAATTCTCTTTTACTGTCCTCAGAATTTAACCTACTGCTGATATTTTATGAGAAAAACATACACATAACACTTAATGTAACAAACTTTCATTGCACAACTCTGTGAAAGAGATCACTCAAGATCCTTAAGGAGTTATGGTGGGGGTTGGGGGGGGCAGAGTGTAAGAAAAGCATGCAGGGGCCAGCCCAGTGGCATAGCGGTTAAGTTCACATGGGTTCAGATCCCTGGCACAGACCCTCCCACGGCTTATCAAGCCATGCTGTGGCAGGCATCCCACATATAAAATGGAGGAAGATGGGCACAGATTTTGGCTCAGGGGCAATCTTCCTCAAGCAAAAAGAAGAGGATTGGCAGGGATGTTAGCTCAGGGCTAATCTTCTTCAAAAAAAGGAAAAAGCATGCAAATTTAAGTAACACGGTACATAAAAGAGCATTAAGAAAAGAAAAAACGTCCAAGGTGGGAGGAAAGATTTTCAGACAGTGATATATCCAGTTAAGCATCATGCAATGCTTCAGTAAGAGGTAACATGTGAGATCTATTTCAATTGATTTAACAGAAAATTTGAAATGGCACATTAAGAACACGCATTTTATTCAAGTCTTTTCCTAAAAGACAGCAAAGACTTGTTTTGATTGTTTGCTTCCCCATAACACAAAGTCAAAGATAATGTGAGGTGAGAAAATTACAAAAAATTTGAAAGCAAATACAAGAAGATGAATCTTAAACTACGAGTGGGGAAAATGAGAATCAATCACTTTTATATCATAGAACCCACAAAAGGCTCAGGAATGGGCAGCAGTGAAGTTGGGGAAAGGTGAGACTCGAAATAAAGAGCCACAGATATATCCCAAGATGCCCTCCCAGAATCTACACAACTGCGCAACTTACAGTTCCTCATCACAGCAGAAGAATGCAGGTTTATTTCCAAGTAGGGTGAAGCCCAGGGTCTCTGGACTGGCAGACACTGAAACAGGGGGACTAAATCAAAGTTGTAGTAAACATTGAGACCCATTCCCCATCCTCTTTCACTACTCAACAACCAAACTGCCAGCAGCTGGGCTGCAACCTCCAGTCAGTAGATTAGATTCTTCTCTGGCGAATCTAACCAACTCGTGAGAAAGGATCTCACGGGGGGCTCCACAAAGAAAGAGTTCGCTCAGGTGGCACTACTTTAACAAACCCTACCCACATGCACAGAACTTCCAATTGGCTCCTGATTTTAAGAAGAGGCAGGGGGCCAGCCTGGTGGTGCAGCGGTTAAGTGCACACACTCTGCTTCGGCAGCCCGGGGTTCACCGGTTTGGATCCTGGTTGCAGACATGGCACTGCTTGACAGGCCATGCTGTGGCAGGCGTCCCACATATAAAGTAGAGGAAGATGGACACAGATGTTAGCTCACAGCCAGTCTTCCACAGCAGAAAGAGGAGGATTGGCAGCAGTTAGCTCAGGGCTACTCTTCCTCAAAAAAAAAAAAAAAAAAAAAAAGAAGAGGCAGAATAGTATAACAGTAAAAAGAAGAGACAATGGAGTCAGGCTACCTGGATTCAAATTCTAGCTCTGCCACTCACCAAAAGTATTATACTGGGCAAATTACTTAAACATTTTGTGCCTCAGTTTCCTCATCTATCAAATAGAGATGATAATAATAATGGTAACTAACTCCTATCGTTATTATGATGATTAAACAAATTAAAACAGATGAAGCCCTTAAACAGGTGTCTGACACATTCGAAGTATTCTATGTGTTTGCTTCTTTATTATTACTGCCTCACTGTAACATGAGCAGACTGTCAAGTACAATGAAAGATTTTATTTATCTAATGTGAAAAACAGAGACCAAACCAAAAAAAGAAGTGGAAGAAACAGAGACTACACAAGAGAGAAAATCTTTTAAAAAAATAAACTATAATACTTTTAGAGAGTTAACAACAGAAGATAGTGCATTCATGAAATAAGAACAGGAAGCCCTAATTTGGGAGGGGGGGAGTGTATGAGAGAGGGGTGTACACCAAGACTACGGTTTCAAAAATAAAGACGATTGGGGCCAGCCCTGTGGCCAAGTGGTTAAGTTCATGCACTCCACTTTGGCGGCCCAGGGTTTTTCACTGGTTCAGATCCTGGGCGTGGACATGGCACCATTCATCAGGCCATGTTGAGGCAGCGTCCCACATAGCACAACTAGAAGGACCCACAACTAAAAATATACAACTATATACTCGGGGGATTTGGGCAGAAAAAGTAGAAAAAAATAAATAAAATACAATAAAAATAACAAAATAAAAGTGATGATTACGGAAATAAAAAACTGAGGGATGGAAAATAAAGCTGAGGAAATCTCTTTAAAAAGAAGGGTATAAAAGAAAAAAATGGAAAATCAGAGTAGAAAACATAAGAAAATTACAAGATCTAGTCCAGAATATGCAATATCTAATTATGAGGAATTCTAGAAAAACAGAACAGAGATTTATAAAGGGGGGTGGAGGTTCATCAGCAAAATAATTCAAGAAAATTTTCTAAAACTAAAAGATACGATTTCTAGATTTAACGGTTCCTCAAGCATCAAAAAAAAAAAAAAAACAGAAGAAAAACCCCACACTAAGGCACAGTAAAGAGAAGATCCCACAGGCTTCCAGAGAGATACAACAGGTTTTATACAAAGGGTAAACAATATAACAGCATTAGACTTAACAACAGCATTACTGGAAGGCGAAAGACAATGGAACAAAACGTAAAATTGTGAGGGAAAATGACTTACAACAGAGAATTCTAGACTCAGCCAAGTCAACAAATAATTAAGCTGAGAGAGAGAAGAATAAAGATATATTCACACCTGCAATGTCTCAAGAAAATGTATTTCCCAAACATTCTTTCTTAAAAAGCTATGGAGTAAACCAAGGGAATAAGACATGAGGAACACACGGGATTAGGAAACAGGCTATCCAACTAAAGTGAAAGCAAAGGGAATTCTCCCAGAATAATGGTGAAGTGAGTTCTCAAGATATCTATGTAGCAAAAACAGAGAGCAACCAGTCTAAATTGGAGGAGATCAGAAAGCTCCTGGGAGATTTATTCAAGCAAATGAAACTAATAGCTTGTCTCATGTGTTTTATGATCAAGAGACTAATTTTAAACAACTGGAGGGAAAACTTAGGGTTGAATTAGTGAAGTGAAAATTAACCAAATAATAACAGAGAGAAAATAATATGATGGACAGGAAAAGTAAACATTAAATACTATATTTTTCAGCTGTGAATAGTATTTACATAGTCATAAAAATGTAAACAATGAACAACTAATTGCACCAAAATTATAATAAAATCATATTGGGAAGGTAAGAGAAAGAAGATGAAGTCTGTGGGCAGAGGGGCTGGTGAAAAACAGCTAAAGCCTTATCTTCTGTATTGGAAGACTAACGGGTATGAAATTGAAAAATCACGAAGTAGCAATAATAAACATGTTATTTAGAGATACTGGTAAACACTAAAAGAATCAACTATACGTGCTAAACATCTTGCTTCTAGAAAACAAGAAATGGAGAGGCTGAAAAGAAAGGAGAACAGAGGAAATGGCTGCATTTCTTAACAAACCTTTTACAACTTTAAACTGTGGGCATACATAACTGATTTTTTAATGATAGTATAAAAAAACATCATGCCACAATGAGCCAACTATCTATTATTTCCATCAAAATACTCTGAAAAAAGCTCGTTTTTTTTTACAAAACTATAAAAGGCTTAAATGCTTTAAATTAGCATTTAACCAGTGAATAAATCAAATTTTTTCATTAGTCTCCTTTATAACATTTTCGCATATTACAAGTATTTATACAAAATGTAAAAGTTGCTCAAAACAAAACAAAATGAAAAAAACGCCTAAGAGAAAAAGACTCAGGTAATTGACTTCAAAAAATACAATCTCCAGAGATCATCTAGATTATTCAATCATCCCAAAGAGCCCTACCAGTTAACACTATCCACTCAGCATTTTATTCAATCTCTATCCCATCTGGAAAACTACTGGCTAACCAACATCCTCAAAATCAAAATATTTTTCCATTTGATCCTGTTTCATGCCATGTTTCCTAGAAGCAATAGAGACAAGTGAGTTGTTTTTTCTGACTGTCTTGAGCAGACATAAATTGGTAAGAGGAAAAAGAACAAAGGAAATACACACAGACACAGACACAAAGACACACAGACACACACACACCCCTTAGTTAAGGTTAAAAATGAACAGCCACTAATACTGAACTAATTGGAAGAGTCTAATCACACAAGATCAGAATTTCAGGTTGATTTGTTTAAGGAAATTATTTGTTTGCCTAAATTTCTATAAATTCTTCTAAAGTAGTGTAGGGACCATTTCTTAATCTTTTTTCCTTCCTAGCACCTTGAACTGAGCAGTTCCTAGCACACAGTAGGGGCTTAAAGAATATTTTGAAATCAGTGCTTTTGGAATAAAGACTGAATGAAAGCAAATGAGTTGCTAATAGTTCCCACCTGACTTCTATTTCCCTCTTATTTCTCCAAGAAAAACATGTTGGAGCTTGAGCAGTAGAAGATCAGGCTGCCACCACTAAAACAGCTCTACCCTTAAGGCACGAGCTTGAAGACCTACATCTTAAAAGAAATTACAATGCTACACTCCACTCTCCCAAGTATCCGATTATTATTGGGGCTAATGATAATTTTGAAACTTCCTATATGAAGTTGAATTAAAGAACTATTGCTATACTATAAACACTACTGCCAAAGGCAAAATATTGTCACAAGATAAAAAAAAAACTAAGATATATATTCACTACCTGAAAAATATTCCATTCATAAATGATCAGATAGGAAAAATCCCTAACTACTAATAATTCTAATAACTAAATATTTTCATTTATATAATTTTCATCTGTGCTATCAATTAAGTTTTGTCTTTACCAGACTTCATTCAGAAAATTTATATGTCCTAGCAGCTAAGAAAAAAAAAACTGCAAAGGACTTAGACTCTCCAAACTCTTATCTACTTTCCAACCTCTTTGGTTAATTCTTCTACCTCCTCCAACTCCTTAATAGCAATCTTTCCCTGGGCTGATGAACCTGTGATCCTGCCTTATCATCGTCTCCTTCAAAGAGTGCACTGACTCTCATAATCTTAACGCTCTGCCCAAATTTCCCAGATTAACCACCTCACTGGTGCCAGTCATATATTCCCAGTCAAATAATGAATATTTTTATATGGCTATCTGCTGGCAACTCAAAATTCTCACTCTATGAACTGTACTCCTCCTATCTGGCAAAATCTCAACCCTCAATGAATGTTAGGGGGGTAGATCTATCACTCTCCTTACCACATTTTAAAAGAGGATGCAGGTCTTCTCTGGAGAGAAGGAAACCAGACTGAAGAAATACTATAGTCCCTATCTCTACCTTCCTTACTTCTCTCCAAGAGAAAAACAAGAATAATAGTGAGAGCAGGACATCCGTAGGTTCTCTGTTGGGTAAGATTAATGTATACAGATCAGCATGTATGCACAGTGTTAAATTCTTTGGGTTCCTCACTGGGAACTTTGTGCCCATAAACAGTATCTTCTTCCTCTAATCCAGCTTCCATGAGAGAAGCTCACCAGGGAAAAACTTCATTTTCTTAGTATGGGACGTGTTTTTTAGCCTGTAACTGGATGGGTAAATGTAATTCAGAAGAGAACTTGTGGGAGACTTCACTTCAGCCTCAGTCCAAGCCATATTTACATTAAACCTTTAACAACAGAACCGCCTTTCTGATTCATATGATTCTTGGTTCTATTTCTCAATTGATTGAGAATCTGGAACAGTTACAAAGCAACTGATAATGGTTTCCCCCCCCAAGAACCACCAACAATATCCATTTACCTGTATTCTGCTGAGAACTATCAAAGAATTCACTATAAAATTCATGTTTCCCATCTTCACGTGGATTCACAGTGCTGCCTACTACACCCACTTTTTCTCTAGTTAAGCCTGGTTCTCTCATTCTCCAGAAGCTATTTCAAAGATTCTCAACTCTCCCTCAAACTTCCAACCTTTCTATTCATTTCAGCAATCAAGGCACATGACCAAGCCTCCTGCTAATACAAGGCATTTTAAGAGAAGTCTCTTAACTTCTTTCTACCAAACTACAGTTACAGCATCTGTACCCAGCTATTCCGCTTTATTCCTCTCACAAAGAAAAAGGACTGCCTTTACTACTTAAGGCTAGTTTCTCCATCTGTGCTTTCAGAGACCTGGCTCTCTCAATTGTTCCTTCTCTTAAATATTCAACTCCCCTCTCTTATTTGGCTCCTCCCTAAACACTGAAACATGTTTCAGAACCTACATCATTAAAAATGAAACAAAACAAAAACAAAAACAAAACCATCCTCAACTATACATTCCTTTCCCACCACAGCCCTCTCCTTTTCACAACTCAACTTCATAGATGCTCTATTCTTACAGCCCAGGCCTGCAACCAATTACCTCCTTTTCACTAAATGCAAAAAGACACTTTCAATTCCTTATTTGATACTAACAGCATTTAAGTAGTCTTCCTTCTCAAAATACTCTCACCCCATGGTTTGCAAGACAACCCTACTTTTTCTTATCTCCCTGACTACTTCTTCCCAATCTTCTTCGCAGGTTCTTTAAATGTTGGTGTTCCTAAGCACTCCAACCTAACACTTCTTTTTATCTCATTTCAAATACACTCCCTGGACTACCTCATTCACTCCCTTGGATTCATTTATAAACATAAGCTAAGGAATCAATAGTTCAGATCCATCTTCCAAGCTCCAGATCCACATACCCAAAGACAAGTGAATAGTTTCTCTTTCAATCTAACAGGCACCTCAAATTCAATACAACCAAAGCTGAACTCAAGATCTCTCCTATCAACCTCAAATTTACTCTTTTTCCAGGATTTCTCTGTCCAGTAACTGGCACTATCATCTACAACACAGTTGGCCAAGACAAAAACCTAGAGTCGTCTTTGCCTCCTTCTTCTCTCTCTCACTCCATACATCCAATCACCAAATCCTATGTCCTACATACCTCTACAATCCATCTACTCCACTCAATCCCCAATAACTTCACCATAGTTAAGGCCACCATTATCTTCCATCTGGTTTATAGCATTGGCCTTTAAAATAGTTCTCTACTTCCAGTTTGCTCCTTTGTACTCCATTCACCACTTTGCTACCCAAATGATCCTTCTAAATATTCACCTTTTAAAACCCTTTAATGGCTCCTCATCATTTTAAGGATGAAGTCAAAACTCTTGACATGAATTAACAGACCTTTGTAACCTAGTTGCTGCTACCATCCTCATCTCTAGCAAATGCAAATGCTGCAATCATATAGGAATTTGTATTTGAACCATATTACTCTAGCCAAATCACCACACCTCTCTTGACCACAGTGTCCTCATACGTAAAATGAACAAGATGATTAGATGACTTCTAAGATATTGCATCATAAGACACTCTAAATATATTATTCTATGACTAAAATCAAATTTCTTTCTTCTTCACAAAGGACTTTCTATTCTGAATCTGTAACTTTCAGTCAATAGTATTATCTTTGTTTAATCATCTATAATGCAAAAACTAGGTGTTACCTTTTACTCTTCATTTTACACTTTATAGGTATGTCATTCAACCCTATATTCCTTTCCCCACTCCTCCTTTCCTTTCTCCTCTAGTGTCCATCCTTGTGATTCAGATATCTATCACTATTTCTTGAAAATTACCAGAACTTACTTCTAGTCGTTCTGCTCTCCAATCCTTTCATTGCACTACATAACTCTTTCAAAAACAATGAAGTGTTACACTCTAAAACTATCATCATGTCAATCTCCACTCCAAATCTTTCAAAACAAGAATGACAAATCCATACATCTATGGGACACAAACTTTGGAGCCTCACATCTAAGTAAAGTAAGCATAAAGACAAAGTTGTGAACTGCACTGGCGCTAATGATTAAACATAAAAACATGTCCTACAAAAAGCCGACAACAAGATCACAATATTAAGGCACAAGAGGTCACTCTCTGCAACAAACAATAGAGAAAAGTGCTAGATAATAACACAGTAAAATCAGTGTTGACAACATTAGCAAGTGCAGAAGATCCCAAATTTAATGTTCTCTCTAATAAGACAGTGTTTCATATCCTTCATGGTTTTATATGCTCTTGTCTATATTTTTTTCTGTTTATAGTGAAGTCTCATTTATCCGGAAAGATATATCTAATCATCTCATCTACCTGGAACATGGCTATTTTGACACAATAAGTACAAAACTCTTTTGGGTGAACAAGAGGGTAATTATTAACTGAATGTCTCAGTATTCAAATACTATATTCATAGACAGGTTTAAACCCTTGTTAAAAATGTGTTTACTGTTCTATTAGATATAATTAGAGGCCCCCAGTACCTCTCTGACTTCATCTATAACTCCCCCCTGACTCACTCTGCTCTAGCTACATGGCCTCCCTACCAATAATGGCCCTGCCTCAAGGCATCTCATTGTTTATTATTTCATTTTTTAATAAAATTAGCATATGGCAACCCACCACTCAGCATAAAACTGAAGAGCCTAACAGAAAATTACATATAACCCCTCCCTGTACCTCCCTGGACTCACAATCCTCAATTTACTTTTCACCATTCCCTTGCTTTCAAATTAATAAAGTTTCATCTCATCCATATCTACTACCAAAAAGCATATTATTTCTATTTTACCTACTTTTAAAAGGTATCCATAACACACAAATTTGGAGGACTTAACTTTTTCACATAATATTATGTTGCTAATATTATTTTAGCTATCATTCATTCTTTTGACTACTGTAATATACCACAGTTTATTCACTTTCCTGTCAACAGACATTTGGGTGGTTTACAATATTTTGTAATTGAAAACAGAACTGCTATGAACATTCTCCAACACATCTACTTTTGTATACACACAGAATTTCTCTTGAGCATATGCCTACAAGTAAAATCACTGGGTTGTGAGATTTGTCTATGTTTAGCTTCAGAGGATAATGAAAAACTGTTTTCCAAAATGGCTGCACAAATAGTACTTGCAGAAGCAACATATAAAGTTCTGTGGATCCTCATCCTTTCCAACACTTGGTTTATAAATACTATCTTACTGTGTACTTAATTTTATTTCCCCAATCATTAATGAAGTTGAAATCTCTTCACATGATTATTAATTATATATGGTTCCAATTTTGAGAAATACTTATTTATAACTTTTGTTATTTTTCTACTGTGTTGTCTGTGTTTTTCAATTTGTATGATTTTTTAAATATTCTTGATATTAATCATTGTTAGCTATGTATACCACAAACATGCTTTAGTTTTTAACCTGTTTTTTCACTTTAAGATAGCTTTTGATGAACAAAAATTCTTAATCTGTTAATCAAAATTATCTATTCTTTTATAATACTTTATCAGTTTTTAGTCCTATTTTTAAACTCCTTTCCTATCCCTAAGTCTAAAAGATACACACCTGTACGTTCTACAAATAAAGCTAAAATTTTATTTCTGACATTTAAGTACTTAACTAATCTTCAGTTTAATTTTTGTATATAGTGGAGGCAGCGATCCAATTTCTTTTGTTATTTTTGCCAATATGGATAATTTTTCCAATTTCATTTATTGAAGAGTAAGTTCTTTCCTCACTAATCCAATATGCCATCTTTATCACATACCAAAGTTCCATAAATGTGTGGATCTGTTACTGGCTATAGAATTATTTCAGTAGAAATGAAATCTTTATGATATTTAGTCATCCTGACCATAAACATGGTATATCTTGTGGCTAAGATATACCATAGTTAAGTCTTTTTTTAAATGCGTATTAATAAAGTCTTATAATTTTCCCTAAAGAAGTCTTGCATATCTTCCTGCTAGGTTTATTCCTAGATGCTGATATTCTATGATATTATTTTAATGTCTTCTTTTAAATTACATTTTCTAATGTAATTTTGTTGTTTGTTGTTTGCTGTTTGTTGCTGTTGTAGAACAATGCAATTGACTTCTGTATATTAATCTTATATCTATTCATCTTTGCTAAACTCTTATATCTAATAATTTATCTCTATTCTTTTAATTTTATATGTAAATGATCATATTTCCTCCAGAGAACAACAGTTTTATTTCTTCATTTCAATTCTTATGTCTCTAATTCTTTTTTCTTGTCTTAAAGCACTGGCTACGTCCTCCAATACAATGCTAAGTGCAAGAGGTAATGTGGTGATTATATTTTCCAAAGAGAGTATCAAAAATATCTCCCAACCCATTTATTCTTCTAAGAATGTAACACTGATACCCCTCCCAATGAGTTGTAGAGTCTCTGTCCTCTCCCATTGAACCTATATAGATCATTATGACTTCCACAACTAATATTATTTATTACAATTATTATCAAAAATGCAATGCACTTCTGCCTTGTGCTCTTGTAATGTGTGCACTTGGAACCTAGCTGCCAAGATGTGAGAAAGGCCAAACCAGTCGACTTGGAGAGACCACATGGAGAAGCCACATGTAAGTTTTCCAACTGAGTTCCCAGACAAAAACTGGAATCTAATCACTGGACATATGAATGAAGATATTTCCAGATGATTCTAGCCCCTAGCCATCAAGTCGCCTCCAGTGTTCAAGTCATCCCAGTGAGGCATCAGAAAGAGGGGAACAGTAACAAACCTTCCTATTCTGCACTGTCCCAGTTCCTGACCCTCAGAATCCATAAGCAGAATAAATAATTGTTTTATGCAATTAAGTTTGGGACAATTTGTTATGTAGCAATAATAACTAGAATGGGTGATAACAACTATGCTTATATCAATCCTGTTTTTAATATTTCCCCATTAAAAAGATGTCTGCTGGTGATTGCTGGTTTGTTTTCTCTTAAAAGTCCCAACAGGTTAAAGAATTTCCCTCTTCTCCTAATTTACTAAGCATTCTTATGATGAATTTACACTGATTATCAGATGCATTTTTTGCATGTATTGAAATTATCATATGACTTTTCTCTTTTAATCTACTAATGTCACCCTTTATATTTATGGATCATATAATAGTAAACCATCCTTGCATACCTGAAATAAACCCAACTTGGTAATGGTGTTTGTCTTCTCTTACAATGTTGGTTTGAATTTGCTAATAACTTGAGATTTCTACGTCTACATTCGTGAGTGACATACATCTGTAATTTTCATTTCTTGTAATGTCTTCCTGGTTTGGATATCAGGGTTATGCAGGGCTTTCAGAACTAGCTGGGGCAACGCCCCTCTTTTTGTATTAATTAAAAGATATTGCATCAGATTGGAATAATCTATTTCTTAAAATTTTGGTAGAAACTTTCTTAGCAAATCATCTGGGCTTGTTGGTTTCTTTGTGGGAAGATTCAATTTCTTATAATTATAGGATGATTCAGACTTTTAATTTCTCCCTCAGTTTTTGTAAGTAATATGTTTCTAGAAATGTGCCTATTTCTTCTAAGTTTTAAAAAAATAGTTGGCATATAGTTGCCAACAGTATTGTCATTATCTTTTTTTTTATTGTGGTAAAATAAATAGAACATAAAATTTGCTATCTTAACCACTTTTAAGCGTACAGGTCAGTGGTATTAAGTACATCCATAGTGTTGTACCATCACCACCATCCATCTCCACAACTCTTTTCATCTTGAACACTGAAACTGTACCCATTAAACAGTAACTCCCCATTCCCCTCCCCCAGTCCCTGACAACCACCACGCTACTATCTATCTCTATGATTCTGACCACTATAAGTACCTCACATAAGTGGAATAATACAGTATTTGTCTTTTTGTGACTGGCCTATTTCATTTAGAATAATGTCCTCAAAATTCTTCCATGCTGTAGCATATGTCAGAATTTCCTTCCTTTTTAAGAATGAATAATATTCCATTGTATGTATATACTACGTTTTGCTTATCCACTTATCTAGCAATGGACACTTAGGTTGTTTCCATGTTTTAGCTATTACGAATAAAACTGCCATGAACATGGATGTACAAATATCTCTTCAAGACCTTGCTTTTCATTCTTTTGGGTATATACTCTAAGGTAAAATTGCTGGATCACATGGTAATTCTAGTTTTAATTTTTGAGGAACTGCCATACTGTTTTCCACAACAGCTGTGCCATTCTGTATTCCCACCAAAGCACACAGCGTTCTAATTTCTCTACATCCTTGTGGACACTTACTGTTTTCTGGGTTCTTTTAATAGTAGTCACCTAATGGATGTGAAACGGTATCTCATTATAGTTTTGATTTGCATTTCCCTAATGATTAATGATGTTGAGCATCTTTTCATATGCTTGCTGGTCATTTGTATATCTTCTTTGGAGAGATGTTTGTTCAACTCCTTCACCCATTTTTTAATCTGGTTGTTTTGTTGTTGTTTGAGTTTTAGGAGCTCTCTATATATTCTGGATATCAATTCCCTATCAGACACACGACATGCAAATATTTTCTCCCATTCTGTGGGTTGCCTTTTTACTCTGTTGTTAGTCTATGTTTTTTGTTGCATAAATTTTTCAAATTTTCATCAAGTCCAATTTGTCTATTTTTCTTTTGTGGCCTGTGCCTTTGGTGTTATATCCAAGATAGCACTGTCGAATCCAATATCATAAAGATTTGCCCTATGTTTTCTTTTAAAAGTTTTCTAATTTTAGGTCTTACACTTAGGTCATAGATCCATTTTGAGTTAATTTTTGTATATGGTATTAGGTAAGAGTCCAACTGCATTCTGTTACATGTAGACATCCACTACACTGGTCAACTAATCTATAACAAAGGAGGCAAGTATATACAATGGGGAAAAGACAATCTCTTCAGTAAATGGTGCTGGGAAAACTGGAAAACTACATGCAAAAGAATGAAACTGGACCACTTTCTTATATCATGTACAAAAATAAACTCAAAATGGATTAAAGACTTAAAGGTAGGGGCCAGCCCCGTGGCTGAGTGGTTAAGTTCACGCGCTCCACTGCAGGCGGCCCAGGCTTTCATCGGTTCGAATCCTGAGCATGGACACGGCACTGCTCATCGAGCCACACTGAGGCAGCGTCCCACATACCACAACTAGAAGGACCCACAACTAAGAATACACAACTATGTACCTGGGGGCTTTGGGAAGGGGGAAAAAAAAAAACGACTTAAAGCTAAGATCTGAAACCGTAAAACTCCTAGAAGAAAACACAGGCAGTCAGCTCACTGACATTGGTCTTAGCAATATTTTTGTGGATCTGTCTCCTCAGGCGAAGGCAACAAAAGCAAACAAATAAAAGGGACTACAACAAACTAAAAAGCTTTTGCACAGTGGAGGAAACCATCAACAAAACAAAAAGGCAAACTACTGAATGCGAGATGTTTGTAAACAATATACCCTATAAGAGGTTAATACCCAAAATATGTAAAGAACTCCTACAACTCAATAACAAAAAAACAAACAATCTGATTAAAAAATGAACAGAGTACCTGAATAGACATTTTTCCAAAGAACACGTACAGATGGCCAACAGACACATGAAAAGATGCTCAACATCACTAATCATCAGCAAATTGCACATCAAAACCACTATGAAATGTCACCTCACACCTGTCAGAGTGGGTATTATCAAAAAGACAACAAATAAGTATTGGCAAGGATATAGAGAAAAGGGAACCCTTATGCACTGTTAGTGGGAATGTAAATTGCTGCAGTCACTATGGAAAAGAGTAAAAAATTAAAAATAGAACTACCATACAATCCAGCAATTCTACTTCTGGGTATTTATCTGAAGAAAACAAAAACACTAATTTGAACAGATATATGCACCCCTATGTTCACTGCAGTGTTATTTACAATGGCCAAGATACAGAAGCAACCTAAGTGCCCATCGATAGATGAATCGATAAACAAGATGTAGTATATATATACACATATATTTATATACACACAACGGAATATTAGCCATAAAAAAGAATGAAATCGTGCCATTTGCAACAATATGGATCAATCTAGAAGGTATTACACTAAGCAAAATAAGCCAGAGAAAGATAAATACTGTGTGATTTCACTTATACGTGAAAGCTAAAAAACAAAACAAATGAGCAAACAGAACAAAACAGTAACAAACTCACAAAGAACAAACCGGTGGTCACCAGAGGGGAGACAGGTGGGGGGATGGGCAAAACAGATGAATGGGATTAACAGGTACAAATCTCCAGTTATAAAAATAAATGTCACAGCGATGTAATGTACAGCATAGGGAATATAGTCAATAATATTGTACTAACTTTGTATGGTGACAGACGGTTACTAGACTTGTTGTGGTGATCATTTCATAACGTATAAAAATGTCAAATCGCGATGTTATACACCTGAAACTAATATAATATTTTATGTCAACTACACTTCAATTTAAAAAATTGTTTTATCACAAAGAAAACCCATTATAGAGTTTGATATTCATTTTTTTATGAGTATTTCTTCTAAATTTTGCTTTGTAATATTTGAGCTATACTTTTCTCCAAAATTTTATTATAAAAACAATTCACTATAATGCCACTACTGTTTACATTTTATTCTATTCACTTCCAGTACTCAAATACATATATATTAAATTATATATGAAATTATAAAACTTTCTTCATCTATTACATCATATAGTTCTACGTGATTAACAGCTTCATAATTGCATTCTTGAAAATTGCATTATTTATGTTGTATAATATTTCATCAAAATGACAATTTAACCATTTTTCCTATTTGTAAACATTAAAGTTTATCCAACATATTCCCTATTATATAGCTAACACCACAATGACTTCTTTATGCATTGACTTTTTTCCTCTTTTAGGTTATTGCCTTCTTTTGGGGTAAACTCCCAGACACTGAATGATTAGCTCAGAGTATCAACACTGCTTGATGAAGTGTGTTGAATCACTTTCCAAAGGAGCTAATTAAAACCACTACATGCAGTTTTTAAAAAGTCTTTCTAACATTTATAAATACAGAAATGAATAATTTTAACTTTAGAGCATAAATATGATCATAGCATCATAAAACTGTTGTTTTTAATGTAATCTTCCTTTTTCCTTTGTGAACATGGTTCTGTACCTCAGATATTCCTCCCTTTCTCCCACCATATGACAGCCTCACCCATCTGCCAACGCAGATGGTCCAACAACCTAATATGTATCTAGACTGTATCTCTATTCTCATATGATCATCTACAAATATGCATTCTCATATACACATCTACATACATAATGGTACTGTAACAAAGTTTGGTTTTTTTTAAACATAGGATGTCACTCACATTTTTCACTATCTTATTTTTTCCTCACATAATATTACCCAGTGGAAATTCCTCCTGGACAACTGGTGTGTATCTGATTCAGTCTTCTTAATTGCTACTAAGATTCCATCAGTATCTGTAGATACATAATAAATACATATTTACTCAACCCTACTGATAGACATGTACTTTTTTTCCAGTTTTTTGCCACTACAAGCAAACACTTCTACAGAAACCTTTACACATGGAGGTATGTTTCTATGGGCTAGATTCCAAAGAATGGGATTGCTAGATCAACTGTATATATATATTTTTAATTTTAAAATATGTTGTCAGATCATCTTCCCAAAAAGCTCCATTAATCCACATTTCTACCAGCAAAGTATAAAAATAACTTTTTCCCTTAGGTCCTTGCCAGCAAAAGATTATTATTGGTCCTTTACTTTTTTTTTTTTTCCATGAAAAGCAGGGGCTGAAAGAGGCAGTTTGATAGATATAGTTCTATTACATTGTTACTTTAATTTGCATCTCTCTACTAGTAAGTTTGAGCATCTTTTTATATGTTGTTGGCCATGGGGATTTACTTCTTCATATCCTTTGCTCATTTCCTATACTGCTGTTTGCTCCCTTTTTGTCAATAACTAAGCAGTTATTTCAAATAATAGATATCAATTTTGTCCTTCCTCTGCACTGCAAATATTTTTACCAAACCCAGTGTTAGTACGGTATATTTTTTCACTAAACATTAAGGTTTGTAAAGTCAAATATATCTTTCTGTTTTATAGTTTGTAGATTTACAATCATGATTAACGTCTCCCTCACCCCAAGAATGCACATGTAATCTCCTATATGTAGTGTAGAATTTTTATTATTAAGTCTTTCCATGTGGAATTTATTTTTGTATACTGGGTAAGATAAAGATCCAATTTTATTTTCCCCCAAACGGATAGCCAGATGTGCCAAACTACTTATGAAATAATCCCTCTTCATTCTCCTGAATTGAATTTTCATATATAACATTCTTGTATGTATGAGAATCTATTTCAAGATCCTCTATTGTGTTCTCCTCACTTATTTTAATTCAAAGCTTTTCAATACTATCAAATTATCTTTCTCTTGGCCATCATCACATCCACAGTGTCAAGCCCAAAGGCTGACATACTATACCTGTTCAAACATTATTTGCTGAACGAATGAATGAAACTTATTAAACAAAGTAAATTTTTTATTTGTAGTCACTTAGTCCATTTTCTTCCTAAGAGTATGTCTTGCTCCCATTCCTATTGCCCACATACAGCAGAATATAAATATTCCATAATTAAATAATAATACAGCTGATTCTGGATGGACTCTAGGAAGAAAGTACTTTGTTTCCTAAAGTTCGTTAACCCTGTTGACTCCCTAGAGTCCAACTGGGTATTTTCCTTAGGGTTAATGAAGTCTTACCACTTTGTTAATATATAAGTATTGCCCAAAATAATATTTATTTATAATGCAAGGTTATTTGTTAATCAACATTAAAGGAAATACCCAAATATTATTGAATCCATTCTATTTAGGTTATGTGACTAGTTCTATTCTAAACCATTTAAACTAAAACCAATATATTTAAGAAAATGATATTTCAGTATAGGATCAGGCCTACTAAGTACAAATTTAATATATTATTTACATTTAGTAGAACTAAATTTTTAACTAAAAAGTTTAAGGTTTTACAAACCTTAAACCTTAAAACCTTGAAAATAACAATTAGATATCCACACAAAAGCCTGCAAGAGAATGTTTATAGAATTACTTTATAGATTATATTATATTATATATATTATATTATTGTTTATAGATTATTCATAATCACTAAAAATTGGAAGCAAACAAGAAGTCCTTCAACATGGGAAAGAACAAACTATAGTACACACACACAATGGAATACTTTTCAGTGATAAAAAGGAATGCGCTACCAAACTACAAAAAAACAAAGATGAATCTTAAATGTACAGTACTAAGTGAAAGAAGCCAGCTGGAAAAGGCTACATACTGTATGATTACAATCACATGACACTAAAAAAGGCAAAACCAGAAAGATGGTAAACAGATCAGCGGCTGCCAGGGTTTAAAGGTGGGGAATGTTGAATAGGTGAAGCACAGGGGATTTTCTGAAGGAAGTGCAACTATTTTGTCTGATACTATAATGGTGGCTATGTGACACTATGCATTTGTCAAAACCCACAAAACTATCACACAGAGTGAACCTTACTGTGTGCAGATTTTTTTAAAAAAATCATTTAGAAAGTTGAGGGATCCCAGAAGAGAATGTAGAATGTGACAAAATGATTTAATTGCATTACAAATGTATGAAACAACCTCACTGATGGGGGGCTGCAAGAAAAGCGGGGTAACTAAGTAACTTTGGAAATGAGCGAGGTCTGTAACACTAAAGGGAAAAGGAATTGGACATAAGCACTATATTCTAGTATCAATTCTGAAACCACTATACATGTATACTGAAATTGAACAATTAAGTAAATGGATGGCAGATGGTGGGAGCAAGACTTCTCACTGTTGGAGAGAAGATTTCAAATAAACAAGGGGAGGTGGCAAGAATGATGCTTGCAGTAATGTATGAGAGTTGGAAACAGCAATATGAAGTCATGTTTAGTTTAATATAGATACAGATGGTTACATATGGAAATATATAGAGATAGGAGCATATAAACACACATATACTTTATTTCTCTGTCAGCTGAGAGAGTCAAAAAGCATCCACACCCGGACAGCAATGAGAACACCTCATACCCAGATCTTGGTTTCCAACACCATTCTCCAGTAAAAGAAACCAGAGCTCTTTGGGAAATTGGCACATACCACAAAATGATGGGGATAAGGCAAGGGGAGCCAACTAGAAACTTAGTAAATGCCACCTTCTCACATACACATCTCATTTCTGCAATGCCCCTTCTTGAATGACCTTATCTACCTGATAAGTTCACACTCATCCTTCATGACCTTCATGACCAAGGCCAGGAAGGGAGGTAGAAGGGAGGACAGATGGGCAACATCTCTCTTTATTCACACATCTATCTCACGTCACACACATCCGTCTTACGTCACACAACTAAAAGAAAAACAGCTGAACCTATCTGGCCACTAAAAAACCCCTCTATTTTATCAACTTTAATAAGCAAGATGGTGGTATAAGGCAGAACTTTTCTTAAAAAAAAATCCTATTTTAACTGACTAAAAGAAATGTGACTGAATGCCTAATATTCAAATACTCATGTCTTGTATTGTCATTAACTTCATGACTTGTTATAACCTTATTTTCCTTCCTGACTCTCTCCTTTAGCCAAAAGCAAACACAGATACCAGGGTTGACTTCTTTATAGTACTATAACATTTTCTTCCCAATCACACAGCAATACCTCCCTTAAAATGTGTATGACAGTTACCTAATTTTCCCTAATGGACTATACAGCTCCCATGAGGACAGAGTCCATCTTTTAACCCTGTCTTTATATGCCCCTATATAAGCCAATACACTGCTTTGCCAGTAGTATCCAACAACTGGAAAAATGGCTGCCTGACTTGTCTTTTGTACTGAACACTGAACGCACTCAAAAATCAAATGATCTGGGGCCGGCCCAGTGGCATAGTGGTTGGGTTAGTGCACTCCATGTTGGCAGCCCAGGGTTTGCTGGTGCAGATCCTGGGTGCAGACCTACACACTGCTCATCAAGCCATACTGTAGTGGCATCCCACAGAGAAGAACTAGAAGGACTTACGAGTAGGATATACAACTATGTACTGGGGCTTTGGGGAGAAAAAAAAAAAAAAAAAGGAAGATTGGCAACAGATGTTAGCTCAGGGCCAATCTTCCTTACCAAAAAGAAAGAAAAAAATTATATGATCTAAACATACCTAAGGACTTAAAAAAGAAATGAGCCGATAAATCTTAGGCTCTCTTATTCCAAACGTTCTCATATTTTTCCTTCTATTAGAAGCCTATATAAGTGATGCAGAGAACTGTGAAGAAATCTATTTAGAAAAATAAAACAGCATGAAACAGAGTAATAACTGATAAAGGCAAAACATCACATCATCAAAAAGCAAAATATACTGAGTGAATACTTGAGCAAGAAGAGCTGACAGACATCACTAGGACTGAGCCAGACTAATCTCCTGAACTGGACATATGATACTGAAGTTAAAAGCAAAATCAGAACATGCCATCACACTGGAGATCAACTAAGAATACTGCACAGTCAATGAGACTGTCAGATAGTGGAATTAATAATTTTAAGAATTTTCTCCCATAAGCAATTGAAAATTTCCAAGAATTTTTACTTATTGAGAACAAAATATATATTAGGCACTGTTCTATGAGTATAGAATAGGACAACCATTTTCTCTGCCTTCAGGAAGTCTACTTGCTAAAATGACATTTAACAAAGAAGAAGTAAACAAATCATTATCAATTTGGATGAATGATACAGAAAACAAGAGTCTGACAGAGGAAAAAAATAAAGAACTGGGTGGTAAAAGAAGGCTCATCTGATGGGCTGATATTTAAGCGGCAACCCAAAGGGCAAGAAGGAGGTAACAGTAAGAAGGCAAGTTCATCTGTGAATATGTCTGGCTTGCAGAAAGAGAGGAGCAGATTGCTTAAGTCTGGGATCCCCTCCTACTCTATGATGAACTTTCAGTGATTACAGAAACATCTACTCATACGTACTAGTTCCCTATGGCTGCCATAACAAATTACCAAAAATTTGGTGGCTGAAAACAAGAGAAATTTATTCTCTCCTAACTCTGGAGGCCAGGAGTCTGAAATCAGTATCACCAGCTGAAACTAAGGAGTTGGCAAGGCCATCTTCCTCTGTTGGCTCTAGTAGAGAACCTACACCTTGACTCTTCCAGCGTCTGGTAGCTGCCAATATTCCTTGACTTGTAGCTACACCACTCTAATCATCAAGGCCAGCATCTTCAAATCTCTCTCTGCTCCTTCTTCACATCACCTTCGCCCCTGTATGTCTGTGAAATGTTGCTCTGTTTCTCTTTTCTAGAACAGTTGTGACAGCATTAAGGTCCTATGTAGATAATCTAGGAAAATCTCCTCATTGCAAGACCCTTCACTTAATAACGCCTGCAAAAAGTTTTCTCCAAATAAGGTCACATTTACAGGTTCCAGGGGTTAGGACCTGTTATCTTTGGGGGACACTATTCTGCCTACCACAGTGTAATAAAAATATATACATTAACATAACTGGGTAGGAGAGACTAACATAACTATTAGTGAGAGAGATGTTCAGATTACATGAAAATCAAAGAAAATAATTCAATCACTTATAATAGATAATACCACAGTTGCATATACTTCTACCTACTTCTTTTCTATGAAAGAAATCTCTAAATACGACACCTACTAAATTCAAATGAAAGAGACCAAAGGGGGATAAATGTTCAGCTTTGTAAAAGAGATAGAGCTGTGAACAATTTTTTATTTAAAATTTATTATCATTATAGTTTATGCAAAAGGAAAACATATTCTTAAGTACTGAAAAATACTTATCTGTACAAATACTAAATATATTACACACCTATTTATACATGAAAGCATCTTATTTCAACAAACTTTGGGGAAAAAACATTCTATAATGAAAATAAGTCCTAATCTGTTTCCATAAATCAGATTTTCACATGTTATGTGGTCCTAAATTGTAGCTCACCTGTATTTTACAGCTTTTCAAGATACCCAAGCTACTAAGAAAGGCTCTCATATTTCACCAGCTGGCTAATTTTAAGGCAACAGTGACTACACATCACTTTATACAACCTGAGCTATGGTTTAATGTAGTCTATAAACTTTCATATTTAGGGTTTTGGGTAGAGTTGTCTCAGGTTTTCACTTCCTATGAAGAAATGATACTTCAACATAAAAATAACAGATATTAAAATAATTTTTTGGAAGAAAATAATTCAAGCCAAGAAACATTTAAGAGAGAAAAAGCATGTTATAATACAACAGTGACATTAAACTTATAAATGTAATTTTATACTGCTATTCAGAATATCTATATTATATATAAAACATAAAACCAAACAGAAATACTCTTCCACAGAAAACTGCCTCTTCCTTCTAATACATAATATTTATATAAAATAAGGGGGTAAAGTTAATGACTACAAAAAATTATTAATTTAAATCTATGAATTATATAACAAAATAAAAGTACATACAAAATTTAATGAGTAATTTCCAATAACAATATTTTACAAGTCACTGGAAATAACTAGTCTTTGCCTAAAGAGAAGAATCACTTAAAATTCTAGGGGAATTAACATCTGAAAGTAATTCTTCTGGGCACCATCAGGAAAACAGGTGCCAGTACCAAACAATCACAAGGAAAGAAAGAGTATTTCCATTCTTGCTTAATTCAAAAAATAATTAAACATCATTATTAACTGCATTAATTTAATACAGATTAAATAAGAATATGTAGATCAAATTTATTTGATCTACATATTCTCAGTACCTAATAAAACATAACACACATTCAAATGTTGGCTGATCTTAATAAACAGCAAAGCATAGCAAAACCTAGTGAAATAAATTATTTCTAATAACCATTTTAGAAATTCTTCACTGTTTCTTCATTGGTCATCAAAAAAGATCTCAGTAAGTGTGTCACTGAAAACAATGTTACTCAGAAGATCTGACTGCCCTTTATTATTATGGATGCTAAAAGACACTGCATTTAAAATCAACGGTAAATTTTACCAACTTATATACAAAAATAACACTACATCCAGCTTAAGTAACAAAGAAGAAAAAAGTTATTTATAAATGTCAAATTCATTTTAAAATGCTGCCTTCTTCTAAAACATGAAACTCAGACCTAGTCCACTTAAAACCAATTCACACTGTTGTCCACCACGTATGTAATTAGGATACCAAATGTGATTTGCAGCCTACCAAAAGATTAAAACTCAAATTCATCTATATACATTATCGAGCTTTGTTCTCCTCCCTTTTTTTAAAATGCTATGAGGTAGTGTAACTCAAACCTAATGGTGGGACAGGAGCTGAACTGATAAATAAGAATTTTACAATAGCCATTATTATAATGAAGTTGCCGCTAGCATTCTACCTTCAACCGTTTTACTCTCCAGATGTTTCATATTCATTTATAACTCAAATCAGTTAAATATAGACCCATGCGTTCTTCCACAGATTTCAATGTTGATATCCACCAGAAATATTCTCAAGCTTTTTAAAATAAAAATGTTATTAATTATATATACCACTTAAACCTGTGGCAGATTAAAAATAACCACAAATTCTTTGGTATGCCTCCTATCAAGAAGCAGAGTTTGGGCCAGCTGGCGGCCTAGTGGTTAAGTTCGGTGTACTCCCCTTTGGCGGCCTGGGTTCCGTTCTCAGGCACAGACCTACACCACTCATCTGTCAGTGGCCATGCTATGGCGGCTCACGCACAAATAAAAGAGGGAGATTGGCGGCAGCAGCAGAGTTTATGTCTCCTCCTCTTGAATGGACGGGCTCTGGGATTGCTTTGACCAGTAGTACGTGGCAGAAATGACAATGTACCATTTTCTGGCCCTAGGCCTTATTAAACTGACAGCTTCCATTTCCCGTCTTTTGAAACACTTGCTTTGGAGGAAGCCACCCTCCATAGAAGAAATTTGACTATCCTGAGACCACTATGCTGTAAGGTAACCCAAAATAGCCATATGGAGAGCCTCCATGAGGGGAAAAATACCTACTAAATCTCCCACTCTTGCAGTTATTGTAGCCTCCATGCATGATATGTGAATGAAGAGGCCTTCAGATGTCTCCAGCCCTAAGCCACAACCTGACTATAACAGTAAAAGACCACCAAAACCATTCCCATATTCCAGACCTACAAAATTCTAAGCAAAATAAAATAGTTGTTTAAGCCACAAAGTTTTGGGGTTGTTTGCTGTATAGTAACAGATAACTGAAACAAAAACTATAATTTAATTTTATGGCATGAATAAACTATAACAAAAGGAAAGAAAGCAAACTGCTAATTTGTAGCTGTAAGGTAATGAAATTTTTAAAAACTTTTAAATTATCAATTTACTATTTACAGTAGAAGTTCTTCTAATTGTCTTCCATTAACCAATTCCTGAGTTAATTATGAGATAAACCAACGTTCCCCATTACTTTTGATCTCACAGTGTGAAGGACAGTGTTGAAGTTACTAAGACACAACCCGGCACTTAGTGGTCCCATCAGCTGAATTGTACACTATCAAGAATGAGTCATTTTTTTCCTAAATATTCTCAGTTTTATTGTTAATATAATTATGTAATTTGATTAAATATTTTTAAAAATCTATAAGAACTGGAAGTAGTTGTTTCCATGAAGAAGTTGAATATTTATAAAAATTTGATAAAGGCTAGTTACTTTAAAAAAAATACCATCAAGAGGCAAGACTATAAAAATTTAGTACAATAACCACTGGGACTATTTTCAACTGTCTCACTACTTAAAAGGAAATTGAAACTAGAAATTGAAGATAACGGTTTAAGGTGTGATTTAAAGAAAGTCCATGATGAATTCCAATCAGGAAACCTATGTCTATAGAAAAGATGTGGGCGCAATATCAAAAGATTGGACCATAAATTTATGTTTTAAGGTACATACATATCATTTTTATGACTACCCACTCTAGCCTAAAAATTTTCTATAAACTTAACAATTACCAGGCCCAAGTGAGTCGGATAAAGGAGCTTGCACTATAAGCTCTTTTAAAAAATCTTTTTTAAATTAAGAAATAAGGATGAAGTTTCAGTTTTGCAAGATGAAAAGAGTTCTGTGGATGGATGGTGGTGACGGCAGCATAATGTGATTGCAGTTTAAAATGGTAAAGATGGTCAATTTTATGTTATGTGTCAAAAGGACTGAAGTGAACAGACTTCATAAAAATCAAAAAAATCAAAAACATTACATTGGGCAAATTAAGCAAGTCACCAAGAGTACATATTGTATGATTCCATGTATATGAAGTTCAAGAACAGGTATAACTAATCTATGTAATAGAAATCAGAAGAGTGGATCAGAGGACAGAGTAGAGTGGTGCAGAGGGACATTGACTGCAAGGGAAATTAAAGAACTTTCTGGGGAAACGGAAATGTTTTATATCTTGATTGGAGTATAGTTACACAGTTATATATCTGTCAGAATTTCAACAAACTACACCCCTCTGATCTCTACATTTCACAACATATGCAAATTACATATTAATTTTTAAAAACAGAGGGGGGAATGAGGAGAGAAAAAAAGATTGAAGAAATTAGACTAGAAGTTAATTCATGAGAGTCATCCCCTGAAACACATGGTATTTTTTAATCACCAGAATTATTACACAGAACAGCTTATTGAAGGGTAAATTGCTAGCTGATAACAGAACGACACTCTACAATTTCTGAGTAGCCATTCACAAGTTTTAAAGGTGAATAAAATATCACCATTCTTGATTACTTCACAAACAAGATAACTAGAAAGACTATAAGACTTAGCTTCCCTCTGCTCAGCCCTGTTTTTCCATCTGCCTAATTCCTCCCCTCTAACTCAAGCCAGCAAATTTAATTCAACAAACCCATTATACTTACTCCATGCAAGTAATTATGTGAGGAGCTAAGTGTAACAGAATACAAAGATGAATATATAGTAACCTCTATCCTCAAGGCATTTACAATGTAGTAGATAGTATATCACAAGCATATAATAGCTACAAGAAAAGACTTCCCATACCTGTACTATTCAAATTGAAACCCTGTGCAATTCAGACCAATGTTTTGAGAAAATTTTTAACAACTTTTTTAAAGTAAAGCAAAAGAGCAGTAAGTGACTCATGCTCTAGGCTTATCCCCCCATTCTTCTCCTTTTATTACCAGTGCAGGAAAATTCCATAAATATCTTGTGTTTCCAAAAAATTTGAGAATACAAATACAAAGGGTCTCCTGTAGTTTTATAAATAAAAAGTAGAAAATTCATGGTTACAATTCTATGAGTGGGTGAGTAAAAGGCTCCACCATATTTCTAATAAAGGATATTCAGTTTGATTCAAACCATTGACCATCAATATTCCTGGCAATGTAGTGAAAATCACAGATTTTTGACTTTTCTGGAGTGAATTATTCTGCTTTAAAAACTGGAACTACAAAATCAGAATTATGAAGTGACAGAAAACATCACAATCTGAATTCTACTTACACAAAACCACATGGTTTTCAATGCCAAGTTCCTAATTTACAGCTGGGAAAATCACCATTGAAGATAGCTGGGCCTGGATCAGATTGACTTAACATAAAACCAGATGTAGACCTCAAATTACATGTGACATCTCCAGCCACTCCTACAAATAAGAATAATGCAAGCTGAAAGACAATAAATTCACCTAGACCCTTCTAAATTAGGCCACCCTAATAGTTCTACAATGTTCCTGTCCTAAAATTCTAATTCAAATAAATTAGAAGAAAAGAAGGAAGAAAAGATACATATCTTCATTTAACTACAATTAAAAATCTAAAATTACTCATTTCAATTCTAGGAAAAGTCCTTTAAATAAATCAAGATATTCTAGATCTTCAAATACACCTGTCATTTTAAAAATATAAAGAAAAAGCCCAGGGCCGCAGTGGCGCAGCAGTTAAGTTCACGGGCTCTGCTTTGGTGGCCCAGGGTTCACCAGTTTGGTTCCTGGGCGTGGGCCTACATCCCGCTTATCAAGCCATGCTGTGGCAGGTGTCCCACATATAAAGTGGAGGAAGATGGGCATGGATGTTAGCTCAGGGCCAGTCTTCCTCAGCAAAAAGAGGAGGATTGGCAGCAAATGTTAGCTCAGGGCTAATCTTCCTCAAAAAAAAGAAAGAAAGAAGAAAAGAAAGAACTCTTCTAAACTTTTAGGGTATCAAGTCTTGGCATGTCATTTCAGAACTCTTCCCCAAACTGTCACAAGTGAACAGGAATAAGCTGTATGAAGCATGTACAAATATATTTCTTTAGTTGTTTGCTTAATTAGCTGATTTCCTACCATAAGTTAACAAAGCCAAATGTAAGTCAACAGGAGTCTGTCTGCAACTATAAAATCACTTTACGCTCTTTGGCTTCAGAAATTTGTACCCTATGGAAAGTCCATTTAAAATTTTACCTGGCATGTACATGCTAAAATATTTTGTTTGCCATTTGAGGCCACACCAGGTTCCAACCCACAGAAACAGGATTTCCAGTTTATTTCTCACAATCCACATGTACAAAACCCAAAATTACAACATAGGAAAGTGTTGTTAAAATTCTATAATAATAGTAAGGCGAAGTATTTCTCTGCAGAGCTCTATTTCTTGAAAATTTTTTAAAACTTCTAGTATCCATAATAAACATTTCAAGATCTAAATCAAGTACTCAAACACACAAGGCTCACCTTGGAACTCTAATTAAGAGTTCTTTCTAGGTTATGAATCAAACATAACCTAGCTCAAACTCCATAAACTGAATAAATTATGGCGTGATTTCTTAAAAAGAATATGATATCAAATACTACAATTACTGCCACTGTTTATTAACAATAAACCTCATATTCAACTCTTTATAGAAATTAGCCTCATGCTTCTTTATAGGCACCTATTCCATGTGACTTCATTGCTATACAGAATTCAAACCATGCAGCCTGTCTACCATATTGGATCAAAGATACTATCAAACACCACAAGCAGGGGCCGGCCCAATGGCATAGCGGTTAAGTTTGCGTGCTCTGCTTTGGCGGCCCAGGGTTCACCAGTTCAGATCCTGGGCGTGGACCTACACACCACTTATCAAGCCATGCTGTGGCAGGCATCCCATATATAAAGTGGAGGAAGATGGGCATGGATGTTAGCTCAGGGCCAAATCTTCCCAGCGAAAAGAGGAGGATTGGCAGCAGATGCTGGCTGAGGGCTAATCATCCTCCAAAAAAAAAACCATAAGGAAAAATATCACTCAAAGAACACTAGATTCAGAATACTTGGAAGATGAAACAATATGGGTTAACAAAGTTTTCTCAGAGACATTTGGAAACTCCTTTTGTTTTCAACTTAAAGAAATGCTTTCTAAAATACTGCCCAATTTCCCTGCCTGAGGAGATAAAAGTACAGAGAATCCCCAGATTACATATACCCTTTACATGTGAATTGCTGTTCAGTGAATGAAATGGATACATTCATAGGATTCACTGAATCTTCCACCTTCTCTTTCCACCTTTCACCTGCACCACTACCATGCAATGTTAAAGTAAACATGTTGTTAAAGATTCATTTCAGAGAAGAGATACTGAAAAACTACAAATGTTTAGCCTTGATAAAAAGCCAACAAAGCTAAGAAACAATAGGTATCTTCAAATGTGTGAAGACAGAACTCTTACGTCACAAAATGAAAAGCTCTTGACCCGTAAGACCTATAAGTGGCATCTCTTAATTTTGTCAACCTAACACCCTTCCCACCAAGTTTTTTCTAGCCATAAGGGTAGGTAATTAACTCAAGCTGAGCTAAATAGAATAACACAAACCTCAGCCATAATAATTAGTCCTAAGGATAGGAAACTGACGCCAGCTGGATGAATCAATCATTCCTCGGGATGTTTCTAACCAGAGATAGAAGGAGAAAGCCCCTCCTCCTTCTGATCGCAAAACTCTCATCTACTAAGTTCTGAACCCCGCTGCTTTCTCTCACTTCTTTAGTATGGAAGTTCATCCCACTTTAGAAATTCTGCCCTGGAATACTCTTCCTCCCGATATCTGCAGGGCTGGCTATTTATTGTGATTCAAATCTCAGCTTTAATGCTCCCCTGGACAAAGGTTTTCTTAAGCGGCCACTTAATCACTGTCACATCACCTTATTTTAATTCTCTGCATAGTACTTATCACTTTAATATACTTCTTTTTAATACTCACTGCTACATCTCCAACACCTAGAATAGTGCCTGGCACAGACTATACACTCTGTTCATAATTTGTTGAATAAATAAACAAAAATTGTGAAGAAATGAGCCCAAAGCCAGCAGCCATTGGTCCTAGCCCCAAAGAGAAGCCAGTCTGAAAGAGTGAAGCCATCAGGAAAGAGAAAAAAGAAAAAGCAAAGCAGAACCCTTGGAGGCATCTGAGTCTTTTCAGTCATCCCAAAGACCAGCTCAAACCCTGCCCATACTACAGTTTGATTACATATGTCAGAGGTCTTAAAAATGGTATGCACATACCACCCTGAGAGGGAGAGGGGTCATGTAAGATGATCCATCAGAACCTGAGAAGAAATACTACTTCTAAAATAAAATACATGTATTTTGTATTATCTTTTGCAAAGCACTATATTAATGTCTATTTTATAATGTACATATTATTATATGTATACACAATGTACAGATAAATAAACCCACACTGGATGTATACCTGATACCTGATAGAAGTAAACAATCGAAAAAGTCTGGAGAATATCAATGTTAATGAACAAATTTCTTTTTCTTTAGCTTGTTTCAGGTTTCTTATGTACTTAATACATATTTGGTGCTCAAATACTTGTAAAAAGCTTAATGCACAAACTAATTCTTTATGGCTCCAGAGAACAGACAAATGAAAGCTAAACGTTGAGAGATTTCAAATCTCCATAAAAATAACCTTCCAAAATTTAGACCATCCAAAAGTAACACTCTCTCTCCAACTATAAATTTCCCACTACTGGACGGGTTCAAGTAGCACCCTCACGACCATTAGGCAAGGAAACTGCAACATGATTTCTCCACTTGCGAGGTAGTCTATGTAACAGACATTAACTCAGTGATACTCAGTCCTAGCGATGTAATGATAAATTAAGTTTAGTCCTTGTCCCCTTGGAGGTCACAATTTCACAGAAAGACAGACTTGCAAATATATATAGTAAACATAATACATCTATACACACAGTACAGTGACAACAGAGAAAGGTGGTGATTAACTCTGGGAACATTTAAGTTAAACATTGATGGATAAGTAAAAGCCAGTTTTCCTGTTAGGCAGGAAAGAAAGATAAGTGCATTCTTGACAAAGAAACGTGAGAGGGGCCAGACCAGTGGCACAGCAGTTAAGCGCGCATGTTCTGCTTCTCAGTGGCCTGGGGTTCACCGGTTCAGATCCCAGGTGTGGACATGGCACCACTTGGCAAAAGCCATGCTGTGGCAGGCGTCCCACAAATAAAGTAGAGGAAGATGGGCATGGATGTTAGCTCAGGGTCAGTATTCCTCAGCAAAAAGAAGAGGATTGGCAGTAGCTAGCTCAGAGCTAATCTTCCTCAAAAAAAAAAAAAAGAAAGAAACGCGAGAACGGAGAGGTATATAAAGCACACAGTATGCAAACCCAAAATACAATGAATAATGTGGAACTGTTGGATGATAAGGTATCCCTGTTGGGAGAATATCCACAAATGAAGCTGCTAGATAGGTGGCTAGGAGCCAAATTACGAAGGGTCATGCTAAGGAGTTTGGAAAGAGCCACAGAATAACAAATATAACTATCCTTTACAGTGTACTATTTTGTATCAGACACAGACTTAAACTCTTCAGACACTCTATCACTTTTAATCCTCAGAAGATCCCTGTCATTATCTACACTTTTTAACAATGGCTCATAGCCATTTTTCTAAAATAGGTGTCACTTATTCAAAATACTCCCTATCTCATATCCCTTCTCAGAATTCTTTGATGAGTTCTGTCTCTGACACTAATTTAACTGTGATTTTAGACAAACTACTTGGTCTCTCTCTAGCCTAAGTTTCCTTAACTAAGGTTCCTTAACTTAGGCTAGAGAGAGACCAAGTAATTTGTCTAAAATCGTGTGGCAGTAGAATAGTCTAGTTTTCGGAAATGCCAACAGACAAATATAATCAAAATGAGAGCTAGTGAGAAAGTGAGAATAACAGAAAGGAAAACTCAAAGATTTCACTGGTTTCTAGCTTAAGAAAGCAGGTGGAAAAGCAAGTTTGAGTAGAAGAAATGAGGCATAAAATGAAGGAGATGAGCTATAAAATGATTAGTTTGAACTTAGGGAATATAGACACATTTAGTTTGCGGTTTCAATAAAAGAAAGACCAAAAGGAAAAGGTCCAGTAGGAAGCTGACTAGAAAGAGCTCTTTCTAAAAGAGAGGTGGGAAGACTTGCTGGGATAAACATATTTAGAAATTAACATATACACAGCAATTAAAAAACTAGGCCAAGCAAAGTAGACAATAAATATCCATGAGTCCATACTCATATAAATGAAATAAATAAATAAAAATAGATACATTTTTCATGCAGAATTCCAAGGAATTTATATAGGTACTCTACCCTCGAGGAGGTGGAACTCCCCCCTCCTTAAAGTGGGCTACACAGTTGCCAAAACCTAACTCTTACTGAATCTTCTTTCACAGTGTAAAGTCTTAGGACAGTACACTTTCATTTGAAAGTAACAGAAAATTCCAAAAATAAACTGGCTTATACAGTAAGGACCATTATCTCACATAAAAAGGCCACAAGTAGAGCAGGCTCTAAGCACTGCAAATCAGAACTTCAGAAATTCTCTCTAAAATTCCCTGGGATCTGACCTCCTATGTGTAGCTTCATCCATAGGCTAGAAGGGAGATGATTAAAATATTCTGATATTGTGATCTGCCCATCTTGGAACCTATCACTAGCAAAGAAAGGGAACTACCATGTTTCACCTACACTCACCAGAATCCATCCTGGAACTAGGAATGAGGACCCCTTTCTCTGAGTCACATGAAGCAGTAAACTGGTTCTGCTAGAAAGGTAGACACAAAAGGAGTAATGCTATAAAGGCAACCAGCAGTAGCCAGTACAGGAGGCTCTTATTTGCATGTTCTCCTAGCTTTGGGGAAGTTTTAAAAATTACTTTAACACAATGAATAGGCTTGAACAAAATAAGGGCAATTTTCTTCCTCAAATAACCAAGTTATAACCTCAGAGACAACCAGTACTGTTTTACAAGTTAAGAGGGAAAATATGGTATGAATTTGCAAGCTTTCTCTTAACACTCAAATTTATATCACAAAAATAAAACGTATTTGGGTATTTTAAAACCAGAACCTTATTATGTTTTACTCTTTAAACTGTTATTTTATTGGGGATAAGATAGTAAGAGTTCTCAAGGCAGTGGAAAGAGCAGTGGTCTTGAAGTCAGGACACTAGGCTCTACCTAACTCTTACACTAAGGTACAGAGTTATCACAGATGGGCACCTAACATATCTAGGTTTCAGTTTCCATCTCTGTTAAATTAGAAAGTTCGGAGAGGTGATCCTCAAAGTTTCTGTCTACTTAATTCCTAATTATAAATAATATTCACTTGCTAACTAGAAAATTTACGCAAACTATTTAAAGTTGTAATTCTGGGCTACGCAAATCCTAATCCTAAAGGTGCCTTCCAAGACTACAAGCTGACGACATGAAGCTTTGCCTACAAAACTTCACTTTGACAAAAAACTTCACTGTGGCCAGAAATGTAAATAGCATGATGTTACAACTTCTTAAATAACTCAAGAATTTAATTCAATTTCTCTTTAAATCCAAATTCATTATTAGAAGGTTGTAGTGTACCTACAGAAGCAAAGCCTCACTCTTGGACAGGGGAACGGAAAATGACAGAAACTTAACCACTTTGAAATTCAATTAAAGACAAGATTTCTAACCACTAGGCCTAAATGAGGAGGAAGATGGAATCAAAGTCCAATGAGAAAGCTGGAATTCAAGTCATAATCAGAAATGGAAATTTCTATATAGAGTAAGAAAGTGACAGGAAAATACCCCCCCAAAAGTAAAACCAGTATATATGCCTAGAAGAAATTAAATCTAAATGTCTCATGAATTTCCCTTGAGGACTACTGATTTACACAAAACTGATAGAAATACTTTCCAAAAACAGGTTGATGACAGTGAGAAACAGGAGAGGAATCTATTACCCTGCCTTTTGGGAACCTCAAATTAATGGATTTTGGCAAACCAGACACAAATCATATGGGATGACTCCACATAAAACCCCATGACTTCAGCTAACTGCATTATGACCTGGAGTTGGTTCTTCTCAAAGTTATTAATAATGAAAAATACTTACACAAGATGCACATGATTGCCAGGAAAAAAAAAAAATGCATTTCTTTGAAACAGTTTTTAAAACAACAAACCACCCACAGAAACCACATGGGCACAAAATGAAACGATTCTGGTCACTGATTTGCGGAGCATTTAAGCACTCCCCAAGTGAAAGACTCAGCTTTAGGCTTCCTTTCTGGGACAAGCAGAATGTCCATGAAAATACCTGAGGAGCTCCCAAGAAAACAGTGCAAATATACCTCCTCTGGCCTGAGGTTCAAGAGAAATAATTTTCTCCAAGAAGAGCCTTACAGTTTTACGAGACTTCTTACTTGTTTCAAGAAGACATTTCTTTTCCTCAAAGTAAGAATCCAGATAAAGCTCAAAAGCTCTAAAAATAAAATAAAATAAATCTCGAAGTGCTTAACATTATAATATTAAAAACCTCCTGGAATTGTCAATTTAAATACCAAAACCCCATACCATCAGTAGCAACATCATTAATACATGACTACTCATTTTATCAGATTTTATAATAATACCCCAGGGAAATGGTACACTAGAGAGGTAAGTTTCAAAAGAAAAAAAGAATATACAGGAAGGAATACTGCTCAGGAGACAGGCAAAAGGAGAAGCAGGAGATGGGTGGCACACAGTTGCAATGGAACACTAGAAGCTCGACTGGGTACACGAAATAGATAAAGAGGCCCAGAAAAAGGAACCAAACAAAACCAGAGTCAAACACAGTCTAGTACACAGCATGGCCTATGGTAAAATGCAAAGACTACATAAAGATTTCACTGGGGGCTGGTCCAGTGGCACAACAGTTAAGTTCATACGCTCTGCTTCGGCGGCCCGGGGTTCACTGGTTCAGATCCTGGGTGCAGACCTATGCACCGCTTACCAAGCCATGCTGAGGCAGGCGTCCCACATATAAAGTAGAGGAAGATGGGCATGGATGTTAGCTCACGGCCAATCTTCCTCAGCAAAAAAATGAGGAGGACTGGTGGCACATGTTAGCTCGGAGCTGATCTTCCTCAAAAGAAAAGATTTCACTTATGTACAGAAACATCAGATAGGTACTAGATACATTAACAGAAAACAGAATGAGTGGGGGAAAAAAAGATGGTTTTTTTTTGCCATGGCCTATACTATATTGTCTCTACAAGACATAAAAAGAACACAATAAAAATCCAGCAGCATGCAGGAGCTACAAGATTACATATATCTGCACACATACTTTTCACCATACTTTGAATTTCCTGACACAATGCCATAAAAATCAGGGATTTTTTCCCCCTCTACTTTGGCTTTATGTAAGGTGCTGACTTTTCTCTTGGATAGGCTGACAAAGCTCAGCTTGTCAAAGCTTGCATAACCTTGAAGAATACATATAATTTCCAGAAGAAATAAAGAATGGAAAAACAGATGAGTTTCCAAAAGAAATAATTTTAAATTGTACATATCTATAGTTCTCATCCTTTAGAGATGATGTTACTGGTGGTACTTGTTACCACATACATGAATCCTAAAAAGACCAAAGCATTGGAGCCACCCAAGTGCAACTGTAGCTATCTTCTAAACTATCGTTTCAACACAATGGAAGGAATAATAATGCCAAGGATGGAAAGCCCTAGGACTGTCACTAGTTGGAAAGAATACAGATCTGAAGAAAGATCAGATTAGACTCATTTCAGAAAATGAACAGGGAAAACCCATAATCATACTAAGTATCTCTAATTAACAGCATAAAATTTGTATACCAAAATTCTTCACATTATGGTAAAATAACTGGGTGTTTTCCAAATAGCTGCTGAGTACAATGATCCATTATGGAAACAGAAATGAGAAATGTTTGGTTTCTCAAGGTTTACTAAGAGTAGGAAGTGATGTGTCCAAGATACAGGAAACTACCAAAAATTACAGTGCATATTCCTAGTGTGTAAATTTTAGCCAAAGATTTAACAACAAGAGGAGAGACTTTACATTTTATAAAGCAGATATTTTATAAAGTATACTTTATAAAGTATAAAGTAGAATAAGAGATAAAGAGTAAACAAAAAAACAAAACACACGTCCGAAATATCAAGAGTAGTTTACTTGCAAACATCTTCACTACCACCCACGCCTGGAGTACCCATTATCTTCTGCACTGTGGTTACTTCAAAGGAAAAATATGACAAAGGTTAGAAGGAAGTTTAAATTACATTATATAGATACCATTCTACTTCCAGTCAAAATGGAAACACAGGGACCAGATTTAACCTCCCAACTGAAACAACTAGAAAACTGAACACAATATTGAAACAACGGTTTTCAGATATTGGACAACAGGCAGCACAGAATTATAATTCCTGAGAGAAAGGAAACAAACAAGGTAAGCATTATAACTGCCCAGTTTACAACCTGGAGTAGGTTTACAGGCCTGAGCTCATGGTGGGGGAACCTAACCAAAACTAGCCTCTCACTGAGTTGAGGGTACAAAGTTAAAAAGTTATGAGGCAGCTAGAATTTGCAGGGTCAAAACTAGAGAGGAGAGAACTACACCACTACACTGAGTAAGAATTTCAGAGATAGAAAGGCCTGCTCAAGTTTTGGGCTGAGGACTAACTGTACACATAGGAGAGAAAACTACACAAGGCCAGGAAAAGAAAAATGAAAGTGAGTAGATAGAATAATAGCTGGAGCTCAGACACAGCTGGCAATACTTTGTGTTCCTACTAGTCAGAGTGAATAAATCTCGTAATACATAGAGCATCCAGCTGAATCCTCAGGAGGGAATCTCCTTTGTCGTGGGGCTACTTAGACCTACAACAAAAGGGTATTCTGAACCCACACTAACAAATCTTAAAAATATGCCTCAAAATAATCCAGTTGATTCCAAGAAACATAACTCAGAGCCAGAACAAAATACAACACTACTTGAAATAAATCAACAAAATTCAGCAATCAACAAGATAAAATTCAAAATGTCTTAATCCAATCAAAAATAAACAGGCATACAAAATAAATAAGGAAAATATAACCTGTAACCAAAATAAAAATCACTCAACAGAATGAAAGATATGATAGAATGAAAGCAGCTATTATAAATATGTTTCATATGTTTAAGAAAGTAGAAGAAAAAATGACCATGACGATAAGAAACATGAAAGATATGAAAAAGATTCAAATGGAGCTTCCAGAGGAGAACTTTTGAAACAAAAAATACAGAGGATGGGATTCACACCAGATTAAATATTGAAGATGACAAGATCATAAAGTTAAAAAAACTGCAACAGTAATTATTCAAAACACAGAGAGGAAAAATACTGAGAAAAAAGGTGGGATAACATAAAGTAGTCTAAAACATGTGTAATTGGAGGTCCAGAAAAAAACTGAAGAGTGTGGAACAAAGTATTTAAAGAAATATAGTTGAAAATTTTCTAAATTGCATTAAAGCTATAAACCCAGAATCTAAACGCTAGCTAAGCAGAATAACATAAAGAAATCATACCAATACACATCATACTATATTGCAGAAAACAAAAGAAAAATTTTAAATAAGCCAGAAAAAAGGACACATTACAACCAAAATAACTAAAATAAGAATAAAAGCAAACTTCTTATCAGAAACCATGTAAGCCAGAAAACAATGGAGAGAGTTTTAAAATATTGAAAAGAAAAATAATATGGCAGCATATAATTCTTTGCTCAGAGAAAATATCTTTAAAATTGAAAGGGAAATAAAGATATTTTTCCAAACAAACAAAAGCTGAGAGAATTCTCTGCCAGCAGACCTGCACAAGAAATATTAAAGAAAGTTCTTGAGGAAGAAGAAAAATGAAACCAGACTGGAATTTGGATCAGCACAAATGGAATTAGGAGTGCCAGAAACGGTAAATATGTGGATAAATACAAAAATTTAAAAGATTACTGACTACACAAAGCAAAAGTAATAACAATGCATTTTGGCTTTATATACTATGTAGAAGTAAACTAAATGATACCAACACCACAAATGAGGAGAGAGGAAATGGAAGTATACTGTCAAAAAGTTCTTACACCATACACGAAATGGAATAACATTATTTGAAAGTAGACTAATAAGTTAAAGATATATATTGTGGACCTTAGAGCAATTAATTAATTAGCAAAAATATACACCTAGGAAGCTGACAATGGGCATAAAATGAAATCATTAAAAACACCCTCAAACCCAACATTAGTTAGGAAAAGAAAGAAAAGGGAGAAAGGGAAAAGGAAAAACAAACAGCAAAATGATACAATTAAACTCAATCATATGGATAATTACATTAAATGTGGATGGTCTAAACAATTAAATTAAAAAGCAGAGATTGTCAGACTGAATAAAAAGCAAGACCTAAATACCACAAGAAATCCATTTTGGCTACAAAGACAAAACAAAAGATAAAAATAAAAAGGCAGAAAAAGATATATCATGGAAATACCAATCAAAAGAAAACTGAAGTAGCTATATTAGTATCAGGAAAATCAGACTTCAGACTAAAGAATATTACTGGAGATAAAGAGATTTCATAATGATAAAGAAGTCAATTTATCAAGCAGACATACAATCCTAAATGTGTATGCATCTAAGAACTTCAAAATACATGAAGCAATGAGTGACAGAACTGAAATGATAAACAGATAAACCAATAACCACAGCTAGAGATTTTGACACTCCTCTCTAAGTAACTGATAAAATAAGTAGAAAGAAGATCAGTAAATATATAGAAGATGTGAACATATTATCAACCAACTTAATCTAGTTAACATTCTGAAAAACTCTACCTAATGTACAGATTAGGCATTCTTGTCAAGTGCACATGGAACATTTAAAGATAGATGCTACTCTGAATCATAAAACAAGTCTCCATTGATTTTTTAAAACCTGAAATCATACAAAGTATATGCTCCAAGCACAGAAGAAATACATTAAAAATCAATGAAAGGAAGAAATTTGGAAATTCCTCCAAATACCTGAAAATTAAACAACACACTTCTAAATAACCCATTACAAATCACAAGAGAAATTGAAGGATATTTTAAAGTGAATGTAATTGAAAATACAACATATCAAAATTTGTGGGATGCAGCTAGAACAGTGCTTTGAGGGAAATTTATAAACATTATATGGTTACATGTTGAAAGTAAGAAAGGATCCAAATACATGATCTAAGGTTTCTCCTTAAGAAACCTGAAAATGTAGAGCATATTACACCCAAAGCAAGCAGAAAGGAGAAAATAACAAAGAGCAAAAATCAATAAAACAGAAAAGATAAAAACAGACAAAATTAAAGAAAGCAGAAGATGATTCTTCCCAATATCAATGAAATTAATAAACCTCTACCTAGAATGATAACAAAAAAAGAGAAATGACACAAATTACCAATATCAGGAACGGGAGAGTTTCAATATCAGGACATTTCTAAAAATCATACAGACATTAAAATGATAATAAGGGGGGGGCTGGCCCCGTGGCCGAGTGGTTAAGTTCGTGCGCTCCGCTGCAGGCAGCCCAGTGTTTCATTGGTTCGAATCCTGGGCGTGGACATGGCACTGCTCATCAAGCCACACTGAGGCAGCGTCCTACATGCTACAACTAGAAGGACCCACAATGAAGAATATACAACTATGTACCGGGGGGCTTTGGGGAGAAAAAGGAAAAAAATAAAATCTTCAAAAAAAAAAACAGTAATAAGGAAACATTATGAAAAACCTTTTGCCAATATTTCAAAAACATAGTAAGGAGGAATTCCTTGAAAGATTAAAAAACTTTAAAAAGTCACTCTAGGAAAATAGATAAACTGACCAGACCTGGATCTATTAAAGAAGTTGATTTTATACTTAAAAACCCTCCACAAAGGGGCCAGCCCCGTGGCAGAGTGGTTAAGTTCGCGTGCTCTGCTTCGGCAGCCCAGGGTTTCATGGATTCAGATCCTGGGCGTGGACACGGCACCACTCATCATGCTGAGGGGGTGTCCCACATGCCACAACCAGAAGGACCTACAACTAGAATATACAACTGTTTACTGGGGGGAGCTTTGGGGAGAATAAAAAAAAAAAAAAAAAGGAAGGGCTGTTGATGTTAGCTCAGGTGCCAATCTCCAAAAAAAAACCTTCCACAAAGAAAACTTCAGCTGCAGAAGGATTTACTGGAGAATTCTCTGATATTCAAAGGAAGAAACACAAATTTTTCACAAACTCTTCCAGAAAATAGAGAAGTGAACTGGTATTCAGTATTACCCTCATATCAAAACCAGACAAAGACATTAAGAGAAAATAAAGTACAAAACAATATTCCATAGCAATATAGATGCAAAAACCCTTAACAAAGTTTCAAAAAATCAAATCCAGCAATATAAAAGGAGGATAATATGTCATGAAAAGTACGATTTACCCCAGGAATGCAAGCTTGGTTAAATATCTGAAAATAAATCAACATAATTCACTCTAAAGAAAAACCATATGATCAGCTCAATAAATGCAGAAAAAGAACTCTGACAAAACTCAAAACCCATTCATGATAAAAATTCTTAGCAAACAAAGAATAGACGAAAATGTCTTTAATCTGATAAAGGGTATCTCCAAAAAGAAACAGAAAAGAAACTCACAGCTAACATCATATTTAAGGGCCAAAGACTGAAAGCCTTCGCCCTAAGATACTGGAGAAAGTCAAAGATGCATGCATGCTCTCATCAGAGGTCCCAGCTTGTGTAAAAAGACAAGAAATAGAAATGAAAGGCATATAGACTGGAAAAGAAGTAATACTATCTTTATTCACAGGCAATGTGACTGCCTATGTAGAAAATCCTAAGGAATCTACTAAAAATTACTTGAAGAATATGAAGTCAACATAAAAAAGACAACTGTATTTTATATCCCAGAAGCTAATAATTGAAAATTAAAATAAAAAATACCATTACAATAAGATCAAAAGTTTGAAATACTTAGGGATAAATCTAACAAAAAATATACAAGACCTAAATAAGGGTCAGGCAATTTAAAATTGTTGCTAATTTTCTCCAAACAATGTATAGACTTAACATAATCCTAATCAAAATCCCAGCAGGCTTTATGGTAGAAATTTTCAAGCTATTTCTAAAATATGCATGAAAATGAAAAAAACCTGAAGCCAAAACAATTTTTAAAAAGAACAAAGCTGAACAACTCACACTACATGATTATGAATCTTACTATAAAGCTGGGGCAAGTCAAGATAATGTGGTAAAAATACAGTCCAGAAATAGATCCACATATATGCCACAAAGCTCCCAAGATAATACAATGGGGAAAGAATAGTCTTTTGAGCAGCTGGATATCCATACACAAAATAATGAACCTTGACACTAACAGTGTATCATACAAAAAAAATTAACTTAAAACAGGCAATAACTCTAAAACTACAAAACTTTCAGAAGAAAACACTGGAGAAAATCTTTGAGACCCCGGGTTAGGCAAAGATTTCTTAAATAGAACAAAAAAGTACAAACCATAAAAGAAAAAAGAAGATTTCATCAAAATTAAACACTTCTGTTGAAAAAATATGTTTACCTGTCCTCACTTTCAGAAAGTCTGAATCAGTAGATGGAGTGACATTCGGGAATCTGCATATATAACAAGTTATTTTTGATGCCAGTGGTTGTGGACCACTTTCAGAGAAACACTGATTTTCAGATCAATACATTAACAAAGGTGACGGCTCTTATGGAAATAAGGAAGGAAGCATGCAACACGGTAGCTTTTTTGTCTAATACTCTTCTTATACTAGTCGCTCTTTCCCAGTGGTTCATTGGCTAAAATGTCTAAAAGCACATTCATTGAACCAAGGGGTAAAGGAAATAGACTTTAAAATAGTGGGGGTCTAAGAAAACAGTATGGTGGTTCCTCAAAAGATTAAACATAGAATTATCATATGATCCAAAGATTCCACTTCTGGGTAAATACCCAAAAGAACTGAACGCAGAGACTTGAGCAAGTACACTCACGTTCATAGCAGCATTATTCACAATAGCCAAAAAGTGAAATCAACCCAACGGTGAATCAAGAGATGCATGGATAAACAAAATGTGCTATATACATACAGTGAAATAATTCAGCCTTAAAAAGCAACAAATTTCTGATACATGCTACAACACAGGTAAACCTAAACATATTATGCTAAGTAAAATAAGCTAGAAACAAAAAGACAAATAGAGCATGATTCCACTTATATGAGATACTGAAATAGTCAAATTCACAGAGAGAGAAAGCAGAAGAGTGGTTTACCAGGGACTGAGGGGAGGAAAGAAGGGGGAGGTAGGTATTGTTTAACGGCTACATAGTTTCAGTTTAGAATGATGAAAAAGTTCTGGAGATGGATAGTGGTGATAGTTGCACAAAATGTAAATGTACTTAGTGCCACTGAACTGTACTCTTAAAAGTTATTAGAATAATAAATTTTATATTACATATTTTACCACAATTTAAAAATTTAAAAATATATGTAATGATAAGAATATAAAAAGGCACGTCACAGATTAGGAGAAAATATTTGAAAAACATATCTGATAAAGGACCCTTACAACTTAATAATAAGATTGACTCAATTTTTAAAATGACAAAAGATCTGAATAAACATTTCATAAAAGGCATATAAGAATGGCAATTAAGCACATGAAAAGATGCTCAACATCAGTCGTGAGAAAAATGCAAATTAAAACCAAAATGCAGGTACCAGTACACCTACTAAAATGGCTAAAAGCAAAAAGACTTAAAATATCAAGTGTTGGCAAGGCTATGGAGCACGTGGAAGTTTCATATACTGCTGGTGAGAATGCAAAATGGTACAGTGACTTTTGAAAACAATTTGGTAGCAGTATATAAACAGGCAACTTGCCACATAAACCAGGAATCCCACTCCTGGCTATTAATCTTCCTCCAGCAAGGGTGGGAGTAGAAGAACACATCATTAGGTAAACTGTCCAGTTAATGGGCATTTCTTGAGAGTGAGGCCAGAGGAAAGATTATCTCTTAGGCAGAAATACAGTTGCTACCAAAATCAAAGGGCGAGTGGGGGTTAAGAATTAGAGAAAAAACAAGAACAGTATGTAAAGTGCCTCAGGATGTTTAATGTAGGTAAGCTTAAAATGGGGTGCCCAAAAGATCAAACACAGGACAGAAGTGAGAACAGAGCATGGAGTCACCAAACTGGAAACCAAAGAGAGAGAATGGGAAGGAATAGATTTAATAGGAAAACAGGAAGACAGCCTTAGCTGATTAAGTGAAATAGGGGATGTCACCTGCATCAGGCCTTTCAGAGCTCTCTACAGTAAGCTCGGCTGCCTGAGACTAGGGAAATTATCAGGCACACCCAAATTATAATCATCTTTCTGCTTACTAAAAGTTTGTCTTACTTCTAAAGTTTCTGTCATACCACAACCCTCTGTCCCCAAAAAAGTCTTATTTTTTTCAGATTGTTATACAACAGAATGATTACATACTGTAATCATAGTATTCATACTGTTATGCTGTTGGTAATCTATCCCTAAGATCCTAGAGTTCCTTAATGATCTGGCTCAAATTTACATTTCCAGTCTCATCTTCTGTCTCTTCTAGCCATTCTGAAAAGTTCACCTTTTTTTTCTGCACAGAACAATAGCTCATTAATAAGCACTTATTATTTTCTAGTGACTTACTGACTTCAACTTCTCAAATACAGTGGTCCCCCCTTATCCATAGGGGATATGTTCCAAGGCCTTCAGTGGAGGCCTGAAACTGCAGATAGTACCAAACCCTATATATACTATGTTTTTTCCTATACACACATATATACAATAAAGTTTAATTTATAAATTTGGCAATTATAACAATATACTGTAAGAAATGTCATGGTACTATAGTCTCTCTCTCTTCCAGTCCATATGCCTGAACCTGTGTAACCATCCCTTATTTGCAGTAAATGGCTTGGTGTCGCTGGTTTCAGGGAATCCCTTGCCGAAGTCTTCATACAGGCTCAACGTCTTCTCGCACAACATGTTGCCATCAATCAGAACACATTTTCTGTTCATGTCTTCTACCCACAAATTTAATGCCTTTTCCATTTTAACTAAGCACTTATCACACACTGTGGCCATAACTTTTGCAGCTGAGGTGCAACAGCAAAACTAGCACAAATTTCTTTTTCCTTCTTCACAATTTCATGGATAGGAGCTTTCCTTCCTCCAACGGATATTAGCAACCTCAGCGTATGATGTTTTTTCTTTCCTTACTAAGTTGAGAACTTTCACCTTTTCACTTTAAGGAAGCACTTCACGGTCTCCCTTTGGCATATCCGAATTGCCAGCACCACTACTCTTGCGTTTGGGGGCCATCATTAAGTAAAATAAGGGTTACTTGAACACAAGCATGTGATACCATGACAGACAGCGAATAACTGAGAAGGCTCACCAAGTGACTAACAGGTGGATAGCGTACACAGTGTGGATATGCAGGCAAAGCGATGATTCACATTCCAGGCAGGATGGAGCAGGATGGCTCAAGATTTCATCACACTATTCACAATGGAACGTAATTTAAAACTTATGAATTATTTATTTCCAGAATTTTCCATTTAATATTTTCAGACCAAGGGTGACCATGGGAAACTGAAACCTGCAGAAAGCAAAACCATGGATAAGGGGAGACTACTGCACATGGGAAAAAAATCTGAAACATACATGCAACTGTGAATATAAGATTAGGGAGTCAGTTCAAAATTGCTATTTCAGAAAATTTCTTAAAACTTTTCCAAGAGTTACATAAAACTCAAATATGCACAACCAAATCTGGTTTATGTGCAAACCACTACTACAACAAGATATTTAAAGAATACAATGAACTGGAGGATTTCAACATTCCTAGGCAATTTAATGTGAAACACATACATACGTACATATGTGTACATCTATATACACATATATCAATTATGTGTCCTATTCTGTGCTAGCATCTCGGCTGTCAGTACCACAATACCACCACCTAGCTCACTTTTGCATATTCCCTGGTAATATGTTAAGAGCTTAATCCAGGCCATAATTTTCTTATCACAAGAGAAAGGTATATGCAGTATGGGTAACAGGAAAGGAATGGTAGTGATGTGAATAAAAGTGCAATTCTTTTAGTGCTGGTTCCTTTACCATCATTAAAATTGATTTTATAATAAATTAAAATTGATGTTTATAATATTACCTTCTTGATATTCTGAGAAGCTAAAACAAAGAATCTCTTAAAATGAAAGCAGCACTCTATTTACATCCCTCACAATGACTTTCTTTCTCAACACACACATATACACTTGAAGTCATCAATAAATTTCACTTTCAGTTTCCTAGATGAAGAGCAATTAGAACAGCATTGCTCTGACCAACTACCCATTATGTCATTTGAAGAATGGATAAGAATAGATAACTAAATAAAAGAATGCTACAGTTCCTACACAAACACATGCCCCAGCTTCTCTACATATATAACCAACCAGTGGTGTTTTATTCAACTGTTATGGTTCCTTCCTCCAAGAAAGTTGGCAAGGTCTACCAATTCATTGCACATAAGCTCCCAAAAAGATGGCACACCTTTCTTGATTAGAATAACTGTTTTGTGATATTTTTGAGGCACAACATAGTTTTTCTTTTAATTACTGAAACTATGTTAAAGTAACTGAATTGCAGGAGGAATAAAGATTTGCTCTGCTTACAAAATCTCTATACATTTTCTAAGCCTGAGAACCAACAAAAGCTTGCTATGTAATCCAACATCAGAGACAGAGAAAGAAGTCTACTGAGAGTTGACTTAAAAAAAAAAAAAAACCCTCAAATGATTTGCATGATTCCAGACCTCAGCATTGCTACACAATCACAATGGAAAGAATGTGTGGTAATTAACCAGCTTTAAATGCTGAAAGTATCCAAACAATCATTCTTTTTCCCTAACAACTTTTCATAAAGGGGGAAATCCTATAGTCTTGATGATTACTCCTTCAGCTTACTTTACTTTTAAAAAAATGAAAACAAACTAAGTACTGAGAACTGCTATTCACAGGTTTCTCCTCTCTTTTAATTCAGAAGTCCCTTATTCAGCATAGGATTCTATTTTACTATATTCATTAAATATCTCCCCAGTATATCTGATTAACGTCTTAGCTTTCAACAGGAAGAAAAGGGGCACAATGACTATTTTCTATAATCTAAAATGAGACTGTGGTAAAAACGAAAGCTCAAAGAACAATAGCTATAACATACCTGAGTTTTACCAAATACATTTAGCCAAAAGCAGATATTAGTCAGTAATCATTATAGACTGTTGTTAAATTTCAACATACTTGGTAATGGGGTACGCTGTTTCAATGTGTCTATGACTAATCTAATTCTGAGGTCTTAGCCTTGATTTCTAAGTGTTTTACTATAAATTATCCTTACACTAGGATTCAGCATCTTAAGGATTTTATTATTTTTTTCATCCCCCTTCAAGTTGGCTTTAGGATACTACAGGAATGAAAGCAATTTATAAAGTAAACTACAAGACCACTCTTCTTGATAGACACAGGAGTAAGATGACCATGCATTCTTTAAAATTTGTATTAGCTCCATATGTGACATTCCACCATGCCAAAGACATTAATTTTTTATTTCTATGGCGAGTGTCTTAGTTAGGGTGCTCCAGATAGAAAGAAACAGAGAGACAGCTAAAGAGAGAAAGAAATAGATTAAAAGGAATTGGCTCATGACGTTATGGATGCTGAAAGTCCCAAGATCAGCAGTTAGCAAGCTGGAGACCCAGGAGAATCAATGGTGTAGTTCCGGTCTGCGTCCAAAAGCCTGAGAACCAAGAGCGCCGATGGTCTAAGTCCCAGTTCAACTGCAGAAGACCAAGGTCCCAGCTCAAGCAATCAGATAGAAGTTCCCTCTCGCTCAGCTTTTTGCTCTATTCAAGTTGTCAGTTGATTGGATGACGGCCACCCACATTAGAGAGGGCAATCTGCTTTACTCATTCTACTAATTCATATGTTTATCTCATTGGGAAACACTCTCACAGACATATTAAGAATAAAATTTGATCAAATATGTGGGCACCCTATGGCCCAGTGAAGCTGACATATAAGATTAACCATCACAAGTCCACCCCTCATCAACTTGGCACCCATACACATCTCCTTAAACCATACTTAATCTCCAAATAAGGACAATAACAAAGCCAGAATTCTGCCCAACGTGATATAACTATCCCGTGTACAACTGGAAACACACTAACCCCTTCCCCAGGAGAGGAGATAAAGTCCTTGAATGATGTTACTCTTCTTAATATCCCAAAATTTAAATACTATGATGTAAAATTAATAACACTTAAAATACTATAATATACATTCAATGCATCTTACATTACATGATAACTGAATAAGAAGAAAAAAGATATTGTACATATATATAGCCATATATACACACATACACACACACACAAACATATTCATAACAAAATAAGGAGGAAATACTCATGACAATTACAGCTCTGGTTTCTGTAACTGGTCACATGGTTGTAGCCAGTATTTAGAACTACCTTCTTCCACTACCCATTCTGTATTCCTTTTATCTTCAACAGTCACTTCAGGCAGTCATGGTTCTTTAGCTGGTGGGGTGACCAAAACTTTTATTCCTGGGAGGTTCTGGGAATAAGTACTCATCCCTGAACTGGGCCATTGTAGTTTTCCAATGACCCTAATCACAAGGCATGGTAATACTAAAGCTGCCCTAAGGGATCCCCTGTATTTCAGACATACTCTTCCTTACCTCCACTGTAGAGTAGCAGTCCAATTTCCCCTTGCTAGTCAAGATCAACCACTCCGGCCAGTATAGTAACTCACTTCTTTGCCTGTTGATTCAGGGTCCAAAGTGGTGGGCAGCAGTCTTAACTTCCAGTTCAATGGAATCATTGAACCCTGAGGAAAGCATTCCTTCCTTTGGAACTAAGACCTCTAGGCCAGCAGAGCATAAAGTCATGGAAACAGGAACCAAAAATTTTGCTAGTGGGTCACTAGAGGTAATAGTGAATGGTGTCACTCACATTTCCACCCCTTGATTCTTAGACATGTGAATCTTGCCTATGGGAGAAACAGCACCATATATTGGATGCTGATTCAGAGCAAATACAACCTTCTGGAGAACCCTGCCCCAGCCCTGTAAGATAGTGACATCTAGCTGGTGCTCTAACTTACAGTTCAAAAGGGCATTCCACCAGTCTATCAAGTCAGAGGCTTCAGTGTGATAGGGAACATTATAAAACCAGTGAATTCCATGAGCATGGGCCCATTGCTGCACTTCTTTTGCTGGGAAGTGAGTTCCTTGATAAAAAGCAATGCTGTGTGAAATACCATAGTGGTAGCTAAGGCATTCTGTAAGCTCACAGATGGTAGTTTTGGCAGAAGCACTACATGCAAGGGAAGGCAAATCTGTATCTAAAGTATTTATTCCAGTAAGAACAAATAGCTCCCACTTCCATGATGACAGCAGTCCAATGCAATCAACCTGCCTCTAGTTAGCTGGCTGATCACCAGGGAATGGTGCCATATCAGCGATTCTGTGTTAGCCTCTGGTGATGACAGACTGGGTACTGAGCAGTGGGCATAGCCAATAGGCCTTTATGAGTGGAAGTCCATGTTGCTGAGCCCATGTGTAACCTTCATCCCTGCCAGCAGGGTCACTTTGTTCATGAAACTACTGAGCAATGACAGATGACTGGGGGAAAGAGACAGAATGGTATCCATAGAATGGGTCATCCTATCCACTTGATTATTAAAATCTTCCACTGCTCAGGTCACCCTTTGGTGAGCATTCACATGGAAAACAAGTATTTTCACATTTTTTGCCCATTCAGAGAGGTCTATCCACATATCTCTTGCCCAAACTTCCTTGTCACCAATTTTCCAATTATGTTCCTTCCAAGTCCCTGATGGTCCAGCCAAACTACTGGTCACAGCCCATGACCAGTATACAATCACATCTGGCCACTTCTCCTTCCAAGCAAAGTGAACAACCAGGTGCACTGACCAAAGTTGTACCTACTGGGAGGATTTCTCTTCACCATTGTCCTTTGGGGATGTCCCATAAAGGGACTATAGTGGTACAGCTGTCCAATTTCAGGTGGTGCCTGCATATCATACAGAACTATCTATAAACCAGGCCTGAGTCTTCTCTTTCTCTGTCAACTCATCTTAGGGAACTTCCCATGAGGCCATAGGGGCAGTCTGGGAAAAAGAAGACACTGTAGCAGAGTAGAGACCATCAGCATTTAGGCCACTTCTTCATGTAACTCACTTGTGCCTTCAGGGCCTGCTCAGGTCTGATCAGATATATACCACTTCAACTTGATGATGGAGTGCTACTGTCCATGCCCTGCTTTATGGCTTGGTAGGTCAGATAACACCCAGTTCATGATGGGCAGCTCAGATTGCATGGAACTTGGTAGCCCATGGTTAAGCAATCAGACTCTAAGGCCCAATAGCAGGCCAACCGCAGTTTCTCAAAAGAAGTACAGATTTCCACAGAGAACGGCAGGGCTTTGGTCCAAAATCCTAAGGGCCTGCACCATGATTCACCTATAGGGGCCTACCAAAGGCTCCAAACAGCATCCTATCTGCCACTGACACTTCAAGCACTATTGGATCTGCTGGATCATATGGCCCAAGTGACAGAGCAACATGCACAGCACCCTGGACCTATTACAGAGCCTGCTCTTGTTCTGAGTTCCACTCAAAACTAGCAGCTTTTGGAGTCACTCCATAAATGGCCACAGTAACACACCCAAATGAGTATTATGTTGCCTCCAAAATCCAGAGGCCCACTATGTGTTGTGCCTCTTTCTTGAGTGTAGGAGGGGCCAAATGCAACAACTTATCCTTTACCTTAGAAGGTATGTAAGACCTTCTAAGGTAAAGGTACCTTCTAAGGTATCCTTACATATCCTTATACCTCAACACACCCTACATCACTGGACCCCTAGAAATTTCACAGAGGTAGAAAGCCCCTGAACTTTTGTGAGACGTATTTCCTACTCTATGACACTCAAACGTCTTACTAATAAGTCTAGAGTAGCTGCTGCTTCTGGCTCACTAGATCCAACCAACATAATGCCATCAATTTAATGAAGCAGTGTGATATCTTGTGGAAGGGAAAGGCAATACAGATCCACAAAAACTAAATTAGGACATAGGGCTGGAGAGTTGATATACCCCTGAAGTTGAACAGTGAAGGAGTACTGCTGACCTTGCCAGCTGAAAGCAAACTGCTTCTACTGGACCTTATTGACAAGGATGGAGAAAAAGCCACATGCCAGATCCAGCAATAAAAACATATCCAGAACAGCAGCTACAATTGGAGTCACCACCTGGCTAAGCTTACAATGATCCATTGTCACTCTCCAGAATCCATCTGTCCTCTACACAGGCCAAACAGATGAGATGAATGGGGATGTGCTGAAAATCACCATCCCTTCGTGTTTCAAGTCCTTGATGGTGGCACTAACCTCTGCAATCCCTCCAGGAATGAGGTACTTATTGCTTTTGGTTTCCTATCTTCCTAGGTGGAGGAATTCTAGTGGTTTCTATTTGCCTTTCTCATCATAACACCTTCACTCCACTGGTCAGGGAACCAATGTGGGGATTCTGGCAGCTGCTGAGCATATCTATTCTAATTCTGCATTCGGTAACCGGGGAAATAACCACAGGCTGGATTTGAGGACTTACTAGACCCACTGTGAGATGGACCTGAGCTAAAACTTCATTGATCACCTGACCTCCATAAGCCCTTTATGCTGACTGGTGGACCACAAGGACAATTTGGGTCTCCTGGAATTAGTGTCAGTTCAGAGCCAGTGTCCAGTAGTCCCCAAAAGGTCTGATTATTTCCTTTTCCCCAATGCACAATTACTCTGGTTAAAGGCTGTAAGACCCTTAGGGAGGGCTGGGAGAAAGTCTGACAGTATAAATTTTTGGCAGTGTACCCGGGTGTTTCCTCAAGGGGACCCTGCCTCGTCTTCATTCAAAGGATTCTGGGTCTATAAAAATTCAAGTCCCAGAACTGATTAAAGGGTCATGACTGCTTTTATGATTTAGGCTAGACTCTGTTCACTCGACCTAGAACTTTTCCGCTTATACAGATCAAGGAAGAATTTAATAAGTTTCCTATCTATTTCACTTCTAGAAACACCATGATCAACTAGCAACACCGCTGGTCTGCATGAACCAGAGTATTCTGACTGCTGCTTTGACTTGGATGTCCAAACCATGCTCACCTTGCCTTTGACGGCTGAGTGCCATCATTTGCCCTCTGCCACCCTGGAATTCACTTATTCCCATTATATTTAGGTTTCCCAATTCAGTGACTGCATTCCCACTCTGAGGTCTAGCCTATAGAGAAGAGCAATCATAGAGCTCTTCAAGGATGCCAGGGCTCCCCTCACAATATATTTCTCATAGTATTGGTGAATGGCATGTCTTCTGGACTGTCCCAGTATAGGTGAGAAGGTCTTAAATGACAAATCCAACATTCCAATATCCCTAAGCCTTTGAATCTTTTCCTCTACATTAAACTAAGGCAGGTCCAGCATTTCCAACTCACTCACGGTGGGCCACCTTTTGGTCCATATTTTAGCCAAACAATCAATTAAACAGTTACAGCCCTTTCTAATTCTCCGAGCTGCAACAGTAAATGCGGAATGTCTGTGAGATAATGAGCCCATATCAATAAATTCCGCCTGATTCTACTTTATGTTCCTTCCACCATAATCCCACATCCTTAGTATCCACTCTCACTCATGTTCCCCAGATTTCTGTCTGTATAAATTAGAAAACTCAAGTAGTGTAGCATATTTCCTTGTGGGTCACATTTTGTACTTCACCTTTAGGGGCCTGCTGGATTTAAGTCTGGTTATAGGTCTAGAAGCAAAGAGGGATGGTGAGGGAGAGTCCTGAAATCAGGATTGTCTTGCATGGCAACTGCCTCAGGGGAGGCCATTACAGTTTCCTTGAGCAATGCAGAATTAATCCCCTCAGACCTCAGACAGGGGGAGAGAGGCCGCTCCCACTGGGAGTGCGAAGGCCACTATTACTGAGGGTAGGGAGTGTGCTCCCACTGGCAAAAATATTTACCAAAATTTAGGGGCTCAATGTCTCCAGCTTCATCAGGGTCTTCCCACATGCCCCTATTCCAACTTTCAGGATCCCATTCCATCCCAATCAATGCCCTCACTATAATGTATTAGTTTATCTTACTCTCAACTACTTAAATGTGAGGTCCTTGAAGACCAAGTGGTATTTACTTCTATATCCTCCACTGCCTGAAATATAGCCGGGGCTGAATACAGATTTCTACTGAACTGAATTTTGCTTCTCAACATATCTCAGTTGTACATTATTTTAACTTTCATAAACTCGGTTTTGACAGTTATGAAATCCTTGTTTATGTATCTATCAAAGGTCCTAATCTGCTAATAGTACCCCTATAACAGAAAACAGACTGGTTTACTAAGGGAAACACATAAAGGACGTGCTTGCTCACATTTTTCCAAGATGATATAAAACTTGTTCTAACCACTAATTTTTTTTTTTTTGAATTAAAAATACCAGTACCCTCAGCAGGATCATTTTTTCATCTAACTTTAGTATGAATCACCTATAATTTTTTTTCACTTCCATACCTAATAAGTAATTGAGTACCAATTTTATCTATAAAAGACTTCTAATGCATACTCTAATTTATCCAGAAGAACATAAGTAAATATGCATATTAAAAGAAAAAGAAGATCCACATGTCTGAAGCACACAAAGTTCTCCCTTCCCTCTATAATTGGGTGTATTCCTGACAAACCTGACCCTTCATGAGCAATACTTGAAAGACTTTTCCTCTTCACCATTATGAAAACCAACTGAGCCATTAGCTAAAAATCCAAGGCTTCCCCACAAGGCAATCTAGGCACTCCCAACATATTTTATATGCCATAATGTCAGAATCCTACAGAAATGTCAACTAACCCTGTTCCTCTACTGAGTAAATACATACTCAAATCCATACTGTTTTTGGGTACGCATCCACAGTAAAGTTAAAAAGGCATGTAAGAAATGATAAACTACATTTTCAGGATACTGCTACTCTCTGGAGAAGAAAAGAAGAGGATGGGTTCAAGGGTTTAAATTCTATCAATGGTGATATCTCCTTCTAAAAAATATGAAGCAAAGGGCAATGTTAAGATTAGAAAAAATTAATGCTGAATACATTAGATGTTAATTAAATGAGTTAATATTTGTAAAGTCCTTAGAACAGTGCCCAGAATATGTAAGCACTATATACCATACCTAATGGGTATGGGTGCTAAAATATATATATATATCCAGCTCTGGTGGTCTAGTGGTTATGTTTCAGTGCTCCCAACACCATGGCCTGGGTTCGTTTCCTTGTCAGGAAACCACAGCACCCATGTGTCAGTTGTCACACTGTGACAGCTGTGTGTTAGTGTGAAGCTGAAAGCTATGCCAGCAGTATTTCAAATACCAGCAAGGTCACACATAGTGGACAAGTTCCAGTGGAGCTTCCAGACTAGACAGACTAGGAAGAAGGACCTTGCCACCTACCTCTAAAAAGACTGGCCATGAAAACCCTATGAATAGCAGCAGAGCATTGTCTGATACAGCGCCGGAAGGTGAGAGGATGGCACAAAAGGACTGGGCAGGGTTCCGCTCTGCTGCACACAGGATTACCAGGAGTTGAAATAGACTTGATAGCACTAACAACAACCATAAAATATATATAGTATTATTATTTAAATGCTTGAAATATTTAACTAAAAATTTTCATAGAACCTCTACCTCACACAATAAACAAAACAACTCAAAATGGATCAATGACCTAAACGTAAGAGCTAAAACTATAAAACTCGGAGGAAAAAACAGATGGGTAAATCTTCATGATCTTGGATTTGCCAATAGATTCCTGGATATAAAACCAAAAGCACAAGCAACAAAAGAAAAAAATACATAAACTGGACTTAAAACATAAAACTTTTATGTATCAAAAGGCATTATCAACAAACAGAAAAGAAAATCTATAGAAGAGGAGAAAATACACACAAATCATATATCTAATAAGGGTCTAGCATGCAGATTATATAAAGAACTCTTAAAACTCAACGTCAAAAACAACTCAATTTTAAAATGGGCAAAAGACTTGAATAGATATTTTTCCAAGAAAGACATAAAAATAACCAAAAAAAACAAAAAAATAATACTCATTATAATCATTAAGGATATACAAACCAAAACCACAAAGTAGCAGTTCACACACATTGGGATGGTTATGATTAAAAAAAACAGGAAAATACCAAGTGTTGGCAAAGATGTGGAGAAACCGGTACCCTCATACATTGCTGGTGGGAATGTAAAATGATATAGCCACTTTGGAAAACAGTTTAGCAGTTCCTAAAAAGGTAAACATAAAATGACCACACGACCTAGCAACTCCACTCATGGATATATGCACAAGAAAACTTAATATAAGTACTCAAACAAATAATGGTACACAAATTTTCAAAGCAGCACTATTCAAAATAGCAAAAAGGTGGGAAAATGCAAATGTCCATCAAGAGATGAAGAGATAAACAAAGTGTTAAGTGTAGTATATACATACAACAAAAAAGGAACAGAGTACTGAAACAATGTGGATGAACCTTGAAAACATCATGCTAGGTGAATGAAGTCAGACACAAAAGGTCATACATGATAGGATTCCACTTATATGAAATATCCAGAACAGGCGAATCCATAGAGAGAAAGCAGACTGGTATTTGCTAGGGACTAGGGATAAGCGAGAAGAGGTAATGACTGCTTAATGGGTGCAGGGTTTACTTCTGGGGTGATGAAAATGTTTTGGAACTAGACAGAGTTCCACAACATTGCGAATGTACTGAATGCCACTATGTACACTTTAAAATGATTACTCTTATGTTTAGTGAATTTCACCTCAATAAAACACTTAAAAATATTTAAGAAAATGTTCGAAAAGTGTTCAGTGCAGCACCTGGTACATTCCAGATACTTAAAAATAGTGGCTACTATTATCGCCACTATTATATATTGCTATGTATATTACAATATAGTATATCACTGAACAATTGGGCCATCAACAAAGGCAGTCACTATGATGATACTTGTGATACCGACATAACTGTTTCAATTTCAGGATCTTAACCTCTGAAATTTCACTTTCTTACTACAATTTGGTATCCTTTTATTTATACTACTCTGCCACTCCTTCTGAATCTGCCATTCACCTCAACTGGAATTTCTGGTATCCCAAACCCTCTTTATTCTCTCAGCCTATTAATAACTCCTCCTTTCTAAATCCAACTTTCTGTTACTACTGTTACTTAAAGCTTTTGTCTTACGCATCCAGCTTCTTTCTTGATTGCTCTCAGCTCGTCTAAATGCCTGTTTCTTTTTCATATGTCTAATATGCTGTTTTAAACACTCAGTACACTCAATAGGTGACAGACAGACAGACAGACCATCCATCCAATTCTAGGTTTCCTCAACTGAGATTAATCAGTCTGAGAACAGAAACCAAAAAGAATGAAGAAAACAAACAGAGCCTCGGAGACCTGTGGGAAGCCATTAAGCATGACAACATATGCACTATGCAAGTCAGAGAAGAAGAGAAAAAGGGGCAGAAAGAATATTTGAAGAAATAATGGCCAAAAACTTCCCAAAGCGTACTTCGCAAAGTACACACACACACAACACACCTCATCAACAGATGCACTCTGGAATGTTTTTTAAAGTAAGAAAATATAGGGGCTGGCCCTGTGGCTGAGTGGTTAAATTTGTGCACCGCGCTTCGGCAGCCCAGGGTTTTACCGGTTCAGATCCTGGGCACGGACCTAGCACCGCTCATCAAACCATGCTGAGGTGGCGTCCCACATGCCACAACTAGAAGGATCCACAACTTAAAATATACAACTATGTACCAGGGGGCTTTGGGGAGAAGAAAGAAAAAATAAAATATCAAGAAAATATTATAAAGTAGGAAAAAATATATGCTGATTAAAGAGTCAGATCCAGCCTTATGATTCCCAATTCACCACCATGAACTATATGCTGAATTATTTTGCCCAGATGAAAATAACTATGATGATAATATCCATGGCCCTTCTGTGCGAGAGAAAAAAAAATCATCCAAAAATCTCATGTACATATTATTTCACTTGTTCATAAGATTTTCTACTCTTCAGTATTTTCTGAGTCATGCAATAAAACAACATTTTGCAATCTGAGAGGACTCTGAATGATCAGAGCACTTCTCATCAATCACATGGGAGTCACTTTTTATGTTCATCTCTGTGACACTGAGAATAACCTTGAGGCATTCCTTTCTTCTCTTACTGACAACAAAAGAAGTAAGATCAATAACACCAAACTTTGGTACTATAAAAAACAACTCAGTACGCGGATGAAGATAAAGTCTCCTACAAAAGGTTCTTGCAACAAAAAGTACTGTATAAGTATTCTTACCTAAAATGACAACTGGAAAACATCACATATACTAAATGAGCAAGTGACATCGTAAAACACTATTCACGTTAAGCAGAAGCTAGTCCTAAAAATAAATTAATAAAATATGTCTCTTTTGCAAAACACACGAGAAGAAACTTATCTAAATGCCCCATGAAAACTACTGCCAGTTATTCAACAAACACTTTTTCCCATTCAGCAGAATAGAAAGTAAGCATTCATTTCAACCTGTCTTCTGACTCAGGATGACACATTTAAGGCCAATGAGCTTTCGTAGGCTTATTTTCAATTTTTCATGCCCAATTTGGGCAAACTGTGAATAAAGGGTATAACCTCATTTTAAGTTATCTTTATTAAATTCATAATTAAAATAATACTTAATCTCACCTTTAATCATCACCTTTTATTGATGTCTAAGCATGTAATTTTTAGTAATATTCACGTAAGCCCCCATAGTGAAGTATACTCATCGATGAATGGATCTTACATAACACTGCAGCACTGCCTTTGCTCCACTGCAGAAGATCTGAATTCTCATAACATACAAGCAAAGCATCTTGAAATGATCGTGTAGACTATCTTTTACCACAAGGTTGGACACAACACAAAAGGCAATTTGGCTGGCCTCTCCATTATGTAGGCCTACTTTTGGTAGGAGATGCACATGGTCTATGTTAGCAAGGCTGGCAAAGAGAGAAGAAAGTCAATCATCTCTGAATACCAGGAAAAAGTGATTTCACACTTTACAAAATAGTGGCTATTTCATTCATATAGTTAGTCTATTTGACTACGAGTGTTGGACTGCATTATGTAAATACCAAAATGCACACACACCCATTGAAGGAAAACACTTTTACTAGAATTGTAACATGCTGCATTTTAAAGCAGCTAACGTTTTCGCTGATCTTCATCTATTAAACCTGTAATTAAAAAAACTCTTCTCAGGGCTGGCCCCGTGGCCGAGCGGTTAGGTTCGCACGCTCCACTGCAGGCGGCCCAGTGTTTCGTTGGTTCGAATCCTGGGCGCGGACATGACACTGCTCATCAGACCACGCTGAGGCGGCGTCCCACATGCCACAACTAGAAGGACCCACATCGAAGAATATACAACTATGTACCGGGGGGCTTTGGGGAGAAAAAGGAAAAAATAAAATCTTTAAAAAAAAAAAAACTCTTCTCATTTCAAAATTTAAAAATTGTTGTATCCTCTGCTAGCGACAGTAAATGTATCCCTAATTCCTTAAGTAGGATTCTATGGCATATAGTTAACAATAGTCTTTGTACCACTTATTTGGATTGAACAGGGGAGGAAAGAGCCTACAGGTCAAGAAATGTCTAAACTAATTTAAAATTAGAAAATATAAAAGGACATAAACTTGGGTAAACATTTTAGAAGTAACTGAAACCATCTCATGTTGATTTACTATTTTGCTGAATGAGTTTATTCTAAGTAGTAAAATTAATAGATTCAGAATAAGCACAATATACAGATGGCCCCTGACTTATGATGGTTTAACTTACAATTCTTTGACTTTACCATGGTGCAAAAGCAATATGCATTCAGTAGAAACTGAGCTTCGAACTTTGAATTTTGATCTTTTCCCGGGCTAGCAATACGTAGTACGACACTCACTGACGTCAAGATGCTGGGCAGCGGCAGTGAGCCACAGCTCCCAGTCACCCACGTGATCGCAAGGGTAACCAACCAGTAGGCTTACAACCATTCTGTTCCCATGCAACTAATCTGCTTTCTACTTTCAGTGCAGTATTCAATAAAATGCATGAGATATTCAACACTTTATTATAAAATAGCCTTTGTGTTAGATGATTTTGCCCAACCATAGGCTAATCTAAGTGTTCTGAGCATGTTTAAGCCAGGCTAGGCTGAGCTATCATGTTTGGTAGGTTAGGAGCATTAAATGCATTTTCAGCTTAGAGTGGGTTTATCAGGATGTAGCCCCATCATGAGTCCAGGAAGATCTGTATACAAATGTTTACAAGAACTCAACCTTGGTAGTGTAGCCTATGAATAAAAGCAGATTAGGAAGACGTGATCAAACCCCAGCTCTACTACTTACTCTTAATGCAACCTTGGATAAGTCTGCTCACTCATCTGATACTCAGTCTTCTTGTTTATGAAATGGGAAAAATACTAGCTACCACAAAAGGTATTGGTTGAAATGTAACAAAACAACATACATAAGGGGTGTCTGCATGGTACTGGGCACAAAGATTTCTATAATTCTTATCAAAAGAAAAACATGGGTAGTATTTTACATTACACAAAATACATCAGGAATTCCATGCAGGTCATTTGCAGCAAAATAATAATGTGAGTGGAAAAGCTATGTTATTATTCCAGACTCTAAACCTGAAAAATAAATGGGTTGAACTAGATAAAATCTAAGGAATGGAGTTCCTGAAATTCTAGGATTCTACCTTAAAATGATGTCCAAAAAGTCAGTGATATTGAATACTACATTTCACTCCAAAATTTACTACAATAAATAGCCCAGAGGACCAATTCTAAGACTATCAACTGAAACAGAGGCAATGTATATTAAGAATCTGAAAAAATTTCATATACTTTGAGTGATAACCACATTTCTAAACATCAATTAAAAGAATCTTATCAGAGTTATGCACAAAAATTTGATGCTAATTCTAATGGGGAAAACTTAATCTTAACTACAAATCATGAACTTATAAATCAGGTTCTCAAAAGATTCATGATGTAGTAAGCACTCACAAAGTAATGCTGAGTGAAAAGGAAAAAATATAAAACAATATTTACAACTTTGTTTTTAAAATGTTTGAAAAAGACTGAAAGCCAGCAAAATATTAGCAGAAATTATCTCATATTAATGGAAATGGGTTAACTTCTTTCTTTATAGGATTATTTTCTAATTTCTACTAAATCAACTATAATTTCCAAAATCAAAAAAAGCAGTACAGGGGCCAGCCCAGTGGCACAGTGGCTAAGTTCACGAGCTTCACTTCAGCAGCCCGGGGTTCACAGGTTCGGATCCCAGGCACAGACCTAGCACTGCTCATCAAGCCACACTGTGGTGGCATCCCACATAAAATAGAGGAAGATGGCACAGGTGTTAGCTCAGGGAAAACCCCCCTCAAGCAAAAAGAGGAAGATTAGCAACAGATGTTAGCTCAGGGCCAATCTTCCTTAGAGAAAGAAAAAAAAAAAAAGCAACACAATCCTCATTCATGATTTTTTTTAAATTTTCAGCAAACTAGAAACTAAAGAAAACTTCCTCAATCTGATGAAAAGTGTATTTACAAAAGAACCTATAGCAAACTGCTTTTTTAAGGAAGTTCACTCTTTTTTTTTGGCAGGGAGATTCTCCCTGAGCTAACATCTGTTGCCAATCTTCCTCTCTTTCTTTTTCTCCTCCCCAAAACCCCAATATATAGTTGTATATTCTAGTTGTAAGTCCTTCTGGTTCTTCTATGTGAGCCACTGCCACAGCACGGTTACTGACAGATGAGTGGTGTGGTTCCACACTTGGGAACTGAACCCGGGCCACCAAAGCAGAGCGTGCTGAACTTTAACCACTAAGCCATCAGGGCTGGCCCTACAGCTAACTTTTAATGGTAAAAGACTACATGCCTTCCCCACTAAGATGAGAAACAAGGCAAGGATGTCCGCTCTTACTTGTCCTATTCAACATCACACTGGAAGTCCTAGCTACTGCAATGAGACAAGAAAATGAAATAAAAGGCAACCAGATGGGAAAATAAAACTGGGACATAAAATTGTCTCTATTGACAGACAACAAGATTATCTATGTAGAAAATCCCAATGAGTCTGCAAAAGCTCCTAGAACTAATAAGTCAATTTAAAAAGGTGAGGATTCAAGGTCAATACAAAATATCAACTTATTTATAAATAATTGGATATTGAAATTTTTAAAAGATTACCATTTACAACAGCACAAAATAACATGAAACACTTTACACACAGAACAAAATATGTGCAAGATTTTTATGCTGAAAGCATCAAAACATTAATAAGAAAATCAAAGACATAAGTAAAGAGAGAAAGATATTTTATTAATGGATTAGAAAATAATATTAAGATGTTGTTTCTCCCCAAGTTTATCTATAACTTCCATGCATCCTCAATCAAAATCCTTCAATGCTTTTTTATACAAACAGACAAGCTGATTCTAAAAATTTACATGGAAAGAAAAGGAGCTAGGATAACCAAAACAATTTTGAAAAAGAACAACGAAGTTGGAAGATTCAGACTTCCTAATTTCAAGACAAACTATGAAGTACAGTAATGAAGACAGTGTGGTTTTGGCTAAAGGAGAGATACAGAGAACAATGGGACAGAATTCAGAGTCTAGAAATGAATCCACACATACATAATCGATCGATTTTTTTTTTTTTTTTTTTTTTTTGCTGAGGAAGATTCACCCTGAGCTAACATCTGTGCCAATCTCCCACTTTTTGCTTGAGGAGGATTCACCCTGAGCTAACATCTGTGCCCATCTTCCTCTATTTTGTATATGGCTCACCACCACAGCATGACTGCCAACAAGTGGTGTAGGTCCGTACCCGGGAACCAAACCTGGGCCACTGAAACGGAGTGCACTAAACTTAACCACTAAGCCACAGGGTCAGCCCCATAGTCAATTGATTTTTTATAAAAGTGCCAAGAAAATTTACCGAAGGATAGTAAGGACAGTCTTTTCAATATATGGTGTAGGACAATTTAGACAAAAAGAGAGAGACAGAGAGAACCTTCACCCATATCTTGCACCACATACAAAAATTAATCAAAAACTGATCAAAATAAATCATAGACCTAAAGATAAAACCTAAAACTATAAAAGTTCTGGATGAAAACATAGTAAAAAAATCTTTGCGTCTTTGGGTTAGGCAAAATTTCCTAGATAGACCACAAAAGCACAAATCATAAAAGAAAAAATGATAAACTGGACTTCTTCAATATTTAAAACTTCTGCTATTTTAAAGACACTGTTAAGAAAATGAAAAGACAAACCAAAGACTGAAAGGAAATATCTGTGAACACATATTTGATAAAAGATTTGTATCCAGATTATGTAAAACTCTTATAACTCAAGGAGAAAATAATCCAATAAAAAATAGACAAAAGATTTGAACAGACACCTCACCAAAGAAAATGTACAGACAGCAAATAATAGCACATGAAATGATATTCAACATATGAGTCAATAGGAAAATTCAAATTAAAACATCAGTGAGATATCACTAAATACCTATTAGAATAGCTAAATTAAAAATAAAATGACAAATGCTGACCAGGATGCAGAGCAACTGGAATTGTCAAACATCATTAATAGGGATGCAAAATGAAACAGTTATTGTGGAAAATAGCTTGGCAATTTCTTATAAAGTTAAACATTTGCCACAAGATCCAAGAATTCCACTCCTAGATATTTAACCACAAGAAATGAAAACATATGTCTACACAAAGACCTGTACATGAACGTACAAAGAATTGTTCATGAATGTTTATAGCAGCTTCATTCCTAAATGCCAAAACCTGGAAACAACCTAACCATCCATCAACTGGTGAATAAACAAATTGTCATATATTCATACAATGAAATAGTATTCAGGAATAAAAAAAGAACAAAGCACTGACACATGCAGCAACACGGATGAATCACAAACGCAGTAAGTGAAAGAAACCAGAAACAAATTCTACATTCCTAGAGAGAGAGAATAGATCAGTGGTTGCCAGGACCTATGGGTGAGGGGAGGGAACTAACTAGAAAGGGGCATGAGGGAACTTTTTGGAATGATGGAAATGTTCTTTGGATGGTGGTGGTGGTCACACAACTACATGCATTTATCAGTTTACAGAACAACATACTAAAAATGGTTTTTTTACTTGTAAATTATACCTCAATAAATCTAAATTTTAAAAGAAATAGGACATACCCTTTTGAAAAGTATGCATCAAATTAAATGAGCTAAACCCAGCTTACTGTTGGATATGGGGGTGGGGGACAGACAGGGGGGAAAACAAAAATCCTTAGAAATATTACCAATCAAAAAAATTGATTTATGATTAGTAAATAAGAAATAGGCATTGATACAAAGAGGTAATCTAAAGACAGCTGCTTTTTTTTATTAGTCTCATTGTTCGGACACAAAATAATAAAATTGATGAGCTTTCAAGAAAGACCAAAAATCACAAGGAACAGGCTGATAAAGGTGCACAGTGATTATGAGCTATAATTTGGAAACAACTTAACTAAACACTCCCTTTCCAACTGACCAATGGAAACAATCTCATCTACCTCTGCGCACTTCCACCCCAACTTCTGCTATCAAGAGAAAGACGATAAATCTTCAGATACCTTCTTTATTCATAACAATCCTATATACTTTACAAATCTTAAATCTACAGCTAGAGTTACAAGATAAAACGCCTCTTAGAGACAATTTCTTATTTGTCCATGTAAGTTTCAGACCAGCTAATTGGTAAACATCTTTTTTTTACTGCCATCACCATCAACAAAAAAAAAAAGTGCTGTCCCTCTGTGATGACTTTCTGCAGTTTCTTTTTGTCGGGTATTAAGACGATTAAAATAAAAAGTTCTCAGAAGTTTTGGGCCGATCCCTCCAATAAAAAGATACATTTTTCCATTTAATAAAAGTGAAGAGGTAACTTGTTACTTTCATCACTTTGTATTTTTTTATGTTTATTCCATTTGGCTTATACTGTTGCTAAGAAACCAGTTCATAAGAAGATTTCTCAGCCCACAGAACAACCTCCTAGCCAGCCTGGAGGATACCAAACTTTGTAACTAGAGCAATTCTCTACCACACAATTTCCTAGCTAGCCAGCACCACGCAGGTGCACTCGCCCCAGCATCCCCCAGCTCCATTTACCTAACAGATACAGGACAGCCAATCCCCTCAACTCAAGAGAAACTGTAGCAGACGACAAATGGGATGATTAGAAATGTAGAGCTCTTCGATGGCAGAGAACAAAGAAATTTATTGTCAGTCCCTGTCACCCTAACCAATTAAATATTCCGGGTATTTTGCCTCAAATTGTGGGGTGAAACGTTAGTCTACCCCAATCACTCTACTATGCAACATGCAAACTACTTCCAAAAGCCGTCATCCAACTACAGCCCGGATAAATATTTGGAGAGGAAGGTGGCATCGGTATCCGCATGGTTCAGAGGGGGAGGGAAGGAAAAGAGTCGGAATTCTTAAGGGGCGGCTGAGTCACCTACAGCTGTGGCCAGGAATTTACCCTCCAGGAAATCAGGCTCTGCCCCAGCTCTCATCAGGGAAGCAAGTGAGAGTACCAGCAGCACATCATCCTACCAAAAAAAAAAAACCACTCAGCTCTGCTTTTCATAGAGTTGCCACTCCTTAAAGTGAAGCCAAAAATAGGTTTCACGTCCCAAGATTTTCTCTGCAGTACACAACACCGGCAGACGGACGAAACATCTTTATTGGGGGAAAAGGGGGCGCACTTACGGGGATGAAGGTTGCCTCGCCACTTGGAAAGTTACTGGCTCTCGCCTTAACCCCGAAATGCCACTGTGATTGCAACATGTGGCCCAAAGCAACTATAACGAAATGTCGCTGAGGACGTTGCAGAGCCTGGACTCCGGTGTATTTGGCAAAGTCGAAGGGGAAACATAAGCTAGGAGCGATCGGTGAAAACTGGGCAAGCATCTAAGTGTCCGCTCAGTGGGAGCTTCGGTGACACAATAATCACGTGTACTTGTGCGCAGACTTTCGCTCCTAGAACGTGCAGGGGCCGAAACCTGCCGGCGAGAACAAGCACCGCTGGGCGCTCCCTGCCGGGCAGCGAGGCTCGGTTCCAGCCCGAGGCGGGTCACGCCCCCCGACGCCCAGGCCCGGCGACCTCCGGGGGCGAGGCCGGCACAGGCGGGTGGCGGAAGCGCTGCCGCGCTCCCCGCCCAGGTGGGGCGCTCCCGGCCGGCACCCAGGCCGCCTCCGGGCGCGCCGCCCGCCCCGCGCGGCCCCCGGTCCCCGGCCCCCGGCCCCAGGCCCGAAGGCGAGCGTCCATTTACCTGCTCCCGGCTCTCGCCGCCGCGCCGCGCCGCTCCCCTAGGCCGCCAGGTGAGCCGCCCCCGGCACACAGACCCGCACGCGCACCCCGGGTCACGACCCAGACCGCGGGGGGCGCCGCGGCCCCAGCCACGCCACTTGGGGTAGCCCACGCACCACCCGGCTTCGAACACCTCTGCCCCCGGAAGTTGATTTCCGCCAAGGCCCGCCCCACGCTGCGCCTGTCACTCAACGCAAGCGTGCGCGTCACGTGGTCCCATGCTGAGGGCCCCATTTTCCGAGCCCCGCGCTCTCGCTTGAGTGGTCCGCCGCGGGTTGGGGATGGATGACTCAGGTGCCACTGCCAGTTAGATATAGCTTCCCATTCCTCTTGAATGACAGGCCTCATTTCAATGCCTAATCTGTGCAAATAAAACCATCCCCAAAATGCCCCTCCCAACAGGGGTTCTATAGGATTGTTCCTGAGAAGAGCCCCGCCTCATCTCTTCACCACCTCAAAGCAGAATTCAGTAACAACTGGAACTGAGGTAAGTGCCTGACATGTAGTAAGTGCTCAAGAAATAGTTGACTAGACAACTGCTCCGTCGCATCTTGGCATAACTCTAAAGCACCCGGATGCACCTGAGCCCGGAGCCTCTCCAGACCACCCCTGTGTGACTTCCGTCGAAGAACTCTGCTCTGGAATTACTTTTGGTCTTGTCAACACTGGATCACAGCAGTTTATACATGCCATCTCTGTTTCAGAGACAATTTTCAGCTACCAAGCCACCCCTTTTATCCAGGCCTTCAGTCAAATAGCTGCTCTTGAAGAAAAGGAAAAAGAAAGAATGACACAACTGAGTTTTATTTGAAAGAAAGCATGGTTATATCGATTTTTTTTTGGTCCATTTCAGACTGTCAATAGCTGTAAAAGAGAGACAGTCAACAGTCAAGCCACTTGTTAGAGATTCTTCCATTTTGACTTGGGAGCGATTTGGAGAATATTTATTTAACAGTTTTTTATTCAGTGTCTAACTTGGCCTACTGGAACACGCAACGTTCAAGATCTCTGACTTTGAGGAGTTTGCAGTCTAGTGAGACAGACAGACAAGTAACCTGGGAACTTTGAGCATAAGTCTCTGGACTATTCATATTCATTGTATAGCAGGCATTCTTTAACATTTGGACATTTTTTTCATCTTTCCACGGAACAAAATTGGCTCACTCCTGTAATAATCTCTGCTCTGTGCTTGAGGTGGAAAATATCAGCAAGGAATCCTAACAGTCAGTTCTCCAGTTAAGTATAGGCTGCAGTGGTTAGTGAGCAGTTTCAATACTGAGCACAAATGTCACCTGTTCTACACCCGTTTTTCCCATCCACCATCTTCTTTGTATGCACAGCAAACAGATTTCTATTATAGGAAATACGCTTTTTTACGCATATTTGTTTACCTGTCTCCTAGACCACCAAATCAAGGACCACTTCTCATTTGTGTATCTGGCAATCTACTTCTCATTTGTCTTTGTATATCCAGCGATCTAGCATAATGTCTAATGATTAGAAGAAAGGTATTCCATGTTTCTTAAACTGAATACAGTTACCTTTATATCATTTTGTGTCTCATGTCTCTTTCTGCTGGAAACTTCAGATGAGCTTCTGAGAGTTTCCATTATATATCTACATGTCCCATCTGTCTTACCTAATCCAATATTCAATATTAAACAGATTTATAATAATAATAGAAACTAATATTTATTGAGCACTTACCATGTGCCTGGCATTGGGCTAAGTATTTTAAATCCATTATCTAATTTGTCATCACACTAATCCTCCAATTAAGTATATTAATATATTCACTTTTTAGATAAGGATACGGACTTAGGGAGGGGAACTTGACCAAGGGGCAGAGCAGGATTCAAAGCCAGATCTGCCCGACAAAGGATTTGTTTATTCACTACAACACACTGCCTCTGCTTTTCACATCATTTGTTTATCAGTGAATCCAAATCTCAGCACCACCGTGATGTCTTTCTTCCCTCCCCAAAGCAATCTATGACTTTTCTTTTTTTTTTTTTTTGAGGAAGATTAGCCCTGAGCTAACCACTGCCAGTCCTCCTCTTTTTGCTGAGGAAGCCTGGCCCTGAGCTAACATCCGTGCCCATCTTCCTCTACTTTATACATGGGACGCCTACCACAGCATGGCATGCCAAGCAGTGCCATGTCCACACCCAGGATCTGAACCAGCGAACCCCAGGCCGCTGAGAAGCGGAACGTGTGAACTTAACCGCTGCGCCACCGGGCCGGCCCCTCTTTTTTTATTAAGTATACAATTCAATGATTTTTAGTATGTTCACAGAGATGTGCAACCATCACCACAATCAACCTTAGAACATTCTCATCACCCCAAAAAGAAACCTCATACCCTTTGTCAGTCACTCCCCATTCCTGCCATTCCCCGCCACTCAGTCCTAGACAAGCGCTAATCCACTTTATGTCATATGACTGGAATCATGCAATATGTAGTCCTTTGTGACTGGCTGCTTTTACTTCACATCATGCTTTCAAAGTTTGTTTATCCGTTCTTCAGTGCGTTGTGTGGGTTGTTTCCAGTTTTGGGCTATTATGAATTATGCTTCTATGTTCATTCATATATAAATTTTTGTGTCAACCTGTGTTTTCATTTCTCTTGAGTATATACCTAGGAGTAGAATTGCTGGGTCATATGGGAACTCTTATGTTTAACCTTTTGAGAAACCTTTCTGAAGTGGCTATATCATTTTACTAGCAATGTGTGAAAGTCCTGATTTTTCCACAGCCTCTTCTTATCTCCTCTAGAATTTATGGGTCTATTGCCTTTCAGGGTATTTTCCATAAGCCATCTTGTATTATTATGTACCTTGTTGTGTATGTATCTTCAGGCCCATCACCCTAATAGATAGTAACCTTCTGAGATGAGAAACATGGTTCCTGCCCTCAAGAGGATCAAGTTTGAAGAAAGATAAGATAATTAAATCAGTGATAATAAGCACTAAAATCAGTTTATTGTTAAAATATGGAGGAAGAGCACCTTGCTCAACCTGCATTAAATAAGTACTTCTCGGGGCTGGCGCTGTGGCTGAATGGTTAAGTTTGTGCACTCCGCTGCAGGCGGCCCAGTTTTCATTGGTTCGAATCCTGGACGCGGACATGGCACTGCTCATCAAGCCACACTGAGGCAGCGTCCCACATGCCACAACTAGAAGGACCCACAATGAAGAATATACAACTATGTACTGGGGGGCTTTGGGGAGAAAAAGGAAAAAAAAATCTAAAAAAAAATAAGTACTTCTCATAAAATGTAAAGCCCAAGATGAGTCTTGAAGAATCAATAGGAATTGGCAAAGCTAGGAAGAGACAAAAGTGTGCTCCAGACACAGGAACATGTACCTGTGTGTGTATTTCCTTGCCTATGAACTGTGGAGGTAAGTATAGTGTGTCAGTAGGTATAATGGAAGCAAAGGTGGTGGTGTGTGGGAATGTGGCAGATGAAATGGGAAATGTAGATGGGACACGATGAATGGGGAGTTTTGTCAACTGCTAAAGAATCTGAAATCTATCCTGAAGATAATGGAAAACTAATGGATTATTTAAGCAGGGTTGAGGGAGAATTGCTTCAGCAGCAGTGTAAAGGATGGATTATTAGATAGTGAAGAGGTGACCAAGACTGGAAAAACAGAGAAACCAGTTAGAAGACAAAGAAATAACTAGAATGAAGAATTATCAAGACCTGAGTTGAGCCTGGAGCCATGAAGTTGGCAAAGAGGATTTGAAAAGCATGTGAGTAGCAAAAAAATAGGAAAGGACAGAAGATGTATCCCAGGTTTCTGGTGCTATTCAAAGAGGTAGGGGATTCGGCAGGAAGATACTACACTTGCTGTTAAGAATAATGAAACACTACAACTTACTACTGTTGTCATTTACATCCTGTTGCAATCACCCATAGAAATGAGAGGGACACCCACCTAAAATCTGGTTCAAATTTCAAGACTTATGATGCCACACATGCACCAAGAGAGTATAAGAAGGTTTATTAGTCACATAATGAGACTTCCGAGGAAGAGCAGGGCAGGCTTCCCAAACAAGTCCAAAATGGCTGGGGTGGCTGGGGGGAGGTGAGGTGGGAGACTGGCCTCTGGGGATGTTATGGTGGCTAGGGCATGGAGCTAGGGTGAAAATTCCCATGCAGGGGCAGGGGCTTGTGTAGCCTGAATTTCTCACTGGCACCAAAGGGAGCACCCAGGCTTTCTTATCAGCCTGCCCAGATGTGGGGCAAGACGGAACAGGTGAGGGCTTGAAAGTTGTCAACAGTCAAACATCAAAAATGAAGTCAGAGTCTTTATTACATATGCCTAGAATTAGGTGTTTTTTTTACTCCAATAAAGAAAATAATATAGTTGTTATATACTTATATGCTTTGAAAAAGATTATAGTGAACGCTTGCCTTCAAGATATTTCTTCCACTCTTCCCATATTGTGCAGCACGCATCTGAGAAGTTTGGGCAGAATTAACCTCACCCTTATCCCAAAATTGATCCAATCAGGATAATCTAATCCTGACCTATTATGTTCCCCTGGCCACAAGAAGTGTTTTGAGATTGAGCACCAATCACAGGACTTTTTCTCCAAAATTGTGTGATATGGCTCCCTTTCACCCCCTTGATATGAATAAGAAAGCGTGTGGTCCTTGCTGAAGGCAGTCATTTTATGACCAAGAGAATGAAAGAGACCTGGAGTTGGAACCCTAATCAAATAAAATAAAGGTTTAGAACCTTGTATATAGGGAAAAGGATGTAAAGAACAGACTGTGAAGGTTTTAAATAAACACATTTCTGGCCCCTTCCTTTTCCTATACTGGATTGTTCAGTTATGTGAGCCTTCACATCAAATCGATAGAGAGTTTGATCTTTCTGCTACTGGTCCTTACAGGTATCGAATATTGTTTAAGTCAGTTTGAATTTGTTGTTGTTATACTTTACCTCAAATTGCTTTAGTGCGTGTAGTGTGATTTAAATGTGCACGTGTGTTACTTACTTTACTTTATCCTCTAATGGTCATTAGTTGCCATAATCTAGAATTCACACGGTACAAATATTCAGCTGGTATTTTATTAGAAAGCCTACATTCCAAATGTAGCCACCAGACATGCTTCAGCTGTCATTATCTTCCATCAATACCTGAGACTTTGCTAATCAATAAAATAAATTTATAAATTGCTTTTCATAGATAAAATTAGGGGCTTGTTGGTTAACGTAACGTACATTATAAATTGACTCGATAAACCAGTGATGTTCATGATGTGTAGACTAGATAAGATATTACAGGGACAGTCCCTACGTTGCATGACCAAGGTTATAAGAAGCTGGCAAGCTCTGTAGTCTACACTCTTAGGAACAATACCCTTCAGACCTCAAACCTAAATGTCTAACATCCTAGTAATCTTAAGCATGCCAAAGGTGCAAAAGTCTAATTTCTGCTTACCTAAAAGGAGAATCATTTTCATTATGGAGGTGACTGGAGACATCATGCATATTCTGGAAACAAGGAATACATTATTGGTGGCTTTCCCTCTCCACTACAAGTTCATTTTTAGAATATTCCCAATGCAGGTGCCATTAAACTGAGATCCCAGGATGGGCCATTGTACTAGATTCAGAATGGCAGAGCATGTTTTCTACTAGGAAACAGAAATCCAACATATAAAAACTTGGACTAGATATGGTCTCTGGCCATGATTACTTGCCTACAGAAATAACAAGAAGAAAATAGTTCAAAACCTAATATTTAAGGGAAAATATATTTCTAAATAAACCTCAAGCCTGACTAATAATAGCCTGTGACTATTTAATCTTAGGACAAGCTTTGGACTTCTATGCTCAACCTAATAGGAAATGAGCTTCCAACATGATGTAACCTCCTGAAAAGAGCATCTTCCCCAGTGACCATCTCAGATAGGGCCACAAAGGATACAGAGAGCAAAACAGTAACCAAAGAACACACACCACTGCCAGCCAGGAATCCTCACTATTCCTGTCTACAGAATATGACAGGGATCAGTGACCACTGTGTAATGCTTCCAAATATTCTCTTTTTAATTGGGAGTTTCTATTGCAATTACTTTGTCCTTTCTCTCCCATTGAATTTTACATTTGTTGGGAGTAAATAATTTTTCATTGGTTACTAGACCATAAGGAACTCCAGGTGAAGCTAACACACTTTGAAGAGACAGAAGGAAGATATATGCTAATTACAGTAGTTGGGCAGCAAAAGGGTATACTACAGTGAACCTGGTAGTTGTGACCCAAACATGCATTTCACTCTAACCCCCCCCACCACTGTATTGAATAGGCAATATTCAGATATATTACGTGAGACTGACCCTAACCTTTTCCAAGGTTAGTCCTGATTGATATAAGGCAGAAGTTAGTCCCAACTCCCTTGCCACAGTTATTGATAGGGAGAAAAAACAACCCAGTCCTACATCAATCATGACATTACCCTAACCTTGTGAATTGTTCCAGGGATTATCCAACAAGTGCAAAGCTCAGGAAGATTGTTCAGTGGCTGTTGGAAGGAACGAACTTTCCTCCCAAGGATATAAGTGAAGAAGCATGTAACTCCTATTGCTTTTAACAACCATCCTGTGACCATGAAGGAAACCAGTCTAAGGACAAAAAGATACAGATTGTAGAACAACACTGATAAATTCAGAGAAATGGAGCTGAAGCTTGGATCAAATAGTTCTAAAGCTTCCTTCACTCCTGTGGGACTTTTTATTTATGTAAACAATTCCCACTTATTATTTAATCCAGTTAGAATTACATTTTCTGTTGCTTTCGATCCCAGTTGTTTTAGCTGGTAGAATTCTGTATCTCTAGCTTCATGTTAAATCTTAGAAAATGAATGGTCATTTTCTTAAAATGGAAAAGAGCCTTATCTACCTTCTTCCCTTTGTCCATGCTCATGTCACAGTGAGATTGAAAATGAGCTACTGTCCCTGAGAACACTTGTTTCAGATTTCATGTGATACTCAGCTTTCACATTAAACCAATGGAAAACCATTTCAGATATTAATTTGTAATATTTTATATAAAAGATGTAAAGAGTAAACTGTGAAACTTTTAAATAAGCACTTTTCCGGCCCCTGCTCCAATCAGGTCTTCTTTGAATTCTGCACAGTATGTAACCTATTTACGAAATCTCCATTGTATAGAAGATACACAATCCCTAACTTCTCACTCTTTTGTGAATTGTCATTGGCCGCCATTTAGGTTTGCACAATTTAGCTTGAATCATTACTGGGCAAGTATCGCTCCCTTAATATTTGAAAATATGAATTGATTCTATTATTATCTCAGGGCCTGATAGATGAAAGAAGCCCCAAGCCAGAATGGGAAACGAGACAAGCCATCATTTCATCCATATAATCATTACAATAAATTAATAAAAACTAATTTACATGACCAGTTGCCTTTAATTATGATCTCTAAATAATAACTCAGAAATGTGGTGATTGTAGATAGAAAGCACGTGTCCACTCTGTTTCCTTTACTCTCATTATATCCTAAAAAAAAAAAAAAATTAACTTGTATCTGTGAAATTAAACTTTCTATAAATGTTAAAAATCAATGCTGAAATATTTTTTCATATCCTGGGTTAATTCTAACACCTAAAGTATTTACATAATTCCAAATGCTTAATTAAATGTCATACTTCTGGCTGCTAAACACTACTTTTTATGATGCATTTTGAAAAATCAAAGAGTGACCTAGGTTTTGTGTCTATATTAAACTATCATCTTACTTCTTTACAAGTTATTCTACCACTTTTGCAGATGCAGCAAGCAATGCTTTTGGTGGAAAGCCATGCAAGAGCTGCTACAACTAAGATAAGTTGAGTTTGAATTAAACTTTTTCAAAATTTTTGGTGCGCCACAAAGTTAACACATCATGAGAAAACTCCGAAGTTTGAAAAACTGAGTTAGAAAGAACATGGTCGAACCCCTGGTGGCATTCTTGGGTTGAGAATCTGATCACTTTTTTTAAGTTGACCAGAAAAAGCAAAGTATTACATATGAACAGTGGAAGCCCTTCCATTTGTTTCTCTTTTTTGAGGGGTTTTGGACATTAATTGATTCTAACAATAAAAGAGATTTTTGTGTCCTTGTGTCAAACTTTAACCTAGCATAGAAAAAAAAATCATCCAAACATCTGAAAGAAAGTTATCCCTATTGGAGACCAGTTCTGCCTGGATATTTGTTATGTTGTCAATTCAGGAGTACCTGACTTAGAGTTTAGAATATACATAAATAAAAAATTAGTCAAGTTTTTTTTTGATAACAGTTTTCTAAGTTTGAAGGCATAGTTGTAAGAATGTAAAGGCACAGAGGGTACCAAATCTATAGTGTCTAAATCTGTTTCTGGCAATAAACCACAAACCCACTGCTTTTGAGGGGGTAGGGGAATTCACTAACAGTTAAGGCATTGTTTTGCCTATTATTCAAATTATAAATTTCTGTATTATTTTAATATATTTATCAGAATCTTTGCTTAAGATATGTATTTTAAATCCCAGCATCGTATAATAATTTGCCTAATTTTTCTATCAAAAGTTATAACTTAACAAATGTTAGTAATGCCTTTAGATAATAATAATGATGCCTAGAGATTGAGTGACAAAATTAACTTTTACCTTAACAAAGTTATTTTTTTAGTAAAATTATGTTTGTGAGATACCTAAAATCTGGGCTCTTATGGAAATATTTGATAATCAGGCTCCAGAGTAAACCATGGATTATATGAGTCCTGTTACAAGGAGTATGAACAATGGTATGCTCTTTGCTTTCCAGTGAAATGCTATGAATCCTTGATCACCATGTGATTACCTCTTGCATAGGCAAAATTTCCCCCAAGTTTATAATAATAGCATAAAGATTTATTGATAATAATCTGTAGTGACATGGATATGCTTTACAATCACTACATATAAGATATATGTATGTTGTATATAACTGCCAATTATATGTATTCACTAAAATATACATGCATTTGAGACGACCAGTCACTGGCTCTTTATAGAAATTCACTCCCCCATCAACCTCAACAAAATTATTCTCTCCTGATTCTCTGACTTTTCAGACTATTCTTTAGCCAATTCCTAGGGTCCCTTTCCTATGCCCTCTACTTCAGTGAAGTTGTTCTGCAAGTTTCCATCCTTATTCTCTTCTCACTCAGATTTAACCATTGTCTGTGGGTGATTTTGTCTACTCACCACAGACTTTATCCCCTTAATGCAAATACTTCTGGAGTACACAGGTGTTTTCTGTATAAAATCTTCTCTCTCAACGTACATTCATATATTCTACATGCCCACCCAAAACCCATTCACTATATCCACCTTTGATGATCCCATGGAAGTTTTTGTAAACTTTACCAGCCCAGAATTATCTCTTGAGCTCAGAATAGACTTGATAGCTGCCTGCTAGATATGCACCTAGCTGTCCCACAGGCAACTTACATGTTACAGAACAAACTCATTATCCATCTTCCACAAAACCTATCTATCTAACCTTGCTTAACCACTATTGTAAGCATCTGCATTAGTTAGGACACTAATTTTAGCTCCTTTAACAAAGGCTTGAGAATAATAATGACTTAAAGAAGATAAGTCTTGATTTCTAATTCACAACAAATGGAAGCATTGGCAATCCAGGGCTCCATGGAGACCCAACCCAGTCTCCTTACATCTTATTGCTCTCCCATTTTTAACACATGGCTTCCTTTGCATGGTTTGATATACCTACTCCAGCTCCTGCCATCACATCTGCATTCTAACTGGCAGAAAAAGGGAAAGGAGGAAGTGAAAGTAATGCCTTTTAAGTGCAGAGCACAGAAGGCACACATTCACTTCAGTTCACATCCCATTGGCCAGAACTTTGCCACATAGCCATGCCTAGCTACAAGGGAAGCTGGGAAATTCCTCTTCAGCTGGGCAGCTTTGTGGCCTGCTAACACTCAGGGACTCTATAACGAAAGAGGAAAGGGATAATATATACTGGGGAATAACCATCGATTCCTCTCACATCCAGTTCCATAAGGAACTCTTTGACCCTCTCTCCTGTACTTCACTACTCCTACTGCTTTGTTAATATATATTTATTCTTTCCACATGAATGTACGCTGGACAGTTTCTGTTCCTGTAATCTGCATAGGATGGAAAAGAATGCATTCACCAAACCAAGGGCCACATACCATGTACCTAAGGCTGTATTAATTCACTCTAACAACATGGATTAACTAACAAACATACTACATCTGGCATCATCAGTAGCTGTGATTAGGGATACTACAGTCATGTGCAGCATAACAATGTTTTAGTCAATGATGGACCTCATATGTGACAGTGGTCTCATAGATTAGTACCATGTAGCCTGGTGTGTAGTAGGCTATACCACCTAGGTTTGTGTAAGTACACTCTATGATGTTCACACAACAACAAAATCACCTAACAATGCGTTTCTCAGAACATATCTTCATTGTTAAGCAATACATAACTATATTTGCAACAGTCTATAGTCATCTTTCAGAATCCATCCAGTTTCTACAAGAGTCAGAAAGTGGATTAAATGGAGATATGATGTGGATCACCACCCCTGCATCTTTTAGATCCAGGGTCAGTGAACTTTATCTGTAAAGGGCCAGATAGTTAATATTTTAAGTTTTGCAGGCCATGTAGCCTCTGTTGCAACCACTGGACCCACTGTAAGCTAAACTTTGGACAGAACTCCAGTTAGTGACTGCCTTTCATATGCGCCCACTCTAACAGGGGGACCCTGCTGATGTGTTAGGTCTCCTGGTACCAATGTCAACTAAAGCTCAGTGTCCAATTATTTTTTAAATGTTTGAGTGCACATTACCTGAGTAAATGGCCTTTGGTCTCTTTTGGGAAGGACTATGGGAGTAATAAAGATGTATATTTGCAGTGGCATTACAGGGTTCATACCTGTGGTGACCTAGCCACTTCAATGAATGGATTCTGGGTCTGAAAGTTTGCTCAGATCCATAAACTGGGCAAGGGATTATGACATTTTTACTGTGGTGATACTTAGTCTCCCAGTTATCCATCCTTGATTTCTTCTGCTGGTACATACTGAGTGATTCCATTGTCACTGCGCATCTATTTTGCCTGTAGGTTTGTCATATTGTATTAACCTCTTCCATAGCTCTGTGAGTTTTAACGGCCATTCTGACCTTGTTGGTCATTGCAATAATTGAAAACCCCTGGCTTCTGGCAGTTAAGTGCCACTATCTGGCCTCACTGTTTCAGGGTCATATCATCTCCTTTGCTATCAGTAAGGCAAATTCTATAATGGCCTCTCCTCCTGTCATCTTTGGCCTAAAGAGGAGCAACACCAATCTACTGTTTAGTAATGCTGGTGCTCCTCTCACCAGTACATTCTTTATGACCTTGGTACATTGTTTATCCTCTGGACCTTCCCATGGAGCATATTCATCTCACAGTCTGCCAGCCATATTTGTATATTTATTCCAGCGTACCTATTTTCCAGAGCCTTTACTTCCTTTCCTATCCTTCTGCCGTGGCAATCCTAGCATTTCAGCTTTGCTTAGCATGGGCCATCTGTTTTGGTTAGTATTTAACCATCTTTGAAATTCAGCCACTCTGACTATAAAGTCTTGATCTTGGTCTTCAGCTTTCTCCAGCCTCCCCTTACAGGAAATGAGAGCTTCTTTGTATGCAACCAAAGAGGCCCCCTTGACTTCCCACTGGGCTTTTAATTGCTTGTTATTAAGTCTCTATTGTTCCTTATCCTTCTGCAGAGCATCAGTGCTGATTAGCAGTAGCCATCCAATCTCATTATCTTTCTAGCTACTGTATTCTCCATCCATTTCAAATATCTGATTCATTTGGCCAGTTCCCCAACAGTGACAATTTTAACAGTTGGACCACTACCTTGTGTCAGGGGCTGTCCATGCTCCATGTACCACCAGTGATAAGGTTTTCATTGCAAATGGTGCTGGAGCAACTGGACATCCACATGCAAAAAAATGAATCGAGACACAGACCTTACACCCTTCACAAAAAGTTAACTCAAAATGGATCCAAGACCTGAATATAAAATGCAAAACTATAAAACCACCAAAAGATACTATAGGTGTCCTTGAGGATGGTGTTGACTTTTTAGATACAACACCAAAGACATGATCCATAGAAGAAATAATTGAGAAGCTAGACTTCATGAAAATTAAAACTTCTGCTAGGTGAGAGACAATGTCAAGAGAATGAGATGACAAGCCACAGTCTGAGAGAAAATATTTGCAAAAGACATATTTGATAAAGGACTATTCTCCGAAATATACAAAGAACTCTTAAAACTCAACAATAAGAAAATAAACAACTCAATTAAAAAGTGGACCAAAAACCTTAATGACACCTCACCAATGAAGATGTACAAATGGCAAGTAAGCATATGAAAAGATGTTCAACAACATATATCATTAGGGAATTTCATATTAAAACAATGAGGTACCACTAAACACCTATTAGAATAGCCAAAATCCAAAACACTAACAACACCACATGTTGGTGAGGATGTGGAGCAAGAGGAACTCTCATTCATTGCTGGTGGGAATGCAAAATGGTACAGCCACTTTGGAAGACAGTTTGGCAGTTTCTTACAAAACTAAACATATTCTTACCAGATGATCCAGCAATTACACTCCTTGGTATTTACCCAGAGGTGTTGAAAACTTACACCTACACAAGAAAACTTGCACACAAATGTTTATAGCAACTGTATTGATAGTCAAACTTGGAAGCAGCAGTGTCCTTCAGAAGGTAGGTGGGTAAATAAACTGTGGTACATCCAGACAATAGAATATCATTCATCACTAAAAAGAAATGAGCATATCAAGCCATGGAAAAGTATGGAGGAAACGTAAATGCATATTACTAAGTGAAAGAATCCACTCTGAAAAGGCTACATACTGTAGGATTCCAACTATATAACATTCTGGAAAAGGCAAAACGATAGAGACAGGAAAAAATTAGTGGTTACCAAGGGTTAGGAGAGAGGGAGGGATGAATAGTTGGAGCACAGAGGATTTTTAGGGCAGTAAAAATACTCTGTATATTAGTATAACGATGGATACACGTCATTATACATTTGTTAAAACCCATAAAATGTGCAACACCAAGAGTGACCCCTAATACAAACTGTGGACTTTGAGTGTAATGATGTGTCAGTGTAGGTTCATTTCTTGTAACAAATAGACTGCTCTGGTGTGGGGGATGTGGTAGCTTTCTGTACTTCCACTCAATTTAGCTGAGACCTAAAACTGCTCTAAAAAATAAAGTTAAAAATAATTTTTTTTTAAGTTGGAAAGTGCTTTATGAAAATAAGTTGTCAACATCATAAATAAACTGATAATAAAAGTCATTTTTAAATAAGCCATTTAAATTCTATCATCTTTCACTTTTTTTTAATTGAAGTAACATTGGTTTATAACATTATATAAGTTTCGGGTGTACATTGTTGTATTTTGATTTCTGTGTTCTTTGTTTCTACATTGTGTTCACCACCCCAAATCTAATTACCATCCATCACCATACACATGTGCCCTTTTACCCCTTTTACTCTCCCCCGTCTCCTTCCCCTCTGGTAACCACCAACCTATTCTCTGTGTCTATGTGTTTGTTTGTTGTTGTTGTTGTTGTTTTATCTTCCACATATGAGTGAAACCATACAATATTTGGCTTTCTCCATCTGACTTATTTCCCTTAGAATAATGCACTCAAGGTCCATCCATGTTGTTGCAAATGGCAAGATCTCATTTTTTTATGGCTGAGTAGTATTCTATTGTACATATGTATGTACCAAATCATCTTTATCCATTCATCCACTGATGGGCACTTACGTTGTTTCCAAGTCTTGGCTATTGTGAATAGTGCTGCAGTGAACATAGGGGTGCATATATCTTTTCAAATTAGTGTTTTCATGTTCTTTGGATAAATACCCAGAAGTGATATAGCTGGATCATATAGTAGTTCTTTTCTTAATTTTTTGAGGAATCTCCATACTATTTTCCATAAGGGCTACACCAATTTACATTCCCACACCAATTTACATTCCCACCAGCAGTGTATGAAAGTTTCCTTTTCTCTACATCCTCTCCAACACTTGCTATTTCTTGTCTTTTAATAATAGCCATTCTGATGGGCATGAAATGATATCTCATTGTAGTTTTGACTTGCATTTCCCTAATAATTAGTGATGTTGAACATCTTTTCATGTGCCTGTTGGCCATCTATATATCTTCTTTGGAAAAAAGTCTGTTCAGATCCTCTGCCCATTTTATAATTGGGTTGTTTGTTTTTTTGTTGTTGAATTTTATGAGTTCTTTATATATTTTGGATATTAACCCCTTATCAGATAGATGGTTTGCAAATATCTTCTCCCAGTTGTTAGGCTGTCTTTTCATTTTGTTCATGGTTTCTTTTGCTGTGCAGAAGCTTTTTAGTTTGATGTAGTCCCATTTGTTTATTCTTTCTTTCGTTTCTCTTGCCCAAGAAGACATGATATTCAAAAAGATACTGCCAAGGCCCGTGTCAAGGAGAGTACTGCTTAAATTTCCTTCTAGGAGTTTTATGGTTTCAGGTCTTACATTTGAGTCTTTAATCCATTTTGAGTTAATTTTTGTGTATGGTATAAGACCATTACAATTTTTTGCATGTGGCTGTCCAGTTTTCCCAACACCACTTATTGAAGAGACTTTCCTTCCTCTATTGTATGTTCTTGGCTCCTTCGTCCAAAGTTAATTGTCCATAGATAAGTGGGTTTATTTCTGGGATCTTACTTCTGTTCCATTGATCTGTCTGTTTTTGTGCCAGTACCATGCTGTTTTGATTACTGTAGCTTTGTAGTATATTTTGAGGTCAGGGACTGTGTTACCTCTTTCACATTTTTGTCTTTTTAGTCTTTCATTTCTTGATTGGTATCCATAAGAACAAATTAGATATAAGAAAAAGCAAAAGAAGAACTTTATACAGCATATTATAATATTGTATCACATATCTTGATATCAATTTCCCTATTTGATTTATAAATATTTATTTTAAAAGGGTTTACTGCAATACAAAATACAGATAGATCCTGTTTGATTAAATAGTGACTAGACAAAGAGTTGGTAGATATTTAATCAAAGACTGAGTAACATTACTTCTGTGGTGAAAAACAAATTGTATTTATACCGTTTCTCCTTATGGTACTTTTTCAGTTACAAAATATACAACGATACAAAGTTTAAATACATATTATACATCTGGTTAATATTTAAAGGTTTGAAATAATTATTCACCATTGTATGATATCATTGGAAACATAGAATATTGCAAGTTAAAAGACCTTAGATGCTATTTTATTTAAACTTCTCTCTGCATTCAGGAACCTATTTACCCAAATGTAAGCAACAACTCAGCAGAAACCAGTGTCCAACCTCTCACAGAAACAACTTCTTTTTTGGAAGTAAAATAGATTAACAATAAGTAAAAACCAATTTACTGAGTTTGCATGAAAACAGCCTCAGAAAATTAGAAGATTCAGAGTCAAGGATTTTAGTTCTAGTATAATTTAAACTTTCAACTACATAATAAAGAACATAAGGAAAAATTACGTTTCTATTTTACAAGATTACAACCTTCTAAAGCAAGATCAGTCGCTTGGAGTTTCAAGAGAGTCAAAATTTGGATAAAAGGGGACTTTTAAAAAGATTTTTTACAAAATTAGCACTCCATTAAATAACAAGAAGTCGCTTATTCCGTGTTTCTATAAGTCTTTTTTTTTCCTTCAGAATGGAAGTTTCACTTATTTGAAGATCATCCATTACTGGTATCACTCTTACAAAATGTAGTTTCCCAAAGTTAGGAACAAGATAAGAAAATAACAGTTGTCCTTGTGTACAAACAGTAAATAGAGTTGATTACAGAAGCCAATGAAACACCTCATTGGGTACTGGGTTATTTTTGTCCCTCCTAGAACATGAGTTTTGAGCAGTTCCATGTCTATTTTGAAACTTTTAATTATTGATTTAGTCATGGATGGTATTTGGTCAGGTGGTAATGAATAAATGAATAATATCACCCAGCAAAATGGCAGTTTTAATATGGTCAAGAGCCAGATATACTTGTGGTCCTTCCAAGTCAAACAGTACTTCTAATGTTATTAGGTTGGTTATTTGGTTTTTGGCCTTCTCTTTAAGAATGAGAAAGCTCTATATTTTTATATATGAAATAGGACTTGTTAATGTGGATGTAGGAGAATTTAGCATGTTAATTACTGCATCTATTTTCCTTGCAAACTGAGGAAAATATTTTTTACCATTGTTTTCATGCGATGCTTTGGGGCTATGTGAAGATGCAGAGAAATGTCGTGCATGGAAGTAATAGTAATATCTTTTTAAAAGCTTGGGCTAGTAAGACTCATTACAACTATTCTGGACCCATTTTTGGCTAAATGAAGAGGAAAGTTTTACCAGCTGATGGCCGTTTGATGACCTGCATGGAAAGAATTGGTAGACTCAGGATAACACAACTGAGAGAAGTGATCACATAACAAAATGTGACATCACCATTTGGCACCAGCTGTCATCCTGGGCATGGAGAGTGAGTTAAACTCTCAACCCTGAATTTTCCCCTCTAGATTACTCTTGTGGCTCACCAGAGGGCAGTGTGCAGTAATCGGCTGTACTGCTTCCTGCATTGGATGTCTCCTATGGAAAAGCCAATGTCAGATCATCAGAACCAGACAACAGGCAAGATAATAATTATGGAAACTGTTTTATTAGATTTGTTGTATCTGTGTGCCCTTTATATGGAATTCTTAATATTGAGAAGTTAGCACCACATGAGATATAACATGTTTTTATGAGTTTTTAGCAAATTCTGTATAACAGTTTCAAACTTATGACAACAGTTTTGGGATTACTGAACTCAATTCTCCTCTTTAGACTTACAAATGCAATGATAATATCCAAAGGTGGATAATTGCCTTTTTTCACGTATCTCACACCTAAAGTCTCAAGCATTTTCAATCTTACACACAGATTACATAAATCAGTGAATATATATTGAACAATTGGAGTGTGGGACATAACAAGATAAAGCAGCTATAAGTCTTCTCAAAAGTTTGGAATCTATCAAGAGATTAAAGTGTAAATAAAAAAATTTAAATCCATGAGTAAAATTTTACAAAGTGGGAGCTATGTATAAAGTACTATGAGAATTTGAAGGATGGAGAGATGAAGGCTTTTGGGAACGACTCAATCTGAGATAAGTCTTGCAGGTGGGCCAAAACTCGTTTAGACCTATTGAGAGTGGTGAAAGCACATTCTAGGTAAAGGAGCCATCGTGGGTATGGAAAGTTAAGGAGCTTAGAGTATGTAAAAGGTAGTAGTGGGAAATAATACTAGAGAGCTATATTGTGAATAGGTCCTTGAGAGTATTGAATACCAGGCATGCTCCAAAAACTGAACTGACATGGGAAGTTGTAGGAGCGAAAGATCAGCATTAGCATTGTATACTAAGAAAATTGATCTGGCAACGTCGTGTGGGAGGGATTGGATAAGTAAGAATGCAAAGGTAGGGAGTCAAGTTAAAAGGCTGTTTCAACAATCCTGTAGGCTTTGAGATTGAAAAATAAGGCAAGCAAGAGGTTCTGTGAAAGTAGAATTGGTGTGAGTAAAAACTAAGTAGATGCGGGTGGGGTAAAGAGAGAAAGAAGTCAAAACGTAGTTTGAGGTTCTGAGTTGAAGTAGGAAGATGATAACTTCATTGATTGAAATACAGGATCCAGGAGAAGTAGGTTTGTGAAAGAAATTGATATGATTACCAAAAATCTTACATAAAAATCCTAGTCAGAATCTTTTTGAAGCTAAATATTCACTTATTTTTTTTCCAAACTAATTCAGATGAATTTGGAGAACTCATTACACTTGGTACCCCCAAAACTCTACTCAAACAACAAATTTTTGTTTATTAAAATGTTTTGAAATTTTACATGTGAAAATCTAAGAGAAGTTCATTGTTCACTGGGGGTTAATAGACGTGAATTACCTCATCACGTTAAATGGGAGCAGCAGCAAGGTATTCTCCCACCGCTGAGGAAAATAAGGTTTTTAAAGCTCTATTATTGTTAAAAATTAAAGAATATCCTAATTTCACCAAACGGTGAATTTCTGCCTAATAAAAAGGAAAGAGTTGCAGCCTTTCAGTGATTCAACCATGTTCTATGTGTTTTTTTCTTTCTAATAGAAAAATATGATAGAACATTTAAAGAAATCAGTAATAATCTTGATGAAGAAACAAAAGAACAAATAGAACTTCCTTTAATATTTTTAAATATTTTTTATGTACTAACTGAAAAAGGCTGTGATGGAGTCCCATTTGCTCAAACACATTGTAATATTTTCCCCCAACTTGGTTGACAGTTACAAAACCCAGAGACCAAACTGTGAAAGAAACTCCTCTAGTTGAAGCATCTGCTTTTGTGGCAAATTTCTCAATCAATCATACAGAAAGTTTTGCAGTTGTCTTGAGTCCTTCTGTTATTTTTTCTACTCATATTAAATAAATGACATTATAAGTGACATGGACTCATTCCTTGGCCACTGAAAAAATCTGGTAGTGAATTTTCTGCACTTAATTGGGTTCTATAATTCTATCTTTCCACTCTTAACCCTTGAAACACCTGCTAATCAGATAGCTCTTGTCTATACTTGGGGAGCCTGCAGCTTGAATTTTTTTTCTGTATAAACCACAAAGGAGTCTTCCACGTGTTAATCCTGTCCTCTCCACCCTGCCCTCATACTTGTGTAATTATTTAGAACAAGAATAAGCCTTTCAGGGGCCAGCCTGGTGGTGTAGTGGTTAAGTTCATGTCCTCTGCTTCAGTAGCCTGGGGTTCATGGGTTCAGATCCCAGGTGTGGACCTACACACTGTTCATCAAGCTGTGCTGTGGTGGCATCCCACATACAAGGTAGAGGAGGATTGGCACAGATGTTAGCTCAGGGCCACTCTTTCTCAAGCAAAAAGAGGAAGACTGGCAATAGATGTTAGCTCGGGGCCAATCTTCCTCACCAAAAAAAAAAAAAAAAGAATAAGCCTTTCATCTCAATTGGCTATTGTACATGATATTTCTTAGTGTATGTCTTATCAAATTGAGCTGCAAGGCTTTCTGCTCTTATTAACACCATTTTACTTAGTCCCTTAGATGTGCTAATGAGCTAGAGGATGCCCTCTTGAATGCAACACCATCAGGGACCTCAGGTGAATTTTTCAGAAATCAACACCACCACATTGTGTTATGCTTTCCCCTTTCTTGTTTATATACCCCTACTGGAATGTAAGCCATCTGAGGGGAAGGATGGTGTCTAGTTTGAAAAGCACTCTGAGCACACCAACTTGTTAGAAAATAATGAGAAAGTGGAAAAGTCAGCTAGTGCCAAGATTTCTAGCGGTGGAAAAGGTCACAATATTGGCTGGTATTCTGCTCAAGGGGAAGAAGGGAGGTACCAGGAAGTAAGACTATAGTTATTATCCTTTTGTTTTCCACTGACAGTTTTGCCCTGAGCTAATATCTGTTGCCAATCTTACTCTCTCTTCCCCTGCCCCGAAACCCCCAGTACATAGTTGTATCTTCTAGTTGTAAGTCCCTATAGTTCTTTGTGAGCCGCCACCACAGCATGGCTACTGACAGACGAGTGGTGTGGTCCTGTGCCCAGGAACCAAATCCTGCCCGCCAAAGTGGAGCACGCTGAACTTTAACCACTAGGCCATCAGGGCTGGCTCCCATCTTAACCATTTTTAAGTGTACAGCCCAGTGGCATTACATACATTTACAGTATTGTGACGCCATCACCATCCTTCACCTCCAGAATTCTCCATCTTGCGAAACTGAAACTCTGTACCAATTAAACAATAAATCTCCATTCTGCCTCCTTCACCCCAGCATCTAGAAACCACCATTTTACTTTCTATCTCTATGAATGTGACTACTCAAGGTAACTCATATAAGTGGAATCAATATTTGTTTCTTTGTGACTGGCTTGTTTCACTTAGCAGAATGTCTTCAAGGTTCATCCATGTTTTAGCATTTCTCAGAATTTCCTTCCTTTTTTAAGGCTGAAAAATACTCTATTGTATGTATATACCATATTTTGTTTATCCATTCACCTGTCATTGAGCACTTGGGTTGCTTTCACTCTTGCTTCGCTATTGTGAATAATGCTACTATGAACATGGGTGTACAAATATCTCTTCAAGAAGCTGCTTTCCATTCTTTTGGGAATATGCCCAGAAGTAGAATTGCTGGATCACATGGCAATTCTATTTTTAATTTTTTGAAGAAGCATCATACTGTTTCCCATAGTGACTGCACCGTTTTACGTTCTCACAGTGCACAAGGGTTCTAATTTCTCTACATCTTTGCTAACATTTGTTATTTTCTGGGTTTTTTTTTCCTCCACAAATATTAGCCCTGAACTAACATCTACTGCCAATTCTCCTCTTTTTGCTGAGGAAGATTGGCCCTGAGTTAACATCTGTGCCCATGTTCTTCTATTTTATATGTGAGATGCCTGCCTCAGCATGGCTTGATAAGCAGTGCATAGGTCCACACCCAGGATCTGAACCGGTGAGCCCCAGGCCGCCAACATGGACTGCATGAACTTAACCACTACACCACGAGGCTGGCCCATTATTTTCAGATTTTTGATAGTAGCTATCATAATGGGTGTGACATGATATCTCATGTGGTTTTTGCATTTCCATAATGATTAGTGACGTTGAGCATCTTTCCATGTGCTTATTGGTCATTTGTATGTCTTATTTGGAGAAATATCTATTCAAGTCTTTTGCCAATTTTTTAATTGGGTTTTTTGACTTTTTGTTGTTGAGTTATGCTATTGTAAATTTTTCCCATCATCTTTCCTAACTGGATACTGATTGTTATTGCTGGCATGGAAAAAAAAATCCACAAATTTCTACTGATTTTTAAGCTCATTCATTTGAGTTTTACAGAGAAAAAAATCACATCTGAGAATAACAAATATTTTGTTCTTCTCCTATTCTGTAATTATACCTTGTGTGCATAGATTGAAGAATACAGAAACGTCAGCAAACAATAGTGGTGTTAGCAGGCATCATGTACTGCTTCTGACTTTTGCTGGAATGCCTGTATTGTTTTACCATTAAACATGATGGATCTCAGAGGAGTAAGATATTATCATGTTATAAAAGTGTGTATTCTTAGGTTATTATGGGTTTTATTTTTTTCATTAAGGATTGGATTTTGAATTTTATCAAATATAATTTCTGTATTGTATCAATCAGAGATTGGCCAGGAAAACAGAAGGCACTCCATGTAATCCAGGTACAAAGAGTATAAGATAGGAATTATGGGCTTACACAACTCTTGGAAGAACTAGAGAAACAAAGGTCAGGGAGTTCAAAGTTGGAGCTCTCAGCCTGAAACACCGCTGCAGGTGGTTCTCAAGATGTTTGTGAAAGCCACTTGAATCTCACGCTTGCTCACTTGTCAGTCTGCAGCTGCCTCCCGAGAATGAAGGCCTCTCCTTCTCTTGCACCCTATAAATCTCATAAAAGTCAGTGCTTCTCATTGGCAAATTCTGATGCAGCGTGGTAGCCCATGGCCCCTCCTCTGCAATGAAAGAGCAGAGAATTGATGCTAAGTGAACAACTATCCAGTCCAAATTATGAAGATAAGCATTATTGCAATGAGCATATCATTTTTTTAATGTGATGAATTATGTTAATGGGTTTTCTAATATTAAGCCTTATTTGAAGTAAAACCTGCCTCATTATGGTGTACTTTTAAAGATATTGTCATATTTAATTTAAACTGTATTTTATTATTATTATTATTTTTAAAGATTGGCACTTGGGCTAATAACTGTTGCCAATCTTCTTTTTTTTTTTTCCTGCTTTTTCTCCCCAAATCCCACCAGTAGGTCGTTGAATATTTTAGTTGTGGGTCCTTCTAGTTGTGGCATGTGGGACACCGCCTCAATGTGGCCTGACGAGCTGTGCCATGTCTGCGCCTGGGATCTGAACCAGTGAAACCCTGGGCCGCCAAAGCCAAGTGTGCAAACTTAACCACTCAGCCACAGGGCCAGCCCCCTAAACTGCATTTTATTTAGCGGGATTTTTGTATTATATTTATGAGAGAGTTTTGCAGTTATATTGTACTGTAGTGTCTTTGTCTGGTTTTGCTACAAGATTATACTTTCTTTATAAATTAAATTAGGAAGGCTTCCATCTTTTTCTGTATTCTGAAAGAATTTAAATGTATCACATGCGAATTATGTATTGCTTGATAATTAGAAATAATTCACAAAAACTTTCGGCCCCAATACCTTCTTTACCCTTCTTCTTCTTCTTTTTTGTTTTTTCCCCAGTTTCATGAGTAAATATTAACCTGTGCTCTTCTCAATGTAACCAATATTGTAATAGAAAAAAATTAACTTTCCAAAGCTGAAGAAATGTGTACATTTGTAATGGAAATAATTCAACAACTGAATCAGGCTAGAGGTAAAATTGGTTTATAACATCATATAAATTTCAAGTGACCATGATATTTCAATTTCTGTGAAGACGACATCTTGTTCACCACCCAAAGTGTAATTGCCATCCATCACCATACATATGTGCCATTTTACCCCTTTTGCCCTCCCCCCTTCCCACTTCTCCTCTGGTAACCACCAGTCTATTTTCTGCGTCTATCTGTTTGTTGCTGCCGTTTTATCTTCCACATATGAGTGAAATCATACTGCATTTGGCTTTCTCCATCTGACTTATTTTCTTAGCATAATGCACTCAAGTTCCAGCCATGTGGCAAATGGCAAGGTTTCATCTTTTTAATGGCTGAGTAGTATTCCATTGTATTTATATACCACATCTTCTTTATCCATTAATCCATTGATGAGCATGTAGGTTGTTTTCAAGTCTTGGCTATTGTGGATTGTGAATCTTTTCTTTGCTAATTCAACTACTTGAAATTTTGTTCTTTTTTTAGATCGCCTCCCTTTGTCTCAATTTATGGACTTGCTCTCTGGTCTTTCCTCTGTTATTTTATAGAGATCAGGTTCTCTTGAATTTTATTTAAAATATGTATGATATGTGATTTTTCTTAACATGGCTCCACTTGTACTGTAACCCATAGAAATCCCTTGAATGTTACGCCAGCAACTCTTCCATAAGTTCCAGTGCTAAATCTGGGATTAACCATTTTTACATCTCAAAAGGAAGATGCTAATAGAGTTAGACAGCTGTGCTCATGTTGTCATGCTGGCAGGAAGTGCTCTTTGAATGATGCTGTATACAGCAATGATAGCAGCGTGATGACTCCAGCAGCAATGTGACAAACAGGGAAGAGAGATGTTCACATCTTAGGCAGGGGACCTACTTTTGAGGATTAAAAAATATTCCTGGGGGAAAAAGATAATAAGGGTCCAAACTATGCCTATTTCAGTGGAACTGAGAATGCAGGGTCAATTTGAGAAATATGTAGTTGGTACTAATAACAAACATGGTGGTTTATTCATGTGAGAGTTGAGAGAGAGAAAGAACAAAATAGAGAGTTATTCAAAAATACCTACCTTGGATGACTAGGCTAAGGACAGATTGCTGATTGAGACAGGAAATATAAGAGGAAAATCAGACTTCTAGAGTTTAGACAATAATTTCAGTTTGGAACTTTCTGAGTTTGGGATATTTACAGGAAAAACAGGTTGAAATGTCAGGTAGATAATTTAAAATATGAAACTGGATCTCAAATTTTTGGAGGTAGAGATATGGACTTAAGCATTATCCACAGACTATCGTTTGAAAAAACCCTCTGAATCAGATTCCCCAGGAAGAAGGTATAGCAAGGAGAAAAGGTTGGGGATAGAAAACAGAAGAACATCAATATTAAAGAAATGGTTAGAGGAAAATCTAGTGAAGGAGGTTGAGAGGGATCAATTTTCTAATTAGAATTAGAACCAGGAGAGTGTGGTGTCACAAATGCCAAATTAGGAGACAAAATTTTTTTTTTTAACTATCCTGCTTTAGAGAAAACTTTAAATGGAAAGAATGGGCAAAGAGTCAAAGGGACCAGAGCCATCACAGCAGGTAAAGATTGAAGAGTGGCCATGAGAGATGCTGATTCTGTCATTAGCCATCTTATAGAGAGCTGGATCACTGGACTGTTGTATGGAGTTTGCTAGAATGTTGTAGTGGATTGAGTAGTAACAAAAGGTAGAGGAATCTTGGCTGAAAAAGAGCAGATACATCTTTTAAATATGTATTCAACAGTTCCCTATCACTTTTTCTCTTCAATTTTACATAAATTCTTACTAGCCTAAATTCAGGAAAGTGCCCAAATCATAAACATACAGCTCAGTGAATATTCACAAAGTGAATATATTCATGTAACCAACACACAGATCAAGAAACAAATTACCAGAACCTCAAAGGCTACTTTGTGTTTCCTTCTTTTCTCTACCCGTCTCCCATCCCTGCCAAGCCTAAATGTTATCTTGACACCTCAGAGCATACATTGATCAGCTTTGTTGTCTCTGTACTTCCCTTTTAAAATAAAATGTAATTAATCTAACATTTTTCAAAAACTCAGGATAGTTATTAAGAGCACAAATTACAGGATAAGGCAGTGGCCTCGTTGGCATCCATCTCACTAGAGCCTGGCAGAGGGCCTGAAGCATCATAGGTGCTATTCAATCAAGTGAATGAAAGAAGAGATTTTCATAATCAGTCATCATGCTACTAACCTTTCTGTTCCCCACACTTTGTATGTCCTTCTCAAGGCCATTGCAACTGCTGTGGATTGAAATTACTCTCTTACCACAAGGTATGAAGAAAAAACAATGGAAGAATAAGATGAGAAAAATGCTCTATCAAAGAGTTAAAATAATTAATTTATTTCTAGTCAAGAGATATCTTTTAGATTGCCCCTTCCTACAGTATTTGTAGCACATCCTGTTCATTATTTCTAGCACCGCTCAGGACTGCTTCCTAACAACCTTGAAAGTTTATCAATTCTGCAACTCATTAGAAAAATCCCTGACTCATTTTTGTACTTCAGGCTCTTTTATAGATTTAATAAATGTAGCTGTTGTTATTAACAGCAAGATCCTTAAGAACTAGGACTTATTTTATTCCTTAAATCATAAATATATATTGTAAAATCGTATAGCTCTGTGTACAACTCCAAATGTTTGTATATTTTTATTGTAAAATACAGTCATTTGTAGTGAAAAACAGCTGGGTGGAAATCTGATTAAAAGCGACCGTCATTGATTTCGTATGGCTGTGTTAATTGCCTACCATTCCTTCCACATATTCTCTATTTAATTTTCTCTGATACCATTAAAATATTAACCTCAAGGAAACTTACAAGGATTCAAACATTTAAGATTAAAGCCATAAGTTAAAGCTGCTTCTTTGCCCATACTCTCCATGCTCGTTCCTAACAAAAGCAAAGATTAAATGGAATCTTTTCTTAGATGTGGAGAGTGCATTTAACTCACTTTGCCTGAACAATATGTCCATTATGACAAAGCACTGAGATTACTTTTATGAATGAATGTAGAGATACACATTTTTTTTTCTGTTCAGGAAAAGAACTCAAATTCTTTTTTCGAATTGCTAGGTTGTATTCTTCTATCAGAAGCTCATTTGTGAACATAAGGGTCTCTGTTATCCAAAACAAAGCAAAATATTGTTATAAAGTGCTGTTTTATCTATAGAGAGCTATAAGGAGAAAAAAAAATCAGATATGAAATATTCCACAGCTCTAGGGAGAATAGACTTTTTGAATTGTAAATATTTTATATGGAAGAATACCAACTGGTGGTCCTAGATATTCCAGAAGCTAAGTACTTATTATTTAAACTCTATCTGCTTTAATTTACATAGAAAATACAGATATAACTGATTATTGAAGCAAGTATAAAAGCACAAAAGTCAAGAAATATAAAAGGGGAAAGGGCAGGGAAAGCAATTTGATTGTACTAGAAAGTCTGTGCTCTGGATAATTACTGATTTACCAAAAGAATTAGCTTTAACCTTCTTGGCAGCCAAGCAGGGGGAAAAAAAAGAAGAATATATGAATTACACAGCTTTTCTTTATATAATAAAATGAATCACGCTAGTTATAAATACTTCTTCCCAGCATAAAACTCTAAAAAAAGTTGATTATATGGATCTCCATATTGAAAATACAGAACAAAATAATAGTTATTTTCTAAAGTAGGGATTTTTTAAAAGTTTCTGAAATATTGAGGGCATTTTGGAAGTTTATATTGTGATACATAAAAATAAGTTGTGGTATTCTCGAGGCAAATGTAACTTTAGTTTGTTAACTGAGTTTTCATGCCAATTTTAAACTGTCAACATTTAATATCTTAAAACATCTTTACATTTGCAAAACTTTTCTTAAAAAGCAAAAATTCACAGGTAAGGGGAGTTAAGAAGGGAAGAAGCAAGGAACTGAAGCTAATATTTATTGAACAATTCATTTTTGCTGACTACAGCATCTTTGTAATTTTTTGTTTACCATTCCCTGGATTTATGATGCATGAAGCTATGAATAATTTAGAAAATTATTCTCAATGCTTTAGAATCTGTACAGCAAAAATAGAATCCACATTTCCTATTCAATCTCTTAGTTGTTTTTCACAAAACAGCCTCTTAGTCTCTTCAAAAATATATGGTTTTATAGTCTATAATAATTTGAAATGTTTTTATCAACACAATAAGCACTTGATATTTACAACATGGGCAAAATACTAGATATTTCTTTCTGGGAAATAGAGACATATCTAACTATTCAACTGTTATCTTTTTTTAAACTCCTTCATACATTAATGTTAAAATTATTTCTGTGAGGAAAATATTTTATCAAATAAGTATAGGAGACAGCAATGTTTTCTTCCTTATATATAAATAATGTTTTTTTATTTCCTTGTGGTCCTGCTGTTTCATCCTATATTTTGTACACTTTTCCACTTTCATCACAAGCTGCTGAAACAGAATCTGAGAATACAAGATTCTTAAGCCCAAAACATTGCAATAGAGTAAGAAATGGTACTTATAAACTACCTACGGTGCTGCAAACTTCTGGCAATTAATTTCAATTAAGTTATTTACAAGGTGCGCCACTACTAACTTGTGCCCAGATGTTTCAGTTGGCAAAATGTGACGGCCACCAATGCAGTCAATTTCAGTAACACTCATTGATGGAATTTTCACATTGAATTCACAGCACCTTCGTAACATTAGTACATGATGTCATCACCCTTTGCCTCATCATAACCATAAAAATGCCAATACGAGTTGCAACAAATTACTGCAGGCAATTGCTGAGTTCTAGAGATGTTGTAGTGAACACCTGGGCTGGCTCGGAATCGAGCAGCTTTCAAAGTTTCGTTACCAGATGTTTGTGGAACAACTTATGCATGTATGGAAAACATACACTTTTTTTTTTTCATTTGCATGAACGATTACCAGATCTCTGGAAGTAGTGGAAACATATGTTTCATGAAAAAAACTTAGCTAATAAGACTTTATTAGGGAAATATTTTTATTAAAATCAGCGTAGTTCCTCTTAAACATTGTGAGTTGAATCTGCATAATCCTGTTTGTATACAATTATTTCTTTATAAAATAAAACACATCTTCACAAACTAGGTAAGTGGTACAGTGGTCTATACCTTTCTTGGGTGAAGAAAATAAGAATTTAGGAAAATTTTATTAATATTAAAACTAAAAGTTAGCTTTTGTGTCTGATTTTGTTTAATAATTGTGTATATTTTTAGAGTAATATTCATTTAACAATTGCCTTACTTTTCTTAAATATGCTACATCCTACATCTTCCAAGAAAAAGACAGACTGCTTAAAATTATCTGTGTATGTTTATCTTTGCCATTAATTTAACATAATATCGACATTCAGTACACTTTAGGAAAATTGCACTTTGTGATTCAAATTATAAAGAATTTTAGAAAAACACTTGCCTATGCCATTTCGAGATATATTCTTCACCCATAATGAGAGTATAAATAGGAAGAAAACCATTACTAATTTTTTTGATGGGTCTATTCCTTAGAGGATTCTTATTTTTCATTTAAGGAAAGTGATGATTTTTGATTTTTTAACTAACTGAAATATCAGTTCTATTAAAATAAACAGGTCTCCCCTTTATTAAAGTTAAACTATTATTCTCACTGTAATTCACTGTATTTTATATAAGGACCTGAAATGGACCACATTTTCCTCCCTCTGGGCAACTGGAAGAAGTTGTTAAAACTATTAACAGCTGTCTGGTAACTGTTAGATTCTGTGATTTCATTTAGTTCAAAAGAACTCTAAATTTATCCAGGTGTTAAATATATTAAGTCCTGGATAAAATCAAAGGATACTCCATTAGGGATGCATTTTAGGATTTGATGAATACATTATGTTCATAAAAGCCAGAGTATAAGCAAATATATTTCTGCTGCCCATGAAATGAACAGGTAAGTGAATGTTTAAAAAACAAAACAAAACAACAAAAAAACTCCTGTCTTGTTTAAGAAGCAAACATTTCAACTCCTTTACTGAGAAATGAGAATTACACATACCATTAAAACAGAATTGTTCACTATTAGGGTATGAAGTGAGTGAAGTGCCAGAAGCAAACACACATTAGTAGGCTGGATAGTAAATTTGAAATGAAAAACCTCTTTGCAGCTTTAACACTTAGGGGATGGATACACATCACTCTTTGCACTGCTATGAAGTTCACGGTGGTCCTGGGGTGCTGCCCCGATGACTTAGTATGCCTTTCCTTCTTATATGTCCAGAAATCCCTCCACGTCTCCAGGGAGTCATTATGAGCTGTGGGGTGGCGCTGCATGCAGGCGCCTCATGGACATCTCTGGGGAGGCACAGACCAGAGATACACTGAGAGTCACTGTAGAGCCCACATTTTCTCATTCCTTGTTTGTTATAAGGCTTGGGCCCAAGGGTGTGTGAAAGAATGCCACATGAATATAGTCCCCTATGTTTTAAGAAAATGTAAATTTCTTACTGTTGCAGTTTTAACCCGAAATGATCCTGAAAGTTTAATTTTCACCCAAAGGCAAATGAACAGAATACCTGTTAATGCCTATGGTAAAAAAGAGCTGCAATTTGTTTTTGGTCCTTGGGACATTTTTACACTCTCATTAAATAAAAGAAATAATCACAAAGGAAATTAAACCACAAAGAAAAAATGTTCAAGCCATGTTTAGCGTCTGACCTAAATATATAAAACAAAGGAAATACGTGGTTGCGGTTAGAACTTGGTCCTTAACCCGTCTTTTGCATTTACAGCACACAGTAACATGGTAAGAATATATCAGGGACATTCTTAAGCTGTATTTACTCAAAGTAACATATTTGGAAGAAGAGTGAAAGATTCACTGGATTATCCTAATGTTTATTAATTTAAAGTAAAACTTCCAGCTTGTTAGAAGTGTCAGTAGCCTTGGAAAGGTCAGAATTGATGATTTGAAGATATTTACTACTTATATCTCCTCCATATGCAAATGCAATTTCCACCGAAGAAAGTTGAACATCTGTGGGTAGCGCAAGTCACCTATGTCAGCACCCCGTGAAGCTCTAGCCTCCACAGTCAATATGGTCAAAATTATCCTCAGTCCAACTCCCTCTGCTGTTATATTTCCAAAGAATGGAAGAGTTAAAGGAGTCCAGTACTGGCACCCACAATGCAGTAGTCTGTCATCTTATATGTTAGAGGCAATATACCACATTTATCCTCTGCTGCATTTGATGTCCATAAGCACACATATTAATGGAGGCAAGCAAACAAGAGCAGCACCCAGAATCTTTGCTTTATACCTAAAGGGTAGTCCTGACATGGTTCAGTCTGAGACCCAGGTTTTGACCACTTTGTGGCTCTATCATCTAGAATTATACCTTCAGGACTTTAGCCATTCCAAAAATTTAGTCTAGTTCAACTTGCAGGTAGTCATATACAGAGTAGGCCATATGATAAAGTAGAAATTATTCATTGGCAATTAAATTTTTCACATTACAAAAAGATGAACATAATGTTCTTATTATTACCTGGAGGCATTGCACAGTAGGTATGATATTTATACAGTACATTACTCTGCAAATTAGTGTATTGGATTGCTTAAAATTGAGTATGTTCTATGTAATCTAAAGCAATCAGGTAGTTAAAGACCCTCCTTGTGCATGGGAGAGTGGTTGGAGAAATCAACTATAGCGGAATACATGCTCCTGTCTAAGATAGCACACTGGGCCTACTCCAAGAAGCAAATGGAAGGAGTGGAGTTCTCCTATCCTTTTGGCATGAATCTTACAGAGATTTATAAATGTGTCTTTGGGAAATTTGTTTCTGTTGAAACAGTATTTTGATAATATCTTAAATTTTCCTAACGCTTCGCAAAGATTTTTTTACAAGTATTTTCTCACTTAATTGCCTTTCAGTTTTCCCCACAAGGTTCAGATGAGCTGATTATTTGGGGAGTATTTAGGACCAAAAACAATTAGGAAATTTACAACTTTAGTAGAAGAAAGAAAAATTGAGTTCTTTCTTTTTGTTTTTTTGCTGAGGAAGATTTGCCCTGAACTAACATCTGTTGCCAATCTTGGTCTTTTTGCTTGAGGAAGATTAGCCCTGAGCTAAACTCTGTGCCAGTCTTCCTCTACTTTGTATGTGTGTTGCCACCACGGCATGGCCACTGATGAGTGGTGTAGGTCTGCACCTGGGAACTGAACCCGTGCTGCTGAAGTGGAGTGTGCCGAACTTAACCACTAGGCAATGGGGCTGGCCCCCCCAAAATTGAGTTCTTTGTTGAAGTACTTACTTTTATCATGATTAAATTTGGCCCTTATGTGAAAGTACCCTAAAATCTGTCTCAAAGGAAGCAGGAGTCTAACAGTTTAACACAATGTGTCTCTGCAGATGGAGAGTTAACCAACCTAGAAAGAAGTCATTATGCTAGCTCACGATTGGGAAGTGCCCCACCGGGCAGGCTTCAGCATCTGCGCCAGAACCTTCACTCAACAGCCGTTGAAGTCCTGAGAGACAACCCACAGAGCAGCTCAGGGACAAAATTAGACTTGGGAGTTTCCTGCCCCTTAATTAAATTTCAACTGCTTTCTGTAGTGACGGGGCTCCAATTAGAGGACAAGTTCAAAGAAAATCTAACAAAGTTACCTGTGGCTGTATCATAAGCTTTCATGCAGCCAGGGTTTGGAGAGCACAGTCTTGAGTGAGCCTTCTGTACCTATCTTAACAGTGACAAATTTAATTTATATAAATCACGAAGCCCGGAGGGGAAGTTTCTTTTCTTTGTTGAGTTTTTTCCTAAGTGGTCTAATCCACATATATGAATCACACATAAATACAGTTCTTGGGGAGACTATTTCCCTTCGCTCAACATGAAGTGTACTTCCCACAAAAGCTATGCCTGAGATTTTCACACACCGCAACAAATACTGACACCAAATAATGCTGTCATGCTATAAGCATTTCCTACATATTTAATGTTCTCCAATAGTAAGGAAGATACTAGAAAAGAATACTAATGTAGTTTTGAGGATATTTGTGAGGCTTCCAAATTCTCCATGTCTCAGACCTTCTCAAAGGAGAATACATAATGATTTCTTCAAAATGTCACTTAAAATTTGTTCCCCTTGCCCTCTACTCAAAATTAGCGTGGACCATCCATTTTAAGTCAGCATTTTCAAAAAGGATCAACTGAAACTTGAACAGGCAGAAGGAAAAATGTTTCCACTTCTACCAGACTTAAAAGAAGTTGGGCATCTTTTCATATTTTTCTTATTAACATTGTAATATAAAACATCTGTAACAATTTAGTAAATTAAATACATTAAAACAACAAATAAAAGAAGCTGTAATGAATAAAATACAGAAGACCCCATGCAGCTGCCTGTTCTTTTCTTGACAAGCAGCATAGTCAAGTAGCTAGAGCCATGAGTAACTGCTGGCAGGAAATAAACCCATGAACACGATTGAGAGCTGCAGTGTGCTAATATGAAAACCAGCTTTTATTTATTTCATCACCTTTGTAACAGAATGTTATATTCTGCCATTTTTCTCCAATTTTCTTACTTCCTGTGGAAACAGCAGTCTCATAACTTCTTTTTCCTTTATCACTCTTGTCTAATTCCATTTTCTCTTACCTCTTGTTCTCTCTTCTATGTTTCTTTCCATCCTCAGAACTACCACCTTCATCCAAACTATTTCCTACCTAGATTACCAAAAAGGTTTTGAGCTCCTCTCTCTCTTCCTTCAAGTTTAACTGTTTTATAGCAGTCAAGTACTTTTTCTCAAATAACTCAAATCACACTCAAGCAAGAACTTAAGAATGACAGACAGCTGCTTAATGGAGAAAATCTTAATTCTTTGATCTAGTTACTTATGGGCCTCTGTCACCAGATCCTTCTGAAACTATCCCTTTTCATCTATTATAATTACATCAATGGAATCTCTTAGCTTCTTACAAGCCAGTCTCTATTACACCCCTCTTTCATACACACACATTCATAGCTATCTTCTCTTTGCTCTTGTACATGCTAGTCTCCCAAGAATGAAAGATTGATCGCTTCTTTCATCATGACAGTCTACAACTAGGGGCTGTAAACTCAAGTATCCTTAGGGGTAAGGCAGACAATATACTCATGGTAGAGTAAATGATGGAATAAAGCACTAAGGAGTGGTACAGGGTATGGCTAAATTGGAAAGAGGAGTCCCATGTAAAGACATTCAAATTTAAGTTGTTTTTTCAAAATGCTGTGCTAGCCCAACAAAACATAAGTAGACCTGATTTGGCCTCTGGGCCACAAATTTGCACCCTCTGAGGTATCATTATCTTCTTCAATATCTGTTAAAAATTTGCCTTCAGAAAATCTCTCTGAAGATTTCCATCCATAGTCCTAATTTCCTATTCCTTCAGTAATTTATATGCAGTTTGGCTTACAGTACTATATATTTGCTTTGGCTCTCTATTTTGTTCATCTATGGATATGTTATTTTCTCAATTATTTAGAAAACTTATTTTGGGAAAGCAGAGGTCATAGGTTTTGATTCTTTTGTCCTCACGTTCTAGAGAAAACTTCCCTCTACTTGTGCACATAACAATATGCTTGTTGAGCATGAAAAAGAATTGATAAATCAATATATTAGCAAGGTTAAGATCTGAAAAATTGTCTCTCTTACTTACATCTAGCATTTTCTTTAGTTTCCCAGAGAGAAACAAATAAGAAAGTAGAGGAAAGAGGACTATGGGATTCAAAGTGATAGAGAAGCAAACTGGTATTTTGGTATAACTTACTTAATGTTAATCAGTCTACTGTCCAGAGAGCTGTCACATGTGAAAACAGCACTGGATGGGGAATGCTCAGTTTATAACCTTGGTCAAATAATTTAATATTTGGAAGAATGTTTCCTTACTTATAAAATGGTGTATTTGGGGTGGGGGTTTGGGGACAAGGTGGGAGTAGCTTCTCTGACAGACACATTTTGGAATGTCTGCTTAGCCTACAATGACCCCCCTTAACTGTTCCCCTACTCCACCTCAAACTACAGAGACATATTGCTGGAAGTCATGTTTAGACATTGTGGTCCTCATTTCTGGAACACAGCTCATTGGACTGAGGGGTATCAGTCAATGTCTCTCCCCGGGGGTTTGGAACCATGGGAGAGAGAAAGAGATTCAGTATTTAATCTTGTTGGACATATTCAATATTGTAGCACATAAATCTGAGCCATATTCTACCTTCCTGACTAGGATACAGAGGAGGCCGAATTGGAGAGAGACAGAAGAAAGAAACAGTGATAAAAGATAAGTGATAGAATCTGCCTGGGTTCAAGACATCCTTCCTGTTGCCAGTTGCAGTCATTCTACTTTTAGTTGTTAGTAACAATGGTCCTTATCTTCAAGATTGCTCTTTCCCTAAAATTCTGTGAAGCTATACATTTAAGTTTTCTCATCTGTAAAATAGAAGCTGTGAGTGGAAAAGCATTTAACCAGACTAGTTCATTTTAGTGGGACTCGCAAACCAGGTAGTCAGCCAAAACTTCTGCAAAAGCCGTATTTCCTGGTATAGAAAGCAGAATTTGTCATAATGACACATATCTTACTTTCCACCTAAGGTGATGATATGACGTTCAGAAAAAAAATAACCTAAAAAGCTGTGAGGATTACTAAGGTATTATCTGAAAGAGGTTTTAAGTTTCCCAAATATAAGAACCATATGGATTCAAAGCACTTTATGCGTTTCATTTCTTTTTACATATGTAAGGAATCTGAGGAGACAGACTCAAGTATGTTAGTACATAATTATCAAAAAATTACCCATAACACTTTCAACTTTCTACAAAATAAATGCTTATTGAGTATTTTTTTAAATTAATGTTCAATCTATCAAATGGATGTAATACCTGTCATAGTATTATTAAGTCTATTTGAAAATAATTAAAAATACTATGATAGGTATTACATCCTTACACACTGAGCTGAATGGACTTAATTTTACTGGGTGGTTTTTAATTTTTCTATTCTTGGAATCTCTAGCTGGTGGCTTCACCTGGTCTTCTGTGTATGTCCCATAGAATCTTGCTGTAGGACGAAGGGCTACGAACATAGACGTTGTTCTACTGCAGATCACATTGTGCTCCTGGAAACATAACTGTAGATGATAAAACCTGATATGAAAGAATTGTCCCCCAAAGCAGAAGTTCATAGTAGCCTCCCAGATCAGAGCATCTCTTTGGAATAGCAATTCTCTCCTTTATTTTAGCCTAAAAACCTTTTGTTTCTTAGAAAGAGAGAGAGAAGAAGGGGTGGGAGGGGATAGGAGAAGAGAAGACGAAGAGAGAAAGAAAGCTCGCCTTCTACCTCTATTCATACTCAAACTCCTTCAAAGAGTAATCCATCCTGATGTCACTCCCTCCCCTCCTTTCTCTCTTGAATCCATTGCAATCTGGCTTCTCCCTCTGTCTGTCTCAGAAAATTGTTCCTGTGAGTCTCCAAAAACCAGATCTCCTTGCCTGCAAACTTTCCCACCTTTCCTCCTTCTTGAATCTGTATTCTACACTGTTGCCTCTAGTATTTAAAGCACAAAACTACTCATGGCACTTCTCTGGTTAACACCTTTCAATGACTTTTTATTACCTATGAAAAAGAATCAGCCCCTTTTCCTTGACGAACATCAAAGGCCCTTCATGCTCTGGCTCCTTCCTCCCTGTTAATTTTCTTTCTCTGCTTTCCCTTACTCTCTCCCTATGGTTCGGCCTAACTGTCTCCTTGCAGTTTCCCAAACACGCCCATCTATTTCACATCTCCAAGGTTTTTAGACAGGCTGATGCATTTTCCAGGAATGCTCTTTTCTTCTTGTGCACCTAGCAAATTCCTGCTCAGTATTCAAAAATTCCATAAACATCTCCTCATGTGCATCTTCCTATGACCATTATCACCCGTAAGCATGGAGGTACATGTCTCCATTAGCATTTTTCTCCCTGTGTGGTAGTTTGTAACATGAGAGGGCCTCCATCAATCCTCAAGGCCCCTGAGACATGTCTTATTCATGTTTCTTTCAGTGTTTTAAACTATCCTTGGTGCATGATCTGTGCTCAGTACGTGTTGGTGCAATGAATGGCAAATGAATAAATACAGAAAATGACTAGAGAGAGAGTACCTGCTTGAAGGTGTTTGGTACTCCTTTCCTGTGCCATTTGGACTATTTGTAGTACTATGCAACAATTTTCTGAAATCTTTTTTTTTTTTTTCTGAGGAAGATTAACCCTGAGCTAACTACTGGCAATCCTCCTCTTTTTGCTGAGGAAGACTGGCCCTGAGGTGACATCCATGCCCATCTTCCTCTACTTTATACGTGGGACGCCTACCACAGCATGGCTTTTGCAAAGTGGTCCATGTCCGCACCCGGGATTCGAACTGGCGAACCCCGGCCACAGAGAAGCTGAACGTGCGAACTTAACCGCTGCGCCACAGGGCCGGCCCCTTAAATCTCTTAAAAGCTAAGTTTCAGAGAAGCAGAGAACTGCAGAACAAAGTAAAAGTTTGAAAACCAAGCTCCTTTATAACAAAAGATGTGGTTTCTTAAGGCAAGCATCTGAACTAATTTAAAGGAGAAACTTTTGCCTGTTGTTACTAACTGATGAAATAAGGGCAATTAGGTCTGGCTTTCTCATTGTTAATTCTTCCATGAGAAATATTTGGAAAATAGTAACCAATCTTACAGCCTGTGAGGTCAATTCTGCTCAGTGAACAAAACATGGACGTGTGCGTCACCATCTACCTTGCAAAATTCTCTAGCAGGCCTGCATCTACATGCACGTCTCTGATTTTATAAGATCCTGTACGTGACAATAAACACATCAACAGTGTGTCTAGACTACGAGGTCATATTCTGAAATTTATGACTTCAACAGGGGTGGAGATTGTGGGGAAACAGAGCCCAGATCGGGTGCACTTCTAAATAGAGAAGGCATTTGTGTGTTCATGTGAAAAGGGAACAAGGAAAAAAGCATGGTAACAAAAGAATGACTTGTCATAATTCTGGGAACTATTGGAGCAAAGAATTAGAAACTTAAACAATCCGATACCTAGATAATTGTAATGACGGATATAGCTTTTCAGGAAGAAGATTTCTACTAATTCGTGGAAGAGCATGGGGTGAAGAATAATAATCAGAAGTGCAGATTAAGATCAGTTTGCAAAAGACATTTCCACTTAAATGAAGAAGTTTCTCTCTTTGGGTGATATGTGATGTCAAACTGAAAAAACGGTGACGAGCTGGAAGCATAGTTCTCTGAATAGGAAATAGAAATAAAGGAACTTCCCTGAGCCACGGGCTTTGCCGGAATCTTTCCCTCTTAAATATTTTTTATACTGTTCCCTCCTCTTTCCTCACTGTACCCCACTTTTATCCCATGTCTTCCCAGTTTTATCTGTAGCAATTGTTCATATCTTCCATAATCATTTTTCTCTTTTTATTTGAGGGGAAGGGTGATTTTACCAATTCCAGAAACCAGAAGCACTAGGCATGAGCATAGCCAATTTCTGCTCAACTGCAACTCAAACTTGAACGAACAAATGTGTAGAAAACAAAAAAGAGTAGTAGCATTAGCTTTGTGTTGTTTTTGAATCTTCTTAGTAAAATTATAAAAATCTATTCCATTACTATTTCCACTTAAATCCTTAAATTACGAATTTTGAGTATAAATAATAAATGGTAAGCCATCATTAATTCATATTCCATTAACCTGGAATTTGTAATGGGAAAAAATACAGTTTTTTGATCAGACTCGGATTCATCCAACTCAGGTCTCCATCTCTGGCAGGAGTAATAAGAGATATTTTATGGGGAAATGTACAGTGGAATTTCCTAATGTCAAATTAAAGTGTTTAGAATTATACTCCCAAATTCTCCATTTCCTTTTAATAATCTAATGTTAATTTTATAATGCAAGAATTCTTTCTTCAACCCATTTATCTATGTAGTCTCCTTTCTCTTCTGGAGGTAATGAATTCTAAGTTCATGGTCCATCATATAAAGTACACGTTTTTCTCTTAAATTCCTGTTTCAAAAATTTTATGGGGATAGTCCCCTTTTCAATAGGGTTATCAGTACGCATCAGGATTTTAGAATTTAGCGGTGTTTTTTTGACACTTAACCCTCATTTTCCAGCTGTTGATTCTTAAACTTTTCCTGCTCCTCTAGATTGTTTGTGCCGTGCACTTGACTTTATCTAGCTTCTTGGGTTAAAACATGTAATTATGGTTTAGTACAAAAGATGTCCATTGTTATGGACTTTTTTAGCTTGTTTTGATTGTGGTTGCATATTGGGCTGCCGTCACCTGATTTCTTCAGCAGTGTTTTTCAGTGACTTTAAGTTTCTTGTTTAGTTCATTGTTTAAAAATGAAAGTTGTGTTTTTTATTAATTAAAAATCCAACAAAAAATTCAAAAAACATAGAAAATAAAAATCACCTGAATATCTTTCTTGCAAAGACAATTGTAGTCAACATCCTTCTGGACAATTTTTTCTGTGCTTGTATTCATATATGTTATTTTCCTAAAAGGAAAAAAATACAGCCATGATTCTTGACCCAGGAAGAGTCTGGGAGGAAGGGTGGGGTGCGGTTGGTGATTCAGAGCCATCTGGGAATCTTTCTCAAAGGATACATGGTTCCCTACCTTACTCAAACATGGCTCCTGCAAAGGCAAATCAAATTTCTGAGGGAGGGGCGAGAAGAATGACTGATCTATCTCCTTCTCTCACCCTTCCTACCTCTCCATTCACGAATCACTGCTATAATGCCATTTTGTAATCCACTCTTTTTTTCTCATTTACTTTATGTTGTAAACGTTTTCTCTGCCAATGACCAGGTATCAACTATTCAGCCAAAGAAAGATGTCTACAACATATTTTAAGTGTAAAAAGCAAATTACAGAGCAGAGTGTTCAATATGTTGTCGTCTTTGCCCACCTTTCTATTGGGGTGTAGATATTTTTATTATTAATTTGTAAATGCTTCTTATATGTTAGGTATCTTAATAGTACCATATATTATGCCAACATGAAATATGTGCAGTTTGCTATTAGTCTGTCTAGGGGTTTTTTTGATTATAGAAATTTGTAATGCTTTCCTTTTATCTGTTTATCCTTTCCTTTATGATTGTTGGCTTCCCTCAAAGTTATAATTCAAAAACTAAACCAAAATTATAGTTAAATTAAAATTATAACTCAAAATTGTAAAACAATTTACCTCTATTAATGATATCATTTCTGATATGTATTTAAATCTTGAGTCCATCTGGAATTTATTTAGGTATTCTTGCTTCCTTTTTAAGCAAACATTATTCTGCAATATTTTGACCTTAATTTCTGAATACTCAACAAAGTCCAAAATCCCATTAATACTAAAATAAGCCATTTTGCATTTATTATTTTTATTTGCTTAGTGCTATTAAAATATAGTGTTTTACCTCATTATTTCTCACACATCTTCCCTTTTCTTTTTATTGTCACTTGTGAGCAAAGTCTATTAATTATATACATGGTAAATATCTTTTTTTAAATATGGAAGTAATTTATTCTGTTTTCATATACTCTGCATAGCTGTATGGACTGTCTAGTTACTTCAAAAGTGATTTAAAACGCAGCATAAACCACATCCTGATAGTCCATACTGCCTGACACATTGCAGCCCCTGGGTAAGGATCTTTGGGATGGCTAGACTGACAAATCAAACAAAATATTTATATTATAGCAAAGAAGTGGCACTATAATCTCACAAATAATGTGATGTTTTTACTGATGTTCAGTACTGAGTTGTTAACTATTCATTTATTCACTTTCCCATGATATTGGTAAGCATGTTATTTAGCAACCTGGGCTTTCCAATCTACATTTGCCGTAGAAGTCTAGTCGTTTTTACTAACGTCTTCACGAGATTGTTGGAAGATTAACAAGGTACAGGTTCTGAAAATACTTCGAAAGAAAATAACTTTTTACATGAAAAATGCTGTCATATAAACAAAAAGCAGTGGCCATGGATGGTCTGTTGCTGTTATATAAACAAATAAAAGCATGATAGACCGTCAACCTGTTTCCAACTGGTCAATAAAATTTTGTGAATTTATTTCTGAAAGAAAAATGAATTCCTCACGCAAAAATTCACGAAGAAGGTATCACCTGTCCTGCCAGACCACAGTCAGGAGGAGATTGATTGCAGGTTAGATATTTCCTGTGGCCTCAGCTGTATCTATGATTATAAGCGGCGAGAATTCATTTTTCAGACTTGATGTGTGTTGATGACATGGTCTGCACTCTGCGGCTTGCCTCCAAGGCCTTCCACGTTACAGCCAAGCCATGATAGGAGGAACTGCATTATGTAATAATGACCTACCTCACCTCTTTCTTATGTAATGTTTCACACCCTTGTGGTACTTTGTAGTCATATTGCAATTATTCTCCACAGAATTCTGAGGAAGAAGGTAACTTTCATTACTCCATGGGAGTTATAGTAATATATGCCATATAAATTTTTCATTAGAAAAGCTAATTTACAGAAGTCTGACTTGGCAAATTTAAAGATGCATGCTCCTCAATGGTAAAATCAAGATCAGAAGTCAGGCTTATCTAGAAGTATTTATTTAGAAACTACTATGTGTCCACAACTGTGGTGAATGCAAGACCCACTTGTTTTTCCTTAAGAAGCTCGTAGTCCTCATAGTCCAGGGGACCGCCCAATGGAATAACAATTAAGTTCTTGTGCTCTGCTTTGGTGGCTTGAGGTTTGCTGGTTCGGATCCCAGGCCCGGACCTGCACACCGCTTATCAAGCCATGTTGTCACAGGTGTCCCACATACAAAGTAGAGGAAGATGGGCCAGAAGTTAGCTCAGGGCCAGTCTTCCTCAATAAAAAGAGGAGTATTGGCAGCAGATGTTAGCTGAGGCTAATCCTAAAAAAAAAAAAAAAAAAAGAAGCTCACAGTCTAACTTAGAGAGGGTGAAGACATGAAACTCAAAAATAGATGATGTAATTTAACAATCCACTATACCTCAAGGGTTGTAGCCATGGGTTCAGCTAGAAACTCTACCACTATGAGAAAAGAGAAGAAGTGTCGGTAGCAGCCAGCCACTTCTGCCTTGCAAGGACTCAAACAATATACCTTGCCTACATCTTTTTTAGGCAGCTACTGGAATATATGTGACACAAAAACAGGGAAATAAACCGAAAAAGAGAAAGATGTGGGATCTTGGACAAGGAGCTCCAATAGAAGAAAGAAAGTCCAGGAGAATGCAAAGGCAATCCTAAGGTAGGTGGGTGTAGGTAGTGCACAACCTGTTTAGATTGGAGCAGAAGAGCAGAGAGTGACAGGAATGTGACTCAAAGAAAACAAAAAGGAATTGATAAGTTACCCAATATGTTTGAGATTGTATTCACAGCAATTTTATAGATAAATCCTATAGAGAATTTGAGTATACATGAATAATAGGTTCCTGGAAAACAAAGTAACTGAAAAACAAACAGACACGCACGATAGCTGTTACCTCTAAGGAAAACCAAAAAGTCGTGCCATAAAGGAAATGCAATCCTAGCACATCTTACAGCTCAGTGATGAACGAAATGGACAAACATAGACACAATATAATGTACCTCTCCTGGTAGAAGAGGAAGAAAAGTGTGTGTGGGGGTGCGTAAACTGAGGGAGCAGCATTCTTATCTCCCATACTTGGAAGTCAACAGATGTATTCTACTATTGAAATATAAAGAAAGAATGCCACCGTAAGCATGTTATTTAGAAATGCCAGAAGAAATAACTAAAGGAGTTAAAGGATCACCTCGACGGGGCAGGATTCGGGTAGAGAGGGCATAGTATAGATAGCTGCTGTTTTCTGTCATCATTCCTGTGGTACTGTTTGACTTTTTAGATTGTTTTCCTATAGGGTTTGATTTGATTTAAAAGGAATATAAGAAGGGGTGGCTAAGAAGGATGGGTGAAACCTAAACCTTTTCTATTAAGGGTACTTTGCAGATATTCTTTCCCTACTCTGCCTGTAAGAGTAGAAGTAGAGAAGGTTTCCAGCAGTTTGTTCCTTTGTCTCAGATTAACAGTCCATTGGTATTAGACAACTAACATTATTAGAGCACTCACTACGTGCCAGGACTGCTTAATTGAATCATCAAAAAGGTCCAGTGAATTAAGCAGTATTATTGCCCCTGCTGTATAGATGAGAAAACTAAAGCTTAGAGCAGCTCACATGACTTGCCCAAGGTGGCATGGCAAGATAAAAAAAAAATTCAATAAAACAACACAGTTAAAAAAAGCAACTCGTTTAGTGACTAACATCACAAGGGTCCCTTACTCTGACCTATGAATATGATTTATCCTTTAAAAACTCTAGCAAGCTTAGGGCAAATGCAGTTTGGAAATTTGTAGCACCTTTAATCTGTACCTGATCGGACACCCAAGAAGTTTCCCACAGACAGCTTGCCAATGTCCCTCAGGCTTGACCTGCTGCAACCTAGGTTTTGATCTCTTCTGAACTGAGTATGCCAAGAACACTAAATTCTATGAAATGATGTCAGTGCTTTCATTATATGAATAGTGCACGAGGCTTTGGGGCAACGTCAATAAAAGTTCAATTTATAAGGGCCTTAGTTAAAAGTCAAATTATGCAATTATCACCTCTCTGTCATGTCTGATGAAGATACACATCTAAGAGGTTAGAGGAGTGGTGGCGATAGGAGGATGAGAGAAGAAAGGGGACTATCCAATTTGCTCTTCAGCCTTCACCTTTTTCTGGACAGTGTTGAAAAGGTCTTAGCCCCTTTCCTTAGGAGGAACTGCTCCAAGCAGAATAACCAAGTGGGAAATGTTAATTTTTTGTGCCTTTCCATTCCTCTTTTTGGAAGGTTTTGGATGTCTCCAGTTTTTCTGATCCTCTTTTCCTCTCACAAAAGATGTGCTTTTCCAGGGTTTCCTCCTAGATTGTTACAAAGTTCTGGGAAACTAACCCTGTCAACCTCATGACTTTGGCTTAACATGTCAACGGGGCTTTGAAAAGGGCTTCCTGGGGACTCTATGGGCCAACATCTCCTTCCCCACTATAATACTAGCGACGTATCTTCACTCAAAGAATGGACTCATTTGACAATTTGAATAGAGAAGAGAGGGGATAGTACATAAACAGAAAGCTTGAAGAAAGCATTTTGTCATTAAAAATAGGACTAGTTTTTAATTTAGATGACTGGATGGATTTCATGCTGTTAAACTAAAATGGTAAATACTGAGAAAGGAGGAGGCTTTTGAAGGAAGATGGGGAGTTCAGTTTTGATGAAGTGGAGTTAGAAATCTGCAGAACATCCAAATGGAGACGTCCAATAGACCATTGTCCTATCTGGGGCAATTCTGTAGCAGAATCCAGGAGACACCATTGAATCCAAACTAGGGGGACAGTGCTGAGAACAGTTTCAGTCTTACTCAGGGTGTGGTACCATAGTCTGGACCAAAAAGACTGTTTTTCCAGACATCAAGGGATGGACAGAAATAGCTCAATCCTCTGTTTTAGTTTCAATGCCTCCTTTTACCCTTCGGAGCTGTCCCTTCTAATTATCCTCATCTGTTTCTGCTTTAATTGCTTTTCTGGCTCAATGTTTACCCCAGGCTGGGGCTTGCAGATACCATGCTGCCACTCCCTACTCCTGCGCCCACAGAAGACATGCTGATTGGACAAGACCCTCCTCCTACTGAGTCCAGGTGATCAACAGCGCTTCTCTACCCAGTGTTTTCAGCAAGCAGAGCTGGCGCAAGAGATGAAACCCACTTCTTTCCATTGTCCTTGCCTAGGCTTAGATTCTCCAATATGGAGCCAATGATTTGGGTTTTATTTGAGATCTTTTTTTTCCTCTCATTTTCTAAACATCCCTACACAGTTTTTCATATTTCTGTCTCTCCTTGGTTACCAAGCATTATTGGGCTTCCAACTTCCTAACCAAGACCACAAATTTGACAAATTGATGGAAGAGCAGCAGAAAAGGCACAGGCTGTGAACTCAGACAGACACGGGTTCAAATCCTTGCTCCATTACCTGCAAATCATGTGACTTGAGCATGTTACCTGACCTTCCTGAGTCTCTGTTTCCACAGCTGTAAAATGGTGAAAATAATATCTACGTTGCAGGATTGTTTGTAGTCTCACTAATTTACATAAAAGTTGGTACATGGTATTTGATCAATAAGCATTTATTTTTATTATTGGGATCTTTCTCTATGTCATGCATTTCCTCTAGAAGACATTAAGTTCCCTTAGAGCTGACTTTGTGTTTTATATCTTTATATCTGTCACTATGCCTGCGATAGCATAGGTCCTCAATATGCCCTGAATGTATTCTTCTTAAATAAATGGATAAATTACTTGATGATTTTTGGGGGATAGGGATCCGTTATTTTTATTTTAAACAAACCAGGGTATATCATAGCATAGAATGCAAGTAATTATCTTCAAAATAATCAGAGCTAGCATTTATTGAGTGCTTACTGTATGCCAGGGCTTCTTGTAATTATCTTCAAAATAATCAGAGCTAGCATTTATTGAGTGCTTACTGTACACCAGGGCTTCTTGTGAGTACTTCACTTAAGTTAACTCATTCCATCCTCACAACAGACTCATAAAGAGAGTACTATTATTATCCTCACTTAGCAAATAAAGTAATTGAGGCAGAGGAAAAGATAGGCTACTTGTTCAAGGTCACCCGGCTAATAAGTGGTGGCACAGGGATGCAACATCAGACCATTTGGCTTCAAGAAACTATAGTCTTGATCTCTACGCAATACATGTGGGAAACTTGAAAAAAAACTTTTGCTTCTGGCTGACCTCTTCAGGTTGCTTCCCCACCCCTTGGTATTTAATTGTGGCTGTCGTTAGGTCTATTTTGGTAAAAAAAAGTTGGAGAAGTTGTGTCTCTAGAAATCCTAGTATGAGCATCCAAACTCAAGCAACTCCCTATTAGCAGACCCCCAATTTCTAACACTCCAGATAGATTCAGAAAATTTCCTCAAAACAAAACCAAAAACCTTACTTCAAATAAGAAAGCCACGCTAGTTTGTAGAAAGACCAACATGTTCCTTGTTCTCAAGGTCTAACTGAAAAGTTGTTTATGAGCATAAACTGTGACTTGCTCATGTCATTATCCATCTTCAGATATGAGTTATCCATCTTCATATGCAAATATATCCACCTTCATATGTGCTTTTGCATGTTGATGAGTGCACCTGGAATTGTGACATAGGAGATTAAATAGGTAGGAGCAACAGTGGGTGGTGAAGTTGGGATATGCAAAGAGATAAACAAAAAATGAGGTTTAACATATTCCCCCACACAAGCTTGCCTCCTTTTCTCGCCACTGCTTACTTCCTGCGGGGAAGATTCCTCAGGGGAAACTATGCAAACAGGCCCCTTCTTCAGCTCGTCTGCATGCCAAATGCTCTTATTACGTGCCCACACTGAGCAGGTTTGGGGAGATGTCTTAAGCAGTCTGCTCCAGCACCTCATGAATTCTTTGAGGGGTAACTATAGTTCTTATTTCTTCTCGAAAATTTTTCTTAATGGTCATCTCTTGCTTTGCTGTGGTTTCCTTTTTTTTTTTTTTTTTAGAATTCCATGACTAAGCAAGGAAAAGGCCATAGACAGCAACTGAGCAGAAACTTCAAGCTCCATCTAGTGTAGAACTGAACACTTCCACTGTCCCAAGTCAATCTTTCTACACCACCAGCAATAAAGATCAATGACCAGAACTCACATCTTCACTGGCTGAGCTGTAGATGAACAAGGTGAAGTTCCTGTCCAGGGTGGGAGAACAGAAGCACACCTACAGAATGAAGAATACATTGGTGTTAGAGTGGAAAGAGAAGCAGGTTGAGAATCAGAAATACCGGACTCCACCCTTTGCCATTAACTAAAATATGATGTTGGGAAATTCACTTCCTCTCTTGATCTTGACTACCTCATTGGTAAAAGAATAATAATAAATTAATAATAGCCAACATTTAATGAGAACTCACTGGAGATGTTAGCCACTGTTCTACTCTCAAATGTAATAATTCCTTTAATCTTTATAGTAGCACTCTAAGGTTGGTGCTAATAATATCCTCATTTTGCAGATGAGAAAACTAAGGCACAACGGGGTTGAATAACTTGTTCAAGGGCTCAAAGTTTGTAAGTGATAGAGTCGGAGTTCTCACGCAGGCATTCTGAGTCCAGAGTCTATGGTACATTTGCATCTCTAAAGTCATTTTCAATTCTAAAATTCTATTTTACTCAAATGTATCCTCTCTACCACCACTGCCAAAATAATTCCAAACTCACATATCTATAAGAGATTTGAAGGCATGTTTTATAGAGTTACAAAAGTGTTTGAAATAAAAAAAAAAATCCAACAGTTTGGTAAGGTCATTCAGATTTGCATTTCATTAACATTTTTTATTTTGCATAAATAATCTATTTCCTTTGGGTGGAGCTTATCAATTTCACACAGTTGTGACAAGCCCACTTTTATTATAATCCAGAAATGAGAAAACTCAAAAGTACTTTTGACATTTGCTAGGAAAAACTTTAAATATTCCTATACTTTCATTTATGAGATGGAATAATAATAATGAACAATTATTAGAAGCCTTAAATTGATCCAGAAACTGTTCAGAGCACTTTATATGTACTATCTCATTTAATCCTCACTCACTTAGAAGACAACGGTCTTATGAGATATTATCTCCATTTTATAGTGGGGTCAAATAGCTTGCCCAGTCACACAGATTAGCAAAAACTTTGGGATTTAATCCACTCATAGTCTTGCTCCAAAGCCCTGTTATTTAACTTCTCTATGTGGAAGGAAAGTGAAATAATAAAAGATGGCTTTTCTAAGGAAGGTAAACACTTGTATCTGGGGAGTACTGTATTAAGTGTTTTAAAACCTGCCCAAAAGTTTAGAATGGCAAAATTAAGACATGAGCAAAAACCAGTCCATAATGACTACTGATCTTTGCCAATTTAAGCATATCATTAGCATTAAAATTAATTTTCCATTATCTATGTCATCTAGGACTTGGAAGAGCACAAGGAATTCTAATTCTCAGGAAAAAACTCAGACTTCATTTTAGTCAGCAGTTTCAGTCTTTTCCTGACCAGACATCTTACAGAACAGCCTAGTTATTACAGTTTTTAAAATGGAATGCTATGGAATTTTGTGAGTTCTTTTTTCTTCTCTGATTTATGCTGCAGTATAAGGTGAATTCAAAGTGGATAAAAGTGTGTTTGGAGAAAGAAAGGTTGGGGAGAAACATGTCCTATGCCTAGATACTGTTTCAGATGAATAATCAATTCCTTGTTAATTTAGTTCTTTGTAGGAAAAAATTCCTCTAAAATCTGTAACATATAAGATACCGCGTTAACCGTTTTTTACTTTTAAATTTCTGCTTGAAACTGTGGAGAGCTGAGCAAGTCTGAAGGCCAGTTTCAAAGCACGCAGGGTAGACTGGCTGATAGATAAACCAAGTACATTGCAGCAAGTACAAGAAACGCAAGATAGGGTAGCCTTTTCTTTATCTGAGAAACCACAAGGTTTTTCTTTGTTTTAAAATATTTCCTACTACCCATCATGGAAGCATTGCTTCATGGTCACTATAGCAAAAAAGGTCAGGGTATTCCCTGCAGAAATGTAAATATGCATTGCTGGAGACAGTTGGGTATCTTCTTTATAAGCACAGAGCGATGGGAAAGGAATTGTTTTTTCAATCTGATGCTTCCATCAAATTCTTGCTATAAACATATGATAGGCTCTAGCAAATTAACATTTAAACACTGGGTTTATATACTTTTTTGTTTGTTTTATAGCCACAAAGAAAACCCACCTTTTCTTAGCTTTTAGTATCATGAATCACAGACCTGTTATTTCCTCCTTCCCATCTACATTTTACAATTTTCAGACAAATAGCACTGTCTCCAGAAAAGCAGTAATTTCATTTCTGCTGGTTATGTTCTTTGTTCAGTTTCTACTTGACTTCCCAGAACCATGTAACTGAAAGGAACGTTGAGAGATCATCTGGACCAACCACGCCATGAAGGCATTTTACAACACGCACTTCATGGATAGATGAGAGGGCCTCTATCAGACATATGGTTGTCTTCTGCTAAGATAACTATGTACTTAAATTCATCAGCCTACAAGTATTTATTTTTATTTCATATCCGGAACTGTTACAGACTTTGTGAGAATCACTATAACAGTGACAGGAAAAAACTTTATCATAGTTTTCTTATCTATAAAATACGGGGTGATGCTACCCTATGTTTCAGGGTTGATGTGTCTTGCACAAAAGTCCATTGAAATATTTAAGTTCCATTAACTCATTCTGTGGATAAGGAAACTAAATTTAGAGAGCTTAAGTGGCATCATTGAATTATTTTCTGCCAAAGTCACGAAGTTAGTAAGTGGCAAAGTCTTGATCTCGGGTCTTCGGATCCCAAATTTATTTCTTCTGATCTCCTGTTGCTTTCTCCTACTTCTGAACACCTTATATTTATGTCGCGGTACACATTTTATAAAGTTCTTCCACATACATTCTTATTTTAAGTAGATATTCTTATCTTTATTTCTCAGATGAGGAAACTTTAACATAGAGAAAACGATTTGTGAGCATTTGGCTGGGGAGGCAGGCCAGGTCTTAGACAATTCTCTTCTGATACCAATTTTGGTGTGTTTTCCACTGTACCATAGCAGTCACCAGAGTTTACAGTCTTGCTTAGGAACCCACATAAACACACATGAAACAAGGAAAAATTAAATCTTAAAACTCTACACTACTGCTTTTAAGTACAACAGGGGATCAGGATTCATGAGCTAAAGTGACTTTTTCAGTTTTCATATGCTCCGTTCTTACCAGCTCTTTGTCATTTTCTGAGCCCTGTATCATTAAATCTTTCCGTTTCCTTATACCATTTTGGTCAATTTGCTTGCTTTTTCTTGAACTTCATTTGACTTGTCTATTAAATACTTCCAGGTACAAGTACTACATTCCTTTCATCCTTAGACATGGTTGCCTTCATAAATGTTCAACTTTGCTTAGAACTTTTTCTCTTTTTGTTAACTTAAGAGACAGATTGCTCATTATTACACTTGGTTTACGTGTTCGTACAGATTGTTAAATACCTTCCATGTTATTCCCCAGCTTATGTGGCTGTGCAGAAAGTTCTCAATGACTCAACCTTAGCTGCGTGCCAAATACTGTAGCTGTGAGCAATCCTTCTCCTTAACGGCATGTCCTATGTCCTGCCTTTGCCTTCCGCTGAAAAGCACGTCCATATCTTGGATTATTGTTATTCCCCCAATGTTTTGGCCTAGCAGAATGCCACGTTCATTCTGTAAGGCTGCCTTGTATTATTTCTAATGGTAAAGTTAAGCCAAGTGAAAAAGCACCTTGAGCAGCATACAAGCTGTGGGGCCGTGCTGCCTGGGCCCGATGCTCAGCTCTGTCAAAATGGTACAACCATTACTTAGCCACTCCATATCTCGGTTTCTTTGTTAGTAAAATGAGGATAATAACTGTAGCTACCTCCTAGGGTTATTATGAGGATTAAATGAGTCAATGAGCATAGAGTGTTTGAACACAAACTAGCGTTTTTGTACTAGTATCACATTTTTAGTTAATCAGCAGAATATGGCTGGCATAAGGTAGGGAAGGCAATATGTTTTACTTAACTGATTGGACCCTAATAAGAACCTGAAAGATCAATGTCATTATCCTCATTTATGATGAAGAAATTGAGGCACAGAGAAGAATCAATTTGCTCACGTTAATATGGCTAGAAAATGCTAGAGAAAGAAAGTAAACTCAGGTCGGTATGATTCCTGTATGCCAAAAGACAATAACAATAACTGATATGTACTCAGTGCTTATGAGACTCCAGGCACTATGCTCCTTCATCCCACATAATAACTCTTTAAAATAAGCGCTATTATGATACTCTTTTTATAGTTCAGAAAACTGAGGTTTAGTGAGTTCAAGTAACTTGTAAATTAAGTCAAACTGATACTGATTCAAAATATAAAATTTTTCTGATGAGAAGAGCATCTCAAAATCAGAAGGTTAAAATGGAGCAAACTCAGTAATGTTTTTGGAAAATAACTAATATTTAATAGAACAAAACAATGGCAAAAAAAACCTCTCTAATGGAGGATTAACTAAAACTATTTAAGAATTTCTTTAATAGGTTGCCTACGATTTAATACATTTCTAAATGGAGTCTGAAAGAATTAAGTACTTCCTCTCCTAGATTACTCCATAAACTGTATTTCATCAAGGCTGACTTATTTCTTTTTTCATATTTGAACATCTCAAATTAAGATTCTTATTAAAATTATAATTGGGAAAGTTTCCTCTTCTTTAATGATATATAAGATAATAGTTCTTCTTACAGTCAATGACTTCTGAAGATTGAATGAAGCCTGGTATTTTGTATATTTGTTCCCTATTGTGTGATCTCTCTTTTTTTTTTTTTCTGCTTTATTTCCCCAAATCCCCCGGTACATAATTGTATATCTTAGTTGCAGGTCCTTCTAGTTGTGGCATGTTGAATGCCACCTCAACGTGGCCTGACAAGCGGTGCCATGTCCGTGCCCAGGATCAGAACCCTGGGCCGCCGCAGTGGAGCGCGTGAACTTAACCACTTGGCCGCGGGGTCAGCCCCTGTGTGATCTCTTTATAATAGCCTTCAAGACTGTTTTTACCTAATAGCACACTAGCTCTTTCGACTTAAGAAAGGAATGAGAACACTCACAATCATGCTTTTTCATTCACAATGAGCCCTATTTCATTGGTAGTTATAATAAATCACAAGCTGATCTTTCATGGAGGGAACAGAAATGGGCTGGTTCTGTACACAAAAAATGGTAGTCAAATGGGAAAGTTAGCATGCTGGCTGAACATTTTTCTCAGATTTCCTTTGGCTTCATGAAGTTACAGTTCAAATGTTCTCAAAAAAAGCTCTTAGTTTTGAAAGATACTAATTACTCTCCAAATTCCCCTACTATATTTTGCATTTTAAGTTTCTCTTTCTGTGACCCTGATATCTTTCCAGTTCCTACCTCCAGTTTAACTTTTAGGTTTCTATTTACCCATCGCAGGTGAGAGTTTTAAGGACTTCTCCTATCTTATTTGCTTGAAATAAATTTTGCATTACTCTGGGCTTCCCAAAAGAATATTCTTTCATTATAAATCATCAGTGTTTTTTGTTTCCTTTTTGGGTAATCAGGATGATATGCATTCTTATTCCAGCCTTTTCCCCTCTTCTCTAACTTATTCAATTATATACAGTGTAGGTGAATGAGGGTAGGCACCCTCCATTCTAAGAACTGACTGATTCTCTTTTGTCATTATTTCCTCACATGTTGTGTGTGTATTTTCCACTGCATTTTCCCCTACTTTTGCTCATTGAAAAATAGATTTCAAACCCACAGGATGGGTTAGAAACAAACAACACAAAGTGTAGACCCTAATATAAACTATGGACTTCAGTTAATAATAATATATCAATATTGGTTCATCAAATGTAACAAACGTACCGTAATAATTCAACATGTAAATAAAAGGGAAACTGAGTGTGTAGGAACTCTCTGTACTCTGATCAATTTTTGTGGAAACTTAAAACTGCTCTGAAAAAAAATCTGTTAATTAAAAACAAATTGATTTTCCCAAATTAAGAAACTCATATGGCCCATGGCTTTATGGCCTTTAAAAATCAATCCCTTTAGTTACCTTCCAGGAACAGGTTCAGACCTGGCCACCCTGGAATAGCACTCTTTTCCCCAGGAAATGACTACAAAAGACTGAAAGAAAGAAACAATGCTGGTGATTCAAGGTACAGTATGCTCCCTTTCCTTACTGAGTCAGTGTCATTAATGCTTATGTAGCACTTTGTGTTTTTTTAGATTGCTTTACAATAGCTCAATAGCTGAGCCTTACAATGCTTCTGTGAGGTAGGTGGTCAGCAAATACCTTGGTTAGCAGTTTTATTTGAAGAACATTATGCCTAAAATAGCTAACGACATATTTGCAAGGTAGCAGTGAGTCAGGGAGTGGGGAGGAAAGCGGACATGGAAACATCTTCTGAATGCCTTGTTCTGTTGTGTTGGCCTTTCGCAGATCAGCATGCTATGGGGTGTGTAGTTATTAAAGATCTGTTTTTCATGGGGTAGCTATTTAGTAAGTAAAGATGGTTGAGTTTGACATGACAGGACTTTGCACCCCTGTGTCTTTTGTAAGCATAAGTTGCACTTGCCAATCCCCTGAGCCAAATACTAGTAGAGAAGAAGTGACCAGAAATCTCCCTGGGAACAATTTCCCTACAGGTGAAAAATCAAGTGAAATTAGTGGAGAAGGTCTTTCAAATTTCTTTCAAAATGAGAGTGCTGCTATCCCTCTCCTCATGATCAAAGCAAGAATGGGCAGTTGTTGTTCCATCTGTTGGCCTCCATAATTGTTTAGTGTTGCATTGATACAGATAAAGCACTGCAGGATGAAACTGATGGGGTATTTAGGGATTCTCTTCCATAACCGTAGAATTTCAGTTCTAGATGTGTGTGCATTTTAGAACTTAGAATTCTGGAGTCTTTTAGAATGAAAGGTGTTATATTAAAAGAGGATGTGATACAAGGCATTCAGTGCTTTTCTACACTTGAAACTATTTAATCATTTCTGAAAGAAGTCAGATACTAAGGTGAAAGAAGTGTAGATATGCAATTTTTGCCTTTATCATATTTGGAGGATACTTGTTTTAATTTTTTCCAGAGCTAGTGAAGCAGAGGAAAGTAAAAGACACCCGTCGCTAGCTCATTTGTATAAATGAGATAGTCGTCCTTACACGCATAATGGTCTCTTAGGAGGAATAAGGAATGAATATATGGTGGCATGAATAAATGAAACATTAAATGTGAGTGAATTAATTAGCAAACAAATATTGAAGTCAGAGAAAAATCTACACTGAAGGCTGCCAGATAGTTGAAATAAGGCCAGGCAGAGACAGAGTTATTCAATAAAATCGTTTTTCTGGGAAATGAACAAGAAAGTTTACATGAGATCATTTTATGTGAAATGATATTGGCTTTATATTTCTTCGAAGAACAATTATATATTGAGTACCTACTATGTACATGGCGCACCTAGCAGTTCCAGTGGATGCAAAGATAAATTCTTCATGAAACTTACTAAGGTATTTGTACACTAGTAAGATAAAATTTTTCTGCAGATAATAATGAAAAATTATAGTCAAAGACCACATTTATTATAGCATTAAAATTCAGTATAGGCTTGCTTTGTGATTAGTTAATGATGGCAATTCATCTATAAGATGTTTAGAAGACTAAAGCTTTTCAGTTTTCTTCCTTCTTAATTGAATGCGTTATTATAATATTAGAACTACATAGACCTTAAAAAGACAGTCTAATCAGTAACTAAAATCTGAAGAACCCATAATTACCAAGATAGTCTATGTTATTTAGTGATTAGTTTTATAAAATAAGACATTTGAGGGCTCTCTTGACACATTATATATTTTTATTTCGTATACAATGAGATCTGGATTATTTCAATTTTTTGCTGCAAAATTATTTCTGCTCTAAGTGACAAATCTCTAAATCTTGAAACTGGACATTGCAACTTTTTCCTTACGTTAAGGTGGAAAATAATTTTATAAGAGCTTCGTAATTAAAATAGCAATAATTGGAACTTTTTTTAAAAAGGAAAATATGCCTGTGCTACTTCTCTGGGCCACATAATAGTTAAGACTAATGATATATTATTTTTCAGTTGAAGGTTAAAAATAGTGTCAGATCAACAAACTCTATCATCAACAGTTTCTAATCTAGAGGACCATTTTAATTAATCAAGGAGAAACATTATTGCAATTACTCGAAATAAGAACTTCCTCTTTCCAAGTTTTAAAATAAGAACAGAGAAAAAAAATACTGGGATAAGTGACTAAAAAAAGTAAAGGCTGAAAAAAGGTTAGTTCAGGGTTTTTTTCTTATAATAGAAATCTTTGTTCCTTTAATTTACTCCATTGTTAAAGTCCTTTTTAAAAGAATCTCCTTTAAAGTCTCAGCACTTTAAAACTACAGTAAACCAAATGCTTGAAAGCATTTCAGTTTTGTTTATTTTGGAGTGTACACGATGTGTGATACCTCTTTTTTGTTTCCTTTTCTAATCTGGAACGCAAAAAGTGCTAGAGACCCTTTGTTATCAATATGGATCAGAATATGAAGAAAGGTTAGACATAAAACATTTCTTGGAAGAAGAATAAACAAGTTATGCCAGTTACAACAAGCCAAGGAATTTAGAACTATAGTATTTGTGATGTTGTTAGTAAATTGGGGAGAACATGGGGGGAAACCCATAATCAAATATTTGCAATACACCAGAAAAGAGAGAGAAAGATAGTTAAAGAAATGTCATATTTTCACCGCATGTGGATGTTTTCAACAGAGGTGGGAGCTTTGTGCCGAGCCAGTTGGCATTCTGTTGTGTCTGTGTGGATTTCTGTGGCACTTCTCAAGCTCTGAGAAAGTTGTTTCAGCTTTACACTTGCTCCTTACAGTAAGGAATTCTCTCACGTGCTGTAAGCTGGCTGTTTTCATCCAATTTTGTAAGGAGAGAAACTGTATCAAAATAAGGGTCCACTTTGTTCAATAAAGAATTAAACCCACTCTCACCATCATTAACATGGAAAAAGTTTCAACCTGACCTTTCCCTGTTATTGTTCATACCCTGGGGCATGAATTTGATTTTTCTTAATTGCTTTGAGGATGTCAAAGTATGAACTTCAAAGGTATAAATTGATTGATACATGGTATTCACAAAAGATTATTTTAAGTAATACATGTATGTAGTAATTTATTTTAACATTCCTTTGATAATTAAAACCTCATTCTTAAAGAAAATACTTAGAAATAGGGTATCACAAAGAACTACTGTTATATCTGCCTCTTCTTGTATACATTTCTTTTAAAAGTTATTATTCCATAAATATATTCAATTCTTATATATTATTTCATTTTTGTTTACATTCCTACTTGAATTTTTTGTATTTAAATATATTTTACATTTTTTTGGCTTCACGTAGAAATTGCTTTTCCGTTTTGATGTTACTTTCTAACTAATTTTATCCTAACTATACTTAAAGATTTTGTATATTTATTTTGTATCTTTAAATTTTTTATTGTCAATGCCTTTTTTAAAGCTCTTTTCCAAATTTTATAAAAAGAAACATTTACAATAAATGGGAGAGAGACCTCAGATTAAAATTCTCTACGTAAAGATGGAGATTTTCACATTTCAGAAAAAAAAAAAAGGATTTAAAATTGGACAAAGTGGTACTGATTATAGCTGTTAAGGAATGGAAAAATTCATAAATTCAGCCCATTCTTTACATGAGACCAAGTCAAACTTCCTTGAGGGGGCAAAGGATAGGGAAGGGAAAATGAAATATTCTAGGGTGCCATCAAAATGCCCATAATTTTGATTTAGCAGGTGATACACTAAGCTAGCCATTCCCTTAAAAAGATAAAACCAAAACTTATAAACCAGAGAATTAGGCAAGGAGCACCACATCCGGGTATCAATAATTACATTGAAAAACTTATGAAAAGAACTCCCACTTCCTTATAGTAAAAGCAGCATTGTCCTAGTGAGGAGGGATCCAAGCAGAAGCTGCTGATGTGTAGCTGGCCATCTTGCCCTCTGTCTGCCCCAAACCTGATTCCTAGCTTCATCTCTTCATTAGCATTTACACACTATGTGCATTTTAACACTTGTGTTTTAAAATGCTCTCTTTGAAAAGCAACAAAGAAAATAAAATTCCAAGTTAATGCAATTTAAGGGAATATAAAATATATTCAAATGTGCCATCAAAATGCCCGTACTTTTGATTTGGTAGGCAATACCCAAAGCTAGTAATGCTGAATAAATATATTTTGTTATAAAATGTGTTTTCCTCTTCTGTTGGTGTTTTTTTAAAAGATCAGAAAGATAAACCCAACAATGAGGTTATTTATTTCATTACCATCAGTAGTTACCTCTCTGGGAGGAAGGCATACCACAGCTTCCCTTCCTCGCCTGCTTTTAACTCCTATTCCTTCCAGTGCTTCTTCAGTCTTTCTGTCAGAGTCAAATCCATTTTTCTTTCCGTCCTTCCTTCCTTCCTTCCTACCTTCCTTCCTTCCTGCTCTCCTTCCTTCTTTCTCTCCCTCCCTCTCTCTGTCCCTTTGTCCTCCTCCTCCCCTTCCTCCTCCTCCTCCTCTTGCCCCCGCTTCTTCTTCTCTCTCCTCCTCTTCCCTCTCTCTCCCTCCTCCTCCTCCCCTTCCTCCTCCTTCTCCTTCTCCTTTTCTGCCTCTTCCCTCTTACTCTTCTTTTGTCTCAACTTTCTGGTCCTCTACAGATCTTCTGCGCAAAGAGCAGCTAGCGTGAAATCTTCTAGAAGCCCTTTCACTGATTTACTTAAAATACTTTCTTTAGAGTGAATTAACTCCTTTAGAGTTAATTACTTTTCTGTCATTAATGGCGCACATTTGTGTAGTTTGAAGCTAGTATGTTTAAAATCTATGAAGATTTTTCTAAGTGACTAAAATAGGCACCATTCAGTGACTTCACACTTGGTGGTGCACACTTTTTATGCATTTCCTCTAAGAAATTTCCTCTCCTTAGCCCTGCAAGGAGGGGCATTATTCTCATTTCACAATGTAAGGAACGAGGGTTCCTATAGATTAAATACATTGCTTCAGATTGAATAATAGTGTCCATCATACAACAAAATGGACCACGTACATATTTGTTAAACTGAACATACCTAAGACATATAGTTACTAGAAGGTGAAACCAGAAGTCAGACCTAGATTGGTAACATTCCAAAGTCCCTGTTCTTTCTGCCACAGCATACAGCTTTTAAGTCCTACATCAGAATGAACAAAAGAAACCAATTAACAATCATGCCAAAGAAAATGCAACCAAAGTTTGATTTATTTGATCCCACTTAAAAAAAATTAGGTCAGCCCTACTGTCCTGAAAGGTTTTTTTAGCTTGTATCACTTTCTTAAAAACAAAACAAAAGACAAAAACTGGTGCTACTGTGGTGTGTTACATTATAACGATATAAAACCCAAACCAAAAAACTGCATGCTGAAAAGACTAAATGAAAATAAGGGAAATGCATCAACTTTTAAATAAAAGTTATCTTTAAGTGAGGGGACTATGGATCTTTTATTTATTTTTCATTTGCTACTTTTCCATATTTTTCAAATTTTCTTTAGTAAGTATGGATTACTTTTCAGTGAAATAAATCTTCAGTAAAATTAATTGGCAGTGTTAAATTAGTGGAAAAGAAAAATATTTTTTCCTGTTATCAGTTTATATTTTTTACCATGAGATAAAAAAAAAAAAAGCAACTACATAATATCAGATGATTGTGTATTGTGTTTGTAAAAAATATTTTAATCAGGGCTTAGAGAGTTTAGGAACCCCTGCCATGACAAGCATGCTACCTGTTCGATGTAAGAAAAAAAAGTCTTAGCTGAGTTAAGCTCTGGAGTTTAATTACTGTTTGAATGAAGAATTAAGACTTTAAAACCCAGTTGGGCATTAACTCATCAAGGCCTCTGACACGACTATTTTAATAAAGCTTCTGAAGTTGGTGCCACACAGTAAACAGGGGCAAAAAGAACCAACTCAGTGAATTCCAGTATTGAGTTTGTACTTTAGGAAAGCTGTAGCTTGTCTCCAGAAGTTAGGGAAAGAGAAATCTGTTCAGCTCATTTATTTTCAGGCTCTGAAATTTCTCCACTGTCCTTCGTCTGAGTGTAATCTTCACCTTCCAAGTTTATTCCCCACTGAAGGGAAATAGCCATTATAGGAAATCGTTTTACGACTTTGGTACCTCCAGTTCAAATCATTTTAACTGAAATACATTTAATTTGAAAACTGTAGTATCTGATTCTCTAACAAATCGTCTTCCATGGGGATAGTTCGGGTCTCTCAGAAGTACCCTTACGTTCACCCGAGAAGCATAGGGGAGCCTGTGGACAACTGTATTCTACATAGAAAGAATACCTTGAGAAGTGTCACTTTACTCATTTATTCATCAAATATTTATTCGGATGCTGAGGATAAAAACACAAACATGAAATGGTTCTGGCCTTCAAAATGCCAAGTGAGGGGTAGAAGACGGGGAATATCTGTGGCATTGCACTGAGAAGTGGGACTATTGGCTTGTATACTTTAAAAAACACTCAAATCAGTCCTTAATTTTTTGAAACAATCCTGGGATAGTATGGGGTGTGTGTGTGTGTGTGTGTGTGTGTATGCATGTAAATATATATATTTTTTAAAGAACTCCAGCTTCGGAGTGGTAAAACCTTATTTCAAGTTACAGTAATGCCATATTTTGTAACTGTGCGAATACTGTCTAATGTACAATTCAAACACTTCCTCCAGTTGTTAAATTGTCAACAGGTAGATTCTGGAGGAAAAAGAAACAAAGGTGACTTTCTTTTTCGAGGAGAGGTGACTTCCAAGTGAAGGATTTATGGAAGAGTACAAAATGAAAGTACATAATGAAAATGTTTTTTATACTTAAGTTTTAAATAAATGTTATAGTCAATGGGTGCAAAAAGTATACCATAAATGTGCCTCATTCATTTCCTTGTCCTCTAAATACAGTGAACACAACTGTTGGCAGTTTCTTGTTATTCTTCCAGATGTGTTATGCTTGTCAACATATAAAACAAATAAGAGGATGCTATACATTCTATTAGGGACTTTGCTTTTTTTACCTAATTAAGTGTTTAAAAATTTTTGAAACATTTCAAATATATAGATAACATGTTTCTTCATATTACCACCCAGGATGCAAGCCCCACAGCTCCACAGACACCCTGGATGTTGATTATAACGTGACTGGTTCTCTCTGGGATAAGGTAGCCCTCTACAGAGAATAACGAAAGATGAACACCCTTGCATCCCACTCACCCACAGCCTTATGAAAGTGTAACAAAATGCCAATATGTGCTCCAATTTTTTGAAACTTAACAGACACAGTGGAGGTCATTTGAGTGTCCCTTCTTGATCTAATTAGTATTTTGCCCTCTGACCATAGTCACAGATTTAGTGTTTTATAAGTCCCATGGATAATTTATATACTCAATAGTTATGTGTTCATCAATGTAGATAACACTACATATTGTGGTAATGTTTACTACTTTTTAAAATTTACTTAAATGGTATACTATGGTACACATCATTCTGCAACATGCTTTTTTTTCAATCAATCTATGCTTTTGACAGTACATCTTAACACATGTATCTCTAGTGCATTCTTTTAAAATGCTATCTAATGTTCCACTATATGACTGTATCACAATTTATTGATCTACTCTCCTATTGAATTGCATTTCTGTTTTTTTAATTTTTTTCATTAGGAACCATGCTGCAGTAAATATTTTTGCACCTATCTCCTTCTACACAAATGAAATATTCTCCAAGTTATATACCTATCAGTGGAATTGCTAAGTTGGAGAGTGTGAACATCAACTTTACCAGATACTTCAAAACGGCTCTCCAAAGTTGTCATACCAGTTCACATGCTTACTAGCAGTAGATGAGAGTTACCGTTGCTCCGCAGCCATGACAACTCTTGGTACTGTCATAATTTAAATTTTGCCCATCTGAGATCATATCTCATAGTGATTTTTTCCCTCTACTTATCAGTAGATTGAGCATCTTTTCATTTGTTTATTATTCACTTAGGTTACTTTTCTTTTGAATTGCCCATTAATGGACTTTGTTCATTCTTCTATTCAGTTACTTAGAAAAAATAAATAACATCCTTTGTCATTTATATGAGTTATACATATCTTTTCACAGGCTGTGATTAATTTTTTACTTTGTTTTTGTATCTTTGTTGAACACAAGAAGTTTTTTCAATTTATCGGGATGTCATAAAATTTACCAATCTTTTGCTCTACTTTTTGGTGTCTTGTCTAAGAAATTTTCCGCATCTAAATGTTATGAAGATATTCCATATTTTCCACCCAAAACTGCTTTTACTGTTTAGATCTTTAATCCATCTGGAATTTATTTTTGTATATGGTGTGAGAATGGGATCCAATATGACTTTGTTTTTTCCATATGGCTAACCAATTGTCTCGGTACCCTTTATTGAGTAGTCCTGCCTTTCCTCATTGATTTGCAGTGCCACCTTGGTCATATTTCAAGTTTCCACATATGCAAGAATCTGTTTCTGGGCTCTCTCTTATGTTGCTTCGGTTTATTTGACTCTTCCTATGCCAATACCACATTGTCTCATTTTCTATAGCTCTATAAATTCTTGATATATTGGGTCAGGCAAATTTCTCCCTCCCCCAGCTTATTCTTCTTCAAATTTATCTTGGCTATTCTTGAGTCCATGTGCTTCCATATTAATTTTAAGATTGACTTGTCAAGTTCTATAAAGTCTCTTTTGGATTTTGGTTAGAATTTTGTTAAGTTTATAGAGTATTTTGGAGGAAAATCGACATCTCTACAATTCTTGAATACAGTAGTGTATGTCTGTATTCAAATCTTTTTTCTTCTTCAAATGTATTTTATTTTCCTATTAGAGGCCTTAATCGTCATGTACCAGGTTTATTACCAGGTATTTTATACATTTTTCTTTCTATTTAATTTTCTAGCTAGTTATTATTGTTTTGTTGAAATAATAGTGATTTTGGTATGCTGATTTGAGTCCAGTAAACTTACGGAACATTCTTATTACTTCTAGTAGCTTAAAAAGCTCGTGGATTTTCTTTGTTTACAATCACATTGTTTATAAATAAGGAGAGTTTTATTGTTCCTTTTTCAAAGTTAATACCACTTAACCCTTTTCTTTTTTTTTTTTTAAAGATTGGCACCTGGGCTAACAATTGTTGCCAATCTTTTCTTTTTTTTCTGCTTTATCTCCCCAACCCCGCCCCCGTACATAGTTACATAGTTGTATATCTTAGTTGCATGTCCTTCTAGTTGTGGGATGTGGGAAGCCACCTCAATGTGACCTGACGAGCGGTGCCATGCCCGCGCCCAGGATCCAAACCCTGGGCCGCTGCAGCGGAGCGTGCAAACTTAACCACTCGGGCACGGAGCCGGCCCCAACCCTTTTCTTTTTGTATTGCATTGGATGAGAACTTTAACATGCTGTTGACTACAATTGGTTATAGTGATAGCCTTGTCTTTCTGCTGGGAACACCTTTAAAATTTTAAGTGTGCTATCTGTAGGTTTTTCATAGATATTCTTTACTAGGGATTATTCTTAGTTTGCTGTGATGGTTAATTTTATGTGTCAACTTGACTGGGCCATGGGGTGCCTAGACATTTTGGTCAAACATTATTCTGGGTATGTCTGTGATAGTTTATGGACGAGATTAACATTTGAATTGGTAGAGTGAGTAAAACAGATCATACTCCCTTATGTGGGTGGCCCATCCGTTGACAGCCTGAATAGAACAAAAGACTAACTCTTCAGGGAGTAAAAGGGAGCTCTTCCTGCTTGACTGCCTTTGAGCTGGGACATTGGTTTTTTTCCTGCCTTCAGGCTCAAACTGAAGCATTGCTCTTTCTAGGTCTCAAGCCTACCAGCCTTTGGGCTAGAACTACATCACAGGCTCTCCTGTATCTCCAGCCTTTCAGCTTGGGCTAGAACTACACCACTAGCTATCCTGGGTCTCTAGCTTGCTGACTACAGATCTTGGAACTTGTTGGCCTCCATAACTGTGCAAGCCAATTCCTTATAATAAAACACATACATACCCTATTGACTCTGTTTCTCTGAAAAACCCTGATGAACACATTTACTACCAAATTTTATCCACGAATCAATTTAATCAGTCTCACCTCTGCAACTACCCTAGTATAAGCCACCATGTCTTTTCATCTGGGGTAATATCCTTTCCTCTTAATTGGTTTTTCTCTTTTGACTGGTTTTGATACCAATTATACTTGCCCTAGTATAGATTATTCTCTACACAATAGCCAGAGATGTTATTTAAAACACAAATCAGATCTTGTCACTCCTCTTCTGAACACCCTCCAAGGTTTTTCCATTACATTTAGAATAAAATCCAAAGTCCTTATTTTGGCGTACAAAACCACACGTAGTCTGGGTTTTACCAATCTCTCCAATCTCATCTCCTCTCTTTTGCTCAGTCTCTCCATCCACCTTACTGCTCCTTATGCCTGCCAAGCATGCTGGTGTACGTTCCTCCTTGATGCTTGATCCAAGCAGACTCCCACCTTGGAGCCTCTGCACTCACGGTTCTCTCTGTCTGATGTGCTCTCTCATTAAAGATTTTGTCTCACTCCCTCACTTCCTCCAGGTATCTGCTCCAAATAGCACTCTTCCTCACATTCTATCTCATTATCCTGCTTTGTTTTGCTTCGTAGCAATGATTACTTCCTGCATTATACAGTTTAGTTGTTTATTTGATTATCTGATTCATCCACTTGGATATAAAATCTATGAGGCAGAGAATTTTTCTGTGTATTTATCTGTTACATCCCCATTGCTTGGGGCAACACCTTTCACATAGTAGGTGCTAAATCAATATTTGTTGGATAAATAAATAAATAAATGTGTCAGTATTGTTACTTTTTCTTGCATCTATGATTTGACCATGTGCTAATATGGTTGAGAGATTTTCTGATACTGAAACAGCTTTACACTCCTGGAATAAACACTGATTGAACATGATGTGTGTATTTTTGAATTTTGAATTGAATTGGTGAATTCAATTTGTATTATTTTATTTAGGATTTTTATTTTTATGTCCATAGAAGAATTGTTCTGCAGTTTCCTTTTTTAATAATGTCCTTGCCTAGTTTGGGTATCAATAGCATATTAGCCTCGCAAATTGAGCTCGCCGACCTTTCCTCTTTTTCTTTTATCATAAACAATTTATATAAAATAGCCAGCATTTGTTTTTAGAGTGTTTGGTAAAACACACTTGTAAAGACGTCTTGGCTTCATGTCTTTGAGGCAGACACTTTTAATTTCTTTAATAGTTATTGTTTAATACATGTTAGTATTTCTTTAATCATTAATAGCTATTGGTTTACTCATGTTTTCTATTTTTTCTCCAGTCATTTTTGGTAATTTTAATTTTTCTAGAAAATTATGATTTCATCAAAATTTTAGTTGATTTAGTATGTTCTATTATTTTAAATATCTATACTGTGTTTATATTTATGTCTCCTTTTTGTTGGTAATTATATGTACTCTTTACTTTGAAAACTTTTTATCAAAGCTCTAGCTTGTAGGCCTCTTGATCCGCTATGTTATTTCTTTATTTCCTACTTATTAATTTGTGCTCTTATCTTTATGTCCTTAGATTACTTTTTTGTTTTGCTTTCTTTCTTATTTTTTTCTAGCTTCCTGAGGTAAACACTTAATGAATTTGTTATGAAGCTTTCTTATTTTAAACATTTTAAAGGCTCTGCTTCGTGACCATTTACCCATTTTGCTGTATCCCTCCAGTGTTATATATAGTATTACCTTCGTTGCTATTTATATTTTCCCAATACACGAAATACATTTAAAATCCAAACATATACGAGTCCTTTAAAACTAGTTTTTAATGTTGATTTCTTATTTAATTGCATCGTGGTCAGAAAATGTGGTCTATGTAATATTAAGTTCTTGTAATTTATTGAGATATCCTTGATGGCCTAGCATATGGTCAATTTTTTAAAAAATAAATATTCCATATCTACTCTAAAGGAATATATAGTTTTATTTTGGAGAATATAGAACTATATAAATTTCTTTATTTAAAGCTTCTATATCTCTTTTTCTTTTTGTCTGTTGAATATAATTTGAAGTTATGTTGTTAAGTATATAGAAGTTTACAATATACGTTCTTCAAAGATCATTGCTTTTATTATCATGTGATGTATATCTTCACTCATTAATGCTTTTTGCTTTAAATTCTATCTTGTCTGATATTAATATTGTTACAGCAGCTTCTTTCTTTTTTTTTTTTTTTTGAGGAAGATTAGCCCTGAGCTAACGTCTACCGCCAATCCTCCTTTTTGCTGAGGAAGATTGGCCCTGAGCTAACATCTGTGCCCATCATCCTCTATTTTATATGTGGGATGCTGCCACAGCATGGCTTGATAAGCGGTACATAGGTCTACACCCAGGATCCGAACCTGCAAACCACGGGCCACCAAAGCAGAGTGCGTGAACTTAACTGCTGTGCCACTGGGCCAACCCCAACAGTAGCCATCTTTTGCTTAATATTTGCATGATATATCTTTTACCATATCTTTAATTCAATGTATAAAGAAGTCATGAGATTCGCTCCAGGTCATGTGGCTAACATGCAGAAACACTAAAATTTGACCCCAGGCAATGTTACACCAAAGCCCACATTCTCACCTGCTAAACTATGTCACCTCTTGAAATGTGTTTCCCATCTTGGAGCCCAGTAGGCCCATGTCTTCAGACCTTCTCATTCTATTGAATTTCTTTTTCACAGAGATGTTTATCCTGTGTTTGATACTCTCGGTGTCTTTTTATTTTTCTCTTTTTGTTTTGTGTGCACCATTGCCATGCACTTCTTGACTTGTTCTGTACCTTGCTTAGCAATATTGTTGGAGATGGCTTCATATCATTACATACAGAGCTGCCTCATTACGTTTAAGGCTGCAGAGTATTTCATTGTATACATTGCAATATTAATTTAGTCAGTCCCATAAAGATGGACGTTTAGGTCATTTCCAATATTTTGCTATTACCAACAATATTGAAGTAAATACCCTTGTACATAAGTGGTTTGGAAATATTGGAGCATATTTATAGAATATATTTCTAACAATGGAATCACTGGGCCAAAGATTCTATGTACTTTCCAATTTATGGATAGCTCTTGCACAGTTGTTTGCCACAGAGGTTGGAAACCATGTATGAAAGTTTCTATTTCCCTCACATTCTCACCAACTGTATAGTTTCAAACTCTCTGATCTTTTAAAATCTAACAAGTAAGAAAAAGTACATCACTGTTCAATTTTCATTTCTTTTCTTTTTTTTTGCATTTTAACAGTTAAATTTATTTGTTTACAGATTTATTGAGATATAATTGACATACAACTTTGTGTAAGGTGTACAACATGATAATTTGATATACATATATATTGCTAAATGGTGACCACAATAAGGTTGGTTAAGATATCCATCACATCACAGTTACCTTTTGTGTGTATGTGTGATGAGAACATTTAAGATCTTCTATCTTAGCAACCTTCAAGTATACAATATAGTATTAGCTATAGTCACCATGCTGTATGTTAGATCCCCAGAACTTATTAATCTTATTACTGGAAGTTTGTACCTTTTGACCAACATCTACCCATTTCTCCCAGCCCCTGGAAACCACCAATTTACTCTCTGTTTCTATGAGTTCAACATACTTTAGATTCCACATATAAGTGAGATCATACAATATTTGTCTTTCTCTGTCTGACATTTCATTTCACATAATGTCCTCAAAATTCATCCATAGTGTCACAAACGGTAAGATTGCCTTCTTTTTTATGGCTGAATAATATTCCATTGTATATATAATACCATGTTTTCTTTATTCATTCATCCATCAACTGACACTAGGCTGTTTCCATGTCTTGGCTATTGTGAATAATGCTATAATGAACATAGGAGTGCAGACATCTCTTAAAGATCCTGTTTTCATTTCCTCTGGATATATACCCAGAAGTGAAATTGCTGGATCGTCTGGTAGTTCTAGTTTTAATTTTTTGAAGAACCTCCACACTGTTTTCCATAGTGGCTGCACCAATTTACGTTCTCAACATTTGTGCAACAGTGCACAAAGTTTCCTTTTTCTCCACATCCTCACCAACAATTGTTATGGCTTGTCTTTTTGAGGATACCCTTTCTAACAAGTGTGAGGTGATATCTCATTGTGGTTTTGATTTGCATTTCCCTGAGGATTAGTGATGTTGAGCACCTTTTCATGGACCTGTGGTCCATTTGGTATGTTTTCTTTGGAAAAATGTCTATTCACTTCCTCTGTCCACTTTTTAATCAGATTGTTTATGTTTTGATATTGAGTTGTATGATTTCTTTATATATTTTAGACATAACCCATTATCAGATATATGATTTGCAAATATTTTCTCCCATTCTGTAGGTTGCTTTTTTACTTTTTTGATTGTTTCTTTTGCTGTGAAGAAGCTTTTTAGTTTGATATAGTCCCATTTATTAATTTTTGCTTTTATTGTTGTGCTTTTGGTGTCATATCCAAAAATTCATTGCCCAGACCAATGTCAAAGAGCTTTTCTCCTGTAACATTTTTTCTAGAAGTTTTAATGGTTTCAGCTCTTACATTTAAATCCTTAGTCTATTTCTAGTTAATATTTGTGAGTGGTGTAAGCTAGTGGTCCATTTTCATTCTTTTATATGTGAATATTCAGTTTTCCCAACACCATTTATTGAAGACTATCCTTTCCCCATTGAGTATTCTTGGCTCCTGTGTCAAATACTCGTTGACTTTATATGCATGGGTTCATTTCTAGGCTCCTGATTCTGTTCAGTTGGTCTCATCTGTCTGTTTTTATGCCAGTAACATACTGTTTTGATTACTATAGCTTTGCAATACAATTTGAAATCAGAAAATGTGATGCCTCCTGCTTTGTTCATCTTTCTCAAGATTGCTTTGGCTATTCAAGATTTTTGTGGTTCCCTACAAATTTTTCATTTCCTTTTTTATGAGTGAGGCTGAGCATATTTTCCTGTGTTTAAACACATTTTTCTTTTGTTTTCTGTTAATTTTTTATTTGCTATGTTGTCTGTTTTTAAAATATTATATCCTGAAAAATATACTCTCTCTTTTACCAGTTTCTAAGTTTCTTAAGTCTGGGTATGAAAGTTAAATGAATTCAATTCACCATTCCAGTACTTTTTTTTTTTTTTTTGTATTTTCTCCATGTAATTGTTGGTTTACTCAAAGTTTTCCTCTAGAGGATTATCTTTCCCCATTCTTAAACAAATTTGAATAGACATAAAATTCTTAGTTTATACTTTTTTTAGGTTGTTGAAAGTATTTCTTCATATTCTAGTATTCACTCTTTCTATAAACTTTTCTGTGGTCTACCTTATTTATTACCTTTTTGACTAGAAACTCAAATAATTTTTTCTTTATTTTTAATATCCAGAAGCTTTATTAGGATGTCTTTCTGTTTGTTGTTCTAAGTCAACTTTTCCTAGGTCATGCTATATGTGCCCCTTCCACCTACATATCTGAGGCTACTCATATTGCTATAAATTTCTCTTTAACTATATCTTTAAATATTTTTCTTTTCTCACAATTTATGTTCTATTCTTGGGGACAATATTATTTGCCATTCGAATATTCTGTCTATTGGATCTTTTATATCTGTTTTCCACACTTATCATTTTCTCATTAATCCTTCTAATTGCCTGTTAACTTTCCATTCTACAGTCATGCATCCCTTAACAACGGGGATGTGTTCTGAGAAAGGCCTCATTAGGTGATTTTGTCATTGTGCGAACATCACAGAGTGTACTTACACAGACCTAGATGGTATATACAGCCTACTACACACCTAGACTATATGGTACTAATCTTTTGGGGTCACCATTGTATATGTGGTCCATTGTTGACCAAAACATCCTTATGCAGTGTGCGACCGTATTTTGCTCCCTTTATAATATTCCACATCCCTCACTGTGTTTTTAGTACAGTCCATTCTTCTTTGTGCTGCTTCCAGTGTGGGCTTTATTTCTGTGATGGTTTTGCTTTCTCTTCCACTTCTTTTGAGCTTGCTAATCCTGGATTCATTGTGTTCTGTTGCCTCACACTATTTTTCCTACACTCCCATGTCTATACTTAGAATTCCTGTTTAATAGAAGCAATAACTTCTTAACATTTAAACATTCATGGCCAATACTTGTTCACAGCTTTTTAACAACTCTATAGAAATATTTATCTGGTGAGAATTTATTACCTGCCATTCTTTCTCCTTGTTTTCCTTATATCTGGGCAGTTCTATGGCAGTTCTTTTTCTAAAAAAATAATCCTATTTGAATGATGTTACTGCTTCCTGAACTAGCTATCTGTAGGATGGTATGTTAGAGAGGGGCTAGGACTATATTCTAGACCACCAAGAATTCACTCATGATACAAGTTTGTAGGTACTAAAGAGTTGCTTCTCCCTAGCTAATAGACATGGATATTTCAGGGCTTCCCACAATGCACTCTTTTGTCCGTATCCTGCCTCACAACAGATTGCTTCTGATAATATGGCTTATCTTTGTATTTTTATTTATTCATTCAATTCCACCCTCCCCTTCTTTTTACAAAATCCTTCCAGGGAGGCTTTTGCTATTAGACGTTTTATATAACTATATTGTCCCAGAATAAGAAGGGCTGGGCTTTGCCAGCCTTGAGTTAGATCTGCAGCCTAGGCATCCCTCACTCAGCATCTTCCTGCATCCCTGTTTTGCTTCAAAAGATTTGGCAACCTTCTTCCCATGTCGGCACCAGGTTAAAGGTCTCTCTTAGTGTCATAGAACATGAGTTTTAGGTTTTCATTTCTTCTTGTTTATTTGTGCAATTTCTAAGAGAATGAAAATATCTTCTTTATTTCACCCATTTTAAAACTGCAAATCCCGTATTTTTCTATGACCAATAACTTTTAATACTCCCTTTGAATTTTTTCACTGCTTTCATTTCTAACTCTTTAGTCACATTCATTCCTTTCTTTATGACCATCTACAACTTCTTTTCAATCCTGTTCAATTGAATTTTAGAAATCAGGTCATAGTCCTTGCAAAGCATAAAGAACAGTTCACTTCACAGCCTTGCCTACAACCTCTGACATATATTTCAAGATCATATTATTTTTCTAAATTATCACTTCTTAGTATAGAATTACAGTTAAGAAAATTCTATAATTATATATTCAATAAAAAGAGCACAGTGAGATTGTGAAAAGTTTTTTTCTCTATGATTAGCAGAAAACACGATGATGTGTAATGTATAGATGAAATGTCACAGTTCATTCCAAAATATACACATTGCCATAAAGACCACTACACAAAAGGTGTGCTTTATTTGAAATTGGTAAGCTGATGTAAAAAGGTATTATTTTGAAATACCATGGCTGTTAATGATGAAAAAGTATGTCCACATGCATTTTCATATCAAAGACTGCAACCCTTGGAAGTGTCTTTTCCTTTAGTCACTTAAAGAATCAAGTATATTTAGATTAATAGGCAACTTTTAAAATTAAAATGTTAGTTTATCAGTTTGGTAGGGAGAGGCCCAGGCCCACAACATATTTCAGGCTACATTTTATGGAAGTATAGGGTTTTCTTAAATTTCCTGTTTCTGCTGGCTGCTTGTTTGGGTAGCTGTGGAGGGCCATGTGATTGTAGCAAATGCTGGAAGTAAATTTATATCTTTGGCATAAAATGAAAGATAAAATTATCGGAAATCTGAATATGTTTTTGCTTTTCTAATAATTTGATCTTAGAAGTTACTGTATACCACCTTAGAGAGGGAGAGGGACAGAATTAATGTCAATAGTCTAAATATTGGCTTGGGCTCCTGGCAAGTCTTCCATGGGAAGGCAATGGGGGTGCGATTAATGCTTACCGAGAAGCACATTTAGATATTCTCTGTCACGGGTGCACACGTAATCTGTGGGCTGAAAAAGGTTGAATGCTAGGTCCCTGAACAATTAAAGCAATCTGGCCCAAGGCAGCATTAAATCTAGACTCTAGAACTCAATAATTCTTGTTAAATTATTAAAATGAGAGATTTAAGTTTACAATCCAGATTTTTGAAGACAAAACAACTAATCAACAAACACACACAAGAACAGTTTCCTGCTAAATGAAAAATTCCTTGCCCTCATATGCATAGCTCTTTTTTTCCATACCCAAATTTCCTAGGCACTTATAAACTAGATACCCTTGTTCTCCAGCAATAAGTTTGTTGCCACAGCTGCACCACTTCTATCTCCCCCTTCTCTGAGTTTTGGGGGGACTAGAAACCAGTGTGTCTTGTTTCTGTACATGGTGACTTCGCCCCGATCACAGGAAGATCACAGTAGAGTCTGATAGCACATTTGGACTTGGACTCCACAGGCCAAAATAAAAATCTACATCCCCAAACCACTTTTTCACTCTCACTTCTATGCTAAAAACGCTAAAGTTGTTGTTATTGTTGTCTGTATTTCTTGCTCACACTACACGTCCCAGCTGGCCTGCTGGGTCTCTGCTCCTCATTATCGGCCTCACTTGGGGACAAGCAGCACTGCTGATAACTGTGCAGAAGCAAAAGAGAAGAGGAAAGCACACGTTGTCCCTTAAAGCTTCCACACGCAAGGGACACAGGAGACCTCCTGTCACATTTTGTCATTAAAAGCAAGTCACATGGCTCTGCCCGGCTTCAAGAGGATGAGTACTGGAGATTAGTAGTACAATCTAACACTTTCTCTCTTTTTTCTTTTTCCAAGGAAGAATAGCCCTGAGCTAACATCTGTGCACATGTTCCTGTACTTCATATGTGGGATGCCTGCCACAGCATGGCCTGATAAGCGGTGCATATGTCTGTGCCCGGGATCCAGGTCCGTGAAGCCAGGGCTGCCAAAGCAGAGCGCGGGAACTTAACCACTGCGCCAACGAGTGGGCCCTCAACACTTTCTCTTTTTGTAACAGGCCAGGCATTTGATGTGTAAGAACATCTTTTTCAGACTATATTCTACAAAACATGAAAAGCAAAGCTATTTCCTTCTTCTCTTAGATGACAAATAAATAAGTACACTGGGACCAATGCAAAAGGAAATAGAAGAGTAATTAAGTAATAAATAAATAATTTGCCTTAAACTAGTGCTGCCTTTAGAGTCATCCAGTATTTCAGAACATGAAATACCATTTCAAGACAATGCCATGGAGGCAGGCGAGGTATCCATCAAAGCTTTTTAAGACAGTTGTTCTTCTTTGAGAAGATTCACTTTATAATTATGATTGTTCTATTCTTCTCTGACAAGTCTTAATCAGTCTAAATCTAACCAATATCACTAGAAATTTATTAAAAATGTGATGGCTAGTTGATTTTCAGTGTGTATTAATAAAATTAAGGGTTTTATTGTGTACCTGTTTATTTAAGAAGCATAATGTCAGCCAAAGAGTTGGGTATGACACACTGCCTGCCCTTGAGGAGATGAGAATTTAGATGGAGGCAAAGGTTAGAAGGGAGAACATATACAGGAATTACTTAAGCATTGTAGGCCAAGGCATTTGTAAAGCAAATGGACTTTGAATTCATTGTAGTTGTTGAATCCCTCCTCAAATGAAATCCTATATGTAAGTGAAAGTCATCAGACACATAAAAGAAGAGCTCTTCTGATTGAAACGGGACTGGGATGCCATGAATCTCTTGCTAGGTCCCTTATCTTAACTCCTTACAACCCTGAAGTTTCTTCTAGGGAATCTCTTGGAGGTTTTGGAGCACAGTTCGGGGACAAAAAGAAACTCCCCTAATCCCTACTGTATACATACATACATTTATTTTGTCTAAATAATTAAGGATAGATATATTTAATGTACTATTCTAGCCTTTGGTAGGTAGCAGCTTCCTGCTATATGTGATGGAATGGTCACACCACAGACTAGTGTACGATTTTAACGTAGAAATAAATGGGGAGGTAGAAAAGAAGGAGAGAAGGATGGCAGTTGGTAAAGTTTCTTTCTCATCATGTCACAGAACTAACCAATTGATGGCTGATAAAAAAAATCAGACTTTCCAAATCCAAACTTCTATGGATAAAATTTTATGAGAATTATTGCCAATTTTGTCCTCAAGTCTCCCCAAGAGACTCTGGCAACTATGAGTACTATGGGACACTATGCAAATATCTACACATTTGAAGGATTCCTGTGTTCAGTAGGAGGCATTGTCTACATCAGGGCATTCCAGATAGATCTTAGATTAAGATCAATAATGAGACAAACTCATGTTTTTAGAAGCTCACCCTCTGGAATCAACTGATTTTGTCTTACCAAAATCCGAGAGGTGAGTGCCTGAGTATAAAAGCAAACTAAAGTTTTAGATATTGGAGTTTTCTGATAACTAGATGTTGAAGCTAGAAAAGAAGCTGAGACCCTCACTAATTTATTTTGCATTCACTTTCCTCTTTCTGCCATGTAAGTACATAAAAATTGTGATAGAAATTTCACTTAAGATAAAGGCAGGAAAACAAATATGCATTTTTTTTAGTTTGGGATTATAGGGTTCTAGAATTTCCAAGGCACACTGTTCAGATATATTGTTCAGTGATTTAGTACCTCATGGTCAGGTAGTTCATGGACTTTCTCATCCATTTGATTTTGAAGAAGATATCTTAAGAAGTTAGTCAGAAATATGGATGGGTTATAATCCATGAGTAGCAAAGCCAAATTAGATTAATCAGAGGAGCAGAGATTTCAATTGAGAAAAAAACCTAGGGACATTTACAGAGGAAATGGTGATTAGTGAGAAAGGGTAGTAAAAATAGCTTTTGTTTAAATGCTGGAGATAAACTCTGGTTCCCAATTAAATATGTGCTTGGGAGAGAACTATGTGGAAGGAGAGAGTCACTGGAATTTGGTAACAGAATATTACTAGCAGATGTTCTTTGTTAGGAAGGCACACATTAATATTGATGTGTTGTTCCAATTTGTTTGCAGTCCATCCAAACTGTTTGAAATAGCCACTATATAGAGCCACTGCGTATGGTTGGGCAAGTTGCACACTGCACAAGGAAGCACATCTAAAAGGGTGACATAGATGCCATGAATTTGCATATTTATTATAACAATATTCCCTATTGAAGTAAAGTGTCATGAGGAAGGGGCACTTTTTTCTAATTTGCACAAAGGTGTCATATGTGCTAGCAACACTCCTACTATATGTTATTAAAGAAGTATTAATTCTTCTGTTGAATCACTTCAACTTTATCCAAAGTGTTCCATGGCCAAAAGGATAGATGAATCACTCCTAATTTCCTTTCCTTACCATGCTTATAAAGGAAGTCTAAAAATACTCATTAGAAGGGCCAGCCAGGTAGCATAGTGGTTAAGTTCATGCACTCTGCTTTGGTGGCCCACGGTTCACAGGTTCAGATCCTTGGAATGGGCCTACATGCCGTTCATCAAGCCAAGCTGTGGCAATGTCCCATATATAAAGTATAGGAAGATTGCCTCGGATGTTAGTTCAGTGACAGTCTTCCTCAAGCAAAAAGAGGAAGATTGGCAACAAATGTTAGCTCAGAGCCAATCTTGCTCACACAGGCACACAAAAATGCTTGTTAGAACTTTGGATTCTTTTGGCATCCTAAAAGATAGTTGGCATCCAGAAGTTGGGAATGAACCCAAGCAATTTGCTTTACTAATGCAAGATGAGGACTGAGTAGTTCCAAAGAGAAAAGAATAATTGGATTTGGCAAAGGAAATGATATTTTTTCTGGATTGTTTACTGCCTGGAACATAGTAGCCACTCAAGAAAATGTTTCTGAAGATATTAATGTCCATAGAAGCCATCATCTCTAGAATTATCCAAGGCTTCCTTTATCTTCAAGATCAGTCCAGAAGCTAAGTATTGGCAACTACATGTAGGATAGATAATATTAATGACAATGATGATGATGAAATGATAATACACTGTAGTACTTTACATAGATTCTACTGACTGATCTTTACTACACTCCTGTGGTTTTCTAAAATATGTCTGTTCTATCATATCCAGTCGCTGTTCTCCTTTCTTTCCATTTAGCCCAATGTCTACTTTCTGACTGAATCCTCAGGCACACTTGATATTTTCATCAAGAGAAGGAAAATGAACATTTCAAGTCCAAAGGATAAGCACCATCCCAGTATAAGGTCATAAAACACTAGGCGTTGCTCTTTAGCAATAGATTTTGAAGATAAGTCCAAAGAAAACATGGGACATGGTTTGGAACAAGTTTGCGTATACTTCATCATCAGGGCTGTGGTACACAGTACGAGAAGGCTTCGGGGGAATTAAAACACCAGTGGAAAGCAGGGTTTTGCTTGCATTGGCTATAATAAATATGTTTTTACAATAAACAAATGAGTGGCCATAAGACATGCATGTCTGATGTTGAAGGAAAGCCTGTTTGCACCAAATAAATTACAGAAACAGTTCAAGAGCAGTTCATCCGAGTGAAAATATTATCCCTGAACTACTAGCAGGGTTAGTGTCAGGTTAGGTTATCTTTTGCAGGAGAGCCAATTGCACTCACTAAACCTGCCGGAGGGCAGTCTGTTGTAACTTGTACACACTTTGTTGTTTTCAGAAAACTTATACAGTTTTTAGTTTGGTTACATGCAAACTCCAGTTACTTTTCTCCTCTTGGGATGGACTTCTCCCCGTGACTATCTTTGAGCTTGGAAATCATCCCTCTCTGCCCTTACAGCCCCCTGCCCCTGCCCTATCCTATGTGAACGCCTTCCAAATGGATACCCGGGACAAAGGCCAGGCTGATGGAGGTCAATCCTGTACAAATCACAGAGCAGACACAACTGATCCGAAGGGTATCAGTTATTCAAAGTCCAGTCCTTTAGGTCACTGAAGGTGAATGGCTTTTAAAACATGGCCAGCAAAAACAATGAAGTCAGAATTGTTTGGGGCCGTTAATTTCATCAAAATTTTTGAAAATGTTCAGATGTTTTTAAACTTTGGCTTTTTAGATACAGGAATTATATATTATTAACTTAAGATGGAATAACTCAGCATGGCTTCTGGTCCCTTTGTTGTCCAAGCCTCTGTATAAAAATGGACATAGAATCAATGGGGTGGCTAATCAGACAGGTGGACCCTTCCCAGTGGCCGACAACACAGCTTTCAGGATCGACAGTTAGCACTTTCATGGCTATGATTTGCAAAGGCCTGCAAAGAGAACAAAAACTTCAAGTCAACAGTCTATCACGAAGGAGCTACTGAGCACTCACAAATTGGAATAGGTACCTGAGAGAAGTTATCTGTGGACTCTGTCTCAATTGCCATTCTGTCTCTTTCAGGAAATAAGTCATTCAGGAATAAATGTCAAGTATTTGTTATTATTGTTTGCAATGGTATATGTTTCTTGGACAATACATCTCTTTTGAATGTTTTTATGTAGTAGGAAGAGGTGTTCCTCCTTTCTCTGCTTGCAGTACATTGGTTTTATAATGGGAGAAGTCCAGAACTTGAAGACAAAAGAGCAGGATTTTAGTTTCGACTCCATCACTTAGTAACTGGCAAAGTTATTGAAACTCTCTGAGCCCCAGTCCCTTCAACCATAAAATAAGAATAATAGCAATAGTCTTCTTATGCAGTTTTTGGTGAGGCTTGAAAAGAATAAAGTATGAAATAAAGTAGTCAAGCCTCATATAAATATGTCATTTTGAGTTGCTTTTTACAATTTGATGAAAAGCTTATGACACCTACCTGGACACTTATCAGTGGTGCACGATACCAACTTTGGTACACATCCAGTTACCAGTGAAGTGAGATCAAATGACAGCCCCATGGGCTCCACCATCAGTGACTTGGACTCAGTAGATTGGAGTTGGGCCAGGGCATCTCTATTTAAAAGTGCCAAAAGTAGACCAAGTTTGAGAATTACTGCCTTAATATACAAGAACCTCCCTTTCCTTCAGGATGCTCCTGTGAGCAGAATTCATGTATCTTCTAGGTGGATTTGGCTTACAAATAGAAATGTTATTTCCAGGAAAATCTGTGATAATCCATCTGCTAAAACCTCTGGTAAACTCTAATGATACGTTCTAAACCTCTAAATATGAAAATCCTTGGAAATGCAATCTACCTGGTAGTGAGAATCTGAATTAGGGAACAGTAAGGAAAGTTGATATTAATTCATTAAAATATCTGCCATATCCTCTCTAATGGCAGGGGAAATATGCTAATTAAACTGACCAATAGTTCTATAGGAACTGCAATTCCATAAATGGAGTTATAACCAAACAGTGTTAAAAACAAGAGGAAATGGTAATTTTTAATTTCCTTCTTCTTTACCACAGATGAGCTGAATTTTTAATAGCGTCCCAAATTTATCTTAACGCATATTACGAGGTCTACATTGTTAAGACTGACTCAATATGTTCTTAAAAGAATTTTGAAATGAACCTTTCTGAAGTACCAAAAAAAAAAAAAAGAGAGATCAGTTACCATTTTGTTATTTTTCATTCTCATTCACCTCTGAACTTCCTGGTTCTGTCTGGGGCCAAAGTAAAAATTGCCAAAACACCACGGGAAAAGCTGCTCTCACAGTATTTCTGGCTCACCAAAAATTTCTTGAGAAAGCCAGTTTCCATGAGATTTCGGTTCCAATTTTACAGACCCAAGAAAACTCAGGATAGTTCAGATAAAGTTCAGATAAGCATTCAAATTTTCAGTTGCTTGTGCCAGATGAACCACTAAGTCATTTGACATGTTCACATCACTGTTTTAGGACAAAAAAAAAAAATCAACTCGAATTCTGATTCAATGTGAACAATTTTGGAGGAGTACAATGTACTGAGAAGCCACTAGAAACTAATGGATAATTTGCTCTTTTTAAAAAAAAATTAAAAATGCAAAATAAAAATAATGACCTTGTGGCTTATTTTAGGTATAAATGAGATTTAAATGAAGTAACCTAGCAACATCAAACATTGAACAGCTTGTCTAAGAAAAGCTACAGTTTGGCCGGCCTGGTGGCACAGCGGTTAAGTTCGCACGTTCCGCTTCTCAGCGGCCCGGGGTTCGCGGGTTCGGATCCTGGGTGTGGACATGGCACTGCTTGGCACGCCATGCTGTGGTAGGCATCCCACATACAAAGCAGAGGAAGATGGGCACAGATGTTAGCTCAGGGCCAGGCTTCCTCAGCAAAAAGAGGAGGACTGGCAGTGGTTAGCTCAGGGCTAATCTTCCTCCAAAAAAAAAAAAAGAAAAGCTACTGTAGTGAACAACACAAGACATTATAAGTTAGGTAATACTTTGCACACTTGTTTATCTTTCTTAGTTCCCTCTTCCCCCTCCTTCTTTCAAAATGGAAATCATAGTACTAACACCACTATATGTTCTAGGAGGTATAATGAACTCTGAACCCTAAGACTTGAAAATTTTGTGAGAATCAATTTCTCCTATTGGCATGGGGTGGGGCAGAGAGGAAAAAGATTATTTTATTTTCATGTTCGAATAATCATGTAAAAACTTACCTTTGGGGCTAGAAATTATCCTCTGAGGCAAGAAATAAACTCTGAGTCTTTCAAAGGGTGAATGAATGACCTGACAATGAATTTACTCACCAGGGATCAAGATCCTTTCTTAATCATCAAAGAAAAATATTACAGGTATGTCACAGCCTCATTATAACACAACCCACTGGGGTGTCAAGTTTGGTCTAGCAAGATTTTATTCTTGGATCCCATCCAAAGAGATTCAGTTAATGTAAGTGCCAGAAAAAACTGCTATAACATGGTTCCACCTATAACATTTCTCTGTGGCATGAGGACTAAAGAAAGTGATACAGCAAAACCCTATCATGCTCAGATACAGTAACCAAGAAAACCAGGCCATAAAGAAACTGGCAATAACTCCCATTAAAAAGGAGTTTAGTATGTCTATCATTCCGCTAAAATTTTTACCAATCTTCTCACCTCCCAGGAAATAAAATGTTGGCGAATGAAATCAGCATTTTCCTCACCCAGCATAAATCATCACTTGTTCTTAGCTAATGGGAGAGCACCGACTTGCAAGGATGAGTATAATATTTTAGATTTTTCAATTATTGAATTTATAACTACAGAACCATTTTTTAAATGAATAGTTCCATTTTGAATTATTTAGGTAAGGAAAAATTGATTAATGCTTCTAATTTAAAAACACCTACCACATCTGCTTTTTTACCCCACCATCCTGCCACTCAACTTGGAAACTGAATTACTCATAGGATTTGCTTATATTTACCACATTTAGTAAATAATTATTGATTCATACTTCAGAAGGATAGCCTTGGCTTCCAAGTACAAGAATAAATGCCTCTTGATATTGATAATTCTTCAATTTTCAGGAAGATGAAGCAGTTAACTCTGGTCATGTATTAGTCTTAATAAATATTAAACGGGAGTGCAAATTATCAGTAATTTATAGTATTAATCAAAATTTGTATTTAAACTCTAACTTAATACATACATATTTTGAAAGGAATAAATTACTCCACAATCTGGAAAAATATGCCATAATTAATATACTATAAAAATATCAATAAATATGAGTCTTAATATTCAGTAGGCTGAAAAATCACTTGAAGAATTCTGCAAGTTCCTCTGACTAATGGAAGTTGGGAAATAATAGTATGTTTGCCTTCTTTCTCTTTCCCAACCACTCCTTTGAGTAGAAACATGACTTGTAGTCAATGATGAAGTAAGGGATTATAGGAACAAAAAGTCTTGGAAAATACACATACAGATCTGGACTACAATATTTAAATCATTAGTTATCTTTTAAGACAGCATCTACTATTTATAAAATGCTATTTATTAACTTTTTGGCACTCTCCCAGGCATTGTACATGTTGCATCGTTTAGTTTGCTTTAATCTAAACTTTACAAGAGAAACTTCATATAGGTATTATTATTATTATCTCTCCTTACAGATGGGAAAACTGAGGGTGAGAACAATGAAGCTAACTTGTCTGTGTTCACTTGTCTAGCAAAAGATAGAACTGATTGATTTTTAAATCTAGATCTGTCTGACTTGAAATCTATTCACTATTTACTGTGAAATTTTTTCTAAATAAGAATAATATGCTTTAACATCCTATAAATTTTACAATGGCAAGTACTAAGATGATGTAAACTAACAATGGAAGTTGTCTAAGATAGAAATTATTACACAATTTAACGCCAAGTGCATTTTATATTTGCACCAATGAACTCATTATTGATATAGTTTCAACTGCTTGGTGTATATAAATGCTTCCAGATCCACGTTCTCAGACCTAATCACTTACTGTATCATCAGATTAGATTTTCAGTTGCTTGCAAGACACCACCAAGATTTTGAAATACAACATGTTGAAAATTGAAATTATTTCACTCATTGCAAAAGTGATACCTGCTGCTATATGTAGATTGCTGTTACTCTATGTGAAAGATTCTCTTCCTCTCTACTTTTAATTTTCTTCCTGCTATAAGAAATGAAGAAGCCAAAAGGCAAATAATGCAATGATTAGAGCACTGGAGTAATTAATGAAGCTGATAACCTGAACTATGAATGTCAAAAGACAAACTGGAAACAGAACCTAAAAAGATGATAAAGTGGAAGTCTCGCTGGGGTGCAGAACTTTGAGATGTGTAGAGTTGATGGTCATCGGTTAATCCTGGAGGGGCAGTGGTGTGAAATAGACAGACAGGATCCTGGAAAATTGTGTCAGCCTTTGAGATCACTCGGGTGGTACAGAGACCAGTCCCAGAGGCTAGATTGGCTTGACTCAAGAATAGAACCAGCCTGGATATAAAGTTTGTGAATAGGCCTCAAACAATCTGAATAGTACAGAGACAGTCTGTGATGAGAAGAATCTTTTAAATGCAATAACATGCTCCAGAATTAAGAGCCCATCTAATCTTGAACACTCAGACTCTTTGTGCCTCCGTTTTCTCATCTCTAAAACCGTAGAGTACTTGTCTTTCTTCATGGGATCACTGAGTGGCTGGAGTAGGATAATGATTATGAAGGCCCACTAAAAAGATCAAGAACTTTCTCCATGTGGCTAATGTGGTTCCAGAGTATACTTCTTTAGACCTCTGGCAACAGAGAAGGGTACTGAACAGGATTGTTCTTTAATTTAATAAGCAACTCACTACACCTCCTATTGAATTCTCTCACAAAGGCTTTCTAAATATTTTATATCTAAAGTCTTATTCCTACAAGTAAATTACAGATGTTTCAAAACCAAAAAGAAAAAAGAAAATCCTTTGTGGGAGCTAAGGGAGGTGAAAGGGATTGGCAGGGGATAGCAAAGTAAAGATTTCCCAGTATGGGATAAGAGTGAACTAAAGCCTAGGAGAGAACTCTTTGGGGAAAGATCCAGAAATTCCGTCTGCATCCACTGAGGCAGAAGTTCTCACAGAGGAGAGAGCAGGCAAAAGTGCAGGGAATGCTGGGCACAGAGACAACCAGCTGGGAGTTCAAATGCAGAGAAGAGGCAGACGAAGAGCTGCTACTGGTGGGAGGGAGGAGCTTGCCAAATTTATACACAGTAGGAGGAATTGAAAGCTCCCTGATCACAGAGGTTTATGTAAGTTCGTCTTCTGTCCACATGGCTGGTAAATTCAAGTTGAGGAAAGGAGCTAAGCCTGAGGGCCCCCATTAGATGCTCCAGCTAAGCTAAGGTGAAACTGACCTTAAATACATTTTGATAAGAAATCTGTACCAGTAAACTCACATTTTGATGAATTTTAAATTTTCTAATAGATTTTCTATTGGGGCAGGCAAAAGGTTACTATGCAAGTAGTTTTACAAGAACTTTGATATGGTCTCTAATGAGCTGAGAAGAAAAGAAATGTGTTCATTTCTCTGTCAAGACATTGGAAAGAGTTGAAGGCCCCTTCTGGTTGGATAATGTGACACTGGTGGTAGCTCTCTTTAGGTGACACTGTATCTATGAGTCTCCAAGGTTAACTTTGGAAGGAAAATCTGAAGTGGAAAGAGGAAGCTGATCCAGCAGCTTCTAGACTTTCTCCTTGGCTTTTACTCTTCCTCTGTGAGTCTCTCACTTAGAGTCTCTCACTACTGCATTTCCAAAACATCAGATGGTCTATTGCCAGGGCCAACAGAGCCCAGTAGAACTGAACACTCCCTTCCGTTAAAATGTGGAGATTGTTTCAGAGAGTATGGTTATCGAGCCCATGAGCTGCTCTGACACAAGTTAGAAAAGTTAGGGGTAGAGGTTCTGAGTTTTTATTATTATTATTATTATTATTATTATTATTATTATTATTATTGCGTGTGTGAGGAAGATTAGCCCTGAGCTAACATCTGCACCAGTTTTCCCCTAGTTTGTATGTGGGATGCCTTCACAGCATGGCTGATGAGTAGAGGTCCTCATCCAGGATCTGAACTGATGAACGCTGGGTCACAGAAGCAGAGCACATGGAACTTTAACCACTCAGCCACTGGGCCGGCCCCCTGAGTTCTTTTTTAATAAAGGAGGTAGTTGTTGTTGCTGCTATTTTTTTTGTCTTCTCATCACCATTTTCTGTAGAGCTAGAAGGAAACTCTGTAGAACTGGAGTAAAAAGATTTGGGGAAACCTCAGGATCCTTTTAGATGGGGGCAGCTATGAAGAACTACTCCTTTCCCATTTGCCAAACACAAGAAACTACATTGCTAAGCTAAGAGTAGTATTTACCTCCATACGTAAATCCAAATACAAGGTTAAAACAATATCTAAAAATATTTTGCTAATCGCAATTGTTGTCCTTCTGAGTCTCTCAGTAGCCTCCACAGTTCTCACGCTGAAGGTAGAATATATAACAATAATGTGCCAGGATTGACCCAGACGGTAACTCCCAAACCCTATCCATATAGATCTAGATTTTGTTTCTCTAAACCAGGGTCAAGAAGTTTCTTCTAATCAGTTTGCCACCTTCAGAGTGGGGGAACGTAGATGAAGCAAATAGTAACACAAGTTCTGAGAATGGAAGGACAAGCAGACTAACTAAAACAGAAGCTAACAAAATCTAAAATTGAAGACTATGCTTTTTATTTTTAATGCCAAAGATGTTGACATTCCTATGCAGGAAGGACTGGGCTTTGTATTTTGTATTCATTTAGGACCATTGCTTATGATTGAGCACCTACGGTGTGCCATCAGCCCTGCTAATTCATGCTTACTGCAAGTGGCCCTTGCAATGTTTTTTTTGTCTACTCATTTTGTCTTCCTAAATTTCTGAAAGGCAAAGACGACTTTATTTTTCTTCCACATCCCTCTGCTCAGGAGGTAGTTCTCTGAACTTGCACAGCACATTCTCAATCTTATAGTCCTGGGTACATTCTGCTTGTAGCCCTTGTTAAAATGTCTAGCATAATACAGACACAGAATAGGCACTCCCGTTTCTATCTAGAATGTGATTGGTTGACTTATGAGCCAGTGGTGTGCTGGAGCTTGCTCATATGAGCTCCAGAGCACAGACTGTGCACATCTCTTCCCAATTCTACATTCATCGACTGCACCTTGGCAGCTTGAAATAGGCCATGGTGGGAGCATTTACACGATGGAAATTGTCCAGCTGATTTTAAGCATTCTGAATATAAGTACTTCGTCTTCTACTTCCTTTTTATTTCATCTAGCTTATAAACTGTTGTACATTTTAGCAGCCAGTCTTTCATGTGAGAATTATACTTTGAATAACTGTATTTACCTTTTAAAAAATCCTTTTTAATTTATAAAAGAAAAGCAATTATTTTGTACATGCCTTTTTATATCATTTTGAACAGTTATTTTCAGATAAGACTATTCTTTTACTTGGTTTATATAAACGGCAGTTATTAAAGAAAAAAGTGCTATTCTACTTTTGCCAAAAGTACTATTAAACAATTAGTAAAGACTTTAAAGTTTCCTTTTTTTAATGACCAGGAAATGGAATTGTCTGGTTTGTAAAATTAGAAAATAAGTTTGTGTACTAGAAAGTTAATTCCATTCCATTAAAATTAGTCTTTGGGAGAGTTCTATTACTATCTGACAAAATAATTGCTATTTTAACCAAATGGATAATATTTTTGGTCTAAAATGGGCTTTGTGATTTTAAAATATGAACTTTCATTTTTCAGAACACACATTGGAAAGACTATGGTCTTTTGAAGCTCATTTAACTGTTTACTGGGAAAAATGATGCCTAGTGCCCTTTGGAAAGGCAGTAGGGGGCTGTACTTATGAGGGGAGGCTTTAGGGTAAACTGCAAGGGTTCTAGTCTCAGATACTCCCTTTATTACCTGTGTGACCTTAGAAAGTCATTTCCCTTCTCAGTGCCTCAGTTTCCGCCTATGTATATTGGGGATGGTAATAGAATTTGCTTCATTGGTTTACAATGAGGATTAAATGCATAAATACTGTGCATGTAAAACACTTGGAGTGATGCCTAGTACTCAGTAAGTGTTTGATAAATGCTTCTTCTTCTTATTATTATTATTTCTAAGCTCAGAATCTTGTATATACTAGGTACTTAATAAACATTTCTGAATTAGTTAACTAAATAACCAGTTACTAGCATGGAGGAAAGGAACAAAGACTGAGTGTGTACTAAGCACCAGGAATACAGTGGTGAACAAGATTGGCAAGGTCTCTGATCTCATAAAGTTTACATTTTAGCTTCATATTGTTTAGTTCAAAATGTATAGGAAACTGATCTTAATGTTTAGGAATCGAATGAAGGGTCTGGTTTGTAAACTCCCTGACAATATGTATTAAAGATTACATTAAAGACAGCATGAATGAAAGGATAAAGATTTGGCTGTACGTAATAGAGGCTCAAAATAGCTGTTGCATAAAGAAGATAGAAAATTTTTTCTCATGTAACTGTCCAAAGGCAGGTAGTCCAAGGCTCCACAAGATTTTCCGGGGACCCAGGTCCCTGTCAGAGAGATCCACAATTGCTGGGCTATTCTCAGTCTGCAAGGTCCTGGGTAGGTCCTCACCATATCCACATTCCAAGCAATGGGTGGGAGGAAGGATGAAGAACACAACCCCTCCATTAAGGGAGATGTGGATAAGAAATTATGTTCTTCACTTCTGTGCATAACCCATTAGCTGGAACTTCACATAGCCACACTATCTACAAGGGGCCAGAGGACAGGTCTTGAGGGACAGCTAATAGTCTTGGTCACATTCCATTCCCTTGGCTATGTTTGCATTATTCATTCTCCATAGAGAATACCCTCATTTCCTTCTCAAGGAATCTCATCCCAAAGCCTCATCCAGTTCCTGCATCTAGATCAAAGTTGAGGATTCTCTGGGTGAGATCAGCCCTCTATATCAACGGTCCCAATGTGACTCTTTGTAATATGGTGGCTGGTAACTAACAGACTAGTAATCTGTCCCAGAATACTCAATATAAAATGAAGGAGTAGGGACAGGATGACTGAAATAAAACTCCCATTGGAAAAGAGAAAATGGGAAACACACAGCTGTCATCAATGTCAGAATTATCAAGTCCAGTTGGAAAGGATCTATGGAAACTCCCACCCTACCAGTGACGTGAGTCGTTCGGTCAGCCCATCTGGCTGCTGTGGCTGTAGCTCTGGGAGGATTTCTTTTGTCCATTGTCTCCCTGGCCACATCTGAAGCATACACTGGAGAGTATACTTTCTTGGGGCCACCACGACTTCCACACTCCACTTCTTGCCGATATCGATTTATAGATCCAGGAGTCGGGTTGAGGTGCCACAGGTTTTGGCAGGCCAGTTTTCTGGCTTCTTTGGCAATACAGTTCCTTTATAGCCATAAGAATGCCTTCCAGACCATTTGTTTCTGCTTAGTTCCATATGTGAGCAATCATAGCTGAGGCTCTGGTCTTGATAGAGATTTTAAGACTAAGGGTTTTGGTCTTTATAAGGACATCAGTGTCATTTAGATTCCCAAGGGAAAGATTCATTTATAGTGGAGACACTCTTCTAGCCCACGTTGACAAGGGTGTTCCATCATAGCCCACTCATCTGTAAAAAGAGTGCCTGTGGGTGATCCACTTAATCCTAGCTACAGCCTCAGCTCCCAATTTTACAGCTACAGTCGTCCAAGCCATCCTTAGGCCCACAAGCATGTATTAACTCTTAGCCTGAGCTGACCAAGAATTATCACTCTTATTCCAACTCCTCAGCAAAGCCTGTTTCCTTTCACTAAGCCTCCAATAAGGGATATTTTCGCTTGAGGTTGTCCATGTAACCATCGGAGGGTGCAGAGTCACACCCAGAACTTTAGAAAGGGGTTCTTTTGTGGTTTCTTGACAAGAAACACATATTCTCTGGCTCTGCCCAGCACCTCAGCTGCAGAAACCAGGGGAGTAACTGACTTGGATTAAAGAAAAGACTTTACCACTTAATCTCTGGAGAATTTAAATAAACAGCTTCACCTCCTTAGGTCTAGTTTCTTCATCTTTAAAATGAACGTTTGACTAGATGACCTCCATATTCCTACACTTTTTTTATCCTATAGCTTTTATAACTGTATATGAATATACACGTATACATACATACACACACATACATGTGTGCTTGTGTATGAAATGGATATATTTCTTATATATGTATAAGAAAGAAATAGATATATATATACAGATATAGATTTCTTAGTTCTGGCACCCTTATAACTCTTCTTCTATGGTTAGATAGTCTTCCCTGAGGTACCACACCTCAAATGTTAAAGAGTTGCCAAAATCTCTAATCTCTCCTGTTTATTTCTGTAAGGCATTTTGAATATGTTATGCAAATTTAGCAAACCCCTTTACAAGAGTTGTAGCACATTTTAACAGAATTCTTCTGGTTGATTCCACCATAAAATTTCAGGGGGAAGTCTACGTAGTAAAAACACCATGGTGTTGGTAATCAGACATGGGTTTACTTTCAAATTCTGCCATTTAAGCTGTATAGTCTTGGGCAAGTTGCTAAAAATATTTAATTGCTCACATTAAAAATTTAAACACATTCTGTTGGATACCCCTTCCCTGCTCCTTGATGATATCTCAAGCAGAGTCTCCAGCATTTAGGTTGCTCATGGCTAAAAGAATAGTTAGGATTCACTTTTAGATAGAAAAAAGCCTTATGGAATCTAAATTAAAGTTTCAATCTCAAAGTGCCCTGAGCTGTGGCTTGGGATCTCCGTTGGATGAGGCATCATGTTCTTTTCTTTCTGTCTTCATCTATTTCCTTTCCAGGGTCAGGCAAGAGGAGGAGGCAAGAGCATAGAGAAATACAGATGGAAGTGTATTTTTAGCCTAACTGGTCCTGCTGTGGTCATTCCTTCAGCGTGAACACTATGCTGACTGGCTGGCTGTCATGGGCATGAAGATGCTGCTCTCTCATGGGGCAGAGATGTAGGGTCTTAAGGAAACTCTACAGCCACAGTTCACACTGCTAATGAGCTTTCCAGCCCACCGCCTGTCACCCTCTCCTTGACCTTGGCCATACAACTCCAGTCTCCCACTGTGACAGTCCTCCACCTGGGGCCGAGTATCTTAAGATGATCTAAACCCATCTGGCTTTCAAGGCATCCACTTGACCAACAGGAAGCTCACAGGTCTTCACCACATGGAACAGCCGGAGTACAAGCTGTGCCTGTCTAGTTGTCTTTCCTCACCCTACCAACGAGGGCTGCTCCTTAAGAATCCACCAGGGAAGAAGCAAGCATGACTCTCTCTGTTCACCAGGCTGTCAGACTTTCCAGAATTCTTTGTTCACATTCTGCTCCAGGGGCAATGCCAGAGCAGCACCAGCATAGCAAGCCTCCAGGCGAGGAGGGGGTCCCAGTCTCCCTTCAGGGACCTCACAATGTTTAGAGCCAATTACTTGGGGAAATACCATAACACTACCCACTATACTGAAAACATACTTGTCCCGTGAATTCTCTACTTCAGAGGATTCTTGAATTTCTATTCTTTTCTCTGTATGAGTGGTAGGGGGTGATGAAATCAGGACCACTCAGCTACATTTCAGTAGCAGTGCAGAAATGGATCTAGCAGCTCCTCTTTAAAATGTGGGGATACCTATCATCTAATGTTCCCAACTTTGAGGCGTTAGCTGAAATCTTGAGATAACAAAAGTCTCATTCCACATTCTGTTGCTAAAAATAATAATAGTGATGATAATGGTAATAGTAACAATATTAGCTAACATTTAGAACTATGGGCCAGGCATTGCTCTAAACACTTTAAATTTACTAAATATTTCACTCTCTAACAACCCCATCAGGTTGTGTCTCCACTTGCAGATGCAGAAACTGAGGCACAGAAAACTTAAACAACTTGCCTAAGTTTGTACAACTAGTAAGTGGCAGATCTGCAATTCAAAGGTAGGCAGCCCAGCTGTACAGTTTGTACCCTTAACCGCTACCCTTCCCTGCCTCTTCCTGTTAAGAGATTTGAACTTTATCTGGAGGGTGGTGGAAAGAACTTGACTTTTTCCCTCTTTACCTATAAAATAAGGATAATAAGACCTACCTCACACAGTGATTGGGAAGATGATAAAGATGAAGACTCTGGAACCAGCCCTGATGCATGGTAAGAACTTGATAATAATTATCATGATTTTTCCCTTTCTATATGACATACTTGGTACCAAGCCAGCACCAAGAAAATCCAGAACAGTCCTTCCTGTAGAACTAAGAAAGCACCTCCTCCTCACCCTCAACTCCCCAAGACTCCAGATCAGCTGGTAGAGATATTCAGCCCCACACATGATTCTCCTAGACAACAACCAAAGGATAGCAATTGTTTCCCAAATCAAACTACAGCCAGCCATGACCGTGACCGTATGCGACAATCTGTTTCCTGTTGGCTTATTCCTTTGAAGACTGAGCCAAAGAATCAGAGACAAGTTTGAGAAACTGAGATTGAGTCTAAACTCTCTGGCTCCCTTGATCAACTTCCCATCTGAGTCTGGATTGGGCAACGACTGGAGAAAGACCCTAAATTTTACCTTCTCTGGAAGGCAAAGTGTCAAAATTAATCCCACAGAGTTACACAAACACTAGTGTGACGTCAATCCCCTCCCTGGATTGAGTTGACCATGAGCATTAGAGAATTCCAGTTTGAGGCTAGTGATACCTGTACCAACCGGATGGGTTTTAGTTTCTATAAAACCCCAAGGTATTAAGGAAAGACTTGATTACCTGTGGCTTAGCCTGAATTAAAAGGCAAAGCAATTACACCAAAGCTCTCAGCTAACTTTTAAGTGGGATTAGGCCCACACTAACTTTATGACACTACGTTGCTAAAAACAAATGGCAGTTTCTCACATGCCCTAGGAAAAATTGGGGGCTTACATAATTTTTCCAAATTATGAGGCATTGTGCCCAAGACAAGCAGATAGAAAGGGCCTAGAACCAAATGTACCCGGTCTTAGAGCTCACACGAAGTGACAAGAGAACAGTACTTTCATTTTTGTTTTTCCACTCACCCAGAAAGGCAGTGTGGTGTCGGGGAAGAATCGGGATTTAATCCTGTCTGTGCTACTGGTGTTTCATGTCCTTGGGAAAAAAAAAAAAAATTATGCAACTACTTTTTGTCTCACTTTCCTCATCTATAAATGGGAAGCCAGACTCTAAAACTCTGAGTTTGTATTCTTGGGGGTTTAATTATTATGACTCAAATATGAGAGATATAAATGAAAAAAGGAAGAATGTACAGGATAGTGATAAAGAGATGGAAAGACAACTGGAAAAGTAAGCATCTTCAATCTTTTGATAAAGGCTTCCTTCCCCTTTGTAACTTGATAGTCCTCAGGAACTCTCTGGCTCCCAGAGGGAGTGAATCAAGGGTGTGTGTGGGGGAAGTTATACAGGCAACTTAAATGTTTTCCCAGAACCCGTGGAGAGTCAATGCAGCCCTGCTTGTTGGATGTGGCCGGTTTCTCTCATGAACATTTATCACTTTTTCAGTGCATACACAAATATTAAATTCTCTATTTCTCTAGCATCCAGAAAAATTTAAGAACTTAAGTTTGATTCAAAATCAAACCCAGATTAAACTAATATTTTGTAATCAAGCACCTCTACCTGGGCTGATACTGATTCTGGTGTGGACTTAAACAGCTTTACGGTTGCCAGGGACATCTTACCAGGAGTGTATTAAAAAATAAAATAATGCACTGGCTTTGCAGTATGAAAGCAGAGTCCATAAACCACAATATCTCTCTGTGAGGAAATAGACTTCCTGTCTGCTATTTTTTTATGTGCCCAATTAAGTGCAGATTTTTGGCTGCGTGAGCAACATAACTGCAGCGTTTTTTCCAGAAAAACCAAGAAATGAACTAAAAAACTAAACAAGAAAAAGTCTTATAAGAAGATGATCTGATAAGTGTTGGGAGATAATATTTTTTTCTCATTTTATACCTGATATCTTCTAAACTGGATATGACCAACCTCGAACAGAACGACTTTAGATCATATTTCTAATGTTCTGGCAGCTCCCCATCCCAGAAGGATTTTCACTGAGTAAGGTGAGTATGTTTCAAGGCCTTATATGGAATAAAATAGCAAGGCATTAAGGCAGGGTGGGTGGTTCAGCGAGTTGGGTGTCTGAGAATCAAAAATCTAAGTTCACTGAGATTCTTTGATGAAAAACAGGGGCTGGATGACCTGGTTCAAAAGAAATAAGAACCTGGCTGAAACCTAGTTACCAAAATAAAATTGAACCTGAACATGTGAGGTCTAAAACATTCCTAGATTTTAATTTTAGTACTGAGTTAAACACACCTGGGCACTTCCTAGTTTAGGCCAGAAAGGCTAGAATCCTGTGAGAAAGTCTGATTTGGAAGACAGCACCAATAAAGTAATGAAGCTTTGCTCATATTCTCCCTGCTGCCTCGGAGCGACCCAGAGAGCTTTAAGTAAGCTTACACAGCCTCCTCAGATCCAGACAAAAGATCAAGTGGTTTCAGTGAGGTCAATTTTTTTCCTGTAAGTAGTCATCAAAGAAGGTACCTCGGTGCTAGAGTTGCGATCAGCACCAGTCTTGAAGACATAGCCAGTTTGGGCAGCACTTAGTGTCAGCGTTTCTTTGTTTACCTTGCAGAAATAAAGGGCAACAATGTTTTTAGGGAGAAGCCCAAATCAGCTGGAAATACCTTTGCTCTTATGTGAGGGTTCCAGAGTTCTTCCCAGAGCAACTCTCTCAGGTAAACAGATTCGATATTATCTGAGCTTTCGGCTTCTCTGCTCTGGTTACCAGATTTCTAAATTGACATTAGTATCAAGATACAGGATACATTAAAGGTTTAATTTGCTTAGTCTTTTTGCTCTGCGTAAAAAATACCTAAGATTTTCCTCTATGACTCTCTGGATCTAGTCCTTAGCTTAGTTTTAACTCAATCCAATATCCCTAAAATGTTACTATTGGCTTGGGCAAGCTACTCATCTTCTACCTTCATTTTCCTCACCTATTAAATTTGTTAGGAAATGTGTGCTGTACTACCTACTTTATACTGATGGTGATGGCAAATCAGATTATATAGTTAAAAATGATTTAAGAGCTTCCAGAGGAAAAAGAAAAAATCATGAGCCTTTACATGTGTAAAAGTCAGCCCCACAGTGAATCCAAACCACAATTGTTGTTTTCAAAATAGCGATTATAAATAGGGAAGCAAAATAAAAACATGTGCTTCGGTGTAGAGTGGTATGTGAATTCAATTCATTTGTAGGTTCAATGGAAAATGCTGACTTATAAGAAGGGGGAAAACAACAAGCTCAGTGCCCGAGCTGTAGTGTCGATTGGTAGGTCTATGTTGGCAATTAACGAGTTGTGGCAATTCTGACAATGTTATTGTATGGTTATATGTAAATGTGTTTTACTCCACTTCTTGTCATTTAAAGGTTCAGTATAAGCTCTGGTTTGAGTCCTGGTTTGAAATGTAAGTGATATCGAATGTGAAATAAGCTTGTTAAACTTCGAATCACACCCTCTCAGGAGGCTGCATGCTTTGTGAACCACTACATAGCTGTTCAAAAAGTGCCCTCCTAATGAGGCCAATTCTGACTAATGTGTATTCCAAGAATAATACTTGACCAAAATTGAATGCAATTCTCTTGTACTTATTATAATTTTCTATGACAGAGAGCAGAGGCTAAATTCGGTGAAAGTATTGTTTTTCTTCTAAGCTTGGGTCTGCCAAAATTTGTTTTTATTTCTTCCTCCATCCCCCCCACCCCCAGTCATCCCTTTTGGAAGGATGTGGTGATCATAACCAACTGGGAAACTTGCTGGCATCTGCGTAGTGCCGATTTTCACCACTTTTCCTCACCGCTTAAGATAGATTTTGGGTACGGAATGGAAATATTCCCAAATGGAAGAATCATTAGCAGCAGCAATGTCAAGAGTAGCCTTGAAATGAGGCATCTGATATTCCATATGTATAGTGCACTTATCACACAGACAATGTAAAAGCCATTTGAGGTCTGTAACTTCCTTTTCAACACAGAAGGAAATGTGGCAGTGAGTCAAATTGATACAGGAATCTTAAATATGTGTGGTCACACAAAGTTAGAGAAGATTATAAATTCAGCATTAGAAACCAAAAGAAAAAAAATAAGCCACAGGTAGTATTCTCATATTATATTTGTTTGAGCTGTCAGGACAAAATACTAGAGAGAAATATTTTTATGACATGGAAACTAAGATCTGCTTTCCAAAGTTATTTTCCACTAACTTAAAGCTATGTATCATTGTGTGAATCTAAAGATCCCTACCCTTGCAGAATTGAACATTTATCTTATAACTGGCGAAAGGATGCCTATCTCAAATGTGCATGCATGCATGGTAATGATGGGGTCTAGTCCCTGAAATCATGCTCGGGAAGCAGGACTCGCCTTCCAGCCTCCAGAATCATGATGTTTTGCCATATACGCATGATGGATCCTGGGAAGATGCCAAAATCCCTCACTTCCTCAGATACAGAGGGAAAAGGGGTTCTATCACAAGGCAAGCTACTCTAGATTACTTTAGTAAGAGTGTTTTCTCTTTACTTATTTTACTCTCAGAATGGTAAAGACACCAACTCCCTTTGTGAATTAAAGGGGTAGTGAGGTTCTAGAGAAGGATGGTGCTTCCAGGGGGATGGACCACAAGTCTTCACAGGTCTGGAGTATGTTTACCTTGAAGGTAAGGCCTACAGTCTAGACTCCAAACACACAGTGCACCTCACTGTGTGTGTGTTTATTTGTTTGGTTTGTGTGTATTTGTGTGTGTGTGTGAGTGTGTGTGTGAGGAAGATTGGCCCTGAGCTAACATCCGTGCCCATCTTCCTCTGCCTTGTACATAGGATGCCGCCACAGCATGGCTTGATGAGCGGTGCATGGGTCCACGCCTGTGACCTGAACCTGTGAACCCCGGGCTGCCAAAGTGCAATGTGAGAACTTAACCACTAAGCCACTGGACTGACCCCATATTTGTTTGTTTGTTAAGAAATGAGAATGGATAATAGAGTTCACTGGAAACTGTAATGCGGGGATTCAGTAAATTTACTCGTTTTTCCACCAAAGCTCCTGCATGCTTTTCCTTGCCTTCCCCATGACCTTTAGCCAGGGTTCCCAAATGACCTCCTGAAGCAAATCTTTACATTTTAAAAACATCCCTGTGTTTTGTATGTAGTTATGTGGACGCTGCCATATGCTCAACCTATTCTTACTGTTGGACTTCGCTTCCCAGATACAGAGAATAAAGCAGGTGTCCACTCCTTCCTCTTCTGATGTATCTTCCCTTTATAGGGCTTTTTGATGCAAGCACCAGAGCACATGTGACTCCTGACACACCCCCCTCCCTGCATGGGCCCACAGGAAAGCTTTAAGGAGCTGGGAAGAATGTGTCATGCACTCGCCATGGCTGCTGACACACTTGCTTTGTCCTGATGCCTTGAGAAACCTCTCTGGTCCACTCAGGATTGAGGGTACAAGCAGAACCATAGGCCATTCAGGGCTATGGCCCCCAGGACACCGGGGCAGAATTTTTAGAGATTCCTTCAAACATGGACACTCTTGTCGGCAACAGTGTTGGAGGAGGGGGACTGTGGTCCAAAAATATTTATCAACAAGAGGAAACTGATGACAGCTAACCTTTATTCAGGGCCTTCGAGCTTACCAGCTCCTTTCTCATTTATTTAATCTTCACAATTTATCTAGGATGTATTATTTTCCTTGTTATTCAAATGAGAAAACTGGGCACTGAGTAGTTCTTTCCTTCAACAAATGTTTTTTGAGGGCTTACTATATGTCAGACTCTGCTAGGCATTAGAGATAAAGCAGTCGGCAAAACAGATAAAATTCCTGCTCTGAGGGAGCTCACATTCTAGTTGGTGGGGAAAAGGGAGACAGACAATAAATGAACACACAGATGAAAATATATAGCCTGTCAGATGGAGATAAATGCTGTTGAGAAAAAGTAAGGATTGAGAACAATGATTAGAGTATACCAGTGGAGAAGGGAGAAGGGTTTCTATTTTACATAAGGCAGCCAGAAAGTGCCTTGTGAAGAAAGTGACACTGAGAAGATAGCTGCAGGAGATAAAAGAGCTAGTCAGATGGAAATCTGGTTCAGGGACATTACCAGCAGCAGAAAGAGCAAGTGCAAAGGCCCTGAGGCAGCAGCATACTTAGCTTGATTTAGGAAATGCCAAGAGGCATTCATGACTTGTGTGGACTGAACAAGGCTGGAACAATAGGAGATGCAGTCAAAAATGTAGAAAAGAATCTCAGCAATGTGGAAACTTGGTTTTTATTTTGAATGAGATGGCAAACACAGGTGTTATTCAAAATGTTTAACAGCAGGTACAGCTCAGACACCAACCCATCAGCATGAATGTCTGGCCACAAGATGGAAGTACTGTCCTAGAGGTCCCTCTGAAGTGCTAAGCATTATCCCTTGAGTCGGTGCATTGTGGGGAGACCCCCTGGTGGATTCCAGGGAATTTCAAGGAAAGAGGACTTTGAGGATAGGCTATCTCATGATAGGGACAGAAGGATTTCAATATTATAACAACTGGTACCCCAGTTCCGGTGTGAGCCAGTTGGAGATCAGCCCTAACAAGAAACCATGGCTGAATCTGAGTGGAGGAGTGACAGATCAGACTCACTTTTTAAAGGATTGCTCTGGCTGAAGTGTTGAGAATAGACCCTAGAGAGGCAAGGGTAGAAATGGGGAGACCAGTTAGGAGGCTATTGCGGTAATGAGGTGATAAGTGATGTTGGCTCAGACAACGGTGGCAGTGAGGGAAGTGGTATAAGGTATCAGATTAGGAATACATTCCTAAGGCAGAGCCAAGAGGATTTGCAGATGTATTGGATTTGAGCTGAGAGAGAAAGTGTCAAGCATGACATAAGAAACGAGAAGATTGGGGTTGCCATCAACTGGGATAAGAAAATCCATGTAGGAATTGGGGAACAAGATCAAAAATTTGATTGTAGACACAAAAGTTAGAGATGAGTTAAGTTTACTGAGCACCTATTATGCACCAGTGCAACAGCTCTGTGAGCTAAGTACTGTGTTATGATCTTCATTGCTCAGTAGAGAGCTGTGGCTCAGACAGTTGAGGTGACCTGCCTCAACACAATAGTCACACAGCAAGTGAATAGTGCATCAAGGACCCCAGCAAAGTTTTTCAATTCTGAGCTGAAAGTTTTTCCTTTTTCCCTAGGACACCACAGCTGAGAATCAACAGTGCTACCAAAGTACATCGTTGATGAGAATTTACTTTGCTGTGACCCACTCTAAGTCACGATTTAAATAAAAACTTTCAAACTCTAAGATTTAGGGAATCTGCGGTAAAAGAGCAGAAGAGTTGAATCTTAAACTCACTTGAAAAACCAAGAAGGTTTTTTTTTCCTTAAAAAATAAAACAAAACCGAGGTGAGCCTAAGGCCAGCATGCTGATTGCATCAGAGAGACAAAGATGAAAAGACGAGAGAGGAAAACGGGCAGGGGCCCTAAATCAGCACGTTAAGGGGGCTGGCCTGCGAGGCTCGAATTATCGGACGTTAGTCAGAGAGGGACGTTCTTTTGCTGGCTTAGAAGAAATCTGAAATAACACATTAATTTTAGGTCCTTTGATATTTTTTCCTGGAGATGTTTTGTTTTGATACATCTGACAACAGCCAAAGAGAAAGTCTCAGAAGACAGACATAATAAAAACAGTGGATGATCCATAGTCACTAAGCATAAGTTCCACTGTCTTAGTCTTGCCCAGCCCCAAGTCGGCGGCTCGCTAGGAAGCTACAAGACATCCTGGAGGATTTAAACAGCAAGCCTAAACGTTTTAAAGTTCCAGTGTCAGGACCTCCTTCTGCAGCTAGTGGCTTTGAGACCTGTTAAACTCAGATGTTTCTGAGAAAGGTAATCTTTTACAATTAATCAGGAGATCACTGAACATGTTAGAGAGGATTTACAAGCACAAAAACCAAATGGCATGGCATGGGAAACTCTGTCACCATTTGGCAGAAGGCTGGCTTCCAGTGGTTTAGAAATGAGGGTACTACTGGCAATCTAGTGAATGGGAGAAGGTATGTGCAAGTCATACATCTCATAAGGGATTAATATGCAAAATATATAAAGAAATTATACAACTTAATGTCAAAAATACAAACAACTCGATTAAGAAATGGGCAGAGGATTTGAATAGACATTTTTTCAAAGAAGAAATACAGATGGCCAACAGGCACATGAAAAGATGCTCAACATCACTAACAGTCAGGGAAATGCAGAGCAGAACCACAATGAGATATCACCTCACACCTGTAACAATAGCTATTATCAAATGACAAGAGATAACAAGTGTTGGCTAGGATGTGGAGAAAAGGGAACCCTTGTACAAAGTTGGTGGAAATGTACATTGGTTCAGCCATTACGGAAAACAATATGGAGGTTCCTGAAAAAATTAAAAATAGGGGCCAGCTCAGTGGTGTAGCGGTTAAGTTTGCATGCTCTGCTTTGGCAGCCCAGGGTTTGTAAGTTTGGATCCTGGGCATAGACCTAAACACTGTACATCAAGTCATGCTGTGGTGGCATCTCACATACAAAATAGAGGAAGATTGGCACAGATATTAGCTCAGAGACAATCTTCCTCACCAAGATGAAAAATTAAAAATAGAACTACCATGTGATTCAGAATTCCACTTCTGGGTATTTGTTCAAAGAAAATGAAAGCACTAATTTGAAGAGATATATGCACCCCTATGTTCATTTTAGCATTATTTACAGTAGCCAAGATATGAAAGCTACCTGTGTCCATCATTGTGTGTATACACACACACACACACACACACACACACACACACACAATGGAATATTACTCAGCCATAAAAAATAATGAAATTTTGCCAATTGTGACAACATGGATGGACCTAGAGGTTATTATGCTAAGTGAAATAAGTCAGAGAGGTAAAAACAAATATCATATAATTTCATTTATGTGTAGAATCTAGAAAACAAAACAAATGAACAAACAAAACAAAACAGGAACAGATTCATAGATACAAGAGACAGACTGGCAATTACTAAAGGAAGGAGGGGTTGGGGATGAGCGAAATAGGTAAACAGGATTAAGAGATACAAAGTTCTAGTTATAAAATAAATAAGTCATGGGGATGTAATGTATGGCATAGGGAATATAGTCATTAAAACTGTAATAACTTTGTTTGTTGACAGATGGTTACTAGACTTATTGGGTTGATCATTTCATAATGTATATAAATATTGAATCACTGTCATGTACATCTGAAACTAATAGGATATTGCATGTCAATTATTCTTCAATTAAAAAAAAAAGGAAACAAGGGTACCATTGTTTGGGTAAAGAAATGAAAGAGGAAACTGGTTTGTGCACTCGCTCATTCAACCAGCATTGCTGTCCAAAATAGTAACATAGCAATAAAAACTGAGACCTGATCGCGGAGTTGGAGGATGATATAAGTAAAGCAAATTCCTCATATTTTATAATGCACAAAGACATTATATAATGATAAATCAATAAATATAAAGGCAATTACCAGGAGAACTAAAACCAGGAATTGTGTGGTGGTTTTATTGGTGGTATGGGAATGAGGAGGCGGTTAAGTAGTGGAGGTAAAATATCTTATATTTTATACTCTTCGGCACTGCTTGCCTTTTTAAAAATAATGCATACATATTTTTTATTTAAATGTTTAGATTGAACCAATATATTAATGTTTTATTTATGTGAACAAGGCCCAGGGGATAAATGGTGAATAAGATACGCATCTTCCTTGCTGTCATGGAAGCTTTTGTTCCGAACACCCTGAAGCTGAGGAAGAGTAGAAAGTCTGAAGCACAATAAAGGAGAAACTGGAGTGAAATAAAAGGGGAGAAACAGAGATCTCTTCCTGCTAGTGCCTCCTTCTGCCTTGGAGTAAATTAAAATGAAGAAAGGATATAGTATGTCCCCAAGTGGTGGGCATTTTGTAGCTATACAAGGGCAGCTCCAGCTCTACCATCGTCCCTATACGTTCTCCCCATATTCCTCCTCTGTTTCCTGAAAAGAGCAACTTTGAAGTTGCTTTCTTCAGTAGGAATTGAACCACCCACAGAAGGTGCATAGGATGAGTGGGAATTAGACATAGGAGAGGACACAGTTCTTTCTTACATTTCTCTTTGATTCTAGAACTCCGACCTGGCTGTAGACTTACTTACCAGACTCCCCAGCTGGATCATAAAGAAGACAATTCCAAAAATAAATTGCCAGAAGCAAAGGAGTTAATAAATTTAAATATGCTAAGGGTGAATCACTCACAGAACATCAGACTTCAAACGTGGAATCATTAAAACTATCAGAGTTTCTCCGAGTTCTGTCCTCCAAAAGCTGGGGATGTCAGGCTACCTCTGTTTTAATAGCTCTGCTTCCTCCTTCTTCACATAATTGCTTTCAGGGTATCAAGACTTTCTTTCTTGGGCTAAATTGAAGGATTCCTGATTTAGTTAGTTCCCTAGAGAAACATTTTCAACACAGTTGCCCACAGTCACTGCAAACCCAGGGTAATCATCCTAATTTTGTAATTAGAACTCAGGCTTTTTGCTGATAATAATGCAAGTTTAAATTTTCACTCAAGCATTCATGTTCTGCATTCAACAAAATTTAATTAGTGCCTATCATGAGCCAAAATTATAGTAGGCATAAGATACTAAGATGAAATATAAGTCCTTGCTCTTAAAGAGTACACAGTCTACTTTAAATCAAAAGAAAGTACAGTAAATGCTTTAATAAAGTTGTAATGGGGATAATGTTATTGCATCTTTCCCAGTATGTAAGCAAGCCCATCTGCATTATTTCCCATCAGCCTTTGTAGACTAGGGAGAGGAGAAGGCTTCGATGTCACCCAGAGATGGATATGCTATAGGAAAAGGCCCTTTCATAGAGGAAAATAAAGCAGAAAGCCTGCATAATGCAGCTTGCAGGACTGTGAGGAGAAGAAATGATGATGTAGGGTGAAGAGGGCAGACTCACGTAATTGCATTTCACCACGGTCTCTCACCTTGAAATAGAAGCTTGGTTTGGGTGGGGTATATAGAAACATCAATACAGTTGTGAGGACATCCGGGACAATGGTAGCCTGGGATATGGCGTACCTCTAGGAGAAGCCAGCATTCAGCTCGAGGAAGGCCCCTGATATGCTGCCAGCAATTTATACTGTAATTCTTCTTCCTGGCTTTCCTCAAAGGGACCACAGCCATTTATCATGGCGAGTATGCACTGAAGAAGGGAAAATAACCAGGTTTGGGGGGAAACTGATGGACACCTACTCTGGACTGACATTAATTCCTGAGACTCAAAGATACTGTGGCTCACCAGTTAGAGTAGAGGCTAATGGAGGCCAGGCAATCAATGCAATTTTAGCCCAGGTCTGTCTCACAATGGACCTGTGGATCTCTAAAATCACCTCATGGTTATTTCCAAAATTCCAGAAGGCGTAGTTGGATATATATACTCAGCAACTGGCAGAACCCCCATATTTGTTCTCTGATCTAGGGAGTGAGGGCTATTATGACAAGAAAAGCCAAGTGGGAACCCCTAGAACTTTCCCTCTACCTACTAAACTATTAAACCAAAAGCAATACCACATTCCTGGAAGGACTGTAGAGATAAGTGCCATCATCAAGGACTTGAAGGATGCATATAGTGGTGATTCTTAACACACCCCTATTCAAATAACCTTCTAAGCCTGTGCATAAGAAAGATGGAGTCTGGAGAATGACAGTGTATGACCATAACTTAATCAGACAGTGACTCAAATTGCACTTGCTGTCACAAATGTAGTTTCTTTGCTGGGACAAATCAACACGTTCTCTGGCACCTGATATAGTTATTGATCTGGTGAATGTTTGTTTTTTGTTGTTGTTTTGTTTTGTTTTTAGCTGACGGAATTAGCAGACAATGACTTTAAAACAGCTATTGTAATATGAGGAGAGAGATTGAAAACATATTTTTTTTAAAAAAAGGAAAAGAAGTTTCTAGAGGTGAAAAAGTATATATAAATGAAAACATTACTGGTTGAATTGTGTCCCCCAAAAAGATATGTCCTAACCTCCAGTACCTCAGAATGTGACTTAATTTGGAAATAAGGTCATTGCACATGTAATTAGTTAAGATGAGATTATACTGGAGTAGAATGGGACCTGAATCCAGTATGACTGGTGTTCTTATAAAAAGAGGCAAGAGACATGCAGGGAGAAGATGGCCATGGGACAATGAAGTCAGGGATTGGTGAATGCATCTACAAGATAAGGAATTCCAAGGATTGTCAGCAAATACAAGAAGTAGAAAGGACAGCAAAAAATTCTCCCCAACAGATTTCAGTGGAGTATAGCCCTCTTGACACCTTGATTTCAGATTTCCAGCTTCCAGAACTGTAAGACAATAAATGTCTGTTTTTTTTAAGCCATCCAGCTTGTGGTACTTTGGTACGGCAGCTGCAGAAAACTAACACAACTGGATAACCAGATTGTAATTGTATAATTATAATCATAACTGTGTCAGATTATCAACTGGAAAATAGAAACTATCTAAACCTAAGCAAAATGGAGAAAAAAGACTGAAAAAATTAATTAAGCCTCACTATGTGAGACTGTATCAAGTGATTAAACATATGTGTAGTTAGAGTCCCAGAAGGAGAAAAGTGAAAGGGGAAAAAAAATATTTGAAGAAATAATGGCCAAAATTTTTCCAAATTTATTGTGAACTATAAACCCACATATCCAAGAAGCTGAACAAGCCCAAACAAGATAAACATAAGGAAAACCACACCAACACATATCATCATCAAATTGTTGAAAACCAGTGATAAAGAGAAAAATGTTGAAAGGAGCCAGAGGGAGTGAAAGAAAAACAGAGAAACATTACACATAGAGGAACAAAGATACTAGTTCATGCTGGCTTCCCATTTTAAAAAAATGTAAGCCTGTGGACAATGGAATGATTAGTTTAAAAAAAAAAAATCTCAAGAACAAAAAAAAGTCAACTCTATATCCTGCAAAACTATCCATTAAAAATGAGGGAAAGAGTTTTACAACAAATCTGAGAGAATTTGTCACCAGCAGACCTGCATCATAAGAAATATTAAAAGGAGTTTTTTAGGCTAAATGAAAATGAAATCATATGGAAATTCAAATTTACAAAGAGGAAAACAAAAGAGAAGCAAAATTGTAAACATTTGAGTGGATATAAAACGTATTTCTCACTTTTCATTTCCTAGACACTAATTGAAAGTTTGAAGTGAAAAGTGTTAGCAATGTATTAGGGAATTATAGATAGAAGAAAAATGTGTGACAACAATACCATTAAAAATGGGAGAAATGGAAGTATACTCTTTCAAGATTCCTAAATTATATATGAAGTGGTATAATATTCTTTGAAGATAGACTGTAGTAAGTTAAAGAGGCATATTTTAAACCCTTGAGGAATCACTGAAAAATAAAGCAAAGAGGAATAGCCAAAACAGCAATAAAAGAGATAAAAAAGAATACAAAAAAATTCAATTAATCTAAAAGAAGGCAAGAAAAGATGAAAAAAGAAGCTAACAGAAAAAAGATAGCAAGATGATGGATTTAAACCTAACCAAACTGTTAATTATTTTAAATGTAAATATACTAAAATTACCAATTGAAAGGCAGTGGTTTTTAAACTAAAAAAGTAAGACCCAACTATATGCTGTCTATAAGAAACTCACTTGAAATGTAAAGACACAGGAAGATTTAAAGTACAGGATGTTAAAAGATGTACCACAGAAACACTACTATAAGAAAGCTGTAGTGTTTGTATCAGATATTTCTGGTAAGAAATATTACCAGAGACAAAGACAGACATTTTGTGATAATAAAATCTTTATGAATAAAATCTTTATGAATCAATTCATAAAGAAAGACCAACAGAGGTTGGCCCCATGGCCAAGTGGTTAAGTGCATGCACTCTGCTTCAGCAGCCCAGGGTTTTGCCAGTTCAGATCGTGGGCACAGACCTAGCACCTCTCATCAGGTCATGCTGAGGCAGCACCACACGTAGCACAACTAGAAGGACCCACAACTAGAGAATAAAACTATGTACTGGGGGGCTTTGGGGAAAAGAAGAAGAAAAACCTGAAGATTGGCAACAGATGTTAGCTCAGGTGCCAATCTTTTTTACAAAGAAAAAGAAAAGAAAACTCAACATTCCTAATGTGTGTAACTGATTTCAGAACTTTAAAATACATGAAACAAAACCTCACAACTGAAATAGACGAATCAACAATTATAGCTGGGAATTTCAACACTCCTCTCTCAGCAGTTGATAGAACAGGCAGACAGAAAATCAGTATGGATATAGAAAACCTGAACAACACAATCAACCAATTTGCCTTAATTAACAAATAAAGCACGACATCCAACAGTGGCAGAATGCATACTCACAGCAAGTGGACATGGAATAATCAGTAAGATAGACCATATAGCGTCATTAATCAAGTTTCAATATAATTAAAATTATTGAAATCATGTGTTCTTTGACCACAATGAAATAAATTAAAAATCAATAACAGGAAGAATAGTTTCATATTTATTAGAGAAATTGAATTTGAAATTAAAAACCTTTCAACAAAGGAAATTCCAAGCCCAATTTGTTTCGGTGGTGAATTCTATCAAATGTTTAAGGGAGAAACAATAACAATCCTATAGAAACTATTTTAGAAAATAGAGGAGGAGGGAACACCTTTCTACATATTGTATGAGACCAGAATTCTCTGATAACAAAACCAAAGTTATTATAAGAAAAGCAATTAAAGTCTGCTATTCCTCATGAAAATAAAGAAAAAGTTTATCATCAAGTATTAATAAATATAATCCAGCAATATTAAAAAAAGGAAAATGCATCATGACTCATGGGGTATATCTCAAGAATGCAAAGTTGGTTTAGGATTTTTTTTTTTAGGAAGATTAGCCCTGAGCTCTGCCACCAATCCTCCTCTTTTTGCTGAGGAAGACTGGCCCTGAACTAACATCTGTGCCCATCTTCCTCTACTTTATAAGTGGGATGTCTACCACAGCATGGCTTGCGAAGCGGTGCCATGTCCGCACCCGGGATCCGAACTGATGAACCCCAGGCTGCCAAAGCAGAATGTGTCAACTTAACCACTGTGCCACCGGGCCGGCCCCAAAGTTGGTTTAACTTTGAAAATCGATCAATGTAATTTACCATATTAACAGAATAATGGACATATAGAGGAACATTTTTAAAAAAATTCCATCTCCATTCATGATAATGACTCTCAGGAAGTTAGGAGTAAAAGCCAACTTCTTCCATCTGACAGAGGGCATCTACACAAAACCTACTACTGAGATCATAACAATGGTAAAAGAATAAATGTTTTCCTCCATCAGGAACAAGACAAGAATGTACATTCTCACCATTTCTGTTCAGCACTGTATTGGAGAGCCTAGCCACACAATAAAGCATGAAAAATGAATAGAAGTCATAAACAATGGAAAAGGAATAAAATAAAAATTCTTTATTTGAATGACTGTGTATGTAGAAATCATAAGTAATTAAAATAAAGTTACAAGTGATTTTAGGAAGATTTCAGTAAGAAAAATCAATATACAAAAATTATTTGTATTTCTTAATACTAGTAGTAAGCAAACTAATTAAATATGGAATTAAAATAGCATTATTATTTACTCTAGTATCCAAGACATTAAATACTTAGGATATATTTTAAAAAGTGTATAGATTTATTGCACACTGAAAACTGCAAAAACAATGTTGAGAGAAGTTAAAAGAGACCTAAATAAATGAAGAGATATGTTCATGAATTGGAAGACTAAATATCGTTGTCATTCTGCCCAAATGAATTTTTCAGATACAATGTAATCCAGTCAAAATTCCTGATGGAAGACTTCAATTTTTTTGCAGATATTAACAATCTGGCTCTAAAATTTATAAGAAATTCAAAAGAACCTAGTATCAGCCAAAGCAATTTTGAAAAAGGAGAACAAAGTTGTATGACTCACTCTTATAAAGCTAAAATAATCAAGAAAGTGTGGTATTGGCATATGGTTAGACATATAGATAGATCAATGAGACAGAATAAAAAGTCCAGAAATGGATCCAAATACATATGGTCAATTGATTTTTCACAAAGTTATCAAAGTAATTCAACAGAGGAAGAATATTCTCTTCATCTCTTGCTTTCGTCATATACAAAATTAACTCAAAATAAATCACAGACTAAATTATAAAGGCCAAAACTAAGAAAGTTCTAAAAGAAGTGATAAAAAAATCTTTGCAACCTTAGAGTAGGCAAAGATTTCTCAGAGAAGTCACACTAATCATAGAAAAATTGTACTTCATCAAATTTAAAAACTTGTCTTTGAAAGACACCATTAAGCAATTGCAAAGACAAGCCACATACCAGGAGAAAATACTCGCAGTACAAAAGACTTATGTCCAAAATATACAAGGAATTCTTGCAACTCAAAATAAGGCAACCAATCTAACTTTTTTAAATAGCCAAAAGATTTAGGAAAAAAATGCATGACATTAGAAGTTACATAGAGAGGTGTCAAGATGGTGGTATAAGCAGACTCTGAACTCACCTCCTCCCATGGACACAACCAATTTACAACTACTTTGGGAACAATTAGCCCTGAGAGAGAACTGAAAACTGGATAAAAAGAACTTCTGCAACAAGGGACAGTCCTGACGGGGTGGAAGAGGCAGAAATTCCATTCTGGACACAAAACAAAGCCACCTTCACAGGCTGCACAGTTCTTGGCTGCCAGCAGCAATCCTACGGTACACAGCCTTCCTTGGAGGAGTTGGGGCCTGAGTGGGAGAGCGTTATCCCTATAAGCATCCTTTGGACTCAGCACAACCAACGTGAGTGTCATAATATCTGGCTTTGCTGGCTACTAACAACAAAAGGGAATACTTCCAGAAAAGCTATTAGACATAAGGGAAAGAAAAGCCAGATCTTAACAGGCCCACACACAAATTCACCCATTTCAGAAAGAAATCTAAAATCACCAGAAAGAAACGTGCACAGTCCTTTGGTGAAAAGAGACTCACCTGATAGGCTCTGGGTGCATCTCGGTGAGAGGTGAGGCCTCTCCAGGGACTGAGACTTTGGTGACAACCATTATTGGGGCCTAGTACAGGTGTGCTGACACAGACACTGGTGGATGCCATTGGAGTTCTTCCTCTGACCTGTTAGCCCAGGGTCTGCCCCACCTACTAAAGCATCCATTTAATCCAGCTCAGCCAGGGCAGGCAGCCTACTCTAGGGACTGGCCCCACCCAACAGCAAACCCTCAGGCAACTTGTGGGCCTGTATAAGCTGGGTACCTGGATCCTCTGAAGCTGGGTGAGTGGGTCCACCTCTGGGGGGCAGTATGTGTGTGAGGAGTGTGTAGAGTGTGTGGGGCCTCTGTAGTGGTAAGACTTGGTCCGCTTCAGGGAGTTAGGGCACGCAGATGGGACAGGACTGTGTTAAAGGTATGTGTGGCCCTGTTGGCTCTGCAGCTTGTCGGCTGCAGAATACTTGTGCTGCTCTAACAGCCACATAGGGGATCGGCCCCATCTTCCAAAGCCTGAAACAATTGGGTGCTGCCCTGCCTGGGGCCACTCAGTTGCAATCCTGAGAAAGCTAACAAGAGGCTTGCAGGCCAGAGGCCTACAGCAATTGTAAGCCCCTGAGCCTAGCATCCAGCCATGCTGTAGGCCTACTTACTTAACAGAAAAACTACAACAGGAATGTGCTAGTAGACCTTGCAGCCAACTATGCTGGGGCTCCCCAAACCTGATAAAGTGACTAAAGGGTTCATAGCAGTCACATACAGCTGAGCTATACAACCAGCTGGACAGGGGGACAGGCTACCCTCCTGGGCACCTGCAGCAAGAGCAACCCTGCCAAAACAGAAGGATAAACGTAGCCCACACAGGGGTCACTCCTGGGAGATTTGTAACTGGTGATGAGAGAGAAGTACACTGCTGGGCCTCATAAGGCCACCTCTCCAAGATGAGATGATGTAGCTGACTCACCTAATACATAGATATAAGCACAGAGAAACAAGCAAAATTAGGAGGCATAGGAATATATTCCAAGTAAGGGAACAGGATAAAACCCCAGTAAAAGAACTAAATGAAGCAGAAATAAACAATCTACCTGACAAAGAGTTCAAACAAAAAGTGATAAGAATGCTCACTGATCTTGGGAGAAGAATGGATGAACTCAGTGAGAATGTCAACACAGAATTGGAGAATGTAAAAAAGAACCAATCAGAAATGAATAATACAATACTGGAAATGAAAAATTCACTAGAGGGACTCAATAGCAGAGTAAATGATACAGAAGAACAGATCAGCGAGCTGGATGAAAGACTAAAGGAAATCACCCAAGCTGAACAGATAAAAGAAAAAAGAATTAAAAAGAATGAGAACAGTCTAAGGGACCTCTGGGACAACATCAAGCACAGTAACATTCATGTTATAGGTGTCCCAGAAGAAGAAGAGAGAGACAAAGGGGCAGAGAAACTATTAGAAGAAATAATAGCTGAAAGCTTTCCTAACCTAAGGAAGAAAACAGATATTTAAGTACAGGAAGTACAGAGAGCACCAAACAAGATAAACCCAAAGAGGCCTACCTCAAGATGCGTTATAATTAAAATATCAAGAATTAAAGAGAGAATCCTAAAAGCCACAAGAGAAAGGCAACAAGTAACATACAGAGGAAACCCCACAAGGCTATCAGCTGACTTCTCAGCAGAAACCTTACAGGCTAGAAGGTAGTGGCACAATATATTTAAAGCACTGAAAGGAAAAAACCTACAGCCAAGAATACTCTACCTGATAAGGTCATTGCTTGGAATGGAAGGAGAGATAAAGTGTTTCCCAGACAAGCAAAAATTAAGGAAGTTTATCACCAAGAAACCAGTCTTACAAGAAATGCTAAAGGGACTTATGCAAGTGGGAAAGAGAAGACCACAAATAGGAATAAGAAAATTATTAAAAAAATAAAATAAAATCACTGGTAAAGGCAAAAATACAATAAACATAGCAGATCAACCACATATGAAGGTCAAAAGACAAAAGTACTAAAACTACCTACTTCCATGATAAGAAGGTAATGTGTAAACATACACACACACCAAAGAGGTCAGATATGATATCAAAAACATAAAATGTGGGAGGAGGGGAGTAAAAGAGTAGAGCTTTTAGGAAGAGGTCAAACTAAAGAGACTATCAACTTAATATAGATTGCTATATATGTAAATTATTATATATGAACTTCATGGTAATCAGAAACCAGAAACCTATAATAAATACAGAAAAAATTAAGAAAAAGGAACCCAAACATAATACTAAAGACAGTCATCAAGCCACAAGGGAAGAGAGCAAGAGAAGAAGAAAGGAACAGAGAAGAACTATTAAAATACCCAGAAAAAAGTAACAAAATGGCAATAAGTACATTCTTATAAATAACTACTTTAAATGTCAATGCACTGAATGCTCCAATCGAAAGGCATCGGGTGGCCAATTGGATAAAAAACAAGACCCATATGTATGCTGCATACAAGACACACACATCAGACCTAAAGGCACTCACAAACTGAAAGTGAAGGGATGGAAAAAGATACTCCATGCAAATGGCAACAAAAAGAAAGCTGGGATAACAATACTTACATCAGACAAAATAGACTTTAAAACAAAAACTCTAACAAGAGACAAAGAAGAGTAATACATAATGATATAGGGAACAATCCAACAAGAGGATATAACACTTGAATATCTATGCACCCAACATAGGAAAATTTAAATATATAAAGCAATTATTAACAGACATAAAAGGAGAAATAGACAGTAACACAATAATAGTAGGGGACCTTAACGCTCCACTTAACAACAATGGATAGATCATCCAAACAGAAGATCAATAAGGAAACATTAGACCAGATGGACTTAGTAGATATATATAGAACAGTCCATCCAAAAACCACAGAATACACATTCTTTTCGAATGCACGTGGAAATTCTCCAGGATAGATCACATATTAGGCCACAAAACAAGTTTCAATAAATTTAAGAAGATTGAAATAATACCAAGCATCTTTTCTGACTGCAAAGGTATGGAACTAGAAATCAACTACAGGAAAAAAATCAGAAAATCCACAAATATGTGGAGATTAAACAAAATGCTACTGAACAACAATTGGATCAATGAGGAAATCAAAGGAGAAATAAAAAAATACCTGGAGACAAATTAAAATGAAAATAGGACATGCCAAAATTTATGGGATACAGCAAAAGTGGTTCTAAGAGGGAAATTTATAGCAATATAGACCTACCTCAACAAACAAGAAAATCTCAAACAATCCAACAGTGCATCTAAATAAACTGGAAAAAGAAGAACAAAGAAAACTCAAAATCAGTAAATGAAAGGAAATAATAAAAATCAGAGCAGAAATAAATGAAATAGAGACTAAAAAACAATAGAAAAGATCAATAAAACCAAGAGTAGTTTCTTCGAAAAGATAAACAAAATTGACAAACCCTTAGCTAAACTCACCAAAAAAAAAAAGAGAGAAGGCTCAAATAAATAAAATCAGAAATGAATGAGGAGAAATTACAATGGACCCTTCAGAACTACAAAAGATTATAAGAGAATACTATGAAAAGCTATATGCCAAGAAACTGGGTAATCTAGAAGAAATGTATAAATTCTTAGAATCATACAACCTTCCAAAACGGAATCAAGAAGAAATAGAGAATTTGAATAGACAAATCACCAGTAAGGAGATTGAAACAGTAATCAAAAACATCCCCAAAAATAAGAGTCCAGGACCAGACGGCTTCCCTGGTAAATTCTACCAAACATTCAAAGACTTAAGACCTATCCTTCTCAAACCATTCTAAAAAATTGAAGAGCAGAGGAAGCTCCCTAACTCATTCCATGAAGCCAACATTACCCTGATACCAAAACCAGACAAGAACAATACAGAAAAAAAAATTACAGGCCAATATCACTGATGAACATCAATGTAAAAGTCCTTAACAAAATTCTAGCAAATTGAATACAACAATATATTTAAAAGATCATACACCATGATCAAGTGAGATTTATTCCGGGGATGCAGGGATGGCTCAACATCCACAAATCAATCAACGTGATACACCACATTAACAAAATGAAGAATAAGAATCACATGATCATCTCAGTAGATGAGAGAAAGCATTTGACAAGATCCAACAGCCATTTATGATAAAAACTCTGAATACAATAGGTATAGAAGGAAAGTACCGCAACATAATAAAGGCCATATATGACAAACCCACAGCTAATATCATTCTTAATGGAGAAAAACTGAAAGCTATCCCTCTAAGAACAGGAACCAGACAAGGATACCCATCTTCCCCACTCTTATTTAACATAATATTGGAAGTCTTAGCCAGAGCAATTAGGAAGGAAAAGAAATAAAAGGGATCCAAATTGGAAAGGAAGAAGTGAAACTGTGACTATTTGCGGATGATGTGATTTTATCTTTAGAAAACCCTCAAGAATCCACCAAAAAACTTTTAGAAATAGCAAACGAATACAGTAAATTTGCAGGATACAAAATCAACATACAAAAATCAGTTGCTTTTCTATATACTAACAACAAAGTAGCAGAAAGAGAAATCAAGAATACGATCCCATTTACGGTAGCAACAAAAAGAAAAAAATACCTAGGAATAAATTTAATCAAGAGGTAAAAGATCTGTACACTGAAAACTATAAAGCATTGTTGAAAGAAATTGAAGATGACACAAAGAAATGGAGAGATGTTCTGTGCTCTTGGACTGGAAGAATTAATATAGTTAAAATGGCCATACTTCCTAAAGCAATCTATAGATTCAAGGCAATCCCTACCAAAGTTCCAACAACATTTTTCACAGAAATAGAACAAGGAATCCTAAAGTTTCTATGAAACAACAAAAGATCCCGAATAGCCACAGGAATCCTGAGAAAAGCAGACGAAGCTGGAGGTCTCACACTCCCTGATTTCAAAATATACTACAAAGCTATAGTAACCCAAAACAGCATGGTACTGCCACAAAAACAGACACACCGATCAATGGAACAGAATCGAGAGCCCAGAAATAAACCCACACATGTATGGACAGCTAATTTTTGACAAGGGAGCCAAGAACACACAATGGAGAAAGGAGAGTCTCTTCAATAAGTGGTATTGGGAAAACTGGACAGCCACATGCAAAAGAATGAAAACAGACCATTATCTTACACCATACACAAAATTTAACTAAAATGGATTAAAGACTTGTATGTAAGATCTGAAACCATGAAAATTCTAGAAGAAAACACAGGCAGTATGCTCTTTGATATCAGTCTTAGCAGCATATTTTCAAGTACCATCTCTGACCTGGCAAGGGAAACAAAGAAAAAATGAACAAATGGGACTATATCAAACTAAAAAGCTTCTGCACAGCAAAGGAAACCATCAACAAAACAAAAAGAACCTAACAACTGGGAGAAGATATTTGCAAACCATATATCAGATAAGGGGTGAATATCCAAAATATACAAAGAACCCATACATCTCAACAACAAAAAAACTAACAACCAAATTAAAAAATGGGGAAAAGATCTGAACAGACATTTCTTCAAAGAAGATATACAGATGGCCAACAGGCACATGAAAGGATGTTCAACATCATTAATCATCAGGGAAATGCAAATCAAACTACAGTAAGATATCACTTCAATCCCATCAGAATGGTTATAATTAACAAGACAGAAAACAAGTGTTGGAGAGGAGGTGGAGAGAAGGGGACCCTCATACACTGCTGGTGGGAGTGCAAACTGGTGCAGCCACTATGGAAAACAGTATGGAGATTCCTCAAAATTTATGAATAGATCTACCATATGATCCAGCTATTCCACTGTTGGGTATTTTTTCAAAGAACATAAAAACACAGATGTGTAAAGATACATGCACCACTACGTTCATTGCAGCATTATTCACAGTAGCCAAGACTTGGAAGCAACCTAGATGCCCATCAAGGGATGAAGGGATGAATAAGATTTGATATATATACACAATGGAATACTACTCAGCCAGAAGAAAGGATGAAATCCGGCCATTTGTGACAACATGGATGGACCTTGAGGGTATTATGCTAAGTGAAATAAATCAGAGGGAGAAAGTCAAATACTGTATGATCTCACTCATAAGTAGATGAAAACAACAAGGAACAATCACATAGAGACAGAGAGATTGGATTGGTGGTTACCAGAGGGGAAGGGGGGAGGGAGGAGGGCAAAAAGGGTGTTAAGGCACATGTGTGTGGTGATAAATTGTAGTTAGTCTTTGTGTGGTGAACATGACATAATCTACACAGGAATTGAAACATAATGATGTACACCTAAAATTTACATAATGTTATAAACCAATGTTACTGCAATAAATAAACAAAAAGAAATTACATAAATGGCCAATAAGTACGTGAAAAGATACTTAATGTCTTTAGTTAGTAGGAAAATAAAAATGAAAGCAACCAGAAACTATTTTATATTTACTGATGCTAAAATTAAAGAGACCAGCAACAACAAATTTGTGATAGGAAATGGAGCAACTGAAACTCATCTTTTGCTGATGGAAATATAAAATTACACAATCACTTCAGAGATATGTTTGCAGTTTCTTGCAAAGTTAAACATACACTTTTCATAGTACCCAGTCATTTCACCTAAGTGTTTACTTACAAAAAACTTGTACACAAATGTTCATAGAAGCTTTATTCATAATATCCAAAACCTTGAATCCCAAATATTCATCAAATGCTGAATGAATAAACTAATTGTGGTGGTACATCCATGTGATAGAATACCACTCAGCAATAAAAAGGAACAAACTATTGATACAAGCAACAACGTGGAAGAATTCGAAAAACCTTATGAAGAGTGAAAGAAGCCAGTTACAAAAGAGGGCCTAATGAGTGATTCCATATATGTGACATTCTAAAACAGGGAAAAGTAATTTATAGTAATTGAAAGATTACAGTTACCTGGGCCCCGGGGAGGACAATTATTAGCCATAAAGGGACAAAAGGGAACTTTTAGGGTGATGGAAGTCTTCTATACCTTGATTGTGGAGGTAGTTATTCAGGTGTATACATTTGTCAAAACTCACAAAACTGAACACTAAAATGTGTATATTTTATTGTACTTCGATAAAGCTGCTTTTAAAAAACATCTGAACCTACTATCTCAGTGAAAGTTTTAGAGGTCCAAGGTGAAGTACAAGCTGCTCTCTTTGGCTCTTCTTATCACTGAGAAAGAGGTCCAGTGGCCTGCCAGCGCGTCAAGATTGGTTAGTGACTTAACTCCCTAACTCTCCAAGTCTCCCTTCTGGATCTTAACTTTCCCAGCTCCTCTCACAGTTGTGTAAAGTCTGATGTCTACAATAAATCCCTTATTTCATAATACTCACAGTTGCTCTGCTTTTCCAAATGGTTTCCCAGGCAGAAACAATGACTGTGTTACACATGGGAAAATACACAAAAGAATCAATGAGCTAGTCATTTGTGCTTCCAGGAACTAAACATCAAAACTCACAACTATGGTCTAGGAAGCCTTCAATTACCCACTGCAGTAGTTTTCTACTGCTGTGTACCAAGTTGCCGTAAACCTAGTGGCTTAAACCAACACAATTTATTATCTCACAGCCTCTGTGGGGCAGGAGTGTGGCACATTTTAGCTGGGTCTTCTGCTCAGAGTCTCATAAGGCTGAATCAAACTGTCAGCTGGGACCGTGATCTCATCTAAAGCTCAGGGGCCTGTCTGAGCTCACTGGCCGAATTCAATTCCTTGCAGTTGTAGGACTGAGGTCCCCTCTTTCTTGCTGGCTGTCTGCCTGGGGGATCCTCTCAGATCCTAAAGGACACCCTCACTTTCCTGTCACATATCCCTCTCTACAACATGGCAATTTTCTTCTTCAAGGCCAGCAGGAAAGCATTTCTCTTGCTTGAAATCTCTCAAGTGAGTCTATTAAGAAGACTTAACTAATGTTATCACAAGAATGACTATCCCATTACTTTTCATGTGCTACAGCCTAATCAAGGGAGTGACCATCCCACCATATTCACAGGTTCTGCCCACACTCACTCTATTTTCTCAGCATTTAGTCAACCAGGGAATAACACAAACGATATGGGCCTTGGAAGGTGGATGGAATTTGGATAGATGAAGACGAAAGGGAAAAGAATTTCAAGCAAGGGAATAATGTAAGATTTTAGATGTATGTTGTAGGGCTGAGAAAAGGATGGCATTGCCATATTAAAGCTACAAGCCAAATGAAATAGGGCATCTGTGCTAGAGATCATGGGCAGCAGAATAACTGGAGAATAGAGTCAGATCCTGAGAGTTTTACCACTAGATTAATAAATGTAGACTTCAACAGAAAAGCAGAAGGGAAATAGTATATGGATTTTTATTAGGAGAATGACACAACAAAAGGTATACTTTAGGACAATAAGACAAGTGAATAACATTCAGGAATCATTACTATGGCTAGACACCATCTGATTCAGATGTGAGGTGGTAGGCCCTCGGTTAACTGTGGGAGTAGACAGGAAAGAAGAAATTTGAAAGACTGTTAAAGGAAAATCTGTGTCATTTTTGTCCCTTCTATATATGGTCTTTCCTAACCCATGTTATCCTTGAGTTTGTAATGCTGCTTACATCCACTTTTAGTTCTATATCTTAAGGACGAATATCTGCTCATGCCATTGAGTTGGATAATTAATAATAAAAATGCCTACCATTTATTGAACACCATTTAATTTTCACAACAACCTCATGAGGTAGGTATCATTTTTATCTCCATTGCACTGATGAGAAGCAGAAGGGTAGAGAGGCTGACCAACTCACACAGCTGGTCAGTGTCAAAGTTCTAAATTGAATTCAGGCTTTTCTCCATGCTACACCCCATGATGTAATGCCTCCATAAACTATTAAGTCTGCTAAGTTTGTGTATGCAGGGTAATTTAAATATTGGTTTCACTTATGACAGCTACAATTTAATATTTCTCTGTCTCGAGAAGGAGTCTGATCCATACAACGCCATCCAGAGGAGGATCAAAAGCATAAAACTGTATCAACTTACTACATTGAGATAGAGAATGGAGCTAATTATCCTTATGATTTAAACCTACAATATCCTAATTATGTTACAGAAGTTTATGAGATGATGTTCATAAAACACCAAACAGGATGCCTGGCCCGTGGCAATCACTCAATAAATATCAGTTCCCCTTCCACTTTTTCCTGTTTTAAATTCTCTTCTACTAGTTACTCCTCTCCTACATTAATAAATTTTACAGGGACCAGTTAGTTTGATGATGTTTTCAGGAGGACTATACATTATTTGGGGAGAAGGGAGAAAGAGTGAGTCCACCAAATTCAAATACCCCCAAGAAACTACAGGAAAGGAATCACAAGGAGATTGCACATTTTTCAGGAAAGAGGGGTGAATTGACAGAGATGAGGTTTGGGGAAACAGAAAGTTTATGGCAAGAAAGGGAAATGCTTGGGCTCACCATCAATAACCTTTCATGATGACCTTAGAGTATGAAACACTCTGTGGTTTGATTTACCCAGATAATTACATTGGTTCTGCGTTTGGGGTACCAGACGACAAAAAGTTGTGGTTGTGCTGCAGACTGAACTGCCCTTTGGAAATTGACTTTTCCCCCCGAATGAACTTCACAAAAGCTGTCATCCCCAACCACAGCTGGAGGAGACCCCTCTCCTCTCCTGTTAGCTAACAAGTACAGACTTAGCCTCTGGACCACATAAATCCATGCATGTAACAGTTTATCTCCAAACATCCAGCACGTCTGTTCCATCAATTCAAAGCATTAGGCACATGAGCCATTAGAAAGTTCAGCATGATGAGTTGCCACCATGCATTTTCATATCCACTTTTAACATCTGCATTGTTTCAACTAAGACCTCTGGTTATTAGTTTATTAAAAGAAGAGGGGGAAAAAAGAAGAGAAACTTGCCTCTCAGACAGGTTAATACAAGCTCTTCCTCAGCTCTCTATTCTTGACTTAAGGAACATTCTCAGAGTGAGAGCAAAGAAGTTTTGGGTTGTATGGAAAATTTGACTCAAACCAAGAACCCAGCCAATACCACAAAATGGATTGAAGTCAAATCAGATAAATAGAAAAAGAAAAGAATACAAAACATTTTTGAAAGACAGTATCAAAAAGGTTAAACAGCTTAACAAGAACCTAATTCAAAACGCACAGACCACAGGTTAACTGCATCCTAACCAGGTGCTTTTAGTATTCATGAAAGGATGTTTCCTTCCCTATGCACATAGAAATGGAATTCAATGTTCACAAACGTATACATTCCTCTTGGGTTTGGTTTCTCTAACTACCAAAAATAATGTTTGAGAAATCACCCAAACCTTGCAGTGTATTATTCATGTAACCTAGATAGATCGAAAACAAAATGGACACGATTCCAGTGCCAGTTAGCATGTGAAAATATCCGGCAACAGTCTGTTTTCACTTCTTTGATAAACTGTATTGTCTTTTTGTTATAATGGAAAGGGATGAGTAAGACTTACCAAATAAACAGCAGCTTCCTTAGAGAAATTGACCCTTGTATTTTATAAAAACCAGGAAATCAATCCTGAATAGAATATGGGGGTCTTTGACAGACTAATGGAGAGCCACCTTCAAGGTCTATAACCGTGAAAAGATCTGGGTCAGGTGAGGACTTGGCCTAGTGATACATTTCGATAGTTTCTATTTTAAGTACCCCCAAATTTAGATGCTTATACACAGCTTATCCAGTTTTTTCTGAAACTCTCTAGTCTGCAAAATTGTGTTCTTCCAGGACTTTTTGCCTGTGTTTGGCCTGGAAATGAAAATATTTATAATAACATATCTTGAAATGCAGAGGTGAGCCCAAAGGAAAAGTAATTAAAAAATAGTGAACCAGACACTTTCAAACCTCAAAAAATGTTTGGTTTAGTGAGTTCTTTGGGTGAAGGCTTAAAGGGTGGGGGCAAGATACATTTTGAGAAGTCCAAATAAGTTTTCCTTATCCTTTGCTGAAGCAAGTTTGGTGTTTTCCAAGCAAAATTTTTATTGTATATTGAATAAGTAAAGGAAAGGGAAAGAGATAAGAGTGAACACAGTTTAGAATTTAACTTTTTTAGGGGAAGCTTAAAGCACTTAAGAAGTAGAATCTAGACATTTTCAAATACACGTCAGCTCTTGTACTGTCTGAGATTACATCACCTGTTTGATTTAAGACCAAGATCTGAATTACCGAACTATTGCCCTTTTAAGCAAAGTCCGCATTAGAATCAGCTTTTCTCTACTGCTCTATGAGCAACCCGCTTTCTTGACCACTAATGTCTGGTCTGAACTCCTGGAATCAACATCCCAATACATTAATCCGGAAAACCTGTAATTGATGCCAACACAGGGTTATCATTAGGTGATAAGCCTTCAACTTAATTTTCTTCCGTCAGTCACAATGAGGAAGTTCTTGCTTCCGAGATAATTAAAGGTCGGCAGATTGATAAGTAGGTTTGCTTTGCCACTTTTTTCTTCATATGGTTTCTTTTCAGTTTCTCTTCCCTTAATAACTGGCTTAACACCTTCATATAAAAAAGGTCAAATAAGCTCCACACAAAGTACTCATAATAGCTGGCAGCCTATCCACTGTTATTAGCCCTCATTTAGCTAAGCAGAGGTGTCAGAGCATGTAGGAACAAAGAGACAATACTGCATTTCTGGGAGCACACCTGTGAGAGAGAAAAGAAGGAAAGAGGGGGACTGAAAGATGAGGCATCATGGGAGACATACTGTCCGGAAACATTGGCATGATTCATTTGGAAGGAGGCAGGAAGCCTCCTTGCAATCCCATGAGATTATCCTGAAGAAATGAATGCTTTGGTGGAGGTAAAACCATGCAGTTATAGGGGGCGGTGGAGGGGGTGAGTGGCAGGTCTAGAAACATGTGAAGGACAGACCAGGACATGGCTTCTCCATTCACTCTTCTTTCTCAGGATCAAAGTCAATTCACCACTGCCAAGTAAAACGTATCATAGTCCAATTAATTTTTAAGGACCAGTATGAATGCAAAAACCATAATCATTTGAAATGTATAGACATATTCTAGTTACCTACAGATCTTTATTACATAATTCTGTGTTGAACTGTGAGACTGCTGATATTGGACCATTTCTGACCTACAAAAAAGGCCATCGCACATGGTTCTTTCTAAGTTTATAAATAGAATGGTGTAAAGAATTTCTCTGGACTTGAAAATCAGTCTAATCCTGTGGATTTTTCAGATTCAGTGCATTTAAAAGCCAAACACTAACTTATTTGTGTTTCTCCTTTTCCTAGAGTATCTCTATCTCTTGCCCATTTTCATGGATATCGAGTGTTTCATAGATCTGGCCCCATGCCAAGTTATGGGAAGCTTTAACTCTCAACTTAGTATGAAATCAAGGATGCAATTTCTGGTCAAACCAGTAAACTCTGCACAGGAAATACTCCTTGTTCTGTGACCCTATCCTATATATCTTGTCCTAAACAATTTGCCAGCAAATGTTTCTTCCTAAGAAAGACTGGGGGAAAAAACTGTTCAGCTCTGAAAAAGCAATTACTAGTATCCTCCTGATTGATGTTAGAGAAGTTTGATTTATTCAGCAACATCTTCTTATCAAGCAACAGAGAGAATAGTACCGGTCACAGAGTCAGAAGATGTCATGGAAGCTCTCTGGGCCTCAGAGTCCTTATGAGTGGTTGGACCACATGGACAAAGAATTCCCTTTTTGCTCTAAATTCTGCTTTTTACTCTTGTGTTTATGACTATTCATGCTCATGGAATTGTTAAGGTGGCCTAATGAGTCAACATAAAGCTTCCTATAATCTGCCTAAATTTTCCCCAAACCTTTAAAAGCACACAAATATGAACCAATGAACCTAAATTATAGTATACTCTATATTTGCTGTGGGAAACTTCCTATTACCACCACCTTTATACAAATGATTGCTCGCCCTGTAAGTAGAAGACAAACCACTTAATAATTTCCAGGCCAGTGAACTTTCGCCCAGCTTCAAAATCAAGTTGTTATTCTCCTTTCAACAAAAGTTTAGGATATGTCAGGCCTAACAGGAATAAGCTGCCAGAAAGAAAGAAAAAGGCTAATGTCGTCAATATGCTAACAATGTCAGATCAAATGTTCCAAGTGTTTTATTTTCTACCATTTGCCTTCACATGAGTTCATCTCGATGAATATTAGTGTTTGGGTACCAGAGAGCTACCATAAAAGTGCTTATATTTGGGACTGCATGAAGATTTTTTTTAAGAATATAGAATTTCTTAGTAACTTTAAGGTAACATACTCAGGGAAGAAACTTCCAAATTTATGTATTGCAAATTGCCAAGAACTGGGATCAAGTCTTGATGCCTCCACTGATATGTTCTGGAACTGGAAACAAGTCAATTTCTCCCTTCCTCAAGGTCTTGAAATTAATATTTCATCTGGATCACCTATGTCATAGTCATCAAAGTTTCCCAAGAACAAAATGGAATTATATGGCATCTTAGATTCCTTCCAGAGGTGGTGTCACTGTTTCTTTCTCCTTAATTAGTTGATAATATTGCCAACTTTCCCCAAGGCATCATATTTATTCCAGCAAATTCTTATTTATAAAGCTCACATTACAATGATCCTGTACGCTTTATCTGGATTGGCAAATTTAAGCCCCCATCCAGTAATTTATGTTTTATTAAAACTGTTTCAGTTGAGGGAGCATATCTAAAAGTACTGCAACTAAATTCCTTGAAGGAAAACTGCAAATTAAAGGCTATATCAAATCCCATTTAGAAGAGTAAATAAGTGTGTGTGGATAAGCGAGTCTGTACATGGTTACACAAAGGCAGGGAGGTAAACATGATGTGAGTTAGGAATGCCGTCCACACCAGCGTGCTGATCCGGACAACTTTATTCCAGAAGAGTATGTTCTGTGATGGGCTCAAAGTGGCTCATGCAAAGCTCATGCCAACACGGGACTGATTGTTCCGTTTCCTATCTCAGTGATGACCTGTTATAATGAGGCAGAGAAGAGTATGTCTCACTCTCTGTTGGTTTGGAAGATGCATTTAGAGTAGATAAGAAGAGCCAGTACTGCAATCTGAAAGAACGGGGAAATCAGGTGGGCAAGCATTCTTAAAAAGGAAAAAGGATGACTGTGGCAAGGGAAAAAAAGGAATTCAGGGAGCATAAAGAGGGAAAGAGGAATACAAGGAAACTACATGTAAGTAAAAATGAGAAAGAAAAACAATTTATAAGGAAAGATGATACTGATACAGGGAAAGATTAATGAATGAAGAAAACTCTTCTCCCTTCTATGCCTGAAAATCAAACACTAATGTTGGCCAATATCTACAAGAATTCTAAAAACCTTGACAGTTTAAATTGGTTATTTCATTTAGTCATTTTTTTCACAGTATCAAAAAGCAACTAATTCCGACCTAACAGAGGATCTTACTGACACCAGAGTGAGTGTCTGGCTTAGTAGGTACTTTTACTCTTATCAGACATGAACATTATCCTAGATGAGCAATAGAGTGTCTTCTAGAAACTTCCACACCTGGGATCTCAGGAAGAAAGTGAGTCACTGTAACTCTCCGTGGTTTTGGCCTTGAATTCCAGCTTCTCCTTTGCCAAGAATGGTGGGACTGGATGCCCTAATTCAGGAATTATCTTCAGTCAGAATGCTTCCTTAATTAACAAACAAGTGTGGTGACCAAGAGCTAGCCTCTGCAGGCTACCAACTAAACAGTGTGATTTAAAGGCCAAAGAAAGTTCCAGCTGCCTAAAGTATTCCTTACTGGTTCTGCCATTATGCTTTAAGGCACTGACAGCAAGAATTTTTTTTTTTCTTTTTATTAAGATTATGATAGTTTACAACCTTGTGAAATTTCAGTTGTACATTATTGTTAGTCATGTTGTAGGTACACCACTTCACCCTTTGTGCTCTCCCCCCACCCCCCCGTTCCCCTAGTAACCACCAATCAGTTCTCTTTGTCTATATGTTAACTTCCAACTATGAGTGGAGTCATACAGAGTTCGTCTTTCTCTGTCTGGCTTATTTCACTTAACATAATACCCTCAAGGTCCATCCATGTTGTTATGAATGGGACTATTTTGTCCTTTTTTTATGGCTGAGTAGTATTCCATTGTATATATATACTATATCTTCTTTATCCAATCATCAGTTGCTGGGCACTTAGGTTGCTTCCACATCTTGGCTACGGTAAATAGCTGACAGCAAGAATTTTTTGTTGAAATAAGGCAAGAGAAAAGAAAACACATAAAGCCAATATTGCTCATTATCTCATTAGAACAGATTAGTTTAGCAGTTTAGATGGCAGTCACCTGGAAGAAGACTTTCCAGGGGCAAGACCCGAGCGGGATATGTTTAACTAGGAGAGAGACAATGGGAACATCCACACAGGGTTGCTACTAGAGAGGGCCGGCTTGTCGGGGAGGGGGAGTGCAGAGAGAGGCAGACAGTGGGAGAGTAGCAGCAAAGCAGTTGTAAGGAGAAGCAATGAGGGACTGAATGAAAGGCATTGATTGGTAGATGGTGTGTGGAGCGTGTGTGCGCATGAGTGTGTGTGACATGTATGTTCACGTGTGCCCTCACACCATGTGTAGTGCAACTAAGAATCTGTGCATTTGAGGGATGGAGAGAGAAGGAGATAACATATCCTGAGCCAAGACAAGGCTTTACTATGTTTTAAGAGTGCTCATAAGTCTCATCTTTTTATCCGCCACCAAAATACCAATTTCATCACAGTGCCAGTCTGTCTGTGTTCTGAGTAATGCTGCTTAATCCAGGTTGTTTGACAGCAAAACCTAGAGGCATTGTCCATCATCATCTCTTTGAGAGGTTGCTTTAACCAAATGGAGGTGCATATTGCTCTGTCAGTAAGCCACTTATTATGTTAAACAGGGTCAGCGGTTCACAATAAACCTCATAAATGATCATGGTCTGATTGAATATTTATAAGTCTTTGCTACCCCTTTTCTAGCAGTTGCATAGATATAATTATTCTCATTTTTGCAGAGTAAGAAATTAAGAGAAAAAACAACTTGCTCAGAACACCCAGGAAGTTTGGGTCTCAGGTAGAAATCAGGGCTCCCTACTCGGGACACCGAGTCCCACCTCCTACAGGGACCATAGTGGTGCTGAAGAGTTTTTAATTTGATCTGAACATCTTGAGCTCACTCAAATTTCATCAAAACAAGGATAATTATTAAGAGTTTATGTATAATTCTGTTTACTGACCCTGGAGTGGTGAGTTGAATCTTGTGTATTGCCAAGAACCAGTTGCCAGAGTTACCATTATACTAAAGAAAATATCATGCAAGAAGGAGAAGAAATGCCAACCACTGATCATTTGGACCTCAAAGAGATAGAGCTGCCCCTTCTCTCAAGTGTTTCCAAGAAGAGCAATTGCTTAAGGAGAAAACTCACGGAAACTAAGTCGGGAGCCTTTCCTTATTCATTCAGTGTAACAACTGAGAAGATGAGAATGTCTAGGTGGTTGCATTTACCAGATACTTAGGAATTTGTTCCAATTGGATTCAGATTCTAAATTATTTTTGGAATATACATCTCTCACGTGTCTAATTGCTAAAATCTTGACAAACGGGGCTGACCTTTAGTTAGAAAGAAAGCCAGGCTACTGTACCTACTGTGCTAGGTTTGCTTGATAGATAAACTTCTGCACTTTAAAGAAAGAGGTATCTTTAAATCATTTGGTCAATTAAAGAAGGAGAGTAAGACAATTAAGTCCACATAAGCCCATGGACTGTTTTGCAGCCTGCTGCTGTATTTCAGTATACTGATGGGAACAATTTCCTCTCTTTCTATAAGGAGTGCAGAAAATCTGATTATGGATTGGAGAGAAGGAAGAAATAGGAAATCAGAAAGACTAATGGAGATAAGGGAGCCAAAACGTCAGTGGTTGAAATATGTAGCAGGAATTTAGCAATGAGTAGAATTAGGGAAGCTAAGAGGACAAAAGTAGGGCCACCATACTTTTAAGAGTAATACAGAGATTTTTCAAATACATCAAGGTCAAGAAAGATGAAAGGCTGAAGAACTATTACAGATTAAAGGAGGCGAAAGAGACAACTAAATGCTAAGCGTGATCCTGTACTAGATTCTGTAAGGTGGAGAAAAAAATACTATAAAGGATACTATTGAGACAATAAAAAAAAATGGAACAGGAATAGCAGTTACCTAAAAGTTTAATATTAATGTTAATTTTCCTAAACCTGATAACTGTACTATGGTTATATATATTCTTGTTCTTATACACTGAAATATTTAGGCATCAAGAGGCACAAGACCTCCAACTTGCTTTCAAATAGTTTAGGAAAAAAACACAAATAGGTGTAAATAAAATTCTCTCTCTCTCTCTCTCTATATATATATACACACATATATATTTTTCTTCATATATATTTCTCTTCATATATATGTATAGAGAGATATTATGTATATACATATACATATATGCATGTAGAGAGAGACACAGACACACAGAATGATAAACCGAATAAGACAAAATATAAACAATCAGCAAATCTGGAGAAAGGGTATAAATGAGCTCCTTTTGCTATTTTTTTAATAACTTCTCTGTATTTTTGAAATTATAACAAAATAAAAAGTTAGCACAGAGTAAGAGAACTCACCAGTTTCTTAAATACACAGCCTATTGTATGCCGAAACACTCCTGAAGACCCTGACATCAAAGTTTCCATCCACCCATTAACAGGATACATAGTGAGAGAAGCAGGAAAGCAAGGAGTCTAGTGTATGCTCTTAAAGTTTCCTGTTGACTTTCAACAGCAATTGTGTGCCCTGTCCTCACTTGAAGTTGCCATTTCTATATCTTAAAAATCTTGAGATTCAAACAAAAATCCTTTGTTCCTAGTCCTAACCAGCTTGACTCAGAAGTATTGACAGCTGCTAAGGACCACAAAACAAATGCAAGGAGGAAGTGAGCCTAGTGCTCTTCAGGCGGCTATATGTACCCCAATTGTTGAAGAGGCCAGGAGAGTCCAACTTTCTAGCAGGCTATAGAAATTCTCATTCCTCAGTGGCACTGCAAGCCCTGATACTTTATGATTCTTCCCAGCAGTCTTGAAGGAGTCTCCTAAGCCCTTAGGGACATGATGTCTAATTACCTTTCAGAAAGCCGGTAATGGTATTTTGTGGTCATGGACAGATGACACACACAGGCACAGATACACATCCTTTCATGAAAGTGAGTTTCTGAGGCTGCATGACTCACTGTCTTTTATTCAGATAGGTAGCGTATTATGTTTGGCTGGGACACAAAAACAGGTAGCTTAACTAGTAGCACGAGCATGTGGCCTTTGTCCATAGCCCAGAGGAGATCACCTGTTGGGCCCTCGGTGGAATTTCCACTCCCTGTCCAAGTCAAAAGCATACTTGAAGAAAGATGTTGTTGGTCTCCAGGTGTTTCTTTAAGGTGGCCAACTTCCGCCTTCTCCACTGTGTTTCCCAGGAATGGGAGGTTGAAAATTGAGCGGTAGTTGGTGAGCTTACTGTAAGAAGAGTTGGATAGAAAATGGCACCCAACCAGTCAGACTAGAGATCTCTTCCTGAGGGCGCTCAGCAGCTCTCATTCTCTTTTAAAAGAATTTCTCCTTTTAAAGAATGCTCACATCTTCATGAGCCAGAACTAGGCTGGATATAACTGATATGCTTATACCCTGCCCTGTCTTACCACCCTCTCTGAGGTTATCCATCTCCATTGGAGCCTTCCAAATCCTTTTAAAACGTACTTCTGGGAAGTCTCTACAGATTAAGCTCATTCGATCCTGTCTACTACTCTCCATTATGTCCCTTCAATGCTTAAACATAAATGTATCTTTCCTCACAAAACGTGTATTCCTAAAAAGTTGAATGTAAATAGAATTTTAAAAACTCAATATGTATTAGTCAAGTCTTGGTTGCAAGCAATAGAAATACATTCTGACTTATTTAAGCAAAACAGGAAATTATAAAAAGTATATATAATTTAGATGACACAATCAAGAGGAGGGCTGGAGAACAAACGGTTGGAAAAAATAGGCCAGAACCAAGGAAGATAGGATCCACGGATCAAGCCAGATGAAGAATCTGTGTAAGAAATTGCCACTGACATCTTCACCACAGCCATAGCTGGACACCACTACACTAGACAATAGCAACTGCTGCCCCTAGGAATAATTTCTAAACCATCTTTTTATCTTTGCACCACTCCCTAAAATTCAGAGTCCCACATGGGAACATCCAAGTGGCTGAGCCTAGGTCACACGCTTCAGCCCTAGTAATCTGTACCCTAACCAGAAGGGATTCAGATTCTGAGGAATAAAAACAAGTGCCAACACATTTAAAAACTTTAAGGGAACTAAAATTGAGAAACTCTATTTCTAATTCATTTGCAAATTGAAAAACCTTATTTTTAAACAATTGCCTCCCTGGTGGAACTCCCTCCTACACTCACAATTTTTGGCACCCTAGATTTATTTCCTCAGTCCCCTTCCCCTCATTTCTGTAATATGCTTTATTCCTTTCTGTATTCACTTCAAAATAAGGGGGAAATTATTTCAGCACCTTGGTCTTAGCTCACTAAAATATTTGTGAATTTTTGTTCATTTATTAACATGTCAATGGGCTAAAGAGCAAGAATAAATGTATCTAACCAGAAATGAAGTTAATTGACCTCTTCTTTGCATTTCCCTGGGCAGAGGGTGCAGGATCATCAGGTTTTCTATCCATCTCCTCCTCTGTCTAGTAGAAGTGGAAGGAAGCTGAAGCCGTTGTCTGGTCCTTCTTCTGTAATTAAAGCTTTATAAGACTTGAAGAGAAATAAAAAACTAATATATTCCATTTAAACTATTATTGAATATCTGCTTCACATGCATACAGGTGAGGCCTGAAAACACACAGTCAGTTTTCAAGTTATTAAGTGAAGGCAGAGATTTTAGGATATCTATTTTCCAATGATCTGCCCTCCTTAGGAAGGCATCATGGACACAGGATCTAGCACATGCTTGTGGAATGAAAGAGAACTAACATATATTATTGCATTTAATTCTAAAAATGACACAAGGAAAGAGAGTGTATACCCCCTCTTCAGATGAGTACACTTAAGCTAAAATAACTAAGTTACCCAAAGTCACAGAGCAGTAAACAAGAAAGTCAGAGTTCAAATGAATATTCCCAGAACGCCTACTCTTTTCACTCATAGCATGATGCCTTGGAAATGTACTTTATATAGTCAAGTATTGTACTTTATCTGGTGTCACGTATTTTCTCTATAACTTGGGATTTCTGTAAAATATAGTACTTTTTCCTTTACCAGGACGGCCCGTGTGGCCATAGACTGTGACAAGTTTGGAAACCAGAGCAACGATCACTAATGCTAATTCAGGCCAATGACTGAAGTGATCACATTTCTTGCATTCATTCACAAGGCATGTTGTTTTACTTCCCTTCTATGTAGCTGGATATGCTATTCAGGCCTTGAAAAAAAGAAAATTAGGTCATGCCTTCTAAATGCCACATCCTATTTGAAGTCCTAGGTGGGGTGAGTAATGTTTTCACTTTGTTTTCTGATTAGAAAAATACACCCATGGTATAATTAATTTAGAAAATATAGCAATGTATAAGAACAAATTAAGTTATCCATAACTGATGGGATGGTTTTGATTTGGTTAATATATAAAGATACCAGAAAATCACAAGACTTTCATTCTATACAAATGTTTTCGGTATAGAATGAAACTCAAACTCCTCTAGGCTGGCTCTTCAAGCCCATCAAGGCAAGAGACTGGATGGAACAGCTTCTGAGAGCCCAACATCAGAAACGTAATATTGAGTTAACAACTATTTGCTTAATTAATCTCACCTAATTTGATCCCTGGCAAAACAGGCAAAATGGCAGTTTTCATGATGAAAGGCTGATACACATCAAGCAGTGGTGGCAATTAGTTATCTTTCCTGCAGTTGAGAAGGATGTCATTGGAAGCCAGCCTAGCCTAACAATTATTGCCAGGCCTCCCCTACATTTTTAATCTCATAATCATAAGAAGAAATGTATGGTGATTGGATCAAGATGATGGAGCAGAAAGATCCTTAGCTCACTTCCTCCCACGGACACACCAAAACTACAACTACGTGTAGAACAACTGATGCAGAGTACCTGACGACGAGCAGAACAGATTTTCCACATCTAAGGCTAGAAAGAAAAAGCCACAGTGAGATGGGGCAGCAGAGCCATAGTCTAGTCAGTACCCACACCCCCTACCCGGCACAGTGACCCACAAGCACGAGAGAGGTCTTCCTGGATGAGTGAGGGGCCCAAGCCCCACAGCCCAGGGGACCTGCACCAGGAAGACAAGCTCTCATAATATCTGGCTTTGAAAACCAACAAGGCTTATGGTTGGGAGAGCTGAAGGGCTATAGGAAACCAAAACTTGTTCTTAAATGGTGCGCATACAACTCATTCACTCTGAATCTCAGTGTAGAGGCAGCAGTTTGAAAAGTGCTTGAGTTATACATGAAGGAGACTCCTTGACTAATTTTAGGGTGTGTGCTGGAGGGGTAGGGATCTGTTGGAACTTTCTCTGGGGATGAAAGCACTGGTGGGTATTTTTTTTCCCTCCACTTCTAGCTAACTGGCCTAGCCTTGGTGGGCGCCATTTCTGACACTCTCCATCTACCTTGCTAGCACTAATCATCACTCACACTCTCCGTGCAGCTTTCCCCAGGAGGCCATCAAAGCCCACTGGGGTCTTTCCAAAGTGACTACAGCCCCACCTCACCCGGGAGGGGCCCCAGCCAGCACAGGAGCTCTTCCAAAACAGCTCTCAACCCAGAGGACCAGCCCCTCACATCAGTGTGCTCATAACAATCACAGCCCAGGCACAACAGGAGGGCACACACAGGGGACATCCCTAGAGCATTTGGCTCGGCAACCAAGGGGGACCATGCTAATGGGCCCCACAGGACACTTTCTACATAAGGCCTCCCCTTCAAGACTGGGAGATGTAGCTAATATACCTAATACATAAAAACAAACACAGAGAGGCAAAATGAGGACACAGAGGAATATGTTCCAAACAAAAGAAGACAAAAACCTCAGAAAAAGAATTAAACAGAATAAAGATAAACCATCTACCAGATAAATAGTTCAAAGTAATATAAAGATGCTCACTGAACTTGGGACAAGAATGGATGAACACAGTGAGAATGTCAACAAAAAGATAGAAAATATAAAAAAGAATCAATCAGCGCCAGCCCAGTGGCGCAGTGGTTAAGTTCACACATTCCGCTTCGGCGGCCTGGGGTTCGCCAGTTCTGATCCTGGGTGCGGACATGGCACCACTTGGCACGCCATGCTGTGGTAGGTGTCCCACATATAAAGTAGAGGAAGATGGTCATGGATGTTAGCTCAGGGCCAGTCTTCCTCAGCAAAAAGAGGAGGGCTGGCAGCAGTTAGCTCACGGCTAATCTTCCTCAAAAACAAAAAGAAAAAAGAATCAATCAGTGCTAAAGAATGCAATAAATGAAATGAAGAATACACTCAAGGGAATCAAAAAGAGATTAGATGATGCAGAAGAACAGATCAGCAATCTGGAAGACAGGATAATGGAAATCACTCAATCAGAACAGTAAAAAGAAAAAAAAATTTTTTTAATAAGGATAACTTAAGGGACTTCCAGGACAACATCAAGTGTACTAAATTTCACATTATAGGGGCCCCAGAAGGAGAAAATGGAAAAAGAGGGACAGAAAATCTATTTGAAGAAATAATGGCTGAAAACTTCCCCAACCTTGCTAAGGAAACAGACATTCAAGTCTACAAAACAAAGAGAGTCTCAAATCAGATGAACCCAAAGAGACCCAGACCAAGACACATTGTAATTAAAATTTCAAAAGTTAAAGATATAGAGAGAATATTAAAAACAGTAAGAGAAAAACAAGTAGTTATGCACAAGGAAACCCCCATAAAACTATCAACTGATTTTTTTAGCAGAAACTTTACAGACCAGAAGGGAATGGCATGACATATTCAAAGTGCCAAAAGGAAAAAAGTTATGACCAAGAATACTCTACCCTCAAAGTTATCACTCAGAATTGAAGGAGATATAAAGAGCTTCTCAGATAAGCAGAAGCTAAACAAGTTCATCACAACTAAACTGGCCTTACAAGAAATGTTAGAGACTTCTTTAAATGGAAAAGAAAAAGCCATAACTAGAAATATGAAAACTATGGTGGAAAAAATCTCACTCATAATGACAAAAATATAGTAAAGGTAGTGGATCAATCATCTGTGTAGCTAGTTTGAAAGTTAAAAGATAAAAGTAGTGAAATCGTCTATAACTACAATAATTAGCTGAGGGATACAGAAAATAAAAACATGTAAAATATGATGTCAAAACATAAAATGTGTGTGGGGGGGATAAAAATATAGTGCTTTTAGAATGAGCTCAGACTTAAGAGACTATCAACTTAAAATAGACTGCTATATATATAGATTGTTACAGATGAACCTCATGGTAACCACAAACCAAAAACATATAATAGATACATTAAAAATAGAGGGGCCTGTCCCGTAGCACAGCAGTTAAGTTTATGTGCTCTACTTTGGTGGCCCAGGGTTTGCTGGTTCTGATCCCAGGCATGGACCTATGCACTGCTTATCAAGCCATGCTGTGGCAGGTGTCCCACATATAAAATAGAGGAAGAAGGGCACAGATGTTAGCTCAGGGCTAATCTTCTTTGGGATAAACAAACAAACAAACAAACAAACAAACAAATAAATAAATAGAAAAGAATACAAATATAACACTAAAGAAAGTCATCAAATCACAAGGGAAGAGAGCAAGAGAAGGAGAAAGGAACAGAGAAGAACTACAAAACAACCAAAAAACAATTAACAAAATGGCAATAAGTACATACCTATCAATAATTACTTAAATATAAATGAACTAAATGCTCCAATCGAGACATAGGGTGGCTGAATGGATGAAAAAAATAAGCAAGAAAAGTTTCAAATAAACAATCTCACCTTACACTTAAAAGAACTAGAAACTAAAGAAGAAGAAACAAAACTCAAAGTTAGTAGAAGGAAGGAAATATAAAGATCAGAGCAGAAATAAATGAAATAGACACTAAAGAAACAATAGAAAAGACCAAATGAACTTAAGAGGTGGTTCTTTGAAAAGATAAACAAAATTGACAAACCATTAGCCAAACTCATGAAGAAAAAAAGAGAAAGGGTTCAAATAAATAAAATCAGAAATGAAAGAGGAGCTGCTACCACCAACACCACAGAAACAGAAATGACCATAAGAGACTACTATGAACAATCAGATGCCAACAAATTGGACAATCTAGAAGAAATGGATAAGTTCTAGAAACATACGATCGTCCAAGACTGAATCAGGAAAAAATAGAAAATCTAAACAGATCGATTACTAGTAATGAAATTGAATCAATAATCAAAAATCTCCCAAAAAACAAAGTCCAGGACCAAAGGGCTTCACAGGTGAATTCTACCAAAGATTTAAAGAAGAGTTAATGCCTACCCTCCCCAAACTATTCCAAAAATTTGAAAAGGAAGGAATGCTTCCAAACTCATTCTATGAAGCCAAAACTACCCTGATACCAAAACCAGACAAAGACACTACAAAAAAAAAGAAATTTACAGGCCAATATCCCTGATGAATATAGAGGCAAAAATCCTCAACAAAATATTAGCAAAATGAATTCAACAATACATTAAAAGGATCATACACCTTGATCGAGTGGGATTTATCCCAGGGATGCAAGAATGGTTCACTATCCACAAATCAATCAATGTGATACACGACATTATCAAAATGAAGGATAAAAATCCTATGATCATCACAATACATGCATAAAAAGCAAAATTCAACATCAATTTGTGATAAAAACTCTCAACAAACTGGATATAAAGAGAACATATCTCAACATAATAAATGCCATTATGACAAACCTACAGCTAACATTATACTCAATGATGAAAAGCTGAAAGCATTTCTTCTAAGATCAGGAATAAGACAAGGATGCCCATTCTCACCACTTCTATTCAACATGGTATTAGAAGTCCTAGCCACAGCAATTAGACAAGAAAAAGAAATAAAACTCATCCAAATTGGAAAGGAAGAAGTAAAGCTTTCATTATGGCAGATGACATGATACTATATACATAGAAAACCCTAGAGACTCCACCAAAAAAATTATTATAACCAGTAAATGAATTCAGTAAAGTGGCAGGATACAAAATCAATATACAGAAATCTGTTGCTTTTTTATACACTAATAATGAACAATCAGAAAGAGAAATTAAGAAAACAATCCCATTTACAATCACATCAACAAGAATAATATACCTGGGAATAAATTTAACCAAGGAGGTGAAAGACCCACACTCTGAAAACTATAAGACATTGAAGATGACACAAATAAATGGAAAGATATACCACCCTCATGGATTGAAAGACTTAATATTGCTGAAATGTCCATACTACCCAAAGCAATCTACAGATTCAATGCAATCCCTATCAAATTACCAATGGCATTTTTCACAAAACCAGAACAAAGAGTCCTAAAATTTGTGTGAAACCACAGAAGACTCAAATAGCCAGAGCAATCTTGAGAAAGAAGAACAAAGCTGGAGTTATCACACGCCCTTATTTTGAACTATACTACAAAGCTACAGTAATCAAAGCAGTATGGTACTGACACAAAAATCGACACACAGACCAATGGAACAGACTAGAGAGCCCAGAAATAAACCCGCACTTTGATGGTCAATTAATCTATAACAAAGGAGGCAAGAATATAGGATGGAGAAAACAGGCTCTTCAGTAAATGGTGTTGGGAATACTGGACAGCCACCCACAAAAGAATGCAACTGGACCACTTTCTTACACCATATACAAAAATAAACCCAAAATGGACTAAAGACTTAAGTGTAAGACCTGAAACCATAAAGCTCCTAGGAGAAAACATAGACAGTTAGCTGCTTGACATCGGTCTTAGCAATATTTCTATGGCTCTATCTCCTCAGGCAAAGGCAACAAAAGTAAAAATAAACAAACGGGACTATATCAAGCTAAAAAGGTTTTGCACCACGAAGGAAACCATCAACAAAACAAAAAGGCAACCTACTGAATGAGAGAAGATGTTTGTAAATGATATATCATATAAGAGGTTAATATCCAAAATATGTAAAGAACTCCTACAGCTCAATATAAAAAAATCCAAACAATCTGATTGAAAAATGGGCAGAGGACCTGAAAATATATTTTTCTGAAGAACACATAACAGATGGCCAACAGACACATGAAAAGGTGCTCAATGTCATATCATGAGGGAAACGCAAATTAAAAGCACTATGAAATGTCACCTCACACCTATCAGAATGACCATTATTAAAAAGACAACAAATAAAAAGTGTTAGCAAGCATGTGAAGAAAAGGGAACCCTCATGCACAGGTGGTGGGAAAGCAAATTAGTGCAACCATTATGGAAAACAGTATATAGTTTCCTCAAAAAATTGAAAATAGAACTACCACATGATCCAGAAATTCTAGTTCTGGGTATTTATCTGAAGAAAACAAAAACATCAGTTTGAAGAGATGCATTCACCTCTATGTTCATTGCAGCATTATCTGTAATAGCTAAGATATGGAAGCAACCTAGTGTCCATTGTTGGATGAATGGATAAAGAAGATGTGGTGTCTGTGTATACAATGGAGTCTCAGTCATAAAAAGAAGGAAGTCTTGCCATTTGTAATGACATGCATGGATCTAGAGGGTGTTATGCTAAACGAAATGAGTTAGACAGAGGAAGACAAATACCATATGATTTCAGTTATGTGGAATCTAAAAAACAGAAGAAATGAACAAACAAAACAAACTCATAAACACAAAGAACAAACTGGTGGTCACTAGAGGGGAGGAGGTGGGGGGGATGGGAGAAATAGGTGAAGGGAATTAAGAAATACAAACTTCCAGTTATAAAATAAATATGTCACAGGGATGTACTGTACAACATAGAGAATGTAGTCAATAATATTGTAATAATTTTCTATGGTGACAGATGGTAACTAGACTTGCTGTGGTGGTCATTTTGTAAAGTGTATAAATGTTGAATGACTATCTTGTACGCCTGAAACGAATATAATCTTGTATGTCAACTATACTTCAATAAAAAACAAAACAAAAACAACAAAAAAGAAGAGATGTGTGACTGAAATGGATTCATTCATCCACTTAAATATTTATTGAGTGCCTACTACCCGCCAGGGCTTGGCGAGTCTAGATGCTGAGGATTTAGCAGTGAGCAAGGCAGACAAAACTCCACTTTTAAAGCCAAAGAAACAAGTGATGTTTTCAAAAGATCAAAGTCCTTGTATCTGAAATTCTCAAAGGAACTTCAAGCCTTTTCATGCTTTCTGGATTTATGCCAGGACTAGAGGAAAAAATCATCCCATCGTTATTTACTGAAAGGCAGAATCTAGGAAATACTGTGCTGTGATAAGGAAGCAGGTTCACATTAGAGTGACATTTAGGTAAAAAGAGGTTGGTTTCCAGGTTGGAAAGTAGTTTAAATCTCCTGACGCCGAGGTAATGGGTTGGTTGGTTGGTTGGTTTTTTCCCTCTCACCCACTTAAGGACTTGGATCTCTAAGAGGCCATGTCCAACTGAAGAGGAATGTCAGAAAGTGTGACTATTTCCCCCAGTTTGAGAGAACGCTGTCTCTTTTCCACAATGCCTTTCTTGATGCCTTTTCTATGTGTGGGCATCCTTAGGCATATTTTAAGCTGATTTCTGTGTGTAGCGGGTTTCTCCCATCCTTGTCCAGTACAACATACCCGAATTACCACATAGAGTTCTTGGCTTCAAAATATTGGATGCCTTTTTGAAGAAAGATCTGTTTGGCCTTCCAATACTTAAAAGTTAAGGAGCTCCTAATGACTTTTTTGTTTTTCCATGACTGCCCAACATGGACAAGTTATAAAACTTTAATTTGGGAAAACCAACCTCACCAAGTCACACGGACGCATGTTCGTAAATTGATTCCCCACCCATTAAGTTTCCATTTATTTGTTTGTTTCAGAGATTGTTTGCATCTCTCTTGGGCCTGCCCTCTGTTTCCTGTTTGTGAGCAGAGGTTGCAAGGTGAGACTTGATGCTCAGGTATGAAGACACTCAGCGATTAGAGAATGTTGAAAGGCACTATGAGTTTTTGTCTAGTATCTACTTTCTCCAGCAGATATTTCTAGTTGCTAACAAAGGACATGGAGAGTCTTCTCATTTATTGTGTGTATCCCAGCTCTTCGACACTCGTGGAATGACTGACAAGTCATTGTTGAGGGGGGACTTGTATGAAAGGAGGATAAAAGAAATGCAACCTCCTCCTTGCAGTATACAATCCACTAATTTGAGCAACAAGGAGAAAGAAAAAGATGCAACAGGACAACCTAATTTCTAATTCTAGCATTGTCGCACTAGATCAGTGCTTCTCAATGTTTCTGCATATGAACACCATTTTTTAATTTAATAAATGGTCATGAACACATACCCCCCAACACATACATGATTGTGGTGGTAATTTTGGTGTGTATTATTTAGGAAAATATATAATTAGATGCTATGACTAGGTATGATAAAATATTTAAATGAATTTCTATTTTAATCAACCATAAGACCATCTACATATATTTGAAGAAAACAACACGTATATGTAGATTTGTGTGTGTGTCTGAGCTAACATGTGTGCCAATCTTCCTCTATTTTATGTGGGATGTCACCACAGCATGGCCTGATGAATGGTGCTAGGGCCATGCCTGGGATCTCAACCTGCAAACCCCAGACCACCAAAGCAGAGTGCACGAACTTAAGCACTACTGTTAAGGGCTGTGACCCAATAAATGTAGATATTTTTAAGCCACTGGCATGTTTGGTATGCCAATGGATTCATAGATTCCTGATAATAGCACCAGTGTTTTCACAGATTCGGATTAGCCCAATAGTTGAAAAGTTCAGAATTGGGGAAGAAACACTGTACTCTACTTGACTTGGACCAGAACCAGGGTAGGCATCTGGAGACCTCAGGTTTGACTGTGTCTGTGCCATGTAGCTACGTGAACTTGGGCATGTTGCTTAATCTCTTTGGGCTGCATTTTCTTCATCTATAAAGTGGTGATGATAAGATCTAATGATGTTAATGTGATTCTCAGGTCAAAGAATAGATATGAAAGGAAGGAGGCTGGATTACTCAGACTAAAGTTAGTCTTTCCTTTTCTATCTCTCTCCAACCTCGTACCACAGGCACAGCATAGCCAATATGGAGTTGCCTCATAGGGCCAGAAGTGAGAGGCATTTCCAAAAGACTCAAGCCATCTGGGTGGTGACATTTATCCACCACTGGCTGTGCTGAATTTACACTGATGACCTATTCATGCAAGCCTTGGTGTCTATGTTCCAACCTACCAAGTCATTTCCCAAAGAGAAGCCTTGCTAATCCCGAAGTCTCCTGATATGACATGCAATGTTGCTTTCTTAAGAAATGGCCTTTCTACTTATTATAATTTATATGAAGATTTGCAAAGAGTATGAATTCACAACAGAAATTAATGAAAGATTACCACATTTATAGAAGGGATGATCTCTTGGGAATTTTAGCATTTCAAGTCTGTAACAGTGCCCCTTATGTAATCCATTGTTCTCAGCAAGGATCCATGGGCTCAAGTCTACTTATTTTAACTCAGTTTTTCTCGGGTCATCTGGTAAGATTTAGCCCTAAATGTAGCAGCTGTAGTCCAAATTACCGTGTTGCTCAGAACAGGCTCATAGAGTGCTGCTCTACGATGACTGTGTCTTTTTTATCATAGTGAGCTTAAGAGTGTGGGTCCCATGCTAAGCATGCGCTCGTGTCCCAGGAAGAGTGAGCAAGGCGGTGCGGGGGACAGGTACCATCCCACAGAGCATTGCTCAGTGTGCTGCAGCTGCTCTGCCCTTACCCAAGGGCAGCCAAACATCCAGATCAAAGGGAGCTCAGAAGAAATGAAGGCACAGCCCTAATTTAATACAGGAAAATTGCCATGACTGTAGTGCTTAGTTCGTTCTTCCAAGAAAACAATAACAAAAGAGGGAGGAAAAAGACAAAAAATCTCTAAGATCAGGCTCTGGCATCAGGAATTAGTCTGCCAAGGCGGAAGGCATAGCCACTGGGGAGGGAGGTTCATTTTCCTAGATTAATCAGAGTGCTTTGAGTCTGCTTTTATTTCCAAATGTACTACTGCCAAGGTACAACATAAGCCACTTAATTCCTTCCCACAACTAGAATTATTAGCTGTCATACAAGCTAAACAATTTTAATAAAACCCCAGGAAAAGTGAAATCCATCTAAGGTGGAAGAGTTAAACCAGAAGATAGGTAATCAGAGGCTGGGTTTTGTTTTTGCTTTTTACCTCGTTAAAAGCCTAATATAAATCCATCCCAGGATGTTAATAAAAAGCAGTTACCCCAGGTGGTTGCACGTTGACACCTGTCTAATAAGTTGGTTGGTAAATCCTTTTCTTGATGGACAGAAGGGCAAGATGCAGCCAACACTGTAAGAGTTGAGAATAATGATGGCCAAAGTTCCTCCAGGGAAAGACCAAGACACAGAAAATCTATGGAAAAGGTATACTTTCCATTATAGAAGTTTCCTTTTCAGGCTGGTTTTGGGCGATAATACATCTAAAACTAGGCAAAAGAGGCAGAAACATTTGATTTGGAGGCTTTTGATCCAAAATATGTTCCCACAGTGGCTAAAATTGAGCACCCTTCCCCCACCTCCATTAGTCACCCCTCAGAGTTAAGGCCGGTTTCCAGGAGGCACATGTTAAAATGCCAATACAGTTACCTGAGTGGATGACACATGAACACTCATGATCACATGGGTTTACCAGGTTGCTTGGTGATGGATCAAGGCTCTCAGCCTAAAGAGGAGTAAAGCCAACACACTCCACTAGAGCAAGGATGTTTCTGAGGTGGAGAGCAATGCTGCCTGGGATGGGAATTCCTGTGCAGAGTGCTCCAATAGGAACCCCCCTCCCACCCGGGGGAAGTAGGGAGGGGGTAGGGAACAGCATAAGGGCAGTGCACCACAAAAGGGGCAAAGAGGACTCAAGGCTCCGGAGTGGACTATATTTTCTCCTCCTTTCACTCTAGAACAAGAACACAGCTGAGGTGGTAGTTTTATTCTGAACTAGCACTCATGTAGGTCTTGAATTGCCACTTTGCATGGTCTTTATCATGACATTAATCCGTTTTATTGGAAGCACTGTCAGCTCAGACCCAAATAGTTCATGTGAAAATAATAATCTTGGGGCCAGCCTGGTGGTGCAGTGGTTATGTTTGCACATTCCACTTCGGCAGCCCAGGGTTTGCCAGTTTGGATCCCGGGTGCAGACCTACACACTGCTTGTCAAGCCATGCTGTGGTAGGCATCCCACATATAAAGTAGAGGAAGATGGGCACTGATGTTAGCTCAGGGCCAATCTTCCTCAGCAAAAAGAAGAGGATTGGCAGCAGATGTTAGCTCAGGGCTAATCTTCCTCAAAAAAAGTAAAATTAAATTAATTAATTCAACAAAATAACAATCTTAACCAAGATAATAGTGAATGGATGAAACTTTCCTTTAATATATCATTTTAGACCAAGAGAAATATATTCATAAGCATATAGTAAAGCTCGTCTGAACTTACCCAGATCCAGTAATTTCTAAAGTTGCATCTTCTATATACTATGCATTTTCTGTGTACTATGCGTACTGGTAAAATTGAAGGATTTAACCTAGGAAAGTGAGAATTTTTTTCTTTTTGTATTTTAAACTAAAAAGCTACACAATTTGTTTCTGGTTTAATATTTGTCTACTTGTTCAACATTGCAGAGTAAAAATAAATGAGGAAAGAATTCATATTTACTATGTTTTTTGGAGATTATTTTTCTATCTGTATTTAATGGTTTCCTTATGTACCTTTCCTACCATTGATGTAAAGTGTTTCTTTTTATATAATTTCCAAACAGAGAAAAGTTGAAACAGGGAACTGATGCTAATTTTCACAAGTTCCAGGGGAACAAATCCATCAATAGTAAATATGATGTCTCTCTTTTCTAGCAAGGGTGCTTTGCATTGAAGCTACATTCCTCTTCTGTTCTGAATGGACTGTGTGGTTCATCTCAGCTCTACTTCTTATGAGAGATTATTGGCATTGTGTATCTTGACTGTAAAGCAAATATCTACAATGACATCTAATTGTGAATTCCTATTCTTATGACGGCAGAGAAAATGTATGTGGAGAAGACAGATTCTTGAGGATTTTCTCTCTCTGTGATTTATTATTCATTGGAAGAAAGGAAAGTCAGGACAAGAGAAAGAAAGAAGGGGAACTTGAAGCAGCTACCTCTGCTGCTGATGCCTCATCCCCAGAATTGCCAGCTGGGCCCTGCATAGGTGAGGCCCAATAAGGATAAAAGTAAGGCACAATAAATCTCATTGCTCAATCCTCCTACCCGGCCAGCCCTCGCCCGAGGCTCCTCACGTAAAAGCATCCCAAATCACTCCACTTCCTGGTAACTTGAACAATTAGCCAATTCCACTGCTCAAATATAGCATCCAATTGTTGTAAGTATTTCTATTAATTTGCATCAAACAGCATCAGGGAAGGTTCTGCTCTCCAAATTTTTCCCAGAATTCGTTAGTCGTGTTATTCCTAAAGGACTACACTCCTTAAAAAGATTAGTGCCTTTTGATTAGATCTGAAAATAGGAAGGTGCACTACACGTCAGAAGAATGAGATTGCTTCCAGTGGATCTAAGAAAAGTGTTAGTTCTTCAGAAGCTAACTGAAGTCTTCAGTGTGGGGTATAGGAATGCCATCTGATCCAAACGCCCACGCAGTGGAGTGACAGAATCTTCTATACCATGTCCCCAACAGATGGCTAGTCTCCACTTTAATATTTTTACTGTGCAACACTTACAACCCACATGCTTGCAGAATGGCTCATTCCTGGTTTTCAACAGCTTCAATGTTTAGGTTTGTGTTAATGTCGTACACTTGTCTCCCTCTCCACATTTTCATTCATCTGATCATTTCACTTCCCTACTCAGAGCACTGGTAACACTCTAGTGGCTTCAGAATAAATCCAAATGCCTTAGCATGCCACTCTCAGAACTTTACAACCTCCATCATCTCATTCTTTCACCCAAATCTACTTCCATTCTCCTACTTCAACCATTTATTCAACAAATATATTGAACTTCTATCTATGTTGGGCACTGTAGTAAATGTTGGCACTACAAAGACGAAAAAACAGTCTCTCGAACTTTAAGAACCTCACAGGAGCTCTTTCCCAGTATCCTGGGAGCTAGCAACACCAAGCTGTTAACTGTTTCTCAAAGATGTTATATATTCTCACATCACTGTGGACTGTTCTCCCTTCCTGAAATGCCCTTTCCTCCTTACTGCTGCTGGCAGAAATTCTACTTATCAACTCTACCTCCTATGGGCACACTTCTCCAACATCAAAGTCAGAATTGAGGACTCCCTTCTCTGTACTCCTATATCACAGCTTCTAGAAGGTAAGGGCCAGAACCGCATCCCTCATGTTCACTAATATATCTCCGTTCCCAGCACAGAGCCTGGTGCTGAGTCAGCACTAAACAATCGTTTGCTGAATGATTGACTGTGATGAAAGAATGAGTAAATAAATCTCCATAGTGGCACTGGCCAGAGTCTAATATGTGTTACCATTGAATATGTGTGTGTCTTCCCCACCAGACTACAAGCTCCTTGTCAACAAGGACCGTGCTCTGCTCCTCTGTGTCCTCCATCCCTAGCACAGGACCCAGACCATGATGAGTCCTAAAGCTATAGATCTGAACTAATTGTTCAAATGAGTAAATATTACTGAGTGACTAACACATATGCAAGACACCGTTAGGCCCATGTGTGTTTTCTACAACATTGAGGACTTGCTCTAAAAGAGTTTATAATTTAATAGGAAGGATAAGATACTCACAAATATAATAATTAATATGTCAAATTGACTTTTATTATCTTGCACCTTAATTTTCTTATTAGCCACTGGAAAAGTGTCTATACTACTTAGTTTTGATAAAATTCCAAGTTAAAGTAACTTTTATTTAAATAACAAGAGCTGAGATTTCACTGACTGTTTATACTTACTATGTGCCAGGTCCTGCTCTTAGCACTTGACATGTCTTCTCATATTCTCCCGCCTTTGTAGTACATGCTATTATCAGTCCTAGAGAGGCAGAGAGAAATCAAGTAATTTTCCCAAGGTCACACACATAGTAAGGTGCAGAAGCAACACCTTACATACACTTGACCATGTATCTTGTTTTTTTGGCAAAAGAAACACTCCTCACCTTAGACAATAGCCTCCTGATATTTAGAAGTCACTGCTTTGGAGGTTTGGAGCAATGTCCAGTTGCTGATTTTCCCACCTATATTAGGACCCTCACCTCTATATCTCCTGTATGAATAGCCTTGAGGATCCTAGAGCGAATTCTGAGAAATATCTGAGAAATTTAGATATCTAAATATACCAACAGGGGAAATCTAGCTAAAGTAAGTAAAGATCGAAATTTATTGGAAGGATATCGAATAACTCTGGGAATGAAAAGAGAAGTTGAAAAACCAGATTTCAGAATCTGGAGCCAGGGTAGCTCTTTGGCTCCAGGGAGCAAAGGCCAAAAGTATTTGTTGTTGGCCAGGGAAGATCAAAACATTTTTTTTGACTATATCAGTGAGACTAATCCACTGGGGGTGGGGCTGTTCTCTGAACCAGAAAAAAAGAAGTGATATGGAGCAGGAATGCAGCAGATGTCTGTTCCAGGATATGTAGCATGTAGAAGACACATATGAGCTTAAAGCTGTAGGAGTCACCAAATTTTTAGAATAAAATTGCTTAGAAATTCCTAGGATCCTGATTTAAATGTGGACAAATTAGTATACGCAAGATGGACAATAGGATCCAGCCTTACACAAGTTGAAGGAGGACCCAATAGTGTATCTAGTTACAAGCTATCCTACCGTTTGTCACTTCACATAATCATCCCAACATGGTCTCCCAGCTAAGGGATCCATTTCCATCCATTTCCATCTTGTGGGAGCAGAATGGCTGCCAAAAAGAAGAGAAGAGAGTGAAGAAGGGTCTGTAAACCCACACAAAGTCACTTTGTTCTTGTCATCCTGCCACCACCCCTTCTTGTTTAAGTATTATCACAAATGCCTCCATTTTATACATCGACTTACCCTGACTCTTCCCTCCCCAAACCATTTTCCCTTCTCATCCGGAAACAACCAAGAAAAGCTGCAATGTATGTGACAGCTGAATGACTAATTCCCTTGTGTATAGGAAGACCTAAATTTAGCCTCCCTTGACAAACCTTTTCAAGCAAACCAGGTTGGGGGATGGTAGAGAAGAAAGGATGGGATCTGAGATCTGGAGGGATGAGGGGAGCAGAGTCTTCACTGGCAATTCTGGAGTTAGGGCAGGACAGCTGACATGAGGACAAAGCTCCCTCAAATAAGCAACCCAATTCATAATGGAGCTCACAGATGGGTTTTAATAACACTACTGAGCCATCTGGTAGCTTCCTGTTTTAGCTAAATATTCTCAGTAAGTAAGTGCTAAGCTTTTAAAATTATTGTTTAATTTAATTTTATTTTTTGTCATCCTCCCTGTATACTTTTGTTTCTTAGGGTAAATCCTTGTCCTAGTTACTTTTCTGAGGAAAGCCTGGTTTGCCTACAATTCGTAGAAGAAAACCTCAAGAATGCTTCTATAGCATTTTTTTTCCACCAAAATACACTACCCAAAACAGCAGAGTTAATTAAGTGCATACCCCAGGGGTCTAGGGTTGTAACCCAAAGCAGCTCTCACTAGCAATCTTGCACCATTCCTTAAAATTTCACACCAAGATTGCCTTTTTTCACCTTCTTATTTAGGTACCTTATTGGAATATTAAAAAACAGTTCAATTATCATTGAGCAAAACTGAACCTCGAGGAAGATATACTAAATTGTCCTGTGACATTGTCCACCCTTCAGAACATGGCCACCTTGCAAAAGTAGATTAGAGAAAATGAGTTTAGGAATGTAGGGAATAGTAGCAGAGAGAGACCCTGGTCAGGTGATGGCAAGGAAAACAAAAAGCAGATAGGTGCATCCCTGAAGAAATAATGACGGTATCTAGGAAGCAGACTAGACCAAGAAACATCACTGGGAAATCATATCGACCTGAGGCCTTGGCCCTAAAGCTTACTCGGCCTTACGCTTCACTCCATGGCCTTGACCTTCATTCATTCCCAGCCCCAGACCTTGAGAGCCGCCACCTAGGGCCACCCTTTTACGTCAGCCCAGAAAAAAAGAGATAAAGGGAGTATGTGATCCAGACTCCAAACTGTAACTCTGAATTCTTTGAAAGAGTGAATTTCAGAGCTTGACTCATCTTGACTCGAATCCAGCTCTCCCCCTCAGAAGCTGTGTAATTTGGGGCACAATTGCTTCAATTTCCTCAGTGATAAAGGTATAATTATTTATCTCATAGGACTCTTTTAAAGATTAATTGAGGTTAAGCACACACTAGGTGTTTTAAAATGATAAGTGATATAAATTTATGAAATGTACAATGCCATTCAAAGACAATAAAGCTTCTTTATTTCAATTAATTAATCTGATACCCCAAATGAGTTCCCCCCCTGCTGGGGATGGGGTAAAATGAAGAGAAATGAATAGAACACATTTGTCAAGTGACAGTAACTTCATGCCTTCTAGGGGTCTTCGATCTGCATCCAGTCCTTGGCTTTTACTGCCCTCCATTGCAGACTGTCTGAGCAAGTCCTTGGAACTGTCATGCTAGAGTCTGCTGAGGGACAGCTGGTGAGCCTGAGGCCTGTACTCTCTGCTCAGTCGGGCCTGATCAAGGACCAGTGATGGCTGTCTCACGTGGCAACAGGCTATTCTGCATGGTTGTCTTCTTGCTGGAGTTCAAAATGGCAAGTGGAATGAAACAGGCTCCTCCCTTCTTTGGGTTTTTCCTCTAATCCATCTAAATCCCTCCTTGGTCTCTAACATCCAGGTCTAACAGCTGGCCTCCCCTCCTGTCTGTCTCTCCCACTCTGTACTCCACCCTTCCTGCAGAAGGAGAGCCTCTTACACAGTATTCTGAGCTCTCTCTAGCCCTGGCTTATTGTACCTTGAAGATCTAACTCTTCGTAGATATGTGGCTATGTAACAAGTGGTTAAGGAATTTTAAAAAAACCCTTCCTCTCTGGATAAATTCTAGATCTCAAGACTATAGTCTCAAAAATTCTGTTCCAGTTGTCAAAAGCAGAATACAAACTCTTCGCATTCCTGCGGTAAAAATCCTAAACCCCCCTGATAGAAATGGATGCCTCTGGCAAATCAGAGAGAAATACAAACAAGAAAAGCACACTGATAGATTTGAAAATATTTATTATCCTCATGACACTATTTCTTTTTCCACCGAGGCAGTATTTTAGTTGGTTAGGAGTTTTCATAACACTATACTATCAATACCATACTTTGTGTGATGGGAGTTAAACAGGATTTTATGCGCTGACCTAGGAGTGTAATCATCATAAATAACACTATTTCTCTGGGAAAATTTCTTAAGAGTGCCTAATAACTGACTTCCAAATGAATTTTTGGAACATAGCTGGTTTGTAAGTTGAGAATGGACAGTATTCCATTTTAATACCAAAAACTTCCCTGAGTTACACAAAGTGAAACCTAAGGAGGATGATGATCTTGGGCTAGAAAAATTAATATTTCCAGTTCCTCTGTTTTTATAACTTACTTCCTTAGCTTTTTAGCACAAATATAATAGATCAGAGAGGCCAAATTTAAACTATAAACTTGAGGCTGTGGTGAATTAAATATATGTGCTTTGTTCTGCAGATGTTAAACACAATTCCCACAAAATTTGAAAGGTGGAGTTAATTCTGACTTAGACGAATCTAATGAGCATCTGTTTTGATTTTTCTAACCATTGATCTGATTTTCTTTTAACTTGATACTGGTTGGTTTACACAAGTCCGTGTGATAATTGCAAATAGCCAAAGGTGAAGTCATTCCAGAACACCCAAAACATTTTTTTTCTTAAAATGTCAAATGATTCTTTAAAGATGTTAACAATTTTGTATGAGTGCAGAGTGAGTGACATATAAATACATTTGCATTTTACTTTGATAAATGTGTCCATACACAATTGCGTAACTAAATAAAAATTGAGAAGTTGGGTATTGCTTTCTGTGAAGGGAAGTAGTTTCTTTAACAAGAATATAGAAAATAGTGAAACTCCATGGTTTGGACTGAATTGTGTCCCTTGCAAAATTCACATGATGAAGTCCTAGCTCCCAGTACCTCGGAATGTGACCATATTTGGAGATAGAGTCTTTTTAAGAGGTAATAAGTGAAAATGAGATCTTTAGGGTGGACCCTAATCCAATGTGATTGATGTCTTTGTAAGAAGAAGAAATTTGGACCCAGATACGTGTCCGGAGGAAAGACCACGTGAGGATGCAAGGAGAAGGCAGGATCTATGAGCCAAAGAGAGAGGCCTCAGGAGAAACCAACGCTGCCCTAATCGTGAACTTCTAGCCTCCTGAATTGTGAAAAAATAAATTTCTGTTGTTTAAACCACCGAATCTGTGGTACTTTGTGATGGCAGCCCTAGCAAACTAATGCACTCCATAACCTAAAACTATGTCTAGAGGTATAAAATATAATTTAGGTTATTTGATGGAATAGATATTTTATATTGTGTTGAGAGATCATAGGTTTTCAAATTAGGTTATATGGTGATGTTCTGGGGTTCTGCAAATGCTTAATTCGAATTTTACTTTAAATTATATTTTAAATATTTTAAAACTATAACAAAAATATTCAGTTACCTTAGGTATCCAGTTTGACCCATTGCAGACCTTCATTCCATTATTCCTACTATGTTCTATCACCCTTGTGTAGTTCTCGGAATGAAGCTTCTCACGTCACTGTGTATGTATTTTAATTACCTGCAAATGTCACAAATGCTGCAGCTTTCCACTAGTCTTTTTTTTTAATGCAGTCCTCAATAGAATGTCTACGTTTGGTAGCAATTCTTTAACTTCATCGCATTAAAGATCACTGACATGTCAAAAAAAAAAATTAGGTACTCAAGAGAAAACTTGAAGAACAGCAGGAAGAAATATTTCTATATTCTTAACTCATAATTATTTTAGTGACTTCTCTGTAGTTTCTTGTTATAGGATTATTTTTACATGGAGTATTGAAATATGCATAGACTAATAATAAAAAATAAGACATATGATTTCCAAGAGTAAAGTTCATATGTAATATGCTTATTGTAGAACATTCTGAAAATACATAAAAGAATAAAAATCACTCAGAACAACCCCCCCCCACACACACACACAAAAGGTAGTCCTGCATATATCTGCTTACATAAAATTATGAGTATATTACTTATGTATAGAAAGTTGAGTGCAGGTATGCCACATTCAAATAAATTTCGGGTAAGGCTTCAGCACATGCGTTGAGTGTCTACCCTTGTCATGGTGTATACAATAATGAATTGTATAAAAAGAAGAGACTATCGCGGCTTGTTGAGTCACGGTGACATCATGAGACAGATAATTTGGGCACATACTGTAAGCTTTCTATATGACTTACGTAGGCGTCGTAAGACAAGCAAGCAGATGATAGATATTATTAGCAGTTAAATTTTGAAACAAAAATGTCCTGTTAATCCTCTTTCAAACATTTGCATCAGCTTAACTAAAGAGAATCGTCAGATGGCAATGAGAACTGCTTTAAAAAATGAATACTATTTGCAATTTAGGATCTTCTCAATACAGAAGATAACTGGATGCTGATGCAAATTTGCAGCAATAATCTATAAGCCTCTACTTCAAGTTTTTGGTTGTAATGTATAGTCTCATTACTATCCTTAACTGACGTTAGAGTAAGGAACTATTATAAATGTAAACATAAAATAATTATGCACTAACTAAACACTGGTTTTGCCCTTCATTTCAGTGCAAGATTTCATTTGAAAAAATACATGAAAACCACTGACAGAGAAAAATAAGTGAAGGAACCAGGACCTTTAGTCTAGAGAAGAAAAAGCTAAAGGAAGACCTTTAAGCTGCCTTTATATATCTGAAAAAGGAGTGCTAGGGGCCGGCACGGTGGGGCAGCGGTTAAGTTCACACGTTCAGATTCCGGGTGCGGACATGGCACCACTTGGCAAAAGCCATGCTGTGGCAGGCATCCCACATATAAAGTAGAGGAAGATGGACACGGATGTTAGCTCAGAGCCAGTCTTCCTCAGCAAAAAGAGGAAGATTGGCAGCAGATGTTAGCTCAGGGCTAATCTTCCTCAAAAAAAAAAAAAAAAGTGCTAGTTTATGCTAGTTGCTTCAGAAAGTAGGAAAGTGAATTAATGATGTTGCAGATGGACAAATCTCAGCACAATATAACAAAGAACTTTGCCACAATTAGTTCTTTCTAAAGAAAAAGGTTGCCTCTGGCACTCCCAAGGATCCCTATGTGGGAGATATTCAGGTGAAGGTTGGTTCTTTAAAGAATTCTGTACAAGGAACTCTTTGGGAAAGGAAAGATTAACTCCAACTCAGAGTTCAGAATCCGAGGAGAAACAATGCTTCGAGAAGAAAGCAAGCATGTTAGCCCTCCTATTTTAGGGATTTGGGAGGAAAGCCTTGAATTTTCTGCACACTTAATCATGTAAACCGAGAGATTAAGGTCACATATAGCCAGAACACTCTGCTTGACACAGCAGAGCTGTATAGCAGAGAACAACCTTAGAAAAGCTCCCTCCTTCTGTGGGGAGAAAGTGGTGCTTGGAGACACTAAGCTTCAGGAGCTGGGGTTTGTAAGGTAGGAAAAACAAGAGAAGGGATTCAAGAAATTACACCCTGAAAAGGGAAAATAGTAATTTTCAGTTAACTTACACAAGAACATTTTACATGTTCAGGTTTTTGCAGCTAAAAGAGAAGCAGGAAAGCCTTGTCAATGAGGATGCTCCCAGGTTCACCCGAAGATTAATGGCTTATTCAAACTCTTGAATAATTACTCTGGGAAAAAGTTGAGGCAAGCCCATTGCAAACTGTGACCTATATTGAATTCATCCAAGAGAGGGAGTCTAACATGATAGCAGTGTCCCCGCTGAAGCCCAGCTTCCTGGGTTCAGTTCCTGGCCACACCAAGGCTGAGACCAATTTGTCCTGGTTTGCCAGAGACTTTTCTGATTTTAGCATGGAAAGTTTCATTTCTTGAGAGCCCCTTCAGTCCTGGGCAAACCAGAACACTTGGTCACCTTAGCTCCTCAACTTCCAGCTGGGAAAACTTGCATAAGGTTCCTAAATTCAGTGGGGTGATAAAAGTTCCTCCCTCAATAGAGCTATGAAGATAAAGTGAGTAATAAATAAAAAGCACAATATGTAGAGGAGTGTCTATACACAGTCACTCAGCAAACGTGAGGGATTTTTATTATTTGTGACCAAGCTCTGCTCAGCCAGCAATGTGATATTAAGTAACCTATTAGTTCTATGCAAAAGTTGCTTATTTGCAACTATTTAAAACAAGGCCCTCCTTGTCTATATCATGGTCCCCCCAATAGCTGAATTACTAGCCATAGGAAAATGGATTTATCCATTTTTATATGAATCATTTAAATATTTATACTTTTATATTCACCTATGGATCCATCATTTAAATCCATAGATTTAAATCCATATATAAACCACATATACATTGTTCAAATCCACAGCTCAGAGGACTGCTCTCTTCAGGAATTTCACAAAAGTGCCTTCTCTGTAGAGGATACAATGGGTCTTGGAATCATTTAAAACAGTCCTGAGTAGGTTGTTGGAAAGATGGAGAAAAGAGACCAGAGACGGAATAGATTATCCGGCTGGTGAGTCAGAGTGATGATGCAGGTCCATGCAAATGCTGACAGCAATGAGTCAGAAGGACAGGGCTTGAATGTGCTGCTTGTTTGTCATCATTTATAGAACTTTCTGATGTTCAACAAGGAAAAAAAAAGATTGAAAATATAAAGTATATCCCTAAATTATCACATGAATGTGTAATTCACCAGAAAAGACTCCTTCTTTCTAAATATACTTAAAGACAACAGGCAAATACAGCTATACAAAAAAAAAAAAAGAAAATAGAGTATAAATTCTTAAGTAGTATTGGGCAAGAACTTCCCTTTGCAACCTGAAAAGTGCCCTAGTTGTATTTAGCGTGAAAGACTGAAAGTGGGAGAGACCACACCTTACCAGAATCACCAAGGGCATCTCGTCTGCTTTGATGGGACAGCACCAGACCCACTGCCATCATGCCGTTATTTCTACCTCAACAGAAGTGGGCTGGATGATCTTTCAGCATCCTTCCAGAAAAAAGAAAAAAAAAAGAGAGAAGGAAGAGAGTTTGCTGATGCAGCGCTAAGAAAGTTAGTGATAACCACTAAAATCATTTAAGAAAAGTCAGTGAAGAACCAAATGTGTATGGACAGGATCATAGGAAGCACATTCTGCAGGACTGGCTCCTGCCCTGGGCCTCATAGGCAGCTGGTGTGGGCATGAGGGGTCGGGGTGTCAAGTTCCCCAAGCATCCCTCCCACCACCAACCCTTCTGGGGACAAGAAGTTTGCAAGTTGTTGCTGTGCTTTTAAAGTATTTTTCCTTGAGATTATCCATAGATAACAGACCTCATGAATTTTGCTCATTCATGGGAGAAATGGCTAATGTTTCTTCACCCTAGAGATCAGTTTAGACAAAAGAAAGTCTTAGTCAACCGGAGCCTAACTTACTACAACCTTTAATTAACATTTTTCCTTTTCATTTAGCTTTGATGAGAAATGAAGTGAATCACAAGAAAGTAATTTGACATAAGAGATTTATCCTTTTAACCAACCAGTTCCCAGGTGTAACCAGATATTAGTAAAAATTCTTTTCTGGCTCATCTTGTTCATCTTTTACATTTATGACCAAATAAAGAGTATGAATTTATGCTTACATCAATGATCCTTAAGCACAGAGTGGTATGAGATACTCAGAATGATTTATACTAAAAGGTTTTTAGTTAATTTGCAATCAAAGAGAAGACAAGCCTTTTAGAATTGAAATTACCTTAGACTAGGGTTTGCATCTTGTCCAGTTCATGCCCCTTTCACTCTTAAGGGTATCCAAGGTTGGATGACAAACCATTTGTTCACCATACTAGATCATCTATCACAGTGATTTTCAAACAATTTTAGGAGCAGAATCCTTTTTATTTTTTTAAAGATTGGCACCTGAGCTAACAACTGTTGCCAATCTTCTTTTTTCTTCCCCCTACCTTTTCTCCCCAAACCTCCCCAGTACATAGTTGCATCCTTTAGTTATGAGTCCTTCTAGTTGTGCCATGTGGACGCCGCCTCAACTCGGCCCAATGAGCAGTGCCATGTCTGTGCCCAGGATCTGAGCCAGTGAAACCTCGGGCCGCCAAAGCGGAGCGCACAAACTTAACCACTCGGCTGCCCCCGCAGGATCCTTTTTTTAAAACTAAATCTTACATAGAGCTCTGATATATAGACAGGGTGACCAGCCATCCCAGTATGACCAGGACAATTGAGGGATTCTAGGATGAAGGATAGTCAGTGCTAAAACTGGGACAGTCCCGGGAAAACTGGGGCAGTGGTCACTCAATCATAAAATAGCAAAAGTTCTGTTTTGCCGGCATAAATGTATTTTTATAGATACAAATTCATAAGATTCATTTATTAGCAAGCCAGTCAATGAAAAAAAATGAGGCCATTTCAATCACCACAAAAAAGAAAAAATTAATATTAAGAGTAATTGCTGCATCTTACTTGAGCCTCAGAATCCACTTTATCTCTGAATTTGTTTTGATTTTGTAATACTGAGGAAATTCTAATTCGCATGAATAAATAGTCGTGAATGATAGTTTGTTGTTATTGTTATTATGATAGTCCTCCTTAGAAGCTCAGGATTCTTTCTAATTAGACTGATCCAAAGGCTTAGAAGAAGAAAAGCAGAACATGTTTGTTTTCATGTCAAATCACAGGTTTGCATCTTGTCCAGTTCATGCCCGTTTCATTCTCACGGATGTCCAAGTTTGGATAATAAACCATTTTGTTCATTATACTAGATTCTCTATGAAAGTGACATTTAAGACATTTTGTATGACCAACACAGAAGGCAAATCAGAAGCATCCAGAATGTAGGAAGGGTGTAAAACTTGTCATACCATATGTATTACGATGTGACATGTCAGAGGGCCACTTCGTGTTGCTCAGTCACCTCAGTGTCAAACGCTGAAGTGCCTGGAGCTGGCTGGCTTTCTTGTTATTTAACTGAGGTTCTGGCACGCATGCTCCCACCGTGCAGTATCCTGTACAATTCTGCACTGGGAGTACATGTGCAGGTCTGGATTGTAAGAAACACCAGCATTCTTAATCTTTATTAATACAGTCATAAGATCTGCCAGGAGAAATTTTGTCGCAATGTCTACACAGAAAAAACTTTAAAAAGTAGCACAAAATAAAAGGCTGTCAGTGTGTTGCATGTTGACATGTTATTTTTAATAGTCAAAAATACACTGTAACATGATATTCAGATTATGTACTTGCAGAACTAGGTTCCAGAAAACACAGAAGTAACCAAGATAAGGAACACTTCTTTATAGAGAGTTTACTGTGTGCCAGGCTCTAAATAGTATCTCATTTAATCCTCACAACAACCCTATGAGATAGGCTTTATCCTCGTTTTACCAAAACCGAGGCCCTGGGGTTAGTGTTCTGCTGAAGGTCATAAAGCTATCAAGTGACAGCCAGACTTGAGCTCAGGGTTCCAGAGTCTGTGTTCTTAGCCACCAAACTTGACGCTACCCATCACTTCTGTTTAAAAACATTGCTCTAATATATTTTACAGGAAACTTGCTCCTGAAAAGGTAAGGGCCTAGGCCAAGGCCACGCAATTTATAAAGTGTAGAAAGTCTGGAACCTGCCTCCCGGATGCCCCCTTAGAGTCCTCCCTGCCACACCTTGGCCTCTGTCAGGGCACTCTGCCTAACCCAAGATGTCCAGACATTAATAACAGATTACTGTGCTACCGATCTCACGCCACCAGTTGGGGAAGGCTTTGCTAATTAGTGATTTATCACTTTATGGCCATTTGCTCAGCAGGACACACACTGCACAGCCTCAAAACGGGCAGTTCCAGAGCCAGTGAACAAGGTCTTGGCTCCATTATAAAGAAAGACAGCCCCTTTCCTTGTACAGATTATCTCAGCTATAAAGGATCTAAGGGTCTGTTTACAATTACACAAATATTGCCTGTTTTGTTCCTGGCAGGCCACTTTAAAACATCATAAGCAAAGCCGCAAAAGCCCAGAGGGTAGCCCCATTCCTCTTCGAGCATTAAACGTCTCTGTTGACTGCTGGAGAGCTACAGTTATTCCTCTTTTCATCAACAGCTATAGAGAAAGAACAATGTGAATTTGGTGCATGTCACTGGATTACCCGTCACATGTATCCAAAAAAAGGCAGACTAATGGAAAATCAGAACCACTTTAACATACGCATATCATTCCCCACTTAATGTGCTACTAACATTTGTTTATAAAGTGGTTACTTTAATTTCTAATATTTTCCAAAGAAACCTTACAAATGGTGGTGAGATTCCCAGACTATCTTTTTTCCCAAATGTATTTGATCCACATGTAACTGAAATATTGTATATTTGCAATCAAAAAGAGAAAATGATATTGTAAAATCTATTGCCTTCAGAATATTCAATGTGTATTTAAACCTATACCTTGTAAATATACTTTAAACATAAAGACATATAGTAATTTCTGGAAGGGATATTTGGGACATTTGGTTGGGACATTTATAACTAAATAATGTTGAAATCATAACTAAATAAGTTATCTTATCTTAATAAGTTAAGTTATCTAAATGTTATCTAAATAAGTCATTATTATAAGACATCTAAATAAGTTGGGTCTTACTTATCTTTAACTCTGACGTGTGAGGAAAAGCAGATCCAATTAGAGAAGATAAGCTGCTGGGAGGCAATAGTAAGGCAGAGGGAAAATTCAGGCCGTTTTCAAGGGCTGAAGACTATAAGGCAAGAGGTTTGGTTCTCTGTGTCAAATTTTACTTCAAAACAGAGGGTCTCCTTTTCCCACCTTTCAGACGCATGTCAGTAATGGCTGTCATTTCTGCCTTGCACTGCTTTCTTCTAGAACGCTTCCTCCTTTGCTGTGTCTCGAGTCGCCACAGGCACTCAGTGAGGTCATTGCTGGCCATGGGTTAGGCAGGGTCAGCGTGGCCTCACATAGACTCATCTCATGGTGCTTCTGGAGACTGGCCAACCCAGACGGCTGGTCCTCCCGCTCAGAGTGCTGTTCCAGGGCAAGAGGTCATCGCACAGGCTGGGGCTTTGACCACGGCCGTAGTGCTGCCTGCAGGACCAACTGGCCCTGGCCGTGTTGGCCCCACCCACTGCCTCACCCCTTAGGTAGTATCCACAGCCAGCGAACATGATTATTCCATTTCTATATTCGCAGCGTAAGAAGAGGGGTAATAAAGAATCCAGTCTCCAGGAAAAGCAACTATCCTTGTTCCACAGAGGAAAAATATGAGAAAACATGTGCTTTGAAAGTAAATTTCATAGAGAGGAGACTAAAGAACAAATCCCAAAGTCCATGACCTAGGATTCAGAGCAAATCCTCTTATTCAGGCGCTCAGCCTGACAATCCTTCTGTTAAATGTGGCTTCCTCTGGCAACCCCACCCTGCCTTTCTATGACAGGTAAGGGGCCTTGTCGAATTCTTATGCAGCACCTAATCTGAGCTCCCATCACTTTCTCTCCTAATCCCCAACCTGCACTAAAGTGTGGTGTTTAGACCATGCACTTTTGATCCAGAATAATCTGGATTCTAGTCTGCCCTTTTCTAGCTACGTGACCTTGGGCTGATTCCTTAACTTACCTAAATGTCAGTTCCCTTATCTGTAAAATGAGGGTAATAATACTACTTACTTTATAAGTTTATTGTTAGTAACATATATTATTATAATTATTAAGTTCCTTGGGGAAAGGTGCCCTGCCTTTTTACTGTTGTATCACCAGTCCCTATCATGGTGTCTGGTCCAGAGAGGATGTTCAAAAAATATTAATTAATTTAATCAATGAACAGCACACAGCTCAGGAATGGAAGAAAGTATCAGATATGGAATGATGGTCTTTCTCAAGGCAGCTGGTGCCAAGAGTTAAGTTGCCCTGAAGGTTTTCTCCGAGCTTGATGCTTCCTCTGATTTTAAGGATTATAAGTGGTCTCAGCTATTTCAAATGTCGAAGGGCATTCTTGCTCTGTGAAGCGCTGTTTCACAAACAGGCCACCATCTGCCACAAAGACAAAAACGTTTGGCGCTGAATTTGCTGTGGTTGTCAGTATCGACATGCCTGATACTTAGAACACTTACTTTTTTATGGAGCTGATTTGAGAGCACAGAAAGCTTCTGGGAATATTGCCCTACATAGCTGCCCTTTACAACCAGAACAGCTGTACCATGGTTTTTACTGTTCTGGGGCTGAGAATAGGGAATTAAAGAATCCTAAAAGCCAGGCTCCATTCCAGAGCCCTCACAGGATGCTATCCCAGGGCACTACACGCTCCAGTCCGCACCTAGCTTTCCAGCTTTGTTTTCATTTTAGTTCTTAACATTGAATGTCAATTTAAAGTTTTTAAAGTTACTGTAATGGATATACATCTCTGTCCACAAGCTGGATGTACCAGGAAAACGTTTTATTTAGTTTTTTTCCTAAAACAACTTCATTTCTAGTTTGAGTTCCTACTTCTTGGGGGCTGTAGAAATTTAATTATTAGTTCAGTTGAAACCCCTTTTCTCAAGGGTTGCATGGGAGAGCCAAGGGTTCACCCAATATCAAGCCGTTGTGGGGTAAGGGGATGCTTCCAGTTCTCCATGTTCCCTGTCTTTGCTGAGTAATCTGTGGCCCTTCAGGCACTGATCCCCCAGCTCAGCCCTGAGACAACCCCAACCCCTGTCTCCTGGCCACTTCAGGTGCTACTCTTTGGAGCAGCACAATCATTCTGGGGCTTCCTTGCTAGAGTGGAGTGTAGGATTCTCTGTGGGCCTATGGCCCTCTCTCCAAGACTCACAAACCCATTCCCTTCTAAGGCTATACGGTAGTCCCCCCTTATCTTCAGTTTCACTTCCTATGGTTTCAGTTACCCGCAGTCAACTGCGATTCAAAAATATTAAATGGAAAATTCCAGAAATAAACAATTTGTAAGTTTCAAGTGGTGCCCTGTTCTGAATAGCATGATGAAATCTCGTACCATCTCATTCTGTCCCACCCAGTTGAATCATCCCTTTGTCCAGAGGATCCACACTGTATACACTACCTGCACATTAGTCACTTAGTAGCCACCTCATTTATCAGATCAGCTGCCATGGTAATGCAGTACTTGTGTTCAAGTAACCCTTATTTTACTTAATAATGGCCCCAAAGCACAGGAGCAGTGACGCGGGCAATTCGGGTATGCCAAAGAGAAGCCAGCCGCAACGTGCCTCCTCTAACTGAAAAGTTGAAAGTTCCCAACTTAATAAGGAAAGGAAAACAAATTATTATGGGATATTGTTGTAATTGTTCAATTTTATTATAAGTTATTGTTGTTAATCTCTTACTGTGCCTAATTTATAAATTAAACTATCATAAATTTGTATGTATAGGAAAAAAAACATAGCATATATAAGGTTCTGTACTATCCACGCTTCCAGGCATCCACTGGGGGTCTTGAAATGTGTCCTCTGGGGGCTCTACCCACATGTCCTCTCCTTTTGGGTTTTATAGCTCATCTGTCAAGGAGGCCATGGGGCAACTCTGCTATCTAGGACCAGTGTCTCACTATCTTTACCTCACCTCTCCTAGGGGCAATCCAGATGAAAATCTGGAGAATTCTAACATTCGTCAGACTCTCAACAATTTAGATAATTCCATAGTCCTTTCCATTCCCCTGAGGCTGAGGGGTTTGGAAACAGGAGACCTCTTTTTTCTCTTCTTGGTGCTCTGACACATCTTGCCCTGAGGTGAAGAGCAGGCCTCTGGGCAGCAGGGTGAAAGGCGTGGGGGTAAAGATAGAGAAGGGGAAATTATGGATGGCCGTGGGGGTGCACAGGAGTTGATATTTAAAAAACTATCTCACCACGATCCACTCATTGGCTCATTTGATTCTCACAACAGTTCTGTGAGGTAAACAACCTCACCTTTCAGTTGAGGAAACTGAGATTTAGAAAGTCAAGCAATATGTTCAGCCTCTGTCTCCCAGTCTGACATTGTTTTGTTCTTCATCCAGAATACCTGGGCCTCAAACCCAGTCTCCACACCACAGACCCAGTGTTCTTTCTGCCCCACCCTGCTTTGAGGCAAATGGTACTCCCTGTCATCTTCCATTCACGACCTACTCCCACTCATCTTCACATGTTTCTTCATGTTCTCCTCACCCTATGGATCTTCCGCCCCCCCCATTTCAACCTGACAACGTCTTCCTGTCACACATTCTCCACGAAGCATTTTCTGATCACTTGGACAGCAGTGGGCTTCCCTCTCCAAACCCTCAGGGCATCAACTCCTCTGCTCTAGGTCATGGTTCTTCAGGTCTTATCACCTCTGTTAGACTGAAAACTCTTTGAGCCCAGGAACTCTATCATTTTTGTTTAAAATAACAGATGAATGTACAAACAAATGAATGGATGGATGGGTGGATGGATGACTCCAAAGAGGAAGGAAGAGTCTTGGCAGCCTCATATCTAAAGTTACTCGGTAGGAAGAGCCAAGGAGAGCACTCTGGAATTGTACAGGTAAGACGGATGATGAGAAGTCCTGTGAACTGTCAGTTGGCTCATCTAGCAGAATGATCAGAGCCTATGTACAGAAGGAGAAGAAAACTGAAGCGTGGACAGTGAAAAATAATCTGCACTCGAGACAGGGTGGCCCTTCGAGTGAGGGGTTTTCATATGTCTGCTGCTTATTACTCTGGGATTCCCTGTCCATTTAATGCAGAAATAACAGGGCATGACCATTAGCTGTTGTGTAACAACTGTATCTGAGGATCATTTTGAGAAAAGCATTGTAATAGTATCATTAGTAGCTTCCATTTATTGGGGATCTATGCTGTATCATTCCTGTGCCCAAGACTGCAAAAGAAAAAAATTCCTCAGTTCTGCTCGTCAACGGTTAAAGATTTAAAAATAGTAACTAAGAACCACTTTAATAACTTTTAGCCATCAACATGGAAGATATTCAAAAGAACATGGGAGAAAATTAAAATCTGTGAGACTGGAGGGGGATTTTCTAAGTGGCCTGACCGGGACTTTGTGGTCACCCTATAGGAAGACTAAAATAAGGAAAATAAGTAGCTGGCTGCTAAGCACTATCTTTCCATCAGCATCCCTCCACAGTCAATGACTTCAGACGAAATAAGATTCCTGCTTAGGAGCCATGAACCCAGCGCTTCTCTGAGGGAGGTTCATCCCAGCAGCCTGGCACCTTAGGAATTTATTTAGCCAGCTGGTAGGAGGTTGAGCAACATGAACCATGGTTATGATCAGATGTATACAACCAGGTGCTGTATCATAAAAGATATTTGCCCTAACTGGTTAATTACAAATTGATTTCTCTTTCCCTTAAATGCAGCAACATCTAATAACTTTTAGAAGGAACGCAAAGCTCATTCTCTTCTTTCTACAATCTAAAGAGGGAGTAAACTATGACAGAGAAAAAGTTTTAGATAAATAACTGACGTGTGTACATTTACCCCCTTTTTTAATCCTTCTTCATGCGTGCAACCTGGTAGTCCACCTCCCCTGTTACAAAGGTGTGGGACAGGCTGCTGCCAATATCCTTCCACCTTCTGTGGGTGTCATGCTTTGGCACTAGCTCTTCCCTTAAGGAGGGACAACAAAAACAACACTGGTTGTTCCCGAAACCAAAGTGGGTTTGCCTCCTGGTGAGTTAAATAAGACTCTCCACCAGAAGCAAGTGGTCTCACAAAATAAAGTATATTTGTAGCAAATAGGAGACCACACAGAATCATTTCCAAAATCATGATGTCCCTGAACAAAGGGAAGCAGGGACCTTTTATTTCAGATGGGGGATGAATATTCAAAAGGGATTCGCTCATGCAGGCTCAGTTGGAAAACGTGCTTCCACATACACTGCAAGCTACTGTACTGAGACCTAAGCTCCTCCTGGAGAGATCTTAGCGTTAAAAATAAGGCAAAGGTCATAGGCGTAGCTGTGGTGGAGAGGCTTGGTCTGGTCCAGGGTGGTCGGTGATTCCATTCATTAACATAACAAAAGGAAAAATTGTTAAATACTTCCAAACCCATCCTTGAGTTCCTCGGGGCAACCAGTCTGTGACATGTGGGCAGCTGAGAACTAAGAATCTCTCATACTTTCCAGAACTAAGAAAAAGTTCTTAGCCATAGGGGTAAGGATTTACTGAGCCAGACACCATGCCAGGCATGGAAAACATAAAAACACAAAAATTAGTAAATAAGCTCCAGCCCTCCTTGAGCTAAGTAGCCTCTGAGATGGCCCCAATGATCTCCTCCTCCTGGTATTCAGGCCTTTTTGTAATTTACTCTCCTTGAGAGTGGGATGGACATAGTGACTCATTTCTAACAAATAGAATAAATTGAAAATGATGGGCTGCTACTTTCAAGATTACACTACCAAAAAACTATAGCTTCCGTCTTGGACATCCCCTCTCATTCTCTCACTGGCTCGCTGTGAAGGGAGCTAACTGCCATGTTGTGAGCTCCCCTATGGAGTGGCCCATGGAACAAGGAACTGATGTCTCTGGCTAACAGCAGGAAGGATCTAACACCTGCCAATGGTCACATGAGGGAGCTTGGAAGTGTAACCTCTCCCTGTTGAGCCTCAAGATGACTGAGTCCCAGCTGATATCTTAAGTGCAGGCTTGTGAGAAACCCGGAGAAACAGGTACCCAACTGAGCTGCACCCAGATTCCTGATCCATTGAAACTGAAATAATAGATGTTTGTTGTTTGAAGCCATCAAGTTTTGGGGTATTGTTATGAAGCAATAGATAACTAGGAGGAGAATAGTTACATAAAAGAAAGGGAATTAGTATGTGCATTGTCTTTATTATGCGTCAGAAATTAGACTAAATGTTTAACATGTATCATCTCATTTATTTCTCACAGTAACTCTATGAGATACTATTATTTTCCTCATTTTACAGATGAGGAAACTGAGACAAAGAGAAGCCACTTGACTTGCTTAAGGCTACATTGCTAGTAAATACAGGAGCTAGGACTCAAGCCCATGTCTGATGTAAAAGTTCTTGTTCCAAAGCCAATGAATACTGCCTCCCAGGCACAGGCAGCGGGTTTCACGCAACAGTGAAAATATATAAAAACTCCAGAGGTGATCAAGGGAAAGAGTCAGCAAGGACGCCTGAAGGTTTTAGAGAAGTTTTTGTATTTACGTTGGGTGTAAAGAATAAGAAGCTAATTAGACCTCTAAAAATTGAAGTCTATTGTAGGCAGAAAGAATAACATGCAAAGGCAAATAGGGTAGAAAAAGGTCTTCAAATTTGAGAACTTCTGGTATAATTTCAAAGCTGTGGGAGTTGAGGCTGGATAAATCGATAAGGCCAGACTACGAAAGGGTTTTCTCCCATCAAACTACTAATTTTTAATTTGGTTACTCTTCCTTTATCTTTCATCTCTTAAAAATAGAAAATAAGATGCCAATTCAAAATCATGCCAAAAAAATAGAATTTAAATTTACAGAGCGTGGAAGTTAGACTTTGCAACTGCCCAGAATTTTTGCTTAAGATTTTAGACTCAGGCTATAATAGAGACAGTTCCAAGAAATATTTACCTTTTTCTATAATGCTCTATGACAAGTAAATACACAATGAACAGAGCTAAATGTTTATCGACGTGAATAATTCTGTACATATTATCTCAGCCTTTACGATTTCATTGAGCTCACATCAAGTACACAGTTTCATCTTAAAAACCTATCTCAATAAGCTTCCCCAAGTTGGGGAATCTGTGATTTTATGTATGGAAAAGAAAACACTAGTGATGCCAAACTCTCATTCTTGAGACAGTAGTTTTAATCGTAGAAAAGTTTGTATGAAAATTCAACTGATATTTGATGTGTCAAACATGAAATTTCTATATGCTCAAATAAATCTCAGATGGTTTAGAGAATTACATATAATCTTACAATAGAAAAACTATCAGAAACTCTAGTATTTAATAAAACAATAACTTACCCAACTTTAAAACAGAGAAAATACCAGCAAAAGTAGAGAGCTTTTAAAATATGAAATTCGTATACTGTAAATTGAAAATAGAAGAGCAATGTTTTGAGGGAGTTATTTCCACCAAATAGGAAATAACTATAGGGTTATTTATTTATAGGGAAATAAATATAGGGTTAGCATGTATAAAGAACTCCTGAATCCTATAAGAAGAACATCAATATTCTGAAAAGTGATAATAGTTACTCGGAAAAACACCTATTATATTCCCGATGCTTTATTCATTCTCTCATTTAACCTTTTCAATAATCATGCAAGGTTAAGTATTACTATTCTCAGTTTGCTGTTGGGAAAACTGTAGTTTAGCAAGATTAAGTAATTTACCCAAGCTTGCATCACTAATAAATGGCAAAGCCATCTTATAATTGGAACGCCAAAGTCTTGTTTTTCTTCTGCCTTATCCTGCTATGTAAGTGAAAGCACGAAGACCATAAGCAGGATCTCCATAGCCACTATATTATCCACAATTATAATCGAAGTAAACTAAAGCAAATTGAGGCAACTTTTGAGCATTCTACATATGTTTTTAATTTAATGATAACATAAAGACCAGTATAGTTTTGAAATTGTACAAAAGAAGGAAACATTTTACAACATCAACATTATGATTTGATAAAACCTATCTGGAAAGAAATTTGGCAAGCTTATTTTTTTTTTTTAATTCTTAGGGACTCTAGGAATATCACATCTGCTGTGAAGAATTTCCTGTTGTCTCCTTGCCCAGACAGAGTTATGAGCTTTTCCTCCGTACTCTCAAAATATTTATCTCTGTGTCCCCAATACATAGCAAGTGACTGACATGCACAAAAAATTATCAATAGATGCTTATTGACTAAATGAAGAAATAATTCAGTAGAAGAGAAGAAAAGTTATATACAGGGAGGCAGTCTTTACAATAGTAAAATATTAAAATAAAGTCAACAAAACTGAAATGGTTAACATCATAACAACATGATTGACTTTTTCGCTGTCTAAAACCAATAATACGCTGTCATTGGTGAAGCCTGAAGAATATTTAGCCATTATAGAAAAATAACTGAATACAAATTACAGTGCAATTGCCCTAATGTGAAAATATGTTTGCTGAGGACAAAAACTAGAAGTGAACATGTTTAAAAAGTAAGAGTTAATGGTTCTGTGAGAGTCATGGGAGGAGATTTCTTTAATCGTTTCTCACAATTTTCTTTAATGTGGTTATTAAATTACTTAGATTCATCTCAAAAAATGACCTAAATTGCTCATAAAATTATTTGGAGGACAAGAGAAATTTTTTCAAGTTACCAAAACTTCCTGTCTTGACCGTTAAAAGTTCAGAACTATAGGAGCTTCCTCAGTCAAGTTTCTAATATAATTATTTCCCCCACTGCTACTACTATTAATACTTAGTTTTTATCTTTTCTTCCTCTGTTAGTGGTTTGAGGCGTTTTATATCTATACCTTTTATTGTAAGCTGCTTCAAATCCTTTTTGGAAGTAGGATTATAAATAAATAACAATAAAAATTACCATATAATAGGTAAGCCATGCATAATATTAAGACATTATTCAAGGTATTAGGCGGATGCCATTAGCTGTCTAGAAAAGTCATCTGAATGCCAGTTAAAGCTAATTCCTTTACTCTTTCAACCCTCACCCCTCCTCCTTCCCCTCGAAAAAACTAACACCTTTACACTGAACTCTACTGCATTTCTTACCCGTGAGGTCTTTTTATTTTAAACTTGTAACAGTGGTAACTACCCCAGCACAGGATGTACTGTAATTGTTAATGGGCAGCTGAAATACATGGCATCATTTGCTTCCAGCTGAACATTGCCCCCCATTCCCTTCCATGCCACCACCGCCTGCCTCCTCCACAACACTCTTCTCTCAGGATGTGACCTGTACTTTAATCCTTCTTGCTCCATTTTAATGCTTTGTATTTTTAGCTATTTTGTCATTTGCTAAAAGTAAGACTCACATAACTCAGTTGTTCATTTTGTAAGCAATTCCACTCACAGAACCAAGTTGCTCATTTTAACACAGCTCTTTGACTTACCTAGTAATAAGAGTACGTTTGAATTTGTCGCATCTGATTCTCTTTCAAGGTTTATCAACACTTCTTTCCATGTAGGTTCATTAGAAGAAAAGCCCTCTAAATAAAACCAGCCTGAAAATGTATTAGAGGAGACAGTTGAACTATCTTACTTAGTTCAAGTAAAATATCAAACAACTAATTATCTGAATGGACTAAGGCAGATACTATGACCTTCAGCCCCTAGGACTATTATCAACCCTGCTTTCCACTTTCCCCATTCCTCCTACCACCATTGGTATGAATTGATATTGAACAGAAAGTTGAAAAAAAACAATAGTATGCTTCAAATCAAAGAAGGAATTGGAAAAGTAAAACCCAAAATATATTTATATAATTCAACTCTGTCCTACTGTGTAATTTGAAGATCTTTCAGGGATTTAAAGATTAAATATTATTTTCAGTGTGCAAAGGAAATAACTTACTTGATACCTGGCAATTAAGCCTTTGCAAACTCACAGCTTGACATGTTTTATTTGATGTGTACCAAGAAACGTCAAAGCTGAAAAGAGTTGAAAGAATATATTCTGCAAAGTAAGTACAGTCCTAAGCAAGTCTAATCTTTTCTAAGTATCCAACAATATTTTCCCAACTGCCTCCATTAAGAGGGATGAATGAAGAGGAAGCCCATACATTCCACATTGTATTTCAGGACAGGGATTACATTTTTAATAGTGTTAAATAGAAAGTCTTGACAGTCATTTCAGAGGAACCACAAAAAAAAAAAAATAGAGCTGAGAGAATGTCTATTAATGGACATGTTCTTACTTCTAGCTGGCTGACTAACAATAGAAACACCATTTGAGATGTTCCCATGAGATGAGCACCAATGTGATTTTTCCTTAGCAATGTGCACCCCTGGATGAATCAAGTCATGTTGAGAAAGCAAGTAGCAAGCAATTGTTGCTACCTGTGGGTGTAATAATATGATTAATAGCCATAGAATCATAAATGTTAGCTCAATGAAGGCCTTAGCCTACACTTAGTCTCCTATCTTTATTTTATAGGTGAGAAAACATGGGTAAGACAAGTAAACTGTCTTGCCCAGGGTCAAATAATTAGTAATAAGCAGCATCAGGACTAGGATTCCTAAACGAGTGTTCTAGCTCCCATGTCATATTGTCTTTCATCCATCCTCCCATCTGTCCATACGCTCAGCCATCCGTTCAATTTATTCTGCAGGTATTTGTGAAGCAAAACTATGTGCCAGAAGCAATGTGTGGCCCCCATGACTTGTTCCTCCCCATGTACACGCAGTATGATTTTGCTGTCCCTCCCATCAGGCCATACAGTTTATTTCCCCACTCATTGAATCTGGACTGTCCTTGCAACTTGCTTTGACTTTATAAAAATGTGGCAGAAGTGACATACAACTTCAGAGTCTAGACCTCAAGAGGTTTTGCAGCTTCTTCCCTCCACCTCTTGCTGTTCTGAGACAGCTGTACAAGGAAGCCAGGGTGAGCCATCTTAAAGATGAGAGGCCGTATGGCAGAGAACCAAGATACCCCAGCCAACAGCCCCAGTCAACTGCCAGACGTGTACATAAAGCCAAGTAAGATCAGCCAGTCCCCAGTCGATGTGCCAACTGACAGCAAATGTATGAATGAGCTCGGCCAATACCCCATAGTGCAGAGACCAGACATCACAGATGAGCCCCGCACATGTTGTTGATCCACAAAATCATGAGGAAATAAAGAGGTGGTGCTTGTGGTTTTCAAGTTTTGGGGTGTTTTGTTATGTAGCAATAGATAACTGATATACTATGTTAACCGGCAGATTCTAGAGAAAGAGATAGCCAAAGAAAGAGATGAGTAAGACAGTCTTTGCCATCAAGGAACTCACAGACTGGTGATGAATACAAACCAAAAACCATCCTTTAAGAACTAGAGTCGTAAGTTTCACGTAAGTTTCTTAAGTGAGGAATTATAAGGGGCTAATTCAAGATATTGAAGGTAAACCGAATAGAGTGTGATGCCTGAATAGGATGGTTGAAGAAGGAGCCTAGGATGATGTCTAGCTTAGCATTCTTTGTCAATTCTGGTAACATTAGGTTGCAGGAAGCCTGAGCAGGTGTAGGTTTAGGAAAATGGGGAGGAAATAGGGAGTTGACTTTGTTGAAGACATGTTGACTTTGATGAAGAACCTAGAAGTTTCAAGATGAAGTTCAGGCCTATATAGCATTCATGTAGAAATGGCTATATAAACCTGAAGTTCTGGAGAGCAGATTGGGTTAAAGAGCAACCTTAAGCATCATCTACAGCTATTAATAGTGGTTTAAGCCACAGGCAGGGGTTGAGTTGACCAGGGAGAGTGCTAGAGTAAGCTAGAGGTGAGGAAGTGGAGACAGTCAGTGGACCTCCTTTCAAGAAATTTTCTGGGGTCGAAAGGGAGAAACATAGGGACCAGCCCAGTGGTGTAGTGGTTAAGTTCGCACGTTCTGCCTTGGCATCCCAGGGTTTGCGGATTCGGATCCCTGGCACAGACCTACACACCACTCATCAAGCCATGCTGCGGCAGCATCCCACATACAAAATAGAAGATTGGCACAGATGTTAGTTAGCTCAGCCACGATCTTCCTCAAGCAAAAAGAGGAGGATTGGCAACAGATGTTAGCTCAGGGCCAGTCTTCGTCACCAAAAAATATAAATAGATAAATAAAGGGAGAGATATAGTGGGAGACATTAAATCAAGGGCAACTTTATTTTTTGTCTCATGTCAGACTTGAAGTATGATTCTGCACAATTTTACCTTCTTCTCCCAAAAGAAAAACTACTACACAGAGCACAGCTAAACACATAAAATTTACTAAAAAGGAATTTGAGATTGAGCATGGGTAATTACATCATTCAGTACATAGCATTTCTTTCCAAAGATCCTCATTAGATAAGTCTTTCCCAATCACTCATCGGGTCACCAGCTGTTGAGTCTCACCCTCTCTTCCTGGACACTTCCCTTGCATGAACCTTACATCTACCACACCTCTTTTCTTACCCAGAGCAATTTAGCTCTGACCCTGTTCTCTCAGAGCAACAGTTTACTCATAGGCCCAGGAGGCCCAGCATCTGAGTAGGCTCATCAGGGCTTTCACCCCACAAAACAGTTAGCAAAACACTGCTGAGAGAAAAAACTAAGATTTGTTCATCTTAGTACATACTGAAATGGGTTTCCAGAAGGCACAGTGGAAAGAGAATAGATGAGGAGGAGGAAGCACGATGCAGTATCATGCTGTGCATTTAGGGGATGGATGATCAAAAGTTCTGCCTTTGAGTCTTGGCCAAGGATGATGGGATAAGAGGCACAGTGGAATAAATGGGCCTCAAGGCTTTGAATTAGGCATTTTTGATTCTGATTTAACTAACTTGACCTACTTTTTTCTTTCTAATTGAAATATGTTCCAGTTCCATGAAGTGATACAAATCAAAACGAGGAACTTCTTGTAATTTGAAATTAAACCTAGAAGCCATGAAAAATAATTAAAAATTAAAGTTCTCCTTCAATTTTTAATTAACATGACACACTTACAAGGACATCATATATTCAACCATTCTGGCTTTTTAATTAGCATTTCCTCTTACAGTGACAAGTAAGACTGCACAAATTGTTGGGAAAATAATTATCAATATTTTGTTTAGCTACTATATCATATTGGAATTTCCAAAGATCTCTAGCTTTATTTCCTATGCATTTTGTGAAGCAGAAATAACACTGAGATGAACTCTGAATTAAAAACTGCCCCTTATAGAATGAGAAAAATAATTTGTCATGGCAATTATCCTTGTCCAAAAAAATCTAGTGAGGTAAGAATTAATAGAAGAGCCAAATTCTCCATCTTTTACTCAGAGGAATAAAAATTATTCCAATATGTATCCAGTGCCCCTCAAGGGATGTTTTGTGATGTTTTTATATTTTACCAAACCACTTAAGAGTTTTGTGATGCAAATGAAAATAGTAACTTTAGCTGGCAATAAAAATTATACTTGAATAATGGAAAAACTGGCTAATAATTAATTATACTAATTAGGATTAAGAAACTGTGAGACTTCAACAAACATTGTAGAATCTGATATAAAAAATCATTATAAAAGGTCACATTTTTTTCCAAGAAGTCTTAATTAAGTAATTAAATAATGAAGTGTGCACTGTTGTTAAGTAGGTCTTGTGTATTTGCTCCTTTTCAGAGGCCCAGATGGATAAAGACAAAAATATTCATAAATCTTCTAATCTCAAGCAAGCTGTTTATTTTTTAATGGTGGGAAGAGATTTTTTTAAAAGATTTAAGAAGAAATTGAGATACTTTCAGAAGATGTGAAGCTCCGCCCTACACAGTTTCCGTTCAATCTTTAGGCATGCTGTTTGTACTTCCATTGCAAGAAGAAGGCTTGGACCATCACAGGCCCAACAGACAGCTTTATGGTTCTGAGAAGCTTTCTAGTTCTCCACACCCTGTAAGAACACTACCCATGTGACTGGAAGTGTAAAGAAGTTTCTTTTTCCAAAAAAATATGTTGCATCTTCACGTCACAGTAACTGAAATTTCACCATGAGAGATTTTTTCCTTTGGTTAAAAAAACTTTGTTCTCAGTGAACAAATATTTACTGAGCACTTACTAAGTTATATGCTTAGGTGTGTGGTATATGGCCTGCGAATCATAGGAGAATCTAAGAGAGGCTTGCTGCCATCAAGGAGAAACATTCAAGCTGGGAAAATGCAGACTACGGTCCAAGGCAAATGTCATTGTGTTGGTCTGTATGATCTCTTAATATGTCTGTCAGAAAAGAAAAGGCACCATAGAATACAGAGAACTATGGAAACTGAAGGGAGAGTAAAGCAATGTGGGAGACACTCAAACAAATGTCTCTTGCACTACAATTCTGCCTAAGGCTAGAACTGCCACTGACCACAGCAGCCCAACAGTCAGAATGATTCACCTGGGAGGGTCGAATCTCAACATACAGGTTTCTGTTTATTGAAAGCTGTGCTGCCCAAGTCTCGCTGACTTCCGATCTTTTTCTTACCTTCCACTACTCCAAGTATACACACTTCCAGAAGTAGAAGGGGGACTCGAATTCTGGGAAGGCAGGACTTAGAAGAAACAACTTAATGTTTAGTTGGTCTCAAAGGACCCGGGACAGATCCAATTGGTAGGAAAGTCTTGAATAGATCCAAATATTAGATTTCTTTTAGGGTTTCCTGAGTCACCCCAGGATCAGAGGAGGTGGCCTCGACCTACTCTTTTCTTATAAACCTGAGAGTACAGAGCAAATGAGTTTCATAGCGAAAAAAAGAAGGGAAAAGGGAAGAAAGAAAGTTGCTTGGAACAGGTGGAGACGTAGAGTCAGTAAGATGACCCCGGGGCAGTGGCGCAGGTGCTCCCCACCCCAGCTCAAACGTCAATGGCCGCCTCACAACGTCAATGGCCACCTCACTGTTCCTGCGGCCAGGCCAGTCAAGGCAGCTCTCTAAGACTGCTTATAAGTCTTTGTGGCTGGTGCTCAGTCCTGGGCTCGTAATGTAGTGTGAAAATAAATAAAACAACACCTTAGTCTGTAGACATTTAATAATGTGTTATGTTTAAAGATAATATTAAAATAAAAACACAGTCCTCGTTGTGGGTTCACCCCTTCTCTTTTTAATGATGCTATAAACTTAAATAGAAAAAGTGCTGTACTCTCGCTGCAAAATATGAAGTGGGGGGAGTCAGAGAATCCTGTAAATACATTTTAAAATGTGTTTCTAAAACAGGTTCCTGGTTTATGGGTTTATTTTACCAACCTTCAGCTTGCTGATTTTCAGATTAGCTTTGAGCAAACCCCAGAACAGGCCTCAAACTTGGCTCTCTTTCCCAGGGGAGGGAGCTCCAGGTGCGGGTGCACAGTGGTGGGGGTTGAAAGGGGATGCGAGGAAAGATACATTAGGGGAGTCAACATTAGGTGCAGATTGACAGTAAAAGCAGATTCCCAAATTAGAAACGATTGAAAGCCCCAAATTCTGGCTTCAAAGAAGGCTGATAAATATGTTCATTCATTTCCTTTGGTCTTGCAGATACAGGAGACTTTATGGTCAACATGTCTTAGATATTATGAAGCCTGGCCTCTCTCTCCCATGGAATCAGTCAACATCTTCATTGTAATGCCTTCCTGATAGCATCTACATCCATCATTTCTTTCTCAGTATACCATCTACGTAGGACCAAGAGAGTCACTATTATGTAGGCCCCTGAGAGCCGGACTGTTTTCCGCTCTAAGTTAGGAATGAGAAAATGACAGAAAGGATCAGTGATTCCTATGCTCCCCACCTCCAGCTCGCACCCCAATCACAAATGAAATCTTGATCTCCTGCCTCCCGAAGAGGACTCACGGTAACTTTACCCAGGGCCTTTTCTCTTGCCCCATTTGAATTATCCTTCCTTCCCTCTGCTCGAGTCTATTTTCCTTCCTCTGTTCAAAGCCTCATCAACTACCTAGCCCAGGGCGAATGCTCCCTCCTCCGAACCCTCACATTATGATCACCTCTATACCCACTTCACATCTGACATAAATTACTGAATATTGTCAGAGGCTGGTCATTTTAAATGGATTTCTGGGCCTCTGAAAGTTCAGTTTGCAAAAGATTCACCTAAGGAGTATAGTAGAGATGTAGATTTCTACAGATCTAGTATGGTGGAATCTAGGAATGTACATTTTAAATTAGTTTCCCTGGTAATTCTGGTGCAGTTGGTCCAAAAATCACACTTTGAGAGACACTGCCTAGATACACACGTACATACCCCAGGGAAACTGTCCTTGGAATTTTCTCACACCATTAGTAAACAAACAAAAATGAAACACTTTCATAACATCCACTTAAAAAGAGGAGAAAAAGAAAGCCTACTATGGAGTTCAATATTTTAAAACATTTGTTTCCTAATTTCCTAATTATTCGTATAGTAAACATCAGTAACTAAGAAGGCTTTAATGTCTTCATCCACTTACGCCACTCAGGTCAATCTCTATTCATTCACACTGTTATTCCCTAATCTAACCCAGAACATTAAAATGGAACCTTTTGCCTGTAGAAGGATAAACCAGAATCATCTCACTATACAGAGAAAAGAAAGCTTTTCCCTACTCTCTGAGGATTGAAGACTTGGGATAATGATATTCTGATTACTGTCTCTCTTCCCATTCCTCAAGAAAGATCATGAGCTTTAGCAAAAGACCATTTTCATCCTGCTTGATGGGGCTACAAAATGCCAGACTATAAAGGTTTGGTACTCAGATTAAAATGTGGGCCAATCTGCCCTAAAACAAAAATCATAAGATAGAGACACTCATTTTGTCCTCCTTGTGATTCCATATAGTGGGACCTCGCTGGACAGCACTCCTGACGTTATTCCCTGGCTGTCTCATGCTTCAGCTCTTTTGGAGAAGACCCTGAATATTTCTGTTGGATCTGTCACTTACAGAGAGGGTCTGTTCCACTCTCCAAGTGCAATGGGCTGAGGGGGGCAGTTCCCCCTACCGGGGCAGCCTACAAGGCTTCCAACTGTCCCACAGCGCCTGGGACCAGGTAGCTGGATGCTTCCATCAAGAGAGGTGTGGGAGCAGGCCCATTTAGCCACATAACTGAAGCCACTTCTCCTATCAGTTTATCAGTAGTAAGGCCACATTTTATCTTTATCTCTCAGTCTCCTGTGTCATATTTCTGAAGCAGAGAAGGAGATCAACCAAGAGAGATCGTTCCATTACTGCGTTCTCTACAAACATTAATTTCCTGAAGCCCCTAGGCTGGGTGGTGGTTGCCTATCTCTGATGTCTGTGGCCTTATCTTACCTGATAAGTAATAGAAATTTCCTGGTTATATGTCTGTTTTCCTGACTAGACTGCAGTGCTTAAGGACAAAACTGGATATCATTCATATTTGTATCCCCAGAAATTAGGATGTAGTCAGGACCAGCTTCATGGGCCTGTGATCTGTGCTGTATCACAGGCCCCTAGTTTGGTTTAATGCTCTATGTTGCCATCTTGACTTTCTTAATAATTTTTGAACTAGGGCCAATCTCCCCTAAAATCTAGCACATTTTTACTTTGCAGCAAGCTCTGCAATTTATGTATCCAGTCTTGGTTGTAGCAGGCACTCAGTATTGCATGTTAAGATAAAAGACAGCACAGGTTCAAGGCCTGACTCCTGGCTCTGCCACTTGCTATCTATGTGACCTTGGCAAAGTTAGTTAACCTCGCTAAACCTCAGTCTCTTCATCTCTCAAATTGGAATAATAATAATAGTTACAATGAAAATCAAATTAGATACTCCAGGTTAAGTGCTTGCTACAGCGCCTGAAACATAATAACATCTCAATAAATAGTCACATCTCTACTTACAACCACTGCTACCACTACTAATATGGCTACTGCTCCAACTAACTAGAAATCAATTGGATCCCAAGGAGAGGATATTGACATGGGCACAGAATAAACATCTTCAGGAATGTTCTGTGCTTGCATGGGTTCTAGCTCCCAAACTTTCCTCTCTAAGCTTCTCAGAAATCTTTGACAGAATTGAAATTAATATTTCACCTTTTAAGAAACAAGAGACAGCAAAGAGCATTTGCCATTCCCACCACAAACAGTAATCATTCAACTAGATCTCTTGAAAGATTTTTGACAAGAAAGGAAGGGGAATGCCTATTTACTCTTCCGCATTCCTCTGTCCCATGCCACAAGTGAACATTTACATCCTCTTCTCCTTATCTCATTTAAGGAAAAAGGAAAAAACAGTCTTTAACCAGCCCCTGGTGGTGTAGGAGAAAGGGCAGGGAGAATGTGGCTTCCCTAGGAAGATGGTAGAAACGACAAAACAGGGCCTGTGAGGCAATATGCACCCCCATTATTTAGGGACTACTCTTTTCTTGGTGATTTAGTGTCTTTTTCTAGCTCTTCGAAAAATGTCCAATATATTTAACTCCCGGAGGACTCATGTCATTTGAAGTAGGTTTTCTTGAAATGTTCTGAATTTGTCACTCCCCTGCTAATTCTCTTGTACTTTTCTGAGCTTGTTGGAAAGGTCTGAATCTCTATTCCTTCTTGACCAATTGGGTCAGGCAGATTTCCAAGATGATTACAATCAAGGTTTTTCCAGAAGTGGCAAGTTCAAGATCTTTACTCTACAACTAGTTGAGCTTTTCATTATTTTTCTCTCTTAGTTTTGGAAGAGAAGAGGATGTCAAACATATGTGACATAAGTCTTTTGGGGGCTAGCACTGAAGTAACTTTGGAGTTTATGTCTCATCTCATCAAATCTTGGTTCTTAATCATGTTCTATCCTTAATCTAGACTTAATTTACCTGCATTTCTCCCCAGCCCTCTAACCTCCAACGGTCCTGTTTCTATCTGGCCTTTGACTCCATGTCCACATAGGTCACTGCTTAGTTGTTCTCCCTTCCTATCCACAAGGCTCCTCCAAGTCTATGTGTTTAATCTGTCCATCTGTCTGTCTGTATCTGTTTATATCTGTCTATTTGTGACTTTCTCTGCTAATATTCATGCTTCTCTCTTTCTGGGGCACAGGATCCCTCTGCTTCTTTTACAAAAGGATGGGCTACAGGAAACTCAATGAGACTATCAATAGGCCATCACCGTGTCTGAGCTACTCTTTGGTGCGTAGGAGTAATTATAAAGCTCCAGAGCATGTGAAAATTCTGTGAGGCCATCTCAAGTCCATCAGCCTAGACACACATGACAGCCTTCCTGCTTTCCACTTCTCCAAGCTCTTCCTGGGAAAGGGAATCCAGACCTCCCCTGCTCTCAAATGTCCAAAACCAACTGTCTGTTCACTTTCTGCTTTCCTCTAAATTTCCCCCACACTCTGGTCTAGGGACTCTGCTCGTGTTTGTACTTTTGGAAGAATGTTGCAGGAAGCCTCCTTTTGCATCACAAGCTTTCTTCCAAATCTATTTCATTCCCTTTGCATGACGCTCTCCTTTCCCCCCAAGGACCTAGACTTTTGAGATTCAAAAGCCACGAAAAGAAGTTCTTGCTTCTCTCTTTCTGGTTTGTCATCCCTCTCTTGAAGCAGAAATTATAGAACATCTAAGAACTTCTTGAATGAAAGTGGAAATCTCTAGAGTTGTGCTGTCCAATATGGTAGCTACAAGCCACATGAGGCTAGTGAGCCCTTGGAATGTGGCTAGTCCAAATCAATATGTGAAAAGCACAGACTGGATTTCAAAGACTTAAAAAAAAAAAAGAATGTAACATATCTCATTAATCATTTTTTGTGTTAATACCATGTTGAAATGATAATATTTTGGGTATATTTGGTTAAATAAAAAATACTATTAAAATTAATTTTACCTGTTTGTTTTTACTTTTTTAATGTGGCAACTAGAAAATTTTAAATTATATATGTGGCTTGCATTTGTGGCTTACGTTATATTTGTATTGGAGAGTGTTGCTCTAGCAGAATAAGTAATGGGAACCAAAAATAAATAAGTCAATATTTTAAAACTATTATCACACATCTGCAGCATATCCATCCAAATTTGCTGTTCAACAAACCCGTTGAAATTCAACAATTATTGAATATGTGTTATGTACCACATCTGCACAAGAAACTGGGGGAATAAAAATAAGTAATATATTATCCTTCCCATCAAGGAATTCATGACTTAGTAGGACAGACTAGTAAGTATCATAACTAACTACCAAAAATGGCATTTGACACGTTCAGAGTGAGGGCAGTGTTTCTTCTTTCTGAGCAGAATGGGAAGACGTAAGACAAGAGACAGACTCCTCAGAGGAGATACTATCTGGGATGTGCAGACCTTGGTGGGGAGAGGGCATTCCAGGTAAAGAGAACCACACAGAAGAGTCAATGTGTCCGGGAAGTGAAAAGCTTAGTGTGGTTGAGGACAAGGGGGGTCAGAAGAGAAGAATCTGGAAACTTTGATTGGGATCAGAATTATGAAAGACCTTGAGTGCCTAGCTGAGGGGATTAGATTTTATCTCCTAAGGGGATGGGAACCCATCAAAGACTTTTAAGCAGAAAAATAGAGTGGTTAAATCGGAATTTTAGAAAGATATCTCTGGCAGAAAAGTGGAGGATAAACTAAAATGGGAGAGACAAGAGGCTGGCAGGTGGGTGGAGGGTTAGGCTGCTGTGACTATGACTAGATTTCCTGTCACTCTGGGAGAGACTGAATCCACAGCAGATCCATTCAGTCTAATCATTGATCATACTTAAAATAAAGCTAAAAAGACACTTTATCCAAAATCCTAGTTAAAACAAAACTTCTCTAGACTTCTATTCAACACTGGCTTCACAACATTCTATTTCTGGTTCCTCAGTAATCAAATGTTCAGGATAAAAACTTTGTCTATTCCTAGAGAGCACTCAGTCCACTTATGGCTTCCATTGATTACATGCAGTTAACTTGAATTTTCTAAGTTCCCTTTTCAGAGTTGATATGAAAACAGCTATGGGTAAGGGTGAGTCGTGTATGAAACTGACTCCTCTACGTATTCTGGGGAGGTGAGCAGGGCGTGTGCTCTCTTAACTGGTCTAAAAGTGATCCAATCAGCTCATTCTCCCCCCCAAAACTGACTTCTTCTCTATACAAGGCCTAACAAAGGAACAAATGTCAGTCCCACTCCACCCCATAGAGAAACAATAGCTGATCAAAACAGCTAGAGGAGAAAAGAGAGCCTGGAATGATTTCTTAAAAATCTTAATTTGCATCTTTGCTTTTGTTGATGGATCATTTTATCAGTTTCTAGGTGAATCTAGGAGGATAGACTAAGTTTAAAGAAATAGGGCCATACTAAATATGATGACTTCTTGGTTGGATAGATGTGTACTCATTCTCTGGAGTAAACTAAAAGCACTATTGAGAGGAGTAGAATAAATCTGTCTGAAATAATATTTAGAAATCAGCAAAAAAAATTTTTGACTCTTCCAATGTGAGATTCCTCTTAGGTTTCCGGAAGCTAAATAACATCAATAATCACCCATCGGTCCTGTATTGTATCACCCTACTACTATGAAGAGAATCATGGCTCCTAAGAGTACAATTTAAATGATGGGAGAGATTAGGTGATAACTGGCTCAGAGTTTGAATTTTTTTTCCAGTAAATATTTCTAAAAATTTTATAGCGTGAGTCAGGAGATTCTTGAGGATAACTCTTGGATCCAGAAAAGTCTGAGAATTACACTTGGTATGCTCAAACCCGTGTTTATAGGGGCATTTCCACCTAATTACCTGCATTTAGCTGGTCAGAGGAGTGGAAGGGTTTGGCCTCCTGGCTCTCAGGCTCAAAAAAGGAAGAAAATAATTTAGAACGCAGCTGAGAAGATGATGTCAGTAAACAACAAGTGATCAGAAGAGTTAAATGTTTTAAATTGGTGTGACCCAAATCCAAGAAGCACATCCTACAGTTCCAGGTGGGTGCGCAATCGCCATTAACAACCTATATTTGCTTCGCTTTTCCTACACAAAGGGAGAGGTAAGCTATTCTGAAAACAAATAAATACCTTGACATATTTTTGGAGGTAGCACGTAACTCAAGAACAAACTTGCTCAAGTTGAGCTAGACTTAAGAAATTTTGCAATTATACAGTGTGACCAAGCCTGCTAGATGCTTAATTTTTACCCAGTACCATAAGCAATCTAACTTGGAGCAGTGCAACTGTAGTAATTTAGCAAAAAGGTCAGCTTTGTTAGCAATAGCGTAGGCCTCTAGGTGAATCAGAAAAGAACAATCAGGGATGGGCAAATCCAACAGCTTTTCAAAAAAGCATCTTGGCTGATTTAACTCTAAGGAAACAATTTTGCTTTCCTCTTTTAAGTGGAAGATAATTTATTAATCAAATTAACTGTTCTGACTTACTCAAAATATCGTTCTTTGATATATTTTAGGTAGCCAAAAAAATTTAGAGACTTTTAAAAAAATAAATATTGAGGCCTTTTTTATTCTAAAAACTCATACTGAGTTTAAATTCTGGGAAAAGTTCAGAGAGTCCCACATCGGACTTTCAACAATAACACAGATCCTGAATGCACAGCAATAAAGAATCTTCTTTTCTTCTCTACTTAAGACACATTTGAGACCGTCAGAGATCCTCTTACTATATTCAAACAACACAGAATTAATGTATATAAAACAAACCCTGAATGTAAAACCAAAATTCTAGTTCTTGATGGTACACATTTGGAAATTATTTCATACTTTTGTTGTGGAATCTCCCAACCTTTTTTGCAGGCATAGGGTTTGCATATCTTCAGAATTAAAACCACTTCAAGCTTTATAATCTCTGTAGATCATTGTTTTGTTAGGACATACCATGCTGGTTTCATCAACCCGATCAAATCTTTGCCTTCAGGCAGACATCTGCAGTTGTTGGCCTCCAGGTGCTTGAGAGTCCTGTACTTCAAGACACCCCCCCCCCCCAAAAAAAAAAAAAAAAAGAACCTCCAGGAAGTCTGCAGGTGCAAGTGTGTTTTAGGGGAAATTAATGACGAATTGCCCTTTTATGTTGTTTACTCAAATAGGCGGTTATGTGTTTGCACTGATGTAGTTCTGACCTTAAGTACACAGAACATGAACTCGGAGCCTTTTCTTGGTACTTGTGATGGAGTTTCCCACTCTCTTGGCCAAAACATGTATCTTTAAGAGGACTGACTGAAGTATTGAGGAAATGAGTTTTTGGAAAAGAACATCTAAAGAATCTCAGTAAAGACCATTGATACTAAAGAGAATAAATTCATGGATACCATTGCCCTCACCACTTTGGACATTCACCTATGACTGAGTCAAGATTTGCAGGGCCATTGTGATGCAGAAGAAGAAGACAATGTGAGTGGGCAGATGGCTTATGCCCAAGACCCCAGGTGCCCAAAGTCACCGGCTGCCACATGCTTCTTTGTTCTTTATCTTCTTGGTTATTTTCTTCTTTCTCTGCTCTTTCAAGAATCTAAATTATTAGTAGACATTCTTGTCCTTTAATGATGGTACTCTCGATATCTTCACTCCCAACAATTACAAGAAATAGGATCCATCCTCCAGACATGGGCAAAGTTGAACTACTTATGTCAGGTTGAATGAAAAATCCACTTGGTTATTGAAAGATGTAAGTAGCTTAAGGAACATCTGGGTCATGTTTCACTTAAGTGATCTCTTGTTTCAATATTCTGTGTTGCAATCACTAAGTGTGAATAACTCCAAAGCCACTTTCACCCCAGAAGATTCCACAAATAATTATCAACAGAAAGAATCAGAAGTCCTGTCACTTGAGACAGTAAACACTCAATACACAATCACGACCAACCGAACAGAGGTACGGATCTGGATTCACAATTTCCCTGAAAGATAATGGCCTATCCTTCCACTTAGTCTGAAGAATGACCAGACGGGGAGACTGAGAGATGAAATTGGCCTTGCTGGCAGCTAGCTGGTGAGGAGGGTACTAAGAATTAAAACATAAATCACAACTCACAAAACTCACACAAGAGATAAATTGTACCAAAATATGACATAAAGACAAACTAACTAACCTCTTAACTCCAGCTCTTTCAGACCCAATTGCTCTAATAGTAATTCCACATAGATTTGTGTGTTCTAAAGATAAGACCACTGGGTGTTCTAGTAACTATTTAGTTTACAAATTCTTGAGCTATCCCACCTAAGACCTTTGTATGACCAACTTTTGCCCCCTAAACCTTTTAAGTATGCTTCCTTGATTTCCCCTTTTGAGGTACCTCACTATTCCCTTGATGTGCATTCCTTTCCTGCAGCAACTAATGAAGCCTAACTTTGTTTGACTAAGGTTTGTTCCTTTAGTCAGTGGACTTTACCCTAAGTGAACATGGAAGGGAATGTACTTCAGTATTATGGCTAAGAGCATGGACTCTAGAACCGAGTTGCCTAGATTCGAATCCCACTCTGCTACTCACTAGCCAAGTGACCTTAGTTACCAAAATTTACCTAACATTTTTGTACCTCAGTTTTCTCACCTGTTAACTGGGGATAATAATTGGATCTACTACATAAGTTTGTCATGAAGATTAAATGAGTTAATATATAAAGTGCTTATAAATAATGCCTGGCATATCATAAGTTGTTGCTGCTATCATCATGGGTAAATCAAGCATTTGGTAATCATCAGGAAAAGGCAAATCAAAACCACAATGAACTATCACCTCACACCTGTTAGAATGGCTATTATCAAAAAGATAAGAAATAAGAAGTGTTGACAGGGAAGTGGAGAAAAGGGAACCCTGTGCACTGTTGGTGAGGATGTAAACCAGTGCAGCCACTATGGAAAACAGTATGGGTATTTATCCAAAGGAAACAAAACACTAACTCGAAAAGATATATACCCTCCCCCCATATTCATTGCAGCATTACTCACAACCAGGACATGGAAGTAACATAAGTGTCCATGAATGAGTGAATAGATGAAGATAGATGAATGGATAAGGAAAATGTGGTAAAAAAATATAATGGAACATTATCCAGCCATAAAAAGAAGGAAATCTTGCCATTTGCAACAAAGTGGACAAAACTTGAGGGCATTAAGCTAAGTGAAATAAGTCACACAGAGAGTGACAAATACAGTATGATCTCACTTATATGTGGAATCTGAAAAAAAAGAAATAAATAAACAAAAAAGAGAACTCATAAATACAGAGAACAGATTGGTGGTTGCCCAGAGGCAGAGGGTAGGAGGATGGGTAAAATGGGTGAAAGGGGTCCAAAGGTACAAACTTACAGTTATAAAATAGGTAAGTCCTGGAGGTGTAATTTGTAGCCTGGAGACTATAGTTAATAATACTATACTGTATATTTGAAAGTTACTAAGAGAGTAGATCTTAAAAGTTCTCATCACAAGAAAAAAAATTTGTAACTATGTGAGGTGGATAGATGTAAACAAGACTTCCATTACAGTGGTGATCCTTTCATAATATATAAATCATTATTTCATCATATATATCATCATAATATATAAATCGTATCAAATCATTATATTGTATACCTGAAACTAATATAAGAAGTCAATCATATCTCAATTTAAAACAAAAAAAGAGTTTGGAAATGAGAATCAGTTACTTGGGAGAAATTCTCTCGGCAAGGAGAAAAATAATCCAAGAAAAGCATAGACTGAATGGAGCAAGATGTCTCCCTCTTGGATATTATCTTGGGCTTAGCGGTGTTCCCACAGTAGGCATGTGTGGCAGATGCTGTTCCTTGGCTATTTAGAAACCACTTCCAATCCCCTTTTCACTGGCTACCTCTCTCTATAGTCTATCTACTCACATCCCCAGACTTCCTTGCAGCTAAAGTAGAATGCCAAGTTCTGGCCAAGGAAAAACAAGAAGTCTTCTGAGCGAGCTCCTGGAAGAGATTTTTCTTTTTAGATAAAAAGATGAGCCCTTCACTCTTCATCTTGCCTTGAACAAGAACGTGATACCTGAAGCTGTGTTGGCTTTATGCAAACAAAGTTACAAGCATGAGGAAGAAAGCAAGCATATGAGGATGGTGGAAGATAAAGGTAGAAGTAATCTGAATCCTTGATGGTACTGCAGAGCTACTGAACCAATGCCAGCAAACACTTAAATTCAGATTTCTTGTTATGAGAGAGGAAAAAAGCACTTATTGCTCAATCTGCTGTTAATCAGATTTTTTTTGTTGCTTGTCCCGAAAGCATTTCTATCTGACACAGCATGTCATTCAGAGGCTTTTGTGTATACGCATGTGGAGAATTAACGTCAATGCTTGCTTTGTGTCCCATCGGTTCTCATAATGAGTTCCTCACACTCCAGTGCTGCACAAAATGGGCTACTTACCAGACTCACCTGGAGATCTTTTAAGAAACAAAGATTACTGGAACTGATACCCAGAAATATTGCTTCAGTAGATCAGAGGTGCAATCTGACGTGATGCTCATGGTTTAGGAGCCACATCAAGATCCACCCTAGCTCATAAGCCAAGTGAAATATATTCTATTTTTGTGAAATAGTCCCTTTCTAAAAGAATTAAGGAATTTTAATAGCTAAGGATAAACCACAGCTATTTTCCAGGAAAATTCAATCAATCAAGAAAGGAACATACACTTTAAGACTGTTTTTCAATCTGGGATCCTTTGTGCCCATCCTAAAACTACTGAAACAGATCTTCTGAGATTGGGTCTCAAGAATTGGCATTTTAAACAATCATCCAACAGGTTCTGATTCCTCTCCTCCACATGATTTCACAGACTACCATCCATTCCCTCAACAATATTTATTGATCAATCACCATGTATCAGGTACTTCCAGGCACTGGGATTCAAGCTATGAACAAGCTCGAACAGGCCTTTACCCTTGTGTGGCCTACATGGTGGTGGGGGTAGAGTGGGGAGATTAGAAAGAAAAGGAAAAAATCAACAGGAATTTCAGATAGTAAGTTCTATAAAGAAAACAAAACATGATGACGTAATAGAGAATGTATGTTTGGGATGGGATGGAGGCAGGCAGTCAGGGAAGGCCCCACTGAAGAGACAACATTGAAGCCTACTTCTGAAAGAACAGAGAGGACCAATCTTGCAATGAACTAGGAAAAGAGTCTACCAGGAAACCACAATGCAAAGGCCTTGAGCAGGAATGAGCCAGCATATGCGAGGAACAGAAAGAAGGCCAGTTTAGAGGGAGACGTAAGAGAAGAGGTCAGAGTAGAGATACAGGGGTTTGTTGGCCACTGTCAGAAGTTTGGAAGAAATTCTATTCTAATGGGATGCTAGTGTAGGGGAAGAAGACAATTCTTCTACTCTCTAGGTCCTTCTGGCTGACCTAAGAATTAAATTGACATGATACAGAATAACAAGGGAAAATAAAAAAAAGTTTAGTAACACGTATACATGGGAGAAACCCAGGAAAAGTGAGTAACTCACCAGAGTAGCCAAAGGCACCATCTTAAATACATCTTCAGCTAAAGACAAAGGAAGATATTGGGGGTAGTGGTTTGAGTCTTCAAGGGGGAGGAAGACAATTTACACGGAGATGCAAATACAAATGTTTGTTAAACAAGTGTTTGCTGGGCCATTTATAGACAATGTGACCCAAGAGACAGAATTTTGATAAAAATGGGCTTGTTGGTGCCTTTCTGTCTATCACACCTACTTTACATCATACTATAGTTATCTTATGGTATTAGCTCCTTCCTTCTATCTTAAATTCTTTTAGGCAGTTAGGGGGAAGGTCAAAGTTTCTTTTGAGACTTTTGCTCTTAAAAATGATCAAGCCCCAAAAAGAAAAAAGATCAAGCCAAAGAGACACATTTTGGGGCCAATTCTCATCCCTCATACTAGCAAAAGAATCTTTTGGCATAGAGTTTTTGCTATGCCGTAACTTAGTTAATAGGAATTGGTTTCAATCACACATAAGTCATGCAGAACATTGTGCCAATGAAGAATGGGGCAACTGAACGACTAAGTGTATTTTTCTTTAAGCTCTTGCTATTTAAATTGTGGTGCATGGACCAGCAGTGTCTGAATCATCTGGAAATTTACTAAAAATGCAGAATTTAAGGCCTTATGCCAAGCTTCCTAAATCAAAATCACATTTTACTAAGATCCCCAGGTGGTTCACATGGATGTTAAAGCTTGAAAAGTACTGCTGTAAGCCAAAGGTCATCAACCTGGCTGCACATTGGAATCACTTTGGAGGTTTAAAATCACTGATGCCTGGGTCCCAACATCAGAGATCTGAATTGATTGGAGGGAGGAAGTTGCAAGTAGAGGGGACGTTAGGATGTTAATCAACTCAGCAAGCATTAAGGCATGACTATTAAACACTGATGTGCAAAAGATCATCTGGGAAGCTCATACAAATGTAGCTTCTTGAGTTCTCCCCAAAGATTCTGATTCAGGAGGTGGGTTTTAGGAACCTACATTTTTAACCAGCACCCCCCAGTGAATTATGATGTGGGTGGCCCACAGACCACACTTTGAGAAACACCACATTAAGAAACCGTTGAAAGAAAAAGAAAGAAACATTATGAAATGAGGATGCCAATTAATTTATTTGCTGATTGATGTATATCTCGTGGTGAATCTACTTAGTAACTGCACATCTTCTGAAAGCATAATAAACTAATGTAGATTTCTGATGATTATCATCAAGATTAGAGATATTCTCCCCTCAGAAATTGTGCTGGCTGTAAAGATTCTATAAAACATTCTGTAACCAATAGAGTGGCCATCGCAGTTGCAATTGCCTTTCTCCTCTCTGATTACCAAACTCTTCTTAACTCTCCAAAGTCCCACCTTTTCCAAGAAGATTTTATGGAACACGCACACTTCTGGGCTCTTTCTCTTGTCCAAGCTTCAGCTGAACTCTGAAACTGCTTATTACCTGATTCATTGCTATTTCATTCCTTGCTAATTGCCTTATATCTGATAACTTTATTTTCCTAACTACATTGTTAAATTGCTTAAAGACAAGGATGATGTCCATCTGATATTTTTATTTCCCGCAGTGCCCAGAACATTGCTGAATACACAACAGAAGCTTAGCAAATTGTTGTTTGGTTGAATAATGGCAATAAATACTTCACACTGTCTTCCTGACTAGTTTCATTGGTCATGATGAGTGATCCTCAAAATGGCAAAAGCACAGTCATTCTTGGGAGATTCTAAACTATAAGCTATGCATCAGTATTAAACAGTATTAAAATAGCAGTAAGAATAGCAACCAAGTGGTTTTATTGCAATTTATAGTTTTTTAATGATTTCATGGAAATCATGTCATTGGATCCACATGACAACCTTATGACAAAGGTTGGAAAGAATTTTTGTTTTTTCACTATTGTGGTAAGAACAATTAAGATGAGACCCACCCTCTTGACAAAGCTTTAAGCACACAATGCTGTATTGTTAACTATAGGCACCAAGTTGTACAACAGATAGCTAGAACTTATTCATCTTGCATAACTGAAACTATATACCTGTTGAACAGCATCTCCCCATTTCTCCCAACTCCCAGCCCCTGGCAACCACCATTCCTCTTTCTGTTTCTATGAGTTTGGCTATTTTATATACCTTGTGTAAGTGCAATCATGCAGTATTTATCCTTCTGTGACTGGCTTATTTCACTTTGCGTAATGTCCTCTAGGCTCATCCATGATGTCACATATGGCAGGATCTCCTTCTTTCTTAAGGCTGAATAATATTCCATTGTATTTATATAGCACATTTTCTTTATTTGTTCATCTATAGATGGAAATTCAGATTATTTCTATATCTTGGCTGTTGTGAATAATGCTGCAATGCACATGAAAGTGCAGATATCTATTCAAGATACTGATTTCAATTATTTGGATACATATCCAGAAGTGGGAATGCTGGATTATATAGTAATTCTATTTTTAATTTTTTAAGGAACCTCTATACTGTTTTCCATACTGGCTGCACTCCATTTTACATTCCCACCAACAGTGTACAAGAGCTTCAATTTCTCCACATCCTCATCAACACTTATGTTTTGTTCTTTTGGTAATAACCATCCCAGCAGGTGTGAGGTGATAGCTCATTGTGGTTTTGATTGGCATTTCTCTGATGGTTAGTAATGTTGAGCATTTTTTCCTGTATCTCTTGGTCATTTGTATGTGTTCTTTGGAGAAATGGCTAGTCAAGTGCTTTGCCCATTTTTCAATCAGGTTATTTATTTATCTATTGAGTTTAGGAATTCCTTGTATATTTTGGGTATTAACCCCTTATCAGATATGTGGTTAGCAAATATTTTCTCCCATTCCATATGTTGTCTTTTCATTCCATTGATTGTTTCCTTGCTGTGCAGAAATTTTTAGTTTGCTGTAATCACATTTATCCAGTTTTGTTTTCGTTGGCTGTACTTTTGGTGTCATATCCAAAAAATCATTGCAAAGACCAATGTCATGAAGATTTTCACCTATGTTTTCTTCTAGGAGTTTTATAGATTCAGGTCTTATGTTTAAATCTTTAATCCATTTTTAATTGAGTTTTGTATGTAGTGTAAGATAGGAGTCTCATCTCATTTTTTGCCTGTGGATATCCAGTTTTCCCAACACCATTTGTTAAAAAGATTATCCTTTCTCCATTGTGTATTCTTTGTATCCTTGTCAAAGATCAGTTGGCTGTATATGCATAGGTTTATTTCTGGAATCTCTGTTCCGTTCTGTTGGTCTATATGCCTATCTTTATGCCAGTACCATCCTGTCTTAATTACTATAGTTTTGTAATATATTTTGAAATAAAGAAGTGTGATACCTCCAGCTTTGTTCTTCTCTCTCAAGATTACTTTGGCTATTCAGGGTCTTTTGTGTTTCCATATACATTTTAGGATTGTTTTTTCTATTTCCATGAAAAATGTCATTGGGATTTTGATAGAGATTGCATTGAATCCATAGATAACTTTGGGTAGTATGAACATTTTAATAATATGAAGTCTTCCAACCCATGAACACATAATGTTTTTCCATTTATTTGTGTCCTCTTTAATTTATTTCATGGATGTTTTGTAGTTTTCAGTATACAAGTCTTTCATTTCCTTGGTTAAGTTTATTTATTCCTAACTAACTATTTTATTCTTTTTGAATCTATTGGATTATTTTCTTAATTTCCTTTTCAGAGAGTTTGTTGTTAGTATATAGAAATGATTTTTTGCATGTTTATTTTGCATCCTGCAACATTACTGAATTCATTTATTAGTCTAACAGTTTTGTTTGTGGAGTCTTTAGGGTTTTCTACCTATAGGATCATATAATCTGTAAGCAGAGATTATTTTACTTCTTACTTCCAATTTGGATGCCTTTTTCTTTCCTTAGCTGAGGAAGACTCGCCCTGAGCTTACATGTTTTGCCAATCTTCCTCTTTTGGTATGTGGGCCACCACCATAGCATGACCACTGACAGGCAAGTGGTGTAGATCTGCACCCAGGAACTGAACCCGGGCCTCCAAAGCAGAGCATGCCAAACTTAACCACTAGACCACTGGGGCTGGCCATGATGCCTTTTTCTTGCCTAATTGCTCTGGCTATGACTTCCAGTAGTATGTTGAATAGAAGTAGGATGTTGAGGGTGGGCATCATCGCCTTGTTCCTGATCTTAGGGGAAAGGCTTTCAGGTTTTACCACTGAGTATGATGTTAACTGTGGGCTTTTCATATGTGACCTTTATTATATTGAGGTAAATCCTTCTATATCTAGTTTGTTGAAAGTTTTTATCATGAAAGGATGTTGAATTAAAAGTTTTTTCCCACCTCAATTTGCAGTTGATGAAATTGGGGCTCAGAGAGCTTCTAATCAGGATGTCACTGGCCTATATCATGTCTATGTATGAATTAGAAAAAGATGACTTTTTGGAGGGAAGTAGCCAGGATGCCAATCTGGTGAGTGAAGTGCCCACTCCACCTTAACGAGGTGACCTTAAGCAGAGCATAACTTCTAAAATTGTAGTAAAGACTCTACTTGCAAGAACTCTCCCATTGCCTCTTGACACTTCAAAATAAAACCAAAGCCTTAGAGCTCTCTCCACTCCCCACACTGTCTGGGCCAGGCTATACCTGTTTGAGTGTTTAGGGAGAAGGCAAGAGAGCAAAATTTCCAATCTGTAACCAAAGAGAATCAACCATAAGCAAGGCTAAAAGGGGGAAAACAACTTTGCATAGCACAGATTTTATAATTGGAAAACTACAGGGGAAGACATACCAGCCAGTCACTCTACATTGAGAGAAAGTGATTGTGATAGATTGCATAAATGGCCACAATACTTTGTAGCTCCTCCATCAAGAGGTGAAATCTATTCCCCTACATCTTGAATTTGGGCTGGCCTAGCAACTTACCACAATCCATAGAAAGTGGGGGGAAGTTACAACATGAGAGTTCTGCCCCTGGGCCTCCACAGGCCTAACAGCTTTCAGACTGTTGGATAGTGATAGGTATGTTGCCCGGTCATCCCCATCTTTCTCACCAACAGTGACACAACCACCAGACACACAAGTGAGGCCATCTTCACTCATCCACAGTTCTCAGATAAATCATCAGCTGACCACACACATGAGTGAGCCTAGCTACTCACGTCTGCCTCAGATCAACAGAAGCACCCAACTGACTCATAGCTCATGAGCAATTATAATTGGTTGTTGTTTTAAGCCATTATGTTTTAGGTGGTTTGTCTATAGCGAAAGCTAACTGATACAATGAGCGACCCTGGAAGCAAAAGAATCAGTCAGATCATAAAGCTAAGATGCCACTTGCAAATAGCAATAGCCACTGCTAGTAGCACAAAAACTAAAGAACAAAAAGACATTGCATGGCATAGAGATTGCTAATCACATCAGCTTTTTATGTCATAGTCTCAGAGTTAGTGGTTGCCATTAGTGGTATATTTTTAAAAGAAGAAAATGTACATAATACATGTTGTGTACAATGGCTCCTTTTGAAAGTACCAGCAGGAAAATCACAAATTTCATATGTGGTTGCATAGGTGTCAACTACTTGATTTATTGATAACAAAAACCTTGTGTTCACTACTTCTCCCACAGCATCCTTCACTGAGAGCTAAACTGTTAGTGAGAATACGTGAAGCAACTCTTCTTGAAATGACTGGATTCAGCTGTTTCAAGCTTGGATATAATCCTTCACCTGTATCCATTTCCAATCACAATGGAACTTCACTACAGTTTTTATAGCATGAAATAAGAATTATGGTTTAAAGGTAAAGAGGAGAAAAGGACAAAAAGAAAAGGAAGAAATTGTTATGCCAGCACTCACTCAATGTTGAAGATTGGCATGCTTGAGCATGTGTCTTCCAACCTTTCTTCCAAACCTCAAACCACCTCAGATTTTCTTGCTAGAGGGTGGAAGAAAGATAGGGGAATGCATAAAGGATAGAACTCATATCCATATCAAATCCCACAATGACTGTTTTAGAAAATAATCATACAATGTGAGCATTTCATAAAGAAAGTTGCCCAGGAGCGGAGGCATCTAATTAAGCATGTATTTTTTAGTTCCTTAGAAAATCTATTTGTGAAGGGAAATTAAGTTTTAATGCAGTGCACTTCTAAATTCCCAAAAGTGTCCTTGAACCAATCCTGTCCCTTTGAGAGAATGCGGAGTCCACGGATTATTTAAGACTAGAGCAATCACAATATCGTCCATTTCCCCAGGTTAATAGTCTCATATGGCCCCTGAAATATACTCAGACTCCTAAGCCTGAAACCCAAGACCTTCTACTACTAGCTCCAGTGTACCTTTCCTATAATCTCCATAAATGTGCCATACTCCTCCCTTTTCCCCAAACATTGCCAATGCTTTCCTGCCTCCATACTATTTTTTCTGCTAAGAACATCTTTTCCACTCATCTCTACTTGTTAAAAAACAGCACCTAACCTTTGAAGTCCATCTCAAATGTCATTTCTTTATTGAAGCATGGCTACTGTTCTAGAATTTGGGATATTCTCATGTCCTGAGTCTCACCTCTCCACCTCAGAAATTAGAAATCATATTCCCAGATTCCTTTATAGTTAGGAAGTCATGTGACTGCGTCTAGCCAATCAGGAGTACCCACTTGATGTATTGATTCAAAAGAGAGCAACATAAGAGGCGATTGTGCTAAGAGAAAGCAACCTTCTGCCAGGTGTAGTAGAAGCATCTGGTTCTTCAGCGACAATGGGATCTGAGCTATTAGTTACTGTCTTTCATTGAATCTAAGATGTTATCAACTAAAGATGCACCATTATTTACATATCTCTAGAATAATTTTTAATGCTGCCAATAAAGATATGATATGATGTGTTCTTACAACTCAGAACTTTTATTTTACATTTATTGAAAAACATGTTAGACACGTAGACATAGGTTTTATCATAAAATATATTGGTTGAGATATTCACACGTAGAGTCTGACTTTTCTGAATGACTTTCAGACTCAGAATCAGCCATGTGCATGTTTTGGCACACAACATTCTTTGTGCCATTGAGACTGTTAATGATGCAACATTTCTGAAAAGAGTGCTCAACTATTGCCTCTAGGAATTTCTTCTCAGCCACTAAAGCCAATTCTATGAGTGTTGATGCATGTGAACAGGCAATGACAACTTCATAATGGAGTTAGGAACTTTTGACTGCCACTTGGCCAACAGCAATTGTGAAATGCATTCCAATTTTAGGGAGGTAAATATGTTAGGAAAAAAAATGTGTTGTAGAAAAAATAAAATCTGTTCTATCTCCACTGGCGATTCCAGGGTTATGGGTCACTCTCCATTGCTATGATATATTATAGTCCATCCAGTGACAAACTGGTTAGTGGTGCCTAAAAGACCATGAAATGAAGCAAATACCTCTACCTCTGGCCACCTGTTCTACAATTTCCACCAGCCTAATACATAAGACTATGATAAATATTCACAGTAATTTACTGAGAGGTTATAATAAGTAATCTCAGAAAGGAGGAACAAAAGATGTAATTTTAGCTAATTTGGACTTTCACTGTATCACACTAGGAAAGATACTTTAAAACTTAAATTCCTACATATGTCATGCCTCTCAAGTCTCCCAGACCAATCACCTCCAACTCCCCTTTCAGGGAAACTTCACTACTTCCACAGGATAAAGTCTGATATTTGGTTGCTCTCTGAGTTCTCCATGTCAAGATATATCCTGGGCTTCAATTAGATCAACACTGACATTCACCTCTGCTCAGTCTCATGGTGTCTGGCAGAAAGATGGGCTGCAGGCATGGGTAAGGGTGAAGGTGAGTTCTCCAGACTACAGAACACCAGTGAGAGCTATGCATCCTCTGGTTCCCTCACACAGTAACTACGTATGTTAGAAATTTCTCAGCTGCAAATAACAGAAAACTCAAAGTGGCTTAATATCTATAACCTTTATTATCTCTCCTAACACAAATTTCACAGGTAGGTCAATCTCCAAAATCACATAAGTAATTTTGACTCTGCTTCTCCATGACCCTCTTGAGTCTGCCTTCTTCTACAGGTTTGCTTCATCCTCAGACTAAGAGCAAGATGGTTGCCACAGATCTAGGGGCACCATATCCAGAAGGTATAGATAACTCTCCCTGTTTCTCTTAGAAGCAAAGAAACTCTTCCCAGAATTTCCCAGTGTTACTCCACTCAGGACTTTTTTGAACAGACTTGGATCACATGCCTATAACTAACCAATCACTGGCAAAGGAATAGGACCACTAGGATTGATTTAGATCAGCATAGACCCACCCCTAGGGCTGAGGGTCAGAGCTGGGGCCTGCCCACCCCAAAGAATGTAATCAAACAGAGAGGGATAGGTGCCTGAACAAAGTCAAGGTCCTATTAGGAAGGAGGAAGGATTGTGAGAAAAGACATGAGGTATCCAATGCTATCTACTAGGGAAGTAATCTCTCTAAAATATTAATTTTTCTTAGAGATGGTGCACTCCAATCCTTATTGATGAAAGAATATTAAGAGTGACAGGATTCCGCACTCCTTTTTATGCAGAAGCATTATTGTGCTGTGGCACATTGGCTCCTTTCTGCGCCATCAGAAGTCTGGTGCCATCAAAAAGAGGTAGAGGCTTTTATACGTCTGTTTTTTCTTATTGGAGAAATGATACTGCACATGATTGAATAATTTTTATTCAAGTTATTTCTCTGTTGGAGGAGGAGAAAGAGAGGGCTTACTTATTTTATATAGGCCTAATCCCCATATACACGAGTCTGTAAACCCCTCAAGGAATAGATGGTGTCTTTTTCATATTTGTATATTATATGGAGCTAGCCTCATACAGTGGGAACTCAACCTAATAAATAAATGATGAATTGAATTGTTAATCTCATTAATTCCTTCCATAACTAACATAAACCTTTATGACAGCTAGAGTTAAGACTCCAAGCTAGGTGCAGTCCACATCCGACCTGTGTGCATCAGGAACAATCCTTTGGCTATCGGATACTTTCCTCTCCATGACTCCGACCACAAATATCACCCAGAAGTAGAGACTTTCAAGCTGGAGTTCTAACACTCTTTATCGTCATGATACGGGCTTAGGTGGGAAAAAAATTACAGTCCCTAAATCAGACAAGCACTAGCTGGAGAAATTCAGACTTGGGTGAGACCTTACCAATCTATTTCCTTTCAGCTTTGTCCATCAGATGGATCCTCATTCCCAAGAATTACTGCGTTGAAAATCCCCTCGGAAGGAATATCAAAACTTCAATATGTTCAGACAGATGTACACACAAATAGTGACTTTAAATGAAATTCCCTATACGATTTGAGGTTTTCCCCTTTTTCTCTTTACTATCCTGTTCCCTTATTTAATCTCCCCTGTTAAAAGATTTGGGTTTTTTCCCTTTCCTGGTGGCACAGTGTATTTGCTGACTACACTGACTCATGCCCTTTGGTTCTTATTCCTTGACTCCCAATTCTTATCTCTTTCTTCTGATCCCAGCCTCGAAGTTTATTGTTGTGTCTGAGAGGTCCTTAGACACCATGGTTACCAAAAGAGGCAAACTGACTTTCCCCAAAACTCAATGTTGCTGATTCATGGGATGCCACAGGGATTGTAATAGCCACAGCTCAAATAGCTATCCAAACAAAGATGCTTAGATAATAGCAGCTATTGAAAAAGACCAACTCCTGTTACAAATCAATTAGCTACCCCTTATTTAAAAGATATTCACTATGGTAGTCATGCTGGGAATCAGGGAGGCTGGTATTTCCTGACCTGATTTACACAATGCTAATATTTATCAGGTGAAGGAAGGCAAATATTGAAAGAGTGAAAAGCCAAATGAAAATTCTCAATCTTAAGGTCATTTGCACTTTCTAATTGTCCCAGTGTGTCATCAAATGCTCATCTGAATGCGTGAGGCGGGAATAATTTAGATTAAGATCTATGTGTTTCTATATAGCATAACAGGCAAATGTAATATATACATTTAACTAAATATCTCAATAAGGCTTTACAGCTTATAAAGGAACTTTACCTGTGTTACCTCATTTGATCGTTATGACAGCCCTGTGAAGTATGCACGATACTATACTCATTTCATAGGTGAATAAACTCTGACTGAGAGGTTCTGTGCCTTTTTTAAGTTTATAAAACTAGCTGTTAAAAGGAAGAACCAGCACTAAAATTCAGGTTTTTAACTCACTCTTTCCACTGCCACGTTGCCAATACACATTCATGACAAAATAGAGGTATAGTGCTCATTGCCTAAACAAATGTAGCAAAAATTGGAAACCAAAAGGTTGTAGTTCATGTCCTCCTTCCTTTACACAGAACTGGTGGCTTTGCCTTCTTGTCTGTTTCTCTTTAGTTTAGTGTAAAATGATAATGATGTTTCTTTGAGGAGCATTTGGGAGAACCTAAGGAATGAGCAATACTCCCAAGGAGACTTGGAAGGCACAACGTGCTGAAAGCTGGCTGAGTGATAGCAGGGACTATCCTCCCATTGAAATTGCTAAAGCACTCAACTTTTCCCCTGATTTTCATTATTTATACTTTCACTGATGCTCTAACTATTTGAGCTTCATCCTTTAAATCAAGGGTATGACCTTTGTTAAACATAGGGTGATCTGATGTTCCTTTTACAAGCAACACTTAAGGTCATGCTCCTTTATTATCTCCAGTTTATAATATCAAAGTAGTTCCCACTGCCCTTGGCCTTCTGTAAAAAGCGTTGCCAACTTTTATTCTTCCAACACCTTCTATTAGAGCTTGAGATAGGCCCCATTCAAATGCTCTTCTTGCCAAGAACTCTAGACCAAGCTCTCTGATGACTGAACAAGACAGCAACTATGACTTTCAAGACCTATCCAATGGTGTGTTTTTAACAGGCCATGTAGCGTTGCTTGCATTTTAGGTTTTAATCTATGCAATAGTCTTTCTTGACAGGATTGAAAAAGAACTCAATAATCGGGTTTCATGTTTTCACAGATGTCTGAAACTTCAATGAAAAGTAATATGTAGGATTAGAAGAGATAGGATTTGTAGATCAGATTTATTTTAGGTTTTTAATATAGTTCTGCATTCTTCTGAATCAACGTAGCAAATATATTAAGCTCATAACTCCATGGTGAAGTGGAAGGCTATTATTGCTCAGAGCTATTGTAAGGAAAACGCAGCACTTAAACCACAGCTACAACAGGTCATTTGAGGGGAAAATGTGGTTTTAAGAAATAACCAAAAAATGCATTCATAGGCATTATTATACAATTGAATGTGGCAGCCAGGGAAAGAAGTGGGGAACTGATTCAGGTATAATACTGTTCTGTCCAATGCATCTGCCATGACGATAAAATATATTTACTGACTGCAGGAAAAAAAAGACGAATTCAACATACATAAGGCTTTGATTGATTAATGATTTAGTTATGATGGAACCACCTAAAGGACAATAACTAGCCTTTCCCATCAGCAGGAATCCTTAATGGGGTGTGGTAAAATCACATTCTCCACTTTGGTTGCATGATCTGATAATAGACTATTCTAATTCTGTTATAGTTTGAGAGGTACAATGAATGCACACAGGAATGAAAATAGGACCTATCTTTGATGGTAAAAATAATTCACTTCTAGACGAGTCTAACTCATTATTACATACGATATTTGAAAAGATTATCACATTTAACCTGATATTATTTTCATTTATCAGTAATCCTTTAGTTTATTGATATAAGATAATAACAAGTACGTAGCAATCATAAAGAAAATTGCCAACCTAGGGTAGAAATCTGTCTTCTTAAAGAAATATGCATGTCTGTATATGTACCAGAAAGTGTGTGGAGAGGAAAAGTATTTGCACCTTTTAATCTTCATTCATTCTTTCATTCTTTAAAATATTTATTGACTTCCTACCAAGTGCCAACCAAGTACTGCTCTAGGTTCTGTTACAAACAAAACAAAACAAAAATCTTGGCCTTCACAGAGTTTGCATTTATTTCAGTGGGAGGAGACAGACAATAAACGATGTGAGTAAAATATTTAGTATGTAAAAATTTAAAGATTTATAATAAAAATATTAGTCAAATATTTAGTAAACAAGTTAAAAGATTCACAGTTCTGAAGAGACTGCAAATTCTATGTTACCAGTGTAACCCCATCACCTAGAACAGTGCCTGGTTAGTAGGCCTTCAGGAAATATTTGTTGAGTGACTGAATAAGCAAATAAACAGACTCTATCTTCCCTAAAAATAGCCCTGACACTATATCTCAACCTCTCACTAGATTTTCTTTTTCTCACCTGCTTACTTCCAAAGAAGATTTGAGGTAACTTACAACAAAAAGGTAAAGAATGTAGCCCAAGCAATAAAGGAAGAAATATAGTCAGGGTGTGTGGCTTTTTTTTTTAATATGGGAGTTGGACATAGTGGGCGATCCACAGCTTAAATGAAAGTATATTTGATAGCAATTTCCCCAAAGATACAGACATATTTTTCACATGACTTTTCCAAAAAGATACTGTATCCCCTAACAAAAGCTGAGATGGGCAGCTCCAAATATGACTGTAAAAGAAAAGGGGAAAAAATTGTCTTGATAAGGCACTTCTATGGCATCAGAGCAATAATCCAGTGTATATTAGACTTCTTTAAGACCCAAGAAAGTAGAACTTCACATAAAGTACAATCTCAATACTGTTGACACAAGACCAGTAGATAAAGTTGATTCTTGGACTATTTCTGTAGCACAGTAATGAGATCATGCAATCAGCAAAAAAAAAGGATGGTCTTTTTATTTTGGTCTGTAGAATTAGAGAAACCTATAGGTTACTTTCCAGAGAAGATGCCCAGCATCTCAATAACCCTTGATGAAAGAATGCTTCTTCTCAACCCCTTCAACTACGTGCATAGCTTTCAGGAACCCACATGGATGGGTGAGAGAAGACGACAGTTGCCCAGCCAGTCATTCAACCAAATCAACCCTACTGGATGAATGGATATGAGATGTGGCAGCCAGAGCCTGCATCATACTAGAGAGGCAATGTAGTGTCAGACAAAACTGAATTCAAATCCCAGTTCTCATAAATATTTACCCTAGCTGGGAAAAGTAATGCAGTAATCTGTTGTGAATGAAAATTCTACTGTATGAAGTCATCACCGTCCTAGATACAGGAATTCAATATTTGTAATTATTGTTATTGGATGTGGATAGCATCTAGGATATTTTGGAGACTTGAATGTTGGGATATCAAGAGGAAGGAAATTTAATAAAATCATAAAATAAGGTGAAAAGAATAGGCTTCATGAGACTTTGGAGTATGAACTAGATAGGATGTTAAGATAAAATAGTCATCTCAAAAGGGAGGTAGGTTTTCTCACACAGAAGAGAAAAGTTGAAAAGTTTTAGGTGGTGAAAAAAGATATTAGATAGGATGGCTTATAAGCTAGTCAAATTGGTCTACCCCAGTCCAGATCTGCAGGGACTAAGGCTCCTATGACATCCTGTCCCCACCTCCCTAAGTATGTGAAGGAATTCAAAAGATTGTTTTCAACCAGCAGCCAGTACACTCATCCCTTTCTTTGAAAAATGTCTGAAAGCTAACATGGTAAGAAAGAAAAATACCTTTCCATGCCTTACGGGTGATTGGAAGTATGATGGTGTGGGCATGGGGGTTCTCATTGATAATGAAGCCCTTCCTTTAATTCTTTCTTCCTTCCATTTTTTCCTTCCCTTCCTTTTCTTCCATCTTCCTTTCCTCTTCCTTCCTTCTGTTTTTTCTTTTCTTTCCTACCTCATTCCACAAGGGTCTAAGATGGAGTGATCTCCTCACTGTTATTTGCAACTGGATTCTGGATAAGTCAGGTGCTGAAAGATGCTGTTCAGGTTTCAGTTTGCTTGGATTAGACCTGATGTATTTTTCATTCTCCCTTTCCACATCTTCTAAAATGTAGAAAAGTGCAGCATTTAGATGAAAATTATATGGGTCATCAAGACAAGTTCTCCCATTGGAGAACAGGAAACTAAACCTGTGATGACTGTGAATGAACTCTCTGAGAACCAAATGAAACTCACAGAAATAGAAACCAGATGTAAGCAATCACGAATCCAGGGCATTACTCTGCCTCCAGTTTATTTTTAGCAGAAATGTTATTAAAGTCTTTTCAGTACCATAATTAATTTTCAAGGATTGCCGTTAACCTCATAGTGTAAAATGGGACAAGAAAATTTTCGCATATAAGGTTTAGAGCAGATTATTGATTTTTTAAAGTAGTTTGCTGTATGTTTCATGGTGGTTGGGGGTATTCTTTGGTTTTTAGCTTTCCAGGTTTGACCTAGGAGTAATGAATCTCTCGCCAGAATAAAATCCATCGTTAGATAATAGTGGCTGTTTATATATTTAGGATGTGTCAACCTCCTCAAGGCTGGGAAGTATCATAGCCTAATATAATATTTGGCTTTCAAGTTTTGGGTGTGCAACAAGAGGACCAACAGTCTTGTTAGCTAAAATCAACCCAAGGTATTAGAGTTTGGACATGAACTTGGCCTGCCCACGCCAGAGGGAATACAAGTACCTTCTTTCAGCTCCAAATGAAATCATTAATTATGTCAGCAGCTCCAGCGATAGACCTGGAGACACTTTGCACTACTTAGCAAACAAGCTACCTTCTCAACTGTTTAGAAGTCTGGGGAAGATCTTAAAGATCTGTACTCACTGTGCTTACACAGTCCTTTCCCTGCAAATCCTCAGACTCTCCTTGATCCTGTGTCTCTTTGGTTTTACCACACCGGGGTTGGAATGAGATGAGGGAAATATGTGGTTATGATGCCCAGACTGTGTATTATAGACCTAAAAGTACATCCTGGTGCACCTCGACAATGAAACTCTTTTAAAACGAGGGTTTTTTGGAACCATATCAACCACACTTGAGTTGTTGCTCCATTAAAGGCCATCACAGGTCTTTTAAAGAACCATTTAACTGCTATAGACATGTACATTTTTGCCTATTAAGAACAGCTTTATAAAGAATGTGACCTGTGTTTACCGGATTAAAAAAAAAATTTATCCTTTCCACAAAAAGCGGCTTCCTTTTTATAAAACCATTAAAAGAGCCTTGGCAGTTCTACGTATAATTAACAGCTTAGCAGGATGAGAAGTAAGGGAGCAAAGTGCAACAAAATTCTGCTAAGGTCCGTTTACATTTTCTTAATGTAAGTACCCTCACATAATAATTGATCTCAATATATTATGATGCATCAAGAGTCCACATTCTGCCCCTCATTTACCAGCCTCTGGGAAATGGAGCACAAATGAAATGCAGGGGGAAATATCTTCAGGAAGGCATGTAATACCATGCACTAGGCATTAAGAGAGACTTTTGAAACTGAGTGAGACACAGAACGTCCCCAAATCCACCATGAATTTTAAAAGAATATGCTTTATGAAAGGTTCCCAGTAGCAGATCAAAGAGCTTCATATACAAATTTTGGAAAACAGATCTAAAATAATTTAAAATATGCTTTCATTTCTCAAAAGTGCAAGTAGAAAGAACTGCAACTCTGTTTGATTCCACAGATATCTTCAGAAGACCTGCTCTGGGCTCACAGCAATGTTGGGCACACTGGGAAGGTAAGCAGAACACAAACAAGAGACTGATGAATTTTATTTCTTTTTTTTAGCTCCTACACAATTATGCCAATTGAATGCTTTTCTCTTGAAAGCAGAAAAAACAATCTAGCAGCTTTACTAGAGTTGCTGGTGGGAAGAATTAATATTAATACTCTTTCTAATAAATTTATCACACAATGGATAAAAGAAATGAGATCTTAAAAATCTAATAAGCAAGCTGTTGGGGAAACCTAATTTTTTAAAGATAAAGAAACTGAAGAAAATCAGATGAACTTTAAAGGGAAAAGTCGCTATTGGTATTGCCATGGGACAGAGGAAAATGCTAAACTACCAACAAAGGAGGGGGGAAAAAAAGAAGCTCCCTAGGTTATACGAGCAGATAAAGGATAAAAGAATGAAATCTGTTTATGTTGTTGTATTTTTTTCTCCTTCCATAGAAAGGAGAGTAGAAAGATGTACATGGGAAGATCAGCTACCAAAAAATTCATAGAACAAAAACTCAGCTTCTAAATTGCAAATAGTAATAATAAAATATTATTATGGCTGTTTATTTCAAGGAACTGGGTACAGATTCAACCTTTATTTCAATAATTTTTATAAATAGAGAAAAGGAAAGTAAAATGTTTTAAATCAATTTTATTGACTTGACAAAACATTTAGAAGAATATACAGAAATATTCCATTTTTCCCATTAATTATTTTTATTTTATAAATTCAGAAACTGAGAGAGAAAAGCTATAAAAAGTTAGGAATCATAATACTTTCTATTTTACATCAGACATTCTCAAAGTCGTTTATAAGCACACACACACTCTCTCTTTTTTTTAAAAAAAACTGCCACCCCATGATAAGGAAGGAGGCTAAAGGCAGCACTCAGTGGTGCGCTCCAATCTGATGTCTCATACAGAAATACAGAAAGGGCTCTATTATGTACTGGGTGTTAATCAGACAAGTCCCCATAAATAAAGGGACAAAACTCAAATAAGAGTTTATAATATTCTGTAGTTTTTTGATAATATTAAGGGAATTTGTTACTCAGATGGAGATGAGATCTCTAACAGAGATAAGTAGGGGGGAAATTATTAAGACAAAAAGGTAAAAGGTGGTGATAACTTAAAAGGCAAAACATTCTTGGCCTTAAACATGTATAAGAGCTTAATTAAGTTCGTTAACATTTGTTCCTAAGAATATGTCACAAGAACTGGGCAGAATTGTACTTCACAGAGAATAGACCTACAATATGGCAACACGACGTGGCAATTTGTTTTCTGCTTTGCTAAGAGTGACGATCAGACATTGCTCAGGGCCCTGGTGAATAGTGAAGTTGCTCTTCTGAGCAGTAATATTCCACGAAGGACCCCAACCACCCCTAGGAAAGGAACTGGCCGCCATCCCTGAGACACCTGGCAGTCTTCTGGGAGCAGTTTCCCTGCTTGGTAAAAGCGGGTGTGTGAACACTACCAAAGCGATACCACACGGTACAAAAGCAACGTCAGTTCGTAGATGCTTTTAACAAATATGAGGAGCACAACAAGAGCAGCAGCTTGCTTCTCGCTCGTTTGAGAAAAGAACCTTACAACAGGGAAGGAAGGGAGGCTGCTGGATGGACCGACGTTTCTTAAAACACGTGAAATGTTGCCTGAGGGGGAAAGACACCTTCGGGAAGGAGCTAAAAGGAAACCCACAATTTGGACTGCAGAGTTTTTTTCCGTCTATCTCTGGAATTCTGCCTCTGCGAGAGCGCGTCCCGGAGTTGTGCAAACCAACACGTCCAGCCTCGTGCGCGGCGCACTCCGGCTCGGTCGCCGGCAGGCGCGGGCTCGAGGGTGTCTGGGCCCCCGGCTTGGGGGTGTCCGCGCCTCGCCAGGGCGGCCCGAGCACGCACGTCAAGTAGTCTTAACCACCATGGACAGCTCACTGGCTTCCCAGAGCCAGCTCCACGCTGTTCACAGACTCCACAGGAGCCACCAGCGAGGTTGATTTTTATGCCCTGGAGAGATGCCCTGTGTTCCACGGTCTACACCCCCCGCGATCGCCAACTGCAAGGACTGGGCAGCTATATATAGACAGAGCGGGCTTCAAGAATTAACAACTGTCTCCTTGCCCTCACATCGGTCCTTTAAGGTGCCACCGGATTCTAAGAATCAGACGGAGAGATTTGGCGGAGAGAACTTTGTTCCACGTCCCTTCATTTCCTCTCCTCGCCCGCGCCGCCCCTCACCCCGCCTTGGCTTTGCCAATCGTGTTAAATGAAATAAAACAGACAGGCCCCGGGGCTCCAGCAGCGCGGAGCTGAACCCCAGCGCGGGGGGCGGACTCGGGGAGGGCGAGTCCCGGGGATCTGGGAGGAGGGCGACGGCCCTGCACACCCGCATGAAGACCCGGACCTACACCGGGACAGGCAGGGGTGAGGGGACGGTACGTCTGCCCTATCCTTCTCTCCCCCATCCTCACTGGGAATTTATGGTCACCGTCTGCCAGGGGCTCATGCCAACTTTGAGTCACAGATTGACCAGGAGGGAGAAGGGAGGGAAGAGCCCTGCTCAAACGAAGTTCCCCTGCACCCTCCGACCTGGTCCTCAGGTCACATTGTTCCAGAAGCTCCCTTTCGCCTGCAGCCAGAAGCGGGGCCCTCCTGGGAGGAGGGAGCGGGCTGGGCCGACGATCCTGACTGTACTGGTTGTGAAATCACGCACGAAACCCAGAGGGATGTGGGGGGACCGCGAACGCCTCAATTCTACCTCTCCAACAAAACGGATTCTGTGCAGCAATCCCGAGTCCAGATTCTCAGAAAGGGAAGCCCAAGAACCTAGGGAACGTAGCTAGACCCGCCAAGGGGCTCTCAGGCCTCTGAACTTTCCCTCAAGCCTGAGATCCCTTGGAGCCAGCCCGTATCTTCCTCGGGGCTCGTATCCACAAGGGGCGACCCGAGTCTGTGGTGGGAGGTGGGGGGCTGATAAGGATCGTCCAGTCGTCCTCATGCCTCTTGCAAGACCCTGGACTCCCGCCCTAAGAAGCGCATGCCTCCCCTTCCCGCGTCGGGCGCAGGGCAGGAGACCCCAGAGAGAGTGCGCACAGCTTTCACGTTTGCTTTCCCTCTGCCGTATTTCCGACAAGAATCCCAGGAAGGGTAGGCAGGGCCCTGAGACACCGTAATCCCATGCTCAAAGAGAAAAAGACACCACGTCGCGACGACGTGTGGAGGTCTAGATGCCTTTCTGCCTGAGGTTGGACACCCTAGTCTGGGGGCTGCCTTGGGGAGAGACTTCGTTTTTGGCAGGGGTGGAGAATGGTGTTAGGAAGGTAAACTGCTTCCGAGGTCCCAGGGGCAATGTCTTCCACACATTGGGGCTCAAGCCTTAAAGAACGGATGATTCTCCTCACAGGAGAGCTGAGTCCCAGCCAGAAAGGCTGTGTGGCACCGCCCGAGATCTCAGTTTCAGGTTGAGGGGTTGTCGTCTGAGCCAGGTGGGACTTGGAACTGTCCTTGTGGCCTCGTACAAGTCCAGAGCTGCCTACTTCAGGGAGCCAAGAACTCAGCCCAGCCAAGGGTATCCCGCCACCATCAGTCCAGGAGATCAGGACTTGAGAGCTACACATCCATTCTCTTTCTCTCTCTCTGTCTTTCTCTCTCTCTGTCTCTCTCTCTCTCTCTGTCTCTCTGTCTCTCTCTCTCTCACACACACACACACACACATTCCATCACTAGCCAGGAGACTTCTCCTCAGAGGTGTTTTGATGGCCATGGGTTTGAGAGGTACACAAGTACTTGACCTTGGAGAACTGGTCCCTGGAGACCACATCTCCTAAAGACCTCATCTCACATTGGCTTGAGCCCTCAGGGGAAAACTGCCTGGATGCTGGGATTTCTGGTCCTGTTTGGGGAAAGCCGAACATTGCCCAGGAAGTAGGGAAGGATGAGGATGGTGAGACCCCTTTTTCCAATGAGAGAATGCCATCAGCCTGATGCATGTCTAGGCGCCTCTCCCTGAGGCTCTTCCTCCAGATGTCAGCAGCCAGTCTTCTTCCTGGAGAAGACAACCGCTTCTAACTACAAAGAGACTTAATAAGGAATCACACCCTTTCCTACCCCTGCTAGGGATTTAAAGGCATTACATCTTTTTTGCCACTTTGAGGTCAGGTGGCAACATTCTCCTCTCAAGTCTCAGTCTAGGCAAGTGATTTGAATGACGTTCTGATAGCATAAAATGATAACTTTCCTTGAGCTAATTATGCAAACTTCTCTATGTAAACAAAGAAACAGTTCAGAGAAGAGATGAGTTTAGTTGTTTGGTTTCATAGGATTTTAGAGATATAGCTTGGAGCTACAGATTGGCAAATGTTAATTCTGACTGCTTACTGGTAATAAGATAAGGGAATTTCTGAGCCCAGGTGCACTGTTTAAAGAGCTGTAGGTACTTTTTTGGCTTGTATGTTCATTTGTTTACTTGTTGTTTGGGCCGAGGAGGAAAAAAGGGAGAAAGAAGTTAAACATCAATGCTGGGGGGAGGGGGGTTGGTTCCCCCTAAATTGCAAGAGGAAAGATCCCTGGAGTTATACATCCACTGGCTATTTAAACATGAGTTTAACAGTAAAAGTGTACTTAAAAATTTAGAAATCTCCTTTTAAACTAGGATTTACTGCTGCCATTGGGGATGGGAAGATGGAAGTCTGAGGCTTGCTCACAGGCTAGGTATTTGTGAAGGTGTAGAGCTCACCCTGCAAAGCTGTCTTCACATGGAAATACTTCAGATTGAAGACAGGCCTTCAAAACTCCCTATTTGCTAAGGTGCGTTTATGTGATCGCAAGGCCTAAGCAAACCTTCAGCCTCTGGGCACTTGTTCTAGTCATAAGCCAAAAAATAGCCTGCTGGTGTGGAGTCACGTCATTTGCTAGTCCTGTGTCCTCAGCATTATCACAGAGGTTATTCAATCATATTGGGAACTAGATTATGATATCAGAAAATATCCTTTTCGGCAAGGCAAAAACTCAGGGTCCCGGGTATATATTGAGGAGAATGTCCACTTCAATAAACAGAGAACTTAGAAGAAGTACTTGCTTTCTAATAATTGCCGTTGGTGGGAACAGAAAGGCTCTCTACAGGAAGTTTTTAATTCATTTAAGACTTAATTTTACTTCTCTGAAGAACAAAAAAAATAATTATTTCTGGAAGGGACTGTAGAGAAGACCTCCCTTCTTTGGCCAGAAGAGCAGAGAAGACTGTAAATCAAGGAAAAGGTGAAGTAATAAATTATGAGGAAACTTCGGTATTCCAAGCATATAAAGACTATTTATTTTTCCTGTGTCTATATTTTCTCTTTTTGTGGAGGAGAGGAAATTCTAAAAATATTTGATAGATGTTTTGCCATTAACACCAGAAAAGTGTGTAGGGGAAAAAGAAAGGAGGGAGGAAGGGGGGTCAATTTTGTTTAATTAGTAGAAAAAGCAACATAAATCACAGCAGTCTGCCGATGCCAGTCTTTATAATATTCTGAGAGCATAATGAATTTATTTACAGCATAAGTGATTTAATATTTTCAATCTGATTTTTGTTTTAACCTTTTATTAGGAGTGTGTTGACTTTTAAAGTCTGGGTAGTTTGAAACTTGGCTAAGTACCTTTGGGTTTTTTATTGTGGAAGCAAATATTATCATTTTAGTGTTAAACAACCTGCAAGTATTAAATGGCTCATTTGTGATTTGCTTTTTTTACAGACATCCCCCTTCAAATCTAACGATTACATTAAGGCTCCTTCGGTCTTTTTGGAAAGAATTTGTTGTTAATCAGAAAGTGTTACAGGTTCAAAGGTTGACATTTCTGAGTGCTGATACTTGGTCTTTTCAGGCCATGCAAACAGGTTTCTAAATGTTAGAAATTCTTAAACGTTCAAGGGAAGTTGTGGAAATTCCCAGATTTTTTTTTTTTAATAGGAGGAAGCCAAGGGTTTTTTTTGTTTGTTTGTTTTTTTAAGCATGGAGTTTAAAGTAATCAAATGAGGGAGATAGGAGCTTCTGAGAAGGGGCGACGCCCACCCAAACTAAACAACAGACGTAAACTGCTAGCTGACTAGCTGTAGTTAACGAGGGGGAAAGGGAGACGAGCCGAGACGAGCGAGGGTCGGGGAGAGGGCGCTCTTTCACCCACCCTTGGTTAAAACCCGTGGAGCAGCAGCCCGAAAGCCAGGCTTGATAAAGGTCAGGCTCCCTTAACCATCTCAAATCTCTAAATCACACTAGCCTAGAGAGTTTTGAAACCTACCAGTAGGATTGTCTATCTAGAAGGCAAACATCCCTTGAACGCTCGCTTCCCCAGCCACCCGCGTTCATTTCAGAAAGATAGAGGAGCCGGCTGGGCGGGCGCTCACATCCGCTGCAATCCTTTCCTCGATGATACTGCCCAGTAATTCAGAGCAGTCTTTCTTCCCCGCCCTAGAAGTCCGGGAGGAACCCCCTGCTTTCCCTTCGCTTCTCCGAGGCAGAGCAGCGTCCAGCGATAGTTCCGCTGCCTCTGCGGGCTGAAGCGACACGGATAGAGTCACCTAGAAAATGTAACAGGGGTCTTGGGGGGTGGGGGGACAGAGTAGGTTATGGGGAAAACCGGGTGGGTTAGACCCCTGTCGGTGGGCGAAAGGGCCGTGTGCGCTCCCCAGGAGTGTCGGTCCCCCTCGGCAGTTCAAAAGGGGGTCTCCAACATGTGCGCGGGTTTCTTGGACGGGCTCCAGATGTCCTCAGCTGTTCTGAGACAGCAAAAAATGCAATCTCGAACTAAGGTCTGAAACCGTTTTTACTCTTCTAAGCGAAGGATCTCCCCCTCCCTAGGCGATGCTCCCCACCCTGCTCGGCCCAGGAAAAGACCAGGGGGGGGGGGGGTCCCCTCTCCCCCCCTGACTCCCAGGCGGGCTTAGGGCTCCCTAAAGCCAAGGGCCAAAGGCCCGCGACCTCGCCGCCGACGATCCCGGGCGCCCGCGCTCTCGGCCCCGGCTCCTTGGCCTGGGTCTCGGCGCCCACGCGTCCGGCCGGGCGCGGCGGCTGCAGCTCGCCCGGGGCCGTGGCTGCCGGGGCGGCCCGCACGCCCTCGGGGACCTAGGCTCGCAGATCCGCCGCGCCGGGACCCGGCGGGAACGAGCGGATCCGCCCACGCCCCCAGCCCGGGGACGGCGCGGCGCAGCCGAGGCCCCGGGGTGGGGCTCGGCGGAGCTCGGGGCAGCGCCGGGGGCGGCGGGAGGGGGCCGTTCCGCCGCTCGCGGTGCCTTCCCAGGCCGGGGCTCCCCTCCGCTCGCTGCTCCGGCCGCGCGGGGCCCGCTCCAGCCGCCCGTCGCCGCCCCCGCCCCCCGCGCGCCCGCGCCCTCGCTCGCCCCGCGCGCGTTCCTAGGGCGCCACCTCTTTGCGACTCGCTCACTTCTCCGGCAGGTTTGCCTGGGAGCGTGTGAACATTCCTCTGCTCGACTTTCAACTCGCCTCCAACCTGCGCCGTTCGGACAGCATGCCTCCCCGCCCGTGAAGCGGGGCAGCCGCTGCCCTGCCGCTCCGGCCGCCGCCGCCCCTCCGCGCCGCTATTAACCCGCCCTCGCCGCCACCTGGCCCTCCTGATCGACGACACACGCACTTGAAACTTGTTCTCAGGGTGTGTGGAATCAACTTTCCGGAAGCAACCAGCCCACCAGAGGAGGTAGACAGACAGCTATGTATATATATGTGGGTCTCGCTACAAGTGGCTGTGGAACAAGACGGCCTAGTTCCCAAAGCAGCTGACTTCAGAGGGGGAAACTTTCTTCTTTTTTAAGGAGGGAGTTAGCCTTGCTCTACGAACCCCGGAGAACTGCCTGCCGGCTAGATTAATTAGACATTGCTATGGGAGACGTGTAAATACGCTGCTCATCATTGATGCATCTATAAAACCATTTCATTTTTGGTTATTATTTCAGAGGAAGCGCCTCTGAGTTTTTCCCCCTTTTTGGTCCCTTTTTGCTTGTGTGGTTCGGAAAAAGCACAGTTGGAGTAGCTGGTTCTTAAATAAGTAAGTGCTGAGAGGCTCCGGGAAAAGTTTTTTTTTTAATTTTCTTTGCAACTTGGGAGATGCCCTTGATGTTGGAGAGGCTATCTGAAAAGCAGGCGAAAAGGGGGAGCAGGGTAGTGCGGGGAGATGGAGATTCCGGACTGACACTTCGGGCCCCTTTCCCCTCTGTTGCAGGTCCCGAGAGCGAGAGGATACGATGCTGCGGAGGCTGGTTCAGCAGTGGAGCGTCGCGGTGTTCCTGCTGAGCTACTCGGTGCCCTCCTGCGGGCGCTCGGTGGAGGAGCTCGGCCGCCGGCTGTAAGTGCCCGGTCCTCCCCAGGGCGCCGGGCGAGGGCTGGGAGGCTAGTGGGAGAGGCCGCCAGGCTGGGGCGCTGCCGAGGGCTCGCAGCGGTTACTGATGCTTGTCGCCCGGGTTAGAGAGCAGAGAGATCTGGCTACCTGCGGGGGGCTGAGCCCGAGTCCTCAAACCAGGCGGGAGAACCGGTTAAACCTCAAGGGGAGATAGGCAGGAGGCAAATTTTATGTGAGTTTCCGTAAGAGGGAGCGTTTTACAGAATCACCTCTAGGCAAAGATCCTCTGCGTCTAATGAAAAAGAAAAGGTTATTTTCAGGACCTGGGCGGGTTTTGAAACTCTGAGGATTACAAGAGACTCAAGTAACTCAGAGGAAGCTCACGGATCCAGGGGACCTATGTCTGTGTGCGAACGTGGGTGGCAGTTTGCGTGTGAGAAGCAAAAACCTTACATCGAATTTTATTATGAATGACATAATTTTAAGCATATAAAATGGACCACATTACATAATGAAGGCATATTATATAATAAAGTAGTAACAACTTTGCAATGGCTCGACTCCAACCTTAGTATTGATACAATTCAGGAACGCTAGAATGCCTGATTCCAAAATGAATATTAGGTGTGGAAACTTTTTTTTCCTTGGAATTATTGCTAACAGTTCTTTCATCTGGAGTCAAATATTTGCATTGTAGACTGAAAACTTGTATTTTGGCATTCTCATTTGGTCATTCTTTTAAGGATGACTGACTTTAAAATCATCATACATCCACGCACACTAGAGAAATATCCCTATGTTGTATGACTGACAAGTTGGAAGAGTGGTAGACTAACTCTGTCTTAATAATCTGTTAGACCTGGTAGTTCATTAATGTGTGCACCATCTTTGCGTGATCTTTAAGCTGCAGACTCAGTGTTCAGGATGGGAAAACCATGAAGTTGGAGAAGCAAAAAGGATTTGCCTCTGAGGAGGAATTAAAGAGAACTTTTATGCTAACAACAAAAGTAGCGATATCTAATATTTACAATCAAGTTCATGGTGCTTCCTTGTAAATTCTCAAGGGTATACAAAAAGGCAACTGTTTTATATGTGCCCTTGGTCTATTATTATTAGAGCAGAAAATCCTTAAATGAAATTACTTTAGACATGTCTGAACCTTGGCACCAAAATGAAAATCTATTATGAACCTCCTAAGGCAAATTGTGTAGAACATTGTGCTGAAGATAAAGCTGCATTGTATTCTTCAAATCAATGTTTTGCTGATGTATTTCTCAAAATTGTCTTCAGACTTTTTGCTCACTTTCAGACTTGTATTAAATTCAATTATTTAAAATCCATATATAAATATAGATGAAGACTGAATTTTTTAAAGCGAACTTAAATACTGGCCAGGAAATACTGTCTTGGAACAGAGCCAATTTTTTCTTCAAAGTTGCTTAAGAAATACCTGTTTTCTCTTTTGAGAAACAGTAAATGGATCATGATTCAATCCACAGTTATGGCATAAAAATAGTGTTAAGTTGTCCTAAAGGCTATTTTGAACTCTTTCTTTGTTGCACCTTGCAAAATACACATCAGAAACCATTTAGCAGCCAGAGACCCTGTTATAGTTTTGTTTGTGGGTGAAATATATTATTATAGTTAAACACTTACACTCAGCAGACAGTTATAAAACTACCACAAAACATTCTCATAGTTAATGGCTAATAGATCATCACATTACTGCCATGGTTTTTCGTGGAAGCTGAAATCATCAGTAAATGAAGATGTTTCATCAAATTATTACAGCCAAATGGAGTTTAAAAAAACAAGTCATTATTTTTGCATTGCTGCCAAGTAACAGTGAATTTTGTGTGCTAGACAAAACATTAGTCTACTGTTACACTAAATCAGCCTAGTTTCTTGAAAGGGATTTTAATATACAATCAAACCATATTACTCCCCAATTACTTATCACACCAAGTATTAGAGAAACTGCTTTAAATGTTTTTCTAACTAGGGGCTAACTCTTAAGGGAGAGGAAACTACCATAAGAGTAATATTTCCTGAGGCATGCAGAAGAGGCAATATGGATTGTGAATCTTTTGGACCTGTGATTCCAAAAGACTTTAACGAGACTAGAGCTTGAGTAAATTGGAGGTTGGAAAGTGAGGTCTATGGACAGTCTTGTCCAGATGAACATGGCTTTCGGCAGGTGGCAACCTTTGGGTTTAAGTTAGAGAGGGAACCCCAGCAGATTCAGAAACCTAAGACATCATTGGATGATTTGCTTGGGAGCCAGACTGGGTCTGTTCCACTTAATGAAAAGCATAACTTTTGACTGAGTCATTTGGGTTGGAAGGGACTCCTGGTGAGTCATCTTAACTCTAACACCCTAATCCTGACTCTTCCATGTACCACAGAACCTTTCTTCTCAAACCCAGACTCCTTCCTTAGGAGCCTAGCATCAGCACAAGCGTGCTGCTTCTTCCTGTGCTGGAAGAGGAATTTCCCTCACCCGTTTGTGCCCTGTGTTCCTTGATAGCTCCTTAGAAATTTAGTCTTCTCCCCTGAAAACTCCCTTGATAGTGATTATTCTGTAAAGCAGATGAGCTATATTTTGACTGAATTTAGAGTTATCTGTGTTAAGCATTTCCCCCACGTTTTTGCAGGGGTTTTTTTTTACAGTGATCAACTTGACCATGAGCATAACATACTTACTTTTCCATGTTGGAGCTTGGGTATGTAATAAATGCCACGTGAACCACTGTCCTATTAATGTTTACAGACATATAGAGTAACAGACTATTATCGAGGCCGTATTTATAACTTAAGTATTTCAGAATTATCTAAATTGAAAGCCTCCTTGGTTTGAATTTATTACTCATCACCTATGTATATCTAGTTTATCCATGCTAGTCACTTATCCTTGGATCAGTTCATGTCTTATTTTGAAAATCAGTAGAACTCCAGGGACCTTATTCCTTATCGACCATATAGATGTATTCCTGATCCTCTAATCCAGTTGCCCAAACAGAAATTCATTCTTCACAATATTTTAAATGCAGAAGTCTTTGAACTATTAAATAAATTATATAACAGCATTTTAGATTGAGCATTTAAGAAAATCTTTGTTTTCTAATATATTAACAGTTACCCCTAAAAGGCAAAAAGAAGCTTTGTACCTCACAAGAAATGTCCTATTTTGAACTGGACAGAGTCGTGCCATATTATAGGCTTTGTATAAAATAGAAGGACCGAAAGATCACTCCATTTCCCATCCTGGAAAAGTGCAGGGTTTGAGTTAAGAAAGACCTGTGGTTCACAGGGGACAGGCTGACCAAGAGGACAGGCGTATATGCCAGTCAGAGTGGGCATGAGCAATGGCGACTTGATTAGAACAGACCAACCATTAATTTTTGGCTTCGAGTTAAGCTCGAATGGGCTGTATTATACATTTGGAGAGCAGTACAGATGGGGTGGACATCTGCCAGGAATTGAGAAAGAAATAAAAGCCCCAAATACTATAAATGATCACTGGTTACGAACTTCTTTTGAATGTGACATTTTGCTAAAAGATACTGATTAAACTGCAATACTTATGAAATATGCAATTATATCAGTCCTATTCTTTAAAAATGTTATTAGAGGATATAAATATAGTGTATCAAAGCCTCAAATTTGTAGATTCTTAAAAGTTTCCAGAATACTAACTATTGCCACAAAGTAAGTGAATTTTATCTAGTTACATGTGGCACCTTTAAAAAGGAAGACAGACTCTTTCGTGCCTCATTTAAACCAGGCTCCTTTTAAATTCCTTTGCATTAAGTCATGTCTTTTTTGAACCAGCTACATGGCTTAAAGTCAGTCCACACACTAAAATACTATGGGAAGCTGGCATTCTGGCTATAAGGTCCCCAGACATAAGGACTGTCTGTTCATGTCTTACTCTTCTTTGACTCACAGTATAATTAGACAATCTCTCACTCCCCCAGTGATAATGCAAACTCTGGAAATCCTAGTTCCTGATTTTGGTGATGAAAATGATCTTCTTGGGTCAATATGTTTGATCTTCAAGGAAATTGATAAATTGCTGTCTATTTGCCCATTGTCATGGTTCCCACTACAGGCTTTTTACTCTGTGCCCTTCTTGTTTCTTCAACATACACTTCTGCTTCGGCAGGAGAAAGGGTTGAGGAAGCTGAAAAGCTATCTTGGTTTTAGAATCAGAAGACCTAGTTCTTGGAGCCCTGGCTCTGCCTGTTCTGAACACATGGGCAAGGGCGAGTCATTTAATCTCTCTGAACTTCACCTTCCCCATCTGTAAAATGAGGATACTGCTATTTATTATTGCCGTATTTCTCTGAGGAGTTAAAGAAGTTGTACTAACGAAGACATTAAGGGCCCCAGATACTGTTGTGTCAGGAAGGTAAGAATGCATGTGAAGTACCGTCAGATACTTTTGAAAATGAACCACTTTGGACAGTTTTTTCAATGGTACAAATTGGAGTTAGGTGAGGCAGAGTTGAAGCAGGCATGATATGTCTGATTAATGCATGTGATCCTTAAATATGGTTAGTAATATACCCACAGAATAATGAAACAATACACAGGTGGATATTTAAGCAAGAGTCAGGGTGCCATCTAAAAGGACTGATAGAGAATTATTCTTTTTCATTATATTTTCAGTAGAGTGTTGTTTAAATAGAAAAATCACCTCATATTTGTTCCTAGAGATTTTTAAGACAAAGAGAACAAGTAGAAAAGTTAATTTGTCAATTAAGTACTAAGGTGAATACCCTCTGAAATTCTAAATTTTAAAAAAAATGACGCATAGAAGAAATAGAGTGATCTCACTTAAACACACAAAGAAACCCATTTTCAAGAGACCACCCACTACTTTACAGAAAAATACATGCTCTTTCTCTCTCTCTGACAGTTGGCATTCAGATGTAGGTTCTTGGTAGCGAGTAGTCTAAATGTTAAAATTCAGTCTGTTAGTCTCACGGTTCATAGACGAACTTCCCTGCTCACTTCAGCCTTCAGCCTCTGTTTGTACGCTGTTCTTTGAGATTCAGTATTATTATTTTCCTAAAGGGGAACAGTGTGTGGGTGGGAGGGGGTGTGTGTGTGGCTCCTGGGGCGAGGACTCGGGTAAAATCAGCCTCCTTTTTTATTTCCCAGGCTAGGACTTCTGGACTTATTTCCCCAACACAACTCTGAACAACATGAAAAGAAGCTCAGTGGTTTCTGTCCATTTCTGAGAATAACTGAATCATAATATTTTAAACTGAGAAGGGAGCACAGAAATCTCTGAATCTGACCCTTTCCTTTTAAACAGATGAGGCCCACAAGGCACAAGAATATTTGTATTCTCACCAAGGTCACAGGCCTGGTGAGAGAGAGGACTGGGACTCAGGGTGGAGCCTCCTAACGGCCCGCTCTTCCCTTCCTACTCTGGCCCCTTCCCTGCTCAGTGAGCTTGCTGCTCCTCCAGCTTGTGCCCTGTACCGGACCAACTAGAAAACTGAAGAGCTTTACACATGTCTTTGTGGTTTCCACCAACAACTAAAATTTCATTGTTTTCTTCCCCTTCCTGCTGTTTTTCCCTTAAAGCAAAAGAGCTGTGTCTGAACATCAGCTGCTCCATGACAAGGGAAAGTCCATCCAAGATTTACGAAGACGGTTCTTCCTTCACCACCTGATCGCCGAAATCCACACAGCGGAAATCAGAGCTACCTCGGAGGTCTCCCCCAACTCCAAGCCTGCTCCCAACACCAAGAACCACCCCGTCCGATTTGGGTCTGACGATGAGGGCAGATACCTCACTCAGGAAACCAACAAGCTGGAGCCGTACAAAGAGCAGCCCCTGAAGACGCCGGGCAAGAAGAAGAAAGGCAAGCCTGGGAAGCGCAAGGAGCAGGAGAAGAAGAAACGGCGAACTCGGTCGGCCTGGCTGAACTCCGAAGTGGCTGAGAGTGGGCTGGATGGGGACTACCTGTCTGACTTCTCCACGACGTCGCCGGAGCTCTATTTACGGTAACTGGCTTCTGTGGCCCGAGAGCCCTTGGTTGGTGCTCGGCTCGGGTGTGTGGCCTCCCTTCTCCTTGGCTTGGAGAAACCCAGCGTGTTCTCCCTTTCTGTACCTCTATGAGTCGCTCCACAATTTAAAAGCTTACAAAACCAGGAGAACCCAGAATATTGTCTGCCTTAAAGCAGTGTCCTACCCTCTACCCCCAACACACAGACACACAGACACACACACGTTTTGTAAGCCATTTCTCTTTCTCCACTATCGCACCCCCCAACACCAATCCTCTAGTACTCTACGAAATAATTTCATTTCTTATTCGAGTTTCAGACGCTAGTGACCACCTTCAACATTTGCTAGAGAAGTGCATTTATTCCCCCACAGACACACCTTGGCAAACTTTCTTGCTTGTTTTTCATTCCTTGCTTTTCTTTCACTTCTTGGGAGAACACAGAAGTCTTTGATATGCTCTACAAACACTACAGAACAATATCTTAACATAAACAACTCTGAGCCGTTCACATTTTTTATTTAATTAAATTTATTTAATTAAATTTTAAAGTTATTTTCATTTAAATGAAATAAATTTTTTTAAACACACATTTTAAATTTATTTGATTAAATTTAACTGTGGTTTCTACCAGCTCGTGCAAAAAAAAAAAATCATGGTTTCTGAAAATTTTTAACTACTGCCTTGGGAAGAATGTAAGTTTTTCTCACGTATCTATTTGTCCACTGGCAAGTTGAAATAATTTTTCTCGGGTATTGCCATGGGGATAGTAAAACTTCACATCTGTGTGGCTTGTTTATCCTTACCTCACCGATGCAGGTAATAATGACACTCACAGACTTTGGTGGCTAATACCTTAGGTTCCCTTCTTGAGTCTGAACTTCTGAAAGGTCACAACCTTGGACAAATTACTTGGTCTTTCTTAGACTCATTTTCCACTTCTGTGAAATGAAGATAAGAATTGTACCAACCTCACTGGATTGGGTGAAGACTAAATGAGATTACATGGGTTAAATGCCTGTCACATGGTAAACAGTAAATTGCAGCTTGTCATTTTAGCGCTTTTAGATCTCATTCTGGTTGTACCACCTACCTATCTATCTATCTATTTATCTATCTGTCTGTCTGGGTGTGTGTGTTTCTGTGAGGCAAAAAAAAGGGGCAAATATTAATCTCATTTTATAAAATCGAAAACCAAGGCCTTCCACAGTTAAAGGGCCTGAGCAGACCTGGGACCTGGGATAGGCAGTCCTCAGAACTCGATGTATTTTCTCATTTCCTGACACTTAGGCCAGCGCTATGTTAGTGCTGCCTCCTGATCCATGCGTTTCCACTGATAGGATCTTTTTTGTTTTTGACTTTTCAGTACAGCCCTTCTGGGGTTTGAAAGAAGGAGGAAAACAACACAAGAATGTGTCATATGCAGCTAAGGATCTCATTAGTTAAAGAGTCTCCTGTTACTTCTCTAGTCCTTTCCCCTGACTAGTAGAGATAGGATTACAGAGTGATGTTTCAAAGGGGAGTTTGAACCTATTTACCATCACTTCTCTTTGAGTTAAGTTGACAAAACCCATCCTTAAATAGCATATAAGATGATAATTGTATTGGATAAGTAATGCAGCTTCAAAAATCAATGGACGGTGGCACTAGAGGAATCTTTAACACAGTGAATGACCTATTCTGCAAATATCTAATGGATCTATAATAGGTAACAAACTCTATAAATCTTGGCTCAATGCACATATTCAGTGTATTTTCACATAAGGTTCTAACTGTACATATTTATAACTAATGCCAGAACCTATTTTTAATCTATCTTACTGTATGTATATTTATATGTTATAATGATATATACAAGTTATAAAGTTATATATATAAGTTATAAAAACAGAAGTATAAATACATTTTTATGAATTTTACTCATTGAAAATTTGCACTGCTCTTAAGTGTCTGAAGAATTGATGAAAATCAGTACTTGTCAATTCTTATCCCAAAGCTATCCCTGAGTTAAAATAGATCTAGTGAAATTAAGCAGTGGCCTAATCAAATCCAGACTTAGCACTGAAAGAAAGAGAACGTTTCTGCTTCTCCTTTCTGTTCCCTCGTTGTGAGGGACGTTCATGGAAAGCACTGTTTGTTCGGCAGCCAGATGTTGGCACTCTCCCAATACAACCCAACAGAGGTGCAGGCAGGAGTGGGGAAATTCAGGGGTGTGTTGATGAGAACATATGGGGCCATGCAAATTTTGTAGTCCAAATAGAATCTTTTCAGAATAACTATTTTAAAGTTTTATAAGTAACCAACCTCTTATTAACGTCCTCTTTTTAGTCCCTTTGCGTTATTATATGATGATCAGAGAGGTCTGATGATATAGCAAGCATGAACTTGATTATTTCCTAAAAGAAACTACTGAGCTAAAACTATCTGGCTTCTCTCACATGAACTATTCAGTGGGAAATATACAGCTTTAAATTTTGGAAATTACATTTTGGAATTTTTGATGTTGCAAATGAGATGTCCAGATATAGTAGGATTCATTTAATTGAGACCATATATTTTGCCTTGGTAAATATTGATTTGGAACTAATATAAAAGCTTTTTGGTATTCAAAACAGCTAGGACGCTACAGCATTGTCATCCACACATGTATAATAAACATACACATACTTTTAGGTTGTTATATGTTTTACTTGGCTATTCCAATACATGCCTTTGTTAAAGGGAAATCAGAAGGAACGATAAAAAGCAAACTGGCTGGGCAGGGTGAAATATAATTAATAGATCTTTTCCTTGGTCCTTTAATTTAGTCCTTTTTTCTCTTTCCTTCTGAGGAAATAATTGTTCAAAAGACTATTCACTCCCTCCTTCTTGTGTTATTCTTAAATTCAATTCACTAAATACCATTTAGTACAGACTTATTTTAAAATCGGTGGAGTACACATATTACTGAGTTTTACAATTATCTTTTGGGTTTTATTCACATATCCATCCATATCCGCTCACCATTTAAAATTTTCATCTTAAATTCTTCTGTTCTCTGCAATTAGAAACTATTTTACCATTCCAACCAAAACGATTGGTGGAGTGGTCAATTCTTTAAGACATTAAAACATCCTAAATGCTCAACTTACTTTTCTTTCTTCAAGCTGCACATAAAGTTCCTAAATTGCCTAGAGTTTGTTCTTTTGTAGGTCTCACACCCATACAGGTTGCCGTGTAAAACTCTGCCCACAACTCTGGCTGTTAATGCAATGACACAGCCAATCGAATTCCATCCTATAGTTGTTTCCTTAGAAACCAATACATATTCACTGAAATAGACTGTACAAAGAGAAAAGAAAAAGAAAGAGAAGCAGAGTAAATGTTCCTAGCCCCTCTTAAAATACTGTCGTTACAGTGTTTAGACGGGTTAGAAAAAGTGTCGATCCCAAGCGGTAACTTATTCTGAGCAATAAAACGAACACATTGATATGAAACACTGCTATTTTATACATTTAAATCAGTTGACTCTTATTCTCCAATTTAAGATAGGCTTTCCCAATTTCTAATGCAAGATCATTCAAAAAACCAGCAGTGAGAAAAAAACCAATTCGATCTTAGTTTTGGCCTCAAAGACTACAATCTAATAAGAGTTTCATTCGTTAGTGTTTAAAGACAGCTAAAGAAATGACAGATATCAATTCATCAACCAAACATACTTTGTTTAATTATGCATCCTTCCAACATTTACCCAAAATCACACACTTTTCCCTCACAACAGGCCATTATCTTAGAGATTGGCCAAATGAGAACCTGAAGAGAATAAGCAAACTGGATCACCTATGTCGGGCATCACTGGGGAATAAACTCCTAAGTAAAGTGTCCTTGATGATGGATTGCACAACCCAGCCTTACTTCCAAATTCTCCAATTTGTTCCTTCTCTTCTCAAACTTGCCAATTGGCAGCTTCGGAAAGTTCTCACGGGGTCTTCTTTTTCTGACAGAATATAATTAGAAATGTAGGCCCTTTCTCTCTCTGCACCTCACTGATCATTTAATCAGATTAAAGACTCTGCCTGTAGCAGAAGTTCTGGAAAGTCAGGTGGATTCCCACAGGCACCTCCCATAGGATATATTTACAAGAAGTCCTCTGAATCTCTTTCCACTGTGATTCGATATTCCATAATTTATATCCTTTATGTCTCTTCATTTGTAAGGACGTATTCATTTGTAATTAACGTATTTTCTCTTCTTCTTTCCTTCTCTTCTCTTTGCAGGAGGCATTGAAATTTTCAGCAGAGACCTTCTGAGGACATATTGCAGAATTCTGTAATACTGAACATATGGAAAGTATTAGAAATATTTATTATCTGTAAATACTGTAAATGCATTGAAATAAAACTGTCTCCCCCATTGCGCTATGAAACTGCACATTGGTCATTGTGAATAGTTTTTTTTTTTGCTAAAGGCTAATCCAATTATTATTATCATCACATTTACCATAATTTATTTTGTCAACTGATGTATTTATTTTGTAAATGTATCTTGGTGCTGCTGAATTTCTATATTTTTTGTAACATAATGCACTTTAGATATACATATCAAGTATGTTGATAAATGACACAATAAAGTGTCTCTATTTTGTGGTTGATTTTAATGAATGCCTAAATATAATTATCCAAACTGATTTTCCTCTGTGCATGTAAAAATAGCAGTATTTTAAATTTGTAAAGAATGTCTAATAAAATATAATCTAAATTACATCAGGACTCAGATGGTGAATTATATATATCCTGTAAGATTTCTGGTAGAAGGAACATGATGTAATTTTTTAAACTATATTTGAATATGGTCGTAAGTTTAATATGTTTATATTGGTACATATTTCAACATTTTCACATTAGCTTTTAGTTTAAAACCACTTAAAATGTATTTTGTCTAATATTAAAGTTTAATAGAATGGCAGAACTACCTAGATATCACTTTATCAAGTATGTCCAATTTGAGGTGAAGATGGGAGAAAGCAGAAAAAAAGCAGACGGAAGTCAAGAGAAAAGAGTAAAGAAACTTTGTCCAGAGAGTCAATCAGAGCTGGAAAAAAGGGAGAGAGGTCGATCAGGAACTTTAAGGCCAGGGGTAATTTTAACCAATGCAAAGTTTAATTGGAGAGAGCTTTCTCTTACTTGCAACAATAATAAACATAAAAGAGCTACTTGAGAATTCCAGCTGTTAACGTTTCCTACCAGAGAAAGGAGAAAGATTCAGGTTTGGGAGATATGTGACAACTCAAAAAGACTTCACAGGTGAAGAGTGCTTTTCTGTGATATCACAGTTCCACAGTTCCAGGGACTATGGTTGCAAACAGCCTGGGTGTAATGCCATATGGAATTCCAAAATGGAACGTTCTCTTTCCATTTTGAGTATCATCCTAGTTATTTCTACCTCTGTGTTCAAATGAAAACAAAAACATCTTTCCTTCTACAGAATTTTTGTGTTTAACTCTCTGCAGCTTAGAACACATCAGTAAAAACACAACACAATGAAACAAAAAGCCTATGAATCAAGTAAGCACACATTTGGGAAGTATTCTCTTTATGCCCAATACCCCGTTACATAATTGTTAGATGTTTGGAGGATGCACAAGAAGTAAAATGTGATAACTGCCCTCAGAACTCTCTTGTTCCGGTTTATACATACATATACGTGAAACGACTAAATGCTCTATTCAGGAAACTATGAAATGATCCAAAATTCTATGAACATCTAAAAAGAGGGGGGAAAAACACATAGGGAGAGATTAGTCTGAGCTGCATGTGAGTAGGATAATGTTTCTAGGAGGAACATTCTAAGATTGAACTTATTCGTATTTTCACTTGTGTCCCAAAGCCTTGAAAACAGGATCCATCTTACTATTTTTTGTTAAGAATTTTGAACCTATGTTAGTAAGCAAATATGAGAATTTATGCTTAGCTTCACTTATGAATTTGTAAGAGATGATTTTTACACCTAAGAAACATTCAAAAATTTAGGACCAATGCACTAAACCTGTATAAAGCAAGTGATTTGGGTGTCTTAAAAACAGATACAGCCACATTTTGCAAAATTGCATCTAAAACTCTTTGCCTTAAGATTGCACCCAATCTTGAAAAGTTATTCAGATGGAAAATATGTTTCTTAAACACTAACTTGGTAAATACTTGAACATCAGGGCAAGGAAGCATCAGATTCAAGTCATCTTTAAGTTTTTTTTTCACGAGTACTTCGTTCCTGAAAAGAATAGGAGGAGAGGATTTATAGTTATCTATTCATACCCGAGCATTATTAATGCAATTATTGCATGTGGCATGCCTTGCGTCTTCCTGGTCTGGGTTATCGGAAGTCAAATCATAGGACAAAGGATGGAGTGCGAAAATGAAGGAAACAAAAAACCTTCAGAAAATATGATCTTTTATGACATAGTCATTTTCTATGAAACAAAAGCTGAAATACATAATTTAAGATGTGTTTAAATGTAAACACACTCTTAGCAAATTTCAGTCTAAATGAATATAGTTCATCTTTGACTTAATATTTATAAAGCAATAACAATTTAAATAAAGGCAACTTGGACTAAGAATTCTGGAATTAAGAAAATAAAACCTAATTTGCTAACTTGCCATTACCTTTCTCAGATTTTCTTCAGACAGAAATTTGATATTTAATTAGACACATAACATATATTTATGGGCATTGCCGAGTCCCACTCCAGGACAAGTAGTGCTCTTTAAGTGTAAAGACCCTATTCCTTTCCTCTGTAGCCACCGTTGTAACGCATTGTGCTCATAACGCAACTAACATATTCAGAGCTACGTTAAGTTATGAACCAAGATCAGTGTTGACATTATTGGTCTTGAAAATATTTAAAGTCAATATTGGTATCTCCCTTCCTTGTTACAAAATTAGTTTGGAATGCAGGCAACAACAGAGAAATATGGAGAAACTGAAGCTTTTCTTGGGATAAAGCATAATTATACACTTTGATGGTTAAGAATTCAGTTTTAATTTTCCATTACCTATTCTGAGAGCTAGTTGAGCAAAGCAGCTATTTAACTTTCTGTATGTACCATCCAAGGACAAAAGTCAATCTTTTTAAAATTCAACAAGCTCTTTCTAATACACTATGTAATAAACCCAACAAGAAGAACAAAGTCAAGAATTACTTCAGTCATACTTATAGTCAATTTATTAGATAAATACTAAAATATTGTTTAACAGATGCCCACAAGTGCTTAAAGAATACAGGTTAATGCCTTCTGCAAGAAATTCTGAAATGCTTACACCATCACAGGGTATTAACTTTAGAGTGATCTAGAGTTTAATTCTAGAGTATCTCATAGTTTAACTGCTATCTTTTCCTTTGGTCACAAAGTCCATGGAAAAATAGAACCAGCTGTGGACTGAATAATATGCTGAAGTTGAGAGGGTTCATCTTCTGTAAACAGTGTGAGCTTTCATTGAGAGTTCTAAGAGCTCCCAGCAGAGCCATCATTCCTTCTTCAAATAACAGTTAGAGGACATTCCAAATACAAATGTTTGTCTTTTCCCTTTATTTAATAACCTAGAAGGTGCTAAGAACAAGACTATTATCAAAGATTCTATTATATAGTGAGCAAAACACTTCCATATGGTAAGTTACTCTTTTGGACTCCATTAAACACTTCAGAGGAGATTAAACATTAGTACCTATTAAGATTCCAAAGACTAAAGGTATTACATCAACAGATCATATTATCGTGGGTCCTGGAGTTAACTCCTTAAGAGAAGTACTGTTCCTTCCAAGTTGCCAACATTACTTCCCTAATTATTTTGTGAACTTCTTAGGGGCAGGAACTTTGTCTTATTCAATAGGTACCATCCAACACTAGATAGCATTAGTACATAGCAGGTGCTTGATAAACATGCATTGAACAGAACTGAAAAGTTCTTTCAGTTTCTGGATAAATCAACTGAAAAGCAGACTTAAGCAAAAAGTCTGCTGGAAGTAGGAGATGGATCCGGTCTGAGTTTTGAGTACTGCAGACTCCCGTGTCATGCTATTATCTCCTTCCAATAACAAGAAACTTAAAGAGGAACTGTCCCAAGGTATCAACTGTTCACCAGCATCCTTTGTTTCTCAGCCTCTGGTTTCAGAGGAACTTTTCCAACCCCGTAGGTATAAGAAGCAAGGGTTTGTGTTGAGTATACAGCAACCTCCCAGAGGAAGGGAGAATTTAAAATATCAGGTTTTCTTCCTATGAATACACTGCACAGAAATTACCCACAGGGCCCAGTTGTGCAAAAGAGGCACACTGCTATTTTGTCAGAAGATTAATGTACACAGTTCCCAACCAGAGCGACCGAACATCAGGATGAGAACATTCACATCTCTATGTAAGTTTCCAATATGCTTGTGTTCACAAGTGCAATGTTTTCAAACTGCATTTTAATTAAACTTCTAAACATCTTCCAGAGGATTTCCTCACATTTTTCTCGAAACTGGAAGACATTTACAAATTGGAATAAATATGAAATGTGTCACCCCTGAAAAATGGCTTCTTTTAATGAAGACTCCTTTTTCTTGCCAAATCTACATTGCTTTGGGGTCTGAAAAGCAAAATCATTCATCAATCTCCCGTTTGAGGCAGGTAATTGATGGTCACTGCTCACTGGGTTGTTGTAGAAAAGCTGCTGGGAAGTGGCTCTGTTGAATTCCATGTTCTACAAAATAAACGCAGAACAATAACAAATCGTGCCACTTTGGATATAGTAACCCCATGTTCACATTACTCTTTCATTCATCGTGAGTTTTAGCAGAACCCTTGAGTCAATGTAGCATACAAAACAGTATATTCAAGAGTTCTGTCATGGCTATCTATAGGTGAAAGTAGCTAGCAAGCAGGTATGTTTTCTTAGGAGAGTTTTTTTCTCTTCAGATGACACAGCAAGAGATTCTTTTTCTTTTTTTTAAAGATTGGCACCTGAGCTAGCATCTGTCGTCAATCTGCTTTTTCTCCTTCTCCTTCCTCTTCTCCCCAAAGCCCCCTAGCACATAGTTGCATATTCTAGTTTTGGGTCCTTCTGGCTCTGCTATGTGGGACGCCGCCTCAGCATGGCCTGATGAGCGATACTAGGTCCACACCCAGGATCCAAACTGGCAAAACCCTCAGCTGGCGAAGCGGAGCTCGCAAAGTAGAGTAACATACTCAACTTAACCACTAGGCCACGGGGCCGGGCCCTCAGCGAGAGATTCTTAATTGCCTTCTTCCTCAAGAATTGGAAATTTTATTCCATAATAACATTTTATAACGTCATAGCAACTAGTATGTCAGAAAGAATAAGTCAGCATTACACCAAGCCAACGTATACTAGAGCTTTTATTGTTTTCTATGAGCTTATTATGCACACTGCACTAACCTAATTTACAATCTATCTCATTTCATCCTTCCAAGCATCCCATGGGGTAGATATTATTTGTCTCCATTTTAGAGATGATGCAGCTTTGGCTTGGACAGATTAGACAGCTTGCCCCAGATCACACAGCTGCTCACATAGCCGAGACATGACTCAAAGCGGTCCTCCTCTGCCTCCCGAGTCTGTACTCGGTGTGCCATAGCTACAACGGCGGCAGTAAAGCTTGGTTCAGAATAAACATCTTTTAGACAACACTATTTTTGTCTCGCTTTCAGCGAATTCAGTGAAATCATAGGTCTGAGACAATCCTATTTTGCTCTACTCTCTCCTCTCCTCTGAGGGCCTTATTTTGCCAGCTTCTGTCCTTCGTAGCATCTTCTAAGGCTGAGTACAGCTTTATACTCCACAAAGCTCATTAAAGTGTGCCCTCTCTCTTTCAGACTGACACGCACGTGCGTGCGCGCACACAAACACACACACACACGGTGGAGAAGCCCAGGTGTTTGCACAGTCCCATGAATAAGCAGCTGTTCCTTTAAAAGGAGGGCGGCGGAGGAGGGCGAGGGAGCGCTGGCTGGCAGGCGGGTGTGTAAACGTATACAGAGAGCCACTTTCTGTAAGAAGGCTAAAACATATTTAAAATGGGACCACCTCAGAGATGAAATCTTTCCCCTCCTGTTACCTCTCAACCTGCTCCAAAACTCCAAGATTCAGTTTTTCCAATTCTCCCTCTCCTTTCCCCACTTCCCTGGAGAATGCTGATTTTCTCTGTGAACACTTGGCACACTGCAGAGCCGTTTGACTCCTTCATTTAGCAGTCAGAAATAATTTCAGCAGTTAATTATTTCCCCAGCTAACAGATGTGTGTGCCCACTCTGCGTGGTCCTCCACACACTGCCCACACAGGGTGAACAATGAGCGTGCCATCATCGCTGCTTTTCTACAGGTTTCATCTCAGGGTTGGCTTTGGGTTACTTATTTGTTTGTTTTTAAATTAAGTGGAAAAGAAGAAGAAAAAGGTTTCCATTGGGATCAACTTGATTTCGGGAAGAAAAATGCCGTTCATTACCAGAGAGAAGAAGCCAGACCTGAGTTTAGTTTCAGCTTTTTTCCTTCTGGAAATCAGCCTGGGGCCGAAGGTGAAGACACCACACCAGCTCCTGGGGGTGCTGTCCTGACTTGGTTTTGAGAGCACCAACTACAAAAGCCTCTTGAAGTCTCCCCACGTTTCCCTCAGAGGATCTGAAACTCTCTACCTTCTTTCGTCGATTACACATTCTTCCATTTTTATAGCTGTCAATCTAATTGTGAAGAATCTCGCCCTGCTCAAAGCTGTCTTTCTGTTTTACACTAAGTGAATATTTTAAAGAGATATACAACTAAATATGTATTTTATTGCCCAAAGGAACACACAAGTCTTATGGTAATAGCTGCACATACTTCATTGACTCATCGAATGGGGGAAAAACATATATTTACCTCTTCATATGCTAGACTATTAGACTATGCCCATCCAATTGTAATAGCTCTCATTTCAGTTCTCCTTGTCCCACATTTTCCAAGGATCACGTAGATGCATATGCTCAAGCAACGAAGGCTCCCCTGTGAACCTAAAGGCAGATTGAATTCTGTCTTCTCTTGTGGATAACTATTATGCTGATTGCCTGACTGTCCTGATGTCACCTGCTTCTTTGATGTCATGATCAAGAGACAACTGGCTTGAAAAGTAGATGCCATAACAGACTATGTTAAATTGATTTGGTTGTTGGGCCTGCCGTTCATATACTACTTGGTCTTTCTGAATGCTGTGCTAAATCTACAATTGCTTATTTGATTTTTTCTCATTCCCTGTATGTTTTTAGCATTATTTTCTATTCTGTTTATGTTTTTCTTTGAGGTTGGCCTAGCAGCAATCGACTGGCTAGTAAATACATATCTTGTTATCTGGGAGTGACTAGATCCCCTGGAAACACCTTATTCATTGGAGTTGGGAGTTGCGTTTCTTGTATTCAACATAGACTGTAGCTTAATGCAAATCCCAGATAGTTTCTATCATCTTTGACTGAAGTTATAATGGCAACAATAAAAATAATCCCTCATGCTTGTTTAGTGTTACTGTAGCCAACCACCACGGAAATAATAGGTACATAGAACCAAAGTCAACCTTGGGTAATCTATAATAAAAATTCAAACTTCTAATGTTTTAAGTACATGAAATGGATTTTTAAGTAATAAGATCACAGGGCTTTTCTGCTAGCTCAGAATTAAGAGCTCCAGAAATGGTTCTAGGTTACATAAAGGTAGGGATGCCTTCCACTGTTCCAGAGGAAGTGCACACAGTAGGTGCCCTATTCAAAATTCATTCCACACCCTTAAACATTTCTCATGTGTTAGGCCCAGAGGACACAGAGACAACTGAGGCATAGTCCCTGTTCAAGGAACCAATAGGTTACCTACTGTAATTGAACTTAAGGAAGCTTTTTACTAGTAGAGCCTGGAATTAGAAGGAGAAATGAACAAATACTGCCTCTTTTCTTTAGTGAACACATGTTGTTTGTCTGTACACTGTAGGGAAAATATTTGCGCTTCCAGCTGAAAGCTATGCAACTAGATCCTTGAGGAAACTCCTCGGGGTTATCAGATTCTGATTCCACGGGAATTATTTTATAATTCTGTGAATTGTGGGTAATAAACAGCAATGCAAAATAATTCTTGTCTATAATTTTGTCTTGTCTGGTAGAGGTTCAAATGACTTCTCCCCCCTACTTGGAAAAAAAAATCGTTTTGCCCCCGTTTGTGCATTCATTTCAATCGTTTTTGAACTGTTATAGCATCAGTCTGGTCCCTTCATTGATTAGTGTGTGGAATCAAACTTTAACACATGTTCATTTATATATCTATATCAGACTTATAGTTTTTTTGAAATTATCTTGTAACATCAGTGTCTTCCACCTGAGGGATCCACTCTTTCTCCATTCCATGTGTTTTGGGGTGAGAGGAGGGTTAACACAAGCTTCTAGTGTACAGAGAGGGCAAATGACCCAAATCTGGTCAAACGGAGGACTCCATTATCCCTGACCATAGTGATTGGTTTAGGGACGGGCACGTGATAAAAATGGCCAGAGTGCTCCCTGAAATTTTCTGCTGAGCATTATGGAAATGATGTTCTGCTTCCTTTGCATTCTTGGGTTGTAAGAAAAATGCCTACATTTTTCTTGTGTTCGTAATCTCCCCCAGCTGCCTGAAAGAAGCTGTCTAGTGTAGGAGGAAAAGAAGCCAACTTATAAAGAAAAGCAGAGAGAAGAGATTAAAAAAAAAAAAAAAAGATAACCCCAACACCATGGTTTGTACCTTGGATCCACTCATTCCTAAAGTTTTTAGTTACCTGACAAAGTGTTGGGGAAGGAGAAGCAATCTCCTTTTTCTTCAACTAGTTTTGGTTAGGTTATGCTATTTGGATCAAAAGCGTTCTGAAAAATGAGCCTGACTTCTGACTTTTCCTGATTTTCCCTTCTTCTCCAACAGCTGTATATCTACTTCAGAGAATGTCTGTGAGCAGCTAAGCTGCAATAACAGATCATTTTAAGACCACGGAGATAAGCAGGATAAAGAAGGAGTAACACACTGTTCACTTATGTAAAGACAGGTACAAAGCAGTAGGCAGTTCTTCTGGGCTTTCTTGTCACCACACCCCTTTCAAGCCTGCAATAACTTCCTCTGGAACCTGACCCCTGAGTTCATAGATCTTTTCATCATCCTAGACAGACTTCTCTGCTACATCTTCAAGCACTGCCCACTCCTCTCCCTAACCCAACAATGTGGAGTACATGTATTAGTCTTGGTTCTCCGTGGAACCGATAGGAGATATACATACATACATATATATATATATCTAGAGAGAGAGAGAGAGATTGATTATAAGCAACGGGCTCAAGAGATTACGGAGGCCAAGTCCAAGATCTGCAGTTGGCAAGCTAGAAACCCAAGAAAACTGATGCTGTAGTTTCAGTTTGAGTCCAAGGCAGGAGCAGACTGCTGTCCCAGGTTGAAGACAGTCAGGCAGAGAGAAGGAATTCTTTCTAATTCAGCCTTTCATTCTATTCAGGCCTTCAACAGACTGGATGAGGCTCGCCCACATTGGGGAGGGAAATCTGCTGTACTCCGTCTGCTGATTCAAATGTGAATCTCATCCAGAAACACTCTGACAGACACGCTCAGAAATAATGTTTAACCAACATATGGGCATCCCATAGCTCAGTCGAGTTGACACATAAAATTAACCATCACAGTGCCCCACTCACACTGCAGAATGGGATCAAGACCAAGAAAAATAAGCCAACAATGGGTACCTCCTCAAACAATAAATATTTATAGAGAGAAGCCATATGCTATGTGAGGGAAGAGTAGAAAAGGAAAAGCTCTTGAGGTAGCCAGCAATTAGCTTCTCTTCTGTTGCCCATGAACAGATCCCCCATAGCATAAGATTTGCATTCCCAGTTTAGCAAAAGGAAAGCCCTGAAGATAACCAGCCTCAGCCTCCTGTGAACACAATTTAATGATCCATTATTGTTATTCAAGCACATCCCTTGGAGGTGACACCTGCCTGACTCCAAGATGCTTATCAAAATAGCACTTCAGTAACAATCATACTCCCCCAAGTCTTAGAAACACAACTTGCTACATTCTGCACACGTTCAGTGATGTTTTAACACCCCGCACAGCTGTCTATCCCTTCACTCTAGCTCTGGCTCTTGTATTTTCCCTCTGACATTCTTTTTACCTTGTATTTTAATTGCCAGCCTACTTCTCTATATCTTGATAGACTGTAAATTCCGTGAGAACTGTATCTTTTGTTCCATTACTAGCACACGGCATAGCTTGGCCAGTATTAGGTGTTCGGTAAGAATTTGTTGAACAAGTATGACTGTTTTATCTCCAGATTTTGAGCTTCCTAAAGGCAAGATTCTTACCTACCTCACCTCTTTTACTGTAGATTTGTCAGAGCAGTGCCTGACACACAGAAATGTATGTGTGTGTATATATATTGTATATATTATTATTATTTCACTCGGCTCTCTCACAGGAAGCCTCTGACAAACCACTCTCCTGATTGTGGGTATTTATCTTATTACTTATGTTCTGTAAACAGAATTTCCCGCCCCCTTTGGCATAACCATTCATTTACTCACCATTCTACAAAAAGGTGTACTTGTTTTCAAATAGATTATATAATAAATATTGCCAGAGTTACAATTTCTAAAGTCGTTCCTTTTCTCTTTTTGTTTCCCTTGTTCATCAATTTGACCATATCCTCTAATGAACTGTGGCCTTACATTGATTTCCTATTACACTTTGAGTCAAACACAAATTTCCGAGTATTTTTTTCAAAGGCTTCTCCCAGTTTGACCCACCCTTTCTGACTGTTTTCATCTCCTACTCTAACCTAGCTTTCACCTTCCAGACCAACTAAATTTATTGTCATGTGGTTCCTTCCACTGGTTCTTCCTCTCCTGGCTTTTCTCAATTTTTTCCATATCTATGGAACAACAACCAAACCACAAGTTTCTCCTCTTCAAATCACAGCTCAAGGACCAGCTGCTTCAAGAAATTTTTTTTCCCACTCATCTTCCAATCCATCAGATCATCACTGACCCCAACTTCCACCACAACATAACCTTGAAATGACTGAATTTATAAGTATGATGTGGCTGTAGTCCAACTTCTGGCTTACGTCAATACTAATGGCCTAATCTCAGTATTAATCAATGTTAAATTTGGAAAGAACCGAAAGAAATGTTCAATAGTCATTAAATCAGCATTGTAAAATTTAGCAGTTTGGGGTGAAGACAATTAGGTATAATGCGTTTGAGTTTAGAGAATTATTCCCTGCCTTGTTCCACAAGGGAATTGAGATTACAATAACACACGGTATACAATGACAATTAAAAATAGATAAATATCAAGATCAGGAAAAGTGTGGATAGAATAAAATACCAAGGTTATGGAGAAAACTGGAATGTAAATAATCAGGCCATAGACTCCTGCATGGTTATTAAAGTTGACTTGTCCATTTAGCTCTGATCTCGACACTAAGATTATTAATCGTTAAGCCCTGTTTTTTAATTTAATATTTAAAATTAATCCATCCTCTCTGAGTGATGTGAAAATGATCAGATTGCTAGTACTTTTTGGAGTTGATGCTGCAGTATAACTTAGTGTTTCCAGAAATGTTTTCATGAAACATCGTCCCAAAAGACATGGCATAAAAAGGGGGTCCTGTATTCAGCCTGGGAAGCTTTGAGCAATCCTGCAGAAAATAACTCTCATTTTATTTCATTAAAACCCAACGCTTCCCAAGCGAATCTGAGCCCAATCCCTCAAACTTTTCCCCACATAATACCTTTCCCCACCTACCACCCCACAGAAGTAGCTTCCAAGGGGCTCACTTGGAAAACGCTGGCGTAAGACAATAACAAAGAAATCAGAACCAAAACACTTTAAGATGCTTCCATTGTATTTGTAATGTTTTAGTTCTTAAGCTGGGTGGCAGGTGTGCAGCTATTCATTATATAATTCTATATACTTTTTGATGTGCTTGATATACTTTCTAATTACAAAAACAAAAATAAAAAACCATTTCCAGGGGCCGGCCTGGTGGCATAGCGGTCAAGTTCGCGTGTTCTGCTTCAGCAACCCAGGGTTCACAGGTTCACATCCTGGGCATGGACCTCACACTGCTCATCAAGCCACACTGTGGTGGTGTCCCACATAAAACAGAGGGAGATTGGCACAAATGTTAGCTCAGGGCAAGTCTTCCTCCCAAAACAAAAAAAACAAAAACAAACAAACCCCATTTCCCTCATGGAACTCTAGGTTCCATCAGCTTCCCCAAAGCAGTGAGCAGAGTGAAAGCAGCACTGACTTTTCAGGGCTTTACTCCTATTAGTTCATTTAATCCTTATATAACCATTCTGCCTCAGTACTATTATTATTCACACTTTACACCTAAGGAAACTGACGTATGACGAGGTTAAGTAACTTGCTGCAGAGAAAGACAGCTGGGATGCCAGTCACAGGAGTCTGACTTCTGAATCTACACATTTCCCCAGTGCCCTGTACTGTGTAAACTCTATTTTATACAGGGTGGCCAAGGAAGACTTCCGATATGGAGACATTTGAGCAAAGGCCTGAGGGAGGTAAGGGAGAGAGGTGTGTGCGTATCTGGAGGAACACCATTCTAGCCGGAGGGAACACCGAGCCAAGGTCCGTGAGGCAGGTGCGCTTGGTGAGTCTGAAGAACCTTATGTAACATATATGACCCCATATAATCAAAGCCCTGTTCATCTACCCAGACTCCATTTTATGTTCATTTATCCATTATTTTTAGTTCCCTCAACATGTCTTTTATACTCTCACTTTTAGAATTCTTCTCTGGAACCACTCCTTCTCGCCCATTCCTTATGTCCCTACCTTTATCAGGCTAACTTCTTTGGGTCTTGCCTTATGACGCATCTTCATTACATCTTCTTTGGTTTTCCCAAAATTGGGCTAACTGTTTCCCACATATCCCATACCTCTGTGTTTTTCCTTCTAGTAGCTAACATTTATTAGGTGCTTTCCAAGAGCCAGGATTATGCTAAGAAATTGGCTGGCACCATATCACGTGAATCCCATAACAACCCAAATGAAAAAAGCTCTGTTTAGTGCCTCCATTTTATGAGTGGGAGAGCTGAGGCTTAGAAAGATCGAGCAACTCTCTCAAGGTTACACAGCGAGAACCTGGGTTCAGATAATCCAAAACCCTTGCTCTAAGCATTCTGCTATATTGTCTATCTAGCACATATCATACTTTTCTGTAACTGCAAGTTCACAGAGCTGTGACCCACCAACCTCCTCGAGGCAAGGACCATGTCCTGTTCCTTAGCGTGTGGAATAGTTTCTGCTACATAATAAGATAAATGAACACATGTTGACAAGATGAGTGAAACATAGCAGCTCTCTCCATAAGCAGCGGGTCCCTGACTTCAGCAGCATTGAGTTCAGGTCAGAACTCTTGGATCTGAGACTTAATTCTGATGTCTAGCAGAGGCGCCATCTGGGCACTCTTTCTTCAGCCAAAACACACCACGTACGTTTCAGATCCTGCATTTCTTCCCACTCCATCTCCCCTGCTTCGATACCTTGTCCCCCCTCCCCTATTTCTCAGGGTCCAGCAGAGATGCCATCTTTTCTGGCCATCAAACCTACTCTGACCAGCCTGATCCTTGGTCAGAGTGTCATGCAGGACATGACAGTCCACGACAGTCTCTCCAAAAATCTAGAACTTCTATATGTATTTTTACTTCTGACACATCATATCATAAAAGATTCTTCTGTTGTTCTGTTCCCCAGCTAAACAACACGGTGGGCAACAATCAATGCTTTCAGAAACATTATAGGGTGTTTAGGAGGCTTGTTTATTAAAATGATTTTTAAATTTTAACCAAAAATGCTTAAATCAAGAGGTATTACAGCTTTACTCAACAGGCACTGATGTACAGGAAGTGGTTTTAAATATTTTGGAGTAGGAATAAACTTTATGCAATATTTGAATTACTCATTTTTTTAATTAAAACTTTATTACAGGTCTTACTCTGGGTCAAGCTCATTTTCTTGTTTCTGTTCTGAATACTCTGTACAGGATCGATATCTAAGCAAGAGCAGACTCTGACATCCATACATGATCATCATCATCAAAATAACAACTCCTAGATAAAAGTTACTGGAGGTAGATGTCAATCATGCAACACACACACACGCACAAAGTTTTAAAGAAATCACACCATTGATCTAGTGGGAGATATTTGAGTAATGATGCTTTGATAATTATAGACCTATTTCATTAGCACAGATTCTCTTTCTTTATAATAATGCTAGCTAAGATTATTTGAGCATTTCTTTTATGTAAGTGCCTTGTACGCATTATTTCATTTAATCCCCCTTCAAAATGCCTCTGAGTTGGTAGCATTTTTATCTCATTTTGCAGATGAGGACCATTAGATTCAAAGGTCCAAGGGACATGCGCCTAGAAAGGTCATAGTGAGAAGTGGAAGCAGGCAATCCGAGTCCAAAGCCGCTCTCTGTTTTCCAGAAAACGCTAATTCCTTCATAAGTTGAGACATCATTTGGGAATTTAAAAGTAGAAAAGTTTGCTATATAGTCTTCACAATTGATAAACAAACAGGAAAAAGAAAGGAAAAAACCCAGATGCATAGGCAAAATTTTAAAATATCTTACATTGACTTGATGTATATGGTCTATTTTTTCTCCTGAAAAAAATTAACATTTCCCATTAATTACAAAATAGTTTTAAATTATGGGATAAAATCCTTATTTTATGCCATATTTATTTAAAAGTTGTTAATTAGCAAGCACCACAGATTCTCTTCTATTATTATACTTTTTTGAATCTCAAAATATGCCACTTTTTCTCCCTGATAATCTAATTTAGGAAGTTTCTCATTGCAAAACAATAATTTGGCAAAGAAAATATTGAATTTTCCAACTTAAAAATTTTAGTCATGATATCTCTGTCTGAAGACCATCACTCTCTTATAAAACCTCTAGTGTCTTTTCATCAATATTAAATATTGAAATTTTAAAAAACCCAAACCAACAGTGTTTCTTATTGTGAATTATGCCACATTAGTATAAAATTTCCAGAGTTTCAAAAGTGTTTTTTTTTTCTCATTTAAACCACACAAAAGAGAGCTGGAAGAGATTTAAAGAGGTCATAAAGTTCATCCTCCAACCACTTGCAATCAAGACTAGTATTGAAGAGACATATTTTAAGGTTATTTACTGCAATGATTTCAACCATATTCCTAGATCGCTTTGTGATTGTTTGACATGAAACAAAACGTTCCTGGCATTATCTTAAATTCTGCGGACAGCCTGGGAGTGACCACTAGGTGGCAGCACAGGAGACACTCAGCCCTTGAAGAGAACATTCATTGGCACAACTGGAGGGGTAAGCCAGCCCAGAGAAAGGTATGGAAGGGAAATAAACAAGCCTCGCCTTCCGTTATAAATTTCAAATTGTGTGGCTTTGCTGGCCACCCCCTTTATGGGTTAGAGAAGACAAGAAGAAGAATTTACTTTTAATGAAGGATAAACAGTCACCCAAAAACTTATTCTCTTTAGTTTTTTCCTTCATAGGCATGTTTTTGCACAGCTGTAGTGAACACAATTTTATATTCATCTAATCCATTTTCCACACTGTAGTCAGACCGATGTTTTCAAAATGTAAATGGCATCCTTCTATATCTCTGCTCTAAAATTTTCAACTTGCTCCTTCCGAACAGCCCTGGATGGTCCACCTGGCCTTTCTCTCTCCAGAGTCACCTCCCCTCAGGCTGCAGCATCCAGCACAGTGAAAAGTACTCAATTCATATTTATTGAGTCTTTCAGTAAAGTTTTTTTAATTGTGATAAAAAAAACACATAGCATAAAATTTACCATCTTAACCATTTTTAAGTATATTCACATTGTTGTGCAACAGATTTTCAGAACCTTGTCATCTTGCAAAACTGAAACTAGACCCATTAAACGACTCCCATCTCTCCCTTCCCCCAGCCCCTGGCAACCACCATTTACTTTCTGTTTCTGTAAATTTGACTACTTTAGAGACCTCATATAAGTAGAAACACAGTATTTGCCCTTTCGTGACTGGCTTATTGCACTTAAGATAACGTCCCCACAGGTCACCCATGTTGTAGTAAGTGACAGGACTTTCTTTCTTTTTAAAGCTCAGTAGTAGTCCATTGTACATATACATATATACCACATTTTCTTTATCCATTCTTCTGTGGATGATCACTTGAGTTGTTTCCGTGTCTTGGCTATTGTGAATAACGCTGCAACAAATACGGGGATGGGGGGGCAAATATCTCTTCCAGGTCCAACTTTCAATTCCTCTGGAAATATACCCAGAAGTGGGATTGCTGGATCATATGGCAGTTCTATTTTAATTTTTTGGAGAACCTCCATCCTGTTTTCCATAGCAACTGCACGATTTCACATTCCCACTGACAGTGCACAAGGCTTCTAATTTCTCTACATCTTCACCAACACTTGTTATTTTCTATTTGGGGGATTTTTTTTTTTTATAGTAGCTATCCTAATGTGTGTGAGGCAGTATCCCACTGTGGCTTTGATTTGCATTTCTCTAATGATTAGTGATGCTGAGCATCCTTTCATATGTTTGTTGGCCACGTGTATATCATCTTTGAAGAAATGTCTGTTCAAATCCTTTGCCCATTTTTTAATCGAGTTGTTTTTCTATTGTCATTGTTGAGTTGTAAAAGTTCTTGATATATTCTGGATATTAATCCTTTATCAGATATGTGATTTGCAAATATTTTCTCCCATTCCATAAGTTGCCTTTTCACTCTCTTGATTGTGTCTTTTGATGCACAGAAGTATAAATTTTTTAAAAAGTAAGCTACATAGTCTTCACAATTATCATTCTTTGTGACAGCCACATCATCTTTCCACCCAGTAAGCGGTAGCATCATAATTTACATAACCATTCGTTTAATATAGGACATTATTTCCTATTCTAGATAATGCCATGAAAATAGTTTTGTGCATATAGTTTCCCCCCTTCTGCTGAGTAATTATTTTCTTAGAATTTATGTTGCCAGAAGTCAAATTACTAAATCAATTAATATGAACATTTTATGGTTCTTGATACTTTTTGCTAAATTTCTTCTTATTAATTTACATGACCAACTATAATATTACAATAGTTACTGTTTATTGAACAGTTACTATGCGCCAAGCAGTCAGCTAGATTCTTTGCACATAATATCATTAGTCCTTATATCAATGCTGCACAGTAGGAATTATCACCATTTTATGGTGAGTAATATAGATTCAGACACTGTATAAGTCACCCAAGATCACACAGCTTGTAAGTGACAGAATTATCATTTGCTGTTAATTCTACCTGACTCCAAAACCAGGAGTGATCTTCTCATGACACTACATTGATTGTCTATGTTTGAGAATATATCACTTTCACCTTTCTGTCACACTATCTTTGAGAATTATAATGTCTGCTAATTTGGTAGAGGGAAAAGGGTAATTATTATTTTAAAGGACACATCTTTGATTACGTGCATGGATGAATATTTTTCCACATTTTGTTAACACTACCCTCCCCAATTAGATGGGGCAAAGACATTTGAATATCTCAATTTCTATGAAGTTTATTTCTGAGAGTCTTCCCACTTAAATCTTAATTTTTTTGTGTGTAGCAATCCAGATTTTAAAGAAAAATTGAAACGTGTCAATCAATCTAACCATACTTTTTTCTCCATACAGGATTACTGTTGTATATCACCCCATAGATTTATACTTTGATACTCTTTGATCTGTCAAAGCAACTGTAACTTAGATATTTTTCATTCTTTTTTTCATAATAAATCTTTGAAATCTAGTGTGTACTTCACGGTTGCAGCTCATCTCAATTCAGACTAGCCATGTGTCCAGTGCTCCATAGACACTTGGGGCTGGGGGCTGCCGTATTGGGCAGCACTGGTCTAGATAGAAGACCTTAGGGATCGCTCCAAGCCAAAGAGCCACCAGTCAAAGGGGAGGCATGGGCAGGAAAGGAGAAAAGTTGAAAACTGGTGAAAAGAAGAAAAATGGAGGGAGAGGAGGAGAAATGAATGAGAAGACATAAACAAGATAAATGAAAGGAGAGAACGGGGGTGAACATTTTATGAACACTTGCAGTGTGCCAGCTGTTGAATATAACGAGAAGTTCTCAGAAGCTACTTGGCAGCAATCTTTTGCATCCTCTGTGTCCTTAAGTAAGAAAGTCACATGTGAAGTGAACTGTTATTACTGGTGACATCTCAGTAAGTTAGAAAAGTACTTTAACACTCAGTCATGGAAAGATGTTCTGGTTCACATGCTCATAGTATGGAGACTAATCTACCTCTGGCACGGAAAGTAAACCACAGAGAGGGCTGCATTTGAGAGGAACTGTTTCTCACACTTCTTTTTCTCTTTCCAAAACAGCAAGACACAATACCAGACACCCCCTCAGAGGAGATCCAGGCTAATGAAATTTGCAATGGGAATGAAAGGGGGGAATGAAGGAGGAGAAAGAAAAAGAACTCTATCTGTGATTTTAGGAACAAAGGGGATTCTTGGGCCCACCCTGAATTTGTAGGTAAGAAACAGATGAAAATTGGGCATATATTGGTAGATGGGACTTTCACATAGACCACCCATTTTAAGCATTGTGTAATGATGCACAATAAGTAGGGGAGACAGGCCAGGTTTCTGCTTTAGATTTGGGTCTAAGGAACTTTCTCTGATGTTATGAGTGGGCAGAGCTGACCTTCAACTGAGAGGCACAGAGCAAATGGTAACTGAAATGTTCTCTCTAAGTGAAGATGGTCCAGAAAGCAAGCGAAAATCCAAAGTATCAACACCACGGTGGAGAGCAAGACAAGAATCCAAAACTAGGGTTGGCAAAGCAAAGAGGCAGGCAAGAAGGAGCAGCTCATATGGTGGAGGCTGGAGGCGTTGTATATGTGTGGAGAGAACTGGGGCTGAGCCTGCGAGGGCAAAGAGCTTATAAAGGGTATAATTCCACATCTCAACTCCAGTTTAGTGGATGATAAGTGAACTACTGGCAAAAATGTTAAGTATTAGTATTTTATAAATAGAGTTTATATATTCACCAAATAACTTAATAATAGTCCCAATACATCTGCCAAACATATACTTTAAATGGCCCACATAGATGAGTCGCAGTGAACTGAGCAGACAAAAATTTTCCATCCTAATTTAATTCAGGCCTGGCATCTGGGTAGGGTCTCTATGGAGGATTAGCGCATTGTAAATCCATGTTGTTTTTGCTTGTTCCCTCAACTGGAGCCATGCTCTTTATATCCCCATCCAACTTTGAAACATGGAAGTCCTCCCCTTTCTCAGACCACCCCAATCCCGATGGAACAAGCTGAAGCACTCCAACCCAACGGAACCACTACTTAAAACAAAACCACTCAACACACTATTCATAATAAGTACGGAGAGTTTTCTTTGGGGTACTTTGTTCCTTTCTTTCAGAGTTATTTATATTTGCTCTTTTTACTTTTGCAAACCTTTCTGAAAGCATCACTCATCTCTTTGTTTTCTCCTTCATTTAATCAAGTTTGAAAATGTTTTCATGTAAGTCTTCAGATATTTGCTGTCTTTCTTCTTGGGGGGCAACCTGGAGCCCTGTCACTTTCGTTGCCACAGACCACCGACAGCCTGAAATCATCCCACAGTGCTGTTCTTGGCAAGGGCTAAGCCTTTAGAAACCGGCCCTCTAATAAAATGCAAGTTCGCTGCCATGCCTGGAATCTGCTTTGAGGATGCCCAGGAAATGTTATCATCATTTAAACCCGTACTAGGCTTGGTGCAGACTACCTAAGAGAAAAGACAGGCTCTGCTCACAAGCCATCATGAAACCAACATGTGTGTTTCCAAATATTGAACAGCAAGAAGAAATACTAAGGTTCTGTGTGTTTTTAGAGTTTACCTTTTTTTTTTAATCAAGTTGTTGTTTTTAATTAGACATTACCATTTGGTTTCTTTCATTACCTGATGGGATTGAAGGACTGGAGGTGGGGAGTGGGGTGGAAGGAAAGAAAGGAAGAAGAGTCAAGTAGTACCAGGAAAGGGGCTAGAAAGAAAATTTAAGGCAAAGCAGAACGGCTGAGTGATAAAGAACATGGAATTAAGTCATGATTTTTGAATCCTGGCTTTCCACGCTCCAGCTGGGTGACCTGGACAAGCTACACAATTCTCTAAGCTTGTTCCTTCAATTGCAAAATTGGAGTAATACTCAGGTCTACCTCATGGGATTGTCGGGTGAATCAATTAAAATAACGCATGTAAAGCAGTTAACGAATATCTGGCACACAGTGATGACTAAGTGGTGTGGATTATTATCACAATTAGTAGCACTAATGCAGATGGAATTAAACAGAATGAAATAAAATCAATGCCATACATGCTTTTATTCATTCCAGTCCTACAATTTTACATGTTGATTTTCTCTCTTTGGTATCCAGGGAGAGATGTGGTAGGAAATTGGATGGGTAGGAAAGTGCAAACTTACAAGGTCATGCAACAAGTACATGGGGCCACACCACGACTTCCAGAAATAGAACATGGCAAAAGAAAAACAATTGTAAGAACATACCTCTTGGCAATCACCTCTCTAAGATCTTTAACCAGAACTTTCATTCTCCTTTCCAGAAAATAGAAGTAAAAATAGTTTACAGACTTGTTTTCCATTTGACAAATTTCCATCCCTGACACTATCATCTCTCCCATCCTCTAGCTCATCGCTCTCAACAGCTGGTCTCAGTTAGGGTCCAGGGTGACTATTCTGGAGGTAGATGAATTTCCACTGCCCCTGACCTTGGCTCCCTCCATCTTGTGGTAAACCGAGTGAACAAAATCAAAATAGGAAAGGATGGGGGCAAGAAGGCTATAAGAGAATCTTGATCCTTTTCCAGAAACCCTGAAAATTCAAGCAAGAAAAAGTCCTGAGTACATTTTATTCAGATATCAACAATTGTAGCAGTAATTTTCTCACCTTTGAGGAAGGTATCATATTGTCCCAGCTAAACAAAAGCAGTGTACAGCATGCCACTCGGTGAGTCTGAGAGCAACGAGCTTATCTGGGTGTGAATGTTCTGGTCCACTGACTGAAGAGGTGGATATCTTCTGTTTGGGTTACCTGCAAATGTTCCTGCTCTTCTTTTTAAGATTTTTTTTTCTTTCTGCCAGCACCAGTTATGTGTTGGAAAACCTAAATGAATAGAGATAAGCTGGACGCAGCCATCTATCAGAGAGGTGGCATGCCAACAGCCCACAAATCCTACTCAGTCAAATTTTTAACTTACATATTTACACACAAATATGTGTAGGATGTGATCCACAAGAAGATGCTCATATTAACTTCTACCACATGTAAGAGTAACATAACTATCTTTACAGAATAAAGTAAAATAGTTTCTGTATTTACAATATGTACTGAATAGTATGTATGTATATAAGCATCATGAGGAAAGAGTCTGTCCACTTTTTCGTAGTAGGTACTTGATAAATCTTGTTGAGTGAAAGAATGAAAAGGTAATAAATTATTTCATTTGATCCTCAAGGCAACCCTACGAGTTAGGAATGAGAAGTAATATTACTGTCAGCATGTTGTAGTTGAAGGATTCCAAGTGGCTTGGCCAAGGTCACCCAGCTAGAGAGCAGCAAAGTCAGATTGATGCCCAGATTAAATGACTTGTCCGTCCATGCTTTACTGTGAATAGATCTAACTTCTATTCCGTGAGAAAAAAAAATGTTGCTTGTTTTCTTCTTTACCAAGTAAATGTCACTAGGCTAAATTCGTTTCACCATCTATTCCTTTTTTTCTTGGATCTGGTTTATCTGGAGCCTGAGGTTGAGAGAAGGGCTGTCTAGTTCTTTAGAAAGTTTTCATTCTTTTCATCTCAGCCAATCCAGAGACCTCAGGACGCTCAACCTGAGGGTCTTTCCCTTCACCCTTCCACTTTCTTCCTCCCCCTTCTTTCCTCCTTCCTTGCTTTTGTTTCTCTATCTTCTCTTCTCCTCCACTGACCCAAGCAATTGCTAAATAAGAGAAAGTAAACACACTCTCTGGGCGGGGAAGAACCACTTGGAACGCTTTCTGCTACTTCAAGCCCTTGAGATATCTTCCTAATAAGCTATAGTGAAAAGAAATGAAAAGTAAAAGTTCCAATTTACAGGAAAGGAGGGAAAGCTTAATTGACACACCAGTCGTTATACACACACACACACACACTTAGGTGCCCACGCATGCGCATTCCCCTCTTTCCATAATCCTTAAAAAACCTTGATCTTGGAGCGAGATGTTTGGATTTTGAGTGAATCATTTAGCCTCCCATTTCTTTCTTCTTTCCACCAAACATGAGGAACACTGGATAATGTGTCCAGTCAGTGGCTTTTTTATTAACCGCTGGATATTCAAAAAAAACACAAAAGCACATGTGGTGTATCTACACCTTCATTCAGGAGATAAAGAGACGACGGACAAGAATTGAGGATTTTCTTGAAAATATTTCTTATTTTAGGAGAGTAGAATCAATGTCTAAAAATCATGGTGTCCACGGGTATGAATGCCCACTTAGTATTTAGTGTGTTGAGTTTCTTGCTTCCAGGCCCTCCTGGCCAAATTTATTGCCCATGGCTGAAGAAAGGATTTTTTTTCCCCATGAAACTTGTTTTGGCTTGAAGTAAAGTTCAAATAATATTTACCAAGATTATTAAAAAACTCTAAAACTTTTTTCTTTTTCAGCATTCACGGATGGAATGTCAGAAAATGTTGACATTAATTTTTAAATTAATATTTTTGGAAGAATTTTCTTTAATAAAAGATCAAATGACTACCACAATGCTGGAAATGGGCTGCTGATTCTAACAATGCTTGTCAACAGCAAGGTTCAGAACTTAACGCAAGCTCTCCCATAGGTTTGCACACAATGGAAAGACAAATTATCTTCTTAAATAGAATTTTTTGAGTTTTCATTCTAGCTCATCTTCAGCTCTAAGGCTGAAATGCTGACCTCAAAAACATCTTTGCTCCTCCAGGAGAAAGAACGTTTCTGAATGGAACCATATAGTGTACATAAACCCTCCATTGCCACACGCTAAAGAATTCTGTAACTGCCCACTAGGCAATTAGAAAAGACTCTGAAAAAACAGATTGCCTTGCACTTTCCAGTCTTCCTTTGTTTCAACATGCAGCCAAGGCAGAGATCAACAGAGAAGAGAATGAGCAATAAAAAGTTAAAGATTTTAATCATTTATTTTATAGAATGATAGTGATGACAGACTGTAGGGGTTTTTTTTTAATGTCCTGTATATACTATAAAATAAAAAGTTGGCACTTTAAAAAAAAATTAGGGAATGAGTTTCATTCAAACAGACCTAGTTTATAGTGGAAGTTCTACCACTCAGCTGTGTGGCCTCAAGAAATTAACCCCTCTTGGCCTCCATTTCCTCATCTGAAAAATGAATATAATAAGAATAGCTTTCTCTCAGAGTGATTGTTTTGGTACTTCCAATCTCCACTTTTAACTTTATTTTTCTCCATGAAAGTTATCATCTTATAAAGTACTCTGTTATTTACTTAGCTTGGTTAATTATCTATACATACGCCCTCCCGTTAGAATGAAAGACCAGGTGGGCATGACTTTGATTACTCTCTCACTGCTGTATCCTAGTCAGCACAGACTAGGTACTCAATAACTACTTATTGAATGTTGAGTAAGTGAAAATAAAGTCCCAAGCATGGGGCTGGGGTGTAAGACCTCCTTTCTCTGAGATATTGATAAACCCTCTCCTGTCATTGTGACGGACGTAAAGGGAAATTAGACGGAGTCTTTCCAAGAGTACCTGCTTTTCTTCCATCTTCCTCACCCTCCTGCTTTTTGTCGCAGTGTACCCGGTGGAGAACACTGTGCTTTCTACCCCTGCTTTCCTTAGCAGTTATATCTCCTGTATCTGTAGACATGCCCTAGAAGATTCTCAATCAGGATTGAACCATCCTGGGAATCGAGCGAGCTAAACTGGCAGCTTGCCGGACCAAGTGGCCTCATCTGACCAGAGTTTCCCTCTCTTTGCTTTTAATTTATTCTGACTTATTTCTAAAAATCAATATTCTCAGTTTTTCAAGATAAAATAGGGACTTTCTTTGCCATTCTTAAAGCTTGGTCCTGTGTCCGTGTCCGGAGACCACCTGCCCTAAATGATGAGACACATTTGCTTGGACCCCACAAGCCAGGGATGCTGATTTACCAAGTGACCAGGCACCAGGAATGCCCACAAAGTTTAATCTCCCCAGGAGAACACCAGCCAGCTCCTGATTTTACTGGAGTCCAGCTATGGTGACTGAGCATGGAGGCAAAGCCAACCACCAGAGAAGCTATAGATCTCAAAATATTCATAAGTTCTAAAACAAAGGTCAAGATCTATTCTCCATTCCTGATAGTTATTTTTTTTAAATTCAAAAAACCCAAACTTTGTCTCGGGGTGGACAAAACCAGAGCCCTAACGTCCTTCCCTCCTTTCAAGATGAAAAGATCGTTAAGTTTGGGGGTGGCCAGATCTGGGCTGGAATCCTGGCTCTCTCCGTACAGGCATCTGTACAACCTTGAAAAAATTGCAATTTCCTCATGTAAAATGGGGTAGGAACACCCACCTCCTAAGATTATTATAATAATTCAATGAGTTAATGCTTACAGTGCTTCTAGTTCGGTGCCTGGTACACAGGAAGCATTCCATAAATGATAATTTGCTTCTCCTTCTCTTATGATAATTATTATAATTCTTTCTTGTTAATTATGCAGACCTGAGTAATTTGTTTAACTTCCCTAAGTCTCAGGTTCCTCAGCTCTAAAGTGGAGATAAGTCTTACCTCATAGGTGACAGTGAATGAGAAAACATACTGCGCCATCTACAGAGTCCAGCGTTGCGTGAGTGCTCAGTGTGCAGCAGCTCTTCTTATTAGTACCTACCGCTTACTAAGCACCTGTTTTGTGTCACAACCACAGGACTTGTCCTCTCGGCACTTTAAATACATGACCTTGTTAATCTAATCTTCAAAGCAACCCTCCCTGTGAGGTAGGTATTCTTATTTTTATATCAGAGATAAAGAAACTAAGACCCAAAAAGTTAAGTAGCTTGATCAGGATTACACAGATAGTAAATGTCACAGCTGGCAGTTCAACTTGTGTCTTCTTGACTTCAAACTCTGTTCTCTCCTATAGCTATGCTATAGTGACTCCCAAATAATTATTATTAATGTTAATATAATTATCACCATCTTTATTATCATCCATTCTCTGTCTCTATCCATCTGTTGCTAGATCAGACCTACTCTAGCCAACACATCTGTCCCCAAGCTCCAACCATGTCACCTAAGTAGTCTATGCCCTAATGGCTCACAGGGGCTGGAATACCAAGTCCTGTGCATGCGGGGCTGGAGAGCAGTGTACAAGCTACATGGTGACTGTTTGTTTCTTGGGTTTTCATCTTCCTTGTGAATACCCTTTCTTACTTTGGAATACATAATAGCAGAAAAACAGGCAGAAGCCAAACAGCCATCTTCTAAATGCCTGCAGATTGGTTAGAAACTCAGATACCAGCAAAAATCTGCAGCGGGTAAGAATGACACAAAGTTATAGCAAACTCCATACAGAGAGCTAAGTGTGAGCTCAAGGGAGAAGGGCATTCAATGACAAAATACAAATATCCAGGGTTGGCCAGGAGAGTCTGGTTAATGCTAGTAGGGAGCAGCACAGGCCTGGCACATAGCAGGTACTCAGTAAATATTAGTTGGATAAATGGAGGAAGGAAACCATGTTCATTACATCAATTGATGAGCATTAATTCTTAAAATCACAAATATAGACCCTTGGCCTTTTGTGTGATGGTCAGATCATGGGTGCATCCCATCCTGAACTCCCTCCATTCAGACATTACCAACCTTTCCCTGAGTCCTTAAAGCTGACAATCGTGGCTCCTCTGGCCATGACCCCACTGTTGAAGGGAGCTTGGAGATCATGCATCCTCGCTTTTGGCTTCCTGGTATGTCTGTCCCAGAGCTTCTAGGTCAAAACTGGGGTTCAAAATGACCAGGATAACTTGAGAGGTGCCAGAGGAGGGACCAACAGAGGGCCACCTCCATTAGGGGACAGCATTCTTGAAATTAATGACTGTAATAAAAATTCCTAACAGGTTGTCACAGTACATATAACTCTCATCCTTCAACGTTGCATAAGGTCTAGAAAGAGGGGAAGGGAGAGATCGCCTTCTCAGAGAGAGAGAGGCTAGATGCCAGAACCTGCCCTTGGCTGTAGCTCCATCCTGGCCATTGAGCCATGTCAGCCTCTTCACCCTGCTCCCACCTGCAGGCCTGGGCACAGTGGTCCAGATGCTGCATTGTGCCTTGGCAAGAGGTATACATGAGGCTTCCTGGCAGAGGCAGTTGTCTTGGTTTCATGACATCCCTGCTTCTGGTCCCCGCAGTCTTGTTCCTGACTCTCTCTCCCCAACCCATTTAGCCTTCACTTCATGAACCTGGAGTTTCTTAGCTTCTGCCTAACTCCTGGCTCCAAGTTCTATCATGTTTGCCAGATTCTGGGCACTCCCAAATCCAGCCAACTGCCTTGTCTGGCCCTGAGCTTTCCTCCCAGGATTCCCCTGGCTCTTCTGGTCTTGATTCTCAATCTCTGGCCCGTTGCCTCTCAGCCCTTTATAGCTCTGGTTTAATACCCACACACCCTGCAGCCAACACCCTGCACATGTCCCACAGTGATGTTTTTCAAGAAACCTAGTACGGATAGATCTAGCGCCATGACCTTCCTTCTTATACTCAGGCTAGGGTTAACCTAAGGTTAACCCTAAGGTGATGCTAAGAGTTTTCTTTGTGATGAAAGAGAGAACCAGGAGGAATAGTTTGGGAAGCAGCTCCCCAGACGTTGAGGTCTTTGTAGGAAAGGCCTCCCATCTTGCCCCCGCTACCTCCCTCTTAAAAGGAACTTAGAGCAACCAGGCATAAAACTTCAGGACTAAATTCATTAGCACCGTCTTTCAGACCTCCTGATTTTCTCATCACTACTCTCCACAACACTCACCAATAACTTTAGCATTTTAAATATTTCTCCCACTCTCCTGCTATGTATTCATGAATTCTTTTACTAATTTAACATACATTCCTTATGTCCTAAAATATGCAATTTTATGGCATGAAATCATCAGTTTAAAAAAAGAACATTTCATTGATCAACACCAGAAATTGTTTTTGAACCAATGTTAGACTGAGCTTGGAGAATACTGATGTCGAGATGCAGGAGTATTTCTAGGGAGAGACACAGGCATGCCACCCAACAGGGTGAAAAGTGCACGATTTATCCATTTTTACATGACAAGTCACAGCTTAGCCATTACAGTGCTCCTGAACTTTCTAATGTCCTGGCACACCTAACAAGTGACGATGTTATAAGGCACATTGGGACACGTGGAGAAGGCTACATGCAGCAGGACATAATTGTCCAGGTCCTCTGCTGCCCCAAATCCTGGCCAGCTGCCTCAAGGGCTAGGAGTGTCAATATCTCAGCACATCTGTAACCACCGGTGGCACATCAGAGGCTTGTGACACAGTGATTGGTAAGCTCTGACTTCCAATAATGGTCATTCAGTCACTCATTCAAATATTTTTGAGTGCCTACAAATATTCTGAGTGATTGTATCAGTTGCTGTTCTAGAAACTTAGGATACACCAGTGAACAACACAGAGAAAGATGCCTGCCCCCATGAGCTTGATTCTAATGAGAGGAAACATAATAAACATGTATCAAGGGCAATAAATAAATAAGTGCTATAGCGTTGAGCAGGGCTAAGTGCTATGGAATAAAGAAGCAAGGGGAGGAGATTGGGAGGGGGACACAGGACTGTTTGCTGAGTTAAATAGGATCTTCAGGGTAAGCCTCACTGAAAAAGAGAGCAAAGACTTGAAGGGAGTAAGGATATTAACCAAATGAGCATTCCAGGCAGTGGGAACAGCTAGAGCAAAGGCCTGAAGTAAGAGAGAGCCTAGAGGGTTCTAGAAAAAGCAGAGGCTAGCCTGGCTGGAGATAAGGAAGTGAGGGGAGAGACATAGGATCCAGTTCAGCGAGGCGACGAAAGGTCTCTGCTTTTACTTTTTTACTTACGTGTGTGTGTGGGTGTGTATGCATGTGTGTGCATGTGTGTTGCAAATATCTTTCCCCAGTCTGTAGTTTACCTTTTCAATTAGTTTATGTATCTTTGTTTTACAGGAATTTTAAGCTTAATATAGTCAAATTTATCAACTTTTCAATTTTGGTGTGCCGGTTTTTTGTGCCCTTTTTAAAGAAAGTCTTGTGAACAGCATATTATACTTTATTGGAAAGCTTTAAAGTTTTGATTTTTCCCATGTAGATCTTTAGTAAGCCTGGAAATGAGATTTTAATATGGAAAGAAGGAAGGTCTTACATTGTTTTTTTCTAAGAGGATAATCAATAGTTTCAGCATCCCTTATTGATTAGTCCATGTCTTCCTCCATTGATTTGATTTTTAATGCTGCCCTGTCATTTGTCTCTACTTTTAGATGAAAGGTTCTCTTGGTTTACCCCTCAGGTCACCAAAAGGCTGCCCTTGCCCTGCCGTCTTACCAGTTGGGACACTGAAAGAAACTATGGGATGAGTGATTTTTTAAAAAAATAGTAAAGGGGCAAGAAGAAAAGCAGCAAAGCATGATGGGCTTAAAAACTGGGACCACCTGACCTAACCAAATTCATATATTAAAGACTCTTTATGATGGGGCGTTGCCTGACTCAAACATCAACAAAGAAGTGGCTAATAAATACCCTTGCCCAACTCCAAAGGTTGATCTGTCCATTAATGTCCCACTCAGCCATGTGACTGACCTCCTCTGGTCACTGAGAGGTGACCACTAGATAAGGAAGGCTTCTGACACGACAGGAGCAGGTGGACAGTTACTTTAGAAATGGAAGCAAACAAGAAGTAAGACTGAGACAGCCTGACACACCATTATTTCCAAGCTCCTGCTCCCCTTGCCTAAACTTTTCATTCTTAAATAGAATGACGTCTACCTCTAGGATTATGAGGGAGAGTCAACAGTTTAATTTCTGGAAAGGTGAAGAACTTCCACCTCACATACTCTTCTATGGCTCCCTCCAGTGTCTTGTCCCAAGACCCAGGGCAAATCCCCAGGTCAGCGTTCAGGGCCCCTGAAGCTCGTGGTTCTCTCATCCTTCAAGATGGGGAGTTAAAAAGGACACAAGAGAGTTTTCTCCACAATGTGAAGCCAATCTGCAAGGCCACGAAATCTGGTCAGGTTTCTGTCAGTCAATTCAGAGAAGCCAAACAGCCCTGAGCAGAGGAGTGATTACAAGGATGCAATGTTCATGTCTGCTCTCGGCCTGCTGTTTGCCTGTCTGCAGTGTCTGGGAAAGGAAGCACGATGCTTACAGCATTTATATTTTCCATGCTGTGGTGAATTTGGAAACTTCACCCAGCTCAAGACAGAATAAATTTACTCCAGCACAAATCTCTTGATCATTTCTCCTTCAAATGTGGGAAAACAGCACTGAGAATGTGGAAAGTGTGGAGCACATCATAAATCCAGGGACACAGGAACTCAGAAAGCTGCATGAGGCACATAAAGGAAGCACTGTGCTTTAATATTATTTTCTGTGTAAAATCGACATGTGTGGTTTCGGACAAAGGTCTTTTAGTGTGGAGGAGAGAAGGCTCAGTGTTTCTCTTTTTGAAAAGCAGAGGAGTGTCTGGGAGAGACAGTGAAGAGATGTGCTCTGGGGTATAATCTGAAGGAAACTAAAAATAAAACGACCGTACTTTCGAATAACTACCCTTAGGAAATAAAACCATGGAGCCGGCTTCCCAGGATGTAAGCATGGGTCTTCACATGCCAGTGATTTCTGTCTCGGTGTGTTACATTTGAACGGAAACAGGTGTCTATTGATAAAATCTCCAAGTTGAATCCATGTGAGAGGGATTATTAACTATCATTAAAATGTCCCTGTTCCTGTTGCTTCCTCTCTCCGACATAGGAGAGACTATCTCAGCCTCACATTTTCTTTAAATATTTTATTATAGAATCATATTTTGTTATACAAAGATTCAGAGGTAGACAGCCTGGTGGATAAGAGCACAGACTGACCCACACTGCCTGGGTTTGAATCCTTACTCTGCTGCATACGGTACCAGCTGCATAGTCTCGAGTAAGGTACTTAACTTCTCTGTGCCTCAGTTTCCTCCTCTGTAAAATGGGATAATAATGCCTACCTCATTGGATCGTTGTGGAGATTGAATATATATTGAGATTAGTAAATGGAAAGCACTTAGCATATACTGACTCATGGGGTTATATCATGTTTGCTATTAATCAATGAATCCTCTTGATAGCCTGACCTTGAATGCTAATCCTAGTGTCTTGGCTTTCTGTATTTTAAAAAAGGGGGCACTACTCTCAACAGACAGAAATGATTTTTAAAAATAGATTAAATCTACTTGTCCCCACTTGAAGCTACTTATTTCTCCACTCTGACGGCCACTTGTGGGTTTGCCCACTCAGCATCAAGCACCTCTTCTTCTGATCGCAGCACCATGATCTTGCTTTGGAGCACTCCCTTCTGCTTCTGCGTACCTACTGCTTGGGCTTCCATCAAGGAGCCTAAACACCCCCCTTCCTGCCATTCTCCTACCTCTGCCCAGTGGAAGGGTGGGCCTATGACCCAAGCTTGGCTCATAATATTCTCTTTCTTTGGCATTTGTATCTTGAGCAGAGTGACTCAGGGATTGGGGAAAACGGCTGACAGCAGTTTATCAAGCCACAGCATCTCAAGAAGGCTGTGCCTTAATTCCTGCTATCCAGACCCCCAGAGCTGCCCCTATTCTTGCCCCTTCCATGACTCCTTTGTTAAGCTTTTCCTTTGAGCTATTCTAAATCCTTTCAATAAATTCCTTTCCTCCTCTGTTAACCAGAATGTGTCTCTTTTTTGCTCACAGCCAAAGATCCTAACTGTTGGATCTTTTGTTCTCTTCTTTAGATTTCTGTGGTCTTTAAGTACCTGGGCTCATTATAATTCTGCAAGTTTATCATTTTTTTATTGTTGATTTGGGAGTTCTTAGTAAACAAGTTACAAGGAAATAAGCTCTCCTGTTCCAAATTAAGACTAGAATTATCATGTGATCCAGCCATTCCACTTCTGGGTTTTCATCCAAAGAACGTGAAAATACAAATGCAAAAATATATTTGGACCCCTGTGCTAATGTGGCATTATTCACAACAGCCAAGAATTGGAAGCAACCTAAGTGCCCATCAATGGGTGAATAGAGGAAAAAGATGTGGTGTATATATACACAATGAAATATGTCTCAGCCATAAAAAAAGATGAAATCTTGCCATTTGTGACAACATGGATGGATGTTGAGGGTATTATGCTAAGCAAAATAAGTCAGACAGAGAAAGTCAAATACTGTGTGATTTCAGTCATATGTGGAAGATAAAAACAACAACAACAACAACGAACAAACACATAGGCACAGAGAATAGATTGGTGGTTTCCAGAGGGGAAGGGGGGAGGGAGGAGGGTGAAATAGGTGAAAAGGCACACGTGTATGGCGATGGGTAGTAATTAGTCTTTTGATGGTGAACATGATGTAGTCTACACGGAAATCGAAATATAATGATGTACACTTGAAATTTTATATAATGTTATAAACCAATGTTACTTCAACAAAAATAAATGCATAAAAAAATTAAAGGAATTCTTTAAAAAAAATTCTCCTGTTCCTTTTAGTCCAACACAAATTTTAAAAAGCTGACAGACGCTAGGATGCCATGAAGGTCAAAGATGGACGTTTAAGAGGTGGTAAGCTACCTCGCAGTCCAGCAGTGGTGGAGTTGCCAGCAAATGACTAGGAGCACATTCTGGGGAAAAGTGAGGAGAAAGTACTAAGGCAGGTACTTGGGAAGAAGAGTTGAGGAAATTGTAATACAGAAGCAATGGGAAGGAAGAAGGAAGAGAAGGAAGGGTAAGAAGGATGGGTAGTGAAGAGGAGAGTGAAGTGTAAAAGTGGGAGCAACAGGGCAATTATTAAAATGCAAATATCTCCAAGGGAGAACTCAGCATCAGTGTTTATATCTCAGTGTTTCCCTGAGTCCAGCAGCCCCTCACCTGTGAGGAAGCTGTGACAGGATGGAAGGTTAGGAACGCATCTTTGACAGTGAGGAGGGGATCGACCAAAGGAGAAAGGAAAGGTCCCAAAACCAACCCTTTGACTTCACACTCTGGGTTTGGGCAGACTTGCCAGTGAGTGAAGCATGGTGGGAAAAAGAATGATGTGACAAGAGAAAGTGGGTAAAGGAAGGGAAGTGAAAAAGAGGAAAATGACAGAAAGAAGAGCAAAGAACTGAAGTAGGAAATGAAGTATGAAAATGGCATGAACACCACCAAGAACCAGACGTGCCTGCTAACCCAGGACTTCCTGGCCCATTTCTGGGTGAGGCGCCTCTTTTGATAGTTTGGAGCCTCTTGTATCCACGCCATGAAGAGAAAAAAACCTCCCCATAATGAATGACCAAGGTACTTTTAATAATGGCAGTGAAATATTAGCAAGGCTTGGTTCAGTGGAGATTTCTAGAGCATTAGCATTAATATTCTGCTTAGCAAGGTCTAAAACCTTAATGTTTCAGAAAACCCAGAAGAGCTTTGGATTTTCTGCTGGCCTACCAATAAGTTCTCTCAACTAACCTTGGCATCACATCTGAGACAAGGACCCAAAGTGAAGGTTAGAAGAAAAGTAGCCATGCAAAGGGCAAGAAATACAGCAAGATTAATTAGAGGATGCAGGGCCCACATCCCATTTTTGTGGGAATCTGGTCCAAACAGAGAGGGCCAAATTGGGCCCCAGGGAGGCCAAAGCTGCCAGGAAACAGATGTTCTTTTATCCTTTCAGTGTGAAGACAAGGCCCCCATGCAGAATGGCATGAAGCATGGGCAATCTGATATATTTTCCAATTTTTAATGATGCACATGGTATCCACAAAACCACCTTATCATGCCATTGAAAGAATTATGTGGATTATAAGCTTTATTTAAACTTTTTTTCCCCAAATGCTTTTCAGCATCTCACAGGAACACAGTCTTCCTGTTGAATCATAATAATAGAATAGAGCTGAAGGTAACATTATCTGCTGCTAGTGTGACCCACTTCTCCTAACAATGAGCACAGGAACTAAAACAGAAATTAGAAACAGCACAGTCAGGAAATATGCTATAAGTAAGAATTTTCATTTTAAAAAAAATGTTATTGTTATTGGATGTTAATGCTGTGTTATTTTTAACTTGGCTTTATTTATCATGGGTTCTTAAACTGGATGTACGAATATTTCTTTACCAAGAACAAAAATTATCTTTTGTTCATGGCACACATTAAAGCCATTTCTCCCTTTGAAGGGGAGAAATCATTACCATGTGTTGAAAGGGGAAAACACACACACACAGCTACTCTGTACAACATAAAAGACAGTCAGAGGGCTACAGTTCTTCCGATTGCCTTCAGTCGAATTTCACATGGGCTTCTCAGAAGGATGCATGTCTGTTCCACTCTTAAAATGTCCACGATACTCTTTCGCGGTAATCTTATGTTTAATGAGCTTTTATTTCCTAGGGCAACTGTCCTTCATTCAGACCTAAATTCATCCGTCTCTTATTATCTTTTCTTACAATCATCCTTGTGAAATTAGAACATAATATGGCTCTCCATCTAATTATTAACATTTTACATAGAAGGAAGAATTATATTAAGGCAAGCATTAATCCTGTTCACAGAAATGTCATCTGTTATGCCTTATTAACTGACATATTTGTTTTATAAATTATTTTTAATTATGTTTTCTTTTATCTACTTTTTTTAAGATTGGCACCTGAGCTAACATCTGTTGCCAATCTTTTTGTTTTTTTTCTTTTTCTTCTTCTCCCCAAAGCCCCCCAGTACATAGTTGTATATTCTAGGTGTAGGTCCTTCTGGTTGTGGCATGTGGGATGCCTCCTCAGCATGGCCTGATGAGCAGTGCCATGCCCCCGCCCAGGATCCGAACCGGCAAAACCCTGGGCCGCCAAAGAGGAGCTGGCGAACATAAACACTTGGCCACGGGCCGGCCCCTTCTACATTTTTTATTATGGAAAAATTTACAATATACAAAAGTAGAGAGAATAGTCTAATGAAGCCCATATACCCATCGCCCAACTTCCGCAATTAACTCATGTTGTATTTATACTCCCACATCCCCTCCTCCCCTGCCAATATTATTTGGAGTAAATGCCATCTGTGATATCATTTCATTAGTAAATATTTCAGTCCCTATTTCTAAAAGATAAGGACTCATTTTTAAAACAAAACCATCATAAAATCATCACACCTAGAGGAAAGTTAACAGTAATTAATTTCATCAGAACTCCAGCTCCTTTATAGTGGACACTGACTGTTGCCCAGTTCTTCCTCCATGATTGAAGGAGCTGGTCCTCCAGCTGCTGGGTGTGCTATCAGCTGACAGCTGTCAGCTGTTTAGCCTTTTCCCTCAAGGTCGCACACCCTACCCTGGGGAGTCCACATCCAGCAACTGGTCAAAGCAAGGTTAAAGGCCCATTCCCCTCACCCCACCTTGGGACTACTGAGGAACCAACCCAGCTTTGGTGCTCCCTGTGGGCTTGGCAGAGGCCTTGCTGTAACGACATCTCAGCCCATCTTCTCCCTTTGTCCAATCCTGCTGCTTTCCCTTCGCCCACAGGTGTTGATCTCAGGAACACTCCCCAATAAATCCCCTGCACGCTAATTTTTGTCTCAGAGTCTACATTCCAGAAAATCAAACCTGCTGTAGCATTCAAATTTCTTCTTGTCTCATAAGGTCATAAATGGTTTGTCTGTTCATTTCGGTTTTAACAGATTTTTCATTTGAATTAGGATTCAAATAAGGTCCACAATGCAATTGACTGGTATATTTTTCAGGTCTCTTTTAGTGTAGGTTCCTCCTCTGTCTTTCTTTTTCACCCCTTGCAATTTATTTGTTGAAGAAATAGAGTCATTAGTCCCATAGAGTTTCCCACAGTCTGGATTTTACTGATTGCGTCTCTATGGTGTAACTTAACAAGTCCCTCTGTTCCCTGTGTTTCCTGTAAATTGGTAGCTGGATCTAAATGCCTGATCAGATTGAACTTCAATTTTTTGCCAAGGATACTTTCTAAGTGATGTTAAGTTCTTCCATGAAGAATTACATAATTCCTGGGTGTCTCTCTTTTTGTGATGTTAGCCACCTTTGATGTGGAACAGAATGCCTAGATTTACTAACTCCTTAGGAGTTACATCATAGGGATACTATCATTTCTTCTTTGTTTATTAGTTAGAATATTTCTATTTGGTTACATGGTAGTACAATTGACATAGGAAAGTGAGGGTAAATGCTCAATTCTCTCTTTAAAAAACAGTTTTCAAAATAATGGGGTGATCTCCTAGCATCCTCCAACGGTGACCAATTTTTTTCTACAATGATTATGAAGTCATGGAGTTCAGCATACTCACAGTCTTTATTCTTATTACTACTTAAGCTACCACATCTATGTCTTATGGAGTCTCTTCAGTGTAGACCCTGAGTCTTTTTGATATATCACTAAGTAACCTTTGATAGCTTCTGTTTGATTTTCCAAGCAACAATTCTCCAGTTGTCTGACACCAACTGAGTGTCCTATAATTCTATTCAATTTGAACACTAACTACCCAGAGCTAGTGCAGACCCCAAAGGTTAGGGCTCAGTCCCAGAAGTCTGCCCTCACTCTGGATGCCAGTTGCAAAAAGGGCCCTCAGGCTACCCAAACTCCTGCCCAGCTGACTACAACTCAGGGGTTCCCTGATCTCCCTTCCCCCCACCATCAGGCTCAATAATTTGCTAGAATGATGCAGAACCAGGAAAGTGCTACATTTACAATGATAATTTATTATACAGGATACAAATGAACAGCCAGATGAAGAGGTGAAGAGAGCAAGGAGGAAGGGGTACAGAGCTACCATGCCCTCTCTGGGCATGCTATCCTCCCCACTGGGAGGCTCCCTTAGCCTCATTTTTTCAGAGTTTTTATCTAAGTTTCATTATGTGGGTATGACTGATTAAATCATTAGCCATTGGTGAATGAAATCAATCTCCAGCCACCTTCCTCTTCCTGGAGATCGGAAGGAGGTGGGGCTGAAAATTCCAACCTCTGCGTGGTTCCTCTGGCAACCAGCCCCCATCCTAATATATTGAGGGGCCACCAAGAGTCACTTCATTAGCATAAATTCAGGTATGGTTGAAAGGAGCTCATTCTGATTAACAAAAGACACTCCTATCACTCAGGAAATTGCAAAAGTTTTAGGAGATCTGCACCAGGAACTGGGGACATAGACCAAATAGATATATATTTTATTGTACCACAGCTTCCTTCCTTTCTTTCTGATATGACAAAATATTCTAGGTTCATTTTGTGCATTGCCTACTCCAGATTTGGATTCAAACATTTCCAAGAGGGCCCAAGGTTCCTTTTAGTGGGAAGTGGTATTTAGAAACCACAATCTGGGCACTAAGGGAGTTCATTGATAATGAGTTAGCTACTGTTTCTAAGCCTTTTAAGAAAACTGGGAAGGGGCTGGCCCGGTGGCGCAGTGGTTAAGTGCACACATTCCTCTTCAGTGGCCCGGGGTTCGCCAGTTGGGATCCCAGAAGCAGACATGGCACCACTTGTCAAGCCATGCTGTGGTAGGCGTCCCACATATAAAGTAGAGGAAGATGGGCACAGATGTTAGCTCAGGGCCAGTCTTCCTCAGCAAAAAGAGGAGGATTGGCAGCAGATGTTAGCTCAGGGCTGATCTTCCTCAAAAAAAAAAAAAAAGAAACGAAAAGAAAACTGGGGAAATCTTTTAAAATAACTCATGAATTCAGTTGATAACTTCTAGTTCAAATCCAGGAATAGAGCCTTTTTATTTAACCTCCTGTATCTCTTAAGCTGAGAATCCTAGAGTTTGATTTAGAATATCATCTAATTACTCATTTGTCTTGTCCCCCAATTCACACACGCCTTCTTGAAAACTTTATAAAAAGGAATTTTTCTCCACTCTGCTTAGGATATATCCCACTAGAGATGTATTTTGCAACTACCAGGTATAAAGTCACATGTATATTTCCTTTCTGCCAACAAATGAATACACAGTAAGCCTGATTTTGTTTCATTTACTCTTCACCGTACAGAGATTTTTTTTCTTTTTTGAGGAAGACTGGCCCTGAGCTAACAGCCATGCCCATCTTCCTCCACTTTTATATGTGGGACACCTGCCACAGCACAGCTTGACAAATGGTGCGTATGTCCACACCCAGGATCTGAACTTAACTTAACTCCCCGGGCTGGCCCCTGGGGATTGTTTATTAAACTTAATTTTGTTTTATAATCATACAAAATATTTTCACAGTTTCGACACCAAATAAACAAAGCAAGGATACTCAAAGAAGACTGGTTTCTATTCCTTTCTCCTCCACTATATTCTCTCCCATTCCTTATAGCTGAAAAATTTTAGTTCATCTTCTCGGTGTTTTAAAATATAAGTATGTGTATTGTGGGGGATTGGAATTGGTCACCCCAAGATCTGCCTCTCTGGCATGAGGATTATTTTGGGCTGGTTACTTTTAAAAACTGCATACATGAGAGAAACTCTGAAAAGTAGCATTTACTTACCCTTTGTTAAGAGACATTTACGTTTGTAAAGGAAATCTCCATCTGTAAAGGTGTCTCCCTCTCTGTACCAGGAAGAAGGGGGATGATCTTATCTCTAGAAACTCTTATCAATGCGGAAGGTAAAGACTTAAATCTGCATAATAATCTTGCTCTTGTTTACTGCTGTGCTTTTCTGGTCATCTCCCATAACTGACTCCCCCACCCCCAACATCCTCCTTTGTCTTTAGCTGAGGATGGTATTTAAGGTGAGAGCTTCCACCATTTTGGGGAGTTACTCAGTTTTTCTGGTCTCTCCCATCTATACATGTTATAAAGCTTTGTTTAATTTTCTCCTGTTATTCTGTCTCATGTGAATTTAATTTGTTGTCTGGCCAGAAGGACCTAGAGTGGGTAGAGGAAATGTCTTCTTCCTCTACAGTATATATATATATATGTGTGTGTGTTTATGTGTGTATACCCCTTTATATAAAAAAAAATTACTCATCCTAATTATGAGAATTTCTAAGTTACAGATTGTTGTGTTCTGTACTGCTGGAGTGCCCTACCTTAGAAGGAAGAAGAGAGAAAGAGAGAACAGAAGGACACTGGTATTTATGGAACACTCATCACATACCAGACACATTCTCATTATATTTAATCCTCACTGTAACTCAGACAGAGGTATTATAATCCCTATTTTATAAACGAAGAAACTGAGGTACAGAGAGGGTTGTCCAAGGTTACTTTGCCCAGCTAATTAGAGAGAGAACTGACATGGGAACCCAAATCTTTCTCACTCCAGAGACATGATCTGTCAAATATACTCCCTCCCTCTAATGTTTGTGACCTAGATTTCTCCCCTTAAGGCTAAAGAATATGTTTTAACATTCATTTTCTCTCCTCTTCCATTCCAAGTGTCCTGTGAGATAATACATCTCATTCTATTTCCATGCCTATGACTTACAGTTTCACATATTTCAAATTTTTCTGTTTATAAATAAAAAACCAAGATGTAATACCAAAAAGATTTGAAAAGTCCTGCTGGCAAGTATCAGGAGTGCCACACACTTTAGAGAAGCTTTCAGACTCAGGATGGAAAAGAAATTACATTGGAAGAAAAATTCTATTGTTAATTTCAACATTTGAAATCAAGACTTTGTGTTTTTCAGGTTACTGATAACACCACGATAGTAATATCATCAATGCCATTTTAATGTAAAGAAAAAATAAACCAAGATCCCTCCCTGGAGGAATTCTTGGCGGGAACAGGACGGAGATGGAGTGCAAAGGATATGGAATTAGATTTGACCTGCGTTAGAGGAGTACTGCCAAAAACTTTCCAAATCTATCAATTCTATTAATTTGTCTTTAAGAGGAGCTTGTTAATGGGTTTTTTTAGATACACAAAATTTGGCCCAGCACTGAGGAAGAGGGCCAGGTTAAACATCTCCCTATTGTATAATAATAGGGACTTAGAGTTTTCAGAGGGCACTGCTAAGAAAGTGGACAAGAGACCCGGAGACCTCAGAGCAGATAAGGGGGCTGGGAAACAATCTTGGTAGAGGAAAGGTGCCTCACTGAAATGGAGGCGATGATGCCTGAGGAAAAGCCATCCCACAATGCTCTGCTGTGGTCCCCCTCCATGTTCCCCAATTTTCAGCAGCTTTGCAGTACTGTGCTTTGGAGAATGACAAGGAAGGGGCTGGAGGCAAAGCTGTGTTGACAGTCAGAAGCAGTCACAGAGGCAAAGCCATAAGCAAGGGTTGAATGTTCCTGTGGGGCAGGGATTGGGAGCCAATTATGTCTCCAGATGTGGAAGCATCTACTCCATCCTCCAACCCCCACCTCAGGTATCCTCAGGAACCTTAGGAAAGGAGCTGATCTTCCCACAGAAACTTGTATTCAGATATTATAGGAAAGCAGCTCCAGCAAGGTCAGAGGGTGAAGACGTCAAGATTATAACACAAGTAGGAGGCCTGTGAAAGATACCATATCAGGGTTTTGAAAAAATTGAGACTTAAAGCTATCATTGTCTTTAAGATTATAATACCGATGATGAAAAACATTTGCTACTTTAAAAAAAATAGAGACTAATATTCATTTTCATAACTGGGAGCTACAACTGATTACCTCCAAAATACTGCTGTGAAAAGCTATAAACTGATCGATCAGGGTCTGAACGCCATACAACGTTCTGGGATGGGGCAGCGGAAAGAGGTGAAGACATAGAAATTAAATTCAATTAAAGTAAATTACTTGATGTTAAATTCAGTAACCAGGCCTCTAGGTGCTGAGTACTTTAAGTGAGATTGATCCAAACCTTTAAAAACAAGAGTGGGCTGCGAAGAGCTCAGAAGAAAACTGCCAGAGCATTTATTCATATTGTCCTTCAAGGAAAGAGCTTGATTTTTTTCTTAGTGTATATTTTCCTGTCATAAGCAAATTATACTTACTAAGTCCCCAAATATGTATGCCACTGTGCTAGACATTTTCTAGATCCTGCAGAGAATAAAATAGATGCTTCTTCTACTAATGGAGTTCTTAACATGTATTTCTTCAAAACTCTGAAATGTCATATGAAGACACATTATTCTAAAAATATCCCTTTGTGCCTTTAAAAAAAAAAGTGGGGCTATTGGTTTATAGATAGGTCTTCTCATAATTTTGAGGTTTCCAACAGGCAATAAAATCTCTTGTTGTTGGTCGGGGGGTAATTGCTATAATGTATTTTTTATTTTGCTTCATGACAGATAAATTCATATCTTGACATATATATCTTATTATTAGGCTATTCCAAGTCATTGGAGCCCCCTCTTCAAAGGGACTAATTATCTATTATTATAAACTATTCTTTTAAAGTTTTTTCTGAATATAACTGAGGATTTTTTTTCTTTGGCTATCTAAGTCGAAACCCATCTCCATCTCCTGGGATTGAATAACTAGGTCAATAGCATGAGTCCACATTCAAGGGCTAAATAGATGCCATGCTCCTTTGGCACAAGAAGCCCTATTTGGCATGAAAAAGTTCTGTTTCTGTTCTGTTAATTATTCTTCCTTTTCTCTGTATCAGCAACTTCTCCCATTCTAAATAAGACATACAAGGGTGTTTTAGAAAGAACACAGGCTTTGGAGTCATTGTCATCCTGATTTGGGAGTCAGTTAGCCCAGGTTTCAAATCTTGGGTTGACCACATCCTCATTGAGTGACCTCTGGGCAACATTTTCCTCCTGTTGAAAAAAGGAAATAGATGTCCAACTTCCATGGCTGCTGTGAAACTTAGGAAAAGGCTTGTAGCACAATGCCTGTGGTATAAAACTGTGACAAGTGCACAAAGGCAATGTATCTTTACCTTCAATAAATGGTGGTGTTAGCAGACATGGTGGTGATGTTGGTGGTAACAGCAGTTTTGTTATTTCCTTTCTCTTCATTCTCTCTAAGAAAAAGTCTTACCTTCATCCTTAGCCTCCCTAGAAGAATTACCCCACCTGTCCTACTATTCTTACCCAGGCCCAACTCTGTAAGTGTATTAATACTCTTTCTCTCCAATTCTCAGATCCTGTTCACTCTTCTAACACAAAACGACGGTGAAGCTGCTCTTGCCAAGGAGGCAAGGCTCTCCTAATTTTCAATCCACTGGACACTCCACAGTTCGTACTCTGCTGCATTTGGCCCCATAGATGGCTCCCTCTTAAAATGTTTTCTCCCTTGGATTCTTTCCATCTCCTTCTCTGACTCCTTTTGCTCCACCCTTCCTCTCTCTGTTGGCTTTTCCAAACATTTATCCCCAGACCACTTTTCTTCTCACTCTACACACTATCCCTGGACAATCTCACCCACTCTCATCTACCTATATGCCTACGATATCCAAATACAACATATATCTCCAGTTCTGATCACTCCAAGAGTTCTTCCTATCTACTGGAAACATTTCAAAACATCCCCTTTTCCGCCCCCAACTCCAACACACACACACATGCACAAAATCCTCCTTGATCCTTCCTTTATATTCTCTGTCTTGGTGAGTGGAAGCAATTGAGATCACTTTGTCAACAACTATTGAGTGCTACTAAGTACTTGCACTCATCTAACAATAGTCAAATCAAAAGTTTCAGGCATCCCAATCATCTCTCTCATTACCCAGATCCAATTGTTCATCAGGTCCTGTACATTCTCTCCTAGGAACACATTTCTGACGACTGAGCCCTTTCTCTCCATCCGCTCCTGTGACTGAACTCATTCTAAGTCTCACTGTATTGCAATCACCTCCTAAATTATATCTGGGTCATCAGTCTCCTCCATTTGGATCCATGTTCCATGTGGCCCCCAGAGTTAGCATGACAATTTAATCTAACCATGTTACTTCCGTACAGAAAAACTCCCATGGACCCTGCATTGCTTACCAAAATCTACAGAATTGCTTTAAAAAGTGACTTGCAGTTGGAATCCAACCTCATGTTGTTTTACTCCCCTAGTCTAGATGCCTGTGTTGCTTCTCACCATTTTCTAGAATATGCTATGCTTAGTCAATTTCCCATACTATTCACTTTATAAGACTTAGTTCCAGATCACCTTCTCTGGGAAACTTTCACCACGTCTTCAGGTAAACAAGTCTCTCTTTTCTTCCATTGCCCCAGAACTTTTTTCAAATTCATATCCACTTAGCAGGATTTATTATAGTTATTTATTTGTATGTTACTCTTATACTAGACTATGAGCTCCTTGACTACGGGAGCCTCGTTTACTTATCTTTGTACTACCAGTGCCTAGCACAGAACCTGGCATGTTGTAGATGCTCCATAAACATTTGCTGAATAAATGAACCAATGAGTAAAAAGTAATTGCAGGTGGAGAGAACAGCATGTCCACGGCACAGAAAAGGCACGTTGTGCTTTGGGAATGTCTAGCAGCTCAGTATGGCTGGTGCTTATGACACTTGAGAAAGGGTGTAAGAAAAGAGTTAGGAAAAGCAGGTTGGGGCTAAATTGTGAAGGAACTTGTACATCAGGCTAAGCTTGGACCTGATCCCAAAGGTGATTCAGAGACGACAATGGATCAGTCTCCAATTTTTAGTGTGAAATTCTACTCTATGATTTCTATTAGTTAAATTTTGGTAGCTAAAACAGAAACCACTCAAATTTCAGCAGAAAGGAATTCATACTGCGGTATCAGGTAGTTCACAAAAGCATCGGAAGCGTTGGAGGAGCAGACCAGACAGAGGATCCAGCTAAAACTCCCAGACCAAGAACCACAAGACCACTGCCATAGTAAGTAATGCTGCCATCTCCTATGCAAAAAGTCAGGACGTTTCTACCACAATCTAGCATAATCTGCATGGACAAAAATGAATGTCTTCCTCCACTCAGTTCTAAATTCAAGTTTCACACAACTTCATCTGGTTGATGGAACTTAAAGTATGTTTGAAACCTTAGCTGCCAGAGAATCTGGAAAATTTAATTTATGGCTTTCCCAGCCTCTACAACACCAGAGTGAGGTTGGAATGGATGACGAGTGAGGCAATCCACAGTTTTCATGTGCCTGAGGACGGATTTTACTTGGGGGTCAACGAGAGCCCGTCACTCCCTATATTACAGACGGTATGTTAGTCATCTACTGCCAAAATAATGCCAGGTAACAAACCACCCCAAAAATCCCTGTGGCCTACAACAAAAGGCATCTCTTTTCTCACTCAAGTCTACAGGTCAGCTGGGTGGCTCTGATTCAGGCTGTGGTTGGGTCTGGTCTGTTCCCTATGTCTTCATTTTGAGGTCCAGGCTGAAAGGGCAATAGTACAAGGAGTATGCTCTTCCTGTGACAGATCCCAGGAGTTCAGGAGGGAAAGCCAAACCTCATGAGAAAAATAAGAAGCTCCCAATTATAAAAGAAGCAAAATATTTAGGAGATTCATTCCTGAATGCTGAAGTCAAACAGTAACTCCCACATGGAAGTAAGAGAGGACCTAGGAAGCAAATACAAACTGGCTTCAGAATCAGAGCCCTTCGGGCGGGCCCAGCGGTGTGGTGGTGAAGTTCGTGTGTTCCACTTTGGCGGCCCTGGGTTCGCCAGTTCAGATCCTGGGCACGAACATATGCACCTCTCATCAAGCCATGCTGTGGCGGCGTCCCACAGAGAAAAACTAGAAGGAGTTATAACTAGGACATATAACTACGTGCTGGGGCTTTGGGGAGAAAAGGGAAAAAAAAAGAGGAAGATTGGCAACAGATGTTAGCTCAGGGCCAATCTTCCTCCATCAAAAAAAGCATACCCTTATTAAAAAAAAAAAGATGTATTAAAAAAAAGAAAAGAAAAAAAGGAATCAGAGCCCTCAGAAGCTGGAATGTGACAAACTAGGACAAGATGTAGACTGGGGCAGAGCCTGGGACTCCCATGAGAAAAAACAGAAAGGATCCTAGGAAAGGATCAGAAACATGTCCTTTGGATAATGTTATGCTTCTTGTATCATCCTTGTTTATTTCCCTGTTGTTCTCCCGTTCTTTCACGTAATAATTAGGTATTGAGCATCTTGTACATACCAAGCAGTGGACTGAATGCCTAGGAGTCCCCACCAAGCAAGACAGATGTGTTCCCTGGAGTGTAGAGGCCAAGACAGGCAAGTTGCAGGCTGATTGCAAGAGCGTGGTAAGTGCCGAGGTGCGGAGAATACCAGTTTATGGGAGGGACACCCCACCCTCTTTGCATAGCTGGAGAAGAGAAAGTGAGTGTGAAGCTTGAGAGGTAAACTGGGGCCAGCTCACAAAAGGCCTAGTAAGGGTTAAAGAGTCTTTCATTTGCTCCATAGTACTTAGGAAGGTATTTCTGAAAGAGGCTTTGTCTGGTGTGATTCAGGGCTTAGGTGGACTGAGTTGGGGGTGGGGGCGGGGGGGTCTCTCTCCTTCTGGTGCCTTTGAGCCAATGTTCTGAAAGCAAGTTGGGGGTGAAGTGTGCCCTCTCCCTACCTCTCCATTAGGTAGCATATCAAAATTACACCATGGGTTTTTACACACGCACGTCACAGGAGTTCTACCACTCCCTTCCTCTCTCCCTTTCCCCCTCAGCCATTGGTATGCCATGCACATGCCACTTCCCTTAGGTGTGTCTGGGTAGAGAAACAGGTGGAGAAATACAGCTATAGAGGCTCTATGCTTTATTAGAGTGAGAGGAGAGGAGAAAAACTTTAAGATGTGTGTATGTGCATGCCAGCATGTGTGTGTTTTCAGGCAGAGTTGAATATATGGCCAGATTTGAATGTTAGAAAATATCTCTACTCCTCAGGACAGGAAAAGGTAAGTTGATCAGCCAGGATGCCTGTGCAATAATGAACCTGAGAGAGAGATGATGACGCCTGTATTAAGGTAATGGCTGTAGGGATGGAAAAGGAGGCCAGGTTGGACAGATATTTTGGAGGTGACATTGAATCTGAGAGTAAAAGAAAGGGAGAAAGTGAGGAAGATCCTAAGGCTTCAGCTTAGGCTGATGGAACCCTGTTCCACATTCTCCCCAGGGTCTTCTCAGTGAATGCTGCTGTCCCACCTCTCTGAGCCAAGGGTCCCCAACTCCTCCCGTGATACTAGGGCCAAAACAGATCAAAACTTCAGAATCACCCCTTCATCCCATTTAATAGGGAAAATATTTTTTAATTCTTTAAAAATAAGTTTTGTTTATTTTTTTTTTCTGCTTTATCTCCCCAAATCCCCCCGTACATAGTTGTATATCTTAGTTGCAGGTCCTTCTAGTTGTGGCATGTGGGATGACGCCTCAGCATGGCCTGACAAGCAGTGCCACGGCCGTGCCCAGGATTCGAACCTGCGAAACCCTGGGCCGCCGCAGTGGAGAGCGTGAACTTAATCACTCGGCCACAGGGCCGGCCCCTCAAAATAAGTTTTGAAGCTTGTCCACATAAATCTATGTAGGCAATATTCACTTATATGCCCTGGGCTAAATCACCTTATCAATGACTTTGAGGCAATGTAGCTCTCTTAAACCACATATGTAGAGAGTTAAATAACCATCTTTCAACATGAAAGAGAGATCTACTATACAATTTAGTGCCTAGGGTATGTCAGTCAAATCACTACTGTCTCTAATTATCACCCCCACAGCTGTTAAATTCTTTACCTGCAGCAGAGGAGAACTCCAGAGGTGAGAAATTCTTTCCTGCCTTTGAAAATGCCAAGGAAAAAACCCAAAGGAGTAACTTCCAATACGAACCTTAGGAATCAAACCTACACTGAACATGAAGACAGGACAGGCAGAGGGAAAAGCACCAGCCAACATGGAAAATAACCTATTGGAAAGTCAAAGTTCTCGTGTCAAGTTTATTTAGAAATTACCTCCTATTGTGACTTGCGGGTGTAGACTTGGGGGCTGTAGCACTCAAAAGCAGGGAAGAACAAAAAGAAGAAAAAATAAGAGTAAAAAGAAGTCAAGGATAGCCAGTCCCTACAGTATTTTTCACTCATTCACACTAAATTAAGATACAAACAGGGAAAGCTGAGTGATCTATCAGAAACATGGAGAAACATAAGGGATAGATGTGAGGAGACTGTACAGGGAGAAAATAAGATCCCACAGAAAGGCTCATAACCAGAAAGAAAGCTGTTTTGATGATTAGCACTATCTATTTAAAAAGAAAGATTAAGCTGAACTCTGAAAAGGGAAAGAGCTTTTCTGACCTTTTCTATGAATGACCCACCTTACAAATACATCTCGCTCTCCCACCACACTCATCGTCTGAAGTTTCCATTAGCATCAGCCTCAGAGGAGATATTAACCTTTCAATGAAGTTAAGAAAATACACAGGGTCCAGGGTTGACAGATTCCTCAGCTAAGCAGAGAGCACTCATTTTCCACAGACATCCTAGAGGTGAAATCCTTTTTCAGGGTCAGGGTTCTGATTTCTTCATCCTTTTATTTTCCATCCCTACTTGTGCCTGCAGTAGAGACTCAACAGCTGACTGTGAGTCAAATCCAACATGAAGAGAATCATTTGAAAGCTGTTGAAAACCAAACCTCTGCGCTCACACCCCCAGACTCCTGAAATATGATGAAGAGATTTCTCGAGAGGCTTCAGCCTAGAACTCAAGCACAGAAAAGAAGAAGGAGAGGCGGAGGAGGAGAAAGAGAAGAAAATAAAAGGGAAAAAACCTTGAATGCATAATCACGAGGGTAAAAATTAGAGGTACATGTGGCTACATGAGTCCGAGTCTTTACCAAAGATTGAATGTTTTTTTTTTAACTCTGTGAATGTTCTCACAAGAGTCAAAGCTTCACCAACATGTGACAAATGACCCTTATTTTATTTCCTAGTGTGCTTGTATTTCTACAAGGGGTTCAGGTTTTTTTGTTGTTTGGTTGGCGTGGGGGTGGGGGGTTTGGTCTATCCAGAGGGCACTTACATAGGTCTAGAAACAAAACAAAGAACAGTACTGGAGAAGAACAAAGTATGAAAATTGACACCCTGGAGGATCCTCTCCTGGGAAGGTGACAATATCATACGTTATGGCAGTAGGCTGTCTTTGGCTGCTATGCCCACTAGCATAATAGACACAGAGCAGCATCCCCATGCTAATGACCAAAGTCATCTGAGTCTGTCAAATGCAAGTCACTATGTGCCAGTTTAATGTCTGGATTTATATTTATTTAGGGTTATAATTAGTTCATTTCTTCTTCTAACTTTGCTGATTTTAGTGGGAAGAAAGCCCTTGTATCTATCGATTTGCCATGTAATTAAATGTACCATAATGATCTAAGGTGACTTCTATAATCATGTCCCAGGGCTCAAAATCCAGAAATTACGATAATTAACAAAAGTAATTGTATGTTCTTACTTCTCTTTCTCAAGACTGAATGGAATGTAACAGAGTTCTGGATGCTGAGACATGAGCTGTACCAGACGATGATGGGCAACCCTGCTCTGGCTGCCCGTTAGTACCAGCGATGGAGAGCTGCAAGCCACAGAAAGAGGAACAAAAGAGAGCCCTGGAAGTGATAGGGCTTGATTCTGCCTTTTACTCACTGTATGGACTTGGGGAAATTACCAAATCTTTGCAAAGTTCAGATTCTTTATTTATCAAAGTTAAGATAATAGCATTTACCTTATTTGCATTTTGGAAATAATCAAATAAAATAATATATGTGAAAGTCATAGTTCCTGGGCTATGGTGTATGCTGAGTATTAGTTATTATTACTATGTCAGCCATCATCATCATTACTATCATCAGACTCTTTCCCAGGTGCGGGCAGGAAACAGAAGGGCAATTTGAGGAGAGTCTAATAAAGGAAAGCACGGGACAGAGTGCAGTACCCCAGCGCTAGTAATGGCTGCACTTGTTACCCCTGAGCCCTCAGTGTGGGGGAATCCACAGAGGGAAGACTGTGTGGAGGGGGCTACCTAACTGGAGCTGCAATTCCCCCCAAGGAAGAAGATGGTGAATAACACTCCAACCTCACTCTTCTCTCTCCCTCCAGTCTCCTGCCAGTGCATTTCATTGGCCAACACAATGGAAGACCAGGGGATAAAAAAGCCCTTCCTAGTTCAGCCTCCCAGGGCCCATACCAGGATAAAGAAGGGTGGAGGAGCAAATAGCAGCACAAATACAGTATTTGTGAAGCTACAATGTTAAATGACCAAGATCACTCACTTGTTGGGTACCTAAGTCAGTGTCTAGTACATGGTGGGCACTCAAGAAACCATATTTTAAATGTTTGAATAAATTATGCCATGAATCAGATTCTGATTCCTTTATACATATCCTACTTTTTCCAGAATATGTGTGACAGGTAAATCATTTATCAGGGGTCAAGTCATCCCATAGTTTAAAGTTAAGTTTAAACTTTAGTCTGAAAATAAGGTCCATCCCAGAGGGTCCTGTAAGTCTGGAAGTAGGGTATCCAGAATTAGGAAGCAAGGCATTTTGGTCCAGGGCTGTACACAGAGACAGATGATGAATCCAAACACACACACACACACACACACACAGAGCTGACAATGTTGACAAAGCCTGGGCTGTGTTTTCAGCCTCTTGAGCCATAACATGCGTGGATGAGGAGTCATCACGGTTACAACATCTGAGCAAGCGACTGCACATCCAATTCCACTCAGCTCACTTTTTCCTTCGCTAGAACATGAAGGGAGAGGTTGCCGCTGACTTCAGAGTCAATGCTGACAGCCGATTTCACATGAAAAAACAACACCCATGTAACGCTATAGCTCGCTCCGGGGGGTGGTGGAGTAAAAACATTCAAGAAGACAAACAAGCGGGGCTGGTTGTACTATGTGGCACAGTTAGGGACTGGAACCAGATAAAAACAAAGCCCTAGGCTTACTTTGAGACGAAAAGAATCCTACATGTACCTTAATCTGTGATTTTAAATGTTTTTAAAGTTGTAACAGAGAATAAAACTTTGGGGGGGAGAGGGTGGAAATGAAAATGAAGAGCACAATAACGGATCTTGTAAGTGCACCATGTTTCTGGGTAACGTTTGCAGTTCAAGGAGGGAAATTGTCTCTGTCTCTCTAACCACGTCCTCACATCACCAGAGCCATCCAAAAATCTCAAACTACGGTAAGGACTCTTTCTAAATTTTAGGGGAAGAAAAAATGAAAAAAGAAAAAACATTTAGATCTTATCATCTATAAATCAAACACCATAATCTATCTTGCTGTAATCTCTGCAAGCAAACAAATATTATAAGAATCATATCTTTGAGTTTTCCCAACCTCTATGCTTTAAAGATAAAAAATGGTCAACATTGTGCTATTTTACAGTAGAATGCCGATTCAACTTAGATTTTAAAGGCTCTCTCTTGCCCTAATATTTTTTAATAATTTCCAACACTATTGCCCAGACCTCTTGTGACTCCACATTCTTTGAGAGAAGAAGGAAAATGAACGCTTTCACTATTTGCCTACTTAGCCTGCCTTTACTGGTCATCTTCCACAGAAAACTCCTAAAGAAAAAAATTAAGACTTTGCACTAATATTTCAATAAAGTACCAAAACTTATTTTTAAGTAAACTTTTCAACTTTGGAATAGTTTTAGATTTACAGAAAAGTTGCGAAAATAGTCCGAAGGGTTCCCTAAGACCCTGTGCCCAGTTTCTCTAAGATCTACATGTGTTACATTTGTCACAACTAATGAACCAATGTTGATATATTATTATTAACTGAAGTCCATGCTTTATTTGGATTTTAAGACCTTTTTTAAAAGAAACTTTTCCACTGGAAATAGGGTATTGTAAGTCTGGGGGGAAAATATTTCACACGACTATGTACGGATTTTGACCTCAACTATTCATTTTATCTGATTCATTTTACTACTAATTCAGAACATCCCAGGGACAGTGGACCAGGGGATGGAACACTCATCTGGAGAAATGTGTTCATGGAGAAATGTGTTTTAGCCTTAACTCTGTTCTGCCTTAGGAAAACCACTCAAACTTTCTTTGAGTTTAAATTCTATTTCTTTCAAAATGAAGAACTTGAACTAGATGATCTCAGAAACTCCTTCTAGCTTGAAATGCTATGATTTTGCAACACCTGAAAACACTTGAATGTTTTCATAGCAAGTGTTCAGAACTGACGTTGGAAGATTGTAATTCTGGCTTTGTCATCAGCTTTTAAATTAGCTTTTGTATTTCTCAATTTCCAATTTGCCCAGAGGCTAATAGTACCAACAGCTATGTTAAGAAGGAACATGTACATACATGTCTTCCTTTAAAGAATGTGGCTAAAACTTATAAAATTTACAATATCAGTAATAGCACAGAATACCAGACAATCTCATTCAGTATTGACATGAATGTTGTCACATTCTCTTAGGGTCCTCTACAGATTTTTCTTGTCATTTCATTTCTTTTATAACTAACTCAGAAAGAGATCTAATTTTCTTTCTCTTTAAAATAGAAAAATAGACTGTAAATTCCAGTAAACAGGTTAAATTATTCAGGCTTGATGAAATAGTGCTAAAACACCAGAATTTTACTTACATTACAAAAGTCAACCTTTTTATTGCCTGACTATGGACAAAATACCATCTTACTGATTCGAGTGAAAAACTGTTATAAAGGTAAGGCATATTCAGCATGCACAAAATTTTTTTTTTTAAGCCACCTGATTAAATCATTCCAAAACTAGAAAACTCAGGGCCAAAAAAGGAGAAATAACATTTTCACTACTTTGAGGAAAAGAAAGATATATTCTATTTTCATAAAAAATCAAATGAATATGGGCTGGCCCCGTGGCCGAGTGGTTAAGTTCTCGCGCTCCGCTGCAGGAGACCCAGTGTTTCGTCAGTTCGAATCCTGGGCGCGGACATGGCACTGCTCATCAAACCACGCTGAGGCAGCGTCCCACGTGCCACAACTAGAAGGACCCACAACTAAGAATATACAACTATGTACCAGGGAGTTTTGGGGAGAAAAAGGAAAAAAAATAAAATCTTAAAAAAAAAATCAAATGAATATATTTATGGAAGTAGGGGTTATATACGAAGAACATAATTTCACTGTCCAAGAAAAAGGAGTTTGTGACAGCTGAAAGGAAAAACCCTCAGGCTCTTTCAAGGCCTTTCCGATGTCCCTAAGGGGAATTATGCATTTGCAATTTTTTAAGTGGGATTCACTGGCTGTGTAAATGAAAACACTTTTTCTTTGAGTGAGCTCTGGAAGCATCCTTCTCCTCAAACAAAAATTATATATATTTATATATATAATTATTTATATATATATTATATATATTTAATAATATAAATTATACATGTATAACTAGCTCATGAACACATAAAATGTATTCCTAACTTCATAGAAAAGCCAAATCAGGATGTACTACTTAATCCAGCCCCAACCCCATGGGCAAATTCAATAAACAACACACAGAGAATATTTTTTAAGAGTCTATTAATAACCATATAGTCTTATTTATTCATTTCTTAAAAATATTTTTCAATTTTACCACCTTAGCATCTGGGAGAGCCACTGAGCAAAAAGGAAAGCTTATGTATTTTGGAAACAGATCTAGGTCTTACTATTTACTGGTTGTAGATATTTCATCCCCAAAGTGGGGACAATAAATCCCTCACGAGATTGTTGCAGAAGCTAAATACAATCGTGTCAAATGCCGGGGAGAGGGTCAGCTCAAGGATGATGCTCTGTGTTTTCATTATCTTTTCCCACCTTTCATATTCATCATTTAGTTTGTGATGCAAACACTAGCAGAGATTGGACTGAATTGCTCTCAGGCTTCATAGTGTGCTACGTATCCCTTTTTACTACTATTTGTTTTTATATTTATCTATGAAGATTTCCACAGAAAACTCTCAGAGGAAAAGTAAAGCATTCACAACTATATTTCAATATAGCACCAAGACTTACTTTTTAAAAAGAAATTCTTCCTCTAGAAACAAGGCATAACTCTGAAACAAATACTAAATATTTTATTTAGTTATAATTATTAATTGGTATTTAACTTGTGCGATAAAAGCTGCAGATAACCAATTGCAAAGTAATAAGTTCTATGTTGAATTAAATTTCCTCAGAGTTATAACTTTGAAACGGTATACCTGAGGTCCTGAAGTTTTAAAAGTAACTTCAAGAAGAACAAGAATTCAACCAACAATCAATTTTTCATAATAAAGGAACAAGATAGCATGAAAAATTAGAATCCACAGACTTTCCAAAGTTTTTCCTTTTGCAAAATCTCCCCAAATAAACTTTTTGGTAAAGTAACAAAAATATTTTTAATAAAGTAACAAAAATAACAAAAATACCACATTTTTTAAGTAAGGAGTTTCAAAATGTTCAAAAGAAAAAAGTAAACTATCTAAACAATAAATAAGAAGAACTTGTAAAAATGTTTCTTGTTAAAAAATAATTAAATCATACAGAAAGATACAAAAAAGTATCAAGAGATCTGAAGTATTAGCACTTGGAACTAACCACCATTAACGTTTTGATAAACATCGTTCCAGATAAGTTTCTCTAAATACCTTGAAAAGATCACATTATTTATACTATAACTTGTGGTTTCCACTTATCATGTTTGGGGCTTTTTTCAAGGTCAATAAATATAGATCTTTAACAACATAAACTGTATAGTACTTGGGGTTGGCCCGGTAGCCGATTGGTTAAGTTCACACGCTCCGCTGCAGGTGGCCCAGTGTTTCCTCAGTTCGAATCCTGGGCGCGGACATGGCACTGCTCATCAAACCATGCTGAGGCAGCGTGCCACACGCCACAACTAGAATATACACCCACAACGAAGAATATACAACTATGTACTGGGGGGCTTTGGGGAGAAAACGGAAAAAAATAAAATCTTTAAAAAAAAACTGTATAGTACTTCATTGTAGCTATTTCACATAATTTATATAATCAGTCCATTTTTGTTACAGAGTTTTTAGTTTCTTTCCCAATTTTTTGCTACTAAAATAATGCTACAATTAATATCTTTATGTGGATAGCTTTTGGCATATAATTTCCTAGAACGTGGGTCCTAGGCCAAACGTAACTCAGATTTTATATTTTGGTACATATTTCCAAAAGGGCCTGTTAGAAAAGCTTATACCAATTTATACATTGGAGAAGAATTCAACCAACAGCCACATACAGGTTTTAAAAAGAAGTGCATGAGATTGTTGGGGTCTTGAGATAGAGAATGGAGTATAAGGTTTGATAGAGGATTATAAAACGTTTGATTTACCTATTTCTTGCCTACTCCTAAAGTCAATTGCCTTAAATAGCATTCAATAGGTACAACAACAACAAAAAATAGCCTTCAGTTGCATTTCCAGGACTAGTAACATAATGGGAAGTACTGATGATAACAGCTTCCACTTGGATTGCACTTGGCAGTTACAAAATACTTTCACCATCACGATGTCTCAGAAATTCTGTGGGATAGTCTAGGCAGGAATCATTGACCTTATTTTACAGATAAAGAAATAGAAGCTAAGAGAGGTCACTTCCCAGTATCACACTGCCAGGAGGTTTTAGCTTTGGGCCCAGTTGTGGTCCTCTGATTCATGGGCCTCTCTTCTCCCCACCGGGTCATGTCTTTGTAACCCTGCTCTCTGGCTTCTACTCTAACATGGGAGGGAGGTTATCCATGATGGAGCGGACAACCAGGTATCATTGTCCACTTAAACTCTCTTATCTGTAGCCCTTGAAAGATTTGGGTATTCCTCTTTCTCAGCGTAGTTCCCCCTAGAGGAATCAGTGTGCTGTGTATCAATGAAGTGATTGAGAAGTGATACACAGTGCGCTGTGTATCAATGAAGTGACTGAGATTACTTCCTCACAGTAAACCAGCCTCTGCTTCAGTCAATGCATTTTAGGTTTGCACCCTGACTAGGTATAGAAATTGGGCAAAGAATCATGGCTTTCCATTGGAGAGGCAGACTTCAGCTTTCTCTTCATCCTTTCTTGATTTCTTTTATATATATATTATCTATATATATTAAACAATACTCTTCTTGGCTGCACAATAAGAAATACCATGTCATTGTCCCTAGGAACACCCTACTTTATTAGTCCTCTCCATTGATCCCTGTGCGTTAGGCACCCAAACTACCATTCCATCCTTGCCACCTATTATGATAACTACTCTCATTTCCTTTTGGAAACTAAATGTGGCTACTTGCTCTCTATTATTTTGAGACCCCATCACCCTATTTTTACCAGGGAGCAGCATCTCCTATCATCAGCCCAAGTCTATAGGAGGCAGCTATCATTGAGCTTCTCAGCAATGCCGGTGCTCCTCAGATGGAGATTACCTTCAGCTTTGTCCCTTAGAGAGACTGCCACCTCCCTCCCACAATCTTGAGTAAAGGATCAAAGGCTTTATGAAACCCCACTTAGGTTAGTCATTGTCTTATGGCTGCTGCTTAAGTGGAGGCAGTGTAACTTTCCAAGCCAGGCAACTGCCATTTGCCTAAGGTCAATTCTCCAGAAAAAGAAGAAGGTGTGTCCTGTCAGCACAACTCATAGCAGCTGGGGTTGGGTGCACTCGCTCAGGGAAAGCATCTGGAAAGCCTATCAACAGGATCCACTATCTTCTTACTAAGCACCTTTGGAAAATGCTAGGGAACTCACACCATAATTCTGATAATTGGAAAATAAAGGCAAAGAAGCTAAGCATTTATGATGTCTTTCTTATAAGAATTGTACCACCGGGTAATCAAATAGTTGATGAAAGTAAGATTCTTTTTAAAGAAGTATTCTACCTAATAAATGAAGAAAAATGGAAAAATTAGTATACCACTATTTTGTAACCCCTAGTAAATTAGTGCCTCTAAGTACTGAGTATCACAGCTTCAAGTTTAATAGAAAGAGTGATAACCAGACATTATATATCTCCTGATTGAAGTAAGATATAGTGACCTATGAAGTACTCTTGCCAATAAAACTGATCCTGACTCTAATGAGGCCTCTAGATCCAACTGCCAATTTACAGGAAAAACAGAGAACGTAGGGACATGTTAAACAATATCTTGGCACAACTCAGAACGTAAGAAAATATACTGGATCAATGAACCTTTTTTTTTTTTCCAGAAAATAAATTTCAAGAAAAAAGATGGAGGGAAAACCTATTTAGTCAAGGAATGAACATTATTTCAATCCTCATTTCAACAAACTATAAAAAATAATTATAGCAAATTATAAATAATTATTGACAGTGTTTCATTTTGCTCCAACTACTCTGGGCTCCTTGCTGTTCCTCAAAGAGACCAAGTACACCCCTGACTCAGTGCTTTCACACTTCTGTTCTACCTACTAGAAATCTTTTTGCCCAGATATCTGTGAGCTGCCTCCCTCACTGCTTTAAGCTCTTTTCTCAAAGTCAGCTTCTCAGGGAACCCTTCCCTGTCTCCCCATTTAAAAGCTCAACCTTCCAACTCTCAACATTTCATATCTTCCTTGCTTACTTTTTTTCTCCTTAGCATTTATCACTCTGCAATATTCTTTATACTTTACTTGTTTATCTTGTTTATTGTCTATCTCCCCAACTAGAATGTAGGACGAGAAATTTTTGTTGGTTTTGTCCACCTAGAAAACTCCTTACTCGTGTTAAGTCCTTAGTAAATATTTGTTGAATATAGATGAATCATAGACAAATAATATTTAAAGAAAAGCAAATCCCAAAATATATCATTTTATAGAGTTAAAACAACTAAAACCAAAAAATATATATGTGAGAAAAAAATATGCATATATGTGTGTGTGCACCCACATGCATACACAAGCAAATGATCAAAACAAAGTTCAGATGGTTTTTACCCCAGGTACAGTAAGGCATGGGAACACATAGGTTGTAACTTCATAGGAAGAGGTAAGTTATTCTTAATATTCTTTATCTGATGTTGATGGTGGATTCATTGATGTTTGTTATATTTTTAATTAAAAACTAAAATGAAAGCGACAAAACATGATGCTAAATCCTAACAAAATAACATTCATAAAAAAGAAAATTTTAGGACAGTATCATTTACAAATATCGTTACAAATTCTAAATAAAGTGCTGTTAAAAAAACAATCTAATAGCATTTTAAAAGAATAATATACTACAATCAAGAAAGCTTTATCCCAGGAATATAAAGATAGATGAGAGTTAAGAAATCTGTTTACATAATTCAATAGAGAAAAAAAAATCACTCTTAAAATATGCCATAAAAGCATTTGATAAAATTCAACATTCATTACTGATAAAAAAAAATTTTTACAAAATAAATTTCACAACAAATCTGTTTTATACACATATACAATATATGTCTCAGAGGTTTAAGACAGCAGAATTGAATTAGTGTATTTAATTTTGCTCCTTCCCAAAAGATTTTTCGTTTTTATTTTGTTTTTTACATAAACCACCAATATGGTATCTCAGCCAGTGTTCCTTGGAAAATAGCCTGAGGCAAAGCTTACTTACTCACACATTATTGAGGGATATAATCCTTAAGTCATAAGAGTGAGGGGAACAGGGAAGGAGGGAAACAAATACAAGATGGTGCGTTGCCACACTCGTCCCCGCTTCACAAGAAAACACAGCCAATTGCTCCATCACGTAATACACATCCAGAGAGGACTTATGGGACCACTGCTCCTAGGAACATTTCCTCTTTCCCATCTTACATCTCTTATTGGGTCTAGGTCAGCCACGTAAAGCACTAACATTCTCTCCCCCGTCCACATACGCTTCTAGGTTATGTTACCCAACCCAGCAGGAGCAGCAGCTGAGGAAGTGAGATCCTACACCCTGCAGCATTATGCTTCCTCTGAATCAGAAGGAACAAAGCATCTATGGCTCAATGGCAGCAGGGACAATGGAGATTGTGCCAAAGCCTGACTTTCATCCCAGAGCAGCCTTAGACAGTCAGCAGTGTTAGGAGACAAGGTGGCAGTGGCAGCCACAAGGGCTCCCCGTCGAGCAAGTGGATGATGCCCAGGGGGTAGGCAGAGATGAACAAATCTGGGGAGGTATGTAAATTGGTACAAATAGGGAGAATAGAAAAAAAGCCTGAAAATAAGTTAGAATCAAGAAAACAAATAGGTTAATGTTATCTCACTTAGCAGACAAGAGATAGCCAAATCCTAAATAGGCAGTGTGGAAATCTGAGAAAACATACCACTAGGACAAATGGATACCTTGAGGCACTTAAGAAAGATGGAGGCAGTGCATCCTTTCCAGTGTGATTTTCCTGGCCACCCCATCACCCTCCTTGCTGTCATCTAGGGAGAAACCTCCTGAGAAACAATTTATTTATACCACAGAATTCTCAAAAGGCTCAAAAACTAATATCACCTGTTCACCCTGGAATAGAGTCGAAAGTTAATGATGGGAAGGGGGGAAAGCAAGGAAGATTGAGTGAAAATTCTTTGAAAAGCAGTTAAATTATCTCCACTCCAAGCTGCTGAGTGACTCTCCCACCCCATTCTCAGAAGAAGTCTTGAGATTTAACCTCTGAAGAGGGTAGAATAAAAGGTTTCTTGACTGGAGACTACAGTTGAACAGTGGGCTACCATGCTAAAAATAGAGAACTAAATTAACTTAAGCATATTGAATGCCAAATGCTGAGACTGCTGGCCCCCACTCAGTCCCAACATGGCTTCCAAAAGGCTTGCACCAGTCCTCTACCTCCCAGGCAGAAGATTAAAAGATTCCTCTCTGTAAACCCACCAGCCCAACATACCGACATCCAGAATTCTTCAACAATGGCCAGATTACCCTACAGTGAAACTCAAAGTCAGTAAACCCCACCTGTATGCTCAAAGGTCCCAAACAATTTTTTAATCCCTTACTCTTAATCATAAGTAAACAACCAACTATTATGAGATGTCTGGTTTCTAATGTTGAAGATAAAAACTAAGAGAAGAAAATAGCAACTAAAAAGAGAGACTAAGATGTTTTTAAATCTTCAAAAGAAAATATATCATTATCCTCAGAGAGAGAAAAGATTTCACATCTATAATGAATGAATAAGATAATCTTTTTTTTTAAAAGATTTTATTTTTTTCCTTTTTCTCCCCAAAGCCCCCAGTACATAGTTGTATATTCTTCGTTGTGGGTCCTTCTAGTTGTGGCATGTGGGATGCTGCCTCAGCGTGGTTTGATGAGCAGTGCCATGTCCGCGCCCAAGATTCAAACCAACGAAACCCTGGGCCACCTACAGTGGAGCACGCAAACTTAACCACTCTGCCACAGGGCCAGCCCCATGAACAAGATAATCTTTAAAAAAAGAAAAAAAGAATATTCAGAAGGGAAAGAAATTGAGAAATCAGAAGAGAGGGAAATAGCAATAAAATAATAACAAAAATTTTCCCAGGTGAGAAGGACATCAGTTTGCAGATTAAACGGATTCATCAAATGCCCAGGAGAGTGGGTGAAATAAATGCACACCAAGGTACATAATAGTAAAATTTATGACCCCTGAGGACAAAGAGAAGTTTCTAAAAGATTCTAGAAATTTTTTTTAAAAGGACTACCTACAAGGGATCAGGAATCAATGACTCTGAGTTCTTAACAATAACACTGATAATATAAGACTTTGGAGTAAGGCCTCCAAAATTCTGAAGGAAAACAATGTCAGAGGGTTGAGATCAAGATAGCAGAGTAGGAAGATCCTTAGCTCACCTCCTCCCATGGACGCACCAAAACTACAAGTACATATAGAACAACTATCACTGAGAAAAATCTGAAGACTAGCAAACAGATTTTCCACAAGTAAGGATTACAAAGAAAAAGTCACATCAAGACTGGTAGGAGGGAGGGAGATGTGGTCTAGGCAGAACCCACACACCCACCAAAGCAACTGACAAGCAGGAGAGAGATCACAACCATAAAGGTCCTCCTAGACGAGCAAGGGGACCGAGTCCCACACTGGACACCCCAGCCTGGGGGACCTGCACTGGGAAGATGAGCCCCCATAACATCTGGTTTTGAAAATCAGCAGAGCTTACATCCAGGAGAGCTGGGGGGCTATAGGAAACCAAGACTCCACTCTTAAAAGGCATGAAGAAAAACTCACTCACTCTGAGTCCCAGCACAGAGGCAGCAGTTTGAAAAATGCCTAGATTATATGTGAAGAAGATTCATTGAAAAATTTTAGGGTGTGTCCTGGAAGGGCAGGGATCTACTGGAACTTTCTCTGGGGATGGAAATGCTAGTGGGTGCCATTTTTTTTTTCTCTCTTTCTATCTAGCTGGCCTGGTCCTGGCAGGTATCTTTTCTAACACTCTCCATCTACCCTGCTAGCACCGCTCACCCTAACCCGACGTTGCCTTGTAGACCTGCCCTTATTGATGCCCCCCCCTCCAAAGCAGTTGCTGCCCAAGGGGGCCAGCCCTGCACACTAGAGTGCCCACAGTAATCATAGCCCAGGCACAATAGGAGGGTGCACATAGCCTACACAGAGACACACCTCAACCACCTGGCTCTGGTGCTCAGGGGGGATTGTACTACTAGGCCCCCCAGGACACCTTCTACATAACCCCTCCTTCAAAACTGGAGTTGTAGCTGATCTATCTAATATATAGAAAAAAACACAGAGAGTTAGGTAAAATGAGGAGGCAGAGGAATATGCTCCAAACAAAAAAAAAAAAGAAGACAAAACCTTAGGAAAAGAGCTAAATGAAATGGAGATAAACAATCTACCAGATAAAAAGTTCAAAGTAATGGCTATAAAGATGCTTACTGAGATGGGGAGAAGAATGGATGAACACAGTGAGAACTTCAACAGAGACAGAAAATATAAAAAAGAACCAATCAGAGCGGGAGAATACAAGGATTGAAATGAAAAAATGCACTACAGGAAATCAACAGCAGATTAAATGGTGCAGAAGAACAGGTCAGCAATTTGGAAGACAGGGTAATGGAAATTACCCAACCGGAACAGCAAAAAGAGAAAAGAATTTTAAAAAATGAGGATAGCTTAAGAGACCTCTGGGACAACATCAAGAATACTAACATTCACATTATAGCGGTCCCAGAAGAAGAAGAGAGAAATAAAAGGACAGAAAATCTATTTGAACTAATAATGGCTAAAAAGTTCCCCAGCTTGGCTAAAGAAACAGAGATGCAAGTCTAGGAAGTGCAGAGAGTCCCAAATAAGATAAACCCAAAGAGACCCACACCAAGACACATTATAATTAAAATGTTGAAAATTAAAGATGAAGAGAGAATCTTAAAGGCAGCAAGAGAACAACAATCTGTTATGTACAAGGGAACCCCCAAAAGATGACCAGCTGATTTTTCAGCAGAAACTTTATCAGCCAGAAGAGAGCAGCATGATATATTCAAAGTGCTGAAAAGAAAAAACTTACAAACAAGAATACTCTACCTTGCAATTATCATTCAGAATTGAAGGAGAAGTAAAGAGTTCCTCAGACAAGCAAAAGCTAAAAGAGTTCATCACCACTAAACCAACCCTACAATAAATGTTAAAGGGACATCTTTAAATGGAAAAGAAAAGGCCGTAACTAGAAATAAGAAAATTATGTAAGAAAAAAATCTCACTGGTAATGGCAAACATATAGCAAAGGTAGTGAATCAACCATCTATATAGTTAGTTTGAAGGTTAAAAGACAAAAGTAGCCAAATCAACTATATCTACAATATTAGTTGAGATATACAAAATAAAAAGATATAAAATATGATATCAGAAACATAAAATGCGGTGGGGAGTAAAAATGCAGTGCTTTAGAATGCACTCAAACTTGAGAAAACATCAACTTAAAACAGACTGCTATATACATAGGTTGTTACATATGAACCTCATGATGACCGCAAACCAAAAACCTATAATAGATACACAAAAAATAAAGACAGAGGAATACAAACATAACACTGAAAAAGGTTATCAAATCACAAAAGAAGAGAGCAAGAGAAGAAAAGAAAAGAGAAGAACTACAAAAATAACCAAAAAATAATTAACAAAATGGCAATAAGTACATATCTATTGATAATTGTTTTAAATCTAAATGGACTAAATGCTCCAATCATAAGACATACGGTGACTGAATGGATAAAAAAAAAGATCCATATATATGCTGCCTACAAGAGACTCACTTCAGATCTAAATAAACACAGACTGAAAATGAAGAGACAGAAAAAGATATTCCATGTAAATGGAAATGAAAAGAAAGCTGTACTAGCAACACCTACATCAGACAAAACAGACTTTAAAACAAAGACTTTAACAAGAGACAAAGAAGGACATTACATAATGATAAAGGGATTGCTCCAACAAGATGATATAACACTTATAAATATCTATGTACCCCATATAGGAGCACCTAAACACATAAAGCAAATATTAACAGTCATAAAGGGAGAAACTGACAGTAACATAATAATACTAGGAGACTTTAACACCCCACTTACAATAATGGGTAGATCATCCAGAGAGAAAATCAACAAGGAAACATTGGCCTTAAACAACGTATTGGACCAGATAGACTTAAAGGATATGCACAGAACATTCTGTACATTCTGTATATTCTGTATATTGGACAACCTAGAAGAAATGGATAAATTCCTAGAAACATACAATCTTCCAAGCTGAATCAGGAAGAAATAGAAAATCTGAACAGACCAATTACTAGCAATGAAGTTGAGTCAATAGTCAGAAAACTCCCAAAAAATAAAAGTCCAGTACCAGACAGCTTCATAGGTGAATTCCACCAAAAATTTAAAGAATTAATACCTATCCTTCTCAAATTATTCCAGAAAAATGAAGAGGAAGGAATGCTTCCAAACTCATTCTGTGAAACCAGAATTACCCTGACCCAAAACCAGACAAAAACACTACAAAAAAAGAAAATTACAGGCTGAAATTCGTGATCAACATAAATGCAAAAATCTTTAACAAAATATTAGCAAACCAAATTCAACTACACATTCAAGGGTAATACACCGTGATCAAGTGGGAGTTATTCCAGGGATGCAAGGATGGTTCAGTATCTGGAAATCAATCAACATGATACACCGCATTAACAAAATAAAGGATAAAAATCATCTGATCATCTCAATAGATGCAGAAAAAGCATTCGACAAAATTCATCACCCGTTTATAATAAAACTCTCAACAAAGTGGATATAGAAAGAACGTAGCTCAACATAATAAAGGCCTTATATGACAAACCCATAGCCAACATCATACTCAATGGCAAAAAGCTAAAAGCATTTCCTCTAAGATCAGAAACAAAACAAAAATGCCCACTCTTGCCACTTTTATTCACCATAGTACTGGAAGTGCTGAACATAGCAATCAGCCAAGAAAAAGAAATAAAACACATCCAAATTGGAAAGGAAGAGGCAAAACTGTCACTATTTGCAGATGGCATAATACTAAAGAGAGAAAACCCTAAAGACACCACCAAAAAAATATTATAACTAGTAAACGAATTCAGTACAGTTACAGGATACAAAATCAATATACAGAAATCTGTTGCATTTCTATACTTGAATAACAATCAGAAAGAGAAATTAAGAAAAGAATCCCATTTACAATTGCATCAACAAGAATAAAATACCTAGGAATAAATTTAACCAAGGAAGTGAAAGACCTGTACTCTGCAAACTATAAGACATTGATCAAAGATACTGAAGATGACACAAATAAATGGAAAGATACACTGTCCTCATGGATTGGAAGAATTAATATTGTTAAAATGCCCATACTACCCAAAGCAATATACAGATTCAAAGCAACCCCTATCAAAATACCAATGGCATTTTTCACAGGACTAGAACAAAGAATCCTAAAATTTGTATGAAACCACAAAAGACCCCGAATAGCCCAGCGATCTTGAGAAAGAAGAACAAAGCTAAAGGTTATCGTGCTCCCTGATTTCAAACTATACTATAAAGATATAATAATCAAAATAGTATGGTACTGGCACAAAAATAGACACACAGACTAACAGAATGGACTAGAGAGCTCAGAGACAAGACCATGCTTATGTGGTCAATTAATCTCTGACAAAGGAGGCAAGAATACACAATGGGGAAAAGACAGGCTTTTTAATAAATAGTGTTGGGAAAACTGGACAGCTATGTGCAAAAGAATGAAACTAGACCAATTTCCTACACCACAGACAAAACTAAGCTCAAAATGGATCAAAGACTTAAATGTAAGACCTGAAATCATAAAACTCCTAGAAGAAAATATAGGCAGTCTGCTCTTTAACATTGGTCTGAGCAATATTTTTATAGCTCTGTCTCCTCAAGGAAAGGCAACAGAAGCAAAAATAAACAAATGAGACTACATCAAACTATAAAGCTTTTACACAGCAAAGGAAGCCATCAACGAAACAAAAAGGCAACCTGCTGAATGGAAGAAGATGTTTGTAAATGATATATCCTATAAAAAGCTAATATCCAAAATACATAAAGAACTCATACAACTCAATATCCAAAAACAAGCAATCTGATTAAAAAATGGGCAGAGGACCTGAATAGACATTTTTCCAAAGAGAACATATGGATGGCCAAGACACACATGAAAAGATGCTCAACATGACTAATCATGAGGGAAATGCAAATCAAAACCACTATAAGATGTCGCCTCACACCTGTCATAATGGCTGTTATCAAAAAGATAACAGATAACAAGTGTCGGTGAGGGTGTGAAGAAAAGGAAACCTTCATACACTATCGGCGGGAATGTAAATTGGTGCAGCTGCTATGAAAAATATTATGGAGGTTTCTCAAAAAATTAAAAATAGAACTACCATACAATCCAGCAATTCCACTTCCAGGTATTTATTCAAAGAAAACAAAAACACTAATTTAAGAGATATATACAACCCTATGTTCATTGCAGCATTATTTACAATAGCCAAGCTGTGGAAGCAACCTAATGTCCATCGACAGATGAATGGATAGAGAAGACATGGTGTATATATACAATAGAATATTACTCAGCCATAAAAAGTTGAAATCTTGCCATTTGCTACAGCATGGATGGACCTAGAGGCTATTATGGTAAGTCAAATAAGTTAAACAGAGAGACAAATACCATATGATTTCACTTATATATGGAATCTGTTCAAACAAAACAGAAACAAACTCATAGCCATAAGGAACAAACTGGTGGTCACCAGAGGGGAGAGGAGTGGGTGGTGGGCAAAATAGGTGGAGGGATTAAGAGGTACAAACTGCCAGCTTTAAAATAAACAAGTCATGGTGATGTAATGTACAGTACAGGGAATATAGTCAATAATACTGTAATAACTTTGTATGGTGACAGATGGTTATTAGACTTGTCATGGTGATCATTTTATAATGTATATAAGCATCAAATCACTATGTTGTACACCTGAAACTAATATAATATTGTATGTCATCTATACTTCAATAAAAAAAAAAGTAAAAAATAACCCAGAAAACAATTTCAGCCCGTACTTCTACATCTAGCCACACTATCATTCAAGTAGAAGCCTGGAATAAAGAATATTTTCAGATGCAAGAAGTGAAAACTTTTACTTTCCCATAAACTTTCTCAGGAAGGTCTTAAAATTGTGCTCTACCAAAGTTAACAAAAAAGAGAATTACATGGGGCACAGAAAACAGAAGACCCAATACTGGAAAGGCAAGGGAATCTCTAGGATGATGATGAAGGTAAATCCCAGAGTGAGTGCTGGGTACCAGGGATAGCAAATAACCAGGACACATTAGAGCAGGCTGCAAAATACATGGCCAAGGAAAGGGCACATGTGTGGCTGCTGTTTCTGCCAGACTAAAAGAAGCATATATATAGTGAAGGCTGATGGTACTTACAATGGCAACCACATGACTGAGACTAATTGATTAAACAATAAAGAAGTATGTCCTAAAAAATGGTTACACAGAAATCTCATATCTTTCTTTTAACTGACATCTTGGCAAATGGCTTATGGTCTCCATAGACTGCAATGTAGAAGAAAGAAGAGATATACTTGAACAAGAATTCTATTATATTTATATACATATTTATAAATGCTTAGTATGTCTCTGAGACAATATGAAAAAAGCTCTCTCTCTAACAATGGCTGCCTCCAAAAGGAGAGCTAGGTGGAGGAGGGAAATAGACATGGAACATTATTTGCCTCCAGCAGATTGTCAAAGATTAAACATTAGCTGATATACAATGTTGGCAACAGTTTGGAAAAACTGACATTCTCATACACTACTGGTTGAGTGTAAATTGGTGCAAAGTCGTGGAAGACGGTTTAGTAATACAAATAAAAATGTTACATGCATATAGTCTATGACTCATCAATCCTACTTCTAGGAATTAGGATAGTTGCCTTTGCTAACTATCACACAAAAGTTTAAAAATACATGCGCAAAGATGTTCATAGAAAAACTGTAAGAACAAAAACTCAAAAGAACATGAATGTTACTGGTTAAATACATATGCTACATCCACACCATGAAATATTTTGTATCCTTTAAAATTTTAAGCGTATCTAAATATATAACTGCAAAGATGTCCAAGTTATATATTAAATGAATAAAACAAGTTATAGAAAAATGCATGTAGCATTGTGCGTGGCGAATGGATATATATAAGTATATATAAATATATATTTATATATACTTTCATACACACAAAAAATTTCTGCAAAGATACATCAAAAAATGTTGAGGACGACTACTTCTGGAATGTGGAATTAGAAATCAATAAGGGAAGGCAAGAGGTTTACTTTTCATTTTTCACCCCTCTGTGCTGATTAATTTTTTCTCCCACTTTATCTTTTGTGCATCTAACATTAAATCTATAGAGAAGAAAATGAGGGGAAGATGTTACATTTTTTTCAGAATCCAGCTTTGCAACAAAAGGATAATTACTTGACCTTTGTATCCCAAAGCATCATTTTTTCCAGACACGTGTCATCTTTAAGATAAATAGTACTAAAAATTCCGTTGAACAGGTTAACTTATTTAAGTGTATATTTGCCACTAAATCATCTTGGCAGATCTATTGAGATGCAAAAATTCCACAGGAGCCATCTTAGGCTAATTTATGAAAGAGGTATTAATAAATAGCTCCCGTACTCACTATTTTTCTGACCAACATCCAATTTTCATTGCTTAACAGTCTGGCACTCTGGGACTCAATGAAGTACTTTTCCAAATGTAGATATATAGATACTTCTTGATTTAAAAAACCGAAACAGCAACAAACGCCTTCTTGGCCTCAAATACAAATCCTCCTTGCAAAGGTTGAATGTTTCCAAATCTGGGCAAAAAATACAATTCTCTATAAAAGCAAAATTCTGATTTTTATGGCTAACTGTGACTCCTTCACCTACACGCCTGATATCTAAGCATATGAAGCACCTTTGTATTCATCACGGAGAATGTTCCGTTTTGGACTCCACAAGTTCAATCTCTAATTTTTTGTCATCCAGCCCCAGTCAAGAGCTTCTCTGAGATGATCTATAGTCTAGAGGATTAAAGGACATTTCTCTAAGCCAAGTTCAAACACATTATGTTACCTGGACAATACAGTCCCCGTTACTTCTAGAGCATGGTACACATAGAGATGCACCACCAGATACTCGTTCAAGGAAGGTCTTGTCCAGCTGCTGGGAGATCCATCAGCAGACAGCCTCTACCTGTCAACCATTTCAAGGATTACCTCAGCTCCAGACTGGCCTGGTGTGATACCCTTTCAGGAGAAGCACACGGCCAATGACTGATTGAGACAGGGAGATAGAGTCCTGGGCACTCTTGATAAGCCATTTTAACTCTAGAGCTCCCCAAGGGGGTGATCTGAGGCTGACGGGCCTACATTACAGTTGACTTCTTCCTCTGCCCAATCCTGCTTCCATCCCCTCCCGTCCACAGACGTTGATCCCAGGGACACATTCAATAAACATTCTCAATACGATAGACTGTCCTCAGAGCCACCTTCCTGGAGAACTCAAGTCGTGTCACCAGGAATCAATTTGGCATTATCCTCTTGGTTTTCATCAATGCCCAGTATATGAAAGGGTCAAGAATGCTCATTTTATTTAACTCATTAATGAACTATGGTAGTTTTCTCAAGGCAAGAAAAAATAGACAGGGGCAAGAAGGAGGACAAATTCTGGCAGGAGTGTTTCTTTAAAGAGACCTTGTACCCACCATGGTTCAGGCAAATAGTCAGCGTAAGGAGCCAAGAGTAGAAATATCAAATAAATGATATGCCACACTGATGACAAATATGGAGCAGAAATCCATGGAGATGTCAGCCAAAAGTAGTAGGGTCCACCAAAAGCTGAAATTCTGGAGCTGGGCTGTAGTTCAGAGTGAGGAAGACCAAAAGAAAGGCAGGGTCTGGTCTTAAGAGAGATTTGGATTTGGAAGAGTATCTAGGGGGCCAAAACAGGAACTCAGAAAATGGGGGCAAGGCATAAGCCCAATTATAACTCTGAGATTGGGCTCAGACATATCAACGCAGGTACTGACTGAGGCCACCACAAAGTGGACAAAAGCTGGGACTCAGGAGCCCTTTGCTCAACACTGGGGCACCACATCCTTGGTTGGAAACACAGAATGCATGATTGTATACCTATCTGATAGGGATGTTGTTAGGAGTAAAGTTCAATGCTTGGGCTGTGGTAAACACTGAAATAGTGTTTTATAGTGTGTGGTAGTTACAGTGTGGTTTGAGATTATTTAAGGGTTCCCATTCAGAAATCCTCACTGCTCTGTGAAGAGGGGCCCTTTCTCAGTATCAATAAGAAGCCTACAGCTGAGGAGCTCAACAGACCCAGCCATCAGGGCTGGCACAGGTAGAGGCAGAGATGAAAGGCAGGCGCTCACAATTTATCAAGAGATGATCTGCTCTTACTCAGTACTGAGATGCTCCACTGCCTTATGTTTCCCTCTTCAATCAGCTTCCAGGAAACTTAAAACCAAGCTTAATGAACAAATGAGAGAGGCTGTCCCTTCCTCCCATCTAACTTCTTGTTCCCTCCTCTACCACCTTTTTTTTAAAAAATTTTATTTTTCCTTTTTCTCCTCAAAGCCCCCCAGTACATAGTTGTATATTTTAGTTGTGGGTCCTTCTAGTTGTGGCATGTGGGCTGCCGCCTCAGCATGGCTTGATGAGTGGTGCCATGTCCATGCCCAGGATCCAAACCAGCGAAACCCTGGGCCGCCAAAGCAGAGCACACGAACTTAACCACTCAGCAACGGGGCCAACCCCTCTACCACCTTTTAATTGCTTGAATTTTATTCCTTTATCATCCTTTTAGTTGCTCGAATTTTATTCCTTTATCATTCTTCTAATTGTGACTCCTGTCAAATCCTTTTGAAAAATAGAAATAGGAAGATAAGTCAATTCAAACAAAATTTTACTTGTACAAGAAATTTCTATCTTTCATGGAGAAATCTCCCATATTTAGGACATTGTTGCCAAAGAATTTTGTAACTAACATGCTTTCCATAACTATAGGCATAAGCTAGCTTCTAAAATTCATTCTTTCTTTCATTCATTCATTCATCCAAGCATTCGAAGAATATTGTTGACCTCTCAAAATCCCGATTATGTTGTTTAAAGAAATGGAAAAATCCATCCTAAAATTCATATGGAATCTCAAGGGACCCTAAATAGCCAAAACAATCCTGAAAAAGAAGAACAAAGTTAGAGATCTCACACTTCCTGATTTCAAAACTTACTACAAAGCTACAGTAATCAAAACAATGTGGTACTGGCATAAAAACAGACATATAAACTAATGGAATGGAATAGAAATCCCCAAAATAAACCCTCACAAATATGGTCAAATGATTTTTGACAAGAGTGAAAAGACAGTTCAATGGGGAAAAGATAGTGTTTTCAACAAATGGTACTGGGAAAACTGGATATCCACATGCAAAAGAATGAAAAGGGACCCTTACCTTATATCATATACCAAAAATTGTCAAAATACACACACCAAAAAGTAAGTCAAAATGGATCAAAGACCTACATGTAAGACATAAAACTCTTGGAAGAAAACATAGGGGAAAAGCTTCAGGACATTAAATTTGGCAATGATTTCTTGGATATGACAACAAATGCACAGGCAACAAAAGAAAAATAAATTGGGCTACATCAAAATGAAAACTTCTGTGCATCAAAGGACACTATCAACAGAGTGAAAAGGCAACCCACGGAATAAGAGAAAATATATGCAAATCATGTATCTGATAAGGGGTTAATATCCAGAATACATTTTCAAAATCTTACAACTTAATGACCAAAAAAAAGCCCCAAATAACCCATGGGTAAAAGACTCAAATAGATATGTCTCCAAAAAAGATTCAGTCATGCATTGCTTAGTGACAGGGATATGTTCTGAGAAATGCATCATTAGATGATTTCCTTGTTGCGTGAACATCACAGAGTGTACTTACACAAACCTAGATAGCATAGCCTCCTACACACCTAGGCTATATGGTACTAATCTAATGAGAACACGTCACATATGCTGTCCGTTGTTGACTGAAATGTCATTATACAAAGCATGACTATGTATGAATGGCCAATAAGCACATAAAAAGATGCTGCTCAACACCACTAATCATTAGGGAAACGCAAATCAAAACCACAATGAGATACCACCTCACACCCAATAGGATGGCTATTATCCAAATGGAAGATTTCAAGTGTTGGCAAGGATGTAGAAAAATAGGAACTCTTGTACATAGCTGGTGGAAATGTAAAATGATTAAGCTGCTGTGGAAAACAATGTGGACATTCCTCAAAAAATTAAAATTTACATATGATCCAGGAACTCAACTCTGGGTATATAGCCAAAAGAATGGAAAGCAGAGATAAAGAGATATTTGTACACTGATGTTCATAGGAGCATTATTCATAATAGCCAAAAGGTGGAAGATACTCAGGTAGCTACTCAAGTGTCCACTGGCAGCTGAATGGATAAACAAAATGTGGTGTATAAACACAACTGAATACTATTCAGCCTTCAAAAGGAAGGAAATTCTGATACATGCTACAACATCAACGAACCTTGGGGACATTATGTTAAGGTAAATAAGCCAGTCACAAAAGGAGAAATACTATATGATTCCACTTACATGAGGGACCCAGAGTAGTAAAATTCATGGAGATAGAAAATAGAATGGTGGTTGCCAGCAGCTGGGTAAGGGAGAATGGGGAGTCATTTAATGGAAATGGAGTTTCAGTTTTGCAAGATGAAAAGCGTTCCGTGCATAGACTGGTGATGTTTGCAGAACAGTGTGAATTTATTTAATGCCACTAAATTGTACACTTGAAAATGGTTAAAATGGTAAATTTTATGTTATATATATTTTACTGATTCAAAAAGCCACATTTCTTGAGTAACCAAATATTTCCAGTCCTGTACCGGACTTCGGAAAACACAGACACCCTTAGGTAACTCACAGTGTGGGAGGAGGGAGAGAGAAAAACAAATTATCACAAAACAATAGGCACCATAATGGAGGTATTCACAAATGCTCTGGCAGCCTAGGGAAGAGAGAGGGAGTCAAGGATGGAGGGCCTTATGTGCATTTCATTTTACAAAACTAGCTATGAGCTGAACGTATTCAATGATTCATTCAAAAAACACTTACTGAACAATTACTTTCAGTCAGACACTCTTGCATGAAAATTGCATTTCCTGTGAGAAAAATAACCAAAAGCCAGATCTGCCCTGTGGACCGGAGATCTGCACTCCTTATCCAGATTGGGAAACAATAAAAGATATTCCAGATTCCAAGGCAAAGCCGTTTCTCAGGGGCCTCCCTGGAGGTCGGAGCAAGCTCTCAAAAACTCTTTTGGTAACATGAGTTGCCTAGATTTTAAGATCCAAGAAATAAAACGGACTGTTCTTTAACTTATAAACTTTTCTTCCCTGAAGAACAGAGTCAACTTATTATTGACTTCAAAGTTCACCTTTTCCATAACAAACCAGTTTCCTAAACATTAACATGCATTCAAGGCCTCTGGGGCTCTTAGCAGCTTGCAACTGCTGATTCAGTGGGTCTGGGGCGGGACCCAGTCTGCTGTCCTAACCAGCTCCCAGGTGAGGCAGATGCTGCTGGTCCCTGGACCACACTTTATGCAGCAAGGTCATGGATAACAAGTGCTAATGATATGCATCTCCTCCCATCTCCGCAATCACAGCTCCACAAATATCTGCTCCTCGGGGCTTATTAAAATTGGTGTTGATCTGCCCAACACCAACTACAAAATCTTAAGCTTTTGTCAAAGTAAAAATGTTTCCAGAAGAAAAAAACCCTTTTAAGTTTGGACGAACCTCTATTTCTAATTACAGGGCTTTCATAAAGAAGCCTTAAGGGTGGGATTAGTTTTAAGGTCATCAACTGCTTTCACTCAAGGAAAATTAAGGGTTGCCTGAGTTTGACAGGTGCTTAATTTGATCATAAGAGAAAGAGGGCTTCATTTTCCCCCAGTCCATTGTAATTAAATCCTTGCATATTCTTCAGCTTGTGAAAAGTCACATGAGGAAGCTGAATTTTTAAATCTTGGAGTTGTTTTCTTTTTTCAACTTAATTATGAAAATAAATCAAATTGTTTTGTTTGGAAATAAATATATCAGCCCCCCCCAAAGAGAGAATCAGTGCATGGGTGCAAAAAGGGACTACTTTTTAACTCTCATAATTTGTCATAATGAAAACTCTGCATAATTTGCCATTTTTTTGTTTGCCCCAAATTGTTAAATAAGCAAAAATTATCAAATCTTGATGAATCGATCTACCCTTGTCAAAACCCACACTATTCACACAAGCCCTTCCCGGAAAGAGAAGACTCTTTTCCTGGAAGGTTATTTAGCAGTTTCAAGAAAATGTTATACATTCCAAGACCACATCAATACTTCTAGGAATCAAAGACTATCTGTGATACATACAGTTTTAGCTGTTTTTCTGATTATAACTTTTTAAATCTTTGCATCAAGAATTGCAATGAGTAAAAATGCATTCACAATTTTGCTCACACAAGTTACAAAAAGATCATTAACTATTGTACTTAGTTTTTCCATTTTGTGGGATGAACCAGAAATTCAAAGGCTAATTCTCTATCATTAAGTTGTACTTTTTTTTCCATTATTTCATAATATTTTGGTTAAGCTGTCATCAGAAGTGCCATCCAATCTGACATAGGTTTAAATTCAGGCTTGTAGATGGAGCTGAGATCAAGGTATCAAGATTCCGCAAGTGGCATTAATCCAGTCTCGCATTTTCCCCTAAAACAAATCTAGTTCCAGAAAAGCCCACAAGATATGTAGCAAATTCCACTGTGACCACAGATCTTCTCACTAACTCTTCTTGTTAATCCTTGAAAACTCTTTGGATGGCCAGCCGGCAGAGATAGCACTCTATAATTGCCCAGCTGGCAAATAGATGACTTATAATTGTGACAGTCTCTTATTTCTTTCTGTGACTTTAATTGAAACAGGACTTTTATTGAAGTCTGTCCTTTCTTTCTGACCAGCCATGCAAATAATTATATTGTCCAGGATATTAAAGGAAACAGGCCAACCCAAAAGGAAATCAAGCAGAGGCTTGAAGGAATCCGACCAGGATTCTAAAGACAATAACCTCAGCCTCTTCCCTGGCTGCCTTTCTCTCAGGTTTCTGTGAGAATCTGTCTTCCAGGTTTATAATAACCCCAAAGAGAAGCACAACAGGCAGAATAAATGACATAATTGATAAGAGGATGGGGCAAATTGTCTTTGGTGGCCCACAGATTGGATGGACTATGATGTGTGACCCTGATTGGCCCTTGAGGGGACCAAATTTTCCCATGCAAAGTCCCCTTAGGTCTACCTCTTCTGCCCACTGGCTCTCTGAAGGGCCAGGAGCCAGACCATGGCATCATGGCACCACCAAAAGGCAGTCTTCTAACTTACTTTCACTTAGGGACACCCTAAGAGCCACTTTCTTCCTGAAGGAAACCCTGCTACTGACAGACTCCTCTCCAACAGTCATGAAGTAGACCAGTCGCCTACCTGACAGCCTCAGGGAAGAACTTTACTGGACGATCCCACTTCTTGCCTATGCACAATCACTAATCATTTCTCAAAAATAGTAGTTGCTTTCTTAACTTACTCAGGAAAACTGGAAAGTACAGCCCCAAGCTCCATTTCCCCAACTTTCTTAACACCATTCCTTCTTAATTTATCGTCTTTCTCTGCGTAGCTATAGAAATTTTCAGAAATATTTTCCATCTCTCTCTTAAAAGATCAGGTTCTTTGAATGACAACCAGGATTTAGCCGTACACATCCTTTTCTCTTCCATCAATCGAATAAAAGTTATGATTCAACAAAGGATCTCTTCCTAGGGCAGCATTTAAAATTCCTTAATTATGTTAATTAGACTACTAAAAGCAATGAGCAGTTTTCCTCTTTGCAAAGAATAGCCTAAAAGGTAGAGACCACCCTCCCTAGTACAAAGAGAGGGATTTTTCCATTTAAAGGTTATTTTCTTGAACAGTTTAACTAGGCACTAAACCCAGACCTTTCAGAGCCTTGGGCCTCTCAAGGCTCCCTCCTTCACTCCTGCTGTCCAGAGCTTTGCGTCAGTCACTGCGGTCCTCCTGCTGGCAGGGGAGACTCAGACCTCGGCTTTCTCCCAAGCCTGTCAACACTGCTCCCAATAACTGCCAGGGAAACCATATGGTCTCTCCACACCCTCCCCTCAGGGCCAAGCTTATTATCTCCCCAACCTACCCACACCAGCGTGGAACAGGAAAGCAGAGGAAGAGCAAGCTTGGAGCCTGAGCTTGGGCCATTCCTATTTTCTTGCTATTGAATCGCCATCAAAGCAGGAAGGCAGGGAGGGAGGAAGAGGAAGGAGTGAGAAGGAGATAGAGAGACAGAAAGAGAGAAACAGAGAGAGGAGAAACAGACAGGGAGAGAAGAGTTGTATTTCAAGTACGCTTGGCAAAAAGGCATACAGACACTTATGAATGAGATTTGACTCATTTGTACTTCTGTTATTGTATTAGATCAACTCAGTTCTACACCCTGATGTCAGAAATGCCCAGGAGATGTCTTCTAATTCTAGTACTGTTGTCCTCAAAATAATTTCTATACTTGGGTGTTAAACAGCCTTTTAAGAGTATTATTTACTAATATCTTCACCTCAGAGAAAAAAGAGTGTACACAGTTTGGAAGCTGCTATTCAAAAGCGGTGTGGCATGTTAACTTTCTAAGTTAAAGAAAAAAATCTTACCTGGGCAAAATGTTGCCAGAGTTTAAAAAATCGTTATCATTTTCCTATTCTGAAAGAGAGTTCTGTATACTTTTTATTTATCAGGTCATTCCTTCCTTAAACATGACATTCAGCTCAGATTCAGAAAGTACATTTTCACAGGAACCAAACTCCATCTGAAAAACTACTATTGCATATCCATCTACCCATCTAGTCACTTTTAGTTTTATTAGAATGCATACTTAGTTGTGGTCCCTAGCTATCAAAATTTAATTTTGAAAAGAGATACTTATACCCTGTACTAAAAGACAAAATTGGAGGTTCAAAATTATTTTTATGAGAGAATAATCACATGAAAGTCCAGATGTCTGACCAGACCACTGCTTTGGGATTTGACCTGGACTAATATTTCCACCCCCTACTCCTCATCATCCATCCCACTCAACACCTCATACACTGAGAAATCCTATAAAAAAAAATTGCCGTGTTGAAGGGACTTTTTTAAATGCTGAAAGACCACAAACTGTATCTGGTTGGCCTGTCTGTTCCCCATACTCGCCTGGCTTCACTATGAAAAGATGCCAGAAATAGCATTCCTACAGGATTTCCAGTACAGAAACCACAAGAATGCTCTTTCTCATGGTATGGCAACTGTGCAACAATATGGCGTCATCTGGAAAATTACAGTCTTGGAGACAAATATTTTTCCCCTCTCCAATGATTTAAAATAGACAGGGTGTCGCCCAAAAGCTATGCTTTCCTTTCTCCAAGATGGAGGACTCTTCTTGTAAAGCTCCCCCTGGGAGCAACAACCTTTGCTGCTTGAACCCCTAAAAGATAGCCCTTCACACACAAAACTCCTTGGACAGTCCTCCAAGGATTCTGGAAACTACTCAAAGCATGTCCACTGAAAAGGAAGGCATTTTAGAACATACTATTAAATAAAAATTTCTTTTTTGACATGATAGCAATTCATACTTACAGTGAACTTTCCAGAAAGCTTAAATTCACACATTATGAGAAGTATCAACACTATTATGGCAGTTATCATTTCCTGTGACATTTATTTTGGATACATTCTGCATAAAAAAGAATAACAGTCCTCAAAGAACTGGTAATCTAATTAGGAGACATTATATGTAGGGCATTTTTAAGGAGTAAGAACGTAAGAAAAACGTCCAAGAAGTGTAGATAGTGAGTTCCATAAAGCCATGTCTGCCTGATTCTTAGCTGTATTCCCTGTACTTACTCAGGTCGGACTCAATCAATATTCAATAAACATTTGTGGGAAGAAGAAAGAGAAGGAGACAATGGGGCAGAGGGAAGTGCAAAGAACAAATAAAGGATGCAAAGTGGCTGAGATCAATGTGATGGCAAATGAAGATTATTAATTAGAAAAATAGCTCAGTGATTTGCCCTCACTTGAAGGATCCACATGCTTATCAGTGAAATAAGGGTTGTTTTTCACGGTGATGACAAATAAGGCAGAGGCCCTCCGGAGAACCCACCATCCATCCATTCATCTCACTCTCAGGGCATTTTCTATTTTGGTTTCTTCCTACCCAGCATCAAGTCACCTCACAATTATTTGCAATTGCCTAAGGACTGCATAAGAATATCTCGGCTCTCGATTTCCAGAGTCCTTTCTGATTTTGATTGTGTTTATGTGGGGTTAGACAAAGTGGTTAATGTTCAAAAGGTCATAAATAAGGAGTAAATAACCCAAAGTGTGGGGTTTTCTGTTTTGTTTTTAGGAAAGAGAGATTCTTATCTAAAAGAGTGAGAGTTCATGAGAAGGGATTTATTTCCACTTTTTAGCCTCTTAGCAACCAATTGCTTCCTGTATTTCTTGGAACCCTCTAATCTTAAACCCCAGTGGCTGAGGATTTATTGAGCTCCCACAAGCAAAAAGAAGCCAGACTGATTGGAACAAGTGCAACACTAGCTTACCCACAAGTAGAGACAAGTGACCATACAGATAAGCCATTTGAGCCCAGTCCCTCTGCAATTGTCACTCACAGACACACACACACAGAGTCCACAGAAGCCTCTTGGGCTTCAGAGGGCTCCCTGTGTGGAAATAGCCTCGTGTCTTCAGAGTCAATACCTCCTCTTGGCAGTTTCCCCAAACACCATCTGAAATCTCTGGGGGCTGACTAGATGGACAGCTCCGGAATGGCACCATCTCAAGCTTTTAACTTGACCGAAGGGAAAAAGGAAGTTATTTAATGACTGAGAACCAAAAAAATCAAGTAACCTAAAACATATTTTCTGGCAAAATTTGCCTTCTACAAAGCAGCCGAAGGATGATAACAGGGTGTGGAGAGATGGAATCAGCAGTTAAGTGGATATCCGTCTGTCACTTTGCCTTCATTACATAGCATGAGAGACCAGCGTCTGGCCAGCTTGGCAATCCGTCTTCCCACATCACCCCACTGGCAAGATGCTTCCCCAAGGCCCGTGGCCTCTGGCCACACCACTCTTGCCTGCGGTTCCGTCACATCTTACAAACTGTAAAGGGGCCGGACAGTACTTGGATGAGATCAGGGGTCAGTCTGGACTGGATTCAGGCCTGCTTCAACAAGGTTCTGCACAAGTTGTTCCTCCATTTCCCTCTCCTCTTATTTCTTTACCTCTCTTGTCTTTGTATTTCGAGCAGCCTTTTTTTCCCCAGATCTAGATGAGCTTCTGTTTTCCCAAATTCTTCTCACCCTTACCATAGCCCAAAATCTTCCTTCCTCTGTCTTCCCAATGTTTCCTCTCTTGCTGCACTTATATTTCTTTAAAACCAACATGAATTGGCTGCAAGCAAAATAAACAGATGCAACTAACAGAATCATAAATCACCAAGTTGGAGAGTGAGATCCTTCCCGATACAGGAAACCATCACTCAGTTGGTTTCAGAGAGGGAGATAGAGGAAGAGAGCTTGAGTTTCACTTAAATGTCCTGTTCCCCTAACAAATCCTCGGGATTAAATAGGAAGTGTGCTAGACAGATCAAATACTCAGACTGAGCATATATACAGCGAATCAAAACCCTATTCCCTGTAAGCACCTTACTTAATAAATATGGAAAACGAATACAACCCTTATACTTTCTGAAGTTATGAAGAAATACTAAAAACAACCTCCATGTGTTTGGGTACATAACAGTAGTCACACCCCAGGGTTCACCGAAGCCATTTTTTAGCAAAAGTGCATTGTAAACTCTAACTTACCTCATAAAGATGGAGCTGCCACACACACGCACGCAAACATGTGCACACACAGACTTACGGACACGTAAGTCCAATTCCACAATACCAACCACAGAAAATGGCACTCTCATTCACTCTCTGTGCAAGCCACACCCAATCAGTCACCAACTTCTATTGAGTCTACCTGCCAAGTAGTTCTGATTTCTATAGTCTCTCTCCACTGCGACCACCATTGGGTAGTCCAGAGGTTGTCAAAGTCTTTCTGTTAAGGGCCAGATAGTAAACATTTGAGGCTTCCTGGGCCGGTTTCTGTTGCAACTGTTCAACCCCATTGTTGTGGAATAAAAGCAGCCATAGAAATACGCAAGCAAGTAAGCAGACAGCAGTCAAGATCTGGCCCGCAGGCCGTAGCTTGCTGATGGCTGGTGTGAGCTATGAGCATCTCTCATCTAAATTACTGCAACAACACTTCTAACTGGTCTCCTGTGTCCAGTTTGGCTCTTCTCTCACACATTCTCTACCCTGCACTCAAAGATCTTTCAAAAACATAAATACACCTAGGTCGCTCCAGGTTAAAAACACTTCAATTGCTTCCTATTTCCCTAAAAAGTGAAAATCTTTAACACAGTCCATTAGGTACTCTGGGATGAGGCCCCCATCCACCTCTTCACACTCTATGATCCAGTCATACTGTACTTCTGTACCTATTTCTGTTCCTTATACATACTCAAGCTACCTGTTCCCCCTGGGCCTTCGCACAGGGTGTTTCCTCTCTGAGTGGAATACTGTCTCCTGTACGCCACCTTCCGTGCCTTTTATCCTCTATATCTCCCCTTAAAAGTCACTTCCTCATGATTGTCCCCTGCCCATCATACTAGACCAGACAGGGACTCCCGCTAAATGTTCTCATAGCGGCTTGTCCTGTCATCAGACTTTGCCATTACACCTTGTTTAATTGTCTGTTTACTGTTAGACCATAAGCTCTGGGGGGCAGGAAGCATGTCTCTCTTTCATCCACTATTTCTTCAGTATCTAGTACAGTACTTGGCATGTGATGCATGCAAGGGAATGTTTGTTGAATGAATGAATAAATGAGTGAATTAGAATCCAAAGTTGCATAGTAAAATGTTCCAAACTGTTCTGTAATATCATACATAGTTGATTACTTATAAGGCCTGTAAAGGTACACTATTCAGAGCCAGCCCTGATGGCCTAGTGGTTAAAGTTTGGTGATCTCACCACTTCAGTGGCCCAGGTTCCCAGTCACGGAACCACACCACTCATCTGTCAGTTGCCATGCTGTGGTGGCGTCTCACATAGAAGAGCCAGAGTGCCTTACAACTAGGATATACAATCATGCACTGGGGCTTTAGGGAGGAACAAAAACACAGAGGAAGATCGGCAACAGATGTTAGCTCAGGGTGAATCTTTCCCTGCAGAAAAAAAAAGTACACTATTCAACAGGCATCAAAAAAAGGAAATGCTTCCCAATAAAGACGAATAATTTAGTTTTTAAAAAGATTAGAGTTTATTATATAACCCAATGACTTCATAAAATATTCATAGTAGTTTATTAAAATTACTAAGCACTTTATGTGTATGCAGGTATAGTCTTTATTAGCTTGTCTTCCTATATATAATGCTCTTCCTGATCACTGGCCCCCATATATGAACAAGAAGACATGGAGACATCACAACCTCTCTAGAATAAAGATGTTACTATCTTTGACCCCTTCCCATTTGCACAGGCTAAATAATCTCACTCCAGGCCTTTTTAACTGCCACAGGTATAAGGGTTGCAAAACTTTCTGGGGTCCTAGAAACCACTCATACAAGTGACATTGGATAAGAAAGGAAAAGTGATCTCTTATTTAATGGTTCTTGGCATGCTAGAGCTGAGCAATTCTTGGTGTTCTCATGAAGGATTCTTAACACTATCTCTAGGGGGACAGAGTTATCTGCATTTTCCAACAGACTCCTAAATGACTCCAACATGAATCCCCAGTTGAAACCCAGCTTGGAATCGTGACTTCTTGAGATCAGCAGCTGTGTCTTGTTCATTGTTTTATCCCTAGACCTTGGTCCAGAGCCTGACATTTGTAGGTGTTCCATGGATATTTATTGACCTAAACTGTACTGATTGTTATCTTAGGTGGAGATAATAAGTGAAACTTTTCTAAATTTACACGCCTTTGTATTATTTGGAGTTTTTTTTTTTCAGTGAGCATGTACATCTCTTTTTTCTTTTAATGGTGAGTAAGATTGGCCCTGAACAAACATCTGTGCCAGTCTTCCTCTATTTTGTATGTGGGATGCTGCCACAGCATGGCTTGATGAGCAGTGCATAGGTCCACTTCTGGGATACAAATCCACAAACCCTGGGCCACCAAAGCAGAGCACATAAACTTAACCACTATGCCACTGACCAAACCCATATATTTCTTTTCTAAACAGAGAAAAATAAAGAGATCTTCATTAAAATTTAAGGTAATGTATATAGAAATAAATTAAGGTAAAATATGCATTGTTAAGGCACAGAATTAGATTTCCATTAAAAGCACTGGTCAATACAATAATTTGAAATTAATAAGCTGTTTATATCAGAAAGAATAAAACACTATAAAAATAAAAACTTCTAATAAATGCAACCATGAAGCAACACATTTCTGGGCCCTGCCTTTAAGGCATTGTCAATTACTGTAAGTTAGATCAAGTGATATATGGGTCTACACCTGATGTGTCCAATGTATTGAGTAGACTTCCTACTTAGTAACTTAGAAAAAAAGCTCTATAAAAATAAGATAAAAATAGAAATCTTTCCCCTCCAGGACAATTATTGAATAGCTTACCTTCAGGGTGCTAATCCTGCCACTCCTTCCAAATAGCCCAGGATTATGCCTTACACCTACCCACAATGACAGGAGAATAGAAGTTACTTATTCTGGAAGCTTGATTGTACTGCTCCAAACTCACTTGCTGCTGTGCAATGTTTTTATTCCAGTGGATGAGCCACCTTCTAACTGGATTCTCTTCTCTTTCCTTTGCTCTTTGATTCTGCTCATTGTTTTTATCTTTCCATAATTCTTACTTACTTAATTGATTTTCCAATCTGTTTTTCCTAGAAACAAATTTAAGAAGTGTTCACACCAAGTTGGAGCATTTAATGGCTCTCTCCCCAGCCACACCCAAAACCACTACCACCCCATAAAAAGTTCCTGCTATTACCTTCTCACCATTCAGGCTATTTCTCAACTTTGGCACTTATTTTCTGTTTTGGACTTCCATCCTAGTCTAATCTCCTTGGTTTTCATCTCACTACCATGCACACAGATTTTTTGCTGACTTCCAAGCCCCTTCAAATGAACCGCTCACATGGAAAGTTGGCCTTGGCTTTGTCGTCTGCCTAAAATGCTGCATCTTGAATTCACATCCTTGACTCCAAGCATACAGTCTAAGAAATATGCTTAGCTCAGGCCAGAATACCATGTAGGAACCCATTCTGGACAACAGGAACCTGGATTCCCTCTTGTCTAGGAGAAATTTCAAGATCACTTGGAAAAATTAATGCTCTAAAATGTTACTAAATTATTTCATCTGGGCTCCAATTTATCTTCCTAAACCATGTTTTGTCACTGAATGACCACTATCACTCAAAAGCACTCAGGATTTTAATGGATAAAACAGCTTATCTTAAAAAATTGTCAAATGAACACAAAACAAAGAAGAGAATTCAATGCTTCCCAAACTCATCTCGTTCCAGGTCCACCTTGGGTGTTAGATATTCATCGAAGTTAGGCCTGTGTCTGATCTTTTAAGAAACCTTGAACATCCTTAGGAAATAGCATAGAGATTAGAGATTGAGTTTTTTCTTGGGAAGACCCACTTGTCATTCAAATCAACATGTAAATCAGTCGGTACTTTTTGAGGGTCTACTTTGTGTGGAGTATGGTCCCAGATTGTTCTATTTTCACCTCTGATAGGTACAACTAAGACAGAGAGCCAGGCTAGACCAAAACTACATGCCTCAGGGACATAATCTATGAGCTCGTCAGAGGACAGGAGAGACACAAAGACAAACTTCACTGCGCCACTGGATAATAAGAGCATGTGGGAAGGGCCTTGAGGGTAGCAACCCAACTCCTCATGAGATGTCTTGGTCTAAATTGCCTTTGCCAGTTTCTTAACCCCAACCCTTTCCATCTGTCTGAGCCGGAGGTGGTCTTGGATTCTGCTCTACAAGGAGCTGTAGGGCAAACAAAATAGAGATGGTTAACAGCCCTTGAATGCTCAACACACAACCCCTTCTTAAGAAATGGAAGTTCAAAATCGGGGGCCTTCCAGCTGGGCTGAGTACAGCTGTTGTACCCTGAGACCATGCCATCCCTTTGAAACAAAAAACAAAGCAGCAGTAATAAAAATAAAATTTGTAGTTAAAAAAAATGTTGGTCCCTTCCCACTCATGTTTATGTATAAACCAAACACCAGCAAAACAAACTGGTGGTTAAACTGGCATTTGAGTTATGAGCCATTGCATTAACCAAACAAGCTATGGGACACCCACAGGCATCTCTTATTTTTATGGTGCTGGATGACAGGAAGGTCCAGGTAGGTGTCCAGGTATCCTACTGCTCACAGAGAGGCCTGCAACCTTCACTATTCCCACAGAAATTCATCTTAACAAAAATCATAAGAAAGTTTAGAATCTTCAGGAAGAGAAACTCCTTCTAAGCTCAGACATCAAAACCATTTGGGAGAGAAATAAAATCTCCAAAGTATGACTTTATGGCTCAGTTGATGCTATTTTAAATGACTGCCTCCCACTCTGGTCCCTTAACCCAGTTAATCCTCATCTCCCCAAAGCAACCCTTGTTGCTTAAGGGAGATACGAATGGGTCAAGGCCTATTTGAAAACCTGTTCTTTCTGAGGCTGCATTTGTTTTTGCAGGCTGCTGGATGAGGGGATTTCCTAACTGACTTAGGAAAATGTAGCTCAAGCTGATGAAACCATGTTCTACTTATTATTAGGTCCAGAGTGCTGGAGAGAAAGTGTGACAACTTACAGCTGTCCACAGCTGGCCTTTGAAAAACAGTTTCTTGAAATTAAACACAGGGGCTGTAAGCGCCTGACCAGAGGCATTCTGGGAAGGCACCTGTGTCGAGAGGCAGAAACCAGGAGACACGAGAGGATGAGCGCTGGGAGGAAGTGAATCTGTGGTTTTGACTGGCGTAACCAGTCCCATTTGGGTTAAGAAGTCAATGGAAAAATGATCCTTCCTCAGTTACTTTTATTTTGTTTTTGTTAAAATTTCTTTTGGAAAAATTAACATCTGGACCTCTTTATGGAAATAGTTGTTACGGTCGCCGGAAAAAAAATTATATATTTTTTTTCATAGAGTTTGAATCAATTTGGTCAGGGAAGGCCTGGGGGTGAAGAAAGCCCCAACACAGGGTGGCTGCTTCTCCAGCCTTTGAACATTTTGAAAATAAACTTTCTGCTGAGTACATTCTGGGGCATTGGACGAACAAAGCATTTGTTCCACACTCTTGAGAGGCGGCATTAACAGTTGCTTCTAACAGGAAGCCCTGACTATACCCAGCAAAGAGGGAGCTCTCCTCCCCTAGGCAGGGAAATTCCTGTTGGGTTTGAAGTTGGTTGTTTGTGTTGCTAAGTTTCTGGCATAACATTTTTTTTTTTTTTCTGAAGTCAAGTTTTCATGTTTGGGAGGGGGAGGGGAAAACAATGTATTTGTGCTATTTTTCAATCAATATCTTTCTTTGCTGGAGCACATTTTTTAAGGGAGACATATGTGGGAAGAATTTTCTATCCTCTTACCACCATTATTTTTGAAGAGGTGGTGGAAGGAAGTGGCTTTTCTACACTCTACAAGTACTACACTCTTTCTTCCAGAGTGTGGGGTTTAAGGAAAAGGAGGTGCCTTTTAAAGGCCCTCCTAGTTGGAGGTACAGTGTGTTCCTTGACTCAGGCAGACTCTGGATTCTGATCAAATCCGAAATCCCCACCTCTCTCCTGCAGGGACCATTTTGGAGCCCATTTCGAAAGCTGAAGTCTTCATTCCTTGACTCGGAGGTAAAGAGAAGGTATCATGAGTAAGCTCCATGAAGACAGGAAATGTGTTCATTCTTTTGCATCCTTGTCCCTCTGCCTCCTGCGAGCGCCCTGCACACAGGAAATACTCAATAAAGCTGAACCTAAGACACGTAAGTTTAATTCACTGCAGGTAGTCAAATACCCAGAACTTTCTCCAGGGAATCTCTCATCATTTTGGGTTCCGTTTTTGCTTTTTAAACTTGTCTCTGAAATAGAAATGGCTAGAGCTCCATGAACCCCTGGTTTTCTTCTTGGAAGTTCCCCATTGGTCAGTTTGAGATCATATAGATTACCCAATGGCCTAATACTATCTTTGATCAAAAGTCCTTTTTTGCCCATGAGCCTACTATTCAATTTTATTTCTTTGGATTTTCAGTTTGTAAATGTGTCCTATTAAAATGCAAATGTTCCTGGGAAAAATTAATAATATTAGTAATAACCCCTTAAGCTGAGATTGGTTGAAAGATGGTTAAGAGTAAGTCACTATGGGAAAGAACGAGGTGGGGGTGAAAACAGAAATGGGGCTGCAGGACGGGGCCCAAGTGTCAGGGAGCAGAGAGAAGGCCACTTGATAAGGAAACAGAATGGTTTCTAAGGCCCAATTTCATAGAATTTACACTTCACATAATTTACGGCTGTGCACAAAGCCAGTCCTCCTCTTACCCACAGGGGATTCATAGGGAACACTTTGAACTTCTTGGAAGGAAAATTTTAGTAATTACAAAATATGATTATCATTATGCCTGTTTCCTAGAATAGATGAGGGGCTTTTTATCCAGGTGTCTATTATCCCTTTGTGTCTTCTAGGTCAAGGAGGTTCATTATAATTCTACATCTGTTTTGAGAGATTATAGATGGGTAGCATTGAGGGAAGATGGCATAGGATAAGACAGAAAATATGGCAACAGATGAGAAAGCATATAAGTAGTTTATACATTTCAAATGGTTCACCCTCAAAAGACCTGGAAGATCAGGAAGGATCTTAGTTTGGATTCTCCCAGAAGCAGATGGTGAGACAAGGATCTGAATGCAAGAGGTTTATTCGGGTGGTGGTCTAAGTGGTTAACATTCAGTGCTCTCACCGCCACAGCCCCGGTTCATTTCCCTGTCAGGCACCCACACCACCAGTCTGTCGGTTGTCATACTTTGGCAGCGACATGTCGCTGTGATGTTGAAAGCTATGCCACCACTATTTCAAATACCAGCAGGATCACCCCTGCTGGACAGATTTCAGCAGAGCTTCTAAGACGGAGTAGGAAGAAGGAGCTAAGCATCCACTTCCAAAAAGTTGGTCATGAAAACCCTATGAATAGCAGCAGAGCATTGTCTGATACAGCGCCCGAAGGTGAGAGGATGACGCAAAAAGACCAAGCAGGGTTCCACTCCACTGTACACAGGGTCACTAGGAGTCAGAACTGACTAGACAGCACTAACAACAAAGTTTATTTGGGAAGTGATCCTAAGAAGTACCAGTGGGGAGTGAGAAGAGGACAGGGAAGTGCCCAAAGCCAGTGTGGGAAACTGAGGGTCAGTCTGGCTGGGTACCTCAGGGACATAGGGGAGAACGTGCCTCCAAGTCATTCCACGTGAGGAGTGAGGAATCTGGGATATTTATCCCCCAGTGCTCATCCTTCACATCTGAGGGTTACTCCCAGAGACAGTAACTCCCTGCTGCTTCTGGCCTGACTCATTGAGGACTGGGAGGCAGAGCCAGAGGTTCTTGTAAGAGGAATGTACTGGAATGGGAAGTGCTGGGGAGATGTGATGGGGTAGGGGGTATATGGACATCCAGAGGCAATTGGGGCCCACAAAAGTCAAAAGCCCCTTTGGGCACTTACAGCATCACATACAAAGTTATAACCAATAAGTCAACAGTGGTTCCTTTCAATTTAGAGTCTTCAAATTCATAAAGAAGTTTATAACTTTTTGCTTTCCTTGAGAATCTCCTTTACTTACTTCACTTCCCCTAACACTGCAACAATGACTCCCAAATCTGTTTCTGCAGTCTGCACTTCTCTGTTGAATCCTCATTCCATGTTTTTAGCTGCTTAATGGGCATCTCCACCTGGAGAACAGCATTTCAAACTCAACATGCCTTGAATTCTCTTCTCCTCCAAACCCATTTCTTTTTCTGTCTTTCCTAACTCAAAGTCACCACCATCCATCTATTCAGTCAAGTTAGAAACTTTGAAGTCATCTTGAATCTTCACTCTCTTATTCCCTACAAATCCAGTCATCAACTCCTGGACGGTGTATCTCCCAAATATACCCTCTCCTCTACTGCTGTGATTTTTCTGTGTCATCACCCTTTGTCACCTGAACCACTGCAACATCCTCCTAACTTCTCCCCTTCAGCCTTCATTTTCTCCCTCTCTCCAATCTAGCCTCTACACTGCTACCAAAAAGATAATTTTAAAACCCTCATCTGATTACATTTATCTCTGCTGAATATCTTTCAGCGAGTTTTCTTTGCCTTCAGAACAAAGCCCAAACTTCTCAATAATTATGCAAAGTTCCTGACAATCTGATTTAAATCCCTACCCCTCCAGCTTCATCTTTTTTCTCTGCACTCCTCCAAGTCAGGGTTCTTAACTGCAAGGAACACAAACCAACTCTAGATGATTTAAGAAGCAAAACAATTTGCTGAGAGTATACTGAGGAGCTCACTAAATCTCTGGGAAGATTGGAGAGCCAGACACAGAAGATAGATGAGGACAAAAGGAGGTTAGGCAGCCAGAACCACAGCCAAAACCATCCTACCAAGGGAGTCCATGAAGAACAGCTGCCTCTTCCAGCAAATATTAGACACTGCAGCTGGCGCCCAAGACAACATGGGCACCAGGCACTGCTGCTTGTTCCTCCATCACCGTCTCCCCCACAAGCTGGATGTTGCTGTCATTGCTACCACCTCCAGAATAAATTCTCTACCACCTTCCTTATTTGCATCACTTGGTCCAGATTCAATACCTTGTGAGTATGGCTGATTGGCCACTGTGTGAGGTCACTTACCTGGCGCTGACTTCCAGGAAGTCCAGAGCAATATGTAGGTGGCTTTCTCAAGCTCGTAATGGGAGGCAGACTGAACTTCCCACCAAGATTCAAGAGAAAACAAAAAAATGGTCGTATGTGCTGGGCAGTTGCTAAAAAATGACAACTGTCAATGAAAATAGACCTTTCCTTCCATTTTTAAACTTCAAAAGAACTAAAATAATATTCCTACCTAACATAACGCGACTGTGCCTACATATGGATACAAATACATTGAGGATCTCTGCAAAGGGAGACAACCCAAGGTCACATTAGTACTGACCTATTATTGGTATATCAAACTACAAAGTGCACAGTCCATAAAATATGCAGTGTTTAACCTGCACAACCTGAGGGAAGTATTCCCTCCCTGTGTGACAAAACTTCCATACCAACAAAAGAAACAATTTGAAGGGTGGAATGAATACATTTTTCAAGTTTGTCATTAGGTATGAGTGAAAAACACCACTCCCAATTCCATCTCTTAATTTCCTGATCTGTGTCTTCAAGCTGTGGAATAAACAACTCAATACATAGATTATTGTGTGGTCTGCCATGGCTAGGCCTGCAGAAGGCCTGATGAGGCTTTAAGAAACAGCATGTGGACCAGTGGTAACTATGGGGCAGCAAGAAATCCTCACATGGTAGCGTGGCTGACCCTTGAGTGCTGGTGTGGCTGCTTCCTCAGGGCACTACTCCCTTCACACGTGTACTGGATCGTATTCATACCCTTTGAGTCCATTGCTTGTTGGCTAGTGCAGGGGTGAGCTGAAGTGATTGTACCCTCGGATGTAGCCCCAGTAGTCATTCTTATCAGTCTTTGAACCCCAAAAAACCTAGCCCAGCTGGCTCAGGGCATATACTACAACCTGTGAATACCACCCAATCCCACAGTGTATTGTGTCCAAGCTGTTGTGTGGGTGATGGAGTACAAAATAGAACAAGTAATCTCTGTCTTCCTTCTTTCACTGTAAAGTGAGTTCCTTGGTCAGAAGCAATGTCAGGTGCGACACCATGACAGTGTATAAGGCATTCAGTAAATTCAGGGATGGTGCCAGAAACATGCTGGACAGTGAAAGCAAATCCAAATCCAGAATAAGTGACAAATCAGTGCCAGTGAGGACAAAGCACTGCCTTTCTGTATTGGAATTGATCTGAGCTGAGCCAGATCAATAGACATGGTCCAGGTTTGACATAACCGAGTAACTTGCTCTCGGTTGATGTTACTCTCACTTTTTTTGTACTAAACTAGCAGATGTTGCACAGTGGACACAGATAAGATACTAGAAGATACTTATTCCTCTTAAAAGAGCACAAACTTTAGCGCACACTGAGGGCAATTCTCATTTAGCACTCAAGGGCCTACCTTATTGCCATGAAAGAATTTTCTTCTTGCACAACAGTGACACACTTTTGAGTTTTTCTCTCTCGCTGCACTGGGCCTACTTGAGGTTTTAGTGCAGCAAGCACAGTCTCGGGCAACTGCAGGGTCCCGTGTAATTCCCAGTTGGCTGGTCCCCTCAGTGTAGAGGCTCAGGATTGGTTTCTGCTGCTGGTAACTTCAGTCCTCAGAAGTGGCAAAGCCAGGTCTGTCTTCAGAAAAGAAGACCATCTTGTTGAATCCATGATCCATTCATAGCCTCCATCACTGTCTGTATGGAGATTTTGTTCATGCGCTCATTGGACTTGCACTGGGGGAGATGGAGAGGGAGGCTGACTGGTTGAAGGATGTCCACAGCGTTATCATTTGGTTCACCTGGTAATTAAGAGCTTTCTCGACAGTTGAGAATTTTTTTGAAGAACACTTACATGGATCTCACCCTCTGGTCTTATTCCAAGATTTGCATTCACATGCCTCTTACTAGGGCTGCTACTCAGCTAGTACATAGGTTTATATGAGCTATTAAAATATTGAAATACTTCCATACTGTTGGTTAATAGCAGCCATCATGAGCCACCAGCATGCTTGCTCCCTGTACCGCGCCCTGATGTCCCTCATCCCAGAGGCCCCAGGTCAGCACCAAGTGGGGCGCCTTATCCTTATCCAGCCCACAGCCCTCCAGCCAGCTCACCAAGGCTCCTCAGAGTGACCCTCAGCCCTGCTTGCCTCCCTAGATAGAGCAGGGCCAGATCCCAGGAGTGAGTGCTGCTGGTGGGGAACTGGCATCTTAGCAGGTAAATATCTTGTGGCCATCTGGGCCCCCTGAGACTGTTGCTGCTCACCATTGACTAGTTTTTCCTCTAGAATTTCCCTCATGTGGCTGATCACGGGAGCTGAAGCATTTGCTATATTCTACACTAGCCATTAAATATTTTTCTATCAGTCTTGACTATTCCCCAAACCTACTTATCATTAAATCTCCAATCTTGATGATTCCAAATCTTTAACTATCTGGTCAAATCAATAACCCATATCCATCAGTCTTTCCTCCCTTACCATCAATTTGTATAGATATTTCCTTCAAGCCATCTGTCCTTCCAGACAAACTGAACAATGAGATACATTGTTCAATACGCTGTCCCCAAGGAGGATTCCAGCATTTTCCTTCCCCATTGTCCTTACGAGCCTTGCCTCAGTGGGACTGCAATACCTCAGCAGCCTACTTCTGCCTGGTACCAGCATATTGGGCAAAGCCATCTAAAAACTAGATGTAGATTATTTCTTCTTCAGTCAACTGGTTCTAGAAGACTCCACATCAAGCTATAGGTGTGGATTGAGGGAGTGGTTACTGTGTAACAGGAATAGGTACATGATGAGTATGAGTGCCTGCAAATACTACTTACTTTTTGTCTTCTTGACTTGCTCAAGCCCATTCCTCCACATACAACCTCTATTTGATGATGCAATGCTCCTAGATATATCTCACTGAGAGTAATAGTTCATAAAGAGCTATACCTATCAGAACTCTATAACTAACCTAAAGCTATTTCTCAAAAGGAAAAAGTTACTTGCTGAAGAATACATGACTTATTCCAAATCTCTCGGGTCCCTACTGTCACCCTCCTACAGGGTTTCCCATAGATTCCATTCCAGCATCCTGATATTCAGATGTCGATTGAGAAAAGGGCCAAGTGGCAGAGCTCCTCTTACTGCACCATGGACTAGCTGGAGAGCCTTCTTGTTCTGAGTTCCATTTAAAGTTGTTAGCTTTTTGGGTCCCTCGGTGAATCGTTGTAAGTTACACATCCAAATGTGGTGCATACATGTTCTCTCCCAAGTCCAAAGAGACCCACCAAGTGTTGTGCCTCTGCCTTAAAGTACATCTACTCAGGTTTCACTGGAAGAGTTATTCTAACATGTCCACTGACCACTGGACTTCAGACACCGAGTGGCCATCCCTGTGCTTTCATGACAGTTGTCTCTCACTCTGCAACAGGAATGTACTTGCTACCTCCTTCCCATCAGGATGATCAGATGGTGTAATGGATGTAATAGAGCAGTAGATGCTGAAGCATGGTGAGAAGACCCCTGGGAACTAAATTATGCCACAGAGCCAGAGTTGTTGAAACCTTGAGGCAGCCAAAGGAAAGCAAGATCTTCCTGGTTTTGTCTGCTTATTGGAATCCAGAAGTAAGCATTGAACAGCTTAATAACTGTATAATAGGTACTAAGGACCGCATTATCCAAAAGAGACATCAACAGTAACAGCAACTATAATTGAAGTCAATGCCTCCATAAGCTTGCAATAGTCCTCTGCCTGTCTTCAAAACCCCTCCGTATTCTGCACAGGCCAGATAGGCAAGGTGAAGGGACACATGCATATTAAAGTCCCCTCAGGATGCAGTCTTACTTTTGCCTTACTATTACTATGTTAGTTTTGATTTACTATTTATCTAGTCTTTAATATCAAAATGGCCAGTGTGGAAACTCTGCTTGGTGTTGAGAATATCTACTTTGATGACTTACTCATGATCTGGGAAAACAACCTGGGGGGGATTCAGGGTCCAGCTGGACCTAACACTGGGCATGTTCAGGCCCAGTTCCATTTTTCGTGTGACACCCACAAGATTTCACTCTGACCAGTACACCACAGTGAGGTTATAAGTCACGTAAGTTGGTGTTTGCTCAAAGTCGGTGTCCAATAATCTCAAACGGCCTTGATAAAACTTTCCATGATTCACAATTACCTAATAAATGGCAACAGTGTCCTTTAAGGAAAGATAGTAGGAAGATCTACAATATGTCTTTTTTGTTTCTTTTTAATATCCATCTTCAAGAGCTCCAGCTTCCTCTTTTCTCAGGGGCTCTGGGTCTGTGAATTGACCTGGGCCTGGGATCGGGAGAGGCAGAGTAACCTCTATCAGGGTGGTCAGGTCAGATCTCTGCCCGTCTATCTTAGGCCTAGGGACCATAGGATCATTAGCCATCTTGTGGAACATTCTGGTGAACATGACCACTGTGGTAAGTGCTTTCATTTGTCCTCTCCCATCTTGAGCTCCCCCCTTCTCACTGAAACCCAGGAGCTCATTTTAAATATAGAATCTCCCACCAGCATTTCTGGTCTGTAGAAACCATTCACTAAAGCACCTTTCGAAGTAAATATAATGAGGTATTTACTAAGACCTTGGCAAAGTAAGCAGCGTCTGGGCTCTCTTGTGAGAGGATAAATCCATCCCAGCTTTCCCTATCTTCTTAAATCTTAGGATTCCTTCCACTACATTGTACCAAGGAATTTATGACGTCTTCATTTCATCCAAAATAGGACATTGTTGAGTCTGAGTTTTAGTCACCCAAGTGAGCAAGCATTAAGAAATCAACCAGCTACCCAAGCCAGCCAACTGAATTTTGACTCTCTGGGAATTACACCATCTTGATAAATTTAGGCTGATTAAAAATTATGCTCTTCTCTCCTTAGTTTAACACCTTTAGAATCCATGCCCACACATACTCTACAGATTTTTGCTGATATTGCTTTTTAAAAGTCTTGTTTTGTTGGTGTGTAACATTCTCCTCCCAAGTATGAGTTTATATTTTGCCATTCAGGGATCTAACTTTGCTTGTAGGTCTCAGAGTGAGTGGTGGATGAGGAGGACGTGAGGATAAATGGTTTCTCCCAAGAAGTTAATCCCTTAAGTGAGAGAGTTATGTGATCTAAGAAGGAACAGCCTTATCAACAAATGGAGAAGGAATTCCTTTTGGTGGAGTATTTCCTGTCATCACTGTAACAAATTACCAAATACTTAGTGGCTTAAAACAACACAAATTTATTATCTCACAGTTCTGTAGGATAGAAGTCTGACATGAGTCTCACTGAGCTAAAATCTAGATGTCAGGAGGACAATGTTCCCTTCTGGTGACTCTAAGAGAAAATTCGTTTCCTTGCCTTTTCGGCTTCTAGAGGCTGCCCATATTTCTTAGCTTGCGGTCCCCTTCCTTCATGTTCAAAGGCAGCAATGTTGTGTCTCTCTTTGACCACAGCTGGGAAAGTTTCTTTGCTTTTAGGGAATCGTATGTTTAGACGGGGCCCACTTGGATAATTGAGGATAATCTCCCCATCTCAATGTACTTAACCTTAATTATATCAGCAAAATCCTTTTTGCTATGTAAAGTAACATATTCACAGGTCCCAGAGATTAGGACATGGACAACATTGGGAAGAGTATTGTATCTACACAAACTGGCAAATGGAAGACTTGAGGTTGGTTATTCAATGTACTCTGAATTCTCCTTTCAATTCTCTGGATCCTATTCTTTCCCAATGTATGTCTTGAGTACTAAATAAGAGATCTGGTGAGGTTGCAAATTCAACTGTGGCTCTAATTTGGCAATGCCCAGGATTAAATTCCATTTAGTTTGTAGCAATCTCAGCTCTTTGAAAGAGATGAGAAGTTATTCTAGCACAGTCATGGAAATTCCCTGAATTTCAGGCTGCAGTTCTAAGCCAATAATTTAGGGACTTGAACTTCATATTCTCTTTCTTGAAGCCATTCGGGGCCATTAGAAGCAGCCGTCTAAACCCACGGCCGTTGAATTTCTCATGCCCTTCATGCTAGTCTATGGCAGTGGCCTTCAATGCACACCTTATTCCAGATTACTACAAACTATAACTTAGTTGTTTCTTCATCATATTTCATAAACTACAGTTTACCATCCCTTAAATTTTGCTGGATTTTTCACTGCTTTTAGTCCAACAAGACCAAAATTTCCCTGCATTAATTTCCCTGACAGTGCATGGCAACTCCTTGCATTATTAGCTGGGGTACTTAGTTGTAAGCAATGAAAAGCAACTCTGATTTAGGCCAAAAACAAAAATTTTTTAAGAGATAAGAGGTTGCTCCCAGAATTGCTGGAGAGTCTAGAGAACCAGCTCAGTAAACCAGCAGGAACCAAGAGAGCCAAGGAAGCTAGAATCATAGCCAAAATTACCCCACAGGACCAGTCTGGTAATGAAGTTAGTGGTACAGCAGCCACCACCAGAACTGGCCACTGGATGCTGCCACTGACATTCCTACCACTGCAACAATTCTTCCCTTAATGAATTCCTTCCTTCCTGGTTTCTTTACTTCACTAGATAATATCCCAAGTCCTGAGGAGAGGCATCTGACTGGTGGAATCTGTTCAGCCACATTTCTGTTTCCTGGTTTCCTGGAAGAACAGAGAAACGAACAACTGACATCTTTGGCTCAACACAGTGAAGTACTCATATTTCTTGTTCATATTTCTCAATGGAGTTGTTATCATATTATACTATAATAACGTACATGTTCATCTTCCCTACTCTATTGACACTAAAAGGCAGGTATCACGTCTTAACTTGGTGTCCCCAGAAGCTACCACAGTACGTGGCACACATTAGGCTCTCAACAAATGAAATACTAAAAAGGTAAATTAATTCCAGGGTTTTCTTACAAGCTTTCAAAAAAAACAACTCCCCACTCAGAAACTTTCAATGGCTCCCCAACGCCAGAGATTAAAATCCATATTCCTTAATGCAGTATTCAAGGCCCTACCTAATCAATCTTCCAAAATGAGGAGTCAAGTCTCTTCTCTAGAAATGCCTTCCTTGTTCCTGTCTCTGTGGTTTCCTTTTCTTGTTCTGAAAAGACCTTCCTTGTCTCTTCAACTATACAAATTCTAATCAAGCTTCAAGACCCCAACTAAGATTTTCCTTCTCCAGCCCTTCCAACCCTTTCTCATCTTAGAACTCCTGTAGTAATAATCTCTAGTAGTACCCATTTTGCCCCTTATCATATAGACCCTGTAGAGTTATTCAGCTTTTCAGTTATGCATGTTACCACCGCATTAAGAACAGAAAATCTAATTGCAAGAACATGACTTCTTTGTATTCTCATGTTTTGATAATGCTAAACATTAGCTTAAATAAATGACAATATTATATAATTCTAGTCATATACGTGAAAAAAGAAAAAATTTCACATGGGAAGATGATTTAAACTTACATGCAAAACTTGAGTAGGTATAGATCACACAGTTTGGGAAATGATGAGTTCTTCCAACCTGGGCTGAAATTCCAACTCTCCCAGAAGAACTTTCCCAGAAACCCCAGCAAACCTCTCCTCACATTACCTGTGTATCTGGACCTAGGGATGGGGTCAGTAAACAGGTGAGAGGATAAATGAACAAAATTGAGGTCCTATCAAGAAAAACAATGAAGGAAATGGATGCTGGGTAAGGAAGAATGTCTACAAAGCACCCCCCCCCCAACACACACATACACACAACATGATTGATTCTTTTGAACACTTACGTTTGAGTTCCACGGACTATATTACAAACCCAAAAGACAGATATTATTTCTATTCATAAGTAGCATATGTCTTAAAACTTGTTCTTGATGTTAAATGAAATGTTTGCTAATTTACAAAATCAGAATTTCAAATAAAACATCCACTCTTCATTTTTATCCAACAAGGCTTTCAGTAATAAATTGTGACCCTGGGAGGCCACTGCCCAGCCCTGGAATGCTCCTTTCTTTAATGGTGGTATTCCTGGGCTTGATGTAATGTTTACAAGTTTACATCATCAGATCTGATTTTCCCACAATCTCATTTTACTGATAAAGAAAATGATGCTAAGGTATTGAGGGATTCGCCTAGAACCCTGTGACTAATAACTACTGGGCCCAAAGCTGGAATCCAAATCTTCTGATAGGAGAAAAGGTAGAAAGAAATGGCATTTGGAGTCCGCCTGACCCAGGTTCAAATCCCAGCTTTGCATAATCTTCAGAAGTGACTCCCCTTCCCAGCCTTGGTTTTCTGCTTCGTAAAAGGAGGAAGGGGTCTTCTACACAGCGGTGGAATAGGGATGGAGATGTGTGTGAAAATTGCCTGGTGCTTGGTGGGCTCTGATTAAAAGACAGATTTCTTTTCCCCAACCTTGTATTTCTTTCCAAAGTCACCTGCAGCCCATCACAGAAGGATCACCTAGGGTGATCACTTGGAGAAGGCTTCGGAATGGGGAGAGACATTCACTTAGCCGGGCAGCAAGACCACAAACCTCTCCACCTGCCCCTACTGGCCTTCCCTTCAATAACGACAAGATCGGAGGGAACTCTAGGTTTTGGCTTCCTGGATGGTTTCCTAGGGCAGTAGAAGGACTTCAAGATGATTCTCATAAAAGCTGTTTTCCTTGTGATTAAGTTGTATTTGCTTGTTAACTATGTGGTAAACAAACCCTCAGCTCCCACCTCATCGTGCTAGCGTAGCCGCGTGTTAATTGGGACTTGGAGGCTAGTGGGTTGGCAAGGCTGCGGGGACAGCAAGCCAAGAAGCCCAATTTGGTTATCAGTTCTGTTGACATGAGCTGAGCCGTATGTGGTTGTGTGGCATGTCCAGCAGGTCTAGCAGGGGTTTTCCCAGCTATGAAAGGCCTGCTGTTTGAAACACTTGGCCTGGACTCACACAAGGGCTTCAGATCAGGATTCTCACCGCTTCAGCCCCATCGGCTCCACTAGCACAGTCTCCCACTTGGGCAGGGGGAAGGGCAAACCAAACATGTCTGGTCCTATACTTGGTGCAGGGCCGAGGAGAGAAGGAAAGGCAGGGAACGAAACAGGCTGCACCTGGAGCTAATCTGGCCTTCTTAACACCCCACCGCCAGCCCAACCCAGACAGGAAAAATATCCCTTTCCCTTCAAGAGGCATAGGCAGCATTGAAATCCTTTCCCTCTGTGTCACTTATCAGGACTGAACCCAGACACACTCAAGCCCTGAAAAAAGGCTGCCAAGGGATCAAATGGGTGGGAGAGGCTTGCTGGGAAATTCCTCCTGGTCAGTGGACACATGACTTGAGAAGAAATTGGGGCAGTTCCCAATGTAACTTGCTACCCCTCCCCCAGGGGCAATCACTGTCAAAAATGATTTATTTTAAACATTTTGTAATTATTTTAGCCAGGGCTCTGTGTGTGTGTGTATGTGTGTTAAGAGAGAGAGAGAAGAGCGTGTGTGTGTGTTTAATCATTTGCGGTTAAGTCTGCATTCACAAGAGCCTTTGAGTTCAGTCGAGTCCAACCGCCAAACCCACACCCAAATATTTTGTAGATAACAGAAGAGCCATTGCCAGGTTCTGCTTGTATGTACACAGACAAGCTTTGTGGCAGCGCAGTGAGGACCCTGAAGTGGGACTCGGGATGTGAGGACTTGGCCATAAGAGCCACAGCAAGTCATTCAACTGCATCTCGAGAAACAACATTTTTAGAAACTTCCACGAAAACCATTCATTCTGCTTCTTAGAAAATGAATATAATTCAGCGCCCAATGGGTACTGTTATTGAGTTAAGTGCTGTGGACCAGGGGTAGCATTTATTATTAGATTTAGGGGTTGTTCTTATACTCCACGTTAAATGCTTACAGACTGGAAGCAATTATGCCAAGACGTTAACTGTAGTTAATTCTGGGTGGTGGGGATATGAGTGTTATTTTCTCCTTGTACTTTTCTAGAGTTTAGACATTTCTACAATTAAATAAGCAAATAATTTCAAATGCTTCCTGTGTGAAGAAATGAATGAATGGATGATTGAACTTGGGTAGACCCACTTGAAAATAGGCCTAGCTCCTGTTTTCAAAATGCTTCTGTTCCTAAAGAGATAGGATGGAAAACAACAATCCCAAGCACCTGTTTATGTGGGCTTTTGGTTTTGGTTTTGGTTTTTCTTTCTACTTTCTGTTCTTTTTTAAGATATTTGAAGAAGGAAAAAGAAGAGGGAACATACACATTGAAGACAGCAGAGAGTGGGGAGAGGTGAAAAGTCTCAGAGAGAGGAGATGAAAGCCAGATGACAACTGTTTACTTTTAATAAGTGGCTTCCTCTGAGGAACTGGGGAGGTTGCAGATGGAGAACAGAGGCTGCTGCTGGCGGGTCATATTCATAGGTAGGAAGGAATACACCATGTAAGTCAACGTTCGCCAGAATGTGAGCTCCATGAGGGCACGGACTCTGTTTGTCCCCTGCTGAATCTCCTGTGCCTAGAATAGTGTCTGGTGCCTGGAACATCCTCAATAAATAGTTGTAAATTATGAGTGAATCCATAGCCTTTGAAATCTAAAGAGCAGGAAATGGCTTTCAAATAACAAATTGTAAGATTTAGATAAGGTGGACAGAAAATGTTTCTGACTGTGAAGACTTTGAAACATTATGAAGGATATCAATGTAACCCGTAGTATTTCTAACCACTACAGCTTTATAAGAAAAGAGACTATTTAAAATAGTAGTTAATGATAATGCAGTTAGGTTAGGAAGCCCTATCTACAAGCCAAGGAGACTTCTATATTCCCTTTCTTGCTTTTACTGTGGTTTAAAAATGGTGCTAGGGCTGTCTGAGCTATTGCCCAAAGACTGAGCAATGGCTGGCTCATTGCAAACTAGTTTTCCTCTCAGTCCATACTTTGCAAATGGCTCCAGGTTAAATCTTTATCTTAACTAACTTGACAGAATTATTTCAACACTAAACAAGCTAGGTAGGACCACGTGAGGCTTTACGATCTCTCTAGTCAACAGTCAGTTATAAGTAAATGTAAAAACATACAAGGCTAAGCTGTCAGAAATTTGAAAGATGTAAAATAAAAGGCACCTGGTCACATGGTTTCCTAGACCACGGGACGCACAAGGACATTCTACAGTGTCCCTCTTACTTAAAAGGTCTTATCTGGGCAATTCAAGTTCATGGGGGCCTTATACGATAGACATGAGACCTGCTGTTATTTTTTTAATAAGTCCCCAGGACCTCACTTTGAAGTGATGACTCACAGAGAATATTTTGTCAGGCCAAATAGGCCATAAAAATATTGTGTGGTTTTAAGCCGTAAAGGTTTTTATTATCCTGCTCACTTCCTGTCATGAAGCATTGCATTAAATTGTACTTTAAAAGGGATTAATGACCTGCCTGCTATGTTTCACAAGAAATTCATTATTATAAATATTCTAGAAGCATTGATGTTAACACTAGGGTTACTAAAAAAAATTGGAGGTGCTCAAAAACTCTTCATTGAACTGAAGAAGGACACGTCAAACATTAAAGCATGATAATGTTGGAGTGAACATTCGTGTGAATTTGTTTTCATCTAGAAGTTGTCAGACTTCATCCTATCATTGTGGAATTCTTGAGGCTGCCATCAGAAAAGGACAAATTCCTTGCTTAGGATTTCTTATGGCTCAACAGGACAAGGTATTTTGTTCCAGTCGGTTGTAACACACAGTAATGATCCCCCCTCTTTTAGGCCACTTAGCTGACAAGATTGACCAAACCCCCTTTCAATGCCATTGTCTTCTAAAAGTCCATCAAAAAAAAAAAAATCACTTCTTCTCTTCGTTATAATTGTGTAAGACTTACACTTTGCCGGGTAATCTCCCCAACTATCAATCTACTTTTGTTCTTTGCTGAATTCAGTCTAGTCCTTTACGTTACGTTATCTTTAGCAGTTTCTGTCTTCTTAGAAGTAGGGCTGGGGCCCCACTTGCACATCCAGTGGGAACAACAAACTGAAGTCGTGTTAGTACCTGCCTCACTCCTTCCTTAGATTCAAGACTACTTGTCTTTCAAATTCCCTTGCTTATTCAGCTTCCTCTTCTGGAAAATGAGGATGATACTATGGATTGCTTGAGCTATCTGAGAAAAATGACGTTTGAGCATTTTTCTAACAGCCAAGTCTTTTGAAAACAGCTGAACTAGTCAGTGTGTATTACAACTCTCAGGCCCTAACTTTGGCAGCCTTTCAACTGTGATGTTTTTATTTGTGTTGCAACTTCTAGTTGGCTGAAGCACATTCATTTGATTGCTGAGGTTTAAAAAAAACAGCTGGTACCTATATGTTCCTCAGTGAATTCATATTGTATTATTACACCTTCCTGCAGAAAAGATATTTAGCAGTACTTCCAGAAGAGGGCAATGTTCCTGAGGTTAACTTTGTTAATAAATTTTCCAAACACCAAAAATTCACACTAACTCCAGATTATTTATTCAAAAGCACTCTCATGCTGCAGTCTGAGAACTGATGACTTTAGGAAAACATTGGATTTGTACAGATTCCCCTTACAAATATTACTGTAATTTTCCTTTTCTCAAGAAATCCAAAACTATTCTATCTGTTTGACATAACTCTTCTCTGGAGCCTAAAGTTTCTGGGAAATGTGTTTGTGCTATGCCAGAGGCTTAATTATGCTGACAATTCACAAACTTTTGAGACTGGTTATCCCCTCGAGACTGAAATATTGATGTTATTTTAGATGGGTGCTTGGCTACAAAGATTACCATTTGATTCGCAAAGAGAAAGATTTAGGAAAACAGACTTGATTGTTCTTGCCTCTCACAGATGCTTGAGTCAAGCTGACTCCTGAAGCTAAGGGTTATAAATCACTGTTGGCTGCCCTGGAAATTTGAGGGGTATGACCCTGAGTCCTCGCAGGAACCTGGAGTAAAGAACTAAACTTTCCCCCCACTGAAAACTGCATGATTATGTCAAAGACTCTTCATAGAAAGAAACTGTTTGAACTTGAGTGAAAAAATAAATAAATAAATTACTTTCTTCCTAGAAAGATTTCTTAATTCCGCTCCAAAGAATTCTAGCTCAAAATATCCTATGGAAACCGTTTCAAGAGAGTGCTACTTAAGAGAATTTAGATGAGTTTTTGGTGGCAAGTGCACCCTGTCTCTCCTAAGTGTACAGCCTGTACCAGCCAGGCACATTGTAATAAAAAGTGACCTGCCAATAGCACTGGCACATCCCAAGGAGAATTTTGCCTGAAAGATCTCAAGAAAGCAAAGCCAACTTCCATTAACCTCTCCAACCCTATAAAATTATCGCCTGAGTGGACATCTATTTATTTATTTGCTTTGTTATGCCTGCCAACATCCCTTCCCCTTTCTTTTGGCTAAGAATACTCAAGGAATGGGCAAGTGATCCCAGTTTGGACAATCAGATTTTCTCTGCTTGGAATTTGACTCTTGAGTGAAGTGACAAAAGAACGGGAAAGGTTGGGTTACAACCCTCTCAAAATAGCCCAGTGGGGAGACTGCCCGTTGGTAACTGCTATTTAGATGCTTAGAGCTTCCTTAGTCTCTACTGCTTCTGAGAGCTGGCCGCTGGTCCTTGGATTTTGTGAGTTTAAATTAGCCAGACTTGGTCTCTGTTGTTTGCTACCAAAGAGCCCTAACCAAAACATTTCCTGAATATCAAGGAATTGTATGAATGCCTACAGGTGAAAGACTACTTGGACCATCACACCACAGGCTGCTGGCCAGAAAATAAAAACAAAGCCTTCCCAAAAATCCATAAAAGACATCCAGTTCCAAATTGGAAGAGCAGAGAGAACTCCAATTGCTTCTCAAAAAATGTCTTAAAACAAGGAAAATAGGAAATAAACAATACTATCTATTTTGGCGAAACTAAAATCGTCTATAGTCCTGAATCTAAACAGTAAAGGTGAACAGGAGAAGCATAAATTCCTTAGCTGAGAGGAGGAAGGTCAAACTCAGAACCTGAAATGGTCAGGTGGGAGAAGTGGAAGGGAGATATGGCTTTGAGAAGCAAACCCTGGAAAACTCCAGAATTCAAGGCACATGTTAGAGATGAGGCCAAGGCACCGAAAAGAGAAGTCTTGTCTGAAAGTCCATATAAGGAACACTTAGGCTCTGGGTCGCATCCCCACCCTACGCTATCGGATAACTCTCCCTCTCCAACCCCTGACATAGGAGACAAAGGATTTTCACTCTGGCCATGTTTCCCCTGGAGAAACTCAACCAGGAGGACGTCTTCTGCATCATAAACCAACAACGCCTTCAGGTCCTTCCCTTCCCTGAAGGTGGGGCTGAGGGGAATGGAAGGAAGAAAGTGTCCAACGGGTTTAACTGTGCAGGAAAGTGTATTGATAAGCTTTTTATGAAGCTGTTGGAAGGTATGGGAAGACTTTGTCATATGTTCTCAGAAAACCAAACGATGAAGAGCTGAAGTCATATAATATTATCTATTATATGAAGAAAAAGAAAAAGTAGAAGTTTACATAAGGAAGCATAATCATAGCATACTACCTGGCTTAGTGGAAAAATACTAACATGGTCTTAACAATAGAAAGACTGAATGTTACGTTTGAGCAGAAATTGAGGACTGTACCAGTAGAAGTCAATAAATAATATATAAGATGATAAATCAGAAGATTGAAATATAAGGTTAATGGCAAAAAATATATATAAAAGAGTTCAAAATGATTGCTTCTGGGGATCAGGATAGGAGTAACAATAAAAAACAGCCAACTACTGTTTTCTGTAATAAGCCATTTAACATTATTTGATTTTTTTAAACTACTTGTAGATAATACTTTGATAAAAACTTAAATTAACTTTTTCAATCCACTAGAGCTAGTTGGAAGATTAATAATGTCATGAGCACTAATGAGTTTTTACGAAATAGCAACTATAAATTGTTAAGTTATAACAATAATTATATAAATGTGACCATTAGTATTAGAAATGTATCCACAGCTCTCAGTTTCCATATGTAATGTGGTGATGGTAAAAATTCTTTGAACATATTGGACTTTGGATATTTTTTAAACTTTGAATATAAATTATTTAGGGAGATTAAGTAGATTAAGCATGAAATAGTTTTGGAATTCAAAGCCCTTTTAAAAATTAAAATTAGCGTATTTCTAAGTAAAAACTGGTATTGAATGCAGGACAGGACAAAACGACAATATCATATTTGTACTTATTTCACTTAACACTAGAGTTTTTAAGTTAAATTATTTCTTATAAAATATCAGTGAAACTAAATATATAAAACATTCAAAGACCACATTAATAAACTAAAATCATCTCCAGGAAAAATTTATTTATATAAATGTAAACATTAAATATACGTTGTTGTTCTAAAATAAAGTACTAGATTCATATTCAAAAGCAAAGTCACTAACGTGAAAATGAAAACATGTAATGAAAAGTAAAAAGTTAAGGAATTAATATTATTTAATAGTTTTACATGCTATCTTTTTAAAAAGTGCCATCTTTAAATCACACAAATTTTCACACAGAATTTTCTAGCTGCTGAAAAGCGCTTTTTCTGACTCTAATAGTCTGAAAACTAGGGGAGAGATAATTATGAGCTAGCTCCAAATATTTTCCTTTGGTTCTTACATCTTCAAATAATACCACCATCTCTTGTCTAATAATTTTAAGATTTTCTTTGAACTTTTTTTTTGCAAAAGCTTTCTTTTATTGATAGCAACCTATAGTGTCCTTTCAAAGGATGAATTTATGGCTTGTTTCGTCTTCTTTGTTTCATCATATTTAGAACTTAATGCATTGTGTTCATAATGCACTGGTTTGAAAAATCTTTGAACAAGAATGAGAAATTCTTGCCATAGAAGTTTTCAACACAACAACGCAGTTGCTTATTGCATCTTGCATAGAACGGATCTGTCTAGATTTGTAGACAGTGCATCAGACTGTCTTTTCATTTCACTTGAAAAATTGGGTCATTGCTTTTGATCTTGAGATAGAATTGATTCATATTTCAGCTATTTCAAGTAATAAATTATAGTCCTACACCAAGTGAAATGTGATGATTTGGTACTTAAAAATATTACAGTATACCAGACTGCTGGAATACTGAAAAATGACAATGCAATCAGGAGTAGAAAGAAAATTCAAAGAGTTCTGTACACTGGTTTTCAGTTTATGAAAAAAATATTTGAACCATTCACCTTCACCCATAGTACAATAATTTTTAAACAGCTAATTTATAAACATCAGTTTGTATCAGATACAAATATCCAATATAATCAGAAATTCTCAGAATAAATATACAAACAAGAGAAAGAAATATATGATTATTAGCTGACACAGTTACTTAGGGAAGGCAGTTATTCAAAATTCTTATAACCCTAGGAGGAGTGTAGAGAGGTGGTTTTGCTGACATATTACTGAAAGCCTTCATCCAAGAGAATCTGAGAGATCTGCTCCCTGAAAAATCATCAAATATGTGTTGAGGTCACACAGTAGAAAGAGATTAGGTTAAAAACCAGTGATGGTTTCCACCAGAAGCCCAAAGAGGCGAGGAAGGATCCTCCCCTAGAAGCTTCAGAGAGGGCATGGCCCTGCCAGCACCTGCTTTGGGACTTCTAGCCTCCAGAACTGTGAGAGAATACATTTCTGCTGCCTTAAGCCCTCCTCCCTCCAAAACACCAACTCATGATGGTTTCTAGTCTCTCTTCTTAGTCTCTCTGAACTCTGGTCTTCAATTTCCTTTATGCTAAATAATGAAAAACATGTCAACCCATTGTCTGTCTTTGTGTCACACTAAGAAGTACAATATAAGAAGCTCTTTGAGCAGGCTGGTCTACGAATGATCTGAGTGGACAATTCCCTAGTGGATTTTAGAGGTCGCTGTAAGAGTCCGCCCTTCAAAAGACCTGTATTAATCAAATGCCAATAGAATCAATGTCCATCATTAGACGTTCGCTTCTGGAGTGAAGCACTGTCTTCTACACTCAATACTCTTTCTACCTATGAAGCCCCTGGGAAGGAAGGCACATTCAATCACTGTTATCTTAGTGTGGACTTGTGGTTCAGATAACGGCAGGACATCTACTCTATTTTTGTTTGGAAGGGTCAACTGCCCACTCCTAACTTTGAACCAACAAAACCCTGAGGTTGCTTCACAAATCACAACAGGAAAGAGAAACCACTTTGAATACTGAAACTGACCATGCTGAGTACGAAAGGAAAGGACTACAGAATGAATGAATGCTCAGAGCAACAAGTTAATGGTTTGACAGTACACAACTGAAGTTTGGGAGGTTAAAAATACTTCTCATGGATGTACCCAAGCTTCCAGTCGTCTCAGTGCTTCCTGTTTTATATGTTTAGGCTTTGGCACACAACAGTAGTGGACTTCTCCTTGAGGAGACATGGAAAGCGGGAAATATCTCCTTTTAACCCCCTCCAGATTAAACACCCAGTCCAGCTTAATGAGTTATACCACTGCACAGACTTCACTTCTGCGTACTGGCCCTAAAGACAAAAAGGACCCTCCTGAACTGATCCTGATTCTTGTAAGTTCAAAAGGATGGCAAAAAATTATAAATATAAGTAATTTATGAAAAGGTAATTTCGTATTACAGGTAAGTCCATGAGGAACATCATCTCCTTCTGTGGTATATTCTATGCAGCACCACACAGAAATCTCTCTAGGGATCCTCCAGCCTATTGTTCATTACACGTACACAGTCATAATAATTTGAGCTTGAAATTGTCAAACACATCTCAGTGAGAAGTTTGGTCTCTGCATATTTAATTCCATTTCATAATTTCCAATTCTAGAAATAATCATCGGAGCATTTTACTAGACTCTTCCTAAGGGGATATGTGTTAAGAGGGGTGGGAGGGAGACCATGGAAAGGGGACATATACAGGAAGGTCTTTAACCCAGGGCGTGGATCAGAAAGTACTCAGAACTGCGGACCCCCTGCTGATGTAGGGTAATCTTATCTAAAGCTGGCCATATTCAAAATCAAAGAACTATCCTGATTTCAAATCTCCAGGAAGGAAAAAAAAAGGAAATCCAAACACATACTACTAGGCAAGTGTCCATTTATCCAGTGGGTCATCCAATTCTATCACCATATGCCCAGAGACTCTCTCTAGACACTATGGGGGACACTGATTGACCCAGATTCCCTTTCAAGTGAAGACATCAGAGTGACAAGAAGAAGACGTGGAGTTCCATATATCAGATGTGGAGCATATATCCTCACCTAAATTACATGGGAGATTCTTGTCACCGGACCTAGCAACATATGTAACTCACACAACTGAGCCCCGCTTAATGATAGAAAACCAGTTTCTACCAATTCTGATTTTCTCTCTTTTTTTGATAATCAGGCTTATTGCTTTAAGAATAATCAAAACGAAGTGAAAACTGGGTGGTCGGTCATGAAACATTTAAACTCCTTACTCCTAGTTCTCAACTGGTGTCTTTTTGACAGCTTTCAAGGCTGCGCCCCAAATGTTCCTTTTCATCAACATCACTCCTTCCAGACCTGAGCTCTGAATTGACACACCAGGCAGAAGTGTTTCTGTGCCTGGGGATTCTCAGGATGCCAGGCCCGGCCAAATGGGAGCAGCTTTCCTTTCAGACCACAGGCTTGTGGCCCACCTTGGAGGCTGAAATAAAGCTACTGTACTCAGGCTCCCAACCTCACCCAGTGCCCACTAATAACATCTGCTTTATAGCCGTCGTCCCTGCAACCTGCTCTCTCCTTGGCTCTCTCGCAGTCTCAGAGAGGATGTGCTCTACTATGCGGCAGGTCTGGTGGAAAGTTGACAGTCTCCAAGCCAAGAGCAAAACCAGCCAGCACTGGATAAATGACTTGAAGTGCTTTCTCAAGGGACCCTTTCCAGGTACAGGAGCCCTTCTTAACCAGATTTGGCCTGTGCTGGCAGACAGCCTTGTTCAGGAGCACATTAAAAATCAAAATACAGACACCGTTTGGAAAGCATAGAAAGCTTGACTCTAACATCTTATGTATTAAAACATTGTTACATAAAAATGACCGCAAAGCTCCAAATTCATACTTTCCTACCTTGTGAGACCAGTTGCCACCAGGAATAAACCTGTGAAAGTGTGAGGCCGACTGCAGAGCCTCAAGAGGCCTGGGGATAAGGCTGGAGCCACATTCCACGCCTCGGGGGAAAGATCAATGCCCTGGCCCTTGAGGGCAGCCCAGTCTGAAGCGAAGTGGGTGAGCTGGTGCCCTCATCTCACCACATGAGTCTGGGGGCAAACACCCAGCCCAAGCCAGGGTGGAACCGATAGTCTCTTCCGAGGCCCCCTTTCATCTACCTCATAAAGCCCCAGACAAATTGGCATGGCTCGCAGTTTTTAATGAAGCGCGGGCTCCTGGCTGGAGCCAAAGGGGCATTACAAACTCAGAATGAGGTTCTTTCATACTCTCTGAGATGGTGATACAGAAGGCCAGACTTCTGGAATAACTTTCTGCAGAGGAACTCAATACTTGTCAGGTAACTCATTACATTTTTCCTTGTCAAATCTTAGTGATATCCAGAATAGATCATTTCCATCTTTGTTTTGAAGCAAATCTGAAACAGAGCCTTGAATAACTGAGAAAACCAGCCAGTACTGGGGCTAGCATGCAAGTTTCCTGAGTACCCACTATGTGAGGACATTTATGGCAAGCTTACAACATGCTAAGATTTACACGCATTGCCTCATTCAATCATGGCAATACCCTGGGGGGAAACCTTTTATTCCCCTTTTTTATAGAAGGAACACCAAGTACAGAGAACTTAAGGTCATATAGTTAGTCTCATTCTGTGCCTCCTTAGTAAACACAATGCCTTTGACATCCGTTCAAATGTGCATGAATAAGGAGTGATGTGTGTGTTTGCACACTTGGAAGATAAAGTATTTTGAAGTCAGTTGAACCCCGTTTAAATCCTGACTCTAATACTTCTTAGCTGTGTGATCCTGAGAAATCGAGTTTCTTCCTTTATAAAATGAGAGCATCTATTGACACAGCACCTCTGCCGTGGACAATATAAAACATTAGAATTTAAATGTTGCCACCCAGAATTATGTAACTTGATGCCCCTGTCAAGACTTCAGCAACTCCAAATTGTTTATAAATTCTGTTTGCCTCTTTTCCTCCAGAGACAGCGTGGAACAGTTGGGGGGTGGGGGCGGGGAGATGTACTTCGGAGTTGATTTTCTTAGGTTTGAGTCATGATTCTTTCATATACTGGCTGTGTGACCTTGAGCAAGTCATGATCTCCTGAATCTTCATTTCCCAACCTGGAATTGGGAATAAACACGTTCATCTGGAATAATTGTTGAAAGGTTTTGTTACCTGGGAGTGGAGTACCATAACAAAAACCTAAAATGTGGGAATGGCTTTGGAACCCAGCAGTGGTTGTATAACTGGGAAAGCTGTAAAGATTTTGAGGAGACTGTTAGCGAAAAATTAAAGTGCCTTAAATATATGGTGCATATGATTTTGGATTTTGAGGAAACTGTCAGCAAGGACTTAACGGAAATTGAGGAAAATCTTACTGGAAACTGATGAAAGGAGATCATTGTTATGAAGTGGTAACAAGTTTAGCAACACTGTCACCTCAGCTGTAGGGGAAGTAGAGCATGTACGCAATGAACCAGGTGATCCAGTTGATGATATTTACAGCCAGAGTATTAAAGTGGTACCTGGTTTTTTCTTGCTGTTTATACGAGATAAGACTGTTATATAACACTGTTAAATTGAACACACCAGGAAACCATTAAAACCATTAGAAATAACAGTTTTGAACATTCTCGACCCTTCCAGATGATAAATGATAACAAACTTTAGAGAGGGCTTTCAAGCAAAGATCAAATATAGAACACTTCCAGGAAAATATGGTGCCTCACAGTACTATTCATTTAGACTAAAGGCACCATAATGATTTTAAGAGTTTGACTCACATATTCATTTAAACCACAGGACTTTTAAAATACTTAGGCAAATTGGGCCTCAGAAGAAGCTTAAAGTAAAGAAGGGCTTCTCTCAAAGACATTTATGGGTTTTTATCTAATGAAGTAAACCTCAGTAGGATTCACAGAGGGCCCATAAAATTTTTTAAACAATGATTTCTTCTTTGACTGAAAATCACAGAGAAGAGGACAAAACGTAAAGAAACAGTTTGACCCTAAAAACTCTACTGACAAGAAGCAGACTGAGAAAAATACCCAACTGCAAATATATGATAATTTTCATGAAAGAAGAAGGATGACTCAGAGGACAGAACCAAGAGTCCAGAAGGCAGAGCCAAGAGTGATGTAGAATAACTTCTAGTCAGGAGGAGTATGACTGAGTCTTCATCAAGGAACTTCCAAGTTTGCCCAATTGGACTTCAGAACTGCTGGGGACTGCCGCGTGCCTCCCTGTACATTCTCCATGTTTGAGCAGAAACATCTATGGTGGTTATCCTATACATATCAAAACCTTGCACTTTGTGTGTGTGTGGGTGCAGGGGCAGATAACCTTTTTGTCCACAGGTTTACTCAGAGAGAGGAACCATACTCAAGGAAGTGTACACAGGAAACTGTACCTGACAAGCCTCATCTGTACCTAGACTCGCTTTAGATGACAATATTCTAGACGTTGAGCTGATACTCTAACAGGTTGAGATTTCGGGGACTTTGAGATAGGATGAGTGTATTTTGTATGTGGAAGGGAGATGAATCATTAGGACCCAGAGGGTGGACTGTGGTAGTCAGCCTCTAGGACGGCACCCTATCGTTCACACCCATATAGTCCCCTTCTACATTGTACCAGAATTGATCTGTGTGACCAATAGAATATAATACAAGTGGTGTTTTATCACTCCTGAGATTAGATTATAAGGGACACTGTGGCCTCTGTCTTGTTCTCTGTCTCTTAGATCACTCACTCTGGGGAAGGCCAAATGCCATGTTGTGAGCAGCCCTACGGAGAGGCCCAGGTGGTGAAAACTGGGGCCTCCAGCCAACAGCCATGTGAATGAGCTTGGAAGTGGATTCTCCAGCCCAGTCAAGTTTTCAGACAACTGCAGCCCCAGCCAACATCGTGATTGAAACCTCACGAGAGATTCTCAGCCAAAATTACCCAGCTAAGCTGTTCCTGGATTCCTGAACCTCAGAAAGTGTGTGAATAATAAATGTTTGTTGTTTTAAGCTGCTAAGTTTTGAAGTAATTTGTTATACAGCAGTAGATAACAAAGAAAAGCTTCTTTAAAGTGTTGAATTAATGTGGTTAGAAAACAACAGACGGCTGTATGGTTAAAAGGATTTATTACCTAAAGATGCATTTTACTATAAGACATAGAATATAATAATTAAGACCCATGTGCTCCATGTCACTCCATGTATGTAAAGGACGTGAATATACAGAAATTCTTTCTAGGGTCAAGGTATTCCCTCTGGAGAAAGGAGAACAGACCAATACCCCATAGTCTTCCGGTAGGGAAAAATCTTTTGCTTTTACCCATGTGTCAAGAATGTCTTCTGAATAAACTCCTATTGATATACATTTGGTGCCAGAACGGCTCTTTACTTGGAAAAAATGCTAGCGGTCATTACTTTGCATGGTCCCCACTTGGGGGTAAGGTGGAGACTGGATTTCAATCCACTTAAAAGAAGCCAAGCAGACATAGGAGTGAGTAGAAAGCCGGGGGTGGGCGTTCTAACTACCACAGCACAAACCCTGGTCCCCAACCTCAGGGAAGGGTTTTCAAACCCAGTGTGACAGACAGTCAGGGTGGAGCCTGGGAGAGCAGAGACAGGGGGCTGAAAGAGCCTGAAAAGAGTAAATTCTGTGAAGCAAAGTTTCCATTCTATTGAGGATAGCTGAGGCATCTCCCTAGTGCCTGACTGTGACAAAACACGCAGTAACTGACAGCAACTAAAGCAAGCAACAGGAAAGGAAGGACGTTCTCGTCAGCAATCCCCAGTTTCAGTGGGATGTTTTGACTACAGGGTGAGTAGCACCCGTCACTGAGAGTTGACAAGAACGAATCGTCTTCACAGTCAAAATACGTCTCCTTGGGTTCTTTTATTTCAGAAAACTCCATCTCCTGCCTCGTTCTGACCACATTAGAACTTGGGATCGTGGAACCAAATTTGTTTTTGAGTCTATCCATGGAGCAGTTTAGATGTCTTTCTTTTTCGTGACTCTCTTTCTTTCTTTTTAATGTGAGTTTAGTGCCAGTGAGAGGAGCCAGATGGAAACTAAAGCTCTCTGTTTATGACTGAACAGGTACACCACAAACAGCAGTGTAAATGTTCCACCCCACTGCCTCCCACACACCCAGACTGCCCCAAACCCCACCTGGAAGGACCAGTTTCTAGCAGAGGGATGATGGTTCCATTTCTCTGCTTATTGAGCCTGGTAATATTTGCTTAGGAACAACATTTGAATAGAGGCCCCTCAGAAAACTCACATTTCCATATTTACTGGGGGATTTTTGTTTATTACAGATGAGGTTAAGAAACCATTCTGTATACTTGCTAAGTGAAAATAAGCAGGCCACAAAAGAGCACGCCAGTAATCATAATATGAATAACCATTTGCTAGCATTTACTATACATCAGGATCTGTGCTGGGCACATAAGGTCAGTATAGATGAGCGTTTGCGAGGTGAGTTTATAAATGCCCATTTTACAGATGAGAGACGGAGGTACGGAAGGTGAAGTGAGCGATCCAACTGAAGATGACTACCTCGGGGGAGTTGGGTGGAGATGTGGCAGAAGGCATCTTGTATTCTTTCAGACTATTAGAAATTATTTACCATATTTTATATTTGATGCATTTTAAGTAAGAAGAAAATATTTGTATTTTTTAAAAGCAGCATTTGCTTAAAGTCACAGAGCTGGTAAGCAACTCAGGCAAAATCCAGAGCCAGTTTATCGGGCTCCCCAGGACATAGGTTCTTCATCACTCAGCTATGACCCTATTATTGGAAAAAGGAATCTATAGACATGTGCGTGGTAGTTACCTCTGGGAAGGACTAGTGGGCTAGAGTAACCACATAGGCTATTATGCAAAAGGAACACTTTGGAGAGCGAAAGGAGGTGCTAATTGGACTGGGACTGTCCTGGGTGCACTAGAAAGATGGCCTAATTGTAGGTGACTGTTTTCATTATTCTCTACATATACCAAATATTCTGGAGAGTGACGTCAGCATCTTGCCAGAGTGAGAGGTCCCCTTGGTCTCTCCTGTCTCAATTACAACCAAATATTCTGCCTTGAGCACATATCATTTTAATAAGGAAAGGGACAGCGTTGTGCCTTATTTTTTAAAATAAAGACACTTCTAGGTATAACTCTTGTACATATACATTCCTGTCATTCAAATCATAAATCAAAATTCACATAATTCAAATTGTTCACCACCACAGTCATATAGTGCTGACGGCCATAAATGTGGCAATCATTATTGACATGCTCACATTTAATAACAGTGCTTGGAAACCACTCTGTAAGTCACCCCTCACCAGCAGCAAGGCAGCAGTGCTGGGATCACGGCCTTCACTGTACAGGTGGCAAACCCGAGGTGATGGAGCACTTCCCCAGACGTTACCCTGCAAATTAGTCAGCTTCTCCTCCACCTATCACCGACTTCCGCTCTTCCTCTGAGCTGAAAGACAGTTTCCAGTTCTCTGTGGCTATTCATAACTTTCTCCAAAAAAATAAAAGCCAGCTTTGGAAGAACATATGTGTTACCTTGGCCACATCATGCACCAATACACAAACACAATTTACATCTAGGCAAGACTATCAGTAAATAACGTAATTTGACTCAAAACGGAGTACGAACATTTCTCCGTAGGGGCAGCCTCGTCTGGACCAGTTCAGATGACTAAGGAACCTCAGGAAGTGGCACCATGAATCAGCAAGCGACCTCCTTTCCTCTGACTCAATGTTGAGCTCATGAGGCCAGGTGGTAGTGGGGGATGCTGTGTTCCTGGAGGTGCTGAACTCCGCACAAACATACAAAAACTAAGGAAAAACTGATGACCTTTGCTACTACTGCTCCCTAAACCAGGCTCTGTGAGCACATTGTACTAAGTGCTTTCCATTCATTATTTAATCTCATCACAATATATGTTCCATATTATTATCCCATTTTATTTTATTTTTTATTTTACTTTTTTTCAGGAAGATTAGCCCTGAGCTAACTACTGCCAATCCTCCTCTTTCTGCTGAGGAAGACTGGCCCTGAGCTAACATCCATGCCCATCTTCCTCCACTTTATATGTGGCATGCCTACCACAGCATGGTTTTTGCCAAGTGGTGCCATGGCCACACCTGGAATCCAAACTGGTGAACCCTGGGCCACCAAGAAGTGGAACGTGCTAACCATCCGATTTTAAAGATGAAGAAACTGAGGCTCAGAGAGCTTGTCAAAGCCCCCCAACCAATTTTGTGCATTACCAGTGCTCTTTCTATTATAGTACACTGCCTCACAATAAGAAGCAATGAGCAAAAGTTAAAGTGGTGTAAAACATTCTGCAAGCTTCCTCTCGTAATTTTTACTACGATCTTTGACACTTCAATTTAGATAAGCTCTATCTAGTAATACAGCTTTTAAGTACTTAACTCTTCCATTCTATTCAGAAACTTGGGAAAGTACTACACAATTTTGAGTATAGTTATGATCGCTGGAATATTATCTATTTTTCTCCCATATACAGAGAGGTCGAACATGTATTAGTGAATTCTCAAGAAGGGAACAAACAGCAGACTTTTCCAGGAGGTGTATTAACTCCAGCTTCAAAGGCAGCGTGTGAGCAGCCCACGATTCTTTGGGTCCGCTGAACCCCCATAGGCATGAGAGAGCTGCAGCTGACCACATGGGCTGGGGTTTGTCTGACTAACCCTTCAAAAGCCGTTGGAAGCCTCTCAACGTAAGCACAATGCTTGCAATTTGGATTTTTACCACTAGGTGGATGGTAGTACTTTGTATATTAATGGTTTCGCTGAAAAACTAGAAACATTCCCCAGGAACTGATAAACCTTTAAGTTTATAAAGCCAGTTGTATCAGCTTTAATTAAAGACTATGAGCTCCACTGAAAAACAAGACTTTATAATTTAAAAGGGGTGAGAGAACCATAAAACCAGATGGAATAAAAAATCTCATTCATAATACCAAATCCCACTTGATTATGCTATTTCGTAAAAATAACGTCTCCCTTAAATAAGCATAAAAACTAACTAATCTGATTTGGGACAAAGGAAACCTTTTTCAAATTGCTATAATTTGGTGCCTTTCTCACTGAAATTCAATTACTGCTGATTATTGCCGAATCTAATCTTGGTTTTTTACTTTTTCTGTTTTTAAGAGGGAAACGTTAACTTTTTTTTCTCATATGTGGCATCTCAGCTGCGAATGTGCCTGAGGTTAGAAGCTACTATAGCCTCTCACGCACGCTGCAGCTAAGCCACATCCTGCAAACTCCTGAAACGATCTCCCTTCCCCGCCCCTCCTCAGTCTTACGTGGTTACCACATGGCAGAAGACTCTTTAAGGAAGTCATGGGTGGTTCTTTGATTTGTTCCATTTCCTGGTGACTATCCTCATGACTGTCCTTTACCAACCATGAACGATTTCTTTCTCTGAGAAACTCCTTTCCATTCGAATGCCTAGCCTTTTGAATCCTAGAACCAGTATAAAACTATAATAATAATAAATATAAGTAATGCCTACATTGTGCTTAAAAATATGCCAGTCACTATCTAAGAATTTTTCATATATTAACTCATTTTAAGCTATGACACAAATATTAAAGATTATCTGTAAAACATCCGGAAATAGCTCCATACTTCCTTTCTAAATGTTTCTGAAAAATATCTATTGAATGACATCTTTTTTTTGTTTGAGGAAGATTAGCCCTGAGCTAACATCTGCTGCCAATCCTCCTCTTTTTGTTGAGGAAGACTGGTCCTGTGCCCATCTTCCTCTACTTTATATGTGGGACGCCTGCCACAGCATGGCGTGCCAAGCGGTGCATAGGTCCGCACCTGGGATCCGAACTGGCGCACCCCAGGCCCCCAAAGTGGAACATGCAAACTTAACTGCTGAGCCACCAGGCCAGGCCTGAATGATGTCACTTTTAAACAGAGATAGTTCATGTATTCACATGTCTTATACATCCATATGCATAAATACATAATCACATATACACACCTCTTCTCACCTCTTCTCGGTATCTTCCTTTCCCAGGTGGCCCTGAGTTTCTCTTAAAGGTAATCTTCCCTTTTAGCCCCATCTGTCATTCCTCCACTGTACCTTTCTACTCAAGAGCATGGTTCTCCAACCAGCAGTATCTGCATTAACTAGGAGCTTGTGAGAAAAGCAGAACCTCGGGCTTCAGCTCAACCTACTGAATCAAAATCTGCATTTTAACAAGATGCCCAGGCGAACTGTATGCGCATTACCATTTGAGAGGTGCTGCCCTTCGCAATACATCTGATCAGGAAGATGATGACATGATTACGCAGTTAGGCTTTAGGAGTGACTGTGGTGGCAAGGCCAGACGAAGTTGATAAGTGACACAGGAGTGCTAATTTAGCAGTCTAAAAGGGGCCACTGATGAAATGTTGCTAATATACCAAAGAAGAATTGCACCTCTCCACAGTGAGTAGTACAGTAAGCCATTCTTTTTTAGTCTTGGGGGTAAAGTAAACCTCTTTGTCCTGACGCAAAGGAAAGAGTAACACCAATATCAGAAAACAAGAAGTATTTTCCCCAAATATTTGATCCTATGGACAAAATACTACACATCAGCAATTTACCTCTTTTCAAAGATGCCTATTCAAAGTTATTCAATTGTCTGCCCTTTTCAGATTAATCCGTAACTATTGAAGCAGGAACTATTCATAAGTAGTCATGTATCATGAATGGCATTTGTTTCTGTGAACGTCTCCTGTTTGCACCCCAAGGCTTTGAACTGAAAATGTGGAATATAGGAGTGGGAAGTGCAGAGAGCTGCTTGGCCATCTGAACTCTGGCTCATCAGCAGCCTCAGCAAACTGCTTTAATACTGGAGAAGGTTAATTAAAACGGAGGAGTACCAAAATGCATTCTGCAGATGCCAAGAAGCCATGCTTGTTGTTAGCAGCTGTGGAAATATGTGTTTGTGAAATTAAGACTTGGAGAGGGAGCTGATTTGTAAGAGGTTACAGCTGCTGCCCCCTACCCCCCCCCCCACCCCCAACCCCAGCTCCCGCTGCGCTCTCTCCAGGCTGCTGCTAAGTTGGGGCTGATGGTTTTGAACTTCAGGAGACAGGGAGGCATTCACTGGTAAGGAGAGGGGGAGAAGGCAGGGGTGAGGTGGAAGGGGACTGTGCCGCCGCTTCCGGCCGCTCCTCCACGCTATGGAGAGCAACCTGGGGATCTTGAATACCTCGTCAAGATAACATCTCTCGGCAATCCCTGTTTGTAACTCTGTCTTAAAATTTTAAGACACATCTAAGAAAGTTAATGACGGGAATTAGAGATAATACATGTTTTTAGATCTTCTCAAATCTTAAGGGAAGGAAAAGAAATTAAGAGACATCTGGAATAAATGCCTTTGCCACCTTCTTGACTGTGTGTGGGGAGTGGAGGGATGGATTTTAAACAATAACTTTGGATTGTTATTATTATAATTTTTTTGAAGAATGTTTTAAACTCAAGTCCTCAAGGTCTCTACCAAAGGCTCTTAACTTTTGAAGGAGCAAACTACCTTTCAAGTTACGATTCACAGATCCATCTGCCCCAAGCTCCCCAGAAATGGGAGGTGTCCATATGCTGTGGTTAGGGACATCCAATCTCCGCCTTTTTACCACCAAAACCACTGAGCACTGAGTAGGACCAGAGTCTCAATGGAGACAGGACTGCCCCCTAGAGGGCATTTTGGAAACTGGCAGAGTGTTGCGGGGGTTCCGTCTCCTACACAGAGTACCTAGTAGTTCCAGTGTTAGATATTCTGCAATCAACAGAACAGTCTTATACAACAAATTGTCCAGCATCCCGTGAAAATTTCATGTGATCCAAAGACATTCATTGGTGAAAAATTCTGTTTATAATGTTCTTACCTGGAAGTCTATCTTACCTGTAGGCATCAAGTATTTTTTGCATAGTAATTCAGTAGTACACTGAATTGTCCAGGAACACAACCACTAGGTTAAAAAAGAGATGCTTGTCCTTTCTTACACACAAAATTTGGCCAAGAGTTGTTTACTATTGTGGAAATATTAGGCCACACAGGTATTTGAGTCACTGGTACAACACCTCTTGATCAGTCTGCATTTATAGCTGTCACAAGAACAATGATTTTATGTAAGTACAAGTATTTAACTACTTCATTGTCTTCTTTAGTACAGTTGTGCCCAAACGTTTACATATTGATAAACATATTATTTAATTATAATTTTTTGTTTTTTATTTCTCTGTCTCTTACCACCAGGGCATCATCTTGATTTTTAATGAAAAGCATTAGGTAGCCTACATTATTTACAAAGTACATCTCAAAGTAGTAAAAGGAACATTACAAAATACTATAAAAAGGATGCGTTGAGTCTAACAGGGTTGAGAGCACTGGTATAGGCAATTACCCTGGAACCTAAGATCCAAAAGGAGAGCAGAAGACCAAGCAAATGTCCAGCAGAAACACTAGAAAGAGGACTTGAAAATGAGGATGCGCTTCTGTTCTGTGGGGAGATGGCAGCCCTCATCTCCTGCCCTCCCTTTAAATGTAGGTGTTCCCGATGTTCTCTCTCTTTCCTTCTTTCACTCTGATCCTCATCTTTGGAAGATATATCCACTTGTAAACCTTCAACCACCATCTCTATACAGGGGATCCCAAATCTGCACGATCTGACAGGTCTGAGCATCTAATACAGCCTTCAATTCCCTTTTTGAATAAGTCACATCCATGTTGTATTATACCCCAAATTCACGTAGCAAATGACATTCATCATCTTTTCCCCAAAACTTAGTCTCCCACTAGTGTTCCTGCCATTGGCTGACAAGATCCTTATCCTCCGAGTCACGCAGAGTTACAACCTCAGAGAAGAAACTTCAGAATCATCTTTAACAAATTTTCAACCTCACGCTCACCCATCATTAAGGCCTGTCAGTTCTACCCAAATTTCTCTCAGAAATCTTTCTCAGTGGTGTGCTAGTAAAATGACTTCCAAAAACTGAGATTTTGACGTCCAGCCCCGTGGCCAAGTAGCTAAGTTCACATGCTCTGCTTCTGCAGCCCAGGGTTTCCCCTGTTCGGATCCTGGGCATGGACATTGCACCACTCATCAGGCCATGCTGAGGTGGCATCCCACATAGTACAACTAGAAGGACCCACAACTAGAATATACATCTATGTAGTGGGGGGCTTTGGGAAAAAGAAGAAAAAAAGAAAAAGATTGGCAACAGATATTAGATCAAGTGCTAACCTTTTAAAAAAAAGGAGATTTGGGGGGCTGGCCCCATGGAGTAGTGGTTAAGTTCGGCGTGCTCTGCTTCAGTGGCCCAGGTTCACAGGTTCAGATCCCAGATGCAGACCTATAACACTCATCAGCTGTGCTGTGACAGCAACCCACATGCAAAATAGAGGAAGATTGGCATGGGTGTTAGCTCAGGGAGAAGCTTCCTCAACAACAACAAAAAAATGAGATTTTCTTTAAATAGCCCTAATTTGTAGTGTTTGCCAGTTTCTGTTATGTAAATATTCCCACTACAGCCAATTTAAAACTACCAAAAGTTTAACATCTGGTTCATAAAATTCCTGAAAATTTAACAATAAGCTCTTGCAAGCTGGTGCTCCTTTCTGTTTCTACTGCTGCCACCCTCGTTCAGTCATTTGTTATTTGTTTGTTAAACTATGTAGAAGTTTATAAATTAGTCTGCCTACCCTTTGCTCCAATTGCATCTGTGCACAAAATACTTTTATATTTCTTTGTTGCATATAAAAGAAATGTCAAGAACCCTAACCTTGCATGCAAAGCCTTCCATAGGAGAGCCCTAGTCTATCTTTTTCCTTTCCTCTCTATTACACACCCCCCACCCACCACTACCTCCTACACACTCACATACGTACACACACAGCTCTTCTGCTCCAGCCTCATAGGGACACTCAGCAGACTCAGAAAAACAATTCACTGTGCACTTCACTTCATTGAACTTTTACTGAATATCTCCTATGTGCCAAATCCTGTGCTAGGCTGAACAACACATGGTCCCCGCCCTCCAGGAGCATAGAATTTCACGTCCTTCAATTCTCTTGTGGTTATATTTATACTGTTGCTTTAGTCAGAAACTCCCACCTCTGTCTTTATTCATTCAAAAATCACTTACTGAGCACCTACTAAGTGCCAGGCTGTGCTATAGTCTAGAAATAAAAAAATGAAAAAGACACAGTGTCTACCTTCTAAGTCAGATAATAGCAGGTGACATGCCGGGGCAGTGGAGGGACACCAACTGTCTCGCCCTGTTGGGTTCAAGGGAGGCCTTGCTGAGAAGATAATGCTGGAACTGAGGATGAGGGCAGGAAATGTGGTGCAAGAATGAGACAAAAGTCAGATTCCTAGGGGCTTGATATGCCACGTTTCCCAGTTGATCCTCCCTCTAAGTATCAGAATCTACCTTACTCAAGCAAAGGAGCATTGATTATGAGGATACAGATGTCTCTCATGGAATTCAATGAAAAACTGAACAGCCAGGGCCCAGGAAGGCTGGCACTTAGACAGCTCTAGGACCTCAGCTGCAGAACTTCACAAACCTTTACTTCAAAGCTCTCGAATTAATGTGACTCTTTCCCAACAGCCTGTTCTTGTGTTTCTCAGTTTTAATGTGAAAGGGAATCTGATTGGCCCAGCTTTGGTCGAGAATGCGTTCCTAGTCTAACCAGCTATGACCAGGGCCGAGTCAGAGAACGGAGATCCCAGGCCTGGCAGAGATCCTCAAAATTGTCTACTTTAGTCAGAAATATAATTACTCAGGGCTGAGGGCAGAAAACTCACAGCCAATTGTATTAGTTAGAAATGCTTTTGGCTGCAAGTAAAACAAAACATGCAACAGTGGCTTCAACAAATAAAAATTAACTATTCTGACATACCAAGAAGTCCAGCTCTCAGTATTACTAGCATTAGTCCAGCAGCTCATCAGCCCTAAGGCTGATATCTCCAAGATTCTCTTGGCCTCTTGCTCGTGGCCCTGCGCTGTTGTAGTTCCAGTTATCACATTCACAATGAGGCTTAAAGAGGAGAAAGAGTGGTGCCAGCTATGACCCTTCTCGTTTATCAGGAAAGCCCAAAAGAGTTCCCAGAACCTCCCAGGAGACTTCCACTTAGTTGCCATTGCCACACCTGGTTCATATGACCACTCCCCACAACAAAGGAGATTGGGAAAGCTGGAAACAGAGCATCACAGTTAGGTTAGATCAGTCATGATAGAACTAGGCACACAAAGACCCCAAACAAAATTGAGGTCATCAAGTACAGCAGACAGACTCTAAGGTGACTCCCAAAGATCCTTCCCTTCTGGTTTTTACACTCTTGTGTAATTCCTTCTCCCTGAGTGTGGGTGGGACCTGTGACTTGCTTCTAGCCAATAGAATATGGCAAAAGTGATGTAATGTCACTTCTGTGACTATGTTACATTATATTCTGTAGACAACTCTGTCTTGCTAAGACTCATTCTAGAGACTCTCTCTCCCTAGCTGGTTTTGAAGAAATAAGAGGCTGTGTCAGGAGGCCCACAAGGCAAGGAGCTGAGGATGGTCTCTAGGAGCTGAACCAGCAAGAAGCCAGGATTCTCAGACCTACAACCACAAGGAAAGGAATTCTGCTAACAACTTGAGTGACCTTAGAAGTGGATTCTTGGGGCCGGCCTGGTGGCACAGCAGTTAAGTGCTCACGTTCCACTTCAGTGGTCTGGGGTTTGCCGGTTTGGATTCTGGGTGTGGACATGGCACTGCCTGGCACACCATGCTGTGGTAGGTGTCCCACATATAAAGTAGAGGAAGGTGGGCATGGATGTTAGCTCAGGGCCAGTCTTCCTCAGCAAAAAGAGGAGGATTGGCAGCAGTTAGCTCAGGGATAATCTTCCTCAAAAAAAAAAAAAGAATAAAAGAAGTGGATTCTTCCCCAGTCAAGTCTCCAGATGAGAATGCAGCCCAGATAACACCTTGCCTGCAGCTTTGTGAGACCCTAAATGAAGGGCCCAGCTAAGTCATACCCAGACTCCTGATTTACAAAAACTATGGGATAATAAATTTGTGTTGCTTTAAGCCACAAAGTTTATGGCAATTTGTTACACAGCAACAGATGATACATGAAAGGAGAATTGGGAAATGTATATGGTGAGGTAACCAACCAACAGTTTCTGCCATATCAGTCAAGTTATATTTGATATCATTTCTTTTGTATATAATCACTTTTTTACCTTCTTCCATGTATTATCATATTCCTTAGGTCTAATCTCTAGGCTTGCAACTTAAATCCACAGAGATCACGAATTCCATCTTCTTCCACACCACTCCCCTCAGAAATTCCTTTCTTGACCTTGTTGACGTTGCACTGTTCTTGTTTCTTTCAACTTCTCCTCTAACTGTGGGTATCCCTGAGGGTCACTCCTTGACCTGATGCTCTTCTCTCTAGCTACATTTATCAGTTCCTTTTGGTATTCCATTGTCACTCTAAAGTCAAAATGGCTGAAAGCCACTATGCCTTCTCCCTCTGTCCCACAAGCCAGCTTCCCTCCCAAACTCTCCTTCTCTGTTAGTTGCACTACAGTACTTTTAATCTTTCAGAATCAAAACCTTGAAATAATCATTGATTCCCCTTACTTTCACCCCTCACCAAATCCCGGAGGTCTTCTCTCGTAATGCCTCCAAAAAGCATCCATTTCCACTGCTACCACCGTTTCAGGACTTCAGAACCTCTTATGTATTTTGCCACAATTGCCTGCTAATTGATCTTCCCATCTCCACTTCCCTACACTTCAATCAATTGTGCATACCACCACCTTTGGAAAATCAAAAACAACTTGTATCATCTCCAAATGACATCTCCGTTCCTTAACTACCTCACACTTCTTGCCAGTGTAGGGTAGTGGACATTTATAGTTACCACTCACTAGTTCCTGCTTTCCTCTTCCCAATGGCTCCTTCCTGCCCGAGTCCCCCTTCCATACACACAGCCCAATACATATATTCTTTCTCTCATGTGGGGATCCAGGAAAGCTGATTTCAGCTCTGGCCCCAGTGGTAGAGCAGTGATCTTTGCTAAAGCAATCAGCCCATCCCACACTCCTCTATTCCCCCAGACACAATGTCAGTTCAGTGTTACCTAAGCCAGTCCAATCAGATTGAATCTCAGAATTTATACAGGAAATGCTGTGACAAAGGTGATCTTTTCCCCATTGGATGTGCCATCTTGAAACCACAAAAGTACGTGACGATAATGACACTGAGGAAACTTGATACTTGATGATACTGTTAAGCTTCTTGATCACATCTTAACTATGGACTGTCCTATCCTTAGACTTCTCATTTATCTTCTGTCGAATAATTCCTTTTACGGTTTAGGCCACTTCATTTTGAGTTTTCTCTTACTCACAATCCTGGTAAATGCAGTCAGCATCTCACAATTAACAGACTGTTCTAGGCTCCACTGCACTCATTGCTGGGTCAGTATATAATGCAAATATATGGATATTTGCAGTTTCTTTTCTCTAATTGAATTAATCCCAATGTCTTTCCCTGAACTAGATTTCAAGCTCCTGTTAGGACATAAGCTTTCCATTTATTTTGTATTTCAATGGCAGACATGATAGTGTAGTTGCTTCATATTTGTTGGTTAAGAATTTACCATATTCAAATTAGCACAAAATATGCTAGAATTTAGGACATGACAAGTTTAGAACAATTAAGTGTCTAAGGGAAAAAGCCAATTTCTTCACCACCTGGTCAAATGTACTATTTCTTTGCCAATTCTTATGGGTTGAATTGTGTCCTCAAGAAAGATATGTTGGGAGCTGACCAGTGGCATAGTGGTTAAGTTCACACATTCTGCTTCGGCAGCCTGGGGTTTGCCAATTCAGATCCTGGGTGCGGACATGGCACCACTAGTCAAGCCATGCTGTGGCAGGCATCCCACATGTGAAGTAGAGGAAGATGGGCACAAATGTTAGCTCAGGGCCAGTCTTCCTCAGCAAAACAAGGCGGATTAGTGGCAAATGTTAGCTCAGGGCTAATCTTCCTCAAAAAAAGAAAGAAAGAAAGAAAGATATGTTGAAGACCTAACCACCAGTACCTCAGAATACGACCTTATTTGGAAATGGGGTCATTGCATATGTAGTTAGTTCAAATAAGGCTATACTGGCGTAGTATGGCCCCTTAATCCTACGTGACCATTGTTCTTATAAGAGAGAAGAACTCCATATGAAGAGGAATGCAGGGATTGGAGTTACGCAGTTGCAACTACGGAATGCCAAGGATCGCAGGCCACAAGCAGAAGCTAGAAAGCCGCAAAGAAGGATTCTACCCAGAGTTTCAGAGAGAGCATGGCCCTGCTGAGACCTTGATTTTGGACTTCTAGCCCACAGGACTGTGAGAGAATAAATATCCGTTGTTTTAAGCCACACAGCTTGTGGTACTTTATACGGCAACCCTAGAAAACTAAAGCATCAATAAGCATATTTACTAAAAATCACATGTAAACACCAATTTTAAACAGCTTGCTCTCTCTCCATGTGACCTGAAGCCCTGCCTGTTCTACCCCTGTTCCCCACGTCTGCTTATGAAGCCAGGGCCACACTTTCCTCCTTTCTGTTGCCCAGTTCACCAAGGTCTTGCCTCCCGCCGGGCCTTCAACACGCTGTTCCATCCATTGGGTAACAGTCTCTTTTCCTCTTTTCTTCTCATCTCTCAGCTTCAATGTCCCTTCCTAGAAAGGTTGATTTCCCTCCTATTATTCACTGTCAGAGCATGGTTTTCTTTTACCTTATAGCATTTATCATAATTGGTACTGAAATGTTAACTTTTGTGTTTATTTTATGCCTTCCCCCTTAGGCATGTCGCTTCCTGAGGCCTGGTGCCATGTCTGTTTGGAACACTGCTGAAAGTCTGAAACCTCGCAGAGCACATGTCACATACTATGACACCACATGACTGAGCCCAAGATCCTGAGATATATGCCCAATGCCAGGTGCCGAGACGGCCACAAACCTACACACAGTGCCCCCAAAAATGGCCACAGATTTCTAGTGTGACGGCCACAAAAATATTGCAATGAACCTTTCACAGCTTTTCACTTTCCCATCCTTTCAAGGAGAGTTCTTGGGCCCAGTCATTGGGCTGCTTAGTTCTGATGAGGGCAACGTGTGGAAATACTGGAAGCATCCAAGAGAGAAGCTGATTGGGTAGTGTAGGTAAAGGTCGGAACTATCTGTCAAAGAACAGGTAAGAAGACAGGAAAGGGAAAGAGAGACTAGGAAGCAGGGAGGAGATTAGAAGGGGACAGAGATGTGAGAACAGGACACAAGACCACTGCTGGGTGGTACCCTGGCAGGGGCAGTTGTGAAGCCAACTAGGGGGGAGTTTCACAGCGCTTTGCATGGTATACTCCTTCTTTTCTCACCTCACCTCCAAGAATATCTATATTAAAGGTTTTCATGATCATTCTTATTCATCAAGGATTTCAGTGTCAGATTTGTGTGATTCTTCTGGAAAAGCTACTACATACACAAGAAACCCCAGATTAAACAAATTGCTTTAAAAATCATTCCAGTTTACTATCCATCTGCTCATTACCTCTTTTTGGGCTGCCTGAGCATCAATCCTTTGCCATTATCAGGAAAATGCACCCATGACCCCTGAGGTTGTCTCAGACTGAGCAGTTCTTCCCAGAATCACACAGTAGTTAAGATGATGGGATTTGGAACCAGAAAATGGTTCAAGTCCCAACTCTGTCAATTAGTAGTGGGTAACACTGGACAAGTTGCTTGATAATACATACCCTTCAGCGTATGTTGTGACACGATAATACATATGGAGCGTTTAGCACCATGTTTGGCACATAATTAGAGCTCCGTGTGTGGCAGCTATTCTTCTGATGCTCCTTGTGGCTAACAAGGTGCCTTGAATTGTCTCAGCCTCACCTCTACAATTTTCTTCAATAATTTTCAAAGATCTAGAGGTCTAGAGGTCCTCAGAGCCATGGTAGAATTGAGAGGGTGAGGGAAAAGCATAAAAAGCAACAGTTCTGGTTAAAGGAAGTTTTCATCACATAAAGAGGACTAGGGGCCCTGGGATTAGATAAAATCCCAAATCCTGAGCTTTAAGAAATGGAAATATTGGGTCCTCTTCAGGCCACACCCCTGCTTCTCTTAGCTCCAACAAGTGGAGGGACACAGAGCGAAGACACATGGAGGGCAGAGCCCCAGTAAGGGAGCAAAGGGGCCAAGGTCCCCTCCCCTTCTCTGGACTCACTCTCTCCCCTCCTCTCCTGCACACTGGATGAGGATGAGGCACAGCGGCTCCCTTCACCACAAAACAACTTGGAGCAGCAGAAAGACAGCGTGCAGAGCTCCTTCGCTACAGACCTCCAGCTGATCAGACAAGTGGGTTTGCAGAGTAAGAGAGGAAGCAGGGACTCGGGGTAGACAGTCTGGCCAGGGAGCCCAATTGTGAGAGGGACTAATGCTCTCCACGTTAACGTTCACAAGAAACTAAGCACAGCCACAGATACCTGCAACCTCTGTTTCCATCAAATTTAACACATTTTGAGGTTCTACTGCACTGACGAGTTGAAGACTGGAAGTTGTATACTCGAAAATCTGTTTTTCCTTTCTTCCTTAGTAATAGAACTTAGATTTGTTTTCCTTTGCTGTGTAACAATTTACCACAAACTTAGCAGCTTAAAACAGCGCCCGTTAACTAGCTGACTCACAGGTGTCTGGCTCAGACGTGCAGCACAGTGTGGCCGGGTTCATGGCTCGGGGTATCTCAGGCTAAAATCAAGGTGTCAGCCAGGCCGAGTTCTTATCTGTAGGCTGTGGAGAAAAACCCACTTCCAAGCTCAGCACTTTTTCTTTTTCTGGTCAGGAAGTTTGAGCCCAAGCTAACATCTGGGCTAAACTTCCTCTATTTTTTTTTGTTTGTGGGATGCTGCCGCGGCACGGCTTAATGAGCAGTGTGTAGGTCCTCACCTGGGATCCAAACCTGCAAACCATGGGCTGCCAAAGCGATGCACACAAACTTAACCACTATGCCATAGGGCCCCCTCAGCTAAGCATTTTTGTTGTTGACAGAATTCAGTTCCTTGTGGGTGTAGGACTGAGATTCTCATTTCCTTGCTTGCTGCCAGCAGGGGGACCACTTTTGGCTCCTAGAGGCTGCCTGCATTCCTTGTTACAGGGCCCCCTCCATCTTCAAGCCAGCAATGGCACATTGAATCCTTCTCATGCTTCTCATCTCTAACTTCCTCCATCTCTGACCTCTAGACCTGGATTTAAAGGGCTTTTGTGATTAAGTCAGACCCATCCAGATAATCTCCCTTCCTTAAAGTCACTTAATTTGGGACATAGCATAATCACAGGAGTGATGCCATATTTGCAAGTTCCACACACACTCAAGGGGAGGAGATTAAAGAGGGGTGAAGAGCAGTGGGGACGTCTTAGAGCTGTGTCTGCCACAGGCCCTACCTTTTAGCTTCACATCCCCCAGGCCCCCTCACAGCGAGTTACAGCCATGCATCTAAGAACCGGCCAAAGAAATGGTGTGTGGCCACTTCCCAGAAACTTCCTTAAAATATTGCTGGTGCCTAATACTTGTCCCGTTGTTTTTTGATTCCTTCTTGCCACCTGGAATGTGTAATTTAATGACTGGAAACTTTGCAGCAATTTTGGACATGAATGACCATAAGAACGGGAGCCACATACAAGGATGGTGGAGAGTAGGCTAGAAAGAGCCTGGGTCCCTAGCCCAGTAGAGAGCTATACCCAGTGGTGTGCTATTAAATGTTAAACAACAGTCTCTGTGGAGGGCAAAACCCTGATTTGTAGCATTTGCCAATTTCTGTGATGTAAATACTCCACTATGGCCGATTTCGAGTTACCAATATGACATCATTGAACATAGAATTGGGAAAAGATGTTAACAAGCAGTCCTCACAAGTTGGAACAGCCCCAGCTGTTTAGCCCCAGCACAGTACTGGCTGGGGTCAGCTCTGGGCTGCTTGCCTCCAGGCTTCTGTTTCATCGGAGAAAAACTAACTTCTATTGTATTTAAGGCACTGTTATTTTAGGGTTTCTGTTGCACGCAGACAAACCTAATCCTCTGATAATTTTCTCCCGTTTTCTCTCTCAACATCAAAGTTTTCTTCACGTGGGCTTTTCTCTGTGTTAGGTGTGTCTGAATCTAAGCAGGATAGTTGCTGGTACCCAGATGGTACCACGTTTTACCTTACCCAGCATTCACAGCAGCTGCCGTTTCATTCCAGCTCCTCTCAGTATGATTTACCCGGCTCCTCAAACAGTGGAGCCTGAATAACTCTACAAAGCCTAGAAGGAAACAGAAGGGTGATTGTGCCAGAGAAACAATCATCACCACCCTTTTACAGAGACCTCTGGGCAGGAGCCGTGATGGGAAACATTCTGAAGCAACGCAACACATCCAGGAGTATGAGACATTAAAATCCCACTTTACAAAGCTGCCTCTGAAGATTGGTGAAGTTTGAGACCCACAACAGAGCAGAAAAGATGTCAGAACAAATAAACATCAGTGCTACTAGAAAACGTCTATTCACCTCTCTGAAAACAGAGCTGGGAAGGCACACAGACCATGCCTTTCTCTTTAGGTTTTAGTGGCACAGAATCACTCTGCATGAATCTGCCACAGAGAAGCGGTTGGTCACTTACCCACCAGCCCAGAGGCCGTAGCTAGCTGCAAAACGGTACCCTGCTCCTAACAGGAATTTGTACCAGGAGCACAAACTACTCTGTTACAGGACAGCTTGATGTCCTTACTTGAACCCAGAACCCAACAATGGTGCCCACAATCCTAGGAAACACGAGACAGTCTCCTTTACTGCTTCGGCACCCTTCATTCCAGCATCTTTTCAAAATAAAATATAGACATCTTTCTTGACTTCTAACGGTATGCGCTGTTTTTGAGCAATGGCATTGACTACACATGATCCACCTCATCAAACCCCCTTCTGCAGATGCATCAGGTCACAGAAGGGGTCAAGTCATTAACGAATCAACTGGATTTCCTCCAGGGGTACCTTTGGCAAGGTTATTACATTCACAACCTAGGAATAGTGGCCACAAGAAATAAGTGTAACTGTCGTGTATGGAGAATCTACCATAGGTGAGAGCCTGTGGGAAGTGTTCACAGACATTTTCTCAGGTAATTTTCATAAAAAACCAATGAGGTACCCAGTATTATTACCAGCACTCCACAAATGCAGGAACTGAGGACTGTGGGGGTAAATCCAGGTCACCAGCTAGTGACAGTAAAACTGGTGTTTGGATCCAGGCTGTCTGACCCCAGACTTCTTGGAAAGGGACTTCCGAGTATGGCATTCTGCATCCCTCATAGAGTGGTACTGAGGCATAGCGACAACGTGGGTATGTCTCAGACTGTTCAAGCACAGGGCTGACGTATCCAAGGGCACAGTAGCACAGTGCCACAGTGCTTTTAGAGGTCCAGAAAAATGGTTTAGTTCCCTTAAAATTAGAAGGAAAACATGAATATATAATAAAGAATACATCCTGGATTTTATTTTTTAGACCAATATAATTTTTAATATTTTTTTATGGAAAAATGAGCTCATAAAGGTAAAGGTGTCAAGGACCTGTGAAAGTCATCCTGTGGCCCAGATTAACATAGAAGAGATGGCATTGCTGTAGGCACTGACCAGATGGAAAAAAGGTCAGAACGTTCTCTCATAATTACGCACTTTTGGTTAAAGAATGTTCCAAGTTAATGCCTCAGAAGGATTATGCAGTTGTCAGAGTTTGGGCTATAGAATATTCAGCGCTGATAAGAAACAGTGTTAATGAATACTCCTGCATCTGTTCTGTCTCTTCTTAATGACTATTCAGATAAGAGAACTGAGTAAATAAGCAGCCTTTGTGTGATATCTAATAAGCTAGAGCCCTGACGTTGGATCTGTTTTTGTTATTTTCTTAAAATAGTCATGCAGCAGGCCTCTGGTCACTTCCTTTTTCCCTCAACTGCACCCGAAGAACAGGAGATTTGTGATGACCCTGGTGCTCAGAAAGTAAGACAAATGTGTCAGATGGTCCTTAGGATGGGATCAGGCTGCCTTGACGCCAATGCTTCATTTCAGATTTGCTCCAGAGAATCACCTTCCCACATTGGGTACAGTCCCGGAGGTGGGCATGGGACTCCAGCTGGACAAATATAAGCTCACTCCTTGAATTTCCATTTTGAACTGATGACATGAGACCTAAAGTCGGTTAGAGTTCATTGATCTCATCGGTGGAGCCCTGAAGAGATTGTTCTTGAGTTCCCAAGTGCCAGGGCTGCCACAGTTCCTGCTTCTTTGATTTCCTTTTAAATATTTAAATATCCTTTTAAATACCAGTCAGTGGCTGGTGCTTAAAAAAGACTTGAGGGTGGCAGAAATTAACCTATGTAGAACACTGTACACTGATAGCAGTAAATTCATAGACATCATTTATTGACGTATGAACCTGCTAACTCATGTACTCAGCTAAGAAAGACACCTTGTTTTCAACTAAAAATAGAAATCAAAACCTGACAGTGCAGAATTAATCTCTCCTGTTCTTTTAGACATATTGCCTCATGCAGAGGTGGGAGCTGGGAGAAGCATGCAACTGAAAGCAGATGTCATTTCATGCAACGTACCTCTTCTCAATGAATGGCATTATGAAAAGTTAAAGACAATTCAAAAGTAAATTTAAAAGCCTTTTGAAATAAGATTTAGTACTTGCTATGGGTTGAATTGTGTCCCCCCCAATAAAGACATGTTGAAGTCCTAACCCCAAGTATCTCAGAATGTGGCCTTACTTAGAAGTAGGGTTGTTGCAGATATAACTAGGTAAGTTAAAATCAGGTGATACTCGAGCAGGGTGGGCTCCTAATCTAATATGACTGCTATCCTTCTAAGAAGACAGCCATGTGAAGACAGAGACACACAACAAGAATACTAGTGATAAAGATAGAGATTACAATGAAGCAGCTACAACCCAAGGAACAAGGGATTGCCAGCAAACCTCCACAAGCCAGGAAGAGGCAAGCAAGGACTCTCCCGTAGGTTTCAGGGAGAGCACCGCCCTGCGGACACCTTGCTTTCAGACTTCTAGCCTCCAGAACTGTGAGACTGTAAGTTTCTGTTGTTTTAAGCCAGCCACTTTGTGATAATTTATTGCGGCCGCCCCAGGAAGCTAATACAGTAGCCCCTGGACTTTCAAAAAGACATTGCTTCAATTACAGAAACTTTGGTAAAATAAGACCAGGAGGCAAACACATGCACACACACAAGATTTTATGAGAAAAATGACTGCCAGCCATAAACCACTTGTATTACAGGGCCTCTTTCTAGATCTCTTGCCTCTGATTTCTTGTCCTTCCACCCAGCACCACCTCAAAATCCACCAGGCTGGAAGGGACATGAGCGATGCTATCTCTGCTCTGTGGATTTCCTTTCCCTCCAGGAAATCCTTTACAGGCCCACAGGGGATCAGAGCACAGACAGGAAACTGGCCCTGTGTCACTGACCCAACACACTTTCTGGTAGCAACATTCCCCTAAATTTTTTACTTCTTTTTTCCTCTAGTGCTCAAGTTCCAGTAACTATATTTGTGGCATTCAAATCAGATCATACAAAAAGAATGGTTCTGTAAGTGCAATAATAATATCCGTCACGCCCTGATGTCGACTCCATTGACAAGAACACAGAAGTGATAGAGTTGAACTCCCATCTACCTGCAGTGCCCCTGAGCTCTAGGCACTGGCATCGCTACTGTTTGTGGGCCAATTTTCTTTCCAGCCCCAGCCAGAAGCCAAAACATCTCCCACCTGCTTGATGGGTTATGCACATTGGTAGAAGAGAAAAGTGCACTGCAAGGTTTTCCTAATAAAAGTCATTCATCAAGAAAACACGATGTTATTTCCTATAGGGAAATTTTATGGCTGGATAAAGCAAAAACCTACATTTCGGAGGCTTCAAAACCCTCCAAATTGGACAAATATGTTAAGAATCTGCTGTATACAAAGCTTTGCTGTATGCCTTGACTTAGGGTGACAAAAAGGTAGATACAACACGTTATCATCAAAGAAACGGCAATCTAGAACAAGATAAGAAATGCGCATGAGAACTATTATATAAGACAAATATATGCGCTCGAGAGAGTTACAGCTGAAGCTTATCCAGGAACAAGTATTTTTGTAAAACTTGTCTTCCATAAAACTATGAACCAACTAATTAGCTCACTTACTAACAGCTTACTCATCAAGACCAGTGCCCACTAAGCCCTGGGCCCAAAGCTCTTATATCAAGCTCTGCCCAGTCTCAAGACCTGCTTTAAAATCACACAGACCAGGCCTGAAAACCTGACTCCTCCCTTCTGAGACATGACTAAGACTCTTTCAAAGTGGTGACCCCTCCTTACTGAAGCAAACGTAAGAAACTTCGCTCTGCTCAATCAACAGGCTGTTCAGACGGTCTTTTGGGGAGTCAAAAGTTGACACCCCTTTCTTCTGGTAAGTGGAACCCCTGTTATCTGAGATGAACCCATTCCATATGGCTGAGCTTCAGCTTCCCCTCCACCCCTCGGCCACAGTGGTTACCTCATGGACACCTGAACTGAGCTAGTCCAATTGAAGTCTTAATAGTTTGGTACTTGGGTTGGCATGTTGCAAATATCTAGAGCTGAAATATCAAATCAGCTAAAACAAGGTGAAGGATGAGATAGGTAGATATCCTCATGTGGGAAGCAAGGCAACTGATTATACTGTGTGTCTTGGGATTCACACCCTTCAAGCCAGCTCTTTCGGAGAAGTAGTAGAAACACATCAGGATCTTGGATTTGTTAACTACCACTTAAAGGCTTCAGTAGGGTATTTTAAGAAAGGCATAAGCTGCCAGCCAAACTAGTGTATTTGAAGGTATGAAGGAAACAGCTGACAGCTTTGAAGAGCTTTCATTACATGCTGACTACGTGCCAGATGTCGTTCTGTGCACTTTACACAGATTTCCTTATTCAATTTTCACAATAATCCCATAGAGTGGACACTGTTGTTATCCCTGCTTTACAGATAAAGAAACTGAAGGGCCGGCTCCGTGGCCTAATGGTTAAGTTCGTGTGCTCCGCTGCGGCGGCCGAGGGTTCGGATCCTGGGCACGGACATGGCACCGCTCGTCAGGCCACGCTGAGGCGGTGTCCCACATCCCACAACTAGAAGGACCTGCAACTAAGATATACAACCATGTACAGTGGGGGGTTTGGGGAGATAAAGCAGAAAAAAAAAAAGATTGGCAACAGTTGTTAGCCCAGGTGCCAAGCTTTGGGAAAAAAAAAAAGAAGATTGGCAACAGCTGTTAGCCCAGGTGCTAATCTTAAAAAAAAAAAAAAAAAAGAAAGAAACTGAGGCCCAGGGAGATGCAGTAACCTGACCAAGGCTATACAGCTAGAAACTGGCAGAACTGGGAAGTAAACATGGCCAGTCTTGCTCTGGAGTCCAAGCTTCTAATCCTTCTGCCTACAGCCAGGTGACTGTGGAGCGGCAGATAATACATGCCTTGCAGAACTGCAAGAGCCAGAGTCTTTGTTTCAATCAGAGGTGCATGAACAGATAGTCAGGAAAAATATAGTAGGACTGGGCCCTTGGAGGAGGCAAAGAAATGGGGTGGGAATTTCATCCCCAAAGCCCTCCTGCCACATACAGGCAATCACGTCTACTAAAGCAGCATTCTCCGGGATGCAGTCTGGCAAGGGTTGACCCCTGTTGTATCAGGTTGTCCCAAAGCTGAGGAAGGATTGGAACCCTTAAGCTGAGGGTGAAGGGTAGAGGCAGCATGTCTGTGGCCAAGAGACAGAAATCACAAAGATGGGCTCCAAGTCCAAGGAACTGGGCTCCGCTAGAGCCGGGCCTTTGGCCCACAGAGTTGCCAGAGATCAGATCTACCAGCATCTAACTGGGTTCTTTAGAGGGGGTTATTGCCAAGGAAATGTGTATGGCCTGCAAACAGGGGCCTGGGATTCCTCAGCCTCTACAGACATTCTGGGCTTCCTCCACACACCTCCCATCACCATGCCAACATGAAGAGGGCTGCCACACGGGCACACCCACTCAGGCACAGCTGGAACATCCTGCTGCAAAGCAGAACCAAGGACTCCCAGATTGGCTGACCAGAAATCCACTCCAGCCCAAGGGAGGGAGCCCTTGCTAGCCTCCACCAGCAGGAAAAAGTATACGATTTGGACCAGTGACTATTGTGTGCAGTTTTCCCTTCTCCCATTCCCCAAACGGCAACTTGTGACTGCAGTGCCTGTTTCCTCGACTGTAAAGTGGCATAATGCTCATATTTACCACACAGGACTGTTGTGGGGACTGAATAAGTTAAATAAAAAATGCTTAGAGTCTCTGGCACAGAGTAAGTGTTCAACTAGCGTTGGGTGTGGCTGTTTTGTTGTGTCCTGGGTGTGCAGGAAATAGTTGAGTTATTCACTCATTTATCGATTGTCAGAACTGAGTGGGCACCCACAGGCTTCGGAGGGATGGACATCCCCTGACAACCCTGGACTTAGGACTCAGTGAGCCATGATATCCCCTTGGATGCAGGAGCTGGATCTGATTTTTGACTGTTTCCCTTGGGGAAAAGGTGAGTATACGGTGGGTTTTTTATGGGGTAGTCGTATTATTCTAAGGTGGCTCATTCTTAAAATTGTATGTATAAGAAGGGCATGTGCAAGCACGTTCCCCCACGTGGGGCAATCAAAGGATGGAAGGGGATGGACATTATAGATGCTGTCGAATAACTGAACCCCGTTTTATGACACTGCCCTCCCAGCCTCATGGTCAATCAGAGTCATAACTAACGCAATAGAAGAGCAAGAAGTTGTTTCTGTTTTCCAGGAGTGACGGGTGCTAAAAGGAAACAGTGGGAAGTTAGAAAATATAAGGGGGAACAGATCAGGGTGGGCCATAACTGCTAAGCTGTGCATTTAGAACTTCATTCTTTTATGTAGAATTATAAGGATTCAGAGACTCTCCTCTGATCTGTCTTCTCCAAACTAACAGCTCTCAGTACCTTTGCTGCCCCACTTGGCTCTTCCTTCCAACAGGATCACCACCTCTCTACCTGGTTCACCAGTGTTAGTCCGGCCTTCCCTGCGCATCAGGAGCTTTCCACAGGCAGGGACCTGTCTCCTGCTTCACCTTTTTCCTCCCAGCTCTGACACAGCCCTGAAAACACAGGTGGTACACAGACCTAACGGACAACAGAAGCTGATTTAAAACTGTTTTATTTGAAGAGATGTTCTTCTATACTTCTAGTCATAAACACAAAACGAATGCTGTTTGAATGAGTGCTTCAGAGGCATCCTTGCATTTAAATGAATCAGATGATAATGTCTACATTTTAAGCCACACTTGAAATTGAAGACTCAATACAAACTTTTCAACAAAGTATCAGTCATAACAAACATAACTATTCATTCTACAGATTATCATTTTTCCTAAAATGACCACTACATAGGAAAACATTGTAGACATCTAAAGAGCCCCTATTAAGACTTTTTTTTTTTAGAAAAATGACATAATAATGCAAATTACATTTTCCTTTTCTTCACTAGTAATAAACCATGGCATCCAATTGAGAAAGCAGCAGCCGACCTTACCAGTCATTTCAGCACCCTTTTGCTCCTCAAAATTGGCCATCTTTTACATTTAACCCATCTCCTGTAGGAATGGATAAAAATGGTTATGTCAAGTGCAGAAGTTAGTATGTGCCATTTGGTGTGTATTTTATATCGTGTTCCTAAGTTAACACAAGAAAATGAAAAACAAATACTATTATGTGAATGAACCATAAGGAGGGAAAACTACCCTTTGATAGGCAAAATCACAAAGGCAAAATCAACTGACTTTTAGTCAGGACTAGTACCCTAACGACCATTTCTTTATTAATACTTTTTATAAAAGTATCTTAAAGGCATAGGTATAAACACACATGCAAACAGCTTGCCTCTCTCCCAGTACTTACTTCCCTGGCTTTGTGCCTCCTTTTCACAGGATCAAGCTGCTGAGCCCTCAGCTGCATAGGCTGTGGTGGCTAGTAAGTATTTTTAAGTCAAGCAGGCCACATACAATTTTTTTTTCAAAAAATGAAGTACAGAGAAGACTGCGAAAAGTAGTGAGAAAAAAAGCATACCACAACAAAACGAAAACATAGGATGTGATGTTCAAATTTAGAGATAAGCTGGTTCATGATGTTTGTTAGTAAATGATGAAGCAATGGATAGTTTGTGCCAGGACTTAACAGGTGGCCAGGTGTGCCTGACAAAAGTGGTCATCTTTGAGGACACTCAAGTCATGATTACTGCAAACATTTTCACAAGGCTGTAAGCTCTTCAAGGTCAGGGATGGTGGCTTATTTATGTCTGTATCCCCAGTTCTTAGCATTGTCTTGCACATGGTAGACAGTAAGTACTACTAAGAACTGGGAACTGGGCTGAATCAGCTCACTGCTTTCAAAGCCATATTGGGTGGTATCTACTCACCTAATTCATTCACCCCTCTGTCTAAGGGAGGGATGACAAATAGGCTTCATCTCACTCTGATGGACTGTAATGGATGCCTGGAAGTATTGATGACATAGATTCTGAGACTAATTCCTGGCACAGAGGAAAGGAGTGCCCCTCACTCATAACGCCACCTTGAAAGAATGGTGGCACAGACGTTCTGCATTCCCCATCCCTGATCTAGGAGAAGGGCACCCAACAACTCACCCATACTCCCTTTCTGTTGCTATGCTGCCTCTCGAGTGCTCTGCATTAAGCTACTGCTCATTAAATGCTGGTTGACCAAGGCCTTTCCACTCGATTCACCTGTGCAGCCAAACAAGTAAGGTCATGAATTTACCTGGAAATATGAAAACATGGCATCCACAATGCTCAATAAATAACTGTTTATTGAAAGAGAACAGGCATTAACTTGATTACTCCCTTTGCAGAGAAAGAGCTTTGTCCATCTCAGTACAACTTTAACTGATATCTAAGGCATTTAGAATTACTTAGGATTTTGGTTCAAAAAAAAAATGACAGTTAAATTCTCTTTGGTACTCATGCTTTATCTTAACCTACTTGTTTCTTACTAGTATCCATAGCCTTCTCAGTACTTCATTGCTATGACTTAACTAATACCATTGACATAATCAATTCTTACACATTCATCAGAAAAACTTTTAAAGGATGCTAAGGGGAGAGGCCCCTGAAACAAGGGGTGCTGAAAGGAAAGCCAGAAAGAATGACAGAAAGAATCAACATCCTCCCTCTACCAATCCATACTTAGGATTCACTCTCTGCCATTCAGACCATTCTCAGTAAATTAGGTTGCTTCTGGCAGTGTGGCTACCCCTCGGGGTCCTCCCAGTAACTCCCCTCTCCCTAGTGGGAGGTCAGTGCCCCTCAGAAGGCATCTCAGAAAAGAAGAATAAAGCACTTAGAGAAAATAAGAAAATAGACAGATCACCAAAGAGTAAAGTCCTGGAAGATAAGGGGAGATTTTCAAAGAAACATTGCCTTCATCATAGGGAGAGTCCTCAGTATAACATTGGCACCAACAAGAGAACCGAACTAAATTAAAATTACCCTCAAAATGTCCACATAGCTGATGTGTGCTACAGGGAGCACGATGTCCCAAATCCACAGATTTCTTCTTACTGCACATTCCCCTTTGCCCAAGTGCTACTGGCAGCCCAGAGTAACAAAACCTTGTTAGAAGTCTGTGTATCTCAGAGAGAGCTATACTATTTCAGCATATGCACACATACACAGATATGCACATTTACACACACATCAAAACTGGTTTATAAAAAGAGCTTTGTGGATCAGAGTATGCCTTCACTTGGTCCAAGAATCTAATTGTCGGCATTAGGAAAACAGACCCAAAGAATGTAATCAGGAAGAGAATTGGTTGGCAGGAGTAATATTATATTTTTTATGATGTGGTTATTTACAAGCCAATGTCCAACTGTTTGACCAGAACTAATTTAACTGGCTAGAATCTTCTGAACATATAAGATTAAGCCTTAAAAAAGTTAAGCTCTGTAGCAACAAGTTAAACTATCTAAAATAAATTAAATTTTTAAATATATGTAAGGCAATCATAGGTCACTGGAAACTCAATACTCTAGTGAATATAAATTAATATAAATCTATTATTAAAGTACCATTCCAGGAAGATTTCAGTTCAGAGTTTGAAAAAAAAAGGCTAAGTATTTGAGAATAAATGGATATGGCTTAGAAACCCCTAAATAGTGCTGTAGGTAGAATACTGAGAAGATTATATGGTGACAAGATACAAAGATCTGTCTCCATGTCCACCATAAAGGCTTACCGCAACTTCCCTAATCAAAGCATTCCTAAAAGTTGTGCAAATAGAGTTTTTACAACCAGACTCTTATTTTAAATATACTAGGAGGCCATGGTTGTAAAGACACCCTGTAGCGACCCTTTTGATAAACTGAAGAACTCTGTGAAAGTACTCAACTCCACTGTACTACGACTGCACAGTGAATGCTTACGGGAGGCACTCAGCGTCTACTGAATGCATGAGTTTGCCGCATTTGTTTACCTAGGGGACTTTCTTCAAGTGAGGCACGCTGTAACCGGAATGTTAGAAAAGAAAGATGGAATCCAGCTCACAGTTTAACTGATTCCATTACAAAAGATCAGAGAATTTCAGAGAGCGTTTTTCAATCAAAATAAACTTTCTATAAGTTTATGTATATATTTTTAAAGAAATGCTGATCCATGATCGGCAGAAGCTTTTATTCATTGTTAACTGGCTTACTGAAAACAAACAACTGCCTGAGCTGGGTTCCATTTGACTTCACAACCAAGGCAAGCAGAGCAGCCTACCTAACATCAGAAAGGCCACCAGATGCCATTTCCACATCCGGATGAGCTTCTTCCCCTCTCTCCAGCACAAATACTTCACAGCTATCCTCCCTTTACCCCACGAAAGCAAAGCATGAATTAAGGGCTAAGATTAAAGCAGAAAGATGCCTGATCTAAACAGGATGATTTTTTCAATCTTACAAAAAGAACTAAGTCAAATACATTCAATAAAAGTAACTCTTAAAGGCAATTTTTTCCTCATTTGGTGTTTCCTTCCCTTTATACTTAAATTTAAGACTCAGTTTTAAAAATATACATATCCATGCTTTTAAACAATACATCCTCTCTTTTAAACAATACAGAATGCCAGCAATGCAACTTATCTGACCACATAAATCTGCAATCTGCCACATAATAGAAGCAAGAGGCTATATCTGCCTTTTTACTCAGCATCCATAATCGCAAAAAAGACTGGAAAAATAGCTGAGAATGTTTTCATGCAAGTTTTGGGGAGGACTGGATGTTTGCAAGAATTCACTGTAGGGTTCCATCATTGTCACTGTTCTGGAAAGTAGTGTGCAAATAAAAGATCTGAACATAGAACCATATTTTAAACACACTGGAAATGTACGCGGTATGACTGGGGAGAGGAAGGGAGAATGACAGTTAAAATCAGTGTTTGTCAAGTAAATTGATAACAACAAAGAAATCTCTCCCTTAAGGTGTTAATGATATTTCAAGTGACCTAAATAAAACAGATTTTAAAATCATCTTTACCATTCACACCAATTCTTGACTTTGGCCCTTTACTAAGCAGATACAAATGAATCTTCTTTTTGATGATCAGTTTCAGTTATTGATTCAAGGGTATCATATTTGAATGAAAACATTATTATGGATTTGCTCCCATCATTTAAAAATCAATAATTAAAAAAATAATAACCTTGGTCTCTTTTCTCCACAGTTTTCAAGTAATTAGTTCAGGTAAGCTTATTTACAGCTGTTGTATATGTGACTACTTTAACCACAATTTCCCTTTAGAAATCAGTCTCCCTTGAAAAGGGACACCACCATTTTGTGTGTGTGTGTGTCTTGAACCAGGTTTCTTTTAAATACTAAGTCAATTCAGTTAGGTTTCTGCTTTATTGGGCAGATAAAGAGAGGAAACCAGCAAGTTATGTCCAAAGGCTGGGAAACGCCTAAATGCTTCCCAACTATCTGAAAAGATGTTGTACTTGAGGAAAACACGATGTTCCAAGCTGGTGGATAGGGTAACGTCTCTGCTCATGATGTAGATGCCATCATTATGAAGTGCACAAGTCAAGTTAAGACCCGATTTGGACGTGTTCTCCTTGAGGTAGAGCCACTGCCGGGTGACAGTGTTGTAGGACTGCACGGTGAGCATGTCCTCACTCTGGCTGCTCCTCCGGTTGGGCCCCAGTTCATGGAGACATCCCCCCACGATGTAGATGGTCTCCTCAACGGACACCATCTGCTGCTTGCGAATGTGGACGTCACATGTTTCAAACAGCGTCCAGATGTCGGAAGAGGGGCAGTATTGCAAAATGTTCATGTTTCGGTCTGAAAGGAAGAAAGAAGCCAAATGATGACACAGCCACGAGTAACACCACTGACTGCCTAGGCTATATAAAAACGTCTACCTCCACCAGAATAATTTGGTAACATAGAAGCAAAACTATTTCAGAAAAGCGGAGGTTGGGAAAACAGTTCTCAAAATGGCTGGGAAGAGATCTCTTAGCACCATCCCCACTCACTTCACATTCAGATGTGTCCCCTCCCTGGGAGCCTCTCAGAATCAGCAAGGCCCAAGAGATGAGCAGCTGTGATTTGAGCCGATCCCCTCCTCCCTGGTACCCTTCCACCTTTTAGAACCATCAGGCCAATGTAAAAACAAGCACAGCCTCAGAACCCTCATCAACAGCTACAGAATCACTGACTGCATAATATAGACGACAGGCTGAGCACAAGAGGATCTATTCTTGACAACAGATTCTACGAAACAAGAGAAGTGAGCCAAGCAGGATCTTCAGGGACAGTCTAAAGGCAAGGACACAAAGTTGCAAGTCAGGAGAAATGTAAGAAAGTCTGACCTTGGCCTTGAAGCCATAGAACTCACTTGGCAATTCTGTTTCCCAATTCTAACACCAGAGAGATACACTAACAAAGGCCCTCCCCTCTCCCCCTGCCCTTTTCACAAGAGACAGCTAGTTATTGTGTGGATAAAATCAGATAGAAGATGAAAGACTGCTCTGACATTATTTTGAATTAATAGCTGTTTTAAGGAAAAACATTGCCTACTCCCTTTTTGAAAAATGCTGGTAAAATTTAAAATATCTAGTTTCATTTGTCTTTGTTTAAAATTGTTCTTTTTTTCCTTTTCTTTCCTCTTTTAGGAAAGAACACACAGAATATTTTAACCTCAGCAGGAAAAAGAAATGCTCGACTTATCAGAAAGAATGAACTTTCTGTCTGTTGTTGTTATTATTTAAACAAACAGCAAACTCTATCTAGTGTAAGAGACAGCTCAGCTTGAGAACTGACATACGACCAAAGTGTGCAGCAGTTTGCTGCAGAAGCTGGGAGCAGCACCTCCTCCTGACACAGAAGGACCCATCCGTGGTTAGTAATGATTAAAAAGCTCCCCCACTACTACCTCTGGTACCAAGTCAAGTGCCTCCTAAGAGGGCACAGAAGGAACTGAAAGGAGACCAAATCCTTTGTGTGCACATGTCCTCAGGCCTGCAGAAATCTCAGAATTGTTATAGCTTTAGGGAGGTGTGCCTCTATTTTCCACCCACGCTAATAGCTCTCTATCTGTCTTTTTATTGTAGCTATTGTGATAAAGGTCATTCTAGGAGACACCCCAAGGGAGTTTGGTTACTAATGTATCACAAAGTGCTCCTTAGTAACCTGACTTCCCACTGCATGAATAAACGACTTATTCTAGCAACTCCTCAACGTATTTCTCAGTTCTAGGTCTGAAGGTCTTTCCAGGGCTTCTGTAAATGTTTTCTCTACTCATCCAACAAGGGCTCAGACCATGATGAGGCAGTGTGAGTTGGTGGAAGGACCTTTTGACTTTGACATTTAGAGTTGATTTTGAAGTTAACATATCACCCTTCTTCCCTTTAGTGGTTACTACTACTTTCTATTGAATTTCCTTTAATTTTTCAATGCTAGCCAAAGAATTAAAATCATCAAATAGCAAGAAACCAGTGCAATTCATTTTACCTGATTATTTTATAATATTATTTTGAGCCTACAAAATAGACTGCTGAAAAATTTTTTAAAAAAATCAAATAGCTTTCATAAAAATCATGAACTATTACTTACTGAATTTTAAAGGTCTCACCTAACTTAAGAAGCCAACAGGCTAAGAACCCAACTTGAAGTCCCGAATTTTTTTTCACGATGATTATGATTTCTTGTTTTAAACATAGGGAACTGTTAGGAAGTGCTGGGAAGAGCCCAAGCAGGGGTGGGGGTGGAGGGGCTTCAGAGTATAAGTAATTGTCCTGCCCTCTCAACTTAGAAAACTCGTTTTCAACCCTTATACAAACACCCATCCATCCACATCACCAAAGCATCCCATGATGGGTATTTGGCTTGGGGAATCCAGGACAAGAATCACGGTGGGTGGCCCAAGTGAAGAAGGTACATTAGTAGTGGATTGTGAAACTAGAAAACACACAAGCAAGGGTTTTCCAGGTCAAATCTAAAGAACATTTGCTCAGCCAAGGTCATGGAAAAACTAGGAAATCTACCAGCAGAGTACTCTTCGGGTTACAGTGCTGCCTGTCAGTGCTTCCCAGCTCTTGGCTAGGGGAAGCCAGGGGATATGTGTGCATTAGGTCAGTCCACAGGGTACACTCTGTGTTACAAAATCTAGGGGGGAGTCAGAATTCTTAGAAATGTTCGAAAGCAAATAACTGTATTTACTTTCCTAGGAGAAAAGACACACACAGAGATACATATGCACACACAGCAATTCTCTGGGTGCTATGGTTTAGTTAAACATAAAGTGGATCCCTGTAACCTGAAGACTAATGTTGAAGATGAAAGAAGTAAAAGAAAAGAAATGACTGCTAGATCTCGTTTTTCTTTTTCTGACTATATGTAAAGGAAAAGCTGGCAATTATCTTATCTTCAGTGAAGAATCACCAGGGAAGGACATTGGGAACAGCTCCACCAGTGATGAAAACTTGGAGTGAAAAAAAAAGCTCACCGCTTCGCAGGCACTCCTCTTGGTCACCGCCTCTCCTTAAATGCATAATCAAGCATACCACACCCCCAAAAGATACGTCCACCTCCTAACCCCCAGAACCTTCGAATGTGACCTTATTTGGAACAAGGGTCTTTACAGATGTAATTAAGTCAAGCATCTCACGATGAGATCATCCTGGATTACCCAGGTAGGCTCTAAATCCAACGAGACGTGTGTCCTTAAAAGAGAGAGAAGAGGAAAAGACAAGGATACACAGAGGAGAAGGCAGGTGAAGATGGAAGCATAGATTCTGGAGTTATGCAGCCACTAGCTAAAGAACACCTGGAGCCACCAGAGCTGGAAGAGGAAGGATTCCCACCTCCAGCCTCCAGAGGGAGCACAGCCCTGTCGACGCCTAGATTTCGGACTTCTGGTCTCCAGAACTGTGAGAGAATACATTTCTCTTGTTTTAGGCCACTAAGTTTGTGGTCATTTATTAAATTGGCCACAGGAAACTAAAACACTGCCCACCATCCTTCCCACCAAATCAACTTTTAGAGGGACTCCAAGAAGTGTTCATCAAAATCTTTTGCTGTCACACACACAAAAAAGTAAATTAGATGCTCATGAAACATTTTACACTTAACTTCTTCCTCTAACATAAATCCCCAAAACAAGACACATTTGGTTGTGGTGGAAAAATTTTTTGAGCACCCACAGTATATTAGTATGTGGATTTCTGTTCTTTGCAAAGTTACCTACGGTCGCATGCAGCCTAATGCAGCCGTCAGCATCATTTTCCCATGTCTACTATCAGCCAGGGCTGGAGAGCTCTGTCCTGCCCACACTGTACCCGAGAGGAGTGACGGGTTCTTTCCCTATGTCAGATATAACGGTAACTCTACCACCACAATATGGCTAAAAGTCCTGAGGCCAGTTACACCTTTTCTATAAGTTCTGGGCATTATCCAGTCAGATAGACCAAAGGAAGAAATAAATTTCCTTGGCCAAGAGACAACTTGGAAACAACTGCTTTGAATGAGGGAAGAGATAACAGGAAAATCACACCTCTTCCGGGTGGTCCCCCATGCCTTTCTGACCACAACCAAGCTGTTTTCCATCACTATCATGTGAGAGGCTTCCTACCACCAACAGCAGCATAAAGCCCGCGGGAGAAACTTTTTATTTCCAAACTATTAACTATAAAATGCCTACCAAAAAAGGAAAAAACACATACAGATAGTTTAATAAATAACACAACCACCTTCCACCACTGGTCAGGAAAGAATTCTTTCATATTCATGTTCTTGATCCTCCTATGATATGTGAATAAAGCCTAGAGCTCAGTTTCTGGAATTTATATCTGATATGTTTGTGCTCAAGAAGGGGGAAAAGGAAAACAACGATCCGAAAGGATGCACTGGCACTAAATTCCACAATGTTACACGGAGGCAGATCTGGTGTATGTTTGGGAGAAGGATGGCAGTCACCCAGCCAAGTCACAAGATGGCAGAGCACAAGGCTGTGTTTCAGAGCAGAAAGAAAATACATATTCTCTTCACAGCTCCCCCTACTCCATTCAAGCTTCATGCTCACACAAAGGCAACAAATGTCCCTCCTGTCCAAGCCACCCCTGTCTTACAGGACTCTCTTCCTTCCAATATGTAAATATACAGTATGTAATGCATAAAATCATTGCACTTGTGCACACTGGAATGTCTGCTCTGGTACCCTCCTGCCCCTCCGCGGGCTGCAGAAGCTTACATATAAGAGGACCACTTACTTGGCCCCTTCACTTACCTCTCGTAGTATATCCTCCAATGACATAAATTTTCCCCTTACACTCACACGCAGAGAACTCAGCCAGAGGATTTGGTAAGGGTGCCACAAAATTCCATGCATCCTGCTCAGGATTGTAACACTCAACATTAGAAACGGCCTGCCCACCAATGGCATAGAGTTTTGAATTAACAGCCACAAGTTTGAAGTTAGACCTGAAAGAGAGACACAAAGGGCCACAAAGTCAGTTCTTTTGATCACCAAAAAGTAAGACAAGGGCATGAACTGCTTAAGCAGAGTGTGGAAGCTGCTGGATTTTTGAAGAAAATGAGCTCTCCAAGTTGGGCGCCATTTTGCCAGGGGATAGAGCAATGACCCAATGGCATCTCAAATTTCATTCTTATCCCCAAGAATCCACAAAAATGGTGCATTCTCCAAACTTTAGCAATTGAAGATAAGCAATTCAATATAACAAGGACTAATCTGGCTCAGCCTCGTGCCAAGAACCAAAGACATTTTGTATACACTAAACTCAACACCTCTTTCAGGAGCAGGAACAAGTGGTAAAGGAGAAACATGCCCACCTCACTCCCTTATCTCTCTCTACTGAGAATGTTTCTCACTCTTTCTGCCCAGTGGGTAGCTCCATCTTAGGTGCACACGAGCACTGCCTACACAGACAGGCACATGCGAAGGGTGGCTGCTAAAGGCTGGTTCAGAGACTGCTTCACTATGAGTACACCCAAGAAGATCACCCGCTCTCCCTCCTCCATGTAAGGGCATCTTGTATATTGCTTCACAACACATGAGGTGGGGGAAGTAGGCACTGAACTAATTAAAAATGTTTTGATCCAGCATTCTTTGGGTATTTACACATGTTAACTTCAACAAATACTCATATCAACAAATGCTCACCTATCATAATAGTAAATAAAATTTAAAAAAGAGAAATACACTGATTTTAAGCCCCATATTCAGTAATACAATTAAACACTGCTCCTCGGCCTCAGACACGAGAATAAAAGTCTCATGACTTTTGAATGGAAAAGAAAAAAATTAACTTGTAACAATGTAGCACACGGGTATTAATCGAAGGCCACGAAGGATAAACACTTAGAGTGCTGGGCAGCCTCCTGTGATATGTCCAACAGTCTCAAGTTTACAATAGAATGAGCAGCAGCACGATGCAACAGAAAGACCCGGGGCACAAATCAGGAGACCCCAGGTTCTAGTCCCACCTCTGCTGATAACCAGCTAGCTGACCTGGCCCAACCACTTCACCTCCTCATCTCTAGTAGAGGGACAATTCCCATCACAGGATGGTCGAGAAAATTAGAGCAGAGTTTATCAGAAAGTACTACACGGAGATAAGATACTATCATTATAGGGTCTCAGTTTTATAGTGTTTGAAATAAAGAGGCTAGACCAGGTGAATTTAGAGGCCACGTCTAACTCCAACACAATGATTTCTTCAAAAATAACAATATCCTATGAAAGAATGGGGAAAGAAGGTACAAATGAAAAAAGTATGTAAGAGGGTAGACTGAGCAGCAGCAGTGAAAAAGTCATCCACACCTGACATCCTCACAGGTGTTCAATAAGCACTGATGCCTTATGACACAGAACAGATGTTAGTAATAGCCACCTACTAAAAAAATAGGACTTTTTAAAGGCGCCTGTAATGTTTATATTTAAATGAGTTTTAGTTCAGTTTCGTTTTGTTTTTCAAAGAGTGAATAGAGCATTCTTCATCAAGAACCTTGTATTGTCCATTAAAACCAGCCAGCCAGCCAATTTTTCATGCCAACAGTCTTCACCGGGGTGGCAGTTCCTGGGGGGTCCCTGGTTCATGTTGCTTACCTTTCCTGCTGCCAATGGTCCTTAAAATCTGACCAGGATGCTCTCTCTATGTGTGCAAATTTGGGGGAACCAAAGGAAATAAAACTTGTAAATAAGCGCTAAATTTTACTAGCCCACAATTTGTTTTTGCTCTGCAAAGGTACAGAGATAATAAATTTTGTAAGATCAAAACAGTTTTTAATATTCATCCAGCATAATCATTTGTCTTACGCAAACATGTACGGGTCTTCTTTTTGAGGCTAATAAATAGCAGTTAAAAGTAAACAATTCCGTCTCTCCAGACCCCAACATGCTCAAATTCACTTGAAGAGAAGAGAAACACTTTCCAGTACTGAATTTGTTTTATGATGGGATTGCCACCCAACGACAGACTACTCAATGGAAAGGCAAACCGCTAAGGACCATGAGCCCAGGCTGTATAGAGAAGTCTCCACTCCACGACTCAACAGCTATGTAACCTTGGACAAGTCACTGAATCTCAGGTTATCTGAGTCTCAGTTTCCCCATCTGTGAAGTGGGGATAAGAAGAGCACAATATCACACACAGTAAGAGTTAAAAAGGATAACACTGGCAGAAAGAGGTCACTAGAGGGAATGCTTTTCTGCATGTCATTAGCCCAAGTTTCTTAACTTCAGGAGGGCTGGCTTCTCATTTGTCCACTGTAACAGTCACTGGCTGTAAGGTACTCTGCATTCCATACAAAGTGCTCTCTCATCCACAAGTGCCCGCCACTTAGCTCCTCATTTCCAACTTTCTGAAAATAACTCTTCCACTCTTCACCTCCTGAATGGTAATGGTATGAATCTAAGCTATCAGTTATTTTAAAACATTATCATCTCTAAATGTTTTCTTAACATGGATCCCCAACATACTACAGTCAGGAGGCAAAAAGAAGTATTTTTAAGCCAAATAATTTGTTGTAGCCGCATACTGAACTGACTTACAGTAAAGAGACATGAAAGTGAGAAAAATTAGATGACGATTTAATTTCTATTTCACTTAGAAAATACGAAAAGCTCTTTAGATCCTTAAAAGCTATGTAACATGAGACATGCTGAACACCAGGACACAGACATCAGTGACTGACAATAGCAATATACAACTGGAGGGAGGCAGGATGACTTAGAGGTTTGAGGGGCCTAGAGTGCTGGCCTCGTGACTATGTGCAGGTTAACTAAACTCACTGAGCCTCAGTTTCCCCTTTGGGAAAATGGGGCCAATAATAATGCCTATCTCACAGAGAAGATGTGAGCATGAAATACGAAGTGACATCTACAGTAATGACTACCATAAGCTGGCCAGAATAAGAGCCCAAGAAATGTAAACCATTGCTACATAGAAAGTTGTGACCGTTAGAGTAAAACTTAGAGTGAAATGGCAGGATCCTTTCTCTAGTCCCTTCTCAACCACTCAGAAGAGGATGTCTGTGGACCATCCAGGCCCTTTGTCTCTACTTTTCCCTTCTGCTGCCTACCTTCTACCACTTCCCTACATATGCACCTCCCCTGGTGCCAGGAAGCAGAAAGAGCAAAGGTCAGGACACAGAGGTGGTCATGGTTGCTACCTACTACCATCTCTGAGAAACCTGAGTGCACAAAGCAATTTAAACTGTCAGCCAAAGTGACCATGTGCAGGAGGTAGTCGTGGCATGAACAGACACAGTTTTCTTTCCTTCACACCATTCTTGGGCTCCACCGCAACATTAGCCGTACAGGACAAAATCTCTCGAAGGTTCTATGACTCTAGAAATGCTCTAAAATACTAAATGTTGGCGCAGAGGAAAGGGACAACTAAGGGTGACCACTGTAATTCCATCTCTGCCAGAGGACCGGTGTTTGCTACGTCTCTCTCCCAGCCTTGCCGTATCCACTCACCCAACAGGAGGACACACGCCAACTCCAATTGCAGAGCAAAAGTGCAGGGCCATGGAAGAGATTAGAGACAACTTTAGAAACAGAGAAATTAACGAACTGATTGCTGCACCAGTGGCCAGTTCCTGCGGGTTAGCCCTAATTAAAGTGAGGAGGGAAAGCAAGCAATTTTGTGGACACACCAGCTTTCACATGTGAAGAGTCATGTCCCAATAACTCCTGAGATGAAATTCACACTCAGACCACCAGACGGCATTGTGTACCTGGACTTCAAAGCATCTTCTCAGAGGGTGCTGGGTACTCACACTGCCATTTTCAAGTATATAGGCAGAGCACCAAACATTTCATTGTCTGTCCGCTACTGGTCATATAGCATCATTTTCTCCAGAGGGCAGAGGGCTTTATAAAATCTCCCAATTCTAGGGCTCCTGCCTGCCCCTTGTTGTTTAAGACTCTGAGATCATCACAGTGTGCAGTCCCCGGGGGAAGTGCGCTGTTCTGCATTTGACCCTTTTGTCAAAGTAAAACAGTCTGAACACATCACAAAGGTAGGTGTGAAATGCTGTGTAACTAAAGCTGAAACCTGCCCTTTTTACCCAAGGCTCTAAGTTGCCTCCAGTGTTTCCGGAACCTGTGTTGGGTGTATTATCCAGAAGAATCCTACTCTAGGTTTCATTTTTTACTTGTCTCATCATCTAAATTATAAACTCAATCATCATCTCAGTCATAATCTCCTCGAGGGCAGGAACCATGTCATTTTTGTTATTTACAATAGGGACTAGAAAAATGCTGGCCATAAGGGCTGTGGGGAAGCTGAGGCACACGTGATGACATTTTTGAAAAGTAGCACAGTACCACAAAATATCTGTGCTCCATTTCTTAGAAGAAAATCCTTTTTAAAAGGAAAGTTTTTAAGTCTACATGAAGATGGCCACTGCCAGTCTATACGCCAAAACTTATAAACACTCTAACTGGTCATAGCTATTCAACAGATATTCACATTTTGGTTAATCTACTTACTATACACCTTGAGCAATGTACTTAACTCTCTGTGCCTCGGTTTCTGCCTCTGTAAAATGGGAACCTGCCTAACATAGTCCTTGTGAAGAATAAGTAAGATAATGCATGCGAAGCAGTAGGAACAGCACCTCATACAGAATAAATGCTCAAATAAATGTTATCTAGTAATCTTTTTCAGCTATTCTAAATAAGTATAATGACTGTTACAAGATAAAAATGTTCACTATAATGTCACATTTTAAAAGAATATAAAATTATGCATTCACTTTTATTATGATAATGTAAAAATGCATTCCATAATTCAAAAAAACCAAGCATTTTAAGCATCTACTCTTTACTGGACACCATGTTAGCAGTAGGAATATACATAAGTATTGAATAAGTAATTGGCCCAGACTGGAAGGGAAAGAGACAAATACAAACAGAAAATTTCAATCAAGGCAGGGAGTGTGCTAGAGGAGCAGAGAGTTTGAACATTTAGCCCAATGGAGGGTTCAGGAAGGGACTCCTGAGATATGTCAGAGCTGAGTCAAGGCATGAGGGACATAAAGAAGGGTAAAAAAGTCCAATATGGCATCAATAGCCAATTAGAAAATATAATGGAAAAAGTATGCACATAGGAAAAAAAAATAACTAGAAAATACTTAAGAATAATCCTTGGGGTCACGCCACTGGCATAGTGGTTAAAGTCACCAGCTCCACTTTGAAGGCCCAGGGTTTGCCAGTTTGGATCCTGGGCTCGGACCTACACACCGCTTATCAAGCCATGCTGTGGCAGCATCCCACATACAAAATAGAGGAAGATGGGTACGGATGTTAGCTCAGGGCCAATCTTCCTCAAAAAGAAGAAGACAAAGACGAATCCTAACAAAAAATTTACAGAGTATGCAAAGATAATAAAAGAAACCTTTCCTGAAGGAACAAAAGATGTTGATAAATACATGGAAAAACAAAACATTTTTCTAGCTGTAAAGTGCTATAAGACTGTGACTCCTCCTCCAAATTAATCTATAAATACAATGCAATCCTAATCAAAATTCCAACAGGACGTGACAAGCTGATTCTAACGTTGATCTGAAGAAGAAAATATACAAAAAATAGCCGAGAATTAAAAGAGAACAAAGGGGTCTCTATTCTACTAGACAGTAAATTAAATAGATTACCAGCTTACAATGTAAAAATGTGTTATTGGCTCCCCTCGCGGAAGCGCCCAGCACCGCGGGAGCAGGATGGTGGGCGAGGCACCGGTCCACCGCCCGCCATCCTGAGGGCCGGCCGGAGGGCAGCCCGTGGGCGGACCATCCGCGCCCCCAGCTGCAGGGAGGCCGGGCGTTACCAACCAAGGACCACGCTGAGGCGGGGATCGAGGTGCCAAGCTTTCCTGAGGAAACGCGTTCTGCCCCACTGGGCTCTGGGGCCAGTGGCTGGTGCTGTTAATGCCCTTGTTTGACCTTTCCAGAATGGATAGTCCCCCAAAGCTGCCTGTGGAGACCCTCATTGTCCACCACATCCCCCTGGTGCACCGTCAAGTCCCAGACAGGCAGTGCTGTGGAGGGAGTGGGAGCACAAGACCCACTCCATTCTGCCCACCAGAGCTGGGCATCACCCAGCCTGCTCAAGACCGAGGACAAGCTGACTCCCTGCTCTGCAACAGTCTGCACTCTCCTCCAGGGGGCTCTGCACGGTCTGCAGACAGCACCCAGAGTAGGGGTCGGGATGGAAGAGGCCCTGGGGCCCCCACACGACACAGTCCCTTCTTGCTGCGGGAGGGTGTGGCTGAGCCAAGACTTGGTGACCTATATGAGGACAGCATTGGTGATAGTGCCACCCAGCAGTCCTTCCACCTGCATGGGGCTGGCCAGCCCACCTTCCAGCTATCGTCTTTCCAGCTGCCACCACCTGGCCCCAGAGTGGGCAGGCCATGGAGGACAAGAAGTAGTTGGGTTGGAGTGTTGGAGGGGCAGGAACAGGAGCCAGTAACCACCTTGGATACCCAGGAGTGCAGCACTAGCTACCACTGCCGGCCGGAGCTGGGAGCAGAGACCATGGAGCTGGATGAGTGTGGGGGACCTGGTGGGAGCGGCAGTGAGGGTGGAGCCAGTGATAAATCTGGCTTTTCCTTTGACCAGGAATGGAAGCTCAGTTCAGATGAATCCCCAGGGAACCCCAGATGCACAGGCTCAGGACCCCAGCACTGCCGCTGCAGTAGCACATCCAGTCAGCCCAAGGCGGCTGACCCATCCCTGGGCTGTGTGAGTGACTCCTCCTGCAACAGCTCGGATGATGTGCTGGTCACTTTCAGCACCCTCTGCAAGATGCATGGCAACTCCCGTGCCAATCTCAACTCAGCCCCACGATCTTGCAGCGGCTCTTCCTTCTGCAGCCATTCAGACCCTGGCACCTTCTACCTGGACCTGCAAAGCTCCCCTGCCGAGGAGTCCCACCACCCTGACAATGGAGGAAGGGAAGGAGGCTATGGTGGTCCTCATGCCTCATCTCCTGAGCTTGATGCCAACTGCAACTCCTACCGCCCACACTGTGAGCTCTGCCCAGCTGTGGCTGACCTCACAGCCTGCTTCCAGAGCCAGGCCCGTCCTGTTGCAGCCACAGAGAATTACTATAAACTTGTCACCTGGGACCTGTCCTCCCAATAACCCCCAAGCCCAGCTGGCTCTTCCATTACTAGCTGCTCTGAGGAACACACCAAGTTCTATACCAGGCCCTGGCCCAGACCCGGTCCTAGCCAGCCCTCTGAGTAGTACGTATTCCAGAAGCCAGAAGTCCAGCCAGAGGAATAAGAAGCAAGGGTTTCCTCAAAGGAAGTGGCAGCTCCCATGGGCCCTGCTGTGATCGAGGGGCAAGTGTGCATCAATACTTCACCCCCCAAACTTAGCACTGGACGTCAGCGCTCTCAAAGGCATGATCGCAGCCTGGAGTGAAGCCCTCCTGTTCGCCTGGGCTCACTGGAATGTATGTTGAGTTGCCCAGTGTGCCTGAGTGAGGCCCCTGCAGCCCTGGCCAGGCCTAGCTCCCCACCCAGGCGGGTCACCTCCTTTGCTAAGCTCGCCACGGGCTGAAAGAAATCTGCAGGCTCCGGCTCCGCACCACTTCGAGTGAGCATTGGAGACTCCTCCCAGGATTTCTCACCCATGCAAGAAACCCAGCAAGATAGGGTGGGCCCACTGGATAAGGGCACTCGCTGCAGCCATAGCCTACCATCCATGCCATTGGGGCCAGGCATGGACCTACTTGACCCAGAGCCCTGGTCCACCCAGGTCTGTCAGGGCCCCCAGTCCAGTGAGATGCCACCTGCTGGCCTCGGAGCTGCTGAGCAAGGCCCCCTGGCCAAGCTGATGGATCCAGGGCCTGCTCTCCCAGGGAGCCCAGCCAACAACCATACCCAGAGGGATGCAAGAGCCAGAGCTGATGTTAAGGAACCTAGAGGCTGGAGAATGCCAGGATATATGCGTGGCCTTCTCAGTGACAGGGCCCTACCAAACACCCATCCAAACCAGAAGAGGTTCTTCAGCCTAGATTGATCATCCTTCCAGTCCAGGGCAGGTAATGGGGGGAAGGAGGAGAGAGGATAAAAATACACTGAGGAGATCAAGTCAGTAGGACTTAGAGACTGATGTATTAGGAAAGGAAGTAGTCGGAAGATTGTGATTCTAAGTCTGGGTGACTGGAAGGATGAGGATACATGGACAGGGACTGCAAACACAGATTTACTGGAAAACGGATAAGGTAGGAGTTCAGTTTTGGACATTTAGGTCTTTGTTGCTTAAGGGATATGCCCAAAAGCCTAGGCCATGTCCAACAGGCAAACCACGCTGGATGTCAGTGAGATTCATTCTTTGGTCAGTGACTGCAGCCACTCTTCAAAGCTCCTGAGACCTGACGCTTGACCTTTAAGCCTCCTAGGCCAGCTCTTTCCCTATGTATTTTATTATATTTAAGTAATTTTTATGTTAAGTGGGTGCTGGTGATAGAGAAATGAGAGGGACGTCCTTTGCCCTCAAGGAATCGTGACTAAGGATGGAAACAGAAAAGGAAGCAGATAATTAAAATGCAGAGATGGCGGTCTGTGGTCCTGGTCTGCGAGAGGGATGTCTAAACAGACTAAAACGTCAGAGAAGGACTGCTAACACAATTTACATTTAAGCACATTCGAGAAAGACGATTAGGAATAGGCTTTGTGGAGACTTGTAAGAAGAACATTCTAGGGTCATACAATAGTCTCTAGGAAACCACAAAGGCACAGAATAACTGGATGCTTTCCAGAAACTGCAAGTAATTTGGTTTAGCCATAGTGGGGTGTGGATGGAACTATTAAAGGATTTTAATCAGGAAAAAAATGTTATTGGTGCAGGAATGGCCAATCTGCCAATTTGGAAACAGGAAAACTAGCATATGATAATTGGTTTTGCAAATCACGGTGAGAAGGCTACTGGGACCTTTAGAAAACATCTTATAGAGACCGGCTGGTGGCATAGTGGTTGAGTTCACACGCTCTGCTTTGGCAGCCCAGGGTTGACAGGTTTGGATCCTGGGTGCAGACCTACATACCACTTGTCAAACCACACTGTGGCGGCATCCCACATACAAAATGGAGGAAGATTGGCACAGACGTTAGCTCAGTGACAATCCTCCTCAAGCAAAAAGAGGAGGATTGGCAACAGATGTTAGCTCAGGGCCAATCTTCCTCACCAAAAAAAAAATAATAAAACAACAACAAAAAATATGTTACAACCTTACAATATACCTTATATGAAAATAAATCTCAAATAGATTTAGATGTAAATGTAAAAAGGCAAAACTATAAAAGTAAGGGAGCATACGACAGATGAGTAGTTATAAGTTCTTAGAAAGACTTCTGTAGAAGTCTTTCCTACGCAAGACAAAAAGTTCAAAGGACACGTGACAAATGTGACTACCAAAAATTCAAAATTTCTTCCTACAAGAATACACTATAAACCTGAAGTTCAAAACTGGAGGTTGCCAAGGCCAGTGCTGGGCTGCACTTTGTTGGGTCTACAGGGTTTTTGTTGTTGTTGATTGTTTGTTTTTAAAGTGGACAAAGTGACCAACATTTAAAAATCGGGATAGCTGGATGTCTGGCATCACCATTCCTTACTCCCCCTAGGCGATAACTGGCTGAAGCTGAGCGGTGGAGCCCTCTTGCGGTGGGCCAGTAGCTCTCTGGTTCACCTGAAGGCCACCCACCCCTCTACTCTTTGACTTGACTTGCCTGGTCGCTCTGGGTATTTCATTTTTGAACCTTATGATAAAGTAAAGGCAGGGGAAACATGTACAACATCATCTAACAGACAAGAGATTAACATCTATATACATAAACAGAACTTCTATCATGGATATGAAAAAGATAAACAATCCATTTTTTTAAAACTCAGCAAAGGCCATTTACAAAAGAGATACAAACGGCCTATAAACACACGAAAAGAACAAACTCTCTTCCGATCAGAGACATTCACACCAGTGTTTTTGCCCATTAGGTCGGTAAAAATAAAAAATGATGATAATATCTTATCTTCGCAAGAGTATAGGGAAGTGGCAAGCTCAAACACTGTTGATGGGAGAGGAAATTAGAACAAGTTTTTGACAAGCAATTTGGCAGGAGACACCCAAATTTTAAATGTACCTACACTTGGCCCCACCTATCCAGGGATTCTAGGAATCTGCCATATAGAAAGAACTCACATATGCCTAGTAAGATATGCACACATATACCAAGGTGTTCAATACAGCAGTGTTTATAATGGCAAATGGAAGTGATCCAAATACTCAAGAATAAGAGAACAGCTAATTACATTATGGTACATCCACAGGCTGGAATACTACACAGCCATTAACAAGAGTGAGTTGGTCTACATTTGTATATAGAAATCTACATTTGATATAGAAAAAAACTCTCAGATACAGTATACTATTAAGTGGAAATATCAAGTGCCATAATAATCAGCATAACCTAATTAATTTGAGTAAAAAATATGTAAAAGTTGTACACGTACCCCACACATGTGTACCCCCACATGCACATGCATACATATATACATTTTTCCCTGTTAACCACTACTGACACTTATATTTATATGAAAATACATTTATAATTTATAAATATAAATAGGTATTTATAAATTTGTAATACGTAAGTATGGCTATATAGACATTTTTTACTCTATAGTTTCATGTCATTTGCAATTTTTCTAAGCATGTATTACTCAATTTTTTTTTTTTTCAAAGAGGACAGAAAGGGCATTCCTAGAAAAAAGAAAAGACTACCAAGGATTTGTGAAGAAAGAAAAGAATTCTGCGAGTAGAGTTGTGGAGCTAGAGGTGGCATGTTGAGCACCAATTGATACAGCTGGAGATTTGTGAGGAGGTGAGAGACGACCTGCTGGGCCTTCACGCCTTATCTGAGCACTGCCAATAACCGTTGAATGTTTCTTCGTTGCTTCCATTAAAGGTCCTAGAATTTATTTAAAAATAACACTTCTGACATCAAAATTTAAATACGGTCTCATCTCAACGGTATAAGTAATGCACTAAAAAGGGGTTGGATGAAAATACGCCAACTTGGAGGTGGTTATTGCCACTAGGAAGGAGGAAGTAGGACTCATAGTCTTTCTGCTTCTTCATTTTCCATTTTTCCAGTCTTCTCGAATAACTATGTACTATTTTTAATCATCAAAAAAAAAAAGAACACTTTCCAAAATGAATTTTATATTTTAGTAGACGTGAAGCCAGTGTCCCTCCCCCCCAGCCCAGGGGGCCCCTCAACTCAAGTAAATATGTGTAATGGCCTCTCCGCTCCTGTGCAGACTTTCTTTGTGCAGCGCTGAGTACCCCAGCTCCTTGCTCCACAGTTCAGGACAAGAGCACAGTGTGGCTTGAGATGGATACAGGTGGACCAGAAGGAAGGGTATTCTTGTCCTTTTTTGGGTTTCATTGATTCTTCTCCCCATTTGTGAATAGCTCTGGGCCATCTTGGGCCCTACCATCTTTATCTCCTACCATCTCTTCCTGTATCTGCTCGTTGCTCTTGTTTTCCTATTCCTTTCCTGGCTCCTTTCCCTACTCCCCACCCCAGCCCCCAACTCCTCCTTTTCTTTTCTTTCCTTCAAGTCATCCAAGTTCATGTTGGACGGGATCTGCTGGATGGGAAGAAGGAAGGTTGGGGTGGGTGGAAATAGTCTATTTCTGTCGGTGACCACTGCCAGGCTCAAGCTTTGGGTCAATGAGGATGATTGTCTTGGAAGGAAGGGAGATGCAAAAGAGAGGATAAAAAATAAGAAAGGAAATCCTATATAGCTAATATCAATACAATTCTAATGATTATCTGCTGACGACAGATTGGTGCCCCAGCGTGGAAGCCTTCAAAGTCATTAACAATAAAAAATCCCCCAAAGTCAGTGTTACAGGTTACTGCCCAGTGTGTCATTATTATCAGGATCAGGCCCTAAAAAATAAAAAAGGTAAAAATAAAAAGAAAACTGTCCTTTAATTTTGCTTTGAAGTATCCTTCTAGGAAATCACATCTTTTTTTCCACTGGGATAGAGGCAAAGAAAGCAGTTTGCCTGATGGCGTGTATGATACCTGCAAGGAAATTACTCAGCTAGTGGACCTCGCTGGGCCTCTTCTTCCTTGCAAGTTCTTAGTTCATTGGGAACTTTGCCAGAGTGAGGCCAGCAACACTCCTGAAGACGTCACTCCCACCTCAGCACAACCTCCTGCGATTGCTCAGTAAACATTACGGCAATGAGTTAATGAACAACTGAATGAATGAGAAAGAACCAGCGCTCTGCTGCGGGCTTACCTCTTCTGGTTCATGGAGGCCACCTGGAGCCACTCATTGGTGCTGGGGTTGTAGGAATGCGCAGCGGAGATCTCCTGGCTAGTGATCCTGTACCCGCCCACTATGAAGAGGTAGTTGTCCAGGATGGCTGACCCGTAACCCCTGACATTGACCAGGTCGGGAGGAAGGTTGTTGGCCAGCGGGAACCAACGTTCAGTCATCTCCTCATACCTAAGCATGGACGGGGGCTCCCCCTGGTAGGGGTGAGGGGCCAAGGGTCCCCCCAAGAAATCTCCCAGGGCCACAAGGACAGGAGTCCCGGTCATCCGGGCCTCTCTCAGCCTCTGCTTCAGGCTGACATCCCCCGGAGCTTGGGGAGAAGCCCCCAGGAGGTGGAACTGGGGCTTGCACAGCACCTCGTGGAAGTGGACGACCATGAAGCGCAGGCAGGCCTCCTGCAGGTCGGGCAGCCCGTACACCTGCGCCAGGCGGTACAGCTCCAGGCAGTTGGTGAGCCGCACCTGGGACAGCAGCAGCTGCAGCAGGGAGGTGACCTGCAGGAAGGAGGCCGCTTCCACCAGCTCGGAAAGCAGGCTCACCTCGTCCATCTCCTCCTCCTCCTCCACCCCGCCGCCTTGGTCCCCCCGCGGGCCCAGGAGCCAGCCTTCGCGGGCCCCGCCGGCGTTGATGAAGTCCAGCACCAGGCGCAGGCCCGGGGCGCTGAGGCCGCGCAGCTGCTGCACCTCGGGGCCGCCGGCCTCCGGGCTCAGGGCCTCGCGCATGCCGGAGCGGTAGAGCGCACGGAAGTAGTCGCTCTGCTCGATGAGCTTCCTTTTGCTCACCGGGTAGCAGCGGTCCTCCAGGCGGATCTGCACCATCTCCTCGGCCGACATGGCTGGGGGGCCCGGGGGTGCCCGGCAGCTCCGCGCGCTCGCCTCCCCGCCCCCGCGCGCTCGCCGGGTTCCGGGTTGGGCGCGCCGAGGGATGGCGCCGGCAGCGGGAGGAGGGAGGCGGAGGGCCGCCCGCGCCCGCGCCCGCCCGGCCGATCTGGGTCGTGCTGGCGCCCCCGAGGCAGCCCCTCCTCCCGGGCCCGGGGGGGCGGCCCTGCCCCGCAGCTCTCCGTCTGCGCCAAAAAAGGCCCGGGCGCGCGCGGGCGTCGGGAGGCGGCCGCCCGCCCCGCCCGGGATCTCCGGGCCGCGACTGCCGCGAAGGGGATCCAGCCCCAGCCTGCAGCCTCCTCCCACCGCGCTTCTCACTTCCGCCCGCAGGACCCCTGAGGCCGCCTGACCTGCCGCCCGGATCCGGTGCTCGAGGAGGCGGGGAGGCGGCGGGCCGCGGGCGCCCCGGCTCTCAGCCTACCAGGGGCTGCCGCGATGATCGCGGGGGACAGGAGGCGAGAGGAAGCCAGTCTGTTTTTTCCTCCACGCTGCCTTTCAAGGGAGGGAGAAAAAAAGAGAAACGGGCGTGGGAGGAAAGGGATGAAGGGAGTCTGGGGTCCAGGGAGTCAAAAAGACATCACATCTGGGATGGCCGGTCCGGCCCAGTCCGGTGTCGTGTCCCAGGGGGCTAAGCCACACTGGCCGTATCCGGACGTGTAAGTGGCACGTAGAGTTGGTTCTTCGGAATGGTCATGGTATAGGAGCCATCTTGCAGAAAGAAGGTCCAGCCAGATGACAGCGGGTTCTGCACGGCTCAGCGCACGGCGTGCACCCGAGGGAAAGCGTTGGGAGGCACGGGAGCTGCTATTTGCTGTTGGGGCCCGTCGTCCTCCTTAGGCTATTAAAAGAAAGACAGAAGTACAACTCAACGAAGTAAAGTTAGATCACGTGCCTCTTATAAATATTTTCTAACAGCCATTGCCTTCCCCATTTCAGTTTGGGCTAGCCAATACGGAATGTTATTTTTGGGCAGAAGGTTTGGCCGCTTTTGCTCACATGTGCCTATAGAGGTGGCCTTCTTTGCCCCCCTCTTCCCCTTCTCCTCCCCCCTTCACCTCCCACGCCCCCCGCCGTCTGAGGACTCCTTGAGGAAAAACCACTTCTTCCCCATCTTCTCTCACTGAACATTGAAGTAGAAGGCTCATCCCAAATAATACGAAGGACCGTGTGTTGCTCATGAGATATGAAATAATCCTAGAAAAGAGGGTGGGGCGGGTATTTTTAGGTTACCTTTGAGTGGAAGGAGGAATAGGATTGGGAGGGAGCAGAGGGTGTGTTCACTCTTATCTTACCAAAACCCTTGAAAACTTTCCCAGATCAAGATTCGAGAACCAACCATAGTAGACCTCAACTTGGGGAGAATATGTGTTTGGACTTTGTTTTTATTATTACAAGCTTCAGCTGTCTTTTTGAATGACAAATTGTTAATACCGTCTTCATAAATACATTTCCCCCAATTCAAACGGAAGGTACTTCCTACAAGGTTGAATAACATTTTATGTTAGGAAGAGGGAAAGGTTAAAAATCAGAGAAAGTCATTATCACTAAACCAGGAAATCCTTTCAAAACATTGTTCAGTCATATTTGTGCTTCTTTCTATGTAACTTAGCTGTTTCATAGTGAGGTGATGTCATTCATTATTTTCTTTATAATACACCATGAATAATGAACTAAAATTTTAAAGACATAGAAGAAATTCTAGTAGATTCTGGCCTCCCTGGCAAAAGTGAAGGAAATAAAGATAGATCTATGACTTGCCTCTTTCAGTTAGTCTCTTGGATTTTGAGAAAAGCTTCTGGCTTTTCAACTTGTTTCACCTGCCCTTTAAATCATTACTGATAAAACTCCATTCTCACATGGACCTCTCCCACTTCTGTTCTCAGTGGGGATGCAGTCAAGACATTCTAAGGTTCTTTTTTTTTTTTTAAAGATTTTATTTTATTTTTTTCCTTTTTCTCCCCAAAGCCCCCCAGTACATAGTTGTATATTCTTCGTTGTGGGTCCTTCTAGTTGTGGCATGTGGGATGCTGCCTCAGCGTGGTTTGATGAGCAGTGCCATGTCCGCACCCAGGATTTGAACCAACGAAACACTGGGCCGCCTGCAGCAGAGCACGTGAACTTAACCACTCAGCCACGGGGCCAGCCCCCCAGACATTCTAAGGCTCTTTGGGGTTGAGTGACCATGAACATACAACCTCTTTGAGAAGCTAAAGTGCCAGGTTCACTATTAGGCATTTAGCTGGGGAAGTTGTGCTGGGAGGTGCCCCTGTATCAAAGAGACTTGGAGCTGGGATTCATTGATGTCTCCATCAGCAACAATGCCAGATTCAGTGGGTCAGCCAAGAAGAGCAGGCTCTTTAGTCTCTCCTCGGTCCCTTTAGAATCTTTCACCAATGGGTGCTTTTGTTTCCTATCCGTCATAGATATGCCTCAGACTGGTATTTTCTTGCCTTTTAAAAATAGATTTAAAAAATCACGTTTAAAGACTGATGTGCATTAGTAAGGCAATTCACACACAGTAATATTATCAGAGTAAGATCAGCGTGGACAGGGCATCTGGTGTGTTAGTCTGACAATACCAGGCATTGATCTTGTAAGCTTTTGGTTCCAACAGGATAATAACATCATTTAGGACTGGAAGCATCTTAAAAGATCAAATCATTTTAATAACTCACACAATAAGCTTTCTGTTATGCTAGAAATGCAAAGTCAAAGCAATATAAACTCCTTTATTTACAAAAGACCTAAATAGTATTTCTAAGCATCATAAAAATATTGCTTGTATATAACTGGAGGCATACTTTTATAGCTCTGTTATTGACTAATCATTGAATAATAAAGACTGGCCTTTGTGGTAGTTATGATTCACTTCAAGCACTTTACATCATGATCTGTTTTACAAAAGATTAAATCAATAGTCAAATACAAAGGCTATTTCTTTAAGAATTTGTGAAAAATATACCTTTTGACCGAGAATGGAAAAAAAATCCAAGTACAAGATGTTTATCACAGTGTTGCCTTTAATAATAAAAAATTGAAAAACATAATGTATAATAATAATAGTAGCAAATATTTATTGAATGTTTATTATTTGCAAGACACTGTCGTAAGTGCTTTCCATGGACTACAATACTGTTGTTATGCTCTTTTACAGCAGAGGAAACTGAGGTGCGTGCAGGTAAATTTGCGTACCTACGTAGAATGAAGTACCATAAAGCCACTACAACTTTTGATGTAGAGACAACTTTCTTTAGAGAGACTGAAAAATATAATTTTACACTGGATTTAAAAAAACAGGTTCTGGAACAACATGAATCCATTTATGTAAAATTGTCTACATGTATCTGTTTTTTAGAGATGTCTAGAAGGGTGTTAACCAAAACATGAAGATTGTAAGATCTTGAGTAGTTTTTATTTCTTTCTGTACTTTTCTATACGGCTTGGATTTTTTTAAGTGAATGTATATCGATTTAATAAAAGCAAAATATTTTAAGAAAAATTAATGACATGTTTATATTTCTCAGGCCTCGTTTTTAAAAACAATTTCCAGCAATTTTATCAATTGATGAAATGAAAATGTTAAGTATATAATACAATTGGCATCTTTAAAATAAGATGAACTATTGACTGTTTTTCAAATGCTTTTTGAATTTAGTAAACCTGTGCTGTTACTTCACTACCACTTAGAAAGGGTTTATTTTTTCAGTCCCTCCAATATTCCTACAACAACTTTACTTCTTTTTGTTTTTTAACAAGCAAAACCAAAATATCTTAAAATGACTCTATTTAATTCAGGTTGAGCACCTTCATGTAGAGAAACTTCCATTTATTTCAGTTTTCTAGATCAATGTTTTCCAAACATCTTAGGAAATCACCTTGGGCACTTTCTTATAAAAGTAAGAATTCTGGTTTCCACACCAGAGCTACTGACTCAGGCTCTTGGGGAAGATAAGGGGTTTTTAAGGTTAGAATCTAATTTTTGAACCCCTCTCAAGAGGGTCCAACTGGAAATAAGTACAATATATCACCACATTGCAATAGTGTCATGGTTCTGGGTATTTGATAAAATTGGTGCAAAGGCCATAGAGCAAATTTTTTATTCAGAGTTGCAGTTGCTTTCTGATTTCTGCAATTTCATCTCACATGGACAAGTTTTGAGACTAGACGCTTCTGGGCCACGTATCTCAGGCTGCTGTGGATTCTGCCGTCTGCCCCTGCAGTCCAGTTTCTCTCTCTCATTTTCAAAATACTTGGCTCCAAGAAGTTACTCATTCCCAGACTCGATGTTTATGCAGTCACCAAAACATTTGCTTTAAAATTCTAAAGCATGCTTTTACCTTGGACCTTGTAGATTCTTGCAAATGCGACTTTGATCTTCACTTGAACATCATTTGAAGCAAAAGGATGAAACAGTTGTGGATTGTTCCATGAGCCCTGCAGGGAACATGAGAACTTCAAGGAATTATATATCACACAAAAGAAACTACGTTTAATGTGACTGAAAGACGTGGAGGTTAGAGGGTTAGAAAGTAGACTTTCCGGTTTATGTCCCCAGAGCATGAACTAATCGAAACAGCTATGGTATCTCATGGAAAAACAGAGAGGAACTTTGTCTTCCTCACCGGTCCCTTGCTTTGCCATTTGGAAACTTCTCTTTCCTCTCCCTTCAGAAGAGATGGAACAGTCAGATTGTCTGTACATAAGTAACGGAAACTTGCCTTCTATAAGAATTGCATGAGAATCAAATATTTATCATTTTTAGTGTATTTTATGTGGCTTATGCAAGGTTAGGAGTTAATCCACAAAACAATTTTTGCTTGGAAGAAAGTGAAATGTTTTGTTTTTAAAGTTATTCAGTGTTTTGAATATTTTTCTCTTTATTATCAATGATTACATTTATAATAATATAATAACATATATTATTAATATATGTTTCTAAAATCAAAAGATATGTGATAATTAGGCTATTATTAGGAAACAGGTGGAGAGATGAAAGTTCAAAGAATGTTAATGTTTTTGTGTCGTCATTGAATGAGTCATTGCGCAAAAAGGTTTGAAAGAAACACAGATCACAGGACAGTAAAAGTTTCATCTTTAAAAAAATAAAAAAAGGAGTAGTACAGTACTTTATGCCCAAAGCCAATTACCACTAATACTTTGTATAAAAATGGATACAAAAAAGCAACAGTTTCATGCTTGGAACTAATTTGTCATCTTGGATATCATGAGCTATGGAACACACAATCCTCACAAAAGTTAGAGGCCATTTTCACTGCCTTTAATATCTTTTCAAATGTTTTGGTGTTGCAATGGAAGTAATTTTATTAATATTTAGATATTTAAAGGCATCTCACCATTTTCCCAGTGCACCTTTCGTGGCAGCTACTTCTGCTTCAATCAGAGATACTGTGCCTTTATGTATGCTCTTCACAAAGAATTCTGTTTCTAACTCACAAACATGAATACCTGAAAACAGATTAGACAACCCTCAGTTTGAACTTCTTCACAATTTTCACTTTATACTTTTTATTCCTTTTTTTTTTTTTTTTTTAGGAGGATTAGCCCTAGCATCTGCTGCCAATCCTCCTCTTTTTGCTGCGGAAGACTGGCCCTGAGCTAACATCCGTGCCCATCTTCCTCTACTGTATATGTGGGATGCCTACTACAGCATGGCTTGCCAAGCGGTGCCATGTCCACACCCGGGATCTGAACCAGCAAACTCCAGCCCACCAAAGCAGAACGTATGCACTTAACCGCTTGCCACCAGACCAGCCCCGTATACTTTTTATTCTTGATTAAACAATATACGCCTTAATGGATATTGTATTCCATCTACATTATGAGGATGTTCTTTTGACTGAATCTTTAGTCTTCTTTTAAGAAACCTTATGGCTAGTCTTTGCAAAAATGCCTGGTCCTGAGACGTGACCAGGATCCATATTCGATGTTTTCAAAATCACTGCAAAATTTAAATTTTTATTTCATTTTCAATTTTCATTTACTTTCAAGACTTTTTAAGTAAAGACAAAAAATTTAAACCAGTGCACAAACTGGTTTTCTGGTGAACCTAAATACTAGAACTTAAATTCAAAGGAAAAAGAGATGATTGAAAAAAAAATCTGCAGTCACAGGTTCCTTAAAACCATACAGAACTGCCCTCACAAAACGCTGTCTTGTTTCAGGTGAAATAGATCCTTTCTTTATCTGACGTCAAGTGACTAGCTTATTGTTTTCCTCAGAAAGACTCTTGGCTAGGATTTCCACTTGTCTTTATATTTACTTAGTAAAAGGTGTCTGTGACTATTCACTTTCAGAGAAAGAAGAAAAGCAGAGGAGAGAATCCACGTCTTCAAGAGGCTAAGGGACAGAGCATTGAAATGGCCTGGAAAGTGTTCAGAATTAACAGCAGCAAGTCAAATGTTCACCTGGGCCTCAACTGAGAAGAAACAAAAGAAAAATCAATATGCAGTCAAAGAACGGCCTCATTTTTCTAGAAGGTGACCCTCCAGAAGAGTCCCAAGGAAGCTCTCTCTTAGCAACAGCCCTGAAGTTCCAGAAACTGTCCTAAACCCTGCTGGTCAGCTCTAGCTTCTGTCTGGGAATCAGACTTGTTGCCGAGTCTTCATCCCAGGGAAATGCATGCGGCAGTGGTGGCAGCAGACGTGCTACTGCTCCTAAGCATGGGGTGGACCTCAGACTGTCTCTGCTCACCCACCATTTTTTACAGAGACTGCTGGATCCGTCGCTTCCCAGGTCTTCTAATTGACCTTGAGGAGTCTCAGAAGCTGGGAGCTCAGTTCTTAAAGTATTATTCTGAAAGCACTGGCCAGAAATGCAGTAGAAGCTGCTGTCTTAGGAAGGGTGGTAAGTATTAATGATATGCCTGAGCAAAAATCGGGGGAAACTTCCAAAATGAAGACCTAAGTAAGGAGTCCTAGGCAGAGGGTCCAGTGAACAGCTGAAGAGGACTAGGGAAGATGTCCTGAGATGAGGGAGATGGGGAGAGAGGGAGAGACATTGAGACTGACTTTGCGATTTGGTTCAGGGCAGGCTCGGTTTATAAATCTAGTAATGACCCAGAATGCTATGGAACCTACAGGTAACAGAGAATCCTCTTTTCTTCACTTAATTGCTAAATGAAAATATTTCCTCAAGGGTTAACTAACAATATTTCTATAGCCGAAAATATAGCATATTTGATTTCGAAGATATTTATAATAATTTCCTTTTCTAAGTTCTTTTGGTGATATTGGTATCGTTTCAAATTTCTGAAATGTGCTTGCTTGTGTTGACCAAATGTGAGATGTATTCAACAGGAATTTAGATTGTGATTCATGTTTTGAAAGAAATAGGGGGATATATGTCAAATGGCAAAAAGAAAAGAAAGGAAAGAAGGAAGGAGGGAAGGAAGGACAGAAAAAGAAAAATTTTCAGAATATCCTAATTCAGAATATCAGATTTTTTTGTCTGAAATCCAGAATCAGGGTAAATGTCATCCATATAATATGATCAAGCCCTGTAGTTAGGAAAACATTTCATTGTTGCAGAATTTCAAGTTACAATTGTCTAAAGACTTTTCATTTATTTTTCATTTTCTCAAGATTTTAAAGCTACTTGGGAAGAAACAACAAAAGCAACACAACACTTTAAAATAATTCTCTTGGTTGTTCCACACTTCCCTTCCATGGTTTGATACCGACTTATTAATTGGCAATGCCTCCTATCCAATTATGCGCGTAAGATTTCTGGGATGCAAATTAGAGCTACTTGGAGAGTCTAAACTATCAAGAGACCACAGTGAGAAAAGCTGTCACAGGCTAAGTTAATCAGGCACAGAAGAGAGCAATTAATTTGTTAAAGAGAAATCTTAGACATGCTTCTAATTGCCATAAGCCTTCACCGCAGGGAGGTGGGGGAGGGCAGTACCTTTTCAGCATTTTCCCATAGCATCAATTTACCTGACTTCTCCACACCAGGGAAGCCGTGGCCTCTGGACTTCCAGGGGTATTATAAGCATCCAGTAGAACATCATGATTTTAGAGCCTTTGTGCCTTCCAAGTTGTGACTTTCTTCCTCCAGAAGAAAGGGCATAGACATACATCCCAGTTTTGGGATGGAAGCCAGAAACTTAAAAAGCCACAATCCTGCAATAGCTAACCTGCTCAGAGCTGGGACTCTGAAATGTTTATGAGGAGGAATGTAAGACACCTTTAAAAAGGTGATTTCGAAGATATTTAAAAATTGTTCTCTACAGCATCAACTACTTTCTTACCCAAAATTTAGATGTCTAGATTTGAATATTTATTCCTTTCTCTTAAACTATACAGCACAGTTCTCGGGGAATGCATTTGTAATCTATAATGAATTAGCGATGTATTATTGACGTTTGTCATATTCTTTCTCCTACTGGCAACGTAAAGAGTGCAGAGATATGGAGTGTCCTAGAAGTCATAGGGGAGACACAACTCTTTGCAGTTAACCTGACGCAGAAGCAGAACAGTTTCTGCCAACAGCAATTCCACGGCAGCTTTAGGCACAGTCTGACCGCTGGTAATCATACACTATCCGTCTGTAATCTTATTTTCTTAAAGAAGTTGATACCTTTTGGCCAATGGATATTTCCCAGCACATGGTTCCTACTACACTGCAGCAGGAGGAAAATATATGTTTCACTTCAGGGAGGAGAGACTGAAGATTTGCATTCAACAAATCTGACTTAAGGTTTTCCAGAAATAACATCTTATGTTTTAAGGAGCAAACGTATTTAGAAAAGGGGAGACAGCATGAGCAAGGGATGTACCCCTGCCCACTGGCATTCCCAATGCTAACATCCTTGTCTATCTCCTCCTTTCCTCTTTGAGTGACACTGATGAGGCTTTTCACTGGATGTGGTTTTGCAATGTGAGGCTACTGCACACCTGCATTCAGGGTCAAGTTAACGTTTACCTGGCCTGCTGCCTTTCCTCCATCTGAGCCTCTCCCAGTAATACAGTCACTACTAGTTTTGCCCTTTTCCCTTCTGTTGCTCCCTCTTCTCTTAGAGCATTTGTCCCTTTATTTTCCTATTTCTTTCTCCAGTGAACTCTAGTACCTTAGCATTCTGAGAGGGCATTACACCTAGAAATCTGATATACATAAATCCCCAGAGGTTTGTGTAGCCTATTGAATTGTTCATGGACACTAAATGCTGGGATTGGGAAATGATTCCAGGCAATCCTGTGTGGAAGGGAAGGTATGAAAGATTACTTAGAGGAAATCAGTAGATAGTTTCTTTTAAAAAGGCATTTTCCATATTCATAGAAATGGTTACCATAGTTCGTAATGTTCTGTAAAATGTCTGAACATAGCCCTGCAACGTACTGTTAATCCAGTGTTGCAGAAAGAAAGATGAGTTGCTCCGAGCTCATCAAGCTGGTAGAGATGAAGACCATCAGCAGATGTGCTTTGCCTGCTTCCCTTTCAGTTTCCTGTAACCTGGCTGTCTTCTACCACGATCCCATTCATGATAATGTCAACTGCCTCCACATTCACTGCCCAACACTGGAGAGCTGCATATTAGAGCCCGGATCCAGTGCCATTTTATACAACATAACAGACGGTAATGATTTCTGTACTTGTATGTATTTTGACAAACGGTAACATTCTAGCAGAAGTATATAACCTGGAAACTGGCTGGCAATAGCCATGGATGAATCCCTAAATCATTATTTTCCAGTGAATTCTGGAAAAGTTTTGGGCATCCAGGGCAGAAAACTAAAAAGGAAATTCCCTTTAGCTTGGCATGTTCAGCAATGACAGTTCATTCCAGATGATAACAAATCACATGTGATTGAACAACAGCTTAAGCATTACATTTCGTTTATGTAACGTGCCTTCAGCAAGAGCCAAAGTAGGCATTTCTACTGCAGTGGCTAAGGATGCCACCAGGAAATAAAGGAAATGCTAAATGGCGGTTTTGAGGTCTGTTGACACTGAGGACACAGATTCTACAAAGACGAATGTAAGGGACGGGGAAATGCACCACCATTTACTGACATTCATTAGCATATCCTTGGTCCCAACACAACCAGTATATTTCATTTTAGAAAATATATATTTAAGTGTCCTTTGCCCATGTATCTAATCTCAGGGTGCAGATTAGTAAACATGAAAGAATAGATTTTTATCATTAAAATACAAAGGAGATAAATTTCTTGATCAATTTGTACTTATTGAACACCTAAGGCTCCAGGCTGTGCTCAGCATTGCAGAAGATGGCAGCATATCTCTGCCTTCAATTTCCTCATGATCTAGTTGATGTGACAAGTCTTAAAATTTGTGTAAGACATATAATTGCAAAAGTGTGTGATACTGCTTCAAGTACGAAGGCTCAAAAGAAGGGGAGACTAAGGAAAACAGGATTATTCAGAGGAGGCTTTGTGGAAGAGGCCAGGTAGAGGCAAGATAAGGAGTTCTGTATCACACCATGGGAAAGTAAGAAAACTGAGCTGGCTACAAGGGCACATTTGGGGTTACAACGAAAATATGGGTAGGACAGGCAACAAAAAGGCTTTGGAGAGAGTAGTTTTGGTTTGATTTTGTCAGAAATATAGAACCAACAAGGGTACTTAATGACAAAATGCCGATATTAAAGTGACGTATCTGATTATCTTAGTCTAGGAAAATTATATGCAGGATGCAGTTTAGAAAATCTAGTAAGGGAGGCATTATATCTGGACAAGTTGATTGTAGCTGCAACGAAGAGGAGGGATGATTCCCAGCATTTTAGGAAGGGACTGGATAGCACTTAGTTACTTTTTGGATGAAGGAAAAGAAGAGTAAAAAATCACTTTGCAGTACAGATTCCACCATAGGAGATGGAAAAATGGTGATGCCGCTGAGTAAGACAAAGAGGCAGATGAAATGATTTTGGCTTTTGGAATGTTTAGTGATGACAGGAGATGTCTAGCTGGGGACCTTCAGTAGAACACAGGAGAAATGAGATCAGAGCTCAAGAAAGAGGAAAAAGTTGGCAATGTGGATTTCAGTGCCATCAGTATAGTGGTAACAGCTGATGAGGATAATCTCTTTGGATGGTGTGAGATGAAGAGAAAATACAGCAGAAGACCAAGGACTAAAGATGGTGGAAACTACACAACCAGTTTGAACCAGGAAGAGAACCAGCAAAAGAAAGAAAAGATGAGAGGCAGGCGACCTGGGGTAAATTGCCAAGGAAGTCTGGGTTCCAGGGAGTCATGGGAGAAGAATTTCACAGACAGGATGGCCAGCAGTATCAAGGACAAGAGACATGCCAAAGCAATGAGGCATAAGTGATCAGGAAATAAGGAAAGTACTGATTACCTCGGAAGCATAATTTTGACAGAATAGTGAGGATGGAAACGAGGAGAGAAGGCAAAAAACAAAGTCAGAAAGGAAATGAAAGAAATGGATATTGGTGTGTTTGGGGAGAGAGAGAGAGTGGGAGGGAGGGAGAGCAGGAGAGGGAGGGAGAGAGAGAGAGAGAAACAGTGTGATGCTATCAGGGACAATTGGAAAACTGTAGAGTTTTTTCTTCTCCTTTAAAGACAAAGCAATATTTGTGCATGTCTGAAGTCAGAGGGAAAGGAGTTAGTTTACAAGAGAGAAAATACTGAAGACAATGTCAGGACCCTCAGGCACTGCAAAGGGATGAGATTTAGAGCTTTGCTCATGATTTTGAATAGTTACACTTCTCAGGCCCTATTTTGTTGATTTTAAAATGCTGTATATCTCAACTAGTTACTGTTTCTGCAGCTCTTGCTATTGTTGCGCAAAAGCTCTGGCAGACACAAAGTATTCTCCATGATGTAGTCAAATTTGTTGACAAAAGAAAGTGTCTTAGAAAGCTAAGATAAATTCAAATGAGGCCAGTGCATTTCTAAGCCTTTCAGAAGAATGCAGTGGTAGAACTGGAAATTGGCTTAGTTCAATAACTCACAGCGGCCAAACCCAGGACTGCTACAAACTGTACTTTAAGGTCTTCTCTTTTAATTTAAAAATAAAATTTGAACAATGCTTTTTTATCTTTCAGGTATAGATCCAGATTTGCTGGTTTTTGAACAATCACTTCCCACATATCTACATACCCGTTCTTCATCTAATACCTGGGACAGACTAAGGATTTTAAAAGCTATGAATTTAGATAAACAACGAACCACCATGAGAAACCAAATGCTACCATCAATAGAGGCTCCATCATCAACCACACATCAAGATTTGGCTGCAAACACAAACAATATCAGGTATTCCAAGAAATTAACCACAGATGCTTGGGCAAGATTCATTTCCCTGAATGACTCCATTACCACAGAGGTCAATATGGTGCCATCCCGTACTGATTTCATCAACAACCCAGACAACAAGACTATTTCTCCTTTCTTTGTGCCCATAGACACAAAACTTTCTCATATGCCTACTCCATCCCAACTCAACAGTAGCAAACAACTACTGAACAAAACCAAGGGGTACAACAGCAGAAACCGTACATCTGGGAATGAGGATGAAACACCTGATGGGGCATCTGTGACTTCAAAGACATGGCTGGTTCCTGTGGTCCTCTGTACCTCTGTCATCTTTCTTTGCTGTTGTACAGTCATCCTGGCATCTGGATGCTTTCGCAAGCAGCAGGGCCAGTACAAACCAGGACAGAGAAGTCAGCATCCAGGCAAATTACAAAACGTGACATCCTGAAGGAGAACTCTTAATAGTAAAGGTTGTAGAGACTATAAGCTTTCAAGAGTCTCATTTTTAGTTTTCTATAAGACAAGGGAAGTTTGGTTAAAAAAATAATCGTACAGGATGCCGCTCCTACCAATCTCTAAAAAATGGCCAATGCTTGATACATATAACTGCTTTTTTGATTATATGTTTTTTTGGAATAGGGTACCCTCTGCCAAATTTCCAAAATTCTGACCCCTGCAGTTAATTAGCACTGAATGAGAGGCGTAGTTCTAAGTGCTGCACGTGTATTAACTCACTGAATTCTTACAACTCCGTGAGTTAGGTAAACTATTATCAACCATTACACTATTACTATCACGTTACAGATGAGCAAACTGAGGAGAAGAGAAGCTAAGAATCTTACCGAAAGTCCACAGCTACTAAGTAGTGGAGCCAGGACTTAACAGAAAATCTGCTTCAAAAGTCCTCACTCAAAACCACCATTATACTAAAAGCCTCCGTTTTCCCAATAGGCATGGAAGAAAGATACAGGGAGGAAAACATCATAATATATTTGTCTCCCATCAAGGTCAAATTATTGACACTTAATAAAATCTTTTAGTGATTTGAGCAAAAGAGCACTATAAATTATTACTGTTACTAATCCATAAGCAAATGTTTCCTGATTTTTTATACACTTTTCTATGTTTAATTGGTTAATCCTTCTCCAGCCTAATCCATCATCTTCATTTCCTAAAGCCGACATGCCTTTCAATAATTATGGCACTGACATCTTTGAGTTTTGTGTTGACTTCTGTTGAATAAAGCTTGGGAGTTCTAGTTTACATCTCTCACTTGTATATATTGTTTTCCCAGGTGCAAATATTAGCTCCAGGTATTTCAGCTCTTCCACTTCTTACACCAGACTTACCCCCTAAATCTTACACTCAAACTCTTAAAAGCAGAAAACTGCAAATTCAAGTCTCTAGTGATCTTAAACTCTAGGCCTTTGCTCTCATCCCTTAAACTCATTTTAAATGTGAGAACAGATATTAAAAGACAGCCAATAAGCATAAAGAATAGAGAGAAGAAATTTTATTAGAAGATTAATAAAATAGTACTGTTCCCTCCAAATATTAACGACAAATAAAAGACTGAATTTAAAAAAATTAATCAATTTACCTTAACTTGCATTTCATAATAAGTGTTAGAAATTTTATCAATTTCTTTCCTAATACATTAGGGGAAAAAAACATGCTATTTAGGAGTGACATAAAGATGTAAATTATCCTAAAATGATATTTAATAATTCAGGAAGCTATCTTTAAAAATTATTTGTACATACATTCTTTTAAAACATTATTTACTTTTCTTTGAAATATATACAAGTTCTTTCAAGGTTTCCCAGCAAACTAGGGCTGCTAGGAAAAAAAAAAGTTTTTTCTTCTTTGAGGTTTCTCAGAATTTTATTCATTCTCTAAAATTGATATTGTTTTATAGACATGACCCTAATTTGAAAAAAACATGTACCTTTGTAAGAAAACAAACTCTTCTCCAACCCCTATCTTTGACTATCAGGTAAACTGAGTCCACTTAGACTGAACATGCAACCAGAACAGTCAGCCAAGAAACACAAACAGCTGGGCCTAGAAACCACGTCTTTACCGGAAGCTAAAGGGACCAGAGAACTTCCGAATACCAAAATTCAGGAAACACAGATCTCAGGGCCCAGTCAGCAACTAAGTCTAAGGTTGTTACACCCATCTGGGAAATAACCATGATATTGAAATCTTTCCAACTTTGTAACTAGCCAGACCTTTTTTCACAAAAGTCTATAATCGTCCAGTATAATGAAATACTTACCAATATTGGAAAGAAAATGCAAAGAAAGAGCTAAAGCACCCTACAATTAGGAAAACAACTTCGTTCTATTTCTTAGCTGCCTATGTATTTAAGCAACTTCTGAGCTATGTAACTTGAGTTTGAAGAGCAGATCAATACAGCAAAAAGTATCCCCTAGAATCCTCACCATAAGGATGAATATGATAACGTTCATTGTATATATATAATTAATAGTTTAAAGGACAAGGATCTAATTAATGACAAATAGTGCTGTTTAATTATTGCTGAAATCACAATGACAGCAACTGTCATCCTTTTGAGGCAGTTTTGTATTAATCTTACAGCTCTAAGATTTTGCCACTAGGTGTTAATGCCGTAGTTTAAGAGTCTTCACTTCAATTGCCCAGAGTTGGCCAAACTGCAAAGATTAAAGGCATAGTGTTCTATAAGACCACCCTCACTTCCGACACCAACTGTAAGTTAGGGTGGGGGGGGGGGGGGGTGTCCCAAAACCACGCTGAAGTTCAACAACTCACTAGAATTCACAGAACTCAATGAAAACTGTTATACTCACAATTATAGTTTATTACAGGGAAAGGATATGAATTAAAATCAGCCAAGGGAAGAAGTACATAGGATGCTGTCCAGGAGGGTTCCAAACTCGTTAACTTCTGGTGTCCTCTCCCCCCGGAGGCAGGACACATTACTCTCCCAGTACCAGTGTGTGACAATATGCCTAGACTATTGCCAACCAAAGAAGCCTGCCCAAGCCCCAGTGTTCAAAGTTCTTATTCAGGCTCCATTACATAGCTTAGATTGACTGATTACCTGGGCAGTTCATCTGAGCTGCAAGGTGCACTGATCTTCCAGGTGACTCAAAGTCCCCACTTATAAATCACATGGTTGGTTTTTCTGGCATGCCCAAGACTATCAGGTGTGGGCAGCCCCACCCTAAAACCCACTGTCACCAGCTCCCATCCTAAACAAAGACACTTTTATGAGGAATGACCCCTCTTTGGGCAAGGTCAAATTCTTTATTACACATCACTACTCCCTCTGCTTGCATCTGCACTGTATTACTACCACAGGATCGATGACTCTCACATGTTCCCAAATGACCACCTCTCTCCTCAGTTCCTCCTGTTTTCAAAACGTTTCCTTCTTCAACCGTTTCTGCATCTGTGTTTTCCTTAACCCTACGTGAGTCTCTAAGAAACATAACATTTCAATACATTTACGTATGCTTTAAATCTGATCTAAAAATTCAGTTTTATCTACTTTGCTTTTCACTTGCAATTTCCATCCAATGGAATACAACATACCCCTCTCTCCTTTTTGTACTCAAGACCCTATTGTTGTCCTTTATAACCTACAGACTCTTGGCCTTGCTAATACCAAATCATACCTTCAATTTATATAAATCTTTTGGGGAATTGTTTTGAAATTTCTTTTGTCTTTAATTATGTTCTCTAATTCTGCCAGGCAAAATAAGTCTTAAGGCAAATAACAAAATCAATAATTCCTTTATTTTGATTTAATGATTAATCACTTGTTGACAACTTTGAAAGTGGTAAGAAATGACTTACAGATATACTTTAAAATATTTATTACTTTTTCTCCCATTCTCCCATTTCTCCAGTGGCTGAGTGGTTAAGTTCGCGAGCTCTGCTTCAGCAGCCCGGTGTATCACTGGTTCGAATCCTGGGCATGGACATGACACCACCCATCAAGCCATGCTGAGGCAGCATCCCATATGCCACAACTAGAAGAGCCCACAACTAAAAATGCACAACTATGTACCGGGGAGCTTTGGGAGAAAAAGGAAAACTAAAATCTTAAAAAAAAAAAATATATATATATATAGAATTGACAGCTAAATTGACTGGAATGTTTCTTAGGGTAGTTCTCATTTTGTCATTTATTCCAATTAAATTCAAGGTCCTTAGACCTCATCTCTTTCCTGAGCTGTAGAAGCTGTAACTGGGGGATCCAGACAGATGAATACCAGTTAACTATTTCCACTGTGAAAATTAGTAAGCAGAAATCTCATTTAAAATACAGTTGGGAGGCCAGAAGGGAGAACCCTCATGGCCTACGTAGGTAGTAGGGCCCAACAGGAAAGACTTCCCCTTCTTGACTGGCAAGATGCTCAGCCAATGAGAGACTGTCACAGCTCAGCCAATGAAAAGCCACTACACTTTAAACTCCCAGCCTCCTCCCAATAGACTCTTTGTTTACAATAGCCCTCCCAACTTCCTCTTCCCCTCTCTCTGAGTTTCTCCTCTCCTTGCTGCTCAGGACTTGCACGTGGTTTGCCATTGTTGCATATCCCAAATTGCAATTCTCTGCTGATCCCCCAAAACCCCATTTTTGCTGGAGAAATAACTGGCTATTTGTTTAAGGTCAACACCACATTTCTGCAAGCTTGGGCTTGGAGAAATGAGCCCCAGAAAATAGAAAGTAGGATGCTAAACAGAGTTGAATCAACATAAAGTAGACCCAAAATAGAGGGATGGAACAAACTTTTTAGGTTAGAAAATACTCTCTTGGGCCAGCCGGTGGCCAAGTGTTTAAGTGCCTGCGCTCCGCTTCGGCAACCCAGGGTTTCGCCAGTTGGAATCTTGGGTGCGGACATGGCACTGCTTGTCAAGCCATGCTGAGGCAGCATCCCACATGCCACAACTAGAAGGACCCACAACGAAAAAAAAAAAAATGCAACTACGTACTGGGGGGCTTTGGGGAGAAAAAGGAAAATATAAAATCTGGAAAAGAAAAAAGAAAAGAAAAAGAAAATACTCTCAAGGACCTGCTTCTAATCAGAATTAGCATCTGTGAAAAACATATTGGGTAGACAGCATTTATGTAAAACAAGCAGTGAACCGCAGTCAGGGGACTGGGCTGTGCGCCGAGCTTCCCAAATAACCACAATCGTTATTCAAATGCAACCACTAAGTGCTAATTTGTAGGGAGAAAAATATAGCCAGTGACAAAATAACAATATATGTATATATTTGAATACTGCCATTGTATGGCAGAAATAAAATCAAAACACTATAGAACCAGAAGAAATCAGAGATCTAATTAGTCTAATTGCCCCAGTGTATAAATAAGAAAACTTCTGAATCATCAGTGCCATTGTGCAACAGTATGAAAGGAGTAATTTTAACTCTGATGTAAAACAATGTTTTTTTAACATTTTCAACTTTATAACAAATTAGATGATTACATATATATCACAAAATGAATAAATCAAGCAGATTTTTCTCAATAGATCACGTCAAATTTAATAGTCTCTTCACTGATTCTTTGTATTGAGAAAGGGTACTTTCATTGTCCCCCTCGTTCTTAAGACTAACAACAGACTTTCTGTAATCTTCAACTTCTTTAGTACCAAGGAGCTCTTCTTTATTTACTTCCAGATTTTTCTCAGCAGCTTTAATTTGCAGAAGTGTTTCCAGGATATTTTTTTCTGAGGAGCTATTTTCCCATACATACTCTTCCATGTCTGCTTCAGTCTTATTTTTCTCCCATTCTTCGGTTTTCTGAAAGAAAAAAATGAATACTGAATTCTGAGAATTGTTATTCAAAGACAGAGTTTTCTTTTGTTTTTAGGGGAAGAGAAATTCGGAAATGTGGAGAGCCCATGTGAGCACTCTGCATGTCCACTCTGATGTACCTCCCTTACCCAGCACTGCTGCCCACCCTCACCACCACTCCAGGGCTGCACGCTCTGATATGTGAACACTCCATCACCATGAATTCTACCCACCTAATTTACACCTTATCTGCCTTTCAAATTGCACTTATAAAGCAATACTGTTTCCCAAAAGATTCAGAAAACTCATGTCCCTAAACTCTAACACATCAACATTTCACATTTCTGAGGTTAAAAATAATGAGATTTGAGAGCAGACCATCTTGTTAACACACCTGTGGGGATGACAGGGAAGACCAATTATAATAATAAAATTTTAAATAAAAAGCACGTGTGTAATACATGATATTTCATCATAATGACTTCATATATTTTGGAATTTTTTATTATCCTTATTTTCTGTTCCCATAATGGAGACAATTTTTGTTACTACCTGTTTTTTACAAAAATTATTACCATGCTAGTCTAGAGAACACTGGTAGGTTTTACAGCAGTATAATTCAGATTTATGATTTAAATGAAGATGTAATGTTCTGTGAAAAATCAAGCAATGCAGCTAATAAATAATATGTCCTGGTTCAAAGAAGTGCTGAATACCAGCCACATTCTTTCCAAATTAACACATAACAATATTCTGAGCCACAGGCTAATACAGAACGATCTGCTATTCTTACAACTTTTGAAGGTAGTAAACTCCCCAAATTTTAACATTTGTAAAGTATTAAAAGAGAGGTAGATTTGTAAGGCTGTCAGAAAAAATATTTTACCTCTGAAAACTCCTCTTTAAACAGACTTGAGTTTGAGCAGACAGAGCTTCAAGGCTCCTCAGAGCTAAGTGAGCACCAAGAAGGAGGAGAGCATTTCCACCCACGCCACCCTCCCGTCCCCACCTCCACTACAAGAGCCCATGAAAAGAGAGAAAGGCAATGGAAATTTGTCCCTCAAAGGGTAGAGAGGAGCCCCATCAACCGCAAACAGACTACCAGGGATGCCACTGACGCACCCATTCAGATCACTGGAGCCCAGGCAAGAGGCTCCCCCACCCACAGGAAGAAGAAACCATCCTTTCATCTTTCAAACTGAGTAAGCATCTTTTCCTTCAAGAGAAACCAACGGGATGTAGGTGTTTTCCCTGATCCCCAAATTCCTCAGGCTAAGGAGGGTATCTGTACTCACAGTTCCTATAATGTCTGTCCCACCTCTCTACACTGAATTTACGTCTGAGGACAATGTCCCAGCTTGTTCCAGAAGTATCTTATCCAATTGAGAATCAACTCTGTGCCCCTTTTTTATCTGGTAGGGAGGCTTGAAGCTTGGCAGAGGGGGCAGGGATAATGTGAAATAACTTCTTGTTGTGATCCATCCCCCACAACCCTGGTGCAAATAGCTTCTAATAGCCAAACTCTGAACTTGTACAGTTTAAAAAAATAATTGACAAAACTACCCTATCCCACCTAATTTTTACTGTAATATTTGGAGAAGGAATAAATGTCAGCCCCTTTAAAGACACAAATTCCCTAAATTAAATACATCATTGAACCTATATACTATTGAAAATGCTTTAAATGTTAAGACAATGTCACAGTTTCTTCACAATTTTAACTTACAAGTGAAGTATATATACTTAAGAGGCCAAGAAATACATTTTATAAAGCATTAAGTAAAATAGTCACTCTGTCTCATTCTTAACTATCAGAAGACAAGCAATTAAAAGACATAATTGTTTAAAAAATTATGTTTCACCTAGGTTTATCTGGATTTTCTTAACTGGTTTGGAGCAGATGCTTAAACAGAGGAGGTAACCAAAGTAAATCCACTAATAATTTCCAACATTTCATTTATCTCCCCTTTCTGTTTGGTACATACAAGCCTACATTGGTTTGCCAAGGTGTGCTGTAGGTGTGCCCTGTGAGCCTGGAGTAGCAGGAGCAGCCACGGCATGCTCCTCCTTCACTGATCTCAGTAAGGAATTTTCTGTGTGTGCAATGACACGAAAAAGGTTAGGAAATGCTTCAAATGCTTACACATATTACTTATTTCATATAATTCTTATTAAGACCTACTGGGTTAGAGCTTAACATCTCTACAGAGAAGAAAACGAAATCTTACAGTAGAGGGCCACAGCCACCTGGGAATGTTTCAGACGGCAGAACCCTTTGCATCGGATCAAGAGGAACGCAGTGCATTTACTGTAGACTTGTAATCCCTCCAGGAGGTCGAAAGCAGCACTCCCTCACCAAATACATTGCTATCTTTGCAGCAACATGTACGAATAGTCACACTAAATGGGATAAACAAAGGCTATAAATAGCATCTCACCCATTCAGCTCTCATTTTGCCACCAAATAAGTTATGAAAAGACTAGCAATTTCCAGAGCTTTCCGGGTTTCAGAATTACAGCTGGAGGGCTGTGCATCTGTGGTCCCCTCCAGGTCACACAGGGCGCTGGTCTGACACAGTCTTTAGCATGGGGTTTAGTGTTTCACACAACTGAGTTTAAACCCTAGTCTCATCACTTACTACTCTCTGTAAGAAGACTCCGCAGGGCTGTTCTGAGCAGTAAGAGGTGAGGAATTTCTACAGACGTAGAGCACCTGGCTCAGTAACACTAAAGAAATGCTTGCTATTAATGACACAACTTATTCAGAAGAAGAATGAAGATGAGTGGGATTCAAACCCTTGGCCTAGTGCCAAAATCCATGTTCCTATGTCAAGGGCGCCACCGGCACTATCAAGCAGTAAACTGAAACTTTAAAGGTAAATACAAACACACAATTGTCCAAATGTCCTGCCATATTATTTCCACTCACAAAAATTATGACTGATGTTTATAAAATCTAGAGAAAATAATTTACAGAAACAAAGTCGTTCTTTAGTACTGATATAGATGTAGTATTTTTCATGATGCTTGTTACTTGCTGTCTTCTTGATAAATGTATTACTAATTAGATTTTATTGTCTCACTTATAGCCTGTTATTAAAAACAACTGATTTATCTCCAGTTTTCTTGCAGTCTCTTTGGGTGCAGGCTTTTTATGACTAACCAAACGTAGATTAGAAAACACACGCTCATACATGAAACGGAAAGCATTCACCTCTTATAAAGATGCGTCTCAAGAAAAGGAATCTAGTTTTTTCAAGTCATGTTAAATGTAAGAAAAGATCTTTACGACATCTTTAGAATTTCTCACTTTTTCAAGCAGGAAACAGAAAGTTAATTATTATCACTATATTTACCTTTTGAGGGAAATCTTTTCTAGCCATTAATGTGTAAATTTTCAGAGATGAGTGTCATCCAAATGGGGCTTTTCAGTGAAGAGAGACCAGTTAACTGCAAGAGCTGCTGGTCTGTAAATGACACATTAGGAGGCAATTCCAAAATACCTTCTAGTCCTTGTTAATGATATAAAGGCAGTATTTTTCATGATGCTTGTCATTTCAGAATATTTTTCACTTAAGAGGTATAAATATAAAATCCTTGAGGGGAAAAAAACCCCATTATGATTTCCACTTTCAAACAAGATGTGGTAGGTCACAGCATGCCTCTGCTCTGGCTACAAGTGGAAAAAAGCCAGGTAATTGACCAAAAAAAAAAAAAAAAAAACCCGAAAATTCCAAGTTTAAAGATATCAGACAGCTATATAATCAATAAGGACTAGAGGAATGCTAATTCCAGGCTTCAAGGATATGGGGAAGATCCTTCTAAAGATCCCTAGCCATCTTCTTCCCTGAGCACATTTTCCGATTCTGCAGGAGACTGGTGCTTGGCCCATGCAGAAAGACTCTGCTTGGGCAAAGAGAAACAAGCAAGGTTTGCACTGCTACCTGGGCTTGTGTGACAGACTGGAACTGAAGAGCCCCCAAAATGACTGGTTTTAGTTCTGGAACTACTTATGGGAAGCTGGGGAGTCTGAATTAGGCTTCTACAAAGCAGTGTGAAATCTCCCATAATCTTACAGTGTTTAAGAGACCAAGTCCCGCTAGAAGGAGAAAGTCCTGTTTCAAACACACAACCAATCTCCCTCCCAAGACCTCTGCCAGAGGTTACCCAGCTAAGCTCAAAACCACTAACGGGCACACGTGACTCTCCAGCAGACTTCCAGAGACGTGGAAGCAGACTCACCAAGTTCCCAATCAAAAGCCTAGAAGGTCTGAGGAAAAGGGACAAATCAAAGGTGAATTAAACCTTACAAAAACTGCAACCCAGCTTGGTCCAGCTCAATCCTGATTGAATTAAAATAAGCCCCTGACCCTCTCTGCCTAAGAGAAGAAAGTGGAAATTCTTTCTGTTGGATGACATCAACTGGAGCCTCTATGGGTCTTTTATACACAATGTCTGGCATGTAATAAACAATTACTAGACATCTGAAATACTAGAAGAGAAAAAAATGTAATTAATAACCAAGGGATAACAACAATAGATGAAGAAATCAGATGATTCAGAGTGCAGAAAGCAGAAAGAACTTTAAAATAACTGATTTAATGTGTTAAGGAAAATAAAGAAAAAGATTAACAATATGGATTAAATGATGAAAAATTTCAACATAGAACTGGTATCTATAAAGAATGAACAATCAAATGAATATCTGGAATTGAAAAATGGTTATCTGAAATTAATAAGTCATTGAATGGATTTTAAAAGCAGTCTGGATACAAAAGATAGGATTAGTGAATGCAAAGACAGAGCAATAGAAAACTATATTGTTAACATTTATCAGATCTATACTATGAGATTATAATTAAGAGATTCTGAAATATTTTTTATATTATACTAATTAACTCTCTCTAAGGTTCCCGCTGATTCTACTTAACAAATTCCAACAAATCTAAAACTGGGAGGACTACTCTTACATGTCTGTCATAAACTAAATGCTTGTGTCCCCCCAAAATTCATGCTGAAATGAAATCCCTAAAGTGATGGTATTTGAGGTGGGGCCTTTGGGAGGTTGATTAGGTCATGAGGGTGGAGCCCTGATGCCCTTATGAAAGAGACCCCAGAGAAGGCCCTTGCTCCTTCCATCACATGAGGACACAGCAAGATGACCACCATGTATGAACCAGGAAGCAGGCCTTCACTAGACACAAAGTTGGCTGGTAACTTGATCTTAGACATCCCAGCCTCCAGAATTGTGAGAAATAAACTTTTGTTGTTTATAAGCCCTCAGTCTCTAGTGTTCTATTATGGCAGCCCAAAAATGGACTAAGACAATGTCCTATACAAATAAAAATTAGAACTTTTTTTAAAAGTTTGCAAAAACAGATTTTGGGAAATTTAGTCTGAATTAGTGATTCTTAAATTTGTAAAAACCTATAATTTTCACTATCAAAAACCTAAAATTTTTCTACTGCTTCTAGCTTTAAAAAGCTATGGTGCTAAGTTCATAAAAAGAGAAACAATCAGATATCATGTACTTCCTGGTGAAGAATACAATACCAACTATGCAGTAGTATTTAAAAAAAATCAAATTAGAATTTGATTAAGCCTCTGGATCCAACTACCAATTTTCAAAATTGCACTACGGTGATACAATCAGCCAAATTCAAATGATGGGAAAGACTACACCAAAAAAAACAAACAAGGTTTCTTCAACAAATAAATTGCAAGAAAACAGCTCCACAGACAAAACTCCCTTTTAGTTTGTGACTGCTATCAGGCATTCTCCAAAACACATTTGCTGAGAATCTCCTATGTGCTGGGCAGTACTAGGAGAAGCTGCATGTCTCTAGCTACCCTGGCTAAAAACCAATGTTTCCATATCCAAAGATTTTAGAAAAAAGGTACATATGCTATTCATATTACACATCTGCTGAAATTTCCCTTCAGGTGACATAAAGAACAGAGTTAGTTGGCTAAAACAAAAACATCTCATTATTCAAACATGATAATACTAATACTGGAACAAAATTAATTCGATTTATAAGTGAATCATTTATATGAAGCTACTAACTCTATTAAGTACAGTTTTGTTTTCGTGATCTTAAAAAGAAGTCTATTATAGAAAATTTCAAACATATACAAAAGTAAACAGAATACCACTATGAACTCTCCTGTACCCATCACCCAGTTTCAACAATTAACTGTTGGCCAATCTTGTTTCATACCTGCCTTTACCCACTGCCCCCTTCCCATGTCCCCAATGAACTATTTTGAAGGAAATCCCAGACATTATGTCATTTCATCTGTAATACATATTTTTCTTTAAAAACAAGTACTATTTAAAAAATCATAACCACAATAACATAATTAATTTGGTGGTGTATTGATTCACAAGAGCCTAACCTAGGTCAGTTAGTTCGCTCATTCATTCATTCAATCAATCAACCAGCAATTCCTGGGTGTAGGTTATTGGCCCCTAACGGTTATGTTTCTCTAGAATCTTCTTGCCTATTTGGCCAGTTACTGGACAATGCCTACCTGAAGCAGAGATCCTCCCTTGGAGGTTGAATCCAAAGGGAGAATTAAATTTAGTTCACTGTTTTGTTCCCCCTCCCCTCGCCTGCCCCCCTCCCACTGGAGTGACTAGCCCCATAAATTCTGAAATAGCCAAGGTCATGCTTTCTGACATACAGACTGGAGGAGGAGAGGAAATCAGTCTGCAGAGAGAAAAGAATGAGGCAGCTGCCTAGAGAGTAACAGAGCCCAGAGACTACAACACAGCCTTCACGTTGTCCTAGTTTCTGTTCCCACCCATTCCTGAGATGGTAGCATCTTTGCCTTTGCCTCTTTTCTGCTTAAATGAGCTTGAGTGAGCTTCCATGACTCACAACAAGGGGGTCTCAACTAATACAGGGTGCTGAGGAGAGAGGCTGAGGATAGAAAGAGTTAAGAGTTGTCAGAATATAAATTATAATTTACATTGACCGGGAGAATGCACAGAATGAGGAAAAAAGAAGGAAATGACAAAACCTGGGAAACAAATTTAATTGATCTGGACTAAAATATATAGCCAACATTTCCAGAAACATGACACATTCCAATTAGAAATTTTACAGTTAAAATGGCTCAGTATTATTTGTAAATAAGCAGTATCTTTACAAGACGTTATACTTAAAAATGACAATTGTGAAATAAGATTTTTACATTTATATGACTTAAATTGGCCTTTTTGGCAGAGTTTCCTTTTAAAAAAACATTTTTCTTTAACTTCAATGTTTTGCAGCAAAAAGTTCAACGTGATATTAAAGGCCTCTAGAAATAGGGGGTTAATACTAAAGGGATAATAACCCAGAACTGAATTCTGATACAGGATCAGCAGGGTGCAGTTCTAGACACATCTTTACAGAAAAGACAGAAATTACTGAAAAGGAAAAGGCGAAAAAAATCATCTACAATTCTACCACCTAAAGATAATCAATCGATACTGGTGACACTTGGTGCATGTCCCTCTAAATCCATTTTTTAAAGCACTGCTATGATTGAATTTATTTATAATTTTGTATTCTGACTTACAATTCACTGTCAAATTTAGCTTCTAAAATCACACCCAGGATTGAAGTGAGTAGTTATTTAAGAGTTTCAATTTTAACACAAACAGCATATTCAAACTACTAGGGGGTAATTAAAAATGCCAATATAAGCCCAAACTGATCATTATTTAGGCAAAGAATTTCATTAATCTGTAGACTTCTATTTTAATTCTTCAACCATTAAACATTTATAACGTCACCATTTAATTTGTAAGTGTGTATATAATCCATATACACAGATACACATAGATATGGTCTCTCTTTTCCTCCCTGCCTGCACTGAGAACCTGCTCTGACTACAGCCCTAGAGGAAACAACCCTTCCATTCCACATGATCCTGTTCTCTTTCCCACAGTTGGGTCAATTATTCATTCACTCAATAAATATTTATTCCACAACTATGTGCCAGGCGCTGTGCTGTCCTGGAACTGCCAGTCTAGGAGACCTGGAGTTGAACAGGAGCCAGTTAGATGAAGACTGTGATCCCAGGAGAGAAAACAGTATCCATAAAGGCCTGGAGGCAGGAAAGAGCTTAGAACATTCTGAATGTACTGAGTACATAACGTACTAGGACATAAGCGAATGAAGGCCAAGGCAAGGAAAGTGGCATGGGATGAGCGTGAACAGCTATTAGAATTCTTACCAGTCTAAGTGCCTTACATATATTAGTTCATTTAACTTTCCCAACAACCCTATGAGGTAGTACTATTACCATCTGTTTCACAAACCAGGAAATTGAGGCCCAGAGCAATTAAATAATTTTCACCAAATCGCACTGCTAGTTAGTAGCAGAACAACATGTTCTAAGGAAGATGCAGATATGGTAAAAAGAATATAAAAAGAACAAAAAAATAACGTAATTTGAACCTATCATCTTTTTTCCTCTTGTAAGCATAAATTCAAACAAAGAAAAACATGTAACAGCTACGTCATGCAACAGTCAGTGTATTCTCATGTAATACAAGGGAAAGAAATATCTGTTCCACTAAACACACAGATTTGTCACTTTCTACCATCTCATTTACAACTCCCTTGGCCTAGGACATGAATCAGAGTAATATTCCACTTCTCATGATTACAAGTAAGGCATTGTGCTATATGAGAGAAAACAGTTTAACATTAAAAAAAAAATCCAAGTTATTTGAAAATCATAAAAAATAGGAAGAGGTAAATATCCATAATGGAAAAAAAAGTTACTGCCAATTCTTTCAGTTACCAAAGCTAAATTTTTAACTGAATGTGTCAAGGAATTTACTTCAATTCAAACTGGTTTTAAAAAGTTTACTGAAAGGTGACGTGCCAGACATTGTACTAGATCCTGGGAATATAAAGATGAATGAAATATATAGTCCTTGCCCTCAGTGTCTCAGAATCTAATGGAGTTGGGTAGACACATATATAGGCAATTACCATAAAAGTAATAAAAGGAATGCTAACTGGTGGAGGGAGGAGGGAAAAAGGATGGGCAGAAAACATCTAAAAGAGATTACATTTGAGGTGTATTAAAGGATTCATATGAATTTGTAAGGCTGATCAATTTGAAAAAAGGATTCCAAGTAAAGGGAACAGCACACGCTGTTATGAAAGAACACATTATGTTCACCATACATAGGATATATAACCTACATTTCCCGAGTAGCTGGTAATGAGGTGGCAACCTCCTGTGAATAGATATGTTAAGGAGTTTAGATTTTATCCTAGGTAATGAGGAACCACTGAAGGATTTTATAAAGGAGTATGACACAACGGACTTGTTTTTTAGAACAATTACTTTAATAGCAATATGGAAGGTGAATGAGACAGGAAAATCAATAAGGCTATTACAGGTATTCAGGTAAAAGATGAAGGTGACCCATACTGGGGTAGCAACAGTAGGGATAAAGAGGAGAAAACAGTTTTAACAGACATTTAAAAGCTAAAACTGAAAAGACCTGGTAATTTATTAGATATCAAGGGAGAGGGAAGAAAGTGTCTCTCTCAGGGTTCCTGACTTCAGACATTTGGATGAAAAAAATCCATGAATTTTTCTTAATGGTCTTTAAGTATATGGTAGGCTCTTGAGCACCAGAAGTAAAAGAAAGTCTTGCCTGAAGGCAGAGAAATGAGAAGTGTCACCTTCACTATATCATCATCCCATTCAACAATCCAGAACAGCTGCCTACCACATCAAGTCAGAAAATCTAGGTCTGCACGACAGAAAAATTCCTCCATCTTCTTATCCTTCTCATTCTAATTCCCACCCCGAATCCTAAAGCGCTGATACCAGATCTCTAATCAGTTTCTCTATTAATAACACTCAAAGATTGGGGAAATTACGCACAATCAGAGCTCAGCATCAGAATCACCTGTAGAACCTCTAAAATGAAGCAAGCCTGGGCCCCACCACTAGAAATTTTGATTCTATGGGGTCCAAGCATCTGCAGTAGTTTACAAAAAGCTTCACAGGTGAGGCTGATGGAACCCCAACTAAAACCAGGTTATAGAGATAGATACATTTTCAATTAGTCAATGGTTAAGTTTGAGCAGATAGTAAACTAGCAGCTAAAGTTCAGGTCTGATTTCATCTCTTCTTTTGATAATGTTTTATAATGGAAGTCAAAACTAAATAATATGCTACCACGGGAAAAACATGGAACCTTGAAGCCGCAGTTCAGGTCTGAGTTCTTGGGCAAATAAACTCTGTGACCATGGGCAATGTATGTGATCTCTCCTCTAAGTCCTAATTTCTCAACGTACACAATGAAGAGTTTGTAATAGATAAATTTTTTGATTCCTGATCTTCAAAGTTAGCACTAATTTAAAATTGGTGGCCACACTAAATGCTTTGTGTTTAAAAAAAAAAAAAGATACTATCTTAAAGCACTTCTGAAAAACAGAACAACTCCTACCCAACCTCCTACCCCTTTGCCCCTTCATCCAAGGTGATCATTTGATACGGCACAGAGGTAAAAAATAAAGCCAGAGAAAGAGACAGCAGATTCTCAGAGCAACACTGCAGATCTACTTTTAAAACAAAGGCCTGACGTGTTATTCGCCTGGAATCAAGGTAAAGGTAGCATGTCAGCACTCTTGACCGTTACAGGCCTACCAGGAATCCTCAGACTCATCATGGAAGTTCAATTAATGTGTTTAGTTGTTTTTCTTGAATGAACACTATAATCATTTTATACATAATTAGTTTATACCTAAGTTTATGCATAAATATACTTTACGTTAAAGAGACGCATCATGCTAGGAATAGCAAATACAGGTTCTGTTAACATGGTCAAATATAAATTAGCATCATGAAATAAACTCATAAAAGCAAACATATGTAGAGAACTTCCAAAATAATGTAGTAGATTAGAACACTTTTTGCTTCAATATTTGAAAAAATAATCAAATGAAAAAGATACTTGATCTACATATAATCCAAATCACACATCCATAAAAGTTAAGTATCTCAAACTGCTGCAAAGATATTTCTTAAAAATTGTGCATAATTATTGGTTATTAATTTTATTAATATACCATTAATAATCTATACCAGTAAGCTAATTATTGCTAACAGCTAATAAGTATGCTACATTTTATGTTACCAAAAAGGGAGTTTGTTACTTTGTCACCTTACTTTTGAACCTGAAAACCTTCTACAGTCATGCACAGCATAACAATGCTTCAGTCAATGACCAACTGTATATAGGACAGTGGTCCCAGTAAGATCAGTACCACATAGCTTAGGTGTGCAGTAGTCTATACCACCTAGGTTTGCATAAGCACACTCTATGGTGTTTGCACAATGACGCAATCGCCTAACAATGCATTTCTCAGAACATATCCCTGATGTTAAGCAACACGACTGCACTTCAAACATCTATTTATGGATATCCAAAAGAATAGACAACATTTCAATAGGTGTTATTTAACATTTACTGTTCCTACCTAGCACTGACCTAGATACTCTGAAGAACAAAATTTTAAAAAGTTAGATGCATGCTAATGAGGGACTTACAATTGTTAGAAAGATAAAACATACGTGGAAAACAGTGTATGGAACATGGACTAAGACAACTAGTTGTAGTCAAGTGCCCTAGTGACCGATATAGGACATAAAATAACATAGTATAACTTGCTATCTATGCAAAGTAGGAATTAGACAAATAATAAGAGGCTCAAATATATCTGATAAGGGGTTAACACCTAAAATATATAAGGAACTCATACAACTTAACAGCAAAAAAACAAACAACCCAATTAAAAAATGGGCAGGAGATCTAAATAGATATTTTCCCAAAAAAGACATACAGATGGACACAGGTACCTGGAAAGATACTCAACAACACTAATCATAAGGGAAATGCAAATCAAAACCACAATGAGATATTACCTCACACCTGGTAGAATGGCTATTATCAAAAAGACAAAAAATAACAAGTGTTGGTGAGGATGAGATAAAAGAGAACCCTTGTGCACTGTTGGTGGGAATGTAAATTGGTGCAGCCACTATGGAAAACAGTATGAAGGTTCCTGAAAAAAATTAAAAACAGAACTACCATATGATCCAGCAACTCCACTTCTGGGTTATTTATCTGAAGGAAACGAAAACACTAATAGCCACCTCATGTTCACTGCAGCATTATTTACCATAGCCAAGACATGGAAACAACCTAAGTGTCCATCAATGGATGAAGGGATAATAAATAAGTGCATGTGAATGCAATGGAATATTACTGAGCCATAAAAAAGAAGGAAATCCTACTATTTCTGACAACATGGACAGACCTTGAGGGCATTATGCTAAGTGAAATAAGCCAGACAGAGAAAGACAGATACCATATTATCTCACTAATATGTGGAATCTAAAAAAACAAAAAAACCTGAACTCATAAAAACAGGGAAGAGATTGGTGGTTGCCAGAGGCCAGGGGTGGGGATTGGGTAAAATGGTGAAGATGGTCAAAAGTACCAACTTCCAGTTATAAAATAAATAAATCAGGGGGATGTAATCTACAGCATGGTGACTACAGTCAACAACACTATCTTGTATATTTGAAAGTTGCTAAGAGAGTAGATCTTAAGTTCTCATCACAAGAAAAACCAATTTCTAACTATGTGCGTGGTAATTAATGTTAACTTGACATATTGTGGTCACCATTTCACAATATACACATATATCAAATCATTATTTGTATACCTATAATTAATATATCAATCGTTGTACACCTGAAACTAATATGTTACACGTCAATTATATCTCAATTTTTAAAAAAAGAGGCTCAAAGTAGGTATCAATTAAAACCTTGAAGGATATGAGAAATAAGTAGAGAAGAATAGAAAATTAAACAGTAAATTATATAACCCTTATAACACTTTTGTAATGTTTGCCACTAAACCAACTTGCTTCTACTAGTGTTCCTCAATGGAAGAGATGTTTTTCCCCTTACATATTAACCTCCATATCCAACACCACCAAGCAAATAACAGGCAACCAGTATGCATTTGCCCATCAATCAATAAACTTCATTTTAATGAAAGTACACTAGATATTTCCTATAAGGATGGTTTACTCTTTCATAAACACTAAAACAGTGAAAGAGATACCTTTTCAAACAACTAGTAAAATGCTCTATCAGCTGGATGTTGCCCTCTGGATACAAATCTACACTCCCTGGCCACACCAAACTTCTGCCTGCTCTCTAAACCCACAAGGCCTAGCAACTCCTTCACTGACTTCTTACTGCAGACTCCTACTCAACTTCCAAAAGCAGTCACCACTTCTGTGAAGCTTCCAGGGAGAATCAGTCCCTGTCTGCACCTCTCAGCACTACGTTCTACCTCCATTATCTAGCAAAACAGACTATATTATAACCATCAATTCTTTCTAGAAATAAAGGTACCTAAAGGCAGCGGCTCATTCATTTTGATAGTCTACCAATACCTATCACTGCACTTGTACACACCAACAAAACCATTGCTGAATGCAAGAAACAGTCAACGACATAAATATCGTTCAAGCGTTCTCCAACACAACCTGGAGATGTGTCTCTGTGAATACACATAATCACCATGAACTCATAAACCAAACAGACCAAATGGCAATTATGGCTCTGCAAAAGGATTCTTCATTTTTATCAGAAATAATTGCAATAAGACCCCCTTTAAAGATGAACTCTTTCAGTGGGTGTAAAATTACCCAACTAAGAAGTTTTTATTTCATGACATTTAAGAATCACTTTATTACAAAGCTAGATATATTTTTGACTGGCAATGAGACTATTATGAAATCCAAATAAGACAATCAAAAATTCAAATTTAAGAAAGTACTCATTAGTAATTAAATATCAAAATCATCCAAGAATCCTTGGAATTTGATTTCAGATCTCTAAGTTTTCTCAAGCAAGTGCTTTCTCTTTCCCCTAGTGTCTATGCTTTAGTTTACCTTTTGCGCAACTTACTTTGCAAAATGTTTCATTCAGTCATTTCTTAACCAAATCACTTGCAGAAGGTTTAAAGAACATCACGCAACAAAGTCAAAATTTAGGAAGTTTTGTAATTACCAGTTATGTCAGAATGTGAGTGGGACACGTCCTAAAAATTCAAATACAACAGAGCCCAGATCTGAAGACACGTATAAAGTCTCCATCAAGTTAAATAAGTAAATGTGAAATTCTAAGAAAAATCTTTCTTTGTTTTAGTAGTATTAACACCAATATTAATAGCCACCAGTACTGAGACCCCACTATTTGCCAGACATTTCATGTAAATTCTCCCTGATCCATCCAAAAACCCTTAGGAGCAAACTGAGCCTCAGAGGTCAAACGGTTGGCCAAGCCTACACAAGTAACAAGTAATAAGGTTTGAATCCAGGTCTGTATGGTTCCAAAGGTTAAAACTTAATTCTCTTCTATGCTAACAATGTGTAATACTGAAATATCAAACCAAATTTCTACAAGTCTCTTTGCTTCTTTGAACTGCTGAAGGATAAATGGTCTAATGTCTGCCTCTGACCATGTTTCCAGCACTGCAACGTTTCCTTGAAACGTTACTAAGCCTCTATGTCTGAAGTCTATGCTTTTTAAAGTCTACTTTGATACTTCTATAGTAAATCGTTTTGAACAGCACACAACAGTAACTTCCTTATACTGAAGTCTAGATAAACACCTTTTCAGAGACGTTTCAGTACTGCGTGCTACACACAACTACCAACTCCATGGAAAGGTCAAAAAGCTAAGAAGTTAAGGGAAGCTTAGCCTTTAGCTATTAAATGCCCTGAAGCTAGTCTCAAAAATAAAGGAATGGATTAAAAGGGGCTTTCTAAATATCTGATTAAATGCCAGGTGGTAATACCAATTTCAAGTAGGAATTCCACGCTGGTGAAGGAAAAAAAATTCAATTCAATAAAAATTCTGTTCCACCAGCTCTACAAAATTTCACGGCTCATCTGCATTCTCTTAAAGCTTCTTGACTGATGGAATTTGTTTAAAAAGGACCAAGAACCAAATTTAATATAGGAATTCTTTAATTATATCTGTTTAGGACAGTTTTATGTGGCTACTTATTCTGGCAACAAAGTAATTAGCATTAAAGACCAAAGGCTTCTTGCATGAATCCAGAATACAAACTTGTTTGGATTCTATGTCATGGAACCACAGAAAGAATCCAGTAAGTCAACTTTCACTGAATTTATTTATGCCTGTCATTTCCTTTGGGGCAAATTCATTTTACAGGCTACTGACAAAATAAGAGACTCAAAACTGGTTGGCTTTTATTGTTTGGTATTAGTTCTTTACATGGCAGCTATCCAGCTTTTGGACGGGTCAGGGAGAATTTACATGAAATGTCTGGCAAATAGTGGGCTCTCAGTAAATGGTGGCTATAGCTAATTCAGAGAGCCGAAGCTAATTCAGCCATGTTGCTGGTTCAAAAGGGACTTAATTACCTTAAGCCAAAGGCATTTATCAAATCAATTGACAGGAAAGAGAGATTAACTGCTATTATGATACTGCTCCTGAAGCCAGGAACTAGAAAATCCGGATGAATTATGATAATTAGAATACCTCAAAAGAAGAGAAGAGCAACCAGCTAATTTTTTTTATTAACCTTACAACAAAGTTTTATTTTCTTTTATTTTCCACTAATCCTCTTGGGCTACAACTACTTTTATTATTAATATCAATGAAATGCTGTGAGCCGTTTAGAGAACTAAACTGCATATGTTCACAGAATTACAATATCTTGGGGATGGAAGGAGATTCCAAAGGCCATCTAATGCAACTGCCTATGCGTGGAGCGTGCTCTTTCATCCCATCCCCACTACGCAGCCAACGGATGGAACAGCCTCTCTCTTTTTTTTTTTTTTAAAGATTTTATTTTTTCCTTTTTCTCCCCAAAGCCCCCTGGTACATAGTTGTGTATTCTTCGTTGTGGGTTCTTCTAGTTGTGGCATGTGGGACGCCGCCTCAGCGTGGTCTGATGAGCAGTGCCATGTCCGCGCCCAGGATTCGAACTAACGAAACACTGGGCCGCCTGCAGCGGAGCGCGCGAACTTAACCACTCGGCCACGGGGCCAGCCCCCGAACAGCCTCTCTTAAAGCAGCCCCCTCCGTCTTTAGATGACTCTCTAAGTTTTTACTCAGTGAATTGAAGTCTGTCTCACTACTGCTTCTACCTTTTGTATCCCTCCCTAAACGTCATGAAAAACCAATCTAGCCCCCTTTCATATGAAATCCTTTGAACATCCAAAGACAGGGACTCTTTCTCCAGCTGTCTCCATTCCTTCAAATGTTCCTGACATCAAATGCTACTGAGTTCCATGTCTATGTGGGGCAAGCTACAAACAATTTAATTTGTATGCATATCTAAAATTATTTTAATTTTTAACAATTATATTTAAAACTCTGAATTACCTAAACACATTAGTTAACCAACTTTCAACTAGATGAACTGATGCTCAAGCATAGCAAAATCTTCCTTATAAGTGTAAATGCTTACACTGAAACTCAATAAATTCAGTCAGACACAAGACTATTTTTAATACTATTTAAATAATTAATTACCTTTAACTGTCCCTAATGTATACCAGTGAAATGTTTGTACAAAAGGCTACATTACTACATTATATTTAGGTCAACTAAAAATTTTAATAAACATTTAAAATACCTTTCTACAAAGTTTTAGTGCTTTTTTCTGCAGTTTATTTGAATTACAGCATGAATTAAAATTCTCAAGTTATGCAGATGATTATCCTTCCATAATTTTGACAACTTTCAGCCAAAGTCAAACAAAAAAAAAGTAAAAAATTCTGAATTTCTCAACCAAAGTCAGAAACTCTGAATTTTAAAGGCATTTTAGTCATCCGATTTCTGCAAGGTCCTGAGAGGGACTGTGTAACCTACTTCAAGATTCTCACTTTCAATGTGTGTAGAAAACTCCATAACATTTCATACATCCTTAGCTTATCCAGTGGCTCATTAAACACGCAATTGAGTCTTTGCCAATTGTGTTTTGACAGGTTAACATCATCTAAATTACACTGACAAAATCATTAAACATTCATACACACTCACTTACCCAAGACTCATGGTATAAAACTGTTAGCAGATACACTGCATAATCATAATTCTGTCTCTTTAAAGGGCACCTTTAAAAGAGAGAGGGAGGAAGTCAAAATTCTAAAAATTGAGTAAATAGAATAATTTGTAAAATATACAAATACTAAACACAAAGGATAACTTATACTCAGGTATTCCCTACTGCTTTAGGAAAATTCTGTTCTTGGAACAAGAACAGTCTATGGAGTCCATTACATGAGGATACTGAAAACTGGTGTTAGTTTTATTTTTATTTAGAGTATCTCTTTGCTTTCATCGTGAATGGAGTTATTTGTATCTGATAATAGCTTTATGCTATTTTAAATATGACTGTAACCAATCCAAGTGCCCTTTGTGATCTCAAGGGCTCAGAGTCTACAGCACAGTGTGAGCATATCTGCCGATTTCATTTTAATAACAGAGATAGACTGATGACAGACACTAATCTAAACGTTCACCTTTATTTCCCCAGAGCCAATTCTTTTAAAAATGAGCTATACTATACCATGCTGTACTGCTACTGTTGTATTTAAAATGGAACTAATAACCTAATATTACGTAAAACTTCTACATAAATATGAGACGGCATGTTTAGCTTTTAGGTTAATAAAATACTATAGAAAAGGAAACAATTACTTCCAATTCCTTTAAGTGTAAAATATAACCATCATATGACAAATTACTTTAACAGTACTCTGTTCATTGTACACTTAGGTTTAATAGTCCTCTACTCCAAATAGTTGTCACCATAAAACATATACACATTGACTCTTGTACTTAGAGAAAAAGAAAGCAACATTATCAGATACTTATAGAATTTCAAGCAATAACATTTTAAAGGTATTTTTTAAGATGCACAAACTAAAAACACAACATTATTTTACACTTTCTAAAGATAGTATAAAGAATATTACCACTATATTTCAATGTATTTCGGATCTCTTTTCCCCCATACAGTAATAATCTGCAATCACGGTTCCCAAGCTTTCCCCACCTCTACATTGTTACTATCTCGTATGTGCGTCATGCTGCTTCTTCCTACCACTAAGAAGCAGGACACAAAACCTAACTGATACTGACTCCTCGAAATGCTTTCAATCTGGCATAAGGAGGGAGAGAGGATATCTGCTCACTTGGTTTTCTCTAAAGGTAGGTCTTGACATTTTGACTAAATTTAGAAACAACCAAAGTATAATTCTAGAAATAAAATAACTGTTTAGTAAAAACATACCAATAACTTTTCCTTATCTCAAATGACCTAATTTATAAATTCATATAAGATGAATTTAATACTGCTTTTATGAACTTCTATGCTAGCACTGAAATTCTGATTATTTACAAAAGTGCCTAGGTAAATGAAACTGCCATATTTAATAATTTTAATTTTGAACTATAAGATTGTTATATACTTTGACTTTGTAAAAACCTGTTTAAGCATTAATCACTAGCAAATCATACTTGGTTTTCTTCTAAGATCTTGTCTGATTTTTATATTCATGGATATATTAATGTCAAGATTAAAAATAATAATTTAACTCAAGCAAGGCTCTCCATATACACAGAGATCACAGCAACAGTGGACTAGTGTGAGGATATTAAAAATATGAATTAAACAACTTCTCTGACCTAATAAAGTAATATAAGCTGATATGAAAGGCTACCCCATTTTCAATGTCTTTTTTTTTCTTTTTCTTTGCTGAGGAAGATTCGCCCTTGGCTAATATCTATGCCAATCTTCCTTTATGTTGTATGTAGGTCACCACCACAGCATGGCTGCCCACAAGTGGTATAGGTCCATGCCTGGGAACTGAACTTGGGCTAACAAAGCACAGCACACTGAACTTAACCACTAGGCCACGGGGCAGGCCCCATCAATGTCATTTCTTAAAAAAGGACTGCAAGGGCACTGGAGGACCACAATGCAACACATGTGACCAATCTGCTGCACCTTTCTCTCTTTACCTGTCTGTTCTGATGGTAAGCACATCTGTGGTCTTGCAGTATCGCTCTCCTACAAGTTTAATAAGTTTCTTCTTTGCATGATCATCTAAATTCAAACTGGAAAGTTTAACCTTAAAAACAAGAAAAAACTATTTGAAGAAAATTATTTCACATACTTTGTTTAATGAAAAAAAAAAAAACAGTAGCAATATTATTTGTGTTAGCATTAAACTGACCAAAAAGAAAGATTTTCAAACTCCTTTCTGTCCAGAGTTAGCAATTGGCATACATTATGAAGCCTGATCTTACTCATGGAAAAAAAGGGAGGGGGAGAAAACTGTTTGGAGTTCTTTGAAAGTTCTGGGCATTAGTACCTTTCCTGAAAGAACCAATGATATGTCTCTTAAATAAATGAAATTACAGTGCTTATGAGTAGCACTAATAGAATTAAATTCAATTAGTGTTAGTAAAGCTGAAATACAGCAATAAATGGATAGAACATAAGGGCTTTAAGTAATTTCAACCACACAATTATGAGACCCATATCGCTGCAACTCGTTCAGGGGCATTTATTTTAAAAGCTACAGATCTCTCATGGAGGCTAGAATACAGCATCCATGAAAGATCAAAACATTTGAAATAATCCACCCTCAACACTTTGCAAAATGTTAATACTAGTCCCACAGGCTGCTAAGAAAAATTATTTCTTTAAAAAGGCTATTTCTGTTGAATACATTCAGGAAATGCTGAGTTAAATTAGGTTCTTTTCAGTAGGATTTCTTAGAGGAGGTAATACGCTAATGAGCATTCTGAAACTTTAAGATGTAGGGTTGTTATGTAATGATTCCCAAATTTATCTGACCTCAGATTCTACTTTTCAAGGGGCAGTTCATGGAGTAAGTCTTCTTTAAAACATATTTTGGGAAATGCTGGACTAAATGAACACATTTTTTAACTTGCAGAGAATTATGGCATGGGCTGAAGGTATTATCTAGGGATGAATAGGCTTGACAAGGAAAATAGGTTAGACACTAGAATACAGTTAAATAAGGTAAACCACAGATTGTTTTTCCATGGAGCGCATCAAGAATAAGAAAGAGTCATAACTGTATGAAGATGAAAAAAGGCTAAATAAGATTTTGAAATCCCATCCATTTCTTTCTCTCTAGCTTCAATAACTGCACTGCCCTCGAAACACCATAGCATAAGAGCTTATTTATTTTTCCACTCTTCCCACTAGACTGAAAACCCTCAAGGGTAAGAATGATGTCCATCTTGTTCCTGGCAATGGTTTAGCACTTAAAAAGCATGCAACATATATTTGCCGAATGAGTGCATAAATTTAAAAAGGGGAGGATATATTGTTTTTTGTAAGTACTGTGAATTTTTTATTTGAACTAGAGAAAACAGAAAATAAATAAATATTAACATTCTCTTAAAGAACATAAGGAATAAAAACATTGACTATGAATTATCAATCCAACAGAACGGCCATATGTTGCAGACAATGTGAATTACCACAGGCCCCTGGAAAGAATATGTATCAATAATCAGGTTATCAGCTTGATGGATAAAATAAGCAATTTTATGATAATTTTGATTGTTAACAATATAAAGAATTACTTATAAGAAAATCATAAAACATATCTACATTATAATTATGAAAATATATGCACATATGGATGCATACAGTACAGAAAAAGAAATGAATAGTTTTAACATTAGGATAGTGAGAACGTAGTGATTTTTCCTTTTAAAGCTCCTTTCAATGAAATCATGACATTCAACAATAAATTTAAAAAGTTACCATTTAAAAAATTTAAGTGTTCTACTGGAAAACAAGTGATAAAATGGCAGCATTAAGCCCTCATACATCAATAATCAACCTAAATGTAAATGGACTGAATTCTCTAATAAAAAGACACAGTGGCGCAATGGATCAAAGAAGAAGACCCGATAATATGCTGCCTCCTGGAAACACATCTCAGCTCCAATGACAAACACAGGCTCAGAGTGAAGGGATGGAAGACGACACTCCAAGCTAATGGCAAACAAAAGAAAGCAGTTGGTGCAATACTTCTATCAGACAAAGTAGACTTCAAGATAGAACAGGTAAAGAGAGACAAAGAGGGGCAGTATATATAGCAAGTTTAAGTGTTCTAGCTTTTCATACAGTAGTCCAAAAAAAACGGCAGCAATGTTGATCATTATTATCACAACTGCTTTAAAACTCATGTTCATATTAACATTTTAATATTCAAAAATTACATAAGAGTTTATGCCAGAAACTCATAAATATTTCAGAAACAGCTGTGTGGTGCACTCACGCCACCTGCTAGCACTCAAAGGCACTGCAAAACTGTCGTCTTTAACCTGAAGTAACACTCTGACTTTGAAATTGAGTGGCATTTATGGTCATTCTTTTTCCAAAATTCAGAAGAATCTTTAGACTTTTCTTTTCTCAAGTTGCTATATTTTAAAGACTCAATATTGGACTATTAACATTATCCCCAAAACAATGTTGACATTTCAAATCATAGGAGGTTGTGGTTATATGTGTGTATCTTCAAATGCCCATATATAATAGAGCTACATAAACTGAGAAATATCTAAATGTGCAAAATATGTTTTCTGTTTACAAGTACAGTGCAGCTCGTTAAAGAATTCTGCAATCACACGTAAGACAAGAATTGGGTCTGATTTCTAGATTTCTCCTTACTGGTTGTGACCTTAAACAAATCATTGGATCTTCCTAGCTGTTTCCTTATTCATAAAATAGAAAGGATTCACAGGATTTTTATCAGGAATAAATGAAATTAAATAGAAGAAAGCACTTTTATGTTGGAGCGTATATGGAGAAAAGGGAACCCTCATACACTGCTGGAGGGAATGCAAACTGGTACAGACACTATGGAAAACAGTATGGAGATTTCTCAAAAAAGTGAAAACAGAAATGCCATATGATCCAGCTATCCCACTACTGGGTATTTATCCAAAGAACATGAAAATCAATAATTCAAAGAGGTTTATGCACCCCAAAGTTCATCGTGGCATTATTCACAATAGCCAAGAAATGGAAGCAACCCAAGTGCCCATCAATGGATGAATGGAGAAAGTAGTGGTATATGTACACAATGGAATACTACTCAGCCATAAAAAAAGACAAAATTGTGCCACTTGTGACAACATGCACGGACCTTGAGGGTATTACGCTAAGCAAAATAAGTCAGACAGAGAAAGACAAACACTGTATGATTTCACTCATACATGGAAGATAAATAAACACATAGATAAGGAGAACAGATTGGTGCTTACCAGAGGAGAAAGGGGTAGGGGAAGTGCAAAAGGGAGAAAGGGGCACATATGTATGGTGACGGATAAAAACTAGACTATTGGTGGTGAACATGATGCAATCTATACACAAAGTGAAATATAATAATGTATACCTGAAATTTACACTATGTTATAAGCCAATATGACCTCAGTAAAATTTTTAAAAATAGAAGTACTTTTAAAGTTGTATATAAATATTATATTGTTTTAATTCTGAACTACTTTTATGACTATTAAGAAAAATATCCCATCCTTCCTTCTCTGAATATAAAAATTTGAATATCCCTAAAAAGTATTTTATATTATCTGCTTACTTTCACAATACTGCTTTAAATCATGCCAAACTGCACATGCTTTAGTCCCACTGTTTTACCTGCTTCTACCCTTGAACTACCGACACCATTCAGGACACCACCATTAAGCCGTTAACGGTCAGTGGGTCGAGTGAACAACAGTCCAGAAGGGTAGACATGAGTCAGGTGGAAGGGATACAAGGGAGAGACAAAGGCATCACACAATGACACAGGAGGGGATGGTGGTGTAATACAATTGATATCTGGCAGCAGACTTCAAATAAAGCAACGAGATTATTTTTACCTGTAATAAAATAAGCCAACGTAGAACCACTAGGGACTTTAAATGTCTGTTCCAAAAGTAAGGCAAAATCTAGGCTTCCTGACTCTGTGTTCAGAGATTTCTAATCACATTAACACAGAGCTCAACATCTGTTGGCTGCTGTTGTTATTATCATTGTTATTAGAAAGAGGTAACATTCATTAAGTTCTTAAAACTGTACCAGGTATTATTACTCCATAGGCACTTTTTATTAACCTGTGGAATGATGTCAGCAGAGTAGAAGTTTAAGTTCTTTTTCTTTTTTCCTTGTTTATCTAGATTTTCTAAAATTTACAGTAAACGTATTGCCTTTTATGATTTTAAAATGTTTTCAATCTCTCTAAATACATAACATATTGTTAAGATATTTAAACAGTTCTATGGAATAAAAAAAGGCTGGGAAGCTTCGTAAATTCATTTCACAAAGATGGCACAACCTGGATACCAAAATCCAGCAAAGAAAGAAAACTCCAACTCAATCATGGCTGTACTACTGAAAAAACTTCTAAAAATTAAAGTTTGTCTATTTGTTAGTATATAATGGAAAAATGGTTGCAGAGATTTCAACATATTTTTGGAGTATACTTGGAATGTTCTGATTTAAAATATAGATTACATGGAGTACAAAAACTGCTTTTATGAGGGTCCTAGAGGTACCTCTAAAAGGTGGGCAGTCACCCTCCAGGACAGATGAATCAAAGTACATTAGTCAGAGCTCCCTGGAGGGATGGCTGATTCCAGGAGTGGGACAGGGAATATATAAGATGAGCCTGGAGCATTTTGTGGTGCCAAAAAATAAAGAAGTATTTAAAAAAACAAATGATGGGGCTTGGCAGAGGAACAAGGAGCCAACTGAAAGGGGTCCCAATGGCCAAAGCTGGAACAATCTGAGCAAGAAAACAGATAATGTATTATTGGATTATAATCCAAAGGATAAAATAAATATCCTTGAGTCCACACTGATATAAATAAATGACTGAACAAATAAATAAAGGGAGGAGAACAGACAATTCTCCCATAGAGAAGAATTCCAACTAATTTATGTGATACTTCTCCTTCAAGAAGGTGGAGCATAACTCCCAACCCCTGAAGTGTTGTCTGTGCAGAGTGACTTCCTTCTAAGGAGTACATCTGGTAAGGAAGAAAACAAGGCTAATTTTACAGTGAAGAGAACTGGTAAACACTACCTCAGCCAGGTGATCAAGGCTGCAGCATCAGTGATGGGGCATGTTAGGAGCCTATCCCCTCACTACGATGTGATGAGAATGGCACTTGACTTCTGAGGTTTTCTTCCCAAAACACACACCACCAGTCTAACCATGAGAGAAACTCAAACAAATCTAAATTGAAGGATATTCCACAAAATACATAACTGGTACTTCTCAAAACTGTCAAGGTCATCAAAAACAAGGAAATTCTGAGAAACCATCACAGTCAAGAGGAGCCTACGGAGACATGATGACCAAATGTAACGTGGGTACCCTGGATGGGATTCTGAACAGAAAAGGAATATTAGGTAAAAACAAAGAAGATGTGAATAAAGTATGGTCTTTAATTAATAATGTATCAATATTGATTCATGAGTTGTATAAATGTACCATAGTAACGTAAGATGTTAACAACAGCAGAAATTTGGTGTGAAACATAGGGGAACTCTTTGTACTGTCCTTGAAACTTTTCTGTAAATCTAAAACTAATCTAAAATAAAAAGTTTAATTAAAAAAAAAGGACATTAGGTAACTGCCCCATGACTGCCGTGTGAAAAAGACATGCAACGTGCATCCTTTAACAAAGGGAACTAAGAGTGGTTTCAAATACTAGCTTAGAAGTTACTAGGGCAGACACTTGGAACTGCAATGGCACGTGGCATGTTCCTGGTGAGTAAGGCGGGGATGTGATGTTTCTCCAAAGCAACATAAGATTAGAACAAACGATCCTAAAGAAAATAGCAACAAAGCAAATCAGTATAAAGTAAAAGAATGATATACCATAAACTGATCAGGTTCAGACATGGTTTACTACTTGAAAATCTATTAATATAACTCATTACTTCAACAATTTAAAGTAGATCATCTCAAAAATGCTAGTAGGGGCTGGCCCTATGGCCGAGTGGTTAAGTTTGTGCACTCCACTTTGGCAGCCCAGGGTTCGCCAGTTCAGATCCTGAGCGTGGACCCACTGCTCATTAAGCCATGCTTGGCGGGATACCACATAGCAGACCTAGAAAACTTACAATTAGGATATAGAACTATGCTCTGGGGGGCTTGGGGGAGAAGAAAAAAAAAGAGGAAGACTGGCAACAGATGTTACCTCAGGGTGAACCTTAAACAAAACAAAACAAAACAAAAAATGCTAGTAAACTAGGAATAGGACACATCATTAACATAATAGAGACTATTACCTCAAACTGAAATCCAATCTCATACCTAGCGGCTAAACACTAGAGAGGCACATCATTACAGTACAGAACAGCATAAGGGACTACATAAACATTATTTTAGAAATTTCATCTAATGCAAAGACAAAAAGCTATAAATATTAAAAAAAGAAGAATTAAAACTATTATTTATCCCTTATTTCCTGAGAAATCTCCAAAAGAATCAACTGAAAAGTCCTTGCATCTGGATTTTGGTCTCTAACCACCTATGTCCACTAGAAGGAATCAGAGCTCCTTGGAGAAATAGCTAATTCTAGGTCTGGGATAAGAAATACATAAAGTGAGCCTGGGCCACCTTGTTGCCAGAACACAAGGAAATTTACCAATGCCAATGGGACTGTAACAAAATGCCATAGGAACCAATTTAAAAGAGTTCCCACGAGCCAAAGTTAGGATATATTTTGAACATCAAAAAGAATTAGTGATTTTACTTGATCAAAACTTACTAAGTATATCTACTTACAGATTACCTGTTCAAAGAAAAAGCAAAGAACAACAATACATAACTTCGCAATGTAATGATCAGTTTGTAAGCCTCTTAACCAAGTGATCGATCTCAGCATACTAAGAATGAGGCAACCAGACTTCTTTATGTGTCCTCGCATGTACTGCAATATAAAATACAGAGCAACATCTATCAAGTATTCTTGTCGAAGTATTTAACTGAATCCAATCAGTCCGTTAAATCCAACTTCCAGTTTATATGAAGTACAGGAGATAGAGAAATAAGGTAAATGATGTCAGGATGCACTTAGACAAATTCAGAAGGTAGGAAATGCTACAGGATGAAATACCTGTCATGGGGGCGGTGAGTGTCGGGAGAGTAGTAGTGAGGTCCTTTGCTGGTCTACATTTAAAAGGACTTAAGACAGAGTACAAGCAAACGCATAGTCTTTGACTGGATTCTGGTTTAAACAAAAAGTTACTTAAAAAAACATTTTGGTGGGCCAGCCCCGTGGCATAGTGGTGAGGTCCAGGACACTCTGTCCGGCAGCCTGGGTTTGCGGGTTTGGATCCTGGGCACAGACGTACAAGACTTGTTAGCCATGCTGTGGCGGTGTCCCATATGCAAAATAGAGGAAGACTGGCACAGATGTTAGCCCAGGGCTAATCTTCATCAAGAAAAAAAAGAGGAAGATTGGCAGATGTTAGCTCAGATTGAATTTTCTTCACCAAAAAAAAAAAAAAAAAAAAAACCCACCCATTTTGGTGAGACAATTGCGGAAATGTGAGTGTAGAGTAGTTATTTTAGATATTAAGGAATTATTGAACATTTTGTTAGACATATTAATTATATTGGAATTACATAGAAAAAATCTCTTTAATTTTTAGAGATAACACACTGAAGTATTTTAGTGTGAAATGTCAGATATTAGTCATTTTAAAGTAAACACGTAAACCAAAAACACTTGTGTGTGAGAATGTATGAAGCACTCAATATTTTAAATTTGTCAAAATATGAATTACTAAATCAAGGTGCCACGTGTATGGGTATTTATTAGACTACTTTCTCCACGTCTACATACATTTGAAATTTTCCATAATGAAAGATTAAAAAACAGAATGTAGTAATACAGCCAGGTGAAAAGTTAAAAAATAACTAAACCATTTTTGACAAGGATGCCAAGACAATTCAATGGCTAAAGAGTAGTCTTTTCAACAAACAGTGCTGAGACAGAGCAACATCCACACGCAAAAGAATGAAGTTGAATCCCTATCTTACACCATATACAAAAACTAACTAAAAATGGATCACAGATCTAGATGTAAGAAACAAAACTATAAAACTCTTGGAAGAAAACATAGGAGAAAATCTTCATGACCTTGAATTAGACAATGGTTCCTTACATATGGCACCAAAGCACAAGAGAGAAAGAAGAAATACATAAATTGGACTTCATCAAATTAAAACTTTGGTGCTTAAAAGGACACCACCAAAAAAGTGAGATGACAAACCACAGAATGAGGAAAAAATATTTGCAAGTCATGTATCTGATAAGGGACTGGTATCTAGAATATATAAAAAATACAAGTGAACAATAAAGACAAATTACTCAATCAGAAAATAGGCAAAGAATCTGAATAGACATTTCTCCAAAGAAGATATACAAATGATCGATAAGCACACGAAAAGGTGTTCAACATCATTAATCATTAGGGAAATGTAAACCAAAACCACAATGACATACCACTTCATCTTCATCAGAATGGCTAAAACTAAAAAGACCAACAATAACAACCACTGGTGAGGATGTGGAGAAACTGGAACCCTCAAACATTGCTGGTGAAATTGTAAAATAGTGCAGGCACTATTGAAAAACAGTTTGGTAGTCCCTCAAAATGGGAAACATGGAGTTATATGTGACCCAGCAATTCCACTCCTAGGTATACAACCAAGAGAACTAGAAACTTATGTCCACATAAAACCTGTACACGAATGTTCCTAACAGCATTGTTTAGAATAGCCAACAAGTGGAAACAAACCACATGTCTACCAACTGATAAATGGATAAAATATGGTAGATCCATAAAATGGAATATTATTTGGCAATAAAAAGGAATGAGGATCTGATATATACTACAACAGGTGAAACACTGAAAGTATTATACTAAGTGAAAGAATACATTATATATAATTCATTTATATGAAATATCAAGAAGAGGCAAATCCACAGAAACAGAAAGTAGATTAGTAGTTGACGGGGCTTGGAAGTGGTAAAGAAGGAGGAGAATGGGGAGTGACTGATAATGAGTATTGGGTTTCTCTTTATGGTGATGAAAATTTCTGGAGTTAGGTAGTGGTGATGGTTGCACAACTCTGTCAATATACTAAAAAACCACTAAGTTGTACACTTTAAAAAGGGTGAATTCTATAGTATGTGAATTATATTTCAATAAGCTGTTATTAAAAAGAAAAGAATAAGTATACAGGAAATCAATACAACATCAAATAAGAATACAAATAAAAAACATTTGCAAAAGAATAAATTCTCACTCTCATTAGAATTCAAAAACATACAAATTTTAAATATAAGATATCTTTTACCTATCAAATTGATAGGTAATAATAATATTTAGGTTGGTGAGGGTATAGAAAAAAAGGTTTTCACACAATCTGCTGGTATTGTATTTTTTACATTTCCTACAGGAATTATATAATATATAATAAAAAAACTTGTACTATATATATCAAAAAAACTTCAAAACATCTGCATCCTTTGACCTGACAGTTCTCCATTCAGGAATTTATCCTAGGAACATAATTAGGAATATACACAAATATTAATCTCTAAGGATATTCATTATATTTTTCTAATAAAGAAAACTGTTAGAAAGCCTAAATGTCCCAGAATATAGATAATTTAAATAAATCATGGTAGATCTATACTATGGAATTATTTGTTTGTATCTCCCACTTCAGTCTCAGAAAAAGGACTATGTCTGAATTGATCAACATCAGACTCCAGCCTCAAACAGTCTTTGCACATAATAGACTCTCATTTACATGCTACTCTACGCAGCCACTAAAAATAATATTAAAGAATGTTTAATAACACTGAGAAAATTTTAATTCATATTGTTAAATGAAAAAGCAGATAACTAATCAAATATAGTATCATCCCACTAATATACACAAAGGCAAACTGCATATATACTAAAATGAGCTCCTGTAGACATATTACTTATTTATGAGTGGTAGACACACAAGCAATTTTATTTTATACTTTAAAACACTTTTATGTTCTCCAAATTTTCTACAGTAACTATGTATCAGTTTTATAACTGATACAAAACGCTACTTTTAAACATTATAATCATTCTTCTCTAAAAAATCTCTCTCTCTTACCCTTAAGGTTACTACTCGTGCTTTGGGGTTTCGAACAGATGGTCCCGCTGAAACATAATCAGCTGTTTCAATTTCAACTGGAAAATGCTTCTCGCATTTCTCATCATTGTCCAGTGCAGCTGGCCACTCAGTGCAGAACTCTGAGAATTAAAAAAAGTGATCCCAATTATAGTTTTGCAAGTGAATTCGCATTGTAATGTATGCTACCAGACAATCAAATTATTGAGAGATCATTCTCAAGTGACATGAAACCAAAGAACAGATCCTCTTCTGCACTTTATTTACAAATCATCACCCCTCATCTCTTTTCTTCTTAGGTGAATTCTAATTAGGGAACTTAACTAAAGGAATGATTTGGATAGTTCAGGTCTGGTGGGGGGGGTATGTCCAGTTAAAAGGGAAATATGACTCGATGGAAGCTTACTATAGCTTTGTACATATCTGTTATGGGACAGTTTAATTCCTCCTCACCAACCAGAAGCAAACAGTTCATAGCGCCCAGAGCATGACTGTTTTTGAAAAGGCAACAGGTAACATTAATTCACTCCCAACTGTAGGTTACTAAAGATCAGATGATGAGAATTGAAAGAAGCTCTGAAAATGCTCTAAGAGAAAACTGGGATGTGGTCAACATTCTTTCAGAATATGGCCTCAAACTGAAACAGGTACAAAAGCCTAGGTCATCCTTAAATGGATCCTTACAGTAATTCATGTTTCTTCTGTGACTTCTGAGCCACTAGGGGCTAAATGGAAAGAGGAAGAGACTTGTCCTCATATTCAAGCAAGACAGCTAGCCTAGGGGGGAGGTGGGACTGGGTATGAGACTCGGGCCACACAGGAAATTCCAAGCAGCACGAAGACTTCTCACGTCTATCTCCATAACACAGAGGTGTAAACTCAGGTCTAAATTGGGGAAAAAAAACTTAAGAGGAAATGCGATAGCTTCCAGCCTCCCCCAGCTATCAGTATTGAGGGACTCCACAGGTAGGCAGCTAATTTCACTTTGCTCTATTCCTATCAAGTCAGTGTGGCTCTCAGCTTGGGATGAAAACTTATGGCACTGTCAGGTTCCCCTCAATGGAAATCTCAATTCTTAAGCAGCCTCATTCTAAGAATAGCTAAACGTAATTGATTTCTTAGGTCAAACACATTAGACCTCACGGATCTGTGCTTTCTCCAAAAAGGCAGAACTGCAGGAGAGGCTGGTCACAATCACAGGCAGACATGGGAGCTCTTCTAGGTGATCTAAGGGACAGTGAAAGGTTCTTTGCCAACAACATTTTCCCCAAGCTAACAATTTTCTTACAGTAGGTTCTATATTTAGCTCCCATTTAGGCTTTAATATCAGAGTCAGCAACACGTCACTGTGGGTTACACAGATTCTCCAAGATCTGGGACTAAATATATGTTAGCAAATTAAGTATAGCTCACACCATTCCCCAAACACCCTGTTTAAGAGATCAATACTGACACTTTGAGGGGAAAGAAATATCTTTGCAGTTAGGAACATTTTGACATTTAAATAAAATTAACAGAGCAAGATTACTGAGATTAAATTTCATTGCTATTATGGACTAATTCCAATACTCTGCACTGTAAGATGCAACACTGCCAAGCAGTTTATAAGAGACTAGTCTGGGGAATTTTATGAGTTCCTGGGTTTCTACTGAATCTTTTTAACTTTGAATAAGTCATTTCAATCACAAGATGATAATTACAGCTTTTAAATTAAATTACCTGATTATATGTTTTAAAAAGGACAGCCAACTGGAGAGTACATAATAGATCCCTATTAGCCTTTTATTCATCTAATAGGTAGAGCAATAGACTAGACTTCTGAAGACCTTGGTTTTTACTTAACTTCTGCCACTGATTATTAAAGTTTTGGTAAATTATCTAACTTTCCTGTGCTTCAGATTTTCCATTTGCAAGTTAGATATAAAATCTGAACTGACCTACTTTGAAAGAGAACTGAGAAGAAATATCTGAAAAGCTTTTGAGTTATTTGGAAGTCACAATCTAAACCCAGAAGCTGGCAAAAGTGTACAGGCAAAATAAAGATTAAAACACTCACTTAAATACTGTTAGATATAATGCTGCTCTTCTGAATGTGCTGTATGAAAGCCTTTCTCACCTAAAAATTATGAAGTATTTTAGAACTATCTCATCACAATGACCACTTTCTAGATTATAAATGCACATTTAAAAATAATGGTTAAAAAGGAGAAAAATGGAATTTATCATAGTGTAATGCATTTGTTAACTGGCTTTACAAAGGATCAAAAAGTGATATATGATCTGTGCCAAATGGGGCACAAATTTGGAACAGTGATCAGCGTCAGTCTACTATTACGCACTAATGAATACAGAAACATGTAATCCAAAGGAACAGAAATGCATCCTAATGTCCCAAATCAGAAGACCACATAAATGAAAGGAGATAGAAGAGATTTTTTTTCCTTCCCTCATTTCAAGAGTAAGGTATCTACTTTTTAAGACCTCTTTATCTCTTTGTCCTTGTAATTTTGAATGGAAGGCCCTCCCAAAAGCTCAAATTTCATCACAATCATGTTCACTATCCTATTTCTGCTTCCAGCACAATCAGGCCACCTGTGAAGAGTTTCTAGGCTTCATTTTCTTTCCTGAAAAGCCTTAACAAGTATACTGGGCATTTAGACATCCTCTTTAAATCAACATGAATTTAAGACTTTATCCAAAGGTGTTAACTCTTGCAATAAACTACACAATCAATCACTAATAGCTGTGAATCTTAAACAATTCAAATTTGCTTATCCTATATATTCTCCAATGCAAATCAGAACAGAAACTCAATTGGAATATATATATTTTATTTTATATATATATATTTTATATATATATATAAAATGAAAACACACATAGAACCACGAACAAAAAAAAAATGTCCTTTGCCTTTACCTCCAGGCATATGGGAAGATAGATAATAGTACAAAAGAGTGAAATCTATGTTTATATCTAGGAATCAATAGATATTGCTGAAATGTGATAAATCTAGAACTGGAGGCATAATTATATTCAGGTGAGTACTTCCATTTTATACATATAAAACTAAAAATATATAGATAATTCATATGAATATATATACCAAAGTATATACACTATATACCTTCTTTATATAGAGAGAGAATATATATTATATATACAAAGAGAGAAAAGATATACATAAAAATTACCAGACCTAAATAATGATTAAAGGAGAACACTTGTAGAATGAGGGGCCGGGGTGGAAAAGGAGAAGCATGAGACTATTGCTTTTCACCACCAGCTCTTCTACTATTTGATGTTACTGCAGGTACATTTCATTTCTAACTTCTTTAACATTTTACACAATTTCTTCAAGATAACTCTTCTCTGCAAAGCATCCCATTACTGACCCCACTACTATTCAGCTATTCAGTATTCTTCTATACTATCTTCAGTTTGGATCACATAAATTTGCATCTGTTGTCAACACTCTCCAATATTTTCTTTAATCTTTTTATGTATATGCTTTCTATAATTCAACAATAAGTCCCTAACCTACCTGAGCAAGGATTATGATTTCTGATTCTATTTAATATTTATAACACCTTGTAGAGTGGTCTGCAAAAAAAAAAAGAACTGCAGATTTGACATCTAACAATTCACTGAAAACAACTTAAAAAGGAGAAACCAGCAAATCACTCAGAATGTAATGCTATACAGTATATTAGAAACGGGATTCTTTCCCCCCCATCCTTATTGAGGTATAATTGACAAAACATTGTGTAAGTTTAAGGTATACAACTTGATTTGATCCACGTATATGTTCCAAAATTATTACCCCACAGCATTAGCTAATACCTGTATCACACCATGCAATTACCATTTCTTTTTTGTGGGGAGAACCTTTGAGATCTACTCTCTTAACTTTCAGTTATATAATATAGTATTATTAACTATAATCACTATGCTATACATTAGATCCCCAGAACTTATTCATCTTATAACTGCAAGTCTGTACTCTTTGAACAACATCTTTCTTTTTCCCCCACCTCTCAGCGCCTGGTAACCACCACTGTACTTTCTGTTTCTATGATTTCAGCTTTTTTAGATTTTAAATATAAGTGACATCACACTACTTGTGTTTCTGTCTGACATATTTCACTTAGCATAATGCCCTCAAGGTCCATCCATACTGTCACAGACAGCAGGATGTCCTTCCTTCTCACAACTGAATATTCCATTGTACGTGTACATATATATACACACGTACATATATACATACACACACACACACACACATATATAAAACACATCTTCTTTATCCATCCATCTACTGATGGACACACACGTTGTTTACACATCTTGGCTGTTGTGAATAATGCTTCAATGAACACAGGAGTTCAGGTATCTCTTCCATATCCTGTCTTCATTTCCTCTGGATATATACCCAGGAGTGGGATTGCTGGATCATATAGCAATCTTATTTCTAATGCTTCCTCACTGTTTTCCATAAGGGCTGCACCAGTTCACATTCCTACCAAGAGTGCACAAGGGTTCCTTTTTTTCCTTGCCAACACTTATCTCTTGTCTTCTTGATGACAGCGATTCTAACAGGTGTGAGGGGATATCTCACTATGGTTTTGATTTGCATTTCCCGAGGATGAGTGATACTGAGCACCTTTTCATGTACCTGTTGGCCACCTGTATGTCTTCTTTGGAAAAATGTCTGTTCAGTTCCTCCACTCATTTTTTTAGTCAGATTGTTTGGCTTTTGCTATTGAGTTGTACGAGTTCTTTATATATTTTGGATATCAGGCCCTATCAGATAGATGATTTGCTAATATTTTCTGCCATTCCATCTACTGCCTTTTCGTTATATTAATGGTTTGCTTTACTGTACAGAGGTTTTTAGTTTGATGTAGTCCTCCTTGTTTATTTTTGCTTTTGGCAACAAATCTAAAAAATCATTGCCAAGACCAATGTTAAGAAACTTGTGCCCTATGTTTTCTTCTAGAAGTTTTATGGTCTCAGGTCTTATGTTCAAGTCTTTAATTGATGTTGAGTTGACTTTTGTGTATAAGAATACAGTCCATTTTTCTTCTTTTGTATGTGGCTGTCAGTTTGACACCACCACTTACTGAAGGGTCTATCCTTTCCCCATTCTTGGCTCCTCTGCTGTACATTAATTGACCACATATACATGGGCTTATTTCCGGGCTCTCTGTTCTGTTCCACTGATCTATGTGTCTGTTTTTACGCCAATACTATACTGTTTTGATTACCATACCTTTGTAACACAGTTTGAAATCAGGAAGTATGATGCTTCCAGTTTTGTTCTTCCTTCTTAAGACTGCTTTGGCTATTTGGGGTCTTTTCTGGCTCCATATACATTTTAGGAGTTTGTTCCACTTCCGTGAAAAATGTCATTGGAATTTTGATACATTGCACTGAATCTGTAGATCGCTTTGGGTAGTATGGACATTTCAACAATATTAATTCTTCCCATCCCCATGAGCATGAAAACCTTTCCATTTATTTGTGTTGTCTTCAGTTTCTTTCGTCAATGCCTTAATAGTGTTCAGTGTACAGATCTTTTACCTCTTTTGTTAAATTTATTCCTAAGTATTTTATTCTTTTTGATACTATTGTAAATGGGATTGTTTTCTTAATTTCTCTGATAGTTCATTGTTAGTGTATAGAAATGCAACTGATTTTTGTGTACAGTCATGAGTAGCTTCATGACGGGGATACGTTCTGAGAAATGCGTTGTTAGGTAATTTCATTGTGTGTGAACGTCATAGAATATACTTACACAAACCTAGACGGTATAGCTTACTACACACCAAGGTTACATGGTACTAATCTTATGGGACCACATCTGCTATTGACTGAAACGTCATTATGCAGCACATAACTGTATTGACTTTGCATCTTGCAACTTTACTGAACTTGTTTATAAATTCTAACAGTGTTTTTGGTGGAGTCTTTATGGTTTTCTATATATAAGATCATGTCAGGGCCAGCCCGGTGGTGCAGTGGTTAAATGTGCATGTTCCACTTCTCAGCGGCCTGGGGTTTGCCGGTTCGGATCCCGGGTGCAGACATGGCACCACTTGGCACGCCATGCTGTGGTAGGCATCCCACGTGTAAAGTAGAGGAAGATGGGCATGGATGTTAGCTCGGGGCCAGTCTTCTTCAGCAAAACGAGAAGGATTTGGCAGTAGTTAGCTCAGGGCTAATCCTCCTCAAAAAAAAAAAAATCATGTCATTACCAAAAAGAGACAATTTTATTTCTTCCTTTCCAATTTGGACGCCTTTTCTTTCTTTTTCTTGCCTAACTGCTCTGGCTAGGACTTCTAATACTATGTTGAATAAACGTGGTGAGAATGGGGAGCTGGCCTGGTGGCAAAGAGGTTAAGTTTGTGTGCTCTGCTTCAGCAGCCTGGGGTTCGCTGGTTCAGATCCCAGGTGAGGACCTGTGCACCACTCATCAGGGCATGCTGTGGCAGGCATCCCACATAAAAAGCAGAGGAAGATGGGCACATATGTTACCTCCAGGCCAATCTTCCTCAGAAAAAGAGGATGACTGACAGCAGATGTTAGCTCAGGGTTAATCTTCCTCAAATAATATTTTGTTGAGGATTTTTGCATCTACATTCATCAGGAATATTGGCCTATAATTTTCTTCTCTTATAGTGCCCTTGTCTGGTTTTGGTATCAGGGTAATGCTGGCCTTGTAAAATGAGTTTAGATCTTTCCTCCTATTTTTTTGAATGAGTTTGAGGAAGACTGGTATTAACTCTTTAACTGTTTAGTACAATTTGCCAGTCTTGAAGCCATCTGGTCCTGGACTTTTCTTTGGTGGGAGGTTTTTGATCACTGATTCAACCTCCTTACTAGTAACTGGGATGTTCAGATTTTCTATTTCTTCCTGATTCAGTCTTAGTACACTGTATGTTTCTAAGAATTTATCCATTTCTTCTATGTTGTCCAATTAGTTGATATATAATTTTTCACAGTAGTCTCTTATAATCCTTTGTATTTCTATGGTATCAGTTGTAATGTCTCCTCTTTCATTTATATAACTTTAATTGAGTCTGCTCTGTTTTTCTTGGTGAGTCTAGCTAAAGGTTTGTCTATGTTGTTTATCTTTAGGAAAAAAAAACAGCTCTTAGTTTCACTGATCTTTTCTACTGTCCTTTTAGTTTCTATTTCTACTCCAATCTTTTTTATTTCCTTCCTTCTACTAACTTTGGGCTTAGTTTCTTCTTATTTTTCTAGTTCCTAGGGGTGTAAAGTTAGGTTGTTTTATTTGAGATCTTTCTTTTTTCTTAATGTAGGCATTTATCACTATAAAGTTCCTTCTTAGAACTGCTTTTGGGTGATCCCTTAAGGTTTGGTACACTGTGTTCCCATTTTCACGTGTCTCAAGATTATTTTTGATTTCTCCTTTGAACCAATATTTGTTTAGGGGCATGTTGTTTAACCTCCACATCTCTCTGAATTTTCCAGTTTTCTTTTTGCAATAGATTTCTAATTGTATACCATTGTGATTACAAAAGATGCTGGATATGACTTCAATCCTCTTATATTTATTAAGACTTGTTTTGTGGCCTAATCATATGATCTATCCTGGGAGAATGTTTCCTGTGTGCTTGAGAAGAATGCGTATTCTGCTGTCGGACAGAATGTTCTGTAAACAACTGTTAAGTCCAACTAGTCTAATGTGTAGTTTAAGTCCAATGTCTCTTCATTGACGTTCTGTCTGGATGACCTACCCATTGTTGAAAGCGGGGTACTGAAGTCCCCTACTGTTATTGTATTGCTGTCTGATTCTTCCTTCAGTTCTGTTAATAACAGTTGCATTACATATTTGAGTACTCCTGTTGTGGGTGCATAACTATTTACAAATATTTTATTCTCTTGATGAATGGACCCTTTTATCATGACAAATGAGATTCCTATGTTCAAAGTCAATATTAAATTCATATAACAAAGCAATCACTTACCTTTAAGAGCTTCACAGTGCTTTTTAATGGCTACAGGAGTCAAATGCAGAAAATTGGGGATCTAAAACAGAATTTTAAAGGATAAATTAGCTAAATATCTTAAAAACATGAAAAAGACAATTTTTTCATAAAACTAAATCACAGGCCCAACAAATCTTATAGTAAATAAAATCTGATAGTTTTTTAAAACATTAATTCCAAGCCACAGGTGATATAAATTCAAGAAACAAATTCCTTGAAATACAGATTCAGTACCAAATATCTTACGACGATGATGAAGAAAAAAATTTTATAGTATTGTTTCTTCCATGAATCTACAGGCGTACATGTTTCCCCTATAAAACTGAAAGCACTTAAGGCCACAAATCATCGGTTAATCGTTCTAATTCCCCTGGAACACACAGCACGGTGATACGTCTTCCACTTTGTACTGAATAGACATTTTATGAATTGAATGGATGAACAAATGAAACTAGCAAATCTTAACTGAAAAATTTAATGAAGTTGGGAATATCTTTATGATACCTCGAGAGGTTGTGTAATCATTGACAGAGCCAATGGAAATTTAGGAAAGGTGAGAGATTTGATTCCTTCAAATAAATAACTAGCATTTCCTAGCATATTTCTTAAATAATGTTAAGCATCTAGAGAGAAATTTTAGTTTAAAGAAACTCGTTTGATGGGGGCTAGCCCAGTGGTGCAGCAGTTAAGTTCACACATTCGCTTCAGCGACCCAGGGTTCGCCGGTCTGGATCCCAGGTGCAGATCTACGCACCTCTTGTCAAGCCATGCTGTGGCAGGCGTCCCACATATAAAGAGAGGAAGATGGGCACGGATCTTAGCTCAGGGCCAGTCTTCCTCAGCAGAAAGAGGAAGACTGGTGGCAGATGCTAGCTCAGGGCTAATCAGCCTCAAAAAAAAACCAGAAACTCGTATGGAAAGAAAATATGAACAAACAGAAAGTTAATCCAAACATTATGCCTGAAATCTTGAGTGCTGATCAGAAAATGTTTATTTTAATCTAATGAAAATTGGGATTTTTGGGGTGGGTGACTTCATTTTCTTTACTATTATTTTTGAAACATGAAAATATAGTCTCAAAACCATAAAAGGAAAACAATAATAGCCAATCTTCAATAGCATTTATACTGAAAAAAAGATGTTTCCTCGATACTTGTTTTCCTGTCTCTTGAAACATTCCCATTTCCCAATTTCAAGATTAGTTTCCTCGATATTTGTTTCGTTGTCTCTTGAAAGATTCCCATTTCCCAATTTCATTAGCCCATCTCCAGCAGCAGACAACTCCTTCTCCAAGCTACCATCTCATTTTTACCATCAACTTTTAGCCAATTTTTCTGTTTTTCACAAAGACTCTCATTTAGTGGAAAACAGTTTGTTGATGATAATTCCACTGAATGTAAAAGGAAACTATCTAAGATATGCACTCCCAGGCTAACTCTATTTATATTCTCTTTAAGAACCTGTTGTTCATAAATCATTATAGATGCTATCAACTGAAGCATTTAATATGACCTATTTTACTTCAAGAAGTAAAGAAGTTTAAGGACTATAATAATATTCAGTAATATTCTACCTTTCTGGGAAGTTTTAAAATCTACCTTTTAGAAGTAGAAACTTCACCCCCCTCAATTCTCAAATTAGGTTATTTCACTTTTCTCCCTTCCTCTTGAAAGAAACAATACAAAAAGATACAAAGAAAACAAAAAGCCAAAAGAGAAGCCAAAGGACCAATTAATTACATTCTTAAATGCCCTAGGATCCTATGAGTCTTCTTTACCATGAATAACCAAATATAACACCCATTATTACCTGAAAAAAAACTTAAAGTACAATAGGCTGCTATAATACTGAACCTTGAAGTATAAGTTGGGGGCTGGAGGAGGAGTAGGAAGGGACCTACTCCTACATACATAAATATGTAAATATTTATTTACATATGTTTTAGCCAATGAACCAGCAACTCATCTTACCTTTAAAAGTTCTAGATTTCCCTCCTTTGCCATGGGCACCCCGCTTTTTACTGGATAACCCATTCGAACAGGAAGAGGTACCGCAGAGGGCTTAAATGGTGCTGCAACAGGGTAAACACTAGGCCAGTCCTGGTCAACAGCCATTTTCTCTGTCCTAGGAGGTAGTGCCTAAGGAACATATAATAGTTTAATATTTTAAATATGAACACGTTCTTTAATTTTAAAGCAAAAAAGCTGTAAGTAAAAGAAACATAAGCAGAATTGCAACCTACACAAAATCTGACCTCCCAAAGAGCTGCTGTTGTTCCAATGAAAAAACACCAAACCTACCTAAAGATCTTAGCAGTTCCCTCAAACCCGCTCGCAAGAACCCCCTTCAATAGCACATTTCTTTTGCAAAATATTTCTCTATCTCATTTATTCACTTACACTTTTAGCAAACTTTTTACATTTTGTTTTTGAAGGGCTAAGTAACAATATATTTTGAAATAATCTTTAATTCTTTGATGGAAGTCAGTACTTGAGGTGACACTGAGAACTTAGAAACAAAGGAAACAAGAAACAAGGAAAATAAAGAATAAGAACATGGAAATAAGTAAATTAGGGTTAAACTAACTGAATAAATACATAATGAGAAATAATATGTTTCTGAGGCCCAGAGAATAACCACAATAGCTTACTCAATCATATTAACATATATATTTTTTAAACTGTATTTGATAGAAGGGGATGGCAAGCATCCCCTTTAAAATCAAAAGCAGGATTTGAAAAGGCAAAATTCAGCAACGCCCATCCAAGTAATATAAAAACCAATGTAGTGTATGTCCTGGAGACAGGTAATATTCCTGTGAAAATGACTACTGTAGACAATTATAATGGGTGCCATTTAACTTCCAACTAAAGTGCCTTTGTTCTGACTCCATGCTCACTAAGTGACCTTAAAATTTGGATTCCTCCATTGAGATGTCCACAAGTGAGACCAAACTAGTTAGATTAATGCATATATCCCAGGCTGCATAACTGTTAAAGGTATCATCAAAAATAATTCTATATTCTGGTTTATATACCTTTACCCTGGGAGTATGTGAATGAGTTCACCTTTCAAAGATGATCCATTCTCAGAGTACTTACAAAAACCAGTCGAAGACTAGAATCAGGACTGTGGTAGTAACCAAGTACACGTCCCCTTGTGAAGTCTTCTCTGGCAGCACCCGTCTGCCTCATCATGAACATGTGCCTCCCTTTAGAACTTCAGAAACCATTAAGATAGCGTATACTGAGTACACTAATTGTTTACCTTTCTTCTCAGCGGCCTTTCATATTTGGATGTTCTTTCTGTTGTACCTAAAAAACAACACAAAAGTTACAGAGAATTTGATAATGTAGAGTTGTTCCACATTGATCATGATCCATAATTCTAACATAATTTAAGGTTATTCAGTCACATAAAAATGAAACAATAATCCATTTTCTGTAAGCTCAGGGACTAAATCATCTTAACGAAAATGAAAAGTCATAAATAGTTAAGAAAATTCTCCACTTATTTGAATATAAAGGTGTACTGTGATTGCTGATATAGTGAATTCATCACCTAAAAAACATATTTTCTAGTTGCAAACCATCTATCTGATAAGGGGCTAATATCTAAAATATGTAAGGAACTCACAGAACTCAATAGCAAAAAAACAAACCCAATTAAAAAATGGGCAAATGAACTGAATAGACATTTTCCCAAAGAAGACATACAAATGGCCAATAAATACATGAAAAAGTGTTGAACATCACTAATCACAAGGGAAATGCAAATTTGAGCACTGTTGGTGGGAATGTAAATTGGTGCAGCCACTATGAAAAAGAATATAGAGGTTCCACAAAAACATCAAAAATAGAGCTACCATATGATCCAGCAATCCCACTTCTGGGTATCTAGCCAAAGGAAATGAATATTGAAGAGATATCTGAACTGCTTTGTTCATTGCAGCATTAGTCACAAAAGCCAAGACATGGAAACAACCTTAGTATCCATCAACAAATGGATGGATAAAGAAAATGTTGTGTGTGTGTGTGTGCTCATGCACATTTGTGTGTATGTGTATAAATGCACACAACGGAATTATTCTTCAGCCATAAAGAAGGAAATCCTATCATTTGCGACAACATGGATGGACCCTGAGGGCAATTTGCTGAGTGAAATAAGTCAGACAGAGAAAGACAAACACTGTATGTTCTCACATGCAGAATCCAAAAAAGCTGAAACCACAGAAACAGAGAATAGAATGGTGGTTTCCAGGGACTGCAGGTGGGGAAAATAGAGAGATGTTGGTCAAAAGGTAAAAACTCTCAGCAATAAGATGAAAAAGTTCTGCGTGTCTAATGTACAGCATTGTGATTATAGCTAACAACAATACAATACTGTAACACATACTTGAAAGTTGCTGAGAGTAAATTCTAAATGCTATACCACACAGACACACACAAAAGATAACTATATGAGGGTATGGAGGTGTTAACTAACTATTGTGGTAATTATTTTGCAATCTATACGTGTATCATCATACTCTACACCTTAAACTTACATATGTTATATGTCAATAATATCTCAATAAAGCTGAAGAAATATTTTCAATAAATTTTAAGGTTAATGGTCAAATAAACTCACTTTCTCAAGTTAAAATTCCAGTGAGAAATGAGTATTTTGCATCTTTAAAGATACATAGTTGCACATATTTGGAACTATTCTGTTCTTTCTACCAAAAAGAGACCCTTCAGTTTTTTCTTCTCCATTGTATATGAGAACTGCCAATGCTAGAATAATGTCCATAACAAAAATCACAGCCATTGCTAACAAATCACATGGCTGCAGAAGAAGGTAGAGTACATACATACAGCATATATTTTCTAAAATATTACTTTATGCCTCTCTAAATGTTTTGCTATACTAAAATAATAATAGCTACATTTATTGAGTACTTTCACATGCCAGACACTGTGCTAAATGCTTTTCATTATTATCTCATAATCTTATTCTTCACAATAACTGTAAGTACTATTATTATTCTTATGTAGAGCTCATTTATAGCCAAGAAAACTAAGGACCAAAGAGTTGTGACAGTACCATAGCATACAAGACTTCTCACAGTCTGAGCCACTATCTCTGGCTTCGTCTCCCTTCACAAGGGCCCACAACTACACTGAACTTCCAGTACCAGGCCCTTCTGTCTTTCTCTGAATTTCTGTTCTCTCTGCCTGGAAAGTGTCTCCCTTCTATCTGCCCGGCTTCTGTTCCCTTCCACCTCCATACCTCACTAATTCATCTGAAGAATTCTTATTCATCCCTCAATATTAATTCATTTATTCATTCAAAAATTGTGATACCGTGTACCAGAAACTAGGAAGGCAGCAAAGAACAAGAAAAACACAGGCCTTGCTCTCACAGACGGTAAAGTCTGTCAAATAAGACAACCATTTAACAAGTAATTCCAATAAAGAGTGATAAGTATTAATGAAGATATATAGCAGGGGACCAAACCCAGTCAATTAGTTGGGGAAAATCTCCCCAAAGAAGTGGACTTCAAGCTAAAACCTTAAGGATGAGGAGGAGGTAGCCATGGGAACAGGCAAGCAAAAAAAAGTATTCTAGAGAGAAAGAGAAGATGGAAAATCAAAGTAAGCAAGTTCAGTATGACTGCAATTGAAGAGTAGAACAGAGAGAGCACTGAGAAAAGAAGTTGCAGGTATTTAATAGGCATCTCAACGACAACGCATCACTGGCAGAGCTTTTGATCTCCTTCTTCAGTCTGCTCAATCCCTGGAAACAGTAACGCCACTCATCTAATTTCTGAGGACAAATCCAACCCCACCACCACCTCCACTACGACATCAATTCATGTCACCGTCATCTCATTTGAACTACCGCAACAGCTTCCCAACGGGTCTCCTGGCTTCCAGTATTCTCCCCTAAAGTTAGTTCTCCACACAGTAGCCAGGGATCTTTTAAAAGTGTAAATCACATCATACTGTTCTCCTCCTCAAAGCCTTCCAATGTGATCCCAAACTTATAATAAAATCCAAGCCAAATACCTACAAGCCTTTCCAAGATCAGGCCATTACTTATCTTTCTTTTTTCTTTTTTTTTTTTCTGCTTTATCTCCCCATATCCCCCTTGTACATAGTTGTATATCTTAGTTGCAGGTCCTTCTAGTTGTAGCATGTGGGATGTCGCCTCAACATGGCCTGATGAGCGGTGCCATGTCCGCGCCTAGGATCCGAACCGGCGAAACCCTGGGCCGCTGAGGCGAGCAGGCAAACTTAACCACTCGGCCATGGGGGTCGGCCCCTACTTATCTCTCTGATGTCTTACACTACCACTGTCCTCTCTGCTCACTTCCCTCCAGCCACACTGGCCTTTCTGTTCCTTGATCACACCCCAAACTTGTTCTAACTTGTGCGCCTTTGTGTGTGCAGTTCCCAAGCCCGACAAAGCTCTTCCCCCAGGATCTCAGCATGGCTCTGGGCTCTGCTCAATGTCACTTTCCCAGGGAGGTCTTTCCTGCCTACCCTATCTTATCCTACCCTATAGCCACTAGTCCCCAGTTCATTATTCTCAACACCCTGCATTATTTTTCCTCAGAGCACTAATCACTATCTGACATTGTATTCAGCTGTTTACCCCTTTATAGTCTGACTTTCCCCAAAGAATATAAACTTCATAAGGTGAGGGACCTTGTTGTACTCCAGTATCTGGAACACTGCCTGGCACACAGGAGTTAAGTATTTGTAGAATGAATGAATGAATGAATGAATGAAAATTTAAAAAGAGACAAGTGTTAAGATTATGAAGAGCCACTAGGATGCATTAAGAAATGTATCACTTATCTTAAAGCAATGAGAAATCCTTTGTAGATTGTGAACAAGGGAGTGACAAGATAAGATTTGCTTTTTGAACACTTCACTCTGGGCATTGTGAGGATTCAATGCAGGAAAGAGCGGAAATGAGGCCCAGTAAAGAAACTACTGTAGAAATGAGAGACGGTGGCCTGGACTGGGCTGTTAGTAGTATGAAGACGAGAGACTAAAGGAGGTAGCGCTCATAGGACCTAGTGAATGACTGGCCATGCCCCCTTGACTGAGCTTTTCCTGACTCTTGAGGGCGCCTCCTCAATGTTCCCATTACTCTATTCACGCTTCTATTACAGCACCTCACACCGCATAGTACTTTTCCGTTAACATCTAGAATTCCCGCTAGACTCCGCAGGGCAAGAACGGTTATCAAGCATCCCTATAATCCCTCTTGAATGAAGGTCATCTCAATAATGCCTACTAAATGAAGGTCACCCCGTTAGGTGGCATAGCTAGGCCTGCAATTCAGAGCTGCAGTTTGTTCTAGCACAGCTGCATGCTTTTCTTAAATTTAGGAAAAATCCGTGGTTCAACACTGCCCACAAACATTACCGTCACTACGGAGAGACCCCGCGCCCGCAGCCCCGGGAGGGAGCACCGGAAAGCACGGGTCATGGAAGAGGGCGGGAGCAAGCTCGCCACGCCGGAAGACCCAGCAGCAGAAATCCGCGGCTAATAACTGGGTGACCTCCGCGTAGAGGGCGGAACCCTACTCGCGGCTTTCCCATCAGGCTGGCCACCAACGGCTGGCAGAGGACGTCCTGGCCTCCCCCGGAGGCGCTGGCTCCGCCACTGCGGCGGCCATCATGGGCCCGGTATTCCGCCCTCTCACCTCCCCCAAAGCCCTGAGGAGACGCAGCAGACACTCACGCGGGCTTGGTGTGGGAACGCGAGTGGCCGGAGACACGGCGGTGGAGAAGGCACGCAGGGTCCTGGCCCCCGGCTGCAGGGCCAGCCACGCGGGGAACACGGCCGCCGCCATGGCTGCGAAGACGGCAAGCCGGAGGGGACCAGCGAGCGCATCCAGCGTCAAGGGGCGGATCTGAGGCCGCTACTGCGCAGGCTCGCCCCGTCTTGCCCCGCCCCTAGAATGGAGAAACAGGAAACACGTGGGTCTGTGAATTCAGCGCCGGAGTCAAAAGTGCAGGACGATAGTCCCAAAATGGAAAAAGAGTAATGAAAAGAAAACGAGAAGGTTAAAAAAAGAAAAATCGAAGCAGCCAGTCCAAAGACAGTTGCAAATAATGATCATAAAGGATGGGGGAAATGTAGCTTACAAAGGGCAGTTGTGGTCTGAGTGGGACCTCAGGTGGCGCAAGAGTCAGGCAGTCTCCTGATGTATTAGATTTATTAGTTTTCTGGGGCTGCTGTAATAAAGTACCATGACCTTTGTGACTTGAAATAACAAATTTATTTTCTCACAGTTACAGAGGCTAGAAGTCCAAAATCCAGGTGTTGGCAGTATTAATTCCTTATGGAGGTTCTGAGGGAGAATATGTTTATGCCCGTCTCCTAGCTTCTGATGCTTGCTGGCAATCTGTTGCATTCCTTGTCTTGTAGACTCATCATTCCAATCTCTACCTCCATCTTCACATGATGTTCTCCCCTCTCCTCTTTTTCTAAGATTTAAAGCATGGCCTTTTAGTTAGATGGTTATGGGGTTTGAATCGAGGCTCTGCTTCTTTATGATCTTGGGCAAGTCCACCTAACATCTCTGAGCTTCAATTTCAAGGAAAATGAAAGCAATAATATCTTCCTCTGGGCTGTTGTGATTAACTGAGTTATGTTTCAGAAGGCATAATATAAATGGTGACCATTGAATTTAAGCTCAGGGTCAACACAGCAGCCACTTTTTCTCTCTTGGGGTTGCATATTTTAGTATGATAAAGTTCAAGGCCTATACCATAGAAATTTAGGGACAAAAGGAGCATGAATCTTTATAGGATTAGTTCATATTCAGAGAATTCTCAATTTCTGAGCAAGCTGTTAAGAGACTTTGGTACTCATTCTACCTGCTCATGCTTCCTCTCCTTTGTTTTAGTCTCTCCCTAAGACTGAAGTGGACAGATATGACTAGAGTTATAGAAGCCAGAGAAATACTTCTTATCATTTTCCCTGGCATCAAGTACAATAAAGTTTTCTCTATATTGAAAGTTAAAACTCATTTGTAATGCTATCAACAGGCAATAATGATATCTGTTTCATGCAGTGTAAAGAGTAAAGCATGTACTATCGTGTACGTAGGAGTTACTAAGAATTATGTAATTTTTCAGTTGGAAAAGATCTTAAAAGTGTCATCACTCACTTATGATGAAAATCTTTTCTTCAATTTCCATGATCAAATAATCCAACATGTTGTAGAAGCCAGGCTGGTTTCATGGGCATGCGACCTGCACTTAGAAGAGCCCTAAGCTTGACTTATGCTCTGCCGTCCTTGAAATTTTTAATACTTTTGAACAAAAAGCCCCACATTTTTCATTTTGCACTGGGCTCCGCAAATTATGTAGCCAGTTCTGTGTAGAACAATTTCAAATATTAAGGTTTTATTATAATGAGTTTTTACTATATTTAAAACATAAAGTAATCCAACAACTTTCTGTCAGAGAGCTACTTTTAAGCAAAACTAACTTTGTTATTAAAAGTGAGTGAAAAGGGGGCTGGCCCTGTGGCCGAGTGGTTAAGTTCACATGCTCCACTTCGGTGGCCCAGGGATTCGCCAGTTCAAATCCGGGGCGCGGACATGACACTGCTCATCAAGCCATGCTGAGGTGGCATCCCACATGCCACAACTAGAAGGACTCGCAACTAAAAAATACACAACTATGTACCAGGGGGGTTTGGGAAAAGAAGGAAAAAAATAAAATCTTAAAAAAAAAAAGTGAGTCAGTAAAGCTTGTCAATTCACAATCATGGTAAATAGACTATATGCAAATATCCAGGTATGTGGATGCACCTTGCCACCTAAATATCCATCAAAACAGTATTGGTTACATATATTATGCTGCGTATATACAAGATAAAGTACTTCTTGGACACATGGATCTTAATCCTGGTTGAACATTAGAATTACCTCAGGAGATTAAAAAAAGTTGTCTAGGCCCCTCCCTCTGAGATGCTGATGAATTGGTCTAGATGTGTTTGGGGCATCTGTGTTTTTATTTATTTATTTATTTTCAATTGGCACCTGAGCTAACATCTGTTGCCAGTCTTCTGTTTTTTCTTCTTCTTCTCCCTAAAGCCCCCCAGTACATAGTTGTATATACTAGTTGTGAGTGCCTCTGGTTGTGCTATGTGGCACATGACCTGACGAGCGGTGTCATGTCTGCGCCCAGGATCGGAACCAGCAAAACCATGGGCTGCCGAAGTGGAGTGTGCGAACTTAACCACTCAGCCACGGAGCTGGCCCCTTTATTTTTGTTTTTTTTTTAAGCTCCCCAAGTGAATCTAACATGCAGGCAGGACTAAGAGCCACTAAGTTCAGCCTTAAAAAGGATGAAGTGGATATAAATCTATTAGCATGGAAAATTGTCCACAATGTATAGTTAAGTTTTTAAAAATACAGGTTATAAGGCATTTACAGATCACATGATTGCATTTAGGTAAAATATTTTTAATATGCAATACATGTTCTGGAAGGGTAAACAGCAAGCTGGAGAGAGTGGGTATGGAGGTGAAGGTGAGACTCCCAAAGACTTAACTTTCTTCACTTCTGTACTTGAATTTTTAAGCCAGAATGCAGACTTTTAAAAAAATAATAAATGAGAATACAGTATTTTTAAAATTAGCTTCACATTTTTATTTTCATTTAAAAAAAGATGAATCTTTGATTTATAGCTTCCAGCTGTTTATAACATGAATAGTTACAATTTGTACTAGATTCTTCAAAATTTTCGTAAGCTTCCATTTTAGTACAGCAAATATTGTCACAGCATTGTCTCCTTTGAATTAGTTGAAGCCATCCCATTTTACACACGAAAAAACAGTTAAGCCACTAGAGTCTGCTCTTAAAAGAACTGAGACTCAAACCCACGTGTGATTCCAAGTTGAATATTCTTTTTACCATATTATGCTATTTTCCTGATCACTTCTTCTTTACAGCATTCCTGCAGACAGGGGTCACTGCACGCCAAGGGAACATAATTGACTGGGTATTAAAACATTTGAGGCACATTCCAAGTAAGAATAATTATTTTTTAACTTCAAGAGATGTCTCTTGGGCCTATTCATGCCTATTTCCCTTTACTGCTTTTCTTAATCTTTTGGTTTCCTGGAATGAAGGAATGTCAAAGACAAATTTATTTCTTCCCTTACATATATTCTTATTATCAAAGTTTGGGAATACAGGATTCTAATTGTGACATATTTCATATCCTCCATGCAATCATCAGCAAAAGCGGTATGCTTCACCTTCAACTATTGCTGACCTCTTCACCTCTCCTCCTCTACCACTTTGGTCCAGGCCACCCTTTTCTCTCATCAGGATTACTTTAATACCTTCTTAGCTGTCCCCCTGGGCTCTGCTTCCACTCTTTTCGCCCTACAATCTAGTCTGCACCCAGCAATCAAGTGAGGTTTTTAAAGTGTCAATCAGATCGAGGCATTTCTCTCCCCATATCACTCAGAATGAAATCTAGAGTCCTGAAAAGTATGATCTGCCTGATGTGTTTGCTGGCTACTTCTACCTCATCTCCTGTCACTCGCCCCCTGCCTCCCTGCTCCATCCACACTAGCCTCCTAGCTGTGCCTCCAACACACCACATCCACTTCCACTTCAGGCCCCTTGCATTTGCAGTACCCCATGCCCAGAACACTCTCTTCCAGATATCTACACTGATGTTATCTCTTCATTCAGATCTCTGGTCCATTGCCGCCGCCTCATTGACGCTTTCCTTAAGCACCCACTACAAAATTGCACCTTCTTTCCTGTCTATTCTCTTACTCGGGCTTTATTTTTCTTTGCAGTGGCCCTGATATATTTTTCTTAAATATGCATTTTAAATATATGTACATATCTTTGTTTATTGTTGCCTATTGTCTGTCTTCCACCATTAAGAGGGAAACTCTCTGAGAGTAGGGACTTTGTTCTCTTTACTGCTGGATTGGCAGGGCACAGCACAGGGCCTAACAGGTAACAGGCATTCAGCAATTGGTGTGAATGAAACTATCCTCCATTTACACTTTTAAGCATTTTTTTGCTTCTATCCTCTAGATGGGTAGAGGGAAAATTATTTTTCCTCCCCTACAGTACTCTTATAATCCCCCCCAAGCTTTTAAGCAAAAATGGTTTTTATATGTGAACACACTTTCCTTATTACAGAGGATAAACAAATGTTAATCATTATCACAAGGGATCGTTATATGGGTTACTGTGTTTAAATTGTACGTGAAGTTAACACTCAAGGAGATTCCAAAGTGAGTCCCACCAGGGTCCTCTGCGCAGAGGAAGCAGCTTGGGATGAAAAGGAAGTACTGGCAGGGTTAGAGGAAGAGAGAGGCGTGAGGTTTTGCTTAGGAGTCCTGCATTGAAACTGGTATTGTAAATGTAGTTAAACCCATTCTTACCCACCTCATCCTACCCACCTCCCACCCACAGCAGTAAAAACACATTTTACACTCTCAAGTGTTACACTTATTTCAAACAAAGATACATTTTTTCTTTTTTTGGCAAATCAAGCTTTAAGGGTGACTTTATTATCCTCTCCTTCTACTTTTATTGTTGAATAAATAAGTGAAAGATTAAGCTAAATGGTAAGTCTTCCCAGCCATAGGCAAGGTTTTTCTTCCTCTGCATAATCAATGACATTCATATGTTTTGAGCCAGGTGGTCACTGTTATTCAATGGGGGGAGGCAGGAGAGGGGAATCCCATGCTGGGATGATGCAAGTGGATGAACTTGCTTATTAGAATAAAGGATTTTTTTTGTTTTCATCTCACAGGGCAGTCTCATCACACATATCCAGTTCAGAGGATGCTAATATAAACCTTGCCCACCTCTCGCAGCTCATCTTTCTTACTCAGACAGTTTCCAAGCAGCTCTCTGATGGGGACACAATCCTCAGTTTCCAGGACAAATCGTGCCACAGCCTTCCCTCCTGGCAGATGGCTCCTCACTGTCTCACGTTTGACACTGTCCAAGACAACGCCTCTGATGTCTTTAGGCTTTCCTGGCACACCAAAGATGATAAAGAGGCCCAGACAATCCTCTCCTATCAAGTTGCAGAATTCTTCCAGCTTATCGAACCTACTTCTCTTCCTGGCAGACTGCTCTGCCCTGGATTCTGGATCGGAGAGGTCACAAGGCTTAGATTCCACAGGAGGAAGAGAAGACATCTGCAGAGTCTGTACCGCCAGCTGAAGCCTTATTTGCTTATCAGCCCCCCAAAAGGTCCAAATCCAGTCTGCCCCAAACAGTAAGGCTTGGTGCTTGGTCATCTTGGTGGTGGTGAGCCAGCCGTCAACTCCCTTTTCCTGGCAGAAAGTGACGAAGTGGATTAAGAAGATCTCATTCAGCGTGTTTGAAGCTGGGCGTAGATTGCTCAGAGGGGCTTCAAATCCAAGATACTCCTTCAGTTTCTGAGCTGCGTGGACCATAGCTTCACTGACCACCTCACAGATGCTGAGAGCCCCGTCACTGTCCTTCAGAGGCACCTGTTGTGATGGGTTTTGCCCCATTTTCTCTGCACCCGATCAATACTGCTTCCAAATATCAAACATGTGAACCTCGTTCAGAAGGACTTCTTTTTTCAGAGTAAAAGTTTAGCAGTGCAGTCACATCTGTTAACGTGGTCCCAGTGTTCTGTCTCTATAGCTTCCTTAATACAGCTAAGCATATGTACATACAGCTAAACAAACATGTGAGGTCCTCCTGTTTGCCAACTGGGCATGCTGTATTCCTACAGATTCCTGCTGGTTTGTTAACTTAGAGACATTAACTTCCACGAAAAACATCTGTTCCTCTCTAGTTATCTTCACTCTACCTTTAATATTTGGTAATCTCCTCCAAGATGTTTCCTCTGGTCAAATTTTAGTTAAATTAAAAATAGTATTTAGTTCTTTAAAGATGCATACACCTCTTCCTACAAGTAACTTCTTCAGATTTGTAGATGAGTCATCCCCTTTGCTTTTTCAATGTCCCCTCTGCCACAATTCCTCATCCCTCAGCTCAGCTGTCTGTTTCCTTTCATACAATGGCTTCTCAGACAAAAGCCTCAAATTTTGATCTGTTGATTCATGCTATAAACCCCACCCAGACAAATTTATGGGAATTTGTGAATTGTAAGTTTGTGTTATTATTCTCTATATCAGAAAGAAAGGCTGCTGGTTATCCTGAACAAAGGAAAATAAAGTAACAGACAATAAAAATATGAGGCAATTATCAATTGACTTTATTTCTTTTCATATGGTAATACCAGCAGTGTATAATATTTTGTAAATAAAATATATATCATCAAAAAAATTTTTAACCTTATCACATATCATCAGTTATGTTACATTGTCCTGAATAAAGAATATTTGGCATCTATAACAGTCTCCTGGTGTTTTTAACCAGGTTCGAATAACAAACTGTTTTTCAAATGGTGGCATATATTCACATTAAAATAAAATGCAAATACATTAAGAGTCCAATACAGTCACCAAATAATGAATGGTAGGGAGCAAAAGATTACTATTAGCATCAAATCATTTTAGTTATGAATAAATAGTAATTTAGTGTTATAGGTTCCTTGATGAAAAGCTTGGTAGCTTGCTGATACCTTGAAAGATCATACCATTGACATTCAAATATAGTTTATAAGCAAGTCCACTGGCATATATTAAACTGCCCACCGGACGTGAATTTGTCAAAACCTGTCTTTACCACAGTTGGCTATCATGAGAAATGATGTAGTACTAAATAAAAAATAGAATATTTTTTCTAATATCCCTAAAAAAATAATCAACACAGTAACAGTTTTTGCTGCAGCTTTCTATACTCTTTATAAAGAATATTTGAGCCCTGTGCTACCAGAAAACATGAACTACATTTTATCATCACAATATAACCATTATAAAACTAATTTTGCAGACTCAGAGTTATGGAACTGATTGACACAAAATGTTAAAAGAAATATTCAGCTTTAAAAAAAATCTCATTCATTGATAATCTGAGAAATATACAATTAATAACATTAGGCAGACTGCTAGTATTTTGATGTAAGGATATATTTAGCAAAGAGGAAAATAAGAAATTTAATACTGTGCAGGTTTTTGTTTTGATTTGGTCTCTCAGAAATTATTTCTATACATTTTGGGGGAGATTCTGAATGCATTCAAGTTAATAGTATTTAAATGTCCCTCAGTTTCTTCCTTATGAGGCAAAAAGATCCAAGATTAAGGTTGAAATTCTTAGAAAACTATTCAATGATTTTGTGATGTGTCATCAAAGGAGGGGTATTTCACTTATACTAATGTAGTCTGAACGATCAACATCATTAAAATTCAGTTGTGGAGAAAGAAAGATGATCCTGACCTTTCCAAGAACCAGCTGGTATGTGAAAATTTTGATCACTGTACTTTTTTCTTACTGTGATCTTTTTACCATCTTCCTTAGGCCACAAAATAAAAGTTCTATTTTCTATGTACTAAATATATACATATATTTAGAAAAATATATAAAAATAGGACAATATGAGGCAAGTGGAGGTGTGGCTGGCATTTAGTGGGCGCACTGAATGCTTAAAGAAATTCCACGTATTGATTTTGAAAGCATATAATGTCACACTGATGTGACAAAATCATTCACATACTGGTTACCACTTCCCAAATCTTCCATGCTGTGAATGTGAATGGAAACACCATGGTAAAATACATTAAATGCAACACTTTAAATATAATATATCACAGATTTTTACATTAAATAGAGGAAAAACAATTAATACTCTCTTTCACCAGTGTCTCATTTTTCATGGCAACTTCAGAATAGGCACATAACCTCTGCTTTCCATTTCCACTTCTAAATGAGCAGAAGCTGTACAATAAACAATATACAGTCTGTCACTTGTTGTGTATACTGTGAGTGTTTGAGAAATAAATTGGAAAAAGACAAAGGGCTCCTCATGCTCATCCAGGTGTGATGGTCAAACGTTTGAGTCTTCGTCGGTAATGCTGGCACTGGGGGAACGGGCAGCAAAATCTTTAAACATGTCATCTTCCTTTAACATGTGCTGGAAAACAAGGAGACGAGAGTCACACAGGGTGAGCCAAGACCTCAGAACTACACGTTTTTCATGATGCATGCGGTCCTTTGGGGTTCTTTTCAAACATATTTGTAGGGTAACATTTTGAATTCATTTCACAAACTTACTGTTAGATTGTTGATGCCTTCAGAGAATGCACCTATCTGTCTCACTGTGCCTTCTGAATCTTCCATCTGCAAAGAATGTACCATAACATGACATATTCATTTGCATAATTTTAAGGAAAGTGCAGCAAAGTGAGCAAAAGTCTAACAAATAATGCGAGTCATATTGAAAGGGATAGGAGCAACAGAACCCTTCTGATGATAGCTCCTCTCATTATGGCAATTGAGGTTAAAAGTTAGAAGAAACACTTTACCGGCACATGTAGCCTGTTGCTCCGATGTTGACAACGGCTCCAAGGATTATTGATTAGGGGGCAATATTCAGATCCATGACTTCATACTGAAAAGGCTATGTAGTATGGGATGCCCATTCCTGACTCATTTTAATACATAGATTTCCTATCAGCTTGGAATGCTAGGTCTTCTATCTTGGATAAGTTACTTAACCTCTCTGTGCCTCAGTTACCTTATCTCCTAAAAGAGGATAACAATACTGCCTATGTTTTAGGATTACGATGAATATTAATATATGTTAGGCGCTTAGCACAGTGCCTGGGATGTAGTAAGCAATCTGTAAGTATTCACTATTATTTTATTATTATCTTTATTTTTAAGTATTTGAAGAAAACTTCTTTGACAGGTAGACACAGGGCACAAAGTTTCCAGTTAGTGTTTCATGCTGGAAAAGCTATGAAATAGGTATGCAGTGTTGCATTTACCTGCTCTAACCGGTCCAAATCATCTTCGTCATACAAGCGCATGTCCAATCCAGGTTTAAATCCTTTCTTAGATGTACTTCCTGATGCCTGTCCCAATTCCATTGGACAAACATATTCTTCCCCATCTTCCTGTTTCTTCTTTCTCAGATTCCCAAAATTGCTGAAGGTAAGTTTCTTTGGCTTTAAAAGAAGCACAAACAAAAACATCCAGGGATTTGATAAAATTCTTAGGACAAAGGCCTGATAACATGCGTAATTTAATTACTCACTCCATCTATAGAGAAAAGCAATGGAATGATTTGAATGATTACATTGGTATAACAAAAACAAAGGCATCCTATGGGGCTGGCCCCGTGGCCGAGTGGTTAAGTTCACGCGCTCCGCTGCAGGCGGCCCAGTGTTTCGTTGGTTCGAATCCTGGGTGCGGACATGGCACTGCTCATCAAACCACGCTGAGGCAGCATCCCACATGCCACAACTAGAAGGACCCACAACGAAGAATATACAACTACGTACTGGGGGGGCTTTGGGGAGAAAAAGGAAAAAAAATAAAATCTTTAAAAAAAACCCCAAAAAACAAAGGCATCCTAGGCATATGATTGACGCATCCAAATATGATAAATGATCCTTACTATGAATCTCAGAAGATTAAGCCTATTCTCCTTATTCAAGCCAACTAGCTGGGTAGTCACTGTGATAAGCAAAATATGCCAGGAGCCTTAGTTTATATTAAAACAGGACTTAATGCAATGAGATTTCTCAGGACTGAATTCAATTTTGCAAGATTTCCCAATCTAAGATCAGCAAAACAAAATGGTCCTTACTGTATTTTCTTTTTGGGTGAGGCTATGATTATCTTGTGTGCCCGCTATGCTTCCATAATGGGACTGGCGACTGGCTAAAAGAATCTCCACTCTTTTGGAGAGAGAACTTCCAGTGATACTTTGAAGAGAAATTCCATCTTAGTCCCTGGATAGTTCCTGAGACTGTTAAGGGGATGGTGATCGGGCTGACGCTGAGAATTTAAACAGAATAGACTCTCTCAGAAGTTTCAAATCTGGCACACATCTTTTAAGAGAGAAAGGGAGCTGAAGAGAAAGTGTCAGTGGGTATAATATAGGGGAGAAGGTACAGGGGGTAAAAAAAAAGAACTTGGTACATATTTGTGGATGAGCCAATTAACGCTATCTCCACATTAAGTTGGTTGAGATAACAGACTCAGAAGACTTCACAGAAGAGTGACTTTTTTTTTTTGAGGAAGATTAGCTCTGAGCTAACATCTGCTGCCAATCCTCCCCTTTTTTGCTGAGGAAGACTGGCCCTGAGCTAAGATCCGTGCCCATCGTCCTCTACTTTATATGTGGGACGCCTACCACAGCATGGCTTGCCAAGCAGTGCCATGTATGCACCCGGGATCCAAACTGGTGAACCCCGGGCCGCCAAAGCAGAATGTGTGAACTTAACCACTGCGCCACGGGGCTGGCCCCAGAATGATTTAAAAGAAGAAAAAGTAATCTGAATTTGGTATGATCCCTGAATCCAGATAAATCTGGAAATATCCATCCTGTGCTGGTCTACTATGAATAATTTCTAAAGTATCTTTTCCCTAATTTGCAAGGTTGGTCAATTATAAGCCAGACAAGTTAAATCTGTATGAGAAGAAATCCTCCTCTTATACTTGATTTATCCGTAGGACAAGTGCAATCAATATTTGGGCCCAAGTCATGGGCTTTCTGCATTGGCAATGTATCAATTATAGAAGCCAACATCATAATCTTAATTACTGTTAACTCTAATAAAAGAAATGATTTGAGCAAAGATTTGTCCAGAAGGAAATCTTCAAAAATGCATTTTCTTAATTACTCTTAAAGATGCATATACCTTCAACCCACCCACAAAACTTAGTAAACCCCAGAAAATGGGATAGCCAGGTAACAGTCAAAACTCAGCCTTTGCTATAAGCAATGATTAAATGGTACAAGCTTGCACCAACCTTCACTTTGGCAGTAGCTGTTAGGAGTACATAATCTGGCAACTCCATGGCATCGCGCTTCTGGTGTTGGGCCTCAGCACCGATCAGAAGGTTGAAATGAGTGGCCAAATGTCTTCGCAACAGGGTCTTACTTGGTGGGATGTTCAACAACTGAGCCATTGTTTCTACATTAAAACGAGGTTCTAGAACCTGTAAGAGAAATTAAGATTGCTTAAGGTACCATATATCATACATGTCTGCATTGTGCTTTATAATTTGCAAAGCTCTTTCATTTAGTTATCTCCGATGACCCTCTCAAGAGCCCAGTGAGACAGACAGAGCACGGACTTTGATCTTCAATTTACATATCTTTTCTTTATTTTGGCTCAGCTGGTCAGAAATAGAGCTGGCCCTGACATCCAGGATTACAAAGTTGGGGCTACGACCTCTCTGAAGTGGTACCCTTGGGATGCCTTTGGATGCCAACTCCTTATGCAACATCAGCGTGCAGAAACATAATCTGCATCTTGGCAGGGGTTTTCAAACATGATCATATGAGAGCCAGTGGCCAAATGTTATCCAACATAAAAGAGGACAACAAAAGGGAAATGGATTTAAATCCAATCTAGAGTTATGTGATATAAATAAAAAATAGAGAAAAAAATACTCTGAAAGTAAAGATTCACTAGAAATAATGCAGGAGGGTTCAATTAGATGACTTTTGGATTATGAAAAACAAACTGATAATATCCTACTCATTAGACTAATGGAAATAATATGAAGTTAATTTTAAATTAAAACAGAGTTTTACCATGAGCCCACCATGAACACCACTGCCTCTGAGATTGGGGGCATATTCTGCCAGGTCCACGGAGCGCAGCCACTCCATCACTCGATGATTGGTCCACTGCTGAACCTCTGATGGGGTGATGCTATTCTGTGGGAACAAACAACCAGCAAGAGCTTGAGTCATTGACTATGGGATTCCAACTACTAAATCTGCATGTTCTGTCTAAAAAGTCTGCCCCAAGGAGCAGAGTTACTCAATATCCCACTAATGTTTAGAGGAAAGGTAAAAAGGTGTTTGCTAATTTGAATTCTCTGTTAAGGAATCTATATCACAGAGTTTCAAGCTTTTCTACATGCTAATAAAGCAGTGCTTGAGGAAAGGAAGTCTTCAAAGCGATATTTAACTCTGTGGCTTAAGGAGGCAGGAAAAGAAAATACACTCAAGAAAAGGAGGAAGGGTAATTAAAAAATAATCCAAGCTTCAGTTACACAGGTAGAACCATCATGGAGGGAAAGGAAGGAATACAGGAAAACACAGTCTAAGAAATGAGGCTGGATTTGAGGCTGTGAGGGTACCAGAAGTTTTCTCTGCAGGCTCCAAGAAGGAATGGGTCTTAGTTTCCACACACGGACAGTCACATGCATGGAAAGTGCATGCTGTGTAAACCTCAACCTCAGATGCTACCTCATCAGACGGCCGCCTCCGTAGACAGTTTGGTTCAAAGTTATTGATCCTCAGGACCTGGATGGCCCTTTTGATGCTAAGATGATGGAGCACACTCACAACCTTCAAAGACAGTAAGTCATCCTGCAAAAAAGAACAAAAGAGGAGCTCAATGAGCTGGCCTAGCAGGAGGACCTTCTCAGGGAAATCTCAGAAAACAAGTAAATGTAGAAGAGCCCCAGTACTAATAGGCCCCGAGGGCTTGTAAGTGTTTTCAAAGCTTTTATTTAGTCCTAGAACCCTTTTTCCTATTCCAGTCAAAAACCTCTCCAGGACCCCAATATATAATAAAATCAAAATTCATGTTGTTCCAACTGAAGCCGACTTCTACCTGTTTCTCTCTCTTCCAGACATTCTGAGACAGGATGGTGCCACCCCACAAAAAATGCAGTCTAAAAAGCACTCGCTGGGGCACTACAAAAAGAGATCCATTTTGATTTGATTTGATCAAGGAACAAGCTAAGAGCAAGCGATGTTCACTGACGATTGAGGCTTGGTTTTCTGAGCTGAGGCATATCACAATTTTGGGGAAAACCAGTTAAACTATCCCTCCAGCCTCAAGAAACCTCTAGTTCTGGATTATTATGCCTTCTCTAGCAGACGTTGTGAACAATTTTGGAAAAACTCTGCCAATCAATGCAGAGGTTTTGGTGAGAGTTAAGGAGAGAAGAGAAACGAAGAAGTTAGAAGTTGCAACACATATCATCAGTCAGTTCCTTCAAGGAGTAACTTTTAACCAGTCTCTGGTTATTGGGAACATTTCAAACATACAAAACACACCAAAATAAATTATTTTAGAAGAAGGTGACTTCAGAGGCAGTGTCAAGATAAGCACCAGTCCACTTCACGACACACCCAGATGATAAACAAGGAAAACGTCCATTTTAGGCACACCTTACTGATAACACATTTCTTGCAGGGTGAAAAAATTTAATCTATTATAGCAATATTTTTTAAATAAAAATATTAGACAATCCATTTAAATCCTTAAGGCTACTAACTGAACAAAAATTATTGCCTGAATTTTTTCTGGATTAATTTCTTAAAGGTAGTTCTTTATAAGTTAGAAAGAGCACAACATATTTTAATCTAAGATTGAGACATCCATTCAAAACATTTCCATGTGGGCTATTTTCAACTAACTAAAGTCTATCAAATTAAGAAAAACCTAAATGCATAAGGTTTACAATGTAAATAAAATGTTAATTATTTTAGCTTAAGGAATTTTAAAAGTAGGGGGCGTTTTCTTTTAAACCAAAACAGATTATTTTGGGGGGATTAAAAAAAATCTTTTATTTTTAAAGTAATTTTAGATTCACAGAAGAGTTGCCAAAGATAGCACGGACAATTCGCTAAGCTTTCCCTAATGTTAACACTGTATATACATGATATAGTCATCGAAACTAAGAAGTTAATGTAGACAATAATAAAATTAACTGAACTACAGACTTTATTCAGATTTCACCAGTTTTCCTCCTAGGTCTTTTTTCTGTTCCAGGATCCAATCTAGGATACCACATTAAAGGACACGTTTTGTGATTTAGGATTTCTAGGGTCAAATATTTTATTTTTTTAATTTTTATTTATTTATTTTTGCTGAGGAAGATTGGCCCTGAGCTAACATCCACTGTCAATCTTCCTCTTTTTGTATGTGAGCCACCAACGTAGCATGGTCACTGACAGATGAGTGGCGTAGGTCTGCATCCGGGAACTGAACCTGGGCCACCGAAGCAGAGCACGCTGAACTTAACCACTAGGTCACTGGGGCTGGCCCTCAAGTTTTTTAAAATAATTTATTCTTTTATAGCCGTGAAAGTTATAGGTATGCTTTTTTGTGATTTTAAGCCTGAATATGCTCTCATTTCCAGAGGAACATACTTATACCTACACAAGCCAGCAAATATTTACTGAATTTGTTCCAGGAAGACTAGTAAGCTATTATGAGCAGGGATCTGCAAACAGTCTAGGATCAAATGCTCTATGACTTTCTACTACCTTCTAACTATAGAAACTCGGTTGAGTTACCCAATTTCTCGATTCCTTTGTGTCCTCATCTAAAAACTGGGGATAATAAGAGTGCTAACTCCAGGATTGCTGGGACTTGAGTACGAATATGAGTAAAGTGCTTGAAAGAGTGCCTGACACACAGCAAATGTGCAACACACCACATGTTGGTATACCACATGCAGGTTTACACGATGTGCCCACCAAGGGACAGACTTTGGTTCCACAATAGAGAAGAAAACAAATCCCATGAGATCAACTCCAGATTTCTTTGATATTGAAAAATTCCTATGTAGGTTAGTTGTTTGAAACTTTCGACTTATTTAAAGAAGATACTTGGGGTAGTTGGATCCATAGCCTAGCTCACAAAAGGCCATTTAAATACAAGTATCTTCGGTTGACCACTAAGAGTACTATGGAATCTAGAACACGTTCTCCTAGAATCCAAGGAAAAGTCCTTCTACCCATTGGCTGGAAGGCTAGAAACATGCAACAATAATGAAGGAACCAGAACGAAAGTCCACCTTTCCCTACTTCTTCTGTACTCCAGTGACTCCTGCCCTAGCAGAACCAGGCTGAAGTGAGAAGGATGAAAAGCTTTCAGGCAACAGTTCTCAAAAGAAGGGAAGGGAGAAGACGAGTCCCTATGGATGTCAGGTCTCAGAAGGATAGCCTCTTCTGAGTGGCCACTGCACACAGGAATATGTAACTGAGAAACTGCCAGGGCTTCAAAAACTCTACTTTCTCTCTATTTTTCAAACGTCTTTATGATATATAATTCAATTACCATAAAATTCACCCATTCAAAGTACACATCAATGTCTACGCTGTTCAATATATAAAATCAACTTTCTGGATAGCTTAGTTTAAATAAGATTTCATGCAGCTTAAATCAGGGTTTCAAATTTCTCCAAGGCTACTGCAATCACCAAACCCTACAACTTCAACCTAGCAGGAAGGATTCCCAATCCACTGCTCAAGTTAAAGCAACACTTTCAAACTCTGGTGGAATCATTGTGAAAACACTGTATTTTGCTTACTCTATTTTTGGATTAAAAAAAAATTTTTCACTCCTCCAAATCCCAGGAATGAATCACTTACAACAGTCATGTAATGGAGCATTCGACCATCTACCCGTCCTTCATCAAACTGGGTCTTGTACTGGGGCAGACCAATATCATCCAACCATCCTAAAGGAGAGAAATTAGTGTTGTTACCAAGCCACAAAACACTGTTCCTGTGATTAAAAAGAAAACGCATCTCTCTCCCTCTCTTCATTCATTCATTCATTCATGAATTTAAAACCTCTTACTAGTGACCCAGTTGAAATCCAGCTTTCCATGATTGGTTTCTTCTTCTGATCCCAGGGCTTGCAGTGCCAGCTGGAGTTTCTTTCGATGAAGCAAATGCTTGATTCCAAGTTCCTGAAATAATAAACGGAAATATCGGCTTTACAATTGTCCATATGGGCTGCATGCCACTGGCAAAGGATGCAAATTCCTCCAAAATGAAGCTAGCATTAAAGACCCAATAACTACATTAAATCAGAATACTAACTCAGCTAGTAAAATGTTGCTGAACAAAAGGCCCCAGAAAGCCAAGACCACAGCAGTTAATTTAGCAGTATGTTAGATATTCCCTATTAGGCTCATTCCTTTGCAAGATAGGAACTGTAGCACAATAATAGGAATCCTACTCTTATTTTGTATTAAATGTTAAATAATTAGGAAGATGGGCTAGCCCAGTGGCACAGTGGTTAAGTTTGCATGCTCTGCTTTGGTGGCCCAGGGTTCAGGGTTTGGATCCCAGGCACGTTCCCAGCACTGCTCATCAAGCCATGCTGTGGCGGCATCCCACATAAAATAGAGGAAGATTGGCACAGATGTTAGCTCAGTGACAATCTTCCTCAAGCAAAAAGAGGAGGAATGGCAGCAGATGTTAGCTCAGGGCCAATCTTCCTCACCAAAAAATAAATAAATAAATAATTAGGAAGAAATGTTAAATAACTGGACATAAAATGCAGAGCTCTGTTTTCTTTCCTTTTGCAAAGTCAAGCTGAATTGCATATATTACACTGAGCAGGTAAGCCATTGATAAAGCCACAAAATGACTGAGAAATATGAGCTGAAAGTTTACTATGACTATACAATTATTTTTCATTAAAATGCCCAGTGGCTTAAGTGTTCCATAAAGAATCATTAAGACCAAGTTCATCCTTTTACGTCCATGAGACAGAATATGCATGAAGCAGGAAACCCAAACTTTTTCAAGAGAACTTACTGGCTCCACCCACTCCTCTTTGTGCAGTGCAAAACAACCCTACATTCATATTCTCTTTCTCTCTCCCAGTCTCCATTGTGTAAACAAAACAGAGAAGCAGTCACCTTCTCTAGATCTTGCTGAGACGCCTGTAAAAGTGTTTGGCCAGATGCAATCCAGTGCTTGCCAGAATTCAGGTAGGACCCCAGGCCCTGTTCCACAAGCCAACTGCAAACCTGCTCCTTGGTCCACTTGGCAAATGGCATATCCAAGTCACTGCAGGAAAAGGAAGAGTTGCATGAAAAACAATTCAAAGCCAATCTGCAGCTTATCATCGGAGTTAAACAACTGTATACTCAATAAATACAGAAATTCCCTGGTGATACATATTTGACCACAAAAAGCTTAACTTTCAGTATGTATTTAGAGGAGGAAGTGGTACTCGAGTTGAAGGCTACCTTGTAAGACCATAGTCGTCATTTCAGACAACATCACAAAAGATTCAGTGTGATTTAACAAGAACATGTCCCACAGACCAAGACCGAATTGAACCAGGTCAAGTCACTGTACTAGTTTCAACCAAGGTTGTTTGAGGATTGAATTCCAAAACAGAAAATACTAGGTCAGATTGAAATAAATTCGAGTCTAACTTGAATTAACTTTAGCTAAATTATGGTTTCTCTCCAGATGGTAATCAATGAGAAGAGGGTGATACACCATCATTGAGTACGGAAAAGTGTAATCAAAGCAAATTTCTGTTCTATTTTACTTTGACACACAAATAGTGTTCCTAATTGAAAAAGAAAATGTGAGATAAAGGTTTTTTTTTCAGATAGCACAAGGAGGTTCCCTATTGTATACAAAGAGAACATATGGCAAATGGGACTATTCGGTATTTGAAGAAGGCCAAAGTGAATTTCCTCCTTGATGAAACTTGTGTCCAGTCTTCCGCCTGGGTGGGAGGGACCATGGTTAAAACATTGCTAGCCCATTATCACTTTGGAAAGATTTAGTATCAATGATTTGTGCTCTATGTTTGCCAACTCCACCCCTTTATTCTCAGTAAGTCAGTGCAGTAATTCCAAACCAGCCCTAAACTTTCCTACATAAGAGTATAGGAAAAGTTCTAGGAGTCTTACTAGAGAAAACATTACCTAGTCTTAATAAATGTAAGAATTCTGATAGAATGTAAGTGCTTTCACAGACTCCATTAATTGCTGATGTTTATCGAAGAGTTATTATTTGCCAGACACTTAATACATATTAACTCGTTTAATCTTCACAACCACCTTTTGGGGTAGGTATTTATTATTACTATGAGAAAAGAGGCACAGAGCCTGGAAGTAGTTGCTCAAGGTCACCCAGCTTGTAGGAAGTGATAAGGCCAGAAATCAGATGCAAGTGGTCTGACTCGAGAATCTACTCTTAACTACTATGTTATCTTATCTTTCCAGGGCTATGCTTATACTTATTTTCTATGTACAACTTAAGTCGAAGAGCCATTCTAGTACAGATGTTGCTGACACTTTAGCTCTGGCACCTCCCTAGCTCACAGAGCCCTCACCTTCTGTAGAGTTGTTCACCAACCACTGCCAAAGTGCACTACTCTAAAGATGATGGTCCCTTCCACTAGGCATGGCACTAAGCAATGGCTTCGATTTGTGTAATCCAGGGAGAATACTAACATTGCAGGTGCTCACAAGGCCTTGACACGTGGGGAGAGATGCAAAAATCCATTAGTTTGGCTGTTTTTACCTGTTAGTTTGTCCCAAATCTCGAGACCAACCCAATCGGGGCCCTGCAGTTGCCCTTGTCCCTCCTCTTTTGAATTCAGGCTCAGACATGTCATCTGGGTTGAATGTAGTTGACTGACTTCTCCTAAGTCTGAACAGAAGACATAATACACATTGCACTGAATTAGAACTGAGGATGCCTTAGAGTTTAAAAGTTAATCAGAACATTTTTAACTGGTGCATACATTTGAGCTACTCTTCTTTCTAAGTCACTAGAATAGACATTTGGATTTAAACTTTAACTGAGATCTAATAAGTTAATGAATCCCAAATCACAATCTTCCTTCCATAAAAGGAACACACACGCCTTACAATTTTGTACCCATTTTTGGCCAATTTCCCATTTATTCCCAGATTTGAGCAACACTTAAGACAAAGCCCACTCCACCTGTTCTCGGTCACTTACTTTCCAAAGAGTTTCATGATGCCTCTGGATTTCTTTTTGGAATCTGGTGATGGTGGAGACATCTGGAAGGGACTGCTCCCCTGTGCATCTTTTGGCCGAGAAGGCACACCAGTTAGATCTAGGTGCTCAGCTGTCTCCTTTTCTGTTTCAGCTATCCCAAGAACAGAATACAAACTTGATGCATTTTAAAATATGGAAAGAACACGACTAGATGTTAACCTTCTTGGCCTTAGCAACTGTTTAGAATCCTTCTTCTGTAGGTCTTATAAATCAGTGATTTACAAAGAGCACCCAGCAAATGTTAAAAATGGAACACAAAAGTATGTTCTACTCTGTAATCTCTTGTGTACAAAGTTAACTAATTTACAAATTATAACCCCTCTGAGATTCAAAGGCGTGACAGGATTGCCATATTCTTTCCTTGAGTGATTTGAGTTCATAATGAAATTATTCTCAACCTTGCTATAGCAATTATTACTGCTGGCTATCTCCTACATCCTTCAAAATCATCATCTCCTTCAGCTTCTTGTCATGACGCTCTCCTGGATCTGTCATCTGATAGTTCCTTCTTTGCTGTAGCACCCCTGTTTTTTCTTCCTCTCCACTCCACTCCAAGATTCTGTTCTAAGTTCCTTCTGCAGGATCTCTTGACAAGCTCACCCACTCTATGCTCAGCACCAAATGATGGTGTCATTCATTCACAAACATTTGGCATCAAAATCTCTGGGCCTATAGGGTTTCGCCAGTTTGAATCCTGGGCGCGGACATGGCACCACTCATCAGGCCACACTGAGGCGGCATCCCACATGCCACAACTAGAAGGACCCACAACTAAAAATACACAACTACCTACTGGGGGGCTTTGGGAGAAAAAGGAAAATAAAATCTTAAAAAAAAAAAAATCTCTGGGCCTAATCTCTCTCCCCAGCTTCAGTGTCTCAACGCTGGATATATTCCCAATTCGGTATGCCAAGGACATCCTGGATTCAACAAATCCATCCGATATTCCTGAACATCTTCTCTTAAATTTTCTTATTTAATATTTCATTAATACTAACTAACACTCTACCTGTTACTCCAGTCCAAACTCTTCAACATTTTCTTTTCATTCCTTCCTCTACTTCGGCATTTACATCAAATCACTTACCAAGTTCTGGCAGTTTTTTATTCAAGAAATCTATTCCTGTGCATAACCTGCTATGTCCTAGGCACTGAGAGGAGACTAAACTGGATATGCATAAATTTTTCTTTTGCTGCCTGTTGATTTTGCCGTAAAAGAACAACATCCAAATTTGTTACTCCCAGATCTCCCAGCATTAACTATCTCAGTTCTTTTAGCTGTTCCTTAATGGATGGTCCCACACAAGCAAAGACAAGGGCTACTGTTTCCACAATGTGAGATGGTACACTTTTATAGAAGGAAAGTAAAATCTGCACAAAAATCACAGGAATGGTGTTTCAGCCAGATATAAAAGTTGCAGAGGCTGACTTTTCTATGAAGCGGAGCTGTGATTATAGGTTATAATAAGCAGCATTTGCCTCTTAGCATTGACAGTACATTTCCTCTAAGAAAGATGCAAAAACATTTGAAACTAGCTGTCTGAATAGATCAGTGTATATTATTCATCCAGTGTTCATTCTGGACATTTAAGGCTACAAAGAGAGAGAAGCCACCTTTGCTGATCCCCATGAATAGACAAATATGTGGCTATCTATCCAAGGTAACAGAACCTACTGGAAAATCCAAAGGAACCTTTCCATTCAAACCCTGTGGCCATGATGGGTACAGGTGTCCCCGAAAATGTTGCCTAGCCTACCCTCATTTTAAAAGCATCATATTTCGATTTTGAGGATTTTTTTTTTTTCCTACGGTACCCTTCCCTTTAGAGAGGAAAACTGAGTTTCCCCTCTCCTAAACTCACTTCAGGGCCGACTCCTCAAATAACACACACAGTCACTTTTGTCACCACTAAATATTACCTCCATCTTCAAAGCAATAAAACGTCAGAAGAATGTTTCCCTGAGAGAAGTAAGTGTAAAATGATCACTTTCAACGTCTTCCACAGACCTCTCTACTTGGCTAAGAACTTCTTTTTGGAGGCTGGGAAAAATGTAAACGTGGAGAAGGAATTGTAAGGACCTCAAAGTTAGTGTGAGATGATACGCACTTCGAGGGTGAAAGAGCTGGCATTTATAATGCCAGGACGTTGCTGCCCTGCCCTCTGAGAGATGCTGTGCACTTCTAGGTCCTCTGAGCTACTCGCAAGGTGTCATTAGCATTGGTTAAAACAGCGTTTAGGCTTGAAAGCAAAGGCTCTGCAGGTGGAAGGAACACTCTGAAGTAGAGAACTACATTTTCTGACTGCTGCCAGCTCGCTTTCTAGAGATCACAGATGCCAAGAGCAGGGATTAGCTCGTTTGGGAGCACAGCGCTGGCGAGGGCAGGCATGCAGGTGTACAATACCTAAGGTGGGTGCACTGGCACTTCGTTTACGATCTTCAGATATCCCAACAACGCACACAATCACACGCAGCCCAATGGAGAGAACACAGGGGAATGACAAAATGAAACACAGATCAAACTCCTACTCACGAAATACACACAGTGAGAGGGGAGGCAAGCACGGCACTGTGCTTCCGAGGTTACACACAGACTCCATTAGCAGTGTCAATATGGGGTTAATTTTGTCCTCTTTCAAAATAGATGGGAAGCTGTTTACAATGAAGTCAGAGAGAATCACAGTTTTAGGCCTTTCCTCTAGGTTTACCCCCCAGAACAGAGAGCAGGGTGAGAGTTACGCAGAGCTATCTTCACACCGCTGAATCAAACCCACAGAAGTATTTTTTACTAACTTTACCCTCCAGTTATTCACCTTCGTTTCTGAGAAAGAGAAATGTATAAACAGATGAATGAGGGAAAGGAAGAGATTGATCTTTTTCTCATCCTGAAAGAATTAAGACAAAGGCACTTGGGCCATAAATACCCAAGTTTGGTGCACTTGCTGTCCTCTTGTTACTTTTTATTTTAAAAAAGCCACGACCGAAGGAAGATCTGGCTTTTCGAGTGCCAAAGGGGTTGTCATCCATGGAGGCATCATGTCCTGGGGCTTTGGGAGGGAGGCTCCCAAATGGGCTGCTTTCTCCTGGAGCTTTTTCCTGAGAGAGAAGTAATAATAAATGTAACATAACACCAATGCATATAATTATTAGGACACGCTGCGTTTAATACTAAATATGTTACATAGGTGATTTTATTTAAAAGAATGACTGAATTAACAAATTGATTTTGAATATCAAATTCCACATTAGAAGTTAAAAAGGTCAATTCTGAAAGCTACTTAAGAAATAACAACAGAAGCAACAACAGAAATATGGTCATCACTAACCCATAATCCATGTGATTAGAACTTGAAATACTAGGATAGATAGAGAAATTCTCAAATTTTATTTGCCTCGTTCCCCTAAAGACATGGAGATATGACATAACTACAACAGCAGATTTCTTACTTTTCTAACACTTATGACATAGGTTTGGCTATAATATAGTTCACAGTCTTTATGACTCCATCAATAGATCCCCAACAGAATATAATTATTCTAAAAAGTAGGCATTAGTCCCAAGCTCCACATCAGCAATATAAGGAGATTCTACTCATTCTTCTCCAAGAATTAATAATAAAATGAAGTCACAATCAGCAACCATTTAAAACATTTGTTTTTAAATGGGATTCTGGGATATATTCATATCTCGCCTGTGAGTTACCAAACATAGATCACCCATTTTTCAAAGACTAGGATACATTCAGATATACTTAACATTAAAACTAAACTTGATATAATTAAAATTTTCTTGGTTGACTCAGAAGCCACTTCAGGTGTCTACGATATTTCAAGGTCTTTACTTCAATTGTGATTAAATTATGCTTTTAAATACTGCTTATTTTTGAGCTCTCCGGTTATTTGAATTGGCAATTATAGTCACATGGTTGGTTATTTTTTTTAGTAATTGTATGAGGAGGCTTTTGTTTGCATGTTCTCGTTTCTCTAACATCTCTTGCCCTCTGCTTCTTTTTTTGCAGACGTGGAGGAGGGCAAAGGGTTATTTGACTCTATATAATCTACTCATAGTAACTAAAAAGTTAGAGATGCCACAATTCAGTGGTACTATTATCTACATCTCAATGCTTACGTCAAAATCATTTAACCATCTATTAAATTGGCAGGATAAAAAGAACAGAGGGTGACTAATTACGGCTGTGTCCACCGTCTGTGCTTTGTCAGTTATACCTACATTATGACTCGAGGCACTGGGAACCAAGAGCCAAGAGACTGCGTCTGGAAGGAGCCCGTCTACCCGACTGTAACCTTTACAAGGTCAATGTTAACGATCAAAAATCAGAGGAAAGAAGAACCAGAGCCCCTGCTGATGATGTCTTTAAAAATACCAAAGGTTTGCTGTAGACAGACAGTGGTTACATAAAATAAACTGCTGGTGATCTAAGAAGGGCTTTTTGTGGTGTCTAAGGAAGCTGAGTTATGATCGTTATGGTCATCAAACACATTACTGAGAGTTTGGGGTTTTGTTTCTGTTTTTACAATAACTTATTGAGGTGAAATTCATATAACATAAAAATAACTATTTTAAGTGAACAATTCAGTGGCATTTAATACACTCACAATGTTGTGCAACCACCACCGCTATCTAGTTCCGAAACATTTCCATCATTCTAAAGTAAAATCCTGTACCCATTAAGCTGTTTCTCCCCATTTCAATATCCCTCATCCCTGGCAACCACCAATCTGTGTTCTGTCTTTATGGATTTATCTATTCTGCATATTTCACATAAATGGAATCATACAACATGTGATCTTTTATGTCTGCCTCCATTCATTTAGGATGTTTTGGAGGTTCTGAGTGTTTTGGTTTATTGGAGACATTTAACATTAATCTTACATATTAGATGTCTAATGCATATATCAGAAGTCTCAGACATTTTTACATTGTAATCTAGACATAAAAATTACCTCTGAAGGCTTCTGAATAGGCTCCTTTTCCTGTTCAAAACAACGACAAAATTTAAGGTTGTTATAGGAATGCTTTATGTATTCAGAATTTGTCACATATAATTCCACAAATTAAAATAAATTTATATCAATTTCTAAGCTACAAAATCTCAGTGTCATTTATTTCTACAATGTTTTACTAAAGTCTCCATTTTTGGTTTTATGTGCTACTTTCAATCCTTCATACTCATACGTCTTAATATTTACCATTAACTGTGGTATCCAATAATTTTCCTTTAGAGAAACCACAAGTTCTTAAGAATTTTATTTGCAAAATGGGAAAAGATGAAGGTCCCTAAATATTTTCTTCTCAGGGTAAAAGACAGAAAGAACACAGAACCAACCCCATCTGATGACTCTTTCTTCAGGTTGCCCAGGCTGCTAGACTTTTGAAGACTTGAAGTCCTGAAAACAACAACAATAATAATAATTAGGATTAATAATAAATGGAACGGTGTCACTGCTTCAAGTAAAATACCTTAGGAAAAAAACTAAAATTGTGTGTGCGTTGAATTCTGGTAATAAAAGAAAATCTGGATTCAGGCAGTCACTTATGTGCTTAACTAAATTATAACATTTAGTTCTTTTAAAAGCAGGGGTGGTTAACTGTCCTGCCAATAACTCTAAATGTCCTGCACATGTGAAAATAGCTGGAAAAACACTTAGGACTATCCTTGTGATGTTAATATCTGAAAATAAACCAGCGTTTTCAATGGAGTAGTGGTGCATGCTTTGCCTGTATACAGTTACACCAGGAACTTTTAATTTTTTTATTTTTATTTATTTTTTTTGGTGAGGAAGATTGGCCTTGAGCTAACATCTGTTGCCAATCTTCCTCTTTTTTTGGTTGAGGAAGGTTGTTGCTGAGCTAACATCTGTGCCAGTCTCCCTGTATTTTGTATGTGGGATGCCGCCACAGCATGGCTTGATGAGTAGTCTGTAGGTCTGCACCCAGGATCTGAACCTGTGAACCCCGGGCTGCCAAAGCAGAGTGCGTGAACTTAACCCCTACACCACCAGGCCAGCTCCTACACCAGGAACTTCTTAAATACTCATGTACTATTTATAGGTAATCCGTCTAATTAAAATAAACGATGAAAGTTTTACTTTTCAATTCACGAAGGAATCAATTTTCTGAGTCTGGCAAAGCATTTCATTTTATAGTGCTAATCAAAGTATAATAGAGGAATTCCCATTGCTGCCTATAATAATTCAACTGCCATCCTTGTGAAGCCAAAGCGGCAATGTAAACATCTAGAGAGTTTTCTCCTTTACGTAATTAGCAATCAATTATATACAGCTGGTGTCACTGAAAAATCGAAGGCAGGAATATGCGACCAGTTTTAAAAGAGAAAGAAAAAAGTAACATGTTTGCTCTAAGAAACAGAATAACATAATATACAAATAAAGCCTTTAAATACTTTAAAATACATTTCTCATGTATTTATGTGTAAATAAGTTGCTGGAAATGTCGACTACCAAATAAAGCAAAAGATGATGGAGAGAAAAGAAAAGGTTTCATCTTTAAGTACTGCTATAAAATAGGTTTTCCTAATTTAATCCAGACTTTAACTTGGATAAACACAGATATTAGGTCAGCTTATTAAACTGAAAGTGAAAAACCCTCTGCAGCCTTTCCAGCCATGGCCTCATTCTCTGTGATTCTTTTCTGCTAGATTTATATTCAAAATATAAGTCAGTACAAAAATGAGATTAAAAGCACTGAACTCCAAATCAAAACAGATCAGGAGGGCTAAACATCTGCAGAAACTTGGCATGAGATAATGGTAAATGAGCAAGTATTTATTTGTTAATTCACAACTCCCCCACCCCCACCCCCACCCAATCATTACACCTGCATTAATTTATTCAGGCCTCAGAGTCCTTCACTTTTAATATTGGTTACTGTTAGTGTAACAGAAGCTTCCTCTCTCCCAAGGATCAATCACATTTTTCACACTCAATAAAATGTAACTTACGAAAGACTATCGCACAGTTGGGATTCGCCAGCAGCACCAAGGATTATTTTTCCATCACTAAAATATAAAAAGAAGTATTTATGAGCTTCATGTGGAAAAGACCATATATATTCTAAGTGAACAGAATTGCAAAGAACAAAAAATCGTGCCAGCGAAGCTATTTCTCTCTTTTTTGAATGTTCTACTGTATTTCAGTTGGTCTAATTGTAAGATTAGGCAATTCATTTGGGAATATGTTCCCCCAAATTCTATTTGCCTATGGAGAAATTATTGTTTCCTTGTCCTGTCTCCTTCACGGCCATCTTCCAAACAGCCTCAGGCACATGACTGTCGCTATTCTGCTTGCCATTCTTTGATGGCCACCTATGACCTAGGATAGAAAATCCAAGTTCCCTAAAATCCTTCTCTAACCTGACCATCACACTGCCCAGCCTCATCTCCAATTACTTCCTGCTTCACACCTTTTATTGCAATAAAACAGAACTGATTATGGGTTCCCCGGCACATGTCTTGCTGTTTCTTGCTTCTCTGGGTGAAAAATTGTATCTGTAAATAAAGCAATGCACTCTTGCTTTTGGTTGATCTACTTTGCTGAACATTTATATTACGATGTTAGGTACTACATGACATACTTCTCTTCAAATGAAGTCTCTGGCTTAGGAGGCAATTTGGCTTTTTCAGAAGTTTCCAAGCCTTTAGGTGCTGGCAACAAGGAAGGGATTGAAACTTGCAAGACGCTGGTGTGGAACTGTAATGTAATAATAAAAAGTCAAAAACCAATCCATCAAACAAAACTTAAGCCACAGAGTAGAAAAAATAAATAAGATAATTAAATGGTCTATCGATAAAATTTCATACGCTTGTGTTTAGAACTCCATTCTTATATTTATAAAATCGTTTCAGGATATAAACATCTAGAAGAGTTAATCAGAGAAAACATTCTAGAGGAAGGAAATTTTTGAACCTGCTTCTGAATAAGACACTGTATACTGTGAATAAGATAGAATAAATACCCTTAAATGAAACCACCAACAAAACAAAAAGACAACCTACCAATTTGGAGAAAATATTTGCAAATCATATATCCAACAGGGGATTAATTTCCAAAATATGTAAAGAACTCATCCAACTCAACAACAAAACAATGAACAACCTGATAAAAAAAATGGGCAAGGGATATGAACAGACGTTTTTCCAAAGAAGATATAGAGATGGCCAACAGGCACATGAAAAGATGTTCAACATCACTAATTATTAGGGAAATGCAAATCAAAACTACAATGAGATATCACCTCACACCCATCAGAATGGCTATAATTAACAAGACAAGAAATAACATATCTTGGAAAGGATATAGAGAAAAGAGAACCCTCATACACTGCTGGTGGGAATGCAAACTGGTGCAGCCACCATGGAAAATAGTATGGAGATTTCTTGAAAAATTAAAAATAGAAATACTATATGACCCAGCTATTCCACTACTGGGTATTTTTCCGAAGAACATGAAATCAATAATTCAAAAAGATTTATGCAACCCTAGGTTCATTGCAGCACTATTCACAATAGCCAAGATGTGGAAGCAACCCAACTGCCCATCGACTGATGATTGGATAAAGAAGATGTGGTGTATATATATACAATGGAATACTACTCAGCCATAAAAAAGACAAAATCATCCATTTGCGACAACATGGATAGACCTTGAGGGTATTATTATAAGTGAAATAAGCCAGACATAGAAAGAAAAATACCATATGATTTCTTTCATATGTGGTAGATAAATACATAGATAAGGAGTACCAATTAGCGGTTACCAGAGGGAAAGGGGGTGGAGGGAGGGCAAAAGGGGTAAAGGGGCACACGTGTATGGTGATAGATAAAAACTAGACTGGTGGTGGTGAACACAATGCCGACTACACAGAAGCTGAAATATAATGTACACCTGAAATATATACAATGTTATAAATCAATATGACACCAATAAAATAATTTAAAAAAAAAAAACCTTGAATAAGTTTATAGTAAATCCTAAGAACTTTAAGCCCTGGTAGAAATCTTGGTTCTAACACACTTGCTTAAGTAACCTTAGGCAAGTCACTTAACTGGGCATCAGTTTTCTGCTCCATAAAATGAGAATGATAATGCCTACCTACCTTACAGGGTTGCAATGATTTAAGATGAGATTTGAGTAAACTGCTTTGTAAACAAAGCACTATTTTCACTTTAATTTCTACTACTAGTCTAATACAGAACATCGGTAAAGTCAATTATTATTCTATATGTGAACAAGACCAACTTCAATTAACAGAATTGATGAAAAGTGTAATTAAAACAAATTATAATGTACTTTGTGTCTACACTACTTAAAATACTTTGCTTAATAGTAACACTGCAACAACAACAACAACAAAAGCACGATACATTTTCCCAAACAAATGCCTTGTGTATCCTAACGATGAACTCTGCAAAAGAATTTTTACACTCTAGTTTTCAATAATTTCTGACAACCATAAGCAGTTAGATTACGGCTCACATCAAGAACTAATAAATGAAACACTTGAAAAAATACTCCAGTTAAAAAAAAATGAAGAAAATTCACCTCAGTGAACTCACTTTGGTGAGTCAACCAACCCGTGACAGCTCTTGACTTCTGGTAGTCAGCCTGTCAGGTAGGGTTACACCAGTGAACACGCTTCTAAACGCCAACCCATCAATAGCAGTCTCACCTTCATAACCCCACATAGTTGATGTCAACTCACCCTTGCCTCTGAAAATCCACCAATCCCTGAGCTCTAAGCATCCGGAAAACCCTACATGTGATCAGCTCGAAGAAAATGTCCCTGACCAACAAAACTCTCTTATTTAAATAAGCAATAAACTCAGCTTTGTGATTTTTGATTCAGTTATTGTCACCCTTCGACACTATAAAAGATTACAAAATGTGAAGTCATTTTATCATAAAATAGGAGGTTATTTCATTATCATTTTTTTCAGTTTGCATCTTTATGATCAATCCTGGGCAACTTATTTGGCCCTCATCCCTGTTTCCTGAAGTTCATGTATCTCCTTGGGTTCCTCATCACGGGAAAAAATAGCTCCACTAGCGACGGACCCATTTTCTTGATTCCCTTTCAACCTTGAAAACTTGAACTCCAACTTCAAATCGCCGCTCGGCTTTTCTTTAAAAATGTGACTGAACATCCTCAATCCTCAAATCATTCTTGTTTCAAACTAAAAATCTGTCATTAAACCACAAATTTACACAGCAAAGACTTTTTTTAAGGATATGAGATTATCTGGGTGTATCCTGCAAGTAAGAGCAGCCTCTATATATGCAGCACACTCATTGCCTGTCAAATGCTATTTTTCCCTTCAATATAAATACATACTGAACAATTGGGGGATTTTTCCCTCTAAAATATTTCTTATTCCTTACCTAATTCCTCGTTTGTTTTTTTCTTTCAATTTTATTGAGATATAATTGACAAACAGCATTATATAAGTTTAAGGTGTACAGCATAATGACTTGATGTATTTATTGCAAAATGATCGCCACAATAAGTTTAGTTAACATCTATCACCTTATATAGATACAAAAAAAAGAGAGAAAAAGAAAAAATGTTTTTTTCCTTGTGATGACAACTTTTAGTATCTATTCTCTTAGCAACTGTCAAATATACTATACAGCAGTGTTAACTATAGTCATCATGTATACTATAGCCCCAGTACTTAACTCATAAGTGGAAGTTTGTACTTTGTGACCACCATCATCCAATCCCCTAACCCACTAATTCCTTGTTGACAACATATTTTAGCTCTCTCTTACATTTAAGAGAGAAATGTTCATTGTTTTCTCCTTGAATTCTATTCAAATTTCATTTTCTCGTTATGTAATTATCAGCAACAGATGTAAAAAGTAAAGATGCCCTTTGGTTTCTTCCCACTACCTATAGTAAAAAGTTAGAGAAGAGACGACCAAAGAAAGAGCCGTTAAATATAAGGGAGCCAAGATTGGTGAGTTCAAAAATCAAACTGTTTTCCACTCCTAGTCTCTCTAGACAGCACATTACACAAAAATTAAGAAATGGTTTCAGGGCAAAGATCCAGCACAGGTGCTGTCAAGAAAACAGACTTAAGATGAAGCCATGGGTGTGGCTTTGTTAAGACCTGAGGAAGATTTAAGATGGTGCTGTCTCATGAACTCTTAAAAAGATGAAAAAGTCTAAAAATAAAGGGATATCCCACAGTAGGCTTACAGGGAACATAAGGTAGAAAAGGGTTTATTGTGAAGATATTTGTGGATATGATTTTCTCTAATGGAGTGGATTATAAATTGACTCATAAGAAATTCCAGATGTTTAAAACATTAGACTGAAAGGGACAGAGCTAGTAGAAAATGAAAAGAAGGCTTTGGACCTGAATGGATACTTTTACAGAAAACTAATCTGCAAATACAGCCTCCTTCTTATGGAAAAGGAAGGATGACTCAGAAGGAAGAAGCACGAGCTGAGAGGACCAGGCACTACCTAATAAAGGAACTGGCATCTTGTGCTTGGTTGGATTTTGGAACTGCTATGGACTAGTGACACCTGTGTGCTTTGTGTTTTCCCTCTTTTTTAATGGGAGTGCCTATAAGCAGTTATGTTACACCTATTCCACCACTGTATGTCAGGTGTGTGGGAGACAGATAGCTTGTCCTTTAAGTTCCTGGTTCTTTAAATCTAATGGAATGGTACTCAAGAAGCTGTACCCAAGAAGACATACCTGAGGAGCTTCACCTATATCTGCATGATGACAAGATTCTGGGATGCTGATGCCTAAATAGCATGAGACTGAGGGGTCTTTGGAGAGGGGATGAGTGCATTTGACATGGGAGAGAGATGTAAATTACTGTAGCCAGAGAGTGGAGGGGCAGATTGTATTTTCCAAATATGATTGCACCAATATATCCCACCCGACGCATTCTTCTTACAATGTGGTATTGTCACTTCTCCATCAAGAGGTGGGGTCTGTATGTTTCATCTGCATGAATCTGGGTGGGCCTAAGACTATAGGAGAAGAGATGCTATGTGACTTCTGAGATATGTCACAGAAGGTAATATAAATTTGCCTAGTCCTTTTCTTGGGATGCTCATCCTTACGATCCAGCCACCATACTGTGGGGAAGCCAAGCAGTCACATGTAGTGGTTCCAGCCAGAGCCTCAGGTGAGGTCCCAGGCAACAGCCAGCCTCAACCACCAGACATATGAACAAGTAGCCTTCAGATGACTCGAGCCCAAGCCTTTGTGCCACTCCAGCTGCTGCCAAGTGAAGGAGAGACAAGACGTTCCTGCTAAGCCTTGCCCAAATGGCAGATTTGTCGGCAAGATAAATGTCATTCAAGCTACGAAGTTTTGGAGCAGTGTGCAACAGATGATGGAAGCAGACTTTGCTGCCAGTTTGATGTGAAAGTAAGATAAATGATTTTAAGACTGTTTATTTCCCTCCAGTTGCTTTTTCCAAGTCTAAAGAAATCAAAGGGAAATTTTATTCCATCATCATTCAGAGTCACCATCAGAAGGGACTAAAATCAACTTCTTTCTACAATCTAATTTTATCCCCACTTTATTCCCTTTTTTACTCCTTAATAAGTAGATTACAATCTCATATTTAAGGTGACATCTATCTCCAAGGGATTCATATATTCTTCTTGAATTATAAGCAATTTTGACATTGCTCAAGGCATTTAATTATTAAAGAGAGGAGGAAAAAACACATTTCAAATAAAGACCTATAGGACCCAAAACCTGCCAGGACAAACCAAGTCAGTAATTGAACTGAGAAAAGAATCCATGTCTTTCATGTTATCAACAGCACTTTGCCTTTCAAGAACACAATCTCTTCAACATGAAGAAAATATTAAGAGTCAGTAAATACCTCTTCTGGAACACTTGTGTTAAACGGGTCATGACTGGGAGATCCCATTACTGGTATAGGTGATAGACTTTTCTCCAGATCACTAAAACTCTGCACGTCCAGCAAAGTGGAAATGGAACTGGAAGTGAGCAGATCTTCGTAGTCGCCATCTTGGCCTAGGAAAAGACAAAGCAAAAAGAGGTCAACAGCAACTTTTCATTTCTATTTCATTTTCGGAGGAAGATAAGAAGCCCAATTATATTGAAAGTAAAAATTTTTCTGATCCTCAAAAATCAAGGAGGCCACTTCTCCTGGCATCACTTGCAAAACAACATGTGACCTAGGAAACAACATCTTCAACTGGGAGCACCTGAGGCCCAGGGGCTCTTAGGCCACATGCGTATCCAGTCGTGGTATTAATTAATAGTGGTATTAATATGTACAATGATGGACTCACAGGATTGAAATTAAAAGTTAATTTAGTTCAACAACCCTCCTGTAATTTTGTTTCAAAATCTGGGGTTTTACAAATTTCAGTTCAGAAATAACCACAGCGAGGAATACTAGTGGTACAAGAAACCAATTCTGAATAGCGACAAAGTCACTATTTGAACAACTCAATTTTCGTCACTACTGTGCTCTTAAAAAACCATAGAAAGGAACAAAGGACAAGAAAAAAGATAGAAGATCTTTTGATTCCTTGAAAGGATCCCTTTGTGCCATTCATTTTAAAGCAGAAAGAACAGCCTGATGAAGAAAAGTAAGCATATATCCAGCAAAGCAGAACTTTTGAGAATTTTTTTACACTCTAGAAATGAAAAGAATTAAGTGCAGAACAACCCAGTGCCAGATATTCTTTTAAAAACAGAAAGAATGATGCTTACAACTCTAGTCTCTGAATCATATAAAATGGTAAATCATATACTTGCTTAAAGATACTAAACCAGACATAGCTTCTTAATTTAGGTTTTAACAGACTTTCATTCTAATTTTATTAGAATTTAGATGTTATTAGAATTGCATGAGGATTAACTAAATAAATATAAATCCTAGTGAGAAATCACTATTTATATAACTCCTCACTGGAACAAGACATCATTTTCAATGGTTATGAAAATCTATCCTGCTGTATATGGTTAAAAACCAGCTCTTTTAGCTACATATTTATATGCACAGAAAAAAGACTGGAAAGAAATACATGAAAATACCAATAGGGATCATGCGAATGCAATCATAAGTGATTTTCACCCCTTTTTTCTACTTTCTAAATGTTTTACAATATAGGCTAATTACTGGAATTAATCTGCTCTTCCTTGATTTTTAAACATAAGAATTAGAGCATTGAGATTCTATAAAATGAAACAATGTTTTAAATGCTATATTTTTGTAACAATTAATTACTTGCTAATTTGCAATATTCCTTAAAAGAGAGACTCTTTTTAAGGTATAGAAATGCAGAGTGACGAGAAATGCCGTAAGTCAACACTAACAATTAGAGGTACACTAGCTCATTCAGATATTTATAAAGTCTTAATATATGCCAGGCCCTGTGAAAAGATGAAGATCCATTTTCCCCCCCAAAAATTCTGGTCCAAAGCAGGATTTTCTGTTTGTGAACTCATCAAAACTAAAATTTCAAAATCTGACTGTTTCACAACTACCTTTCAAAAGACTTATTTATTTCTAGTTCTTATGTGTAGAGCAAATAACCCCACCTATGCATTGCTAATAAACAAGAAACTTTCAAAGTTCTTAACACCGTTGTTTGTTTTGAGTGACTCCCAAAGCTTTTCCACATCTGAGGATGACCAATTGGCCCATCTACAGATAAAATAATAACAAATAGAACAAAATGTATAACTATCTTTACTTAGATGTCCTACAGGTTTGTTTCTTTTCTTTTTTATTTAACTTAATATATTCAAAGCTGAACACAATCCCCCTTAACCATTCCAATGTTCCTTCTCTAGGCTTCTCCACCTTGGCAAATGGAACCATCAGCTGCCTAGTTGCTTTAGTCAGAATGTTGATCTTTCTTGATTCTTTCCTCTTCTTCACCCTCCTCATCTAATTCATCACACTATCCTGTTGATTCTAACACTAAAATATATTTCCAATCAGTACCATCAGATCCTTCCACTTAAAACACTGCAAGAGTCTCTTGATTGTCTTTCCTTCCTTCCACTGCTGCTCCCTCCCAATATGGTCCATTTGTTACAAAGATCATGTCGTGGACTTGTTAAGACCCTTCAGGGCATCCCTGTGGGCTCAAGTAAGAGCCAAACTCCTCACCTGCATGACCTGGCAGGTGCTCACCTCTACCATCTCATCTCACTCTCCCCTCTGCTCACTACCTTCCACTCACACTAGTCTTCTTCTTCAACAGACCAACTTCTTTTTTCCCCTAGGCTCTTGCATATGTGATTATTCTTTCTCCCTGGAATGCTATCTAATCAACTCCTTGAAGAGGCTTTCCCTGACCAACCAATCTACGGTAGGCTCATTAGCCTACCTACTTTCTGGCAGAGAACAGATGCCTAATAACATTGTTGAGTGAATGAATGAGCTATCTAATTTGGTAAATGATATGCTCCATGAACAAAATTGAGGTCAAATATAAAAGTTCATAGCCCCTTAAGATCAAGTAAAGTAGAAAAACCTTTAGAGCTACACTACCTTTTTTACCTTGGGCCAATACCACCGTATCTTGCATTTTCTTGTACCTGTTCAAGCATTGTCGAAGATCTTCTATTTTCCGATCCTATTAACAAAATAAATTATCAGCTTTAATACTATGATTTTAAGCAGTAAAAGTAATTGTGACACAAAGAATACGTAGACGTGAATTATTTACATTATTCAAAGAATACTTCTAGACTTTAGTAAAACTGGTAATATCTAGAATACTTTTCCTACATACATCAGAGATATAGAAAAAGTACCTCTAAATTTAGAGATCCTATCCTTCAGCTGCCATCTTTAAAAAACAAAAACAAAACAAGGTAATAAGATACAAAACAAAAAAACAAGGAAAAAAAATCAACTTTATTCTCCTCCCTAACCTATGTGTCAGGTCTTGAAAAAAAAGATCTACACCTGCTGTCTTTATCAGCCATCATTAATTACCACCTGGCTTTTTCCTCTCAAAACACTCCACTAAAGTCCATCAACCAGTCACCAGGGACCTTTTGTTTACTAAAAACAATGAACACTTTTCATCCTTTTTCTAAATTGACCTCTATTTGGCACTTAATTGACCCCACCCTTTCCTTCTCCTTTCACTTTTCTTTCCACTCTTTCTTTTCTTTTATTTTGACTTCTTAATCCCTTGACCAGGTAGATATTCTACTTCCATAATCCCCACTATCTTCCCTACATGGAGTATAAAATGTTAGACATTCAAGGTTTTGTCCTTACCCTCTTCTTTTTCCCATGCCTTCACTGTGGTGGATTATAAAGATGGTCTCCCTAGCTCCTCCCACAGGGATTTTGGGCTTGACCATGTGATTTGCTTTGGCCAATGACATATCAACAAATACGATTCAAGAAAGGCTTGAAAAGTATTTTCACATTGGGGCTTGCCCTCTCTTGCTGCTCTAGGGAACCCAGAGGCCACTATATGAAGAAGCATAGGCTAGTCTACTGAAGGATGAGAGACCATTTGGAGAAAAGACATCACAGCTGGGGCCCACCTAGACTGGTCTGTCAACCACCAGACATTTGAGTCACACCATCCGAGACCATCCAGCTCCATCCCAGCTTTCAGCTAACAGTAGAGATCAGCTAAGCCAGCCCAGACCAGAAGAACCAGCTAGTCAATCCCCAAAAGTATGAGAAATAATAATGTGATTTGTCATAGAGCAAAAGCTAACTGATACATCAACTATAGTTTAGTTTCCATCAATCTACAATTCCTTATATCTCCTAAAATTGATAGGGTTCACTCTCCATCAATCTATAATTCTACATTAATCTAAAATTGAGATTCATTTTCCAACTTTCTATGAGAAATCTTTTAAATGTACCATGAGCACATCAAATTGAATATATCTAAAATTAAGCTCATTCTTTGCCCCCAGTCCTTGAACCACTGCTTGGATTCTCTTAATCCTTTGAAGGCATCATCACTCACCCTGTTGCCCCAACCAGAAACTTACTCTCAAATCCAAAGATTTTAAAATCTCATCAACCTGTAAATTTTTCTAAAATCTCTTCCCTCCTTACCACTTCACTGCCATTGCCTTATTTCAGCCTGTGGGGGATCAGAATTAACCACCTCAAAATATGTCTCTTTGCCTTGATTATTTTTAAGAATGAAAGACTGTGAAAGAGACTTTGACTTCCCCCCTAACTGCCTAAATGAATTTAAGATAAAAGACCTGTCCCCAGGACAGGCCATCGCCATAGATAACTCTGGGGATAGGTAGACTGGGAGGATCTTTGCTGAACCCACTCTGATTTATCAAAGTTCTGTTTACCAAACATTTGTTTTTCTGTTTCCATGTGAATTGCCTTCCTCCCCTTTGAAGTCCCAAACCACTACCCCCAACATCCTCTTTTGTCTTCAGCTGAAGATGATATTTAAGCTGGCAGCTCAGACATTTTGGTGAGTTACTCAGCTTTTCTGGGTTTCTCTCATGTATACATGTTATAAAGCTTTGTTTGATTTTCTCCTATTATTCTATCTCACATCAATTTAATTCATAAACCAGCTAGAAAGACCTAGACAGGGTAGAGGAATTCTCTTCCTCCCCTACAAACGCTTCTTCATTTCTCACCTAGACTATTTCAACAGCCTCTTAATTGTTCTGTCTTCACTCTCCCTCCCTTATTCTTGCCTCCATTCTGCCACCAGAGTTAGCTTTGTAAAATGGCAATTTAATTATATCACTGCCCAAGGTCTACAAGCTAAGACCTCAAATTATCAGCCTAGCATACCAGGTCCCATAACATCTCACTGTAGCTCTTTTATCAGCTTCATACACCCCCCTCCACCTGTATCTCATGCTCCCAGCATGCACTGGGCTGTTTCAAGCGTTGGTTTTCGAGACACGTTTTCGCTCATGGATCCCTTGCCTAGAAGCCTTCATTTTCCTGACGAACTCTTGCTATTCTTCAGAATTTGCTCAACTATGTGCTCTCTGAAGCCATCTGGAACCACCATGAAGTGGTGGTCCTGGTGCTCCTACAGCAGTTTGAGCATCTAGCAAGCCCTCATTCAACATGGAGAGTTTTGTTTGTTATTGTTGCTTTTTAAAGGAGATAAATCAAAACAAAATAAATTTCAGTGATTATTTTCTTAAATAAAAACTATATGGGAAGCTTGCTAATGATCTTTCTTTTTATTCAACAGTGAGAAAGACTAGCAAAAAAAGACTAGGAAAAACATGTGGGTGGGTAGGACAAGGAATTTATTTTCATAGAATAAAAAGCAGATAAAGAGAATGAAAGGCAAAAACAAAGAAACAAGTACAATGGAGTAGGCAAGAATTGGAGAAAGAAACTTATGATAAGAGAAAAAGATCAAGATGAAGTTCTCTGGCATTTGCTTGCTTTTTACTTCCTTGCAATTACTTTTTTCTTGGGAAAATGCCTTGTTGCTCTATTCATTAAGGGACATGAGGAGAGAGCAGTTCTGATGGTAGGAGCCGAATCCAACTGTTGCCACTTGCCAGATGTATGGCTGGTCAGGTAAGGTAAGCCTTACATTACCTTAGTAGGGTAACTGCATCCCTGCTCTTGGCAGGATGAAGTGAGGAGAAGCAACGAACTCCTGGAGACCCTGGCATTAAGCCAATGTAGCTAAAACATGGCCTAGGGCCATACTTGATTTCATGGAGCCTGTGCCTCTGTTTTCCAGTATCTCACCACCCAGAAAAGCAGAAACAATCCCAGATGTGAAAGAGACCAGGAGTATGAAGGAAATAACATATACATGGAAAAGAAAATCAACATGACCAGGAAGCTAAAGTTGTCATGGGCTACTTCCTCTAGAGTTCCTATTGTAGCCCAGAATTTCCAGTGCTCACAGAAAAGATGTACCATGATGGACTGTATCCTTTCTCTCACATGTTGCCTGAATATAAAGAACAGATCTGATAGCCTGAATATTTTCTAAATTCATGAGGGGAGGGGTGAGAGAATTCTCAGTGGAGCCAGTGCTGCTGGTCTGCATTCCTATGCACATAGTCACAATTGCAACTGCCACCACCAAGAGTGGGCACACTTAGACAGGAAGGGACAATGTTTGCCCCTTAATGCCAGTAGTGTTCAGGGTACGTTCTTTCAAACTAGGATAGTTCAAGAAAATGCATGGAATGATCAAAACGGTGTCACAACACATCCACATAAATATTTAAAATTTGTCTAGATACCTTTTCTTCATTTGCTGCCATCAAAGATTCCACAGCCTTTTTCATTTTTTGTACTTCAATATCTGAAAATATCACAACATCAAATCAGAAGCCAGTTTAGTTAACACATGTGACGATAACGAGAAGCTGACTCTTCCAATTGAAATGTTTTAAGGTAAAGATGTTAATGATTCGTTTTGTTTTGTTTTTAAAAGGGCACAGCTACCATCCATATTCTGTTTTAGGGAAAATCTGAAAAATGAACACCTTCCGTCTCACCTGAATAGTCATCATTCCAGAAAGAAAACAGTACGGGTAAGAGAGCTAACTACTCTCTCTCAAAGCAACACCAAAATCCTCATGAGAACACTGAAGATGAATTTCAGTGCTATAACAATAAAAACACGAAGTTTTCAAAAAAGGAACCTATAAAGCAGTGGGCAAAAGCAATGAACAGTGTACATGATGACAAAAGCAGAAAAAATTATATTAAAATGATAATTCAGTTATAACCAAGATGGAGACACGCATGGAAAGTGCCTGATGGAATGTGATATTTACATGAGGAGTCATGCTAAGAAGCTGGTTGTAGGTTCTGTACAGAAGGATAAGTACTTTGCTTCATCTATAAACTTCATTTCCAATATGATTTTAAAACATAAAGGGCAAAGTAAGCCCAAAGGGATTTCCCTTAAAATGTGATATTCAAATACAAAAGCATGTTATTTTAATAACAGAATAAATCATCATTATTTTTTTTGAGGAAGATTGCCCTGAGCTAACATCTGCCAATCCTCCTCTTTTTGCTGAGGAAGACTGGCCCTAAGCTAACATCCATGCCCATCTTCCTCTGCTTTATACGTGGGATGCCTACCACAGCATGGCTTTTGCCAACCAGTGCCATGTCCGCACCCGGGATCCGAACTGGCGAACCCCGGGCCGCCGAGAAGCAAGAACGTGCAAACTTAACCACTGCGCCACTGGGCCGGCCCCAGAATAAATATTTTAAAGATGAAAAGTCAACCTAAAATGAAATCACAAATTTAAAAAACTACAACAGAGAAAAAAATTCAGCTAAGTTTGCCGCCTTCTGAGAAAAAAACCCTACTCGTTTTTAAATAGATAGTTTTTAAAACAACAGTGCACCGCACAGCACTGATATAACATTTTCAATTAAGGTACATCCTTTAGGAATTGCCTTTTTTTTTTTCCTAAGGCAAATTCCCTTGACTTAAGAATTCAAAGTCTGGAGGAAAGAGTCCATTAGGGATTTATCTTCATCCTGCATTAAGTAATCTGGGTTCTAGTAATCGGCCTGCAATCTCTTTTCTAACATCAAGAGGGTATGTTTAAAGAAGCTTCTAATGTAGATGTCAGTAAAAAGTGAGCTACAAAACAATGAAAAGCAAAAGTATGAAAGGATCTTTCAACTATGGTAAAACCTTAAAAACAGTAAGTTCTCACAGGAGTATAAACATTATTTTCTCCTCTGACCCTGTATCTCCTGGGCCACAGAGAAAACACTTTCTCCGTCCAGCTCTCTGGGCGCCCTGTCATATCCTGTGGAACAAAAGAGCTGAGTCAGATAAAATCTGCAAAATGATCTTTTACTCCTTGTTTTTATTTTTTGTTTGTTAACTCTCTATTTTGTACACTCTGAAGAAATGGAGAGTTTATCGATGAAGCAACTCTACATCTTTGGTGAGAGAAATGTTTTTAAAACACATGCAAAGAAGAGTCTGAGTAGTACTTTTGGTGAATGTAAGGGCTGATGGAAATACACCAAAAACCTTACTTTTGTCTTTGAGCTTCTTTTTAAAATTTTCATCTGTGCAGGAAAACCCATCGAATTGGAGGTTAGCATACATTACAACAATAAATGGTATTTTTAAAGCACTATTATTTAGTCTCCTTTTACCTATAACACTTTAACCTCATAAAGACTGAATATTAAGCATTATTTTGTGAGTTTAGGGTTGGTAATACAGTACATAATGCTCCATGGGAGGTTAGAAAGAGAATCTAATGTAATTAATCAGAAGACCTAAATGTGAGTTCCTATCTCTGTCACTTCATTTTTCTGAACCTTGATTTTCTCGTATTAAAATCAGGCCTATGGAGTACACGTGCTTCTTACACTATATGTGATGAAAAACCATCAACGTTGCTTTGGTTCTTTTTACATTTCCAGTAGAATTTGAAATATAGCCCTCCGGAACGTGACCAGGACATTGTTTACATCACATTCAACTCACCACTCATGGTGAGTAACAACATGGAAACAGTCTATCTCCTGTTCAATCACATGAATCTACTGATCATGCAGTTAGATGTTATGTCAACATCAGATTGCCAGGAAGTTTGTAAAAACTTGCTCTCAATCTGTCTTTATCTGGTTGTGCACTGGTAACAATCGGTTCACAGATCAGTACTAGTCCTTGGATAGCACTATTTTAATATATCCTCTAGTCCACAAGTCCTATGATTCCACTTCTTTCTTAAAATCCTAAAAGCATGACCTATTTATGAATGCCCTTTAAGAACATACGATTCTACATATGCCAAAATACAGAAGAGAAAAATCCATCTCCCTCAATGTTTGATGAATTGAGTTTGCTGACGTACAGAAAATTGTGATACCTACAGGTATATAAAGCCAGTGTATTCTAGAGCCGAGAAGACTTTAGAGGTAATCTAATTCAAGTCCCTCATTGTACAGATAATAATGTTACCAATGTGCACATGATAGATAAAAACGTACCAAAGCTACACTATATGGAATTCATCCTGTTTCAAATGACTCAGAAGTTGCTTTTTTCACAGTCATCATTTGTAATAACAAAGAAAGATTAAATTTGATGTAGTGTTGTCAGATGTTACAGGCGTGTCCAAATATAATTCAAAAGAACACATTTCATTCAAGTTATTTTCTATCAGGTATAATCTACATTATTAGAAATCACAGTCCATATGATATCCAGGACACACCTCCTCAATTATGAAAACAATTTTTGGATAAATTCATATACTTTTCCAAAAAGAGAATTAGCCTATTTTTGTTTTCTAGAAGATGGAGCACTCAATGCATGATCAGAAATTTTCATTGATTTTCCAAAGATACAGAGCCTGTCATCTCTTCTCTCAAAAGGGCAGGCAAGGTCTCTAAATGTCTTACTTTATGTTGTCTCAAGTTAAGTTCAGTGGGAAATAATCCTGGGACATAGTAATGGTTCCTTTTAACTCTTTCTGACACTCCCTTGTATTACAATTTAGACAAGAACTCTCTGATGATGAGAATTTACAATTCAGTAATCTAAAATAAACACCAAGTAAAGCATAGAGGTGCTCTTCTCCAGTTGCTGAAGAGGACGTTAACAGATCCTCAAGTACAGTAAAGAGTTTTGGAAGATTCCCTGTGGTCCTAGGCCTACATGGCTTCTGCTACTCTTTCTTTGACGCTTAAATTACACATCAACTAACATCAGTTTCTTTTATAGATCTTGAACGATTTTAACCGAATAAGATAATAAACGTTAAATATATATTCTCACCTCTATCAAGTATTTCAATCCCTTCCCCTTTCATCTTGCACACCAATTTTTCTTGTAGCCTTTTTACTTCAGATTCCTTTTCTTCCAGTTGTTCTTTTAAAGATGCCAGTTCTTCCTACAAGTGATAAATTCATTTAATAAGAGCAGATTATGACTAAAAGAGAATATCCAGAGACTATGTTAATTCTTCAGTCAATAATCAATTTTTACAAATGAAACAAAAAACTACAAGAATTTAGATGCAAACTTCAGAATTCAGACAATGGCGATGATAAGCAGGAAGCAAGACAATTAATAAAAGTCCAATTTATACTAATTATGGTATAATTATTTCAAGTTTCTTTGTGACAAAATTAAAAAGAAATCTTTTAAAATGTAATTAGGACGACGGTAGCCCTAAGGTTTAAATCGTATGCTAAATTAAAAAAATCTGACCAAGTTAATCAAGGAAGATAATCAAATTAGATGCTTAGTGTCATAAAAGCAAAACAAAATGCAAACTGGAAAGTATATATGAAGACTTGCTCGACATTGATTCAGCATTTCAAGATGGCATTCATGTTCCCCGGACAAGGTAGAGCTTAATTAGCATGTAAGGTAGCAGGTGCTGAACAACTTTAGCCAAATCATGGGACTAAATAATTCATCCCCATCAAGATAAGAGAACAGAATCTCCTACAACAATGGAAAAAAATAGATTTAGAAAACAGATGTTAAATCTTCTTCTTTTTTTTTTAACTACACAGCCACTAAAGATGCCAAGTCCAATGTTCTATTTACTAACATTTCAATTTTCAGTTTCATTTTGGTAAAGAATTAGCTTTAGTAAATTTAAGTTTTGCTGACTATTTAACACAGAAAATAAAGCCATGCAATGCTAATAACTGTAGCTTTATTTTCAATAACACATTATTTTCAGTCTCTAGTACTAAAGATATTTATAATGCTTAGTACTATGAGAAGATGTAGCTCTCTGATGAAGCTAAGAAATTGGCCGTATAAGGGCTGGCCTCACGGCATAGTAGTTGAGTTTGTGCACTCCACTTCAGTGGCTAGGGTTCACTGGTTCAGATCCCAGGCACGGACCTATGTACTGCTTATCAAGCCATGCTGTGGCAGGCATCCCACATATAAAATGGAAGAAGATGGGCACAGATGTTAGTTCAGGGCCAGTCTTCCTCAGCAAAAAGAGAAGGATTGGTGGCAGATGTTAGCTCAGGGCTAATCTTCTTCAAAAAAGGAAAAGAAAAAAGAAATTGGCCCTATAGTTCTTACTTGTAGTAAGAGTGGACGTCAAGTACAAGAAATGTTCAGTAGCACTCGCAAGAAGTGCTGTCCTATTGTCACTGTGCCATGATATAGTTAACTGCTGTATACATTTATGTTCAAGAAAGTGTCGAGGGAAGAAAGTCTCGAGGGAAGAAAGCAATGTCTACTATTGATATGAAACAGACTTCTTTCACAGGAGAACTTTTGCAACTATCTTACCATGCTTGGATCTCAGAGAGTTTGAGAGAGTGTGATTTAATTTATAAAAGAATACTTTAATTTTACTTGTTTATTATTTTTCACTAATTATTTCATAGGATTCTGAAAACAATATTAGGGATCACATTATCCCTTTAACCAGCTTTTATTTAAAAATAAATGTATTTTTAAGAAACAGGCCAGACACACACACAAAATGAAATGCACATGCTACTGAAAACACCATCACAGCAAAACAATACAAGCCAGAAAGCAACAGGCCATGGACCCCATTACCCAAGTCTACCACACCTTCAGCGACTCCCATTTTTGTTCCATCCGCTGCTTTTCATACTGCATCTGACCCACTTTGATTTTCATACTAGAAAGTTTGGCCATTAAAGACTGGTAGAGAAGACAGAGGAGTGAAAGGAAACTACAGATAGAAAAACACAAGCTAAATAACCAAGAAAATAGTATCAGTTTATGAAGGAGGTTAGAAAATTTAGAGAAGTGATAGGTTATGTTCTAACAGACTAGTTAAGCCTGAGTTTTATTCAGAATAGGAGTATTTAAATTCAAAAAGGTCTGCAGCTTGGGGAAAAACTCCATTCACTTGTAAAATATCTTCTTTATCATAGACTAAGTAGAAAACATATTTTACTTATATTATTGATCACATATAAGTAGTAGAGCTACTTGTTAAGAAATCTTTGCCATTGAGGAAAACTTACTTTGGTTGATTTCAGCTTTTTTTCATACTGAAGTCTTTCACTGTCCATTTCACTGACTCTTAACCTCAAATCGTGGATCTCCTGCATCAGCCCCTGCCCAAAAAGAAACAAGGAAATGCATCAAGAAAGCAGTTACTCACTGAACTGTACCAAAATAGCAGCTTCGACATCTTAAGTCAACAGGTCCTGGGTTAAAGTTGTGTGAATTAGGTCAGACAAACGGAAATAAATGTGTCTACTTGAGAATCAAAGCATCTTTGCATTTAAAACACTGCTTTAAATTCCCAAAGCCTATGCCCAAAATGATGGGATTATGAAGATAAAAGATGACTGTAATTCTTATTAAGAAAGGTGGCTAATCATTCACAAACATTGATCAGATATTTGTAGACTAAAAAAATCACTATATGAACTCTCTCTTTTAAAATACAACAGAGATCAAAGACCTAAAGATTAGGCCTGAAACAATAAGTCTTCTAGAAGAGAATATAGGCAGTACACTCTTTGACATCAGTTTCAAAAGAATCTTTTCGGACACTATAACTCCTCAGATGAGGGAAACAATAGAAAGAATAAACAAATGGGACTTCATCAGACTAAAGAGCTTCTTCAAGGCAAGGGAAAACAGGATTGAAACAAAAACACAGCCCACTAATTGGGAAAAAAATATTTACAAGCTACTTATCCGACAAAGGGTTAATCTCCATAATATACAAAGAACTCACACAGCTTAACAACAAAAAAAACAAACAACCTGACCAAAAGATGGGCAGAGGACACGAACAGGCATTTCTCCAAAGAAGATATAAGTATGGCCAATAGACACATGAAAAGATGTTCATCATCACTAATCATCAGGGAAATGCAAATCAAAACTACACTAAGATATCATCTTACACCCGTTAGATTGGCAAAAATATCCAAAACCAAGAGTGACAAATGTTGGAAAGGTTGTGGAGAAAAAGGAACCCTCATACACTGTTGGTGGGAATGCAAACTAGTGCAGCCACTATGGAAAACAGTATAGAGATTTCTCAAAAAGTTAAAAATAGAAATACCCTATGACCCAGCCATCCCACTACTGGGTATCTATCCTAAGAACCTGAAATCAGCAATCCCAAGAGTCCCATGCACCCCTATGTTCATCGCAGCCTTATTTACAATAGCCAAGATGTGGAACCAACCTAAATGCCCAGAAACTGATGATTGGATAAAGAAGATATGGTATATATACACAATGGAATACTACTCAGCCATAAAAAAGGACAAAATTGTTCCATTCGCATCAACATGGATGGACCTTGAGGGTATTATGTTAAAAGAAATAAGCCAGACAGAGAAAGACGAACTCTATATGACTCCACTTACAGGTGGAAGTTAACATATAGACAAGGAGAACTGATCAGTGGTTACCAGGGAAAAGGGGGGGGGGGGGGGGGCACAAAGGGTGAAGTGGTGTACCCAAAACATGACTAACAATAATGTACAACTGAAATCTCACAAGGTTGTAATCTATCATAATCTTAATAAAAAAAAAATACAACAGAGAAATTTTCTTTAGCAAAGCCATTTAATTTTAGGGCCTTTTCAGTGATATATGGATATTTATAAAAATATTTTTATAATTTCTTCATTTGTTTACAAAAATACAGATTGCTCATCAACCCAATCTGGGAGAATGGAACAAAACTAAAATCCTTTCAAGCAATGATTCTCAACTTGGGGTGGAAGAGGGCCCTGTCATTTACAAACATATTTAGTATCACAATAGAATTTTATATTTGGAAAATGAAAAAGAAAGCAATCCTAATGTTTTTATAATACAAACATAATCAGGTACCTAGTCTACTGACACTTTTAAAAAACTAATTTGCTTGTAGAATTTGTCTAAATAGTCTGAGAAATAGTGACATATTTTTACCCAGAGCCCTGAGAGTAGGAAAAAGAAATTAGAATGCTAAACAATACGACCTCCCCCAAAAGAAGGGATCCAACCCTCTGTCAAGGAGATGATTTTCTTTTTTACTAAAAGCCATGAAGGCCCCACCAGTGGTTAATGTGTTTTTATTTCTCTTTCACAAGACATTTATTCCTGAGCCACAAATTCACAGACATCAGAATAGAATTACACAAGAATGTCACAAGAGCACAAATAGAACAATGCTACAAGAAATAAAACTTTGTTAACAAGGGATCATTCTAAACTTCTAAGTGTAATAATTCAATCTCATGAAGGCTAGGAAAAACACTTCCCAGAAAACTCATAGGCTTTTAAATTGTGGTTCCCTATAAAACGGGGAAAAGCATCACCTAGCATTATCATAGAGTAATTATTTATTAATATTATTATTAATACAATATTTCAATAAGAGGACTTTTACAAATAAGGTCAAAAACTGACATCATTTAATGACTTTTTAGCTACAAGTTCAGAATTCAAGTTCAAGGAAGAAGTCAGTTTCTCCCATTTATTAATCATCTTTGCATAATATGAGTTCTTAGTCTTCTTTCTTCATCAATCTGGTCTTTTTAAAATTATTTCCCCACTTTCTCATTGTAAGGAAACAGCTTTGAATTCCTATTTGGCATTGTTGTATTTTACTACTTCCTTTAGAAATAGCGGCAATTTGCAAAGAATAAGAAACAATGGAAGAAAACAGAATTGTAAACTGAGATCACTTTTCTACTAAAAAAACCTACCCAATAATCTTTTGTGGCAAAATCCTAAATATGAATGTACATCTCCAACAAGAAAGAAGTCATATCTTCCCATGATAACTCAAGCTGAAAAATCTGGAAATAGCTGCTTAGTATGAAACTCTAAAAAATGGAATACAAATTATTTCCAACTAATTTCTTATCAGAAGCTCAGTCTTTTTTGGAAAGAAAATCCGTGTTCCCTTTCCCTTTTCCCTTTCAGAGAACTCCGCAGCTCCACAGAAACTCTATTTCTGACATCTGCGCTCTTACCAGAAGGGGGCACTGTTGAATGATGCTAACCATCTCCTGTTGGTCATTCCTGGGACAGGCAGGTCCTCAACCTTTCAAGGTTTCAAGACTTTTACCCCTAATCTCTTGGAAGTGCCTGTACTTCTCCACATCAATATTTTCTTAGAAATTAATCTCCAAATAATCTAAAGTTCTTAGACGAGGTTAAAGAATTTTGGATTCATGAAACAATCAGGGAAACATTCTATTTTTATTAAGGGAACAATAATAGGAAAATGAGCATATTCAATTCAGTTCTAATTTTGAAGATTACTTAACATATAAACAAAGTTTATCGAATATCCTACGATCTCTGGGTATGTGCTACTACATTTACCGATAGTGTTGAGCATTTATTAGAAAATTATCAGGGATTGAGTTTACTGGAAGTTTGATGACCAGATGACTTTGCATATTATTGAGAATAACAGGAGGGAAGCAAGGAAGCACTGGGAAAAAAAGGTTTTATTAAAAATGGAGACAAACTCAAGAGATGTAAATATTGCTCTGGGGTCTTACAAAAAAGTCATAAAACATCTACTTCAACTTAGTCTTAATGTTTGATTAACATCTTGTATCCAAACTAACCACAGTTGTGCAGGTTCAGACTTCCCCTAGACTTTGTGTCCACAATGCAGAAGACCACCTGTCCATCTCCAAACACTGTAACTTCTTGCCCTGCACCAGAGTTAGTGCCACTGCCATGTCGTCCATCTATTGATAAAATCTATGATTGCATTATGCGGCCACCACGGGGTCAGGGAATGAGAGGAAGGGAAAAGAGGAAAATCTCCAAAAGTAGAAGGCTGAACTCAAATGACCTCTAAAAATCTGTAATTTTTATGCTTTTATAATGAAAGCATGTTCTCTATACATATTTACATATCTACTTATTATATAGTAAATAATCAGTATGCCTAAATAATAACTACTAGTAAAATCATGCACTTAAACCCATTATTTCCTCAATGAAGAAAATCAGTAGGGATGGATGGATAGATGGATGGATGGAAGGATAGATGGAGGGCTGGAGGGTTGGATGGATGGAGGGAGGAAGGGATGGACAGATGAATGGATAGATTGAAAAACAGATATACAGAAGCTCCAAATGTTCTCAAGTCAAAAGTATTTCTAAAGGCTAATGAAAGGATTAATTCAGATCAAAAGTCTCAAAATAAAAATTACCATTAGCGGTTAGTGATAAAAAGTCACTAAAAAGTATTTAGTGTTAAAAATGTATAAAGTTTATTCTTAAAAAGAAGCATGCATGGGAACCAGCCTGGTGGCGCAAGCGGTTAAGTGCGCATGTTCTGCCTCTGTGGCCCAGGGTTTGCCAGTTCGGATCCCAGTGTGGACATGACATGGCACCGCTTGGCAAGCCATGCTGTGGCAGGCGTCCCACGTATAAACTAGAGGAAGACGGGTAAGGATGCTAGCTCAGGGTCAGTCTTCCTTAGCAAAAAGAGGATTGGCAGCAGATGTTAGCTCAGGGCTAATCTTCCTCAAAAAATAAAATAAAATAAAAATGAAGCATGAATGAACGAGAGCACATAGTAATTAAATGCCTCCCTTTCACATTGCAAGGAATTTCTACTTGCTCTACTTGTGTGTGTGAGAAACACATATATATACACACACGCATGTGCATGCATAGTATCTAAAGAGAGAGAGAGAGATGTCACTTACCTCCGTGTCTCTGAATCTATCTTCATAATCTAATCTGTCCTTCTCTACAGCCGTCAGTTTTAACTTCAAGTTGGATATTTCAGCCATCAGATCCAACTTCTGAGTTTCTAAGGATGTCCTACTCAGAAGCTCCTATTAGAATTTAAGACACATTCAAAGGTTGTTTTACTATGAACAGCCACATGTGGATGCATCTCACTTATGACCACAAAGCAGTAACTACAGAGTAGAGGATGTGGTGAAGACGAATTACTAAACAGATACACACTGAAAAAATTATTGGCTTTAGTTAACCTCCACTGAGCAGAACTAAACACGTCTGCTCACTGGGGAGGCGTATATTATAGAGACACACACATAGATAAAACTTCTATATTCTTAACCCTGATGATAACACTGATGATGATGATACTACGTTTGCTACATGCCAGGCACTGTTCTGACATGTATTACGTGGTTTGATCCTCAAAACCTTATGAGGTAGAAACTCATAAGGATAACTTGCCAATTATCCCTATTCAACAGACGAGGAGCCTGAGGAACAGAGAGATTAAGAACTTGCCAAAAGCCAGTTACAGCAAGAAAATGGCAGAGCAGGGACTCGAATCCAAGCAGCCTTGCTCCAGTGTGCACTCTATCTGCTATATTATAGGTCCTCTCATACCTGAGCACCATATGTGTGTGTGTGTGTGTATATATTACAAGTTTTTTCCCAATGATGGTCACAGATGGTGCTTATTTTTTCTCTTATTCATAAAATATATGCTCATGGTTGAGAGTCAGAAAACCACTTGAACGCATAAAGAAGAAAATTAAAATTACTTACGATCCTATTAATATTTGACTCCAGATTCTAATTACATGAACACCTCTCATTGTGTGTATGTGTTCTGAGACCCTCCTACTCCAGGTTTTTGCTTAAAATATGCCAGTCCAAGTGAATCACAAAATTTACTCTCATATCAGAGCGAACATGACATATAAATGTAGCATCTCAACTAGCTCAGCAGGAAAATCCTACCTCGGTGCTGACTCTGTACATACCTGCTGTAGCATTTCTTCTGTGGCGTTCAACTTCTCTCTGTGCTCTTCAAGACAAAACTCCAAATCTCGAATCTTCTCTCCCTGAGCCTCTACCTGGTCTGTTAACACACTTACCTGTATTTAGAGCAAAATACTGCCATCGATTAGGAAGAATTTGGGTCCTATTGCAAACTATATTTCTCTAAGTAGAACAAAAGCTGGAATGATCTCACCACTCATTTGGTTATAAAGAAAAAAACTGAGAATTAATATGACAGAAGTCCTTCACACTCCTGTTTATGTGAGGCTTATTGATCTGAGGACTCCTATTCAATTTTAAACAAAGTTAGGGCTGATTGGGATATGCAACATTTTATAGGTTAAAACCGTTTCAACCATTTTTGAGAGAAAGCATGCACACAAATTAACTTTTTGAGGGGTTGGGGTGGAGGTGAGAGTAGTATTAGAGATTAACAAAGGAAATGGAGTTAATGTTTGCAAGAGAAGTCATCAAGGACTACTGAAGTTTGATACTTCATGAAGAACAAAGAAAAGAATCAAGGGAATTCAGATCCCATGAGATCTTTCAGAACCATACTGTCCACAAATGTGCTCAAACCCAGGGTGCAATTCAAAGTCCATGAGGAGGCACTGGGTTAGTCCCTCATTCTCAGTGCTTACTGCAAATCTCTGAGTTCTTCCCCAACAATCACCAGCCTAGTATATATACTGCATTTCATTTAGCTCAAAATACCAAAGTAAAAATATGTCAAGCATTTAAAACATTATTAAGAAAAAGAAAACTCAAATTTAGCCTACAGACAGCACTCTACTACACACTTCATGTTTTGTTTGGCCCGTGCTATTATTTTTAAAATTGAAAAATTAAATATACATATTCAGAATCAGAAAATACATATACAGGTTTATGAATACATATATTATAAAATCTGAATTTCTGCTATGTATTAAAAAGTCAGATCAGATGACGTTGTGTCTGTATTTAGGCTGGCCCTTGAGGAGCTGAGGCTGAGTAAAGGTTGCTCACTCTAGACTAGGTGTGCATACCCTCATTCTGCCACGGTCCTCACCACTCCCTATTGCACACAGACAGCCTACTGCATTTATTTCTATCAGCAGTCTGGCTCCTGTAAGCATCTGAATCTGCCACCCCAACTTAAAATGCTCATTTTAAGTATGTCATGAGGAAAGATCAACATTTCAACATCACTTGCCTGAAGAACCAGGGACTCTTTATCATTTTCTAAACGGGCTAGCCTTTCTTGATATACATCTCCATTCCCAGGTAGGTGTCCATTTGTCTGAAAAAGGAAATAATATGGATAAGGCTGGCCCTCCTTAAAATGGAACTACCACTGGTAAACAAAAATCGCATGTGTTTTTAATCCAAGGAACCCGATTTGAATTCAGCATAACTGTCATTGCCATTAATAGAAGATACGAGAATGCAACTTGGTTCATTTATCTCAAAATAGGTAAGACAGCCAGGTAGGCATTTAGGCATGTTTTCACCAAACTAAAAAACTTCTTATCAAGCAGAAAATAAGGACTAAAGGAACAGTGGCTACTGATATTCACTGACAGTGGATGCACACCTAGGACACGCGAAGCTTTGTGAATGTGTGGTTGGGCACAAAATCCCTATTTCCCCCCCAACACTCAGTGCCACTAATTCTCAGTGAGGACACTGGCAATGATCTGGGGTGCCCTTGCCTTCCTCCACCTCCCCCCAAAGTCCCAAATCCAGGACTGCAAATGCCTGTGTTTAAATGGGAGACAGCAGGGGCAACTTACACCACAGGCTCCTTCCTGCTACTCAAGTCTCCAAATCACAGCACACATCTTCCCTTCCCTCTTTGAAGCCTCGAGCCTTTGATGCCTTTCTCTCCTCCCCCAAAAGCTTAAGCACTCAGTCCACAGCAACTTCCCCTGCAGCACTGACTAGCCACGCTCATCGGCGATTTATCACTTTCCATCCTGAATTCCTTAACTTCCTGTGAGTTTGCGTGTTCATATAACGTTATGCTAAGCTCCTGGGCAGAGCTCATGAATTGGGATTGTCCTGTAACCTTCACAGCATCTAGCCCATCTGCTTAGACCAGTGCTCACCCTTTCCCCCTCCCTCCTGCCCTCTTTTTATCAGATTTGGGTATATTTACACATACTGCAAATGACAAAGGAAGTATGGATTGGGAAAGGAAGTGGGGAATTTTCCTCAGCTGTCATATACGCAAGCGATTAAGGAGACACATGAAAAGGCTCACAGCGAGCAGACAACATAAAAATGTCATTTTGAAATAGAGTTGTATGTGATGTGTCCCCGTTATCTCATTTAAATGGTTCATAACCATATAACATGTAATCCCACTAGAATTTCCTGATTCCTCATTCAAACACAATAGAAATAAAAGCCAGTGGAGTCCAAAATGGTTACATGGGGCCATCCAGAGTTCAATCAAAAAACCAAATAACCGGGCTGGCCTGGTAGCACAGGGGTTAAGTTCACATGTTCTGCTTTGGCAGCCTGGGGTTTGCTGGTTTGGATCCCGGGTGCAGACCTACACACTGCTTGGCAAGCCATGTTGTGGTAGGCACCCCACATGTAAAGTAGAGGAAGATGGGCATGGATGTTAGCTCAGGGCCAGTCTTCCTCAGCAAGAAAAAGAGGAGGACTGGCAGCAGATGTTAGCTTAGGGCTAATCTTTTGCAAAAAAAAAAAAAAGCAAATAACAACTTCAGATTTAGAACCAGAGAAAATACAAACTGTACATCCTCATGGCCCAGGACACATCTGATGTGACATCTATTATTTTTCCAGAATTAACTGGTATTATTATTCTACCTTTCCAATTAATGCCGTTTCCAGTATAAATTCTGGGAATAATGAAAGTCATGTGTTGGGAAGGAAAAAAAGCAAAACTAAACAAAAAGGAGCTTTAACAAAAAAGAAAATTTCAGGATGATACTTCTAAAAACTTAGGTGCAGTGGATATATTTCCCACAAGGCCACAAAAGAATCAGAAGCTAATTTAGTAACTGTGCAACATGTATTTGGATAAAATTTTTAACATCAGCTGCTTGACCACACACCTGTACAACTACCATGGCATAACTCTGCTCCTGCTGTGACCTGAAGTGCCCAGAATTAAATTACAAGTATTAGGAAGAGTCTGATGGAGTGGCCTGGACAACTTCCATTGCTGGCGACTTCCATGAAAATGAAATTTATGTAACATCTTCAGGACAGTTTTTTGGAAAAGAGTCAGGATGCATAATGCATGTTCTCACTCTAAGAACTAGCCTTGAATAGCTTGAAATTCCTCATTTTGATTATGAACATTAACAGCACCTGCTTTTAAAACCCCACACAAGCAATTTTTTATAAACAGATACATTTCATTAGGTAGGAAAAAAAGCTTTCTATTCAGTGAGGACAAGAAGTAAAAGTCCTTCTGACTGGAGGAAATAAGAGCAAGATTAGAAGTGTTTCTTCCCAAGCCACTGCATACGAGACGAAAATGAGATGCTCCCAAACCAATTCTCCGAAATTATCCTAAAATAAAAACAAATATTAAAAATGGACTCACAATGAGCATACTCATATTTCTCCACACTGTATTAATATTTATGAGTGCTCATAAGGCTAGAGAGTAGTTTACTTTTTTTTTTTAAACACTAAAAGTCACTCTAAGGAAAGAAGCAAAAGTTAAGAGCCACCAATGGAATAGTTACATACTTTTAAAGCATGTGTTAACTTATTCAAGTAGAAAAAGTTCTGGTCCATTCACAGGTTTATTTATATTTCTGCCAATTTTGTTACCTTTGCCTTAAAAACGACAGAGGAAGGTGCACTCCATTAGGCAAATACCCTATCGACTCTATTCTTCCTCCTACTCCCATGCTCTCCCTACCAGAGCACTCCAAACTTCCCCAAACAGGGCACACCCTCCGACACACTAATTCTCTTCCTTCTGCACGGACTGTCTTTGCGACCCTTTCCTCACCCCTTAAGGTCCACCTCAACTGGGGCTCAGTCTGTGAAGTCTTCCTGGAATTACTTGTTCACTCATATGCCAGTTACAGCATCTGGATGAACCTTCATTACGGCAGGGCTCCCACTGAATGGACTAGGTTAGACTTGGCTACATACATGTCTCTCTCTCTTCCAATAGACTTTGCATTCTTTGTGAGCCGTCTTTGCATCTGAAACATGGTGGGCGCTAACTAAATGACTGCCGAATGAAGGAGCAATGATAGGTGTTCAACAGACACCGAATGAATAACAGATGAGTGCTTGGTTCAACCTGGCCTTCTTGCTTCGCAGCAAGACTTTTATTCATGTTTCCTCTACAAACTAGCACACACTCCATGATCACCCTCTAGACGAGCTCCTTTCCCCTCAAGCCTGTACTCCCTCTTCCTACCATGTTTAGGAAGTGATCTCAAAGCCATTTTAATGGACAATATTGAAGCCATCTTGCATGGACTCCCTTATATACTATCTTCTCCACTGCGCAATATTATATATTGCCTCCTACATCATCCCTTTCTTGCTTCCTGCCGGTCTCAGGAGAACTGAGTCTTAACTCCTTCCTAAAAGCTCATCATTCCACCTCTACTTTGGAACCTTGACTTCCTGCTTCCCTGAGACCTACGATTATCACCTCTGTCCTTATCATTCTCAATGTTTTCCTCTTAATGAACTTCCATCCATTCTTTCCAATATCTACCCAATATATATATATTTTTTGCACCCACCACTCTACTCACCTCCCACTCCTCTCTGCCTACAGAAATCCATCTTTCACAGCCAGTTCCCACCTCCTCCTTACATTGAGCCATCTTCTTCTCCTCCCCAACTGGCTTCTCTTCCGTGTCTTGTCTTTCACAATCTGGCTTTTCATCATATTCTGCCATGGAGAGCTTACTAGTGATTTTAGGAAAGTTGGTCACTTATTATTCCTAATAGTCCCTCAAGGCAAAACTGTCTTCTATTTCTTTTGATTCTCCCATGATGCTTATAAAATCCTGAGCACATAATTAAAAACATATTTAGTATGAACTCTTGTTGAGTCAACTTGACATCCAAAGCATTGAAGACTAGCCCAAATCACTTTACTCAAAATCCCAGAGATGCCTTCAAAATAACCCTTTCTACTTTAGCTCATCATGTAACCCCTTACTGACCACATTCAATTCAGCTGAAAATTGAAGTCAAATTGGAATCAACTTGGGGATTCTACCAGTACAGTACCCAACAGGGTGGGGGGTAGGGGGGTGGCACACAGGGCAGGCAGGGCAGAGACACAGCTCAACTGTAACAGGGACACTTTGATTTAATTAAGGAACTCATGGTGTTTGCCAGGTTTTCCTGGAATTGCAGGGAAAAAAGGTCTAAAAAGCCTTATTCCCCATAGAATTACAGAATCCCAGAGCTAGCCAGGAACCACACCTGGGAATATAAATTGCCTGAACTCACATGGCAGGTGCTACACACAGCATTAGAGCACCATCTACCTTACCCTTCAGCATCTAAGGAGAGGCTCTTCTTTTTATATTAATTTCCTTTTAATTATCAAGTATTATAAATACACAACCAAGTACAAAGATGTAATAAATGTTAACATCTTGCCTTACGTGCTTCCCTTTTTAAAAACGTTTTATTACAGAAAATTTCAAATAGATATAAAAGTAGAGACTAGCATGATGAAGCCCTATGTACCATCCCCCAGTTTCCATAGTCCTTAATTCACAGCAGGTGGGAGTTTTTGTCTGTTCCTTTTACTTAAAGCATCATGTGGTGTTTTCCTTCCATTTTCTTACTCTATTGGTATGCATTAGTCTACAGCAGTCTCCCCTCTTTCTCTAATCTTCATTTTGCTTTGTTCTTCTTTCCTGAGCTCTGTTGTCTTGTCTAAACCCAAAATCAACATACAAGCAGTGATTTGCCACAATTATACTTATTTATGTTATAACACAGAAGCTCATTTTGAATACAACATTCCCAAATCAGAATGATGCGTAGCTAAATTAAAGTGGGAAAAGAAAATCAGTCCAATTTTATAAAGACAACAAATGTTTAAGAAATGGTTGGACCAGTACTATTATACACACATACTCCACCCAGTCAATATATTTACTTTTTAAAACTAGTTTTGGAAGTTGCCATACAGTCTTGATTTCATGATTCTAATATTTTAAACGTGGTATTATCAAGAAAGGAAAATGAAGGTGCAGTTCACTAAAGCTCCTTTAATTAAATAGTATATCTAGGTACCAGAAGAAACACCTAATACAAGGGTCCCCATGCCCTAATCAGTATTCCATCTCTACATTTATTTTACTCCATCTTTACATTTATAATAAATGTCTACCAGGAGGGGAGACTAAGATAAGTCTTGAATCTTCCAGCCATGAATATCATAGTTGTATTTCATTTTGGTTCAACACCACAAGGCATCACACACTCCATTGTCAAAGAGTCAAAGAACACAATACCAACAACGCTGAAAATCAAGCCACCAGGCAGAGGAAGCACTCTGCTCCCTCATCTCTCACCCGACGTGATGGAATTAGGGTGGTGAGGCTCTGCCATTGTGCTGTAATCATCTCAGGGCAACATCGTTGCCATTCAGGGCCAATGGAGAATCCCTTCCCACTGGCCGCTACCCCTCTGTACCATAGCACCTCCGAACGTGGGCAGGTCTTGCAAAGAGCTCATTTTTCCCTCCAGAATTTCTACTGCAGTTCAAAAAAGGAAATAAGATCCCAAGGCAACAAGATAAACTCTTCAGGCAGCCTTCTATTCCAAAATTTCATCATCTCTGCTCAAAAAGAAAAGCAAAAGAGGAAATGAATATCACACACAATTCATCACACCCAAAAAGTCCGTGACCTTCTTCTAGAAAAGACATTAGTTATTCAACGCTGTTAGAAAGAGCATCAAAGACGAAAACTCAGAATAAGCCTGAATATATTCTGTACTCTCCAAGTCAAGATTGCAGAGGTGGTCAAAATCAGACTACAGCTTTTATTTCTAGGTTTTAATTTTCTCAGTGCTTGTTTTCCAGACACAAAAAGCAACTTCTCAACGAAATAGCCAACTGGAGCAAAAACAAGTGCTCTGGAGCGAGAAAAATCACAGCAGTAGGCCAGCCTCTAAGATCTCTACTCCAAAAACATAACTACATCTGAAATGCTGACAAGCACAGCAGATGCCAAGTGCTTTCATCTGCCAGTCTCCTTAGAAATATCTTGAGAGAGCTTCTCTTGGAGTATTTGGGTATCTGTTGCCAAAACATCAATTGCCAAGATATACGGGCTATCTTGTTATACAACTAACACATGCACAGCAACGCCTCATTGGTGCATCCATGGCCAATGTAGGGCAAGTTAGATAGAATTCTTTAGTGTCTCCTAAAAGGTTCTTTTAGACACCTCACTTGAGTAGGCAAGGTGGGCTCTGCCCCCTCTTAGTCTTATTTTCACACATGCCACTGTGCTCCCCAAAGCTTCTGCAGTGGGGAGAGGGGGACATGTTGAGATTACAACATTATCCTGGTCACAGGTGTACTCCAAAGTCCCCTGAGTTACAGAAAGATAGAGAATAGAAGGTCCCCAGAAGCTAAGGCCTAACTCCTATTCTAGTAGCGTACAATATTCATTCATTCACCCATTATTCATTCATTTATTCACTATTTATTGAAAGCTAGCTATGCGACAGGATGCAGATGTAGCAAAGCAATCACTCTTCTACTTTGGGAAGAGTGACACGAGATCAAGAAAAACTGCTGCCCCTAGTATTGTTTCGTAACTCACTTTCATAAAAGAACAGAGGAATCTCTTTCTATTTAAGCCCAACAAATACCAGTAGCCTGGGATTCCATTAAAAGTGCATCTCTCACTTATCACCCTGCACTGGCCTCTCAATTGAGAATTCTGCTGACTTGGTCCATCTGTTTTCCTGTTTCTGTGGACACTTTTCACGGGGCTGGACCAGAAGCCTAAGGGGAAACAGCTTTAACTTTAGCCAGGACGTCTCAGTGAGACGCCGCATAACTCAGATAGTTGTGACCACATATGGGACACAATCTTAAGATGTCCCTTGTCTGTCAAGGCTTGAAGAAACATCCCCTGGAGGCACACATGAAAAGAGAAGTTGGTCAGAGAACAGCAGGGATGGGAGGATGGTGGGACTGGAATGGATTGTGTGGCTGAAAGTCAGGGGCTCAGGGAAAAGAGTCAGCAACCCTGGAGGGAAGATGCCCCATGTCTGAACTCTTTAAATTATGAGTATTTTTGTTTTTACAGAAACTTTTTAAAAAGGTACATTTTGAATTAATATTATTTATTTTTTTAATGTAGAAATAAAATTAAAACATATTCTGGTGATTAAACAGGTCAGAAGCCAGTCAAGGACACATCATTTCTCCCATTTATACTCTATTTATTTCATGGGTTAGGATGCCTGATTTGGAGTTATTCCCATCAATATAATTCACTGAATTTGGCGAAAACTGTATTTTTGCAATTTCTGCTGATTTTGAGATTGCCTCATAGTTCGTCTATTGGAAAACGCATTGTAAGAACACTCCAGGGCAACTCATCAAGCTAGACTTCAAGTAAACAAAAACCACTTTCCTGGCTCAAACAACTCGACAACTTTTTCTATTTGCCCTCGTAATCTTGGAGCTTGATAAAGCACATAATTCTCCATCAATAATATTTGTGTTAACACATAATAACATTTCACAATCAAAACAGAGAATTCTACCTCAGGAAGTGAACAAATATGCCACATTCAATAGATTTGGGTTTTTTTTTTTTTTTTTACCACAGGAGACAAACTGCTGAGTCTGAAAAGAAACTTGTTCGTTTCTAGAAGGCTACAGCTATAGCTATCCTATTAAAACAAATTCATTCTTGTAGATTAATATTCTTGTCGATTTAATATTCCTCCACTGTAACAAGCTACTAGTGTTATAATTTTCTTTCTTCTTCTCCAGCTTCTGATCATACGAAATAATTAAACAGGCAGCAGATTTAGTAGTGAAGGAACGATCTGCATCCTCCAGGAAGCCAGAGGCTCTCCCTGGCCTGGGAAAAAGAATAATGAGAACTGCAAATGTGCAGTCGCACTACGGAGATTAGCATCCGTCTTAAGCACACGGACTCTCAAGTTGACCATGGTTAAACATGAATGAAACCTTAATTCTGTAACTAGTATCATAAATAAATTTTTCTAAAATATTGTGGAAGCTTCTCTACAGTCTAAGAAATGTCTGTACTCTTGTGAAAGAAGTGAACTACGCATTAGTAATCTGTAACCTAACTTCCCTTGTAACTGGACCCAACTCTTTCTTTCCCTCATTGCAAAGGGATCTGGCTAAATGTTTTCTCTCTACTCCCTACAATCCACTCTTCAGTATTACCTTTTTGATTAGCCATCTGCCAGGCTACTGATAAGCACTCAACATACATTAGCTCATAGGAACTTCACAATCTGGTGTGGCAGAGACTAACATCCCCATTTGACAGATGAGGAAACTGAGACAAACAGCTTAAGAAATTTTCCCCAAAGCATACAAGTTTCTAAGAGTCAGAGCCAACATTAAAATTCAGGTCTGCTGGGGCTGGCCCAGTGGCGTAGTGGTTAAGTTTGCGCCCTCCACTTTGGCGGCCCAAAGTTTGCAGATTTGGATTCCGGATGCGGACCTACACATCGCTCATCAAGCTATGCTGTGGCAGCATCCCATATACAAAACAGAGGAAGATTGGCACAGATGTTGGCTCAGGGCCAATCTTCCTCACCAAAATAAAATAAAATAAAATTCAGGTCTGCTGTCTCCAGAGCCTACATTTGTAACCTCCAAGACACAATCCTGCCTTCTTTATCATTTGCCGCTTTTTTCCAACAGGATCTCCTTTATTGATTATTTTGGCAAGTTCCCCATGTACAATATAAAGGGGGCATGTGCTAGGATTCTGCATTCCTTTGATTCTAAGATGCCATCAATTTTCATCACACTATTTTTTTATTTTTGATTGTGGTAAAATACACGTACAAAATTTACCTTTTTTTTTTTTTTGAGGAAGATTAGCCGTGAGCTAACTACTGCCAAATCCTCCTCTTTTTGCAGAGGAAGACTGACCCTGAGTTAACATCTGTGCCCATCTTCCTCTACTTTATACGTGGGACGCCTACCACAGCATGGCTTTTGCCAAGTGGTGCCATGTCCACACCTAGGATCCGAACCGGCGAACCCCAGGCTGCCGAGAAGCGGAACGTGCGAACTTAACCGCTGCGCCACTGGGCTGACCCTACCATTTTTCAGTGTACACTTCAGTGGTATTAAGCATATCCACATTGTTGTGCAACTTTCACCATCATCCATCTACAGAACTCTTTTGATCTTGCAAAACTGAAACTTTGCACCCATTAAATATTAACTCTCCATTCCTCCCTCCCCCCAGCCCCTTGGCAACCACTATCCTACTTTTGTCTCTATGAATTTATTTGGCTACTCTAGGTAGCTTATTATCTCTTTTTTTAAAAAAAGGAAAAAAGAAACAATCCCAGCTAAAATGTGTGCATATCCCACAAAGATTATAAAATACGTCACAACTTCTGAAATATTAAAATGGGAGAATCTAATATAATCAGCAAATCATTAAATTGTAAGCCTGAGACGCTCCCTCTACCCGTTGGATTCTGGATGGTGCCTCAGTTCCCTCTGGGTTCTAAAAGTAACGTCCACCACAGGCCCAGGGCTGCGACAACTCATTTCACACCTGCGCATTTATTATTCCACTCATTCCTGCTCTCTGCTTCTCGCTTTGCTTTTTGCCCTTTGCATCTTTTTAATCTAGTCTTTCATCTTCTGTGTGCTTGAGAAAATATATGTAATTTGGGAGGATTGGGGTCAAGATGAGGGAATGAATATAAATGTTAGGTAGATATAAACAAGTTAAAAAAGAAAAACTCTGTGGGTCCACATCTAGTTTATTTTTTTATTGCTATTTTTAGGATGAAAACTGAATCTTCGTAAGTTGTATAAAGTATTTGTCATTTTGTGGATGCCTAACTTAAAAATGTCAAATATCAAGATAGCAATTAAAAATACAAATTGGCAGCCATTATCCATCCAAGGAATAAATTTAACACAACAATTTTAGTTCCTTTGAATATGCACTCCATTTTACCATTCACATTTTACCATTACATTACAAACATAATTACTGAGCACCTACTGAATGCCAGGCATTGTTCTAGGCACCACGGATATGCTGTTGTTCAAAGACAGGGAAAGATCTCTGATTCATGATATCTATATTTCAGTTGGAGAGACAGAAAATAAATGATATAAATACGGCAAATGCATAATATGTAAGAAAGTAGTGAATGCTAAGAAAAAAAGACAACAAGGAGATGTAATACAAAGAATGAATATGTGAAAATTTAGACACAGTCACCAAGGAAGGCCTCACTGAATGTACAACTGTTAAGTAAATACCAGAAGAATACAAGAAAGCTAGCCATACAGATATCTGGGGAAAGAGCCTTTCAGGAAGGGTAAATAGCCAGTGCAAAGGCCCTGAGGCCAGTTTGCCCAGCATGTATGAGAATCAGTGAGGAAGTCAATGTGTCTGGAGTGGCGTGAAAGAAGGGAAGTGTAATGAGACATGAGGTCAGAGAGTAATGAGAGCAACTCCTATGTGGCCTTGCAATCCTCAGTAAGCACTCTGGCTTTTACTCTGAGTGAGATGGGACTGTCACTGGAAGCTTCTGAAAAAGGAGTGAATGACAGGAAGTGATTTATGTTCAGATATCATCATCATGATAATCTTTTAACCTTTTCCAGAAATACTTTAATAGAACAGATTAAGCACATGTATAATGGGCATGTTTTGGACACAAGGAAAAATTCCATCACAGCTACCCTCAAGCTATGGCTGCCACTGGCGACCTGAGGATGTGGGCTAGGAACAGCTTTTTCGACCAACAGCAAATTCCTTTCCCACTATGCGGTGAATGGTCAGAAAAATATGGAGTGAGGAGGGGAGAGATAGGAAGTGGAAATAGGCTAAAGAATATGCTAGCAAACAACTAATTTCAGAGCAGGAAGCAATTCTCCAAAGAAATCAGCTAACCTGGACCCTTAAATCTCTAGAGGAGAAACCTGCAGAGCAAATATAAAGTATAATAATAAGACGTCATGTATCAGGAAAAGTAAAACATCTCCAATTGGGTAGCTGCACCCCCGCTAAACGATCGATCTTACTATGTGCAATCAGAAATGCGGAAGTATATGGGCTGGGAACAGAAGAATGTCCAGCAAGGGAGTGGATGGGAGTGCCAGGATTTGTGTCACATCACATGAAAATGTTTTAGCCGTAAGATGTACTATGAAGGTTCCCGAAGCAAACAGCTTCCGTTTCCACTACAGATCCAAAAATAGATCTGGATTCTTTCACACAATTTTCCCTAGGTTTTATAGAAACACAATTGCTTCATAAGCTTATTAATGCATCTTCCTGAAAACTGAGCATCCTTTAAATATTTACACGATAAACTACCATTTCTCTCTTCTCCTTTGAATATGTTCTTGTGACATCCTTTAGCTTTTATGATTTCAACACATATTAAGACCGTGGTATTTACCATTGTGTTCAGGGAAAGCGCAGATCCGGCACATCACTGATTTTTCAGAAGGATGTCTAGAAGGAGGTCTCATTGTTCAGTGAATAAGAACAACATTTAAAGCCCAACTCCACGACTTAACTCACACACTGGAATTGAAATGATTGCCACAAACCACTAGATGGCACTTCAGATCAAATACCGCAACAAACCTCCATCGCTATTTGAAGAGTCTATTCATTGTACTTCCTATTTAGAATTGCTACTGGGTCCTTTCACAGCAAATGTTCCAGTATCACTGAGAAAGCATCTATTATGTGCAAGGTTCTTTCTCTTACAGGACTATTTGTTTTAAGCCACAGCAGGTCAAACAGGCACAACCTCAAAGCTAGTCCACTTTCATGGATAAAATTAGGTGACCTCCTGGCACTCACGAAATGTACACAAATGGCACTTTTTAAAAAATTACCCATAGAGTCAAAAGGGGATTGGGATCTTCTTAGGGATATAATCAGAGCAAACCTGCTTCCCTCAGATTTTTTTTCTTGTTCTAATCAGCTATCCTATGTTGTAAATTTTGGAATAAGCAAAGAAAGAGTCACAGCATCGGGTTTGTAACATGCAGACATCTACCATTTGACTCTGCAGCCATTCAATGAGCGTTTCTGCTGTGGAATCCGGGATCTGGCATCTCAAGCCTTCCTTCTCGTCTGTTTCCATCATCTCTAACAATCCGCGCAGGTCTTCCACAAGGTGCAGAGCTCGCAAGCTTCCCATGAACGGGGAGGTGGGAGACTGGCAATCAAAAATCCCATTGGAATATTCCAGGGCCTTGGAACCTAGATTTTAAAAAAACAAAATCAGAGAGAAAGCAATGGGATTTTTAAGATAACATACCAAAGCTGGAGGTGGCAAGCAAGTCTAGTCACAGTGAGGAATAATCAAAACAAGGAGGAGGGAAAAGATAATAAATCTCTCCAAGTCATAGCTATTTTGTGCAAAAATAAAAACCATATAATTGATGGTAAATATCAATGGTAAGATAGCCAAAGGGGAGGTCAATTGCGTGGTAGAGTAAGGGTATGGTGGGCTTTGCTGTAAGGTGTGCTGACCTCGCAGAAACAAGTGCTAAGAAGGTGGCAGATCAGTTCAGGTAGAGCCATATATTCCAGAAAACAACTTTTAGCAACTATAAAGTCCTTAAATTCCCGTAAAGAAGTTGCACACTGAGGTGGAAATTGCATAGCATAATTTCAAGGATAAGAGGGCCTGCTCCCAGTTAATTTACCAGAATAATCTTTGAAGAAGTTCAATGAATTTCACATATACATATGTATATGTATGTATGAGTATGTTTGTATAAAAATGCACCCCCATGATTTTGTCTGCAGCCTAGCGTCAAATGCTCTTGCTAACGTCAGCTTTAAAAAAATACTTCTACAGCCATTTTTGTTTTGTTACTTACAAGAGAAAGCATTCTACTACTTCCATCCACACAACTGACCCACAGCCCCTTCTGAAAGCAATCATAAATACTGCTGCATCTCTTTGATGTTAATGTTCTGGTCTGCCAAATATACATACTAACTTTATACTTAAACATCAATAATTATGAAGTTTAGGCTATCACCTCATAAAATCTGAAGGTCTTACAACTGGATGAGACCAGCGAACCGATGTGTAAGTTCTCTCTCCAGTTGGCCATATGGCTTAGTAAGTTTCAACAATGGGAAGAGGAATTCTCTTTCAGCTAGTCCAGTCCATTGAGCTTCCTAATACTGGGCCAAATGGTTTGGACTAAAATCTGCCAAACTATAATAACCATAACCATTGACATGCTAGGCACAGTGCTAAATGCTTCACATAACCCTCTGAATCAGTCCCCTCAGGAACCCTGTAAAACTGAGATGAGAATCCATAAAAACATGTACTGAGGAGAGCATGATGGGGGGAAGGAGGAACAGAAGAGTATTAAAAACCAGACAGGCTGTAATGTCCTATTCCAGCTCTTTGAAGCATTAGGATCACGTAATGATATTATCAATAATGATAACATCAATGATACATGTGTTATGATAATCCTCTATTCCATTAAGTCTTCATCACAAAACAAGGTAGGGGTAGGGGAGCGATGTGTATTTAGAAAAATTCCCCAAATGTTTGTAATCATTTCTCCTCCTCTCCTTCCTACCTCAGTTGGAGAACTACTGATGTCAATTTGAAAACATGTAAACCCAGGTCCTACCCACAAAGCTACTGACTGACTTAGTTTGAGATGGGACCTGGGGAATCTTAATTTTCTCATAACTTCCTGTTGGTCCTGAAGCCCTGCCAGGGCTAAGGTACAAATATACTAATTTAGTGGAATACGTAAAATGTAAATCCTTCAACTATTGTTCCAGAAATATCACTTCTCTCTGCTAGAGTTTCATGAAGAGTATAAGGTTACAGCATCTGGTAAGAGCCTAGAATTAGTTCTAGTTATATTTTCTGAAATCATGACAAAGTCCAATCTCTGTTCCACATAACATTCCTTCAACTATTTGAAAGCATATAGCATGCTCCGAGCAAAAATGCACTGTTCTAGGTTAAACTTAACTAGTTCCTTACCAGGTGTGGTTGTTAAACTCTGCCTTCACGCTTACCTCCTCTAGGTAAGTTCTAGCTTGCCAATGACCCTTTGAAAATGATACTCCAAGAACTGAATACAGTACCCAAAGTGTGGTCTAACCTACAAAGAAGGTCACAGTGAAGTCAGGTCTCCAGTACGCATAAGAAAGGAGGCCAAACTACGACACATCACATACAAAATGTGACATAAGACCTTAGGTAGCCACCACTCCTGGGAGACCACAAGTGTGTGAAAGGGCTCACTTACTAGTCAGTGCCCTCAGCCATGATGAGAAAACAAGGGGACAGTCTACTGCCTTTGCTCAGCTACCATAAGAGAATTGCTGAGGATTCTTAACAAAGGAGTAACATGATCAGCTAAGTGTTTGAGAAAGGGGATTCTGGTGGTCTAGAGAAGGATGGACCAGAGCAAGAAAGTAAGAGTGTCAGAGACATCAAGCAAGAAGGTTACTTGCACAAAGCACGACTATGGTAGCACAGACAAGCCAGACTTTAAAGAGGATAAAAGGGAATGGTAGAATTTGGGAGAAGGCAGAACTGATAGAACTTGATTAACTAAGTGAGGAACACGAGCGACAAAAATGTCTAGAATGATTTAAATTTCTGTTTATGGGGACCAGCCCTGTGGCTCAGTGGTTAAGTTCATATACTCTGCTTTGGTGGCCCAGGGTTCATGGATCCTGGGGGCGGACCTACACCCTGCTCATAGAGCCATGCCATGGCGGCATCCCACACAGAAAAACTAGAATTACTTACAATTAGGATATACAACTATATACTGAAGCTTTGGGGAGAGAAAAAAAAATTCTGTTTAGGAAAGTATGTGGATGAAGGGTTACAGAATAAGTCAAGATGCAGGCTACTAGAGGGGCTTCTGAGGAAAGATAATGAACTCAGTGTTTTATTTTTTCTACTATTTTTTTATTTTTTTAGATTGGCACATGAGCTAACAACTGTTGCCAATCTATTTTTTTTTCTTTCTGCTTTTTCTCCCCAACTGCCCCCCAAGTACATAGTTGTATATTTTAGTTGTGGGTCCTTCTAGTTGTGGCACGTGGGACGCTGCCTCAATGTGGCCTGATGAGCGCTGCCATGTCCGCGCCCAGGATCTGAACCAGCAAAACCCTGGGATGCCGCAGCGGAGCGCGCGAACTTAACCCCTGAGCCATGGGGCCGGCCCCCAAACTCAGTGTTTTAAATGATGACACTGATGTGCCTGTAGGACATGTCGGGAGAGATATCTGCTGGGCAGTTAGAGAAGGGGACCTTAAGCTTAGCAAAGAATTGGGAAAGTAAATAGATGTGAGAGTCACTGGTGGAAAAGTGAATGTTGAATTCAAGGGGATAGATCAGAATTCGTGGATACTGGGTACAGCAGTCTCTCTCAAAGTATAGTCCGCAGACTACTTGCACCAGAACCACCAGACATGCAGATTCTTCATCCTTGTTCAGAAACCTAGGGTGGAAATGGAATTTTTGACATTTTAAAATAAAATTTGAGGATAATTCTGGTAGAAAATGGAAAAGAAGGACAAAGATGAAACCACGGGGAACCTAAAGGCATTGGAGCACACCAATAAATGAAAATAAGAAAGTCAAAGGTAATAAAAGAGGGGTAATGAAAAAGCCAAGAGAGGAGAGTAAATGTCACGATTCCATCTCTTAGAGGATGCTGATTACCTGCTATAATACCATCCATCTGCTCCAGCGCTGCAGCCAACATGTCACTTGCGTCACTCATCATTTTGTTATTTGTCAAGGGCAAATTCCAACCCAGATCTGAAAAAATAATGATGTCATTGTTACATCGTTTAAATGATGCATGCATCCTGGTAGGTCTGACAATTCAACTTCAAATTATAACTCCACCTAGCAGTCAGATATGGAGAGAGAAATTTCTCAAGCAGTAGGGTTGTAACTGAATCATTTAACAAGCTGTGACCAATCACTGTTGACTGTACTGCAAGACCACATGCTCTACCTGTGTCAGTTAATAAAATAACTAAGTTTCACTTCTTGCACTCTCAAAATCCAGGAGAATGGTTTCCAGGCTGTACTCTGTAGAGCTCTAGGTCTCTGTGAAGGGCATCAGCGATGGCTGTGGAACCTTCCTGAGGACCACAAGGGATGCCAGTTAGACAAGACTTCTTTCTCCTTGCACCAAGCCACCCAATCTCTGCTCTCTTAATTTTTTTCTTTTTTTCTGCAATAAGGGTTTACCATGAGATTTATTTAAGAAGAGAGTTCACTAATATAAATATATATATATTAACCATATACACATCTACTGGTATTTTGTAATGTAACAATAGCCACCATGTATTGAGTGCTTACAGTAGTTGCTATACATTTCCATAAATTCTCCACAATCCTTAATCATGACAACAACTCTATATAATGGATAAATTCACCTCCATTTTATAAATGAAATAAAAAATGTCTGTTGATTTTTGCATGGAAACACAGTAAATAACTATAGCAAAAACCAGTTTTTGGGGTTGGCCCGATGGCGCAGCAGTTAAGTTCGCATGTTCTGCTTCGGAGACCCGGGGTTCGCCAGTTTGGATCCCGGGTGTGGGACATGGCACCACTTGGCATGCCATGCTGTGGTAGGCGTCCCACATATAAAGTGGAAGAAGATGGACATGGATGTTAGCTCAGGGCCAGTCTTCCTCAGCAAAAAAGAGGAGGATTGGCAGCAGATGTTAGCTCAAGGCTTATCTTCCTCAAAAAAAAAAAAAAAACAACAACCAGTTTTTAACCTAGGTCTGTTCAATTTCCACTATAATATTGAATTTCTGTTTATCTGATCCTATCTGAAAGATAGGTTTATGCTGAAATTGTGTCACAATCTCCTCATTCTTTTACCTGTCAAAAAATAGATTGAAACTATCCTGCAAAAAATTTGGTCACAAAAAGGAAAAAGTCAAATTATGTGATTTTCAAAATTAACTAATGCATTTCAGGTAACAGACTAAGCACCCATGTAAATTCCCCCAACGGGCATAAATAAGGCTCTTGCTACTTTGCAGACACTCTGGTGTAGCAATTACCTGGGAAATAAAGGGTATGCTGTTTGACAGAAACCTTTGCCCTCTGTTTCCAAGTAGCCAGATCTCACTTACCACTTTAGTTTTACAAACATATTTACAGTTCTCATAAACAGCTTCTTGGATCAGTTCTCTACTGTGCATTCATTCTAATAAAGTGCCATATAATCATTGTCAAATATTACTTTGATTTTATAGTTTCTACAGATTTCATCTAAGAATTTCCCAGAATGTTACTTACTTCAGAAGGTATAAAATATCACTACCATTTTATGTGGAAATACTACAGCACAAAATACGCAAGGTACACATTTACAGTTATCCCGAAATCAGGGGGTTAAAGCCAGGTTACGAACCTAAGTAGCTCTCAAAAATTTACTTGCACATTTAGCTAGTGCACAGTCCAGAGAGGTGGGGAACAAATTTAATAATCACATTTCAGGCTGGAAAACTCAAAATGTGAAAATTCAGACATAAAGGATTAAGCTAAAGAGTGTCCAGTCCTTGAGTTTCGTGTAACTAAGTGGATAGCACTCCCTTTCATTTTAAAAGTTGCACTTCAAGGAGCTCTAGATACTATGATACACACATATATATATATAAGTATATATATAAGGAGACACCTGCCAGCTCAGCTATAAATGTGGAGAACGCTAATAAAATAAAGCTCAGTGTGGAAAAACTCACCACCTCACTAAATTAGAAAAACAAATATTCGTCTTTGTTAGCAACTAGACTTTGTATAGAGCATGAACACTTTCTCAAGTGCGACAGGTAGTTATCTATTTCTTCTCTGTTTCATTCAATGAGCCTTTCAAATGCTCTCCCATGGTGAAGAGCTAGTTTTTAAAAAAATTTCCAATTTGTTAGAGACCAAGCCTTTGTTGAATAAAAATATGATGACATTATTAAACTGTTATGAATGTTTATAAATGCTTAATTCTCGATCTCTATATTTTTCATCTAGCAGCCTACATGTAACAGTAAAGAGCAGACAGTAAACACAATTAATAAATAATACATATAATATGGTGAAAGTGGTGGGTGCTAAGGGGGAAAATTGGAGCAGGGTAAGGGGGTCAGGAGTTTGGAGGGGTTTGCAAATTAAATAGGGTGGTCAGTTAAGTAGCTTTAAAAGTAGTTTAAAAGTAGTTAAATGTAGGCGGTAGTTCAGTGGTATTCCAAGTGTAAAATTGCTACAAATTGATTAAAAAAAAGGGAAAAGCAAGGACATGAACAGACATATAGCAGAAGGGGAAGGACTTTCAACCAATAAATAGGAAGAGATGCTTAATGTCATCAATAAGGAACTAAGACAACAACGTCATACCATTTCACACTGAGTCAGTTAGCAAAATAATTTGACACTGCCAAGTATTGTAGAGGATGTGGATTCACAGAATTTCTTACAAAATGGTGGTGGGAATGTAAAATGGGCTAAAATCAAACATTCACATTCATTTTCAATCTAGCAACATTTACTGCAAGGCATATAACCATGGGCAGTATGCAAATGTTCGTAGTAGTTTGTCAAAGGACAAAAATATGGAAATAACCCAAATGTCCATCAACATGAGAGGAGATGAACAGACTGTTATATATATATAACTGAAGTTACATACCGTTGTCAAAGCAATATATGTGTAGTATGGACAAATCCATGCAATACAACAGCAAATAAAAAAGTAAGTCTCTGGAGGCTGGCCCGGTGGCATAGTGGTTAAGTTCATGTGCTCCGCTTCGGCGGCTTGGGGTTCGAGGGTTTGGATCCCAGGTGCGGACCTAGCACCGCTCAGCCAGCCGCACTATGGTGGCATCCCACATAAAATAGAGGAAGATCAGCACAGATGTTGGCTCACTGACAATCTTCCTCAAGCAAAAAGAGGAAGACTGGCAACAGATATTAGCTCAGGGCCAATCTTCCTCACACAAAAATAGAAGAAAAGTAAGTCTTAGTAAATTCATCAAGACTTTTTTTTATAAAGTTAAAAAAATTAAGTACAAATACATTTTAGAAATACATATATGCTCAATATAACTAAACAAAAAGAAAAAAGAGAATGATAACATGAAGTTCAGAATGATGGCTACCTCAAGCCAGAGACATCACAGGGGAAGAGACCAAGAGAAAGAGTTTTATAGTTAAATGAAGGTTACTATCAAGTTTTTGAGTTAAGCATTGGATTCAAAAGTGCTTATTATTAAAAACGACAAAATGAGAATTCTGCTTCTGACAATGTTAGAATAGATTTTATTGGACAAACTGCCCAACGAATAGCAATACAAAACACTAGATGAAATATAAAAACAATTTTGTTGGAGAGCGTCCAAAAGCAGGTAGAAACTGGAGGAAATTCAGCTCTTGAGTAAGGGAACCATGAATGAGATTCATGTTTATATATCTTTTCCCCTGTGGGCACTCCCCGGTACATGTGATGCAGAGTGGCTAGGACTCCTGAAGAAAATCTCAATCTTATTAGCTCAAAGGATAGAAGAGCCAAAGTTCTTAGATTATATATGAAGATGTTTAATACGAATTCATGGTACAGTGTGATAAGTCAAAAATATATAATGTAATCCTTTAAAATGATAAAATAAAGAGATAAGTAAAAAGCCAACTGAGTTGATGAAATGCAATACTAATAAAATCCTCAATTAATCTAAAAGAAGGCAACAATGCTGGAACAATGGAGAAATGGGAGAAACAGAAATCAAATGACAAGATGGTAGGTTTAAGCTCAATTATATAAATAATTACACCAAATGTAAATGGAACAAAAACTATTAAAAGCCAAATATTGTCTGGTTACAAAAAAAAGACAGACCTAACTATATGCTGTTAATAGAGGTGCACTTTAAATATAAAGACATATAAAGTAAAAGAAAGAAAAATGAGATACTGTTCACATAGCAAACCTAGGAAAGCAGGAGTGGCTAGAGTAACACAAGAAAAATGGCTTCCAATCAAGAAGCATTATTAGAAAGAAAGACAAATATTTTATAATGAGAAGAGTTAATTTATCAGGAAGTTATAACAATCACAAATGTTTCTGCAACTAACAGAGCTTCAAAATACATGAGGCAAAAACTGACACAACTCAGGGAGAGTTACGCAGATAAGTCCATTCATGGACTTCATGTAATTGTTGACCCCGTTAGATTCAAGTCTACTGTCCTCCCTTTTTTCCCCCCCGTTTGTCCCATCTGCCATTTGGTCCTCCTTTTCAACCTTTGTTGAACACCACCATCAACCATCTTGACCTAACTCAGTTTATAGAACAAAATACTTAAATGCACAACATACATTCTTTTCAAGTCCACACGTTCTATTCACCAGGATAGGCCACACAAGGCCACGAAGTGAGTCTCAGCAAATTCCAAATGGGCTTTAAAGGACCACAGAGAAGAATCAGAACAGCAACTTGAAGTGGTAAAGTACTAAGAAGAGAATTTCCACGTTTATTAAAATTCTCACTTGCCCACGGCTTGAGTTATTTTAGAGGCAGCGTAACTCAGTGAGCATCTGTGTTGATGAAGCTATCTCAATTTTCATGGCTGGGTCAAAGTACTTTTTAAAATGGAAAGGCTAAATAAAAAGGCTTCAGAAAAATCCCACACTCTAAAAAGCATTTTCCTATATCCTCAAAACCGTTTCTGAGAGGAGGATTCCCCAGGTGTCCTCACATACTTAATACAATGGAATATTACTCCAATATAATGGAATTATTCCTCCACAATAAAAAAGATTGAACTACTGATACGTGCAACATTATGTTGAGCAAAAGAAGCCAGACATAAATGACTATGTACTGTATGATTCCTTTTATATAAAATTCAAGAACAGGCAGTCTATGGTGAGAGAAAATAGAACAATAGTTACTTGTAGGAAGTGGCGAATAATTAAGGAGACACTGGGGAACTTCCTGTTCAATATCTTGATTGAGGTGTTGGTGACACAAGCTTATACATTTGTCAAAACCCATCAAACTATCCATTTAAGATGTGTGCATTTCACTGTCTGTAAATTTTATCTTGAATTTAAAAAATTAGGAATGAAGATGATCGTTAGAAATTAGAAATGAAATTGTATTTTTTAAATGAACTAAATAAATAAATGGATTAATATACTGAGAAATGCATGGACTTATAATGACACTATATCACAAATCAAGGATAATGAATAATCCAATTATAGACCTGAGGTCCAAAAGAAAAGTCTCAGAACATTCAGGTGCCTTTGTTCTAATTCTTTGCTTACCAAGAAACCTGCTGATTATAATTTGGTTCTTTGGGTGGACAAAACCATTTAGAAAATTAAAACTTCAACATCCAATAATTCTCACACAATAGCAAATTCATTTCTGGATCCTAAATAGTTAATATACTTTGAATGACTTGCTGAAGAAAAGATATCAGGAAATACAACTAAGACAACAAAGGAGTGGGATTTTGGGTTCAAGGTCCTACTTCAATAAATAAGAAATTCCTTATTTGTTGGGCGATGTTAACAGAGAAGATCAGCTCTGTCTGCAGGAGTCCTTATTACAGTGGTTTCTTATTCCAATGGCTTAATAAAAATAAGTTTAGAAAAGTAATCTCCTAGGGATAACATTCACATATTATAGTAATGGACCAAAAAGGACCCAATAGAAGCATGTTTGGGGTATATTTCAAGCTTGGTCAGGACCCATTTTAGAGTGGATTTGAATGGGGTAAAATATCAAGGAAAGTTCCAGCAATGGGTGTGGTGGCTAAAGGGTTGGCAGAAAACCACAACTTTTGGCAGGGTTGCTGACTAACTGATGTTTTAGGTCAGGCTGGCTGCCCACACTCCCTGTGATGAAAGAAAGGCTGTAAAAAAAAATTAGAAAATCTGTTCTAAACTTGAGTGAGAACGACATTTGTCCTAGCTTTCTCAGCTTTACTTAGGTAAAATGCTTAGGTTTGAAAGAGAACTAATTTCACGCCCAGAGACAGATACACTTCAATGAGATTAAGATACATAAAGGAAGAAATCTCTTCATTGAAAGAGAGACGGTTTACATACATTCCATTAGACTGGTGGAGCAATATTATGTGGTCATTACGAAAACAATACATTTTCATATAAATTATCTGGATTTCTCACCAATTGTTTTCCCCAAGATGCTCACTAGGGATGTTAATAAATTATACAATGATTTCCAATGTATGCAGCAATGCAATCTTTGCAAAGATAAACTATCTAAAAATGCAAAGACCAAAAGGAGAAGCAAGGACTATCAGTGGTTCTCAAGGTGTGGTTCTTGGACCAGCAGCAGCAGAAGCAGCAGCATCACCCAGGAGCTAGTTAGAATGTAAATCCTTGGGCCTCACTCAAGACCTACTGAATCAGAAACTCTAGGGGCAGGGCCCAGCAATCTGGGTTTTTACAAGCTGTCCAGGGGATTCTGATGTGTGCTCAATGTCTATATTATAGTACCAGAGGCCGTCTATCCTCTTGGGACAACAAGCCCCACCCAGATGAGGCTAGAAATGGCTACCAAGGTAAACAAGGGCAGAGCTTCTCTCTCCAGCCCCTGCTTCTTACTTTTCATCCAAAAATAACAGCTCTGAAGAAGCAATTCAGGCTTTAACCAGAAAAATCTCTCCCTTTATATTTCAACTACTAAGTCCTTATGTCTGCAACACTTTAAGAATTCTTATGCAATCCTCTTTGTCTTCTGGTTCTCTGCTATGTATCTGTCACCACTTATTTTCTCCTCCCCACTGTATTAGTCCAAATCCTTTTCACCTCCAATCTGCTCTAAAAACCCCAGAAAATTAATTCAGAATTACTTGAAAAGGGCAACATGGTAAGATGTGGGGGTCAAGAGGCAGGGAAAGTGTTGAAAACAGAAAAGGCAGGTGATGTTGACAGCAGCGGTGATATCTAACATTATAACACACATTTAAAAAATTTGTCAAACTGTAAAATAAGTATATTAATGATATAATTGGAAATGTGAACACTGTGTATTGGATGATATTAAGGAATTGTTTTAATTTTTAAGTGATAATAGTTATCTTTTTTTAAAGAGTTCTTATTTCATAGAGGTGATTAGCAAAATATTCATGGATGAAATGACATGACATCTGGCATTTGCTTTAAAATAATAAAAGAGAAGGGAATGCGAGTAAAGATGTAGATGAAACAAGATTAGCTATGATTTAATCAGCGTTGAGAGTGGGCAATAAGGACATAGGACATCACCAAATATTTACAAACCAAATAAGAAAGTACTTGTTATTTTAACCACCTGTATAAACACAAACACACACTCAGAAAACGGAACAGCCTCTCACAGAGAGAGAATTGTAAGGCAGAGAATAAATGAGGGAGTATTGATGACTGTGTGTGAGTAAAAGGTACTCCTTCTGGGGCTGGCCCCATGGCCTAGTAGTTAAGTTCAGCGCACTCCGCTTTGGTGGCCTGGGTTCGCTTCCTGGGTGTGGACTGACACTGTTCATCAGTGGCCATGCTGTGGAGGCAAACCACATACAAAACAGAGGAAGACTGGCACAGACTTTAGCTCCAGGTGACTCTTCCTCAGCAAAAAAAAAGTTACTTCAAGAGAAGTAACTAAAACAAAGAGCCACAAAAGATGACGGGGCAAAGCTGGTAAGCATTCAAATAAATGAAGCAGCAAGGGAAAATAGACCAAGAAAAAAGGAAATGAGCTTTTCAGCTCTATGTTATTAATATTTAGGAATAATAACCAGTAGGGAGTTGATAAAAAAGTTCATACAATAAGCCAAGATCTTTTACTTCTTGAATAAAAGGATGTTGCTATTTGAAAAACTGATCTGTATTAAATATCAGTAAATCTGGAGATCTTGTGATAAATTGAATGTCCCATTTCTCCCTATCTATTATTATCTAAGTGCACAAAGAGGCAATGAACTTGTCCAAAGTCACTCAAGAATTAAGATTTGAATACAAAACCCATGTTGTTCCAAAGTATGCCTCTCACTGATTCAGTAGGTATTTATCAAACAGCTAGTATGACCTGACTAGAATCACCAACCTTGACCTTTCTCATGAGCTTCTAATCCAAATTATATACTACCTCCAGGATGCCCATCCCTGCCTGCCTCTCATGCTGCACAACATACCTTTCTCTAAACATAGCCCTGTTCTCTTACCTCTGTGCTATCACACGAGCTGCTCCCTTCCTTCTATGCCCTGGGACATGCTTTCCAGACTCAGCTCAGGCATCCTTTCCTTCAAGGCCTTGTTGACGTCTCTCAGAGCATCCCGAGCATGACTCCACGAAGGCCCTAATTTTACAGCATTTGTCTCCTTGACTAAGCTGTGAGCTCCTTCAAAACAGAAACTGTGCTTCTGATGTCTGCATCCCCAGTATCTCATGCGGTGGACAGCAAATACTTACTTGGACCATGGTGCTATGCTCCAGTGGCTGCTCAAACATGCACACTTTTATATTATAACAATTCTAGCCCCTATATTCCCTGCTTTGGCTAATAGTGTTGACCTTCCTCTTGGCTGCATAAGCCAGAAACTTATCTTCTCATCTTAACTTTTAAGATAAATTTGCTATCACCCTTGCTATCTATAATCTTACAAAATGAATTGTCACACTGCTCAAGAGGTAGGTGAACCAAATTCATCACGTTACTTTGGAATGATGTTATTCCCAAGAGTATACAAACTTAGTTCCCAACATGATGGAGGAGCACGAGGGGACCTGAGCAGGTTTTAACTTCTAATTTTTCCACCCACTCTAACCCTCACGCCCACCCCTATCTTCTTTTTAGCTTAAAAATCTGGAGACTCATCTGTCTCCTGGTTTCCTACCCAGGTCTACCAACCCAGCCTTAGCTGGCAAAGAGGTAAGCAGTTCTGGGGTGTGTGAGACCCAGACTTGTATCCATTGGAGGGCTGGAGTGGGGAACAGCTACTCAAAGCTCTGAGAGTGAGGGAAGGGACAACAATTTGCTTATATATAAGCACCCTCTACAGGAGTGTTTTATAAACTGTGAGTCAGGACCCCTAAGATTAAAAGGTAGTGAAACAAATTTAGTAGGTTGCAATCAACATTTGAATAAGATTTAAAAAATCAGAGTGTCTCACAAGAAGTAAAGTATGGTTTTGTGAAATTTTTGATTTGGTTATATGTATACACACACGCACATATATACACACACACAAACACATCTGCATGAAATAAATATTGAAGGCCTGCCATGTGCCAGGTACTCGAGATAGAACAGTGAAAAAGACATGCAAAAAAAGAAAAATATCTCTGCCTTTAGGTAGCTGACATTCCAGTGGTTTCAGTATGTGTGTGTGTATGTGGGCACGTATGCATATATACTGCACCATAACATAAGAAAGTGTACCTTACACTGGGTCAAAACCATTTGAGAAAGACCGCTCTAAAGTGATGTTACTTAAAATGTGGTCTGTGAACTGGTGTTAGTCCACCAACTGCTATTGGTCTCCTATGAGATAAGTCCAGAAATTGAGAATAAGTATTTGAAAAATTTTATAGCAACCTGACGTTGCTATGATATCCAATTACGTGGTAATTTTGCTGGCCAATCCAATCTTTTTTTAAACTGAATTTTACAGAAAGAAACAATCCACAATGGATTGGAAATAAGAAAAAAGGCTGGTCCTTCACCAGAGATGGCTGGAGAAGCACTGTGCTATAGGACACACTGGGCAGGTATCTTGGGAGTAAATGCGTACACAGTACTTTGACTGGAAACTGCAGGCACAGACCAGGGATGGAGAGAAGCCACACAGGGAGCGAGAGAAGCCCAACAACTGTAGAGTAGGGTTCAGGTTGGTCCTCTCTCTATACATATCAAATGATGACAATAATTAAACAGCAAGTGGAAAACTATTAGCACTGACAATGATGATATATGGCTAAATTCACAAGAAATGAAAAAAAACCATTTTTGGTTGTACAAAATTAACATCAATGGCAGTCATACACTTGAAGTATTTGTATGTCTAATTACAATTCATCACAGCAGCAAAACACGTACAATTTCTAATCTACTTTGTTTTAATTACAGCAATAAAGGCTTTATATTTTGCACTAAATTTTCACAGTTTGTCATTCATACAACCTGGCTCAAAACATACTATGCTTAAAAATGGAAGAGTCTTGCCAGCACACCAAATTGATTGGGAAGGGTGGTAAAAATTGTGGCCTAGGGAACAGTTTTGTGGAGGAATAATACTCTGTAATAATTTGAAAAACTAAACTGTTTGTCTAATGGATAATTTCTGTTGGTTTCTATTTCCATTAAGTGTTAGTTACACTCTTGGCTGTATAGTAAGTGGAATGTCAACATTTTTTTCTTTTATAGCATACATGCTTCTGGTCATCATCAGCAGTACAAATATATTTTCAGCTGTTGGAGAAAAAAACCAAAACGAGAGCCCTGAAATCATACAGCTTGAAAGGACAAAATATATTCTTAACATTGTTATTCACTATTAGATGATTAAAAGACATACGGAAATTTTGTACAATAATGAGTACTGAACCAAGTAATAATGTGCAGTATGATGCTTTTCACATTATTTAATTTGTAGTTCTGAATGACTAGCACTAATTGCTGCAGTGGGAAGATGTGCTTAAGGGAGAGGTAATGAGAATCGGGAAAGAAGGCCAAAAATGATTTCCCAACAGGAGTTGGCAAACTACAGCCCATAAGCCAAATCCGACCTGCTGCCTGTTTTGGTAAATAAAGTTTCATCAGAACACAGCCACACTCATTGGTTAATGTATCATTCTATGGGCTTTCTCCCCACAACAGCAGATTTGAGTAGCTGTAACCTACAAAGCCTAAAATATTTACTATCTGGCCCCCTACAGAAAAAGTTTGCCAACTCCTGCCCCAACCCACCCCATAGCCTCCTGAAAGTACACAGACCGCTTTCCTATTCGATGTACTGAGTATCTACTATATATCAGGCACTAGTCTAAGTGATAAGAGTATAGCAGTAAAGAAAAAGAAAGAAGAAAGAAAATGGAAAAGGAAAAGAAAAAGTAAAAGTTGTTGCTTTGATGAAGCATACATTCTAATGGCAAGAAACCATAAACAAATAAATAGTGTAAACATCTAGTAGATGAGATAGTGATAAATAATACAGAAAACAAAGCAAGGAAGGAGGATAAAGACAACTTGAGCTCACTATGTACCAGGCGCCATCTTAAATGTTTTTCATGTAGTAATTCATTTAATCCTCACAATAATCTTATTGACACACTGTTTATCTATATTTTAAAGGTGATAAAACTGAGGCACAGAAAGGACACCCAAGTCATACAGCTAGAAAATGGATTTGAAGCCAGACAGTCTCACTCAATAGCCCATACCCTTAATTATACATTGTGTTGGAAGTTACGATTTTAATATGATAATCAGGGAAAGCCCCACTGATAAGGTGACATTGAGCAAGGCTGTGAAAGAGGTGAGGGAGAAACTCATGTGGACATACAGAAACAGCTTCCAGGTAGAAACGACAGCCAGTACAAAGGCCCACAGGAGGGACAGCTTTATGTATTTGGTATTTGAATTCAGTGTCCGGGGAGGAGAAGAGGGAAGGAGAAAGGAGACAGGGGGAGAGAGAGAGAGAATTCACATAAAGTGAAATGTACAGGTCTTAACTGTACAGTTTGATGAGTTCTGACGAATGTACACACCTATGTAACACACCTCCAACAAGTTATCAACATTCTTATTACCTTGTGTATGTTTTGATGGAAAAGCTAACAGAATTTGATACAGGGTTTGGGAAAAAGAAAGAACTCAAGGGCTGTGGTCTACTCCACAGAAGGATGGAGTGGCCATTTACTGAGGAGACTAACTGCCCACTCCCAACCCTGAGAATGACAAGTACTTCCTTTATCCACAAAGGAAGGAAGCAAGAAGAACTACAAAAGTATCATCCATGGAGAGTCATCACCCACTGTCCTTTAGACTAAAACCTAACAAAATACCTGGACCTTGTACATGAAAGTTGCACACCATGGCAGAATACCCAAGCAAAATGCATGACCACAGCATCAAGCACTCCTACAGCACCTTTCTTTCTTTAACCTCTATTACAAGGTGGAACTATTACCATAAGGAACCAGTGGTTATCTGTACTAGATGCTAGGGAAAAGGTATGTCTCTGGCTAGTAGGCTCACTTAACTAGATCCATGGAATATTGTCTCTACCAGACTGAGCTTTTTAAGAACTAAGGTCCTACTCTTAATAATTTCTGTACCAAGCTTAGCTCAGGATACGTGGTGCTCAGTAAAGGCTTGATGAATAAATAAATAACTGTTTATATCCATCAACACAAAATCATTCATTAATCACCAGCAAACATGCTCTAGATGCAAATGAAAGAATGATATACTAATGGACTTGTTTGGCTCGTTCATATCTTAGATTGCCAAACTAGATTTTGTTTTCACTTTAATAAAAGTCTGGCAACTGAAAGCTTTCAAGAGAGACGGGATGGGAGAGGCAGAGAAGAAAGCAGAGAGAATAATTACGTCAAATGGTTTTGACAGGAACTTGAAAACTTGCTTTTACTATAGCTTTATGTTGAATGACTAGGGCAGGGCTATCAAACCACCACTATATCAGGATTTTCCATATTTTACTTTGTCTGGTGGGACTAGTAGTTCAAAATGACACGAATAAATTCATACATTCATTCATACACATACATATGTTTATTCAAAGAATATGTCTCATTCACCCACCGTGTGCCAGAACCTGTTCCAGGCCCTCAGGAGTTTTCATTCAAGTGACCATCCCCGATTTCTGCATTTGCTTTCCAGTCAAGTCCATCTCATGGACCTGGTTAAGTGAGTTCACCTGCAGAGACATACCTTTTCCCTAGCCAACTATAGGATCTGTCTTATTTTCAAGTGGCCACTCCAAACTTGGATATTCTAAGCGATCAGGGTACGCATTCTACTTGGCATATTGCTTCCTTGAGCTTAAAAACAAGGCAAGGGAACAATACACTCGTTTTTTACACCTTGGCTGTTTATATCATTGCTCTGAATGTCTTTGAATTATCTTAATCTCAGGATGCCTCAAGTCCTGCCTTCTGTTAAAAAGTGATATAGTATTAAGAATGCAGTTTTCTTTATGCAACTCCTCGCTGTGTCTTGATTTAGCTGTACCAAGCACTGCTAGAGAAAGTCAGACTGGCTCCACTTCAAAGGCCTGCTATCTAATCTTGACTGGGCACTTAATGTTACTCAACAATCCTTTCATTCATCATTAGTTCCCTCCCTATCACATTCCTCATAGTGACTATCTCTAAAAATTCCTACAAAACTCTCCCCTAATCTATTCCTATTCCTGCTCACCCTTAATCTCAGGAGATTACTTTAAACCCTACCATACAGAGAATCCTAGGGAACTTTCCTCTATCTGAAAGTTCTATGTATACTTACTTGCCTGTTCCTGGCTCTTAGCCCTCTCTCGTGGGAAAACTCTCCACCCTTCTTCTTTTTTTTTTTTTTTGAGGAAGATTAGCCCCGAGCTAACATCCACTGCCAATCCTCCTCCTTTTGCTGAGGAAGACTGGCCCTGAGCTAACATCCGTGCCCATCCTCCTCTACTGTATATGTGGAATGCCTGCCACAGCATGGCTTGCCAAGGGGTGCCATGTCCGCACCTGGGATCCGAACCGGCGACCCTGGGCCCCTGAAGCAGAACGTGCACACTTAACCGCTGTGCCACTGGGCCGGCCCCAATCCACCCTTATTCTTGATCTCATCCCAATCTTTTAAACAATTACTCCCTCACTCTTTTATATCTTCAGTCTCTTCCATTCATCTGTTGCTTTCTGCTCAACCAATAAACTGTTGAAAATCTTCTGGACCTAAAAATTTCAGCCAACTGCACCCCCCCCCCCCCCCCGGCAAAATTCCCAAATCCTTCCCTCTATCCTTCATAAGTTACAGATCTAGCTCTACTCTTCACAATGACACCCTTGAAACGAGTGGTCCCCACACCCTGCTTCACCCTCTCCTACTCCAATCTGGCTGCCACCTATATATCACTAAAATATGTCATAAAATATCATCATCACTTGAAGAGGGCACATGGCTGCAAAGTGGCAGAGAAGAGATTGAAACAAAAACAAAACTCTAGTAACACCCTAAATGTTCATCAGCAGGGTTCTCAAGATGTACTTGTGGAACTGAATTCAGAAAACTTTGGGAAGAAGGCAAAAAAAAACCCACACAACTAGATTAAAAAAATCCTCTAGGCAACAAAATAAAAACAAACAAGTTACATCAAACTAAAAAGCATCTACACAGCAAAGAAAATCATCAACAAAATGAAAAGGCAACCTACTGAATGGGAGAAAACATTTGGAAATCATATATCTGATAAGGGGTTAATAGCCGAAATATATAAAGAACTTATACAACGCAATAGCAAAAAAAAAAACAATCCAATTAAAAATGGGCAGAGGATCTGAAATAGACATTTTTCCAAAGAAAATATACCAACAGGTACATGAAAAAGATGCTCAACATCATTAATCATCAGGGAAATGCAAATCAAAACCACAATGAGATATCACCTCACATCTGTTAGAATGGCCATCATCAAAAAGACAAGAGATAACAACTGTTGGTAAGGATGAGGAGAAAAGGGAACCCTCGTGCACTATTGGTGGGAACGTAAATTGGTGCAGCCACTGTGGAAAACACTATGGAGGTTCCTCAGAAAATTAAAAATAGAAGTTCCATATGATCTAGCAATTCCACTTCTGGGTAGATATCTGAAGAAAACGAAAACACTAACTCGAAAAGATATATGCACCCTCATGTTCATTCAGCATTATTTACAATAGCCAAGATACGGAAACAACTAAGTGTCCATTGACAGATGAATGGATATACACACAGAAACCACAGTGGCCACCTGGAATGTTTTAGACCCATAGAGCGAGGTCTGAGTAACAGAGCTGCATTGAAGTGTGCAAAGAAGACAGGGCAGTTATTTACCCAAAGGAAGGAACTGGGAGTTAGTTTCATTGTCCTGTACCTCAAGAAGAGAGGAGGTCAGAGGGAGGGAGAAGTACTTTCAAGAACGTCCAGAGCCAAAATGGAAAACTAGCAAGGAGACTGACGTGAAGGGCCGAACTAATAATGCTGAGGCTGATACTGCAGGTCTTTGGGAGAAATATTTAAAACATCCTTATATCTAAGCTCTGAAGGAAGATCTTCCCCGGAGAGAGTATTTTAGTCAATTTGGAAATTGGAATTCATGTGGGATCCCATAGGCTTCGCATCTCTGGAGAGGTCAAATACCAGAACCATCAGGTTACCAGTGGACACTGGAAAGTTCAGACTCCTCTGGAGCTTCTTGGGAGTTTCTGTTGTTCTCTGACGTTTCCTCCAACAGGAGGCCAGGCATGGCAATCAGGAAGCATCTCATTGTATCTATGCAGGGCTTCTGGTCCTTGGCACTGGAATGACCCAGATCTAAGAGAGTCTTTCAAGCTACTTGGCTGCTTCTGGAGAGCTGGGGTCCAGGTCTTACTCTGTTTAGGTGCAATCAACTGCCCAAGGCTTCGTAAATAAAGAGAAACCAGCAGGAGACAGAACTTCCTGGGGATAAAGCTACATTTTACAGGCTAGCTGAGATGGCTGTTATCCTTATTGCTTATTAGTTTTGTTAAAAATGTGGCCCACTGCTTTGAGGTTGTCTAGCAAGTGGCAGAAAAGTCTGTTTTAACCAAGCAATCCATCCCTTCTGACTGAGAGTGGCAGAGAAAATGACTCTCATTCATTAAATCTTTTTTGAACACCAAGAGGTCAGGAGGGGGAAGGATGCGTGTGCTCCTTCCAGTTCCACATGAGAATTCCCCAAGAGGTGCCTTGCTTAAAGAGACTTGGCAAAAGCTGAGCGGGGAATCCCTAAGCTAACCAGAGACCTTCCCCTGTGAGAAACGCCTAGTGTAGAAGGTATTCATTCAGTCTGCGAGGAGTGTAGGAAGGAGGGAGGGAGAGCTGGCTGGGTAATGAAAGAACAGAGAATTGACCTTTTGCCTCAGAAAAAATATATATATTTCTTATTTAGTAGAAATTTTATAATATTCTACTTCATCTTAATAATAAAGATGACTAGGGCATTTCACACAGAGGTAGAAAGGACCCTTGACCTTGGTCTTCCACACCACTACAGCTTACAGATGTAAGGATGATGATGATGCCATGCAGTATGTAACTGGTCCTAAATTCTGTTTCCTGCAGGATTCAGAGTTTTATTAACACCTTGATGATATTTTGGAATATACATATGGGGAAACAAAAATTTGACATATTACGAGAGAGGGGAGAAAAGCTCCCATTCGTCCTGAAGTCTTAGGCTAGGAGAAACAAAATATGGGTTGTGTCTCAATGCCCAGAAGCCTAAGAAGGTACATACCAGTCGAGTGGGGCAAGTTTAAAAACACAGATAGGGAAAGACAAGTACGAGAGGAGCTAAGGGTCTGCAGAGACAGAGGCTTGGCAAATGCCTTAATCTTCCAGAAATTGGGAAAGGTCCACAGGAGAAAAGGAAGACATCCTACAGGTCAAGAATGTACATCTCTAAAGGAGTCACTGGACAGTATCATAATGACCTGCCAGAAAATTCAGCTACAAGCTCTTAGAATAGTCAGTCCAAGGCACTGGAGAGCTGTGAGTGTCAAAACTGTTCAGCTAAACAGGGCTTATGTGGAAAATGAGGGATACATAAGAATGGGTAACTAAAACAAGGTGTCTCATAAAAACACACTACAGATCCACCTGTTATATTTTAAATCCTCAGAACTTGGAATGTGTTCAACATTTTACAGGTCACGGACTTGGAGAGAAAGGGAGAAGGTGAAGTCCCCTTACTAAGGGTGCATATTTGCTCTCATATTTGTTTTCAATTATCTAACACTTTTTGGCCTAATGACTCATGAAACGAATGAGAGAGAGTACCCCCAACACCAAGCTGCTGTGCTGGGTCAGGAAAAGGGGTGAAAATTCAGCTAATTTATGGATTTCTTTTGGTGATTTATGGGAGATTCCAAAATAAGTATAGCCAGATTTCTGAGGCTAATTTGTTTCAAAGCTCAACCACAGGTGGTATGATGGGCTGAATTGTGTCTCCCCATAAATTCATGGATTGAAGTCCTAACCCCAAGTACCCCAGAACGTGACCTTATTTGGAGATAGCGTCTTTACAGAGATAATCAAGTTAAAATGGGATCCCATCATTTGATGATGGGATCATCAGGGGGAGCTGGTCTGGTGGTATAGTAGTTAAGTTCATGTGCTCTGCTTCGGTGGCCCAGGGTTCATGTGTTCAGATCCTGGGAGTGGACCTCCACACCACTCATCAAGCCATGCTGTGGCAGTGTCCCATATACAAAATAGCTTCTGTCAAGCAAAAAGAGGAAGATTGGCAACAGATGTTAGCTCAGGGCCAGTCTTCCTCAGCAAAAAAAAAAAAAAAAAAAAAAAGAGTGGGGGATCATTAGGGTACGCCGTATTCCAATATGACTGGTGTCCTCACAAAAAGGGGAAATTTGGACACAGAGACATATATAGACAGAAGATGATGGGAAAACAAAAGAAGACAGCCATGTACAAGACAAGGAGAAAAGCCTGGAACAGATCTTTCCCTCACAGCCCTCAGAAAGCTCCAACTCTGCCAAAACTTTGATTTTAGACTTTCAGCCTCCAGAACTGGGAGAGAATAAATTTCTGTTGTTTAAGCCACCTAGACTTTGGTACTCTGTCATGGCAGTCCTAGCAAGCTAACATAGGTGGCGAGGCCTAGTGTAAGATGTCAGGCTGTGGCAAGAGCAGACTGACCAACTGCCAAGGGTAAGACGACCTATGATTACAAGGGTACGGGGCATCCTATGAGGCAGAGTTTGGAGTGCCACTGGCCTGAAAAACCCAGCTACAGCTCTTCATAGAAGAATGAGTTTCTAGGCAACGATGTGCTGGTCACATTATATTCTTTTCGGTGGCACCATTCAATAACTGCCTTTATGATGCAGTAATGAACACGATACACTAATTCAATTCGATACAGCATATTCAGCAATTTCAATATCCTAAGAAACATTTACAGAGTGATTACTTGCTTCCAGATTCAAATTCTATTCCTACTGAGAGGCCTGGCAGTGAACTCCAGAGCATCCATTAGCATTTGAAATTACAAAAGCATTGCCTATGTGTGGTTGTTTTTCACACTTTCTTATACTTCCCCCCCAAATACGACTTAGACACTTCCATAAATCCGGAAAAGGACAACAAAACCCAAATATTCAACACTGAGTTTAAAAACAAGAAACAAAACTGACCCCAAATCAAAGGCAAAATTATCATAACAGTATTTATTCGGTGTTTGTTTAGGGAGAGATTTATTCTAGGATCTTCTCAGAGGACACACTGATAGATAACATGTACATCAAAGCAATCTTAGGACTGATGAAGAGTTTTGTACCAGCAAGGAAACTGCTTAATAAAATGTTCAATTTAAATTTTTATAAGATGACTCATACCTAGCGAGAATCAGGTCTCCTCCCATTTCTTCTCCTGCCAGGTCTCAAATACTTCAAGTCATTTTCACAAGAGCAAACATGTCATATGAAAGAATGTTGTGCCTCGATGATGAGTAGGAGGCCCTCCTCCACATGGTAAAACCAAGAGTTCAGTTCCAAACTCAGATGCTAGCAGATAGAGACATTCTAAAGTGTAAATCACTCCTATCTCCAACTATGAGACACAGCTACTGAGCAAGCTGCACAGATGTAACCTTGCTGGCTTGGAAAGGCACACACATGTTATCCTAATCAGGCAAAGAACAATTTTTTTTTTTAAGTTTTTTTTATTTTTCCCTTTTCTCCCAAAGCTCCCCTGGTACATAGTTTTGTATTTTTTTAGTTGTGGGTCCTTCTAGTTGTGGCATGTGGGACGCCACCCCAGCATGGCTTGACGAGCGGTGCCATGTCCACGCCCAGGATTCGAACTGGCAAAATCCTGGGCTGCCCAAGCAGAGCGCAGGAACTTATCTATTCAGCCACGAGGCCGGCTCTAGGCAAAGAACAATTTCTATAGCTTAATGGTAAAAGCCTTTTCATATTTACGATTATTACTAAATCACTAGACTATCAGGGATTTCCAGAAGTTGTCCAGCATTCTGCTTCTAAATAGGACAAACAGACCTATTTTAATTTGGAGGCAAACCAACTGACATCTCAAGTCGGGGTCACCATTCTGGCTGTGCAGATTGTGTCCTGCATAGGGTCCCTGCCCTGGTGATTGAAGGCTGAAACTCAGCTTATTCTAGCCCAGGGGCTGCATCTGCCTGGAGGGCTGCCATTTTCTACTTGCACAAAAGCTCTCTAAGGATTAGCGCCACATTCACCTCCTTCTCTGTGGATAGCCTTAGGATACAGATCTAGAACTATCTCAGCAAAAAGCAGTGGTTTTAAACCTGTGTAGTTCAGGAAATGAAATAGTCATTGGGCCTGGAGTGTAAAGAACAAAGGGGGAGTGGATCAAAATAAGGCCAGAGATATTGGCAGGGGCCATGTCATGCAGAGCCCACGTGCGCTCATTTTGAGAATTTAAAGACTATCCTACACACAGAGGGATGTCATTGAAGGGTCTCAAGCATAGGGGTGACCTGATATGACTTGTGTTTCTAAAAAAAATCTGTCTCCTATGTAGATGATGAATCAGAAGGAAGCCAGAGACAATGTGGGAAGGTCCAGGTGAGAACTGGTGGATGGACAAAATGGTGACAGTGAAATGGACAAGACATATTAGGAGATAGAATTGACAGAACTCTGTGAACGATTAGATGCAGAGAAGAAAGTGTGAGAGAGACGGAATGATGTCCAGGATGATACCCAGCCTGTGCCATGAAAAACTGAGCAAATGATGATGCTATTTATGAGAACACTGGAGGAGTTCTTACAGGAGGAGGAGTAAGTTTGAGGGGTTAAGGTCATGAATTCAGTTTTAGAGTTCAGACTTCCACAAAGCAGTGGGCTAATGCCTTCTAGTAAATGTTGGTACTGAAATAATGATATAGCATACTTACATTTTTTTTTTTAATAAAAGCTGAGAAATACAATGTTGACCAGTCTTAGAAGCACCGTGGCTCTGGTGACTCTAAGATTTGTAGTTCTCAAATTATTCTCCATGACCACATTCCTGTCCCCACCCCCAGAGTATTTTCAGATGGAACAGCTGCTCTGAGAGTAAAAGATCTCAGAAGAAAAAGGGGGAAAAGATAGCCCAAGTGGTAGGCATTCTAAGTCACATAAGATCCTGACAGCCATCCATCCCCTTCTTCATCTTGCCCCCATGATTTGTTCCGATTTTCATGTATGGACTTTTGATAAATCAAGACACTAAATTCATTAAGAGCAATGAGTCTCAAATTGTGGTCCCCAGACCAAGCAGCACCAGTAGAACTTGGGAACTTATTAGAAATGGAAATTCTCAGGTCCCACTCTAGACCTACTGAATCAGAGTCTGAGGGTGGGACTCAGCAGTCTGTACTTTAACAAGCCCTCCAGGTGAGTCTAATGCACATTTGTGTTTAATAAGTCCTCCGAGTGATTCTAACGTTCATTCAAGTTCAAGAACCACTGACAATGACCAATTAGGTTTCCTTCACTTTTGCTTCCTAATTTTCATAATTCCTTTTTCCTGTTAAAATTTCCTTGCGCTTCATGGATTAAAAGAATAAACACAGTTAAAATGTCCTTACTACCTAAAGCAATCTACAGATTCAATGCAATCCCAATCGGAATTCCAATGACATTTTTCACAGAAATAGAACAAAGAATCCTAAAATTCATATGGGACAACAAAAGACCCCGAACAGCTAACCCAATCCTGAGAATAAAGAACAAAGCTGGAGGCATCACAATCCCTGACTTCAAAATGTACTACAAAGCTACAATAATCAAAACAACATGGTACTGGTACAAAAAGAGACACATAGATCAATGGAACAGAATTCAAAGCCCAGAAACAAAACTACGCTTCTATGGACAGCTAATCTTTGACAAAGGAGCCAAGAACACACAATGGAGAAAGGAAAGTCTCTTCAATAAATGATGTTGGGAAAACTGGACAGCCACATGCAAAAGAATGAAAGTAGACGATTATCTTTTGCCATACACAAAGATAGACTCAAAATGGGTTAAAGACTTGAAGGTGAGATGTGAAACCACAATACTCCCAGAAGAAAATAGAGGCAGTACACTCTTTGACATCAGTCTTAGAAGGATCTTTTCGAATACCATGTCTACTTGGGTAAGGGAAACCAAAGAAAAAATAAACAAATGGGACTTCATCAAACTAAAGAGATTCTGCAAGGCAAAGGAAACCATGAACAAAATGAAAAGACAATCCACTAAATGGGAGAAAATATTTCCAAATCGTATATCTGACAAGGGGTTAATCTCCAAAATATATAAAGAACTCATACAACGCAACAGCAAAAAAACAAACAACTTGATCAAAAAACGGGCAGAGGAGATGAACAGACCTTTTTCCAAAGAAGATAAACAGATGGCCAACAGGCACATGAAAAGATGTTCAACATCCCTAATTATTAGGGAAATGCAGATCAAAACTACAATGAGATATCACCTTACACCTGTTAGAATGGCTATAATTACCAAGACAAAAAACAACAAATGTTGGAGAGACTGTGGAGAAAAAGGAACCCTCATACACTGCTGGTGGGAATGCAAACTGGTACAGACACTATGGAAAACAGTATGGAGATTTATCAAAAAGTTAAAAATAGAAATACCATATGACCCAGCTGACCCAGCTATCCCACTACTCACTATTTATCCAAAGAACTTGAAATCAACAATTCAAAGAGACTTAACACACCCCTATGCAGCGTTATTCACAATAGCCAAGATGTGGAAGCAACCCAAGTGCCCAATGACTGACTGATGAAGGGATAAAGAAGATGTGGTATATGTATACAGTGGAATACTATTCAGCCATAAAAAAAGACAAAATCATCCTATTCATAACAACATGGATGGACCTTGAGGGCATTATGTTAAGTGAAATAAGCCAGACAGAGAAAGACAACACTATATGATTTCACTCATATGTGGAAGATAAACAAATACATGGACAAAGAGAACAGATTAGTGGCTACCATAAGGTGCGGAAGGGGGGTGGGCATAAGGGGTAAAGGGGCACATATATATGGTAACTGACAATAATAATGTACAACTGAAATTTCACAATGTTCTAAACTATTATGACCTCAATTTAAAAAAATTTCCTTGTGCTTCAAAATTACAGTCAATATCTAAGCAAAGTCCTTCCCCAGGTGATGTCATGCTCCCTTTTGGATCTCAGACTATCTCTCTCAAGGTGCCTGGACACCCAGTTTCATCACCACTAATCTGAATCCTACCCACATCCTTGAGCCAACTGTCGGTGGCATGGCCCACCTGCTCTGAGCTCCTTCACTTCACACTGGCTGTACTACTTGTATCGTAAGCTATGTTAGCGTATTCGCAACAGGGATCCTGCCTTTATTTGAATTCATCATAGTGTCTAATATAGAGAGAAAACCTAATAAAAGACTAACTGGTCATTCTAGATCAGTGTTTCTCAAGGTGGAGGCTTCCAGCAAGTATATGTTGAGAGGGGAGATCCTAGGCCCCATTTCTGGTTTATTGAACTAGAAATTTCTGGGGCAGGGATCTGCATGTTCAATGTACACTGAAATCTGATCACCCCCGTTGTAGGTAAAATTCATTTTGAAAACTACCGACCTCTATTCACTGTTTCTTGAGCACAGAACACTGAACTCAGCCCTGAACCCAGGTGAAATAAAATGAGAAGAACTTATCTTATTCCTAACCTGTGGTCCACTCCTTAAATGTATTCCACAGATTGTGAAGTTTTAAAACAAGGACATCACACTCCGTGCTCTACAAATATTGTGGGGTAATTTCCCCTCAGTGTGTCTTCCTCACGCTACACTTAAGAATTGATTTTTCAGCTCTAATGAATTTTATCTCTTTATTTTCAGCCCAGGTATCTGGGCTTTAAGACTATTTAGAAGATATCCTTTCCATCTAAATTTTTCGTAGGCTTATTCATTTGTAAATTGTCAATGTTTACATTAGCTTCAACAAAATTTAAACACGAAACTTTAGATGTAAAAACAAACAGCAAAATAGCTGCCAAATGGCAAATGACATTATTTATAACTAGTGACACATTGTTCCACAGCCAAAAATATTTCTTGGCTTTAGTTAGGAAAGTTAAACTTACTCCCCTACAACCAACCGCCCCACAACCTCCTGCTAGCAAGTAGGTGCATGAGGTACACCCCTCCCCACACACCCCCCAAAAATGCCTACAGACAGACAGATCCACTGTAAAATAGTTACTACAACGCATGTTATGTAAGAAACAGAAGGAAGTCCAGAGACAAGCGATTTTTAATACCACTGCAAGAGAAGTAGTTATGAAACAGGAGAGAAATGACAAGCTCTTTCCCAGAATTAGCACTGGGTCTTTCTCAAAACAATCTGGGCTCATCTTTATCTTGCCAAACACATGCAAATCCTTTTTTTTTAACTGCACTCTCTAATTAAATTTTCACCAGTCCTTTCTAAACTAAACCGTGTAATGGAAAAACAGACACACACATCTGAAGTTCATGAAAATTACTAGCCTTGGGTGATTCTAATTTATGCTCTTAACTTTTACTTCTTAAAAATTGCCAAATTCCATTTCTGAGATCCATTTTAACGGGATAATTTTAATAGATGTTCAGGAAGGGAACCTATACTGACTCATTCTGACTAGCAGAAAAACGTGTTCTTTTAATGGCGGTATTATTTACATATGGTAAAAGTCACCCCTTTTAGGTATAAATTCGAGGAGTTTTGATAGATGTACACAGTCATGTAGCCACCACCAAAACAGTGTCGAGCTGTGTTGCCCAGTAGAGTTGCCACACGTGGCCACCAGGCTCTTGAAATGTGGCTAGTCCAAAATCAGATGTGTTATAAGTACAAAATCCACATCAGACTTCAAAGACTTGGCTTAAAGGAAAACGCAGAAGACATTATTAATATTTTATATTAATTATATGGTGAAATTTTAATATTCTGTATATACTGGGTTAAATGTAATAAAATTAATTTTACCTGTTCTTTTTCCTTTTTTAATGTACCTACTGGAAAATTAAAAATAAAAACTTACTGGTTTGCATTTGTGGCTCAAATTACATTTTGACTGGACAGAGCTGGTATAAATTATTTCGAACCCCTCTAATCCCTCTACAGCAGATACCATCTTGCCACCCCTAGCTCCTGGCAACCAGTGATCTGATTTCCACCCCTAAAGTTTTGCTTTGTGGCAGGCTTTTAAAAATATTTCCTCTTTTTGTCTTGTATCTTCTAATTTCCCATAATCATCTTGTATTGTTTTTACAATTTAAAGAAAAGCTATTTTTAACTTCAAAGGATGTGAAAAAGCTTGGCCTGATCATTTCCTATAGTTTTCATTAATCAATGTCATTTTGATTAACCAGTTCCTAGGCTGGTAGGCCACTACAAATGCATTCTGGGTAACAAGCTGTCTTCCAAAAGGAGATGTGCACAAGCGGTTCATAATTGAATGGAGACCACTGTGCAGACATACAACAGCATCCATTCACAGATGCTGCGGGAGATCTGAGCCTGAGGTGGGGAACCTCCTGTAGCTTAATTTTATTTAGCCTCAGGGAAGTGGAGAGAAAGCTTTATCTGTGCTAAGAAAAGGTTGGACAAAAATGTAAAGCACTGAATTGGTAAATGATTTAAAGGTAGTGGGGGAGGGAGCAGGGACAGGAGGATGTGGCCCCCCGGCAGTGTCTACTGGTGGGAGCCCTGCAATGGCTGATGACAAAGGCCCAAGAGATGCAGAGAGACATCCAACCTGCATCTCACCCTAGACTTCATCCTAGGCTCACCTGTTTCCATCCTGCTTTCCTTCTAGTTCCCTTCTAATTAAACTGAATTATTTTTTATGATAGACATTCACATTTCCTGCTCCTATTCACATTCATTCCTCATTCTTCAGATACTGTATACCATCTTTCTGATTTTCCAGAATATAAGATAAACACTGTAGACCATTTCTTATCTGTATTTTCTCCCATTGGGTTAGTTTGGAAGCTGCCTGCCAGTCGGTCTGCCTCTGAACTCCTGGGGTAGTTCTGGATAATCAACCTTGAACAGATCTCCTTAGATTTCTACCCTTCACTCCCACCTCCACCCCTTTCCTTTGCAGTCCCCTAGAGAATTGGAACAAAGGTCTTTGCATTTTGAGCATTTTACTACTAGTCCTTTAAGGAAAGGTAGTAAAATGCCAACTAGGCTTTTTGGTCTGCGGTTTCTTGTTTCCTCTGAGATAACTGAAAGCACCTGGGGAGTCTACATCCTCCCCATCCTTCCCCCAAAAGATTTCTTGTGGAAAATTCTTTCCACCAAAGAGATCGTCTACCCAATTTAGAATGGTACCAAAGGGAGAATAAGTGTTGGTCTCAAACAATTTATATCTGCTTAGCCCCAAAAAGATCCCTTCTGGACATTTCCACCTCAACGGGAGAACACACTAGAAATGAAAAAGTCCCCAGCGTGGTTCCCAAGTGACACAATGGGAAAGGATGCTAACTCTGGTGGTTCCCCATGACCTCCAGAATCTCAGAAGGGTTCACTGATCAGGCACCCTGCTGGTGGATGCAGACATCTTCTAGAGCAACACAGAACCATTTTTGCCTTGTGGAGGCTCCAGTCCAATGGGAGAGACAGTCAGATAAACAGATAAACACAAGTATGATTATTAAATTTAAACATGATTTTGATACCAAATCAAGGTTGGAGATGAGTATATATTTGAAATTTTAAAATAAAATATTTTATTATTATGCCAATGGAAGAGGAAGAAGTTTTGGTTTCCTCAATTATAGAATGAAAATACAGGCACATCTCCGAGATACTGTGGGTTTGGTTCCAAACAACCTCAATAAAGCAAATATCCCAATGAAGCGAGCCACACAAATTTTTTGGTTTCCTAGTGCATGTAAAAGTTATGTTTGCACTATACTGTAGACTATTAAGTGTGCAATAGCATTATGTCTAAAAAACAATGTACATACTTTAATTTAAAAAATACTTTATTGCTAAAAAATACTAACCATCATCTGAGCCTTGAGCAAGTCATAATCTTTTTGTTGGTGGAGAGTCTTGCCTCCATGTTGATGGCTGCTGACTGATCAGGGTGGTGGTTGCTGAAGGCCGGGGTGGCTGTGGCAATTTCTTAAAACAAGACAACAATGAAGTTTGCTGCATCAATTGACTCTTCCTTCCATGAACAATTTCTCTGTAGTATGTAAAGTGATTGATAGCATTTTAACCACAGTAGAACTTCTTTCAAAACTGGAATCAATTTTCTCAAACCCTGCAATGCTTTATCAACTAAGTTTATGGAATATTCTAAGTCTTTTGCTGTCATTTCAACAATCTTCACAGCATCTTCACCAGGAGTACATTCCATCTCAAGAAACCACTGTCTTTACACATCCATAAGAAGTAACTCTTCATCTGTTAGTTTTCTCATGAGATCGCAGCAATTCAGTCACATCTTCAGGCTCCACTTCTAATTCTAGCTCTCTTGCTATTTCCACCACATCTGCAGTTACTTCCTTCACTGAAGTCTTAAACCCCTCAAAGTCATCCATGAGGGTTAGAATCAACTTCTTGCAAACTTGTGTTAACGTTGATATTTAGACCTCTTCCCAAGAATCACGAATGCACTGACATCTAGAATACTGAATTCTTTCCAGAAGGTTTTCAATTTACTTTGCCCAGACCCATCAGAGGAATCACTCTCTACGGCAGCGATAGCCTTACGAAACGTATTTCTTAGACAATAAGACTTGAAAGTTGAAATTACTCCTTGATCCATGGGCTACAGAATGGATGTTGTGTTAGCAGGCATGAAAATAACATTAATCTCACTGTACATTAGAGCTCTTGGGTGACCAGGTGCATTGTCAACGAGCAGTAATATTTTGAAAGGAACCTTTCTTTCTGAGCAGTAAGTCTCAACAGTGGGCTCAAAATATTCAGTAAACCGTGTTGTAAACAGATGTGCTGTCATCCAGGCTTTGATGTTCCATTTACAGAGCATAGGCAGAGTAGATTTAGCATAATTCTTAAGGGCCCTTGGATTTTCAGAATGGTAAATGAGCATTGGCTTCAACTTAAAGTCTCCAGCTACATTAGCCCCTAACAAGAGAGTCAGCCTGTCCTTTGAAGCTTTGAAGCCAGGCATTGACTTCTCCTCTCTGTCTATGAAAGTCCTAGAAGGCATCTTCTTCCAATAGAAGGCTGTTTCATCTACATTGAAAATCTGTTGTTTAGTGTGGCCCCCTTCATGAACTATCTGAGCTAGATCTTCTGGATAACTTGCTGCAGCTTCTACATCAGCACCTGCTGCTTCATCTTGCACTTTTATGTTATGGAGATGGCTTCTTTCCTTAAACCTCATGAACCAACTTCTGCTAGGTTCAAACTTTTCTTCTGCAGCTTCCTCACCTCTATCAGCCTTCACAGAATGGCAGAGAGTTAGGACCTTGCTCTGGATTAGGTTTTGGCTTAAGGGAATGTTGTGGCTGGTTTGATCTTCTATCCAGACCAATAAAACTTCCCCACATCAGTAATAAGGCTGTTTCGCTTTCTTATCATTTGTGTGTTCACTGGAGTAGCACTTTTAATTTCCTTAAGAACTCTGCATTCACAACTTCGCTAACTGGCATAAGAGGCCTCACTTTCAGCCTACCTTGGCCTTCAACATTCCTTCCTTGCTAAGCTTAACCATTTCTAGCTTTTGATTTAAAGTGAGAGATGTGTGGCTCTTCCTTTCACTTGAAAATTTAGAGACCGTTGGAGGATTATTAAGTGGCCTAATTTCAACATTGTTGTGTCTCATGGAATAGGGAGGCCCAAGAAGAGGGAGAGAGAGAGGAGAATTGCGGGTCAGTGGAGCAGTCAGAACACACACAACATTTGATTAAGTCTGCCATCTTATATGAGCACAGTTCATGGCACATGAGCACAGTTCATGATGTTACTATTATAATGGCAACATCAAAGATCACTGGTCACAGATCACCATAACAAAAATAACAATAAAGAAGTTTAAAACATTGCGAGAATTACCAAAATGTAGCACAGAAACATGAAGTGAGCAAAGGCTGTTGGAAAAATGGTGCCGACAGACTTGCTCAATGCAGGGTTGTCACAAACCTTCAATTTGTAAAAAAAAAAAAAAAAAAAAAGTAATACTTGAGAAGCACAATAAAATGAGGCATGCTTGTAAACCATCTGCCAAGCATCCCACATATATAAGCTGTAATCATTACAAAAACTCTGCAAGGAAGACCTTATTATCTCTATTTCAGAGACGAAGCAAAGCCAGGTTAAAAATGGGTTTGCTGCTGCTAGAAGTGGCCTAGAACTTGACAGGCTCTCAAGTGGTAGGCACACAGTTGTTAAATTAATAAAAAATTGGGGGCCGGCCCAGTGGCGCAGTGGTTAAGTGTGCAGATTCTGCTTCAGCAGCCTGGGGTTCACTAGTTCAGATCCCAGATGTGGACATGGCACCTCTTGGCAAGTCGTGCTGTGGTAGGCATCCCATATATAAAGTGGAGGAAGATGGGCATGGATGTTAGCTCAGGGCCAGTCTTCCTCAGCAAAAAGAGGAGGATTGGCAGCAGATGTTGGCTCAGGGCTAATCTTCCTCAAAAAAATAAAAATAAAAAATTTGACAAATACAGGAAGCATTCTAACAGAAAACCAGGAGAAGACCATAGGTTCCCTGTATTTGGTGTTGCACAAGGCACTATCAGTCTTGGCCTGAAGTAGGTATGAGTCTTGACCTTAATAAAAAATATAAGGGCCAGCCCCAGTGGCCTAGTGGTTAAGTTCAGCACGCTCCACTTCAGCAGCCTGGGTTCAATTCAGGCACGGACCTATGCCACTCTTCAGTGGCCATGCTGTGGCGGTGGCCCACATACAAAACAGAGGAAGATTGGCAACAGATGTTAGCTCAGGGCAAATTTTCCTCAGCAAAAAAAAGAAAGAAAACAAGAAAAGCTATACACTTACACGTTTGGCAACTGTATAAATGATTTGCATTTAGTTCTCACTTAAATAAAGGAAGAACTGCCTCCATCATGCAATAGACTGGCCACAGGAACTTGGGGAATTCAATCAAGCTGAAAATGAGATGAACACCTGCAACGCCTACTGGAAAGGATTGTTGTAAAGACTGAATGAGACAACTATACAAAGGCTGTTATACTGCCTGCAATTTTTCAAAATACTTCAGCATGGGCAGTTGTGACACAAAAGTGATAATTATCTTTAACCTGTACTCTGGGGCAGTTACCATTTGAATGACTAACCAAAAGCTCATGTAAACAGAAAATCAAGTGAACTACATTTCTCTCTGATGAACACCAGACGGTTGTTATTTAGCGTCATGGCTGCTGCAAATGATTTTTCATTGATCAAATGATGTTCTTGATGTGCTATAAGTATTGTACACATATGTCCACTCTTGGATAAATGGAATATAAGACTCTATCTAACCCAGCTGTCTACACCTAACCCAGCTGTCCACACCCTTCAAAAAGGTGCCCTCAGCTGAAGATTCCCACTAGTCTTGTTTCTTTGGAGGATTTTTTGTCACCTGACCCTGACAAGAAAGTTAGCTAAATCCTGATGCTAGAATGTTGTTCCATCTGCCTCTAATGAAACTTTCACTCAGAATGTTATCCAAATGCACAAAAGGACAGAGCATAGGGATCTTCTTGAGCAGCCCTGGCCAACAGAACTGTGCAATAAGGTAGCCACTACTTATAGGTAGTCACTGAGCACTTGAAATGTGATTAGTGTGACTGAAGAACCAAATTTCTTATTTCATTTTAATTGCCACATATGACTAGTGGCTACTCTGTTGGACAGCACAGGTCTGGAGCTTACAAAACAAGGCCGTATGATGTTTTTGTGCCTGCTTGCTATTGAATGCTTGTATGTGTGTCAGAATTCAGTCTGAGTTGCTTTCGTGGCAATACTGGGTGGTGAAGCTGCGGGAGAGGAAATCTATAGTTCTTATCCCTTCTACTGCTATTGTTGATTGACACATCAACCCCACATCAACCCACGGTGTATAAACAAATCAGCTGAGGCCAGTTCTCAGGAGCAGCAGCCTAGCGCTGGAGGGCCTCTGGACTTAGAGACAGATTTTGGGACTCTGAATGGCACAAATTAAGACTGGGATGAAAGTATACAACTCAGAGGGTTGTCATGAAAATTAAATGACCAAACACGTTTAAATGACCTGGTAGAGCCTAGGATAAGGCTGATAACATTTAACTTTGCTTACACTAAAACACTCTATTTTCACCACCACCCTCCTTTAATCAAATGGGGCTTTGATAAGGTTTTGTCTCTTTGGGAACCACCACACTAACAGAGCATAGGACACTGTACCCATCCTTTCCCTAATCCCAAAAATAAACACCATAAATATGTCAGCTAAGAATGTGATTTGGAAGAAGGATGCCCTTGTCACAATAATTCTTATAAAACAAAACAAGTTAAGGGATTAAGGAGACTTCCTCTTTTCTAAAGAGCATGACTTGTAGTCCATTTACGCTGGCTTTTTCCTCTCAATTTTTTTTATTGTGATAAAATACACATAATGTAAAATTTCCATTTGAACCAATTTTAAGTACACAGTTCAGTCGTATTAGGTAAATTCATATTTACATTAGTTTTTGTCTCCAAAGGTAAAACAATATATTAATATGTAAAATGATATTAAAACATGCATGAGATAAATAAACACCAAATTCAGAATGATCGTGAGAGAAGCGGGGAACAAAGGTGATGTGAGAAGGAATACAAGGAGGCTTGAGTTTTATCTAGAATGTTTTCTTTCTTTTCAAAAAAATAATGGATCGTATATGGCAAAATGTTAAGACTCAGCCAAACTGAGTTGTAAGTATATAGGTGTTTGCTACATCATTTACTGTACTTTTATGTTTTCTTTTAAAAAATTTTTCTTTTTGACCTCATTTTAGACTTTCACAGAAGTCTCACAGTATCCACATGACCTTCACCCCATTCTCCTTAATGTTAACATCTTACGCAACCACAGTACAGTCAATGCGTCACTTAACGATGGGGATACGTTCTGAGAAATGTGTTGTTAGGTAATTTCATCGTTCTGTGAGCATCATAGAGTGTACTGACACAAATCTAGGTGGTACAGCCTACTACACTCCTAGGCCATATGGTACTAATCTTAGGGGACCACCATCGTATATGTGGGCCGTCATTAACATGATACATCATTATGTGGCTCATGTCTGTGCAATGATCAAACCAGGAAATTAACTTTGGTATAACACTATTAACCAAAATAAAGAACATATTGCAATCTCGCCAGGTTTTCCACTCATGTCCGTTTTCTATTCTACGATCTACCTAGAATCCTGCAGTGACTTACTTGTTATTTCTCCTTACTCTTCTTTGGTCTGTGACAGTTTCTCAGTATTTTCTTGCCTTTTATGACCTTGACATTCATCAGTTATTTTGTTGAATGTCTCATAATTGGGGTTTGTCTGACACTGGCTCATTATTAGGCTGAGATTACGCATTATGGGCAAGACTACCACAGAAATGGTGTTGTGTTCTCTGAGCCTCGTATCACAGGGTCTGTGATATCTCTTTTTGTATTACTAAAATATTTCATAATTCCAAAAAATGAAAAACAAGTAGCTATATTAATCTGGGTTCTCCAGGGAAACAGAATTAATAGCAGATATATGAATGTGTATCTACATATATGCATATACACACGTATACACACTTATATAAATGAAAAAGAGGTTTATTATAAGGAATTGGGACATGCAGTTATGGAGCCTGAAAAGTCCCAAGATCTGCCCTCTGCAAGCTGGAGACTCAAGAGAGCCAACGGCATAGTTCCAGCCCAAGTCCAACAGCCTGAGAGCCAGGACAGCTGACGATATAAGTTCCAGTCTGAGTCTGAAGGCAGGAGAAGCCCAACGGCCCAGCTCAAAGACAGGCAGAGAGCAAATTCTTTCTTACTCAGCTTTTGGTTCTATTTAGGCCTTCAAAGGATTAGATGGTGCCCACCCACCTCAGGGAGGGCAATCTGCTTTACTCAGTCTACTGGTTCAAATGTTAATCTCACCTAAAAACACCCTCACAGACACACCCAGAAAATGTTAACCAAATATATGGGTACCCTGTGGCCCAGTCACCACATACAATTAACTATAACGGTAGCTTTACTTCTAGATCAGAAACTTCCTACTCTATACTTTAGGTGCCAAATCCCTTCAAGTCAAACGGGTTTTAGGAAGTGTGCCAATTTTTATAGTTACCAGTATTACTGGCTTCAGGCCTAAAACATTGTAAAGTCACGACACACTATCTATCATTTTTAAAACCTCAAGAGGCTTTTTTAGGGATGATTTTACTTGAAGAAAAAAGATAATGATGAGCCAGCTATACTATTTAAATAATATAACTGTGATCCAAGAAAGGCTAGACCAGCAAGTCAAAGTAAGGCCCTAAGAAAGAAACTGACACAAGTGGTATTGTTAATGAGAATCAAAAATCCTCTGATCCGTTATTATAGGTGAAAGCTAAGTGACCTTTTAGCATTGACTACACTCCTCAGCATGGCATCCTAAAGATGACGTGCGTTGTTGCTACTTCAATGATGCTTTAGAAAAAAATAAATATCTGAATGAATTAACAGACACATCAAACAACTAACAGAGATTATCCTTTTTTCTGGGAAAAAAGGTTAAGTTTCAGAGACTTTCACTACCTGAGTTGTATATTTAAAATGAAATATAGATATATAGAGAGAGGGGCAGAGAGAAAAACAGAGAGAAATGGTATGATATAAATAAATAAAATTTCAAGTTTTCTCTGAGCCTTCCCCCGTTTGAAGCTCTTTTATCTTCAAGATCACTCTAAACTTCAGCAGTTTAGGCTGGGAAGTCATTTTTTCCTACTTAAATGTTTATATTTAGTTCAAAGTGTTCCATTTCCACGGGTAACGGTACAACATACAGTTTTTCCCTCACCCTCACTCCAGCTGCATGGAAAGAAAGCTACTTACAAATTCTTTTCTAGGCTCCCAGTGTTCTGGTAGGCAGTCACAGAATTTTTATGAAAAGCCTGAGTAGAAGGATCCAGATCTCATTATGCCAAAGAAGAAACTGAATACTCACTTTAAGTCTCATTTTAGCCTGCCCCAAATGTGGAGGCCATTGTTTCAGACCAGTCCTACGTACCACATACACCACCTCTGGCATGTCCCTTAGAACACAGCCCCAGTAAAGGAGTTTCTCTCAAAGAGCCAGAATATGAGTTTGATTTTGGAGGGTCTTAATTCTCCCAGGAATCATCCAGGGATGACAAGAGACAAGAATGTGTACAGGGAAAGAATATGGGCTCTAGAGCCAGACTGCCTATGTCTGAATCCAGGTTCTAGGGTTTACGATCTGGGAATGTGGGCAAGTTACATAACTGTTCGTGTCTTGGTTCCTTCGTGTGTAAAACAGAGCAAACAATGATACTCAGCTGACTTGGTTGCTGCGAGGATTAAGCAAACACATGTGAAGGGCTTAGAACAGGACCTGGTATGTAGTCAGTGCTCAATAAATGCTAGGGAGTATTTTGCTCCTGACTTACACCCCCTGGGATTAATCTAGGCCCCCAATCACTCATGGGAGTTGTGGGCAGTCTGTGGCCACCTGACTGCCTCTGTTGGGTAGCAGAGATGATTTCTCCCCAGCTCCAAATCTGCCTACTTCTTACATCATCATCTAACTGCTGAAACAGACTCATCTAAAAGAATCTAATTTAACAGAACCTAGAAATTTAAACTGGTACTACAGCGAAGTCACAGCAAACTTCAAATGTAAACTTGTTAAATTAAAATAAAGACAGAAAAATATTTGGGCAAGATCTTAGGCAACCAATAGATTCCAAGGAGCTGAGATTCTTTTCAACCAGACCAGTGTTTCTTGGCTTTTTTCCTTTCCATGTGTGTGTGTTTAAAACCATGCCTCTTTTTTGATAAAAATAAACAACTTACAGTTTCTTTTAATGCTATTTAAAACAAAACTTTTTAAAAAGTGACCAAAAGCAAATCTAAGCAATGTTAACTTAAGAATATGCTTTTTTAAAGAATAAGAAGTCTATCCCTTCCTGAGAATCACTGAATTGGACCTAGAAACAGTAACCCAAAGCCCCACAGTTTAGACTAGACTAGAGGTTGCTATAACTACATTTGCCAGATGGTTTTGCTCATAGAAAAGGGTTCTTTTTGGTTTAGTCCATGCAACTGAGAGCCTTCCATCCTACAGGACCCACAATTGTCCCGAGAATCAGACATTTGGAACCAGACAATGAAAGATTTACTATCGCCACCTGCAAGTACCCACTAAGGACACTGTAGCAGTGAAAGCAAAGTGACCAGACTGCATCACTGAGGAGCTACAATCTGACCAATGCCCAGATAATTTCATGACGCCATTGGGAAGGGAAGGGTTAATGATAGTGGTTAAGAGAAGGGCAGCCTGGGAGGTGGGAGGGCTTGGCGAGCAGCAGGGATGCTGCCTCCAGTTCCAGAAGGACCAAGGCACTTCATGGTACTGAAGGGGCTATCAAGACAGATAATATTGGGAACAAGGACAGAGATCCAGTTAACAGAATTGGTGGGGAAAAAATGCAGACATAACTTCAGGAATAAGGCAGAAGCCTCTCAAAGAAGAAAATGGAAGCCCTCAACAATGCATTCTTCCCAATTTCTCCACATCCATCTTTACTGTTTTCCTTCTAATATCAGGGAATAACACACCCTTTTTATTACAACCAATCCTTCTGCCCATGCCATGGCTCCCAGCCTACTCTCTCCAAAAGCAGCAGCCCATCTCTTATACTTTGAAACTGTCTCCTGTACCGACTTCTTATCCCTTTTTTATTTGGGGGGTGTGTGCAGAAACTAACCTCAACTCTGCTTCCTCCTTCCACTTTCTCATTCAGACATTTCTAAAGAATAGTCTATATTTACTATTCCTACCCACTCTCCTCCCGTTCATTCCTCAATCCAGTGCAAACCTACTGATTGCATTCTCATGACAGCCAACCAATAACATTCATGCTGCCATGTCCATTGGAAGTTTTGTTTTGTTTTAACCATATCAAGTGCTTCAGTACATTTTGAATTACCCAGAAGAATGTCTAATAAATGAATACCACCATCCAGGTACAGGCTTACAGGGGAAAATCCAAGTTCCCTAATGGGGGTGGAAGGCCTTCCATGATCTCACTGACCCCGTCTACTTCATTGCGCTTGACCTCCCCACCCAAGTGGCTGTTTCTCACCTGGGTGTCCTTGTTGGTGCTGTCCCCTCTGCCTGGAAGGCCCTCTCCCCTAAGCCCTACCCACCTTTTTACTTCTTTAACTTCTACTCCCCTATAAATAAATACTCAGACCATAAGTAATCTCCCCCAGGAGGCCTTCCTGATACCCCCACCCCAATCCCTACCCTGGGCGCTCTCCTTTCATTCTCCCATGATATTATTTTGAAGTTCTGTTGTTGCACTTACCACTCCACCCTAAAACAGACTGTTTATATCCATCTCACCAAATAGGCTCAAAATTCCCTTAAGATAGGAACCATCTTAGACACCCACATGACAAGAGGGAAGTAACCACCATCACATTTGTCCTTCTGCCCTCAAGAAGGATCCTCTTCAGCCTGGCATGGTATGTATAAAATGTCTTGGAAGCAAGGGGATAGCTCCTGCAGATTTCTCTCCGTTTTCCACATTTCTGACTATAACTTGGGTCCTTGTGTTGCCATAGTAACCAACAGTCCCAGAACACAGACTTCTGGCAGTTGGACTTTTAGTCACTGAGACTCGGGATCTGAAGGATTTTTAACGTCCCCAATTTATGGTTCAGGAGTTGGTAGCACCTCTTTCATGTGGGCGGCCACCAGAGCAGGGCATGAGAGAGTCTGCAACGTGTGTGTGTGTGAGCATGTGTGTGTGCATTTTCCTACCCTCACTTACTTACTGGGACATCACAGAAAAAGATGGACTAAAAAGTGCCAACAGATGGTGGGAGGATGTGCATCTAAATGGCTGTAACCTTTCTGGGAAGCGATTTGGGATCAACTATCAGGAGCCTTTAAAATATTTGTGATCTTCGATCCATTAAACCCACATTTACAAACGTAAAGAAAGACCGAGATTTACTAAGGGGGTTTACTGTATATTTATTTATTAAAATAACCACCTAATGGTCATTAATAAGGAAGCGGTTTAAAATGACAGAATAGCCATATATTTGTTTATAATATGTAGGCTGTATCATAAAATATAATAATCTCAATTTCAACAACTGATGTGACATCCACATCCAGTACATATGTGTATGTGCATATGTATATGTACAAATATATGTGTGTACATACGTGGACATACAAAGAAAAGATAAGGAAATTCACCAAAATGTTTTTATGATGGTTATCATTACCTCTGGAGAGTGGGATCACAGGCATATTTAATTTCATCTGTATACTTTTCTATATTTTTCAAATTTTATACAATGATTATTTTGTTTTATAATACAAGTTCTTTCAACTATAGTAAAACAGATGATGAGAGGTATCAGAAGGAGCTGCTTAGAGAGGATTGTTATACAAAGAAACAAATTTTTTAAGGGAGAGGGTTGCCTCTTTTGCCTTTCATTGAAAATGCAAAAATAGGATGGCCTTTGGACTGCCCTGGTGGTGTAGTGGTTAAGTTTGTGCACTCCACTTCAGTGGCCTGGGGTTCGCAGGTTCAGATCCCAGGCACAGACCTAGCAGCGCTCATCAAGCCATGCTGTGGTGGTGTCCCACATATAAAATAGAGGGAGACTGGCACAGACGTTAACTCAGGACCAATCTTCCTCACCAAAAGAAAAAAAAATTAGGATGGACTTCTGTAGGAATAGGATGGTTCCAAATAGAAAATGGAATGAATAATATTATGGCTTAAGTACCATGATTCCTTTCTTCTCCCCAATCCCACCTATTTTTTCTTTCTTTTGAAGATTGCTGAGATAAGGGAGACCTGAGATTTGAGCCCTTGAAGTCCATGGCTCACTCATCCTCCAGCAGCGACTGGACCGACACCAAGGACTGCAGCTCCGAATCAGACCTGAGCCTCTCAGTGGGCTACTTCCCCTGTGAGGACACATTCTCCCATGAGAACACAACCTCCTGCGAAGACATGTCTCCTGAGGGTCCTTCAATCCACTTCATCCCTCCTATCCAAGGGACATGGTGGACTGAAAGTAGAGGGAGACTCCTGGGGAGACGAGACCAAATTCAAGACAACCCGGGGCAGTTTTGCAAACTAAGCATAACCCTGGCCTGGGATGTTGATGTGGACTCTAATAATTCAGACTCCGTAGCTAATTGGGACCTAAATGGAGACAACCAGTGGACAGACAAGTACCCCAAAGAGAAGAAACAACCAACTCTCAGCAAACTGGACAGTCTGGTGCAAAAGCTTGAGAAATTTCTAGAAAATCAGAAAGATGATGAAGATGATGACTCTGTGTTCCCTGAATCTGCTCAGGAGGAAGATTTCCAGCTGTCCAGCAGCTTCTCTCCAGATATAGCTCAGGCCAGTCATCAAGAACATACTTGTCAAGATTTGCCCAAGTTTGACCCACCAGAAAATGAAGATGTCATCCAGTTTCCAGAGATTCCTCCAAGGCGTCACGAACACGAACCTGCTGAGGTGAGTAAACAGATGCTTCACAGGCAAGCAAGGGACAGGTCTGGTTAGGCGGGAGCCAGGTTGGAACACATAGCAGGTGTGTACCTTCTATGACACACAACCGGGCACCCTGGGTGTCTGACATGACCAGGAGTGGGAGAGGCTAACAGTAAGGAAGGAGGTCAGGGTAGAGTTGAAGGAGAAATTCCAAGAAGCACTGAGGAAGAGAAGAGGGTAGAAAAGTAAAGAAAAGGCTAAGAATTATGACTCTTTCCTCCCAATATATATATTGTTTATTTGTTTATTTATGAGTTTAAGTATTAATGAGTACTGAAACTCTGCATTTATTGTTGGGTTATTTCTGGTAAAAAGATTTGAGTTCCATACATAGGTAAATATTGACCCCCACTGCTGTCAGGTTATGGGTGTCTAACTCGTCATCCATTCTCTTGGCAGATACTAAGCCAGACAACTGGCAGCCAAAGGGCAAGCACTGTAGAGACCTCCTCAACCTCCTCAGGCCAGCCAGAAGAGGAGGACACTCATTCCGGCACACAAGCCCCCTCCTGTCTGAACTTCAGGTGGGTCTTCCGCTGGCTAAGGCAGCAAGTCCTCTCCTCACTTTTGGGAAGACGGCGTCCTGAGAAGGCCACCAAGAGCCCCCATCAGCTGGTTCAAAAGAAAAGACCCTCTCATAGAGGCAAGAGAATCCAACCTCAAGAATCCCTCGAATTAGGATCCCCTGTATCACCAGATTTTTAAACTTTTTGATAGCCCCTGTTCTACAATTCCCACGAGTTAATTTTTTTCCAATAAACAAAACACATATTCTTGTTATCCATGTCTTCCTCTTCCTGCTCACCATCTTGACCCAGGCTGAAAGTTTGCATGTTGTCTAGAAGACCAAAATGTATTCTCAGGGAATTTTAAGTAGTATTATCCTTCCTAACCTGAAGGTTCTCTTTCTCTCCTCTGTCTTCTTCTCATTGTTTTTCACCCTATTTCCTTTATTTTATGTATTTTAACCTGTTTTATCATTAACCCAAATCCCCATTTTCAGAAAGTAGCAGTACAACCTATCAGATTGCCAAGGTGGCAATATGGTTCTGGTTGAACTTCCAGGGCTCGAGCAGTGGCAGCGGGTAACAAATCAGTCAGGAAGCTAATTCAATGGGTACTGTTTCAGTTCAGACGGTGGGTCTGATGTTCCTAGGGGACCTGACTGGTTCTAGCATGTGTTGCCTTGGGTAGAATAAGCGGCCCACTAAGGAGCAATGTGAGCACTGGGAAGGCTACTTAACCAGTCGAAGGCTAACTTTCCTCTTTTGTAAGATGGGGAAGATAATATATAACGATAGGGTTGCTGTGAGAATTAATGAGATAACACAAGCACTTGATGATATTATTATTGTTCTTGTTGCTACTATTCATCCTCTCCAGAAGCCTTGACCCAAGGGCCATCTAAGAGTGACAGTTTACGAGTCAATTCTCATTGAAATATTTCCCTCACAGAAGCAATATTTACCAAAAGTTATGGGTTTCAGCAGCTCTTGACTCAATTAAGTCCTCTCCCAGCCCACTCCCCGCTGTGCCCTCTGAAATTCCTTTGTAACTGTCATTCCACTTTCCTCTAAATGTCTACTTCTTTGAGGAAGGCTGTATTCACTTTTCTGTCCCTGACCTGTCCCTGTTATTGTTATCAACTCACCTCTCCCACCCTCCTTATTCACCTACAGGTACTCAAGAGCCCTCCGTCTTCAGCCTTTGCTCCCAAACTATATGACCTGCAGAGATCATGTGCTAAAGCACAGGATTCTTTAGTCTCAAATTCCTTCCTTTCCTCAACTTCAATTCCTTTGCCCCCTTCCTTCCTCTCCTTCTTCCTTCCTTCTACAAATATTTAGTACAAAGCAGTGCCAGATACTTTTCCAGCTCACCAAAAAAACAAACTCGACTTTGGGCTCTGGTGGCTTATTACTTAAGCGATAAAGCCAGGTAAACATATGACTATAAAGAGTAGTGGATGATAATGGTCTGTACAAGGTACATATTGGGTACTGAAGAACAATCAGTTCAACAAGGGGGGGTTGAATTTAAAAGCTTTTGTATATGAAGTTGCTTGAGTTACAAATGTGGTTAGTCTAAGGTGGAGGACATTAAGTTCCTGGGTAAATTGGTGTGGAGTTATAGTGTATGATCTTGGCTGGTTATATGTGAGAGACAGTGCCCAGGGAAAGACAGTAAAATGGGAGGGAAGAAACCAAAGAATAGGGCTCTTCCAGCCATATATGCTCATGGTCATGCCCTGAGTCTCCTCTCAGCCAGACTCTTACTTATCCACCTCTCTGAGAACATCTTCGCATTCGACTAGCTCACTTGGAAGCCTTCCTCCACCTTCACTTGCTCTTTGACTTCACCAAGACTCTGAGTCCTGTTACGGCACCTGTTCCACAACCTTCATTTACTTCCTTCCAGATCCAACCTGTGCACCTCCTTCCTAAACTGCAGCATATCCACCACATCTAGCAGCATTCACAACGCCCTGCCCTTTTCTTCTCCCAGATCTTCTTTGAATCTACAGTCACCAAATTCCCCAGCAGGACACTCTTGCTTCTCATAAGGGCCAACACACAAAACACAGGGATTACTTTCTCCATTCCCTGGAGAATTTACCCCATTGCCTTCTCAAGTGCTCCCCTACTGCCTGGGGAACTCGTCCTTAAAGACCCCACTCTAGGGTTACTATGAGGCCAAGATTGACCCATCAGGGTAAAGCTGACCATGCCCTTTCTTAAGCTGTCTCCCAGCCCCCATCTTGCTACCCTCACACCATGACTTGTACTTTTCAGCTCTCTTTATATGACTCTTTTACCTATAGGCTCTGATCTCTTGAGGGCAAGCACCAGATCTTAGTTTCTCTTTACTGCAAGATCCTAACACACTGTCTGGTACAGAGTGGTCTCTCTCTGTCTCTATATAAATTTTTTTGAAAAAGAAGATCAGCCCTGAGCTAACATCTGCCACCAATCCTCCTCTTTTTGCTGAAGAAGACTGGCCCGGAGCTAACCTCTGTGCTCATCCTCCTCTATTTTATATGTGAGATGCCTGCCACAGCATGGCTTGATGAGGCATGTGTAGGTCTACACCTGTGATCCAAACCGGAGAACCCCGGGCCGTTGAGGTGGAACGTGCGCACTTAACCACTACGCTACCAGGATGGCCCCTTTATATAATTTTTTTAATGCTTTGAATATATTGTATTTCGCTGAACTTTTTCCTATATAACTTTTTAAAAAGTGAAATACAACAACTTAGAGTTGTTATTCTTTAAATCAAAACTGGCCAGCACAGTTAAGAGCAGGAAAGGTGGCAGGGGGTAGGAAGAAGAGAAAACGATAATCTGTAAAAGGTCAAGTGAGGTGGCGACCCACAGACGGAGAAACCTAAGACCAGAGGAATTTAGCAACTAATCTGAAAATTTAATTCAACAAATATACATGGAGACTTATTGTTGCTTTAGACTAGATGCTATGATATGACTAAAAGAACGATGACATCTTCTATCATCATGGTGGTTGTATCCAGAGTTTTGTTGTTGTTTTAATTCTTTCTCTAATAATTAAGTCAAGCTCCAAAAAAAAGTCAACCAAAATGAACTACTTTAAGAGATTGCCCACAATGAATAAAACGCCCTGTTCACTAGTAAGATTTCTGACACATTTGTGTTTATTTTTCAGCAGTGATTAAACCTGCTTAACAGGTATGAACTTACCTCTAAGATTCAAGCAAGGTATGTTATAAGCCTTTGCAATAAATATTTGTAAAGAGTATTTGTATTTCTTTGTACAGAATTAGAATTCTAAATATTCTTTGGGGTTGTCACACTACATCTCAGAAAGTGAGTCAAAGTGTTTAAAGATAGGAACTATTTCAGTACCCCCTCATTCACCGCAGTGTCAAATATGCTATGACACTATTAGCTGCCTGCCAAACTATGACAAGTTCTCTGTTTTGTGTCATATACATGGGGTTAGGACTGAAGGAAGACCCCTACACAACAAAAGGGCTGAGAGCAAACTGGAAGTGGTCATTAAAAAACACTAGCTTTGGGGTCGGCCTGGTGGCATAGTGGTTGAGTTCACGTGCTCCGCTTTGGCAGCCCGGGATTCACAGGTTTGGATCCCGGGAACAGACCTACACACCACTCATCAATCCATGCTGAGGTGGCATCACACATACAAAACAGAGGAAGACTGGTACAGATATTAGCTCAGGGGTTAATCTTCCTCACCAAAGCCTCCCCTCCTCCCCCCACCAAATCCACTAGCTTTGAGCCAGCCCTGATGGCCTAGTGATTAAAGTTCAGTGCACTCTGCTTCAGTGGCCCGGGTTCAGTTCCTGGGCATGGAACCACACCACTCATCTATCGATAGCCATGCCATGGCGGCAGCTCACAGAGAAGAACTAGAAGGACTTACCACTAGAATGTACAACTACGTACTAGGGCTTTCGGGAGAAAAAAAAAAAAAGAGGAAGATTGGCAACAGATATTAGCTCAGAGTGAATCTTTCCTAGCAAAAAAAAGACACTAGCTTTGCTGTAACCTCAAGACTCTAGCAGATTATTGCACTTGCCAGGCACATGTTAGTCTAATTAACCAGTAAGTTTTGGGATCCATTGTCTCAAGACTCAAAACTAAAATCATTCCTTCAAGTAAATTGCTCAACCTTGAAACTCAAAAAGCTCAGCTTGATTGAATTAGCAAGGTATTGCCTTAAACATTCCTATTCTAGAATCTATAACGATGCCGTAACATAAACCAGCATGTAGTGTGAGAAATTATCAAGCAAACGTACGGAGCATTCAGCTCTCTCCAAACACAGAATCGGGACAGGCTAATGTAAATTTTATAGACCACCCCATGCCATGCCAATTTCTTACTCAGCAGGACCCAAGGAAAGGAAAAACCGTGTGATCAAAGCATACCAGCAAAACAGGGGCAAATTATTTTTCCAGACTTAAACAATATCATGTGAAAATTCACGGCTCAAGAGGATGCATGGGTCCAGGTTTACCTGGTTGCAAAAACAGTGTCCAAAATCCTCTCACAAAAACAATGAAAAGAAAAATGAAGCAAATTATCAATAAATTCATAGAGAGTGCCCATAAGGTTCTTACCCCAATTATTTAAGAACAATTTTGTTTAGGTAGGAGGGATCGTTAAGTGCCTCAAAAATAAGTCTTTTCATTATGAACTGCAAGTGGGAGAACTGATATTGTATGCAGGGTACTCTCTAATTCCAAGATGGATGGGTGGGTTTTAGATTGCAGTGCCTAGAGTGAAGGTTTTCCTGCTACCCCCTAATACCACAACAAAGAGAACAACACTGCTTTCAAAAGTGAAATAAGATGCTCATCAGATAACACTGAGGTGCTGAGTGAGTCAGGCATGAGCAGGGTAGGTACAAAAGCCTTAGGATAAATTCCCAAAAGGATTATAAGCCTGGATCAAGAAATCCCCTTACTAAACAATTTCTGTTTACTATCCCACCTTGCAGAGGAATTCCATGGCTTTGCTGCCCATTCGATTTCAATCTAACATGTTTTATAAAGAACTATTTCTGAGGCACTTTCAAATGGGAGGGCAAACATCAAGTATCTTTTTAGGTTGTGACTGCTGAATAAAAATTCATCTCATTATTATTGAATTCTCTTAGTCTAGAAGGAAATCAGAATGGCAGTTTACTTTGTTTTTCCTCACCTGCATTAATCAAGATATATTATTTTAGGTGCAAATCCCCAAAACTAAAAGATCTCTCTCTCTCTCGAACTTTCCTGCATACCCAACTCACAAAAGAAAAGAAAACACTCCAAACATTTTAAATATTAATGTATGTCTGGATAGCTGTTTTTGAGTTTCACTTTCATCAACTCCTCTGCCATCTGTCTTTGGGGCCTAGATTTTCCCCAAACAGCAATGGGATGAAAAGAATTTTTCTCCAGTAAAGAAACTTCGAAAATTCAGTTAGTACCATATTGCAACCACCAACATAGTAACTAATTTACATAAGGATCAAAAATAATTGCTAAAACCATCAGGTGAATGACTGACTGTTGGGGAACAGGATATGCATGCGGTCTCCAAGAATTACCCCACAGATTACATATTGGTTATCAAGAGGATTAGGTACCTTTACCATGGAGAGGTCTAATGAACACCAGCTTAATCAAGCAATTATACTCAGCCTAACCACCATCATGTACCTTCTCAAGAGACGAATGTAGTGTACTCTTGCTAGTAATGTTTAACTTGAATCTAATCATTAGGAAACCAACAGTCAGATGAACTAAGATTGAAAGACATACTTCTAGACAACTATCTTAAACTTTTCAAACATGTTAAAGTCATGAAATACAAAATAAGAAAAACCAAAAAGGCGGGGAGACAAGACAGTTCAGAAAAGAGACCAGGGAGACTTGGCAACCAACTGCTATTTATAATCCTTGATTGAATCTTTGATCAAATCTATAAAACCAAGATAAAAGGTATTTTTTAACAGTTGGAGAAATCTGAATATACAACTGTATATTAGATACTTCCAAATGGTCCAGGAAAAATAAATAAAGAGAAAATGAGAAAATAAAGTGGGAAAAATATTAAGAAAAACTGCAGTAAGGAGGGAATTCAGATCTCTGCTATTAAAACAAAGTATTACATTTGCTATACTTGTGTGATAGTAATATTGTAAAGATGTACATATTTAACTCATTAAAACTTTTACTCTAAACAAAACTTAGGTATTAAAGTGATTTCTCAAGTGATATAAGCTGGGCAATTCTTTAATCTGGATTCATTCATTCATGAATGGATCCCTTTGGATTCACCACTGGCTGCAAGGAATTTTTAGTCTCATGGGTTAACAAATATTCAACCCATAAGTCCCTCTGACCATAAAAAGACAAGCTGACCCAGTTGAAAGCAGATTAGCATCTAGGTATTTTTCAAAAACATTTCAGATTTCAGAAGTTTATTTAGCTTTTCTTGAACTTTAAAAGCATAATTTTTGCCCAGTGGAGAGCTAGGCTCTCTATGATCAAATTGTCACAAGTTCAGGGCCTGGATATCTCATGTTTCCCTTCAAAAGAACTTCTTGGACATCTTCTCCGTTTCTCACAAACTAGGAACAGCCTGCCACTTATAATACTAATAATTCCTGCAAATTGTTTTGACATTTCCTTTTATTTTGAGCGATGCTATATTGTTCTGCTTCTTCCAACCTAAGAAGCAGCATAAGCATAAAGTCACCAGACGATGCACTGAAATCCTGGAGGACTTTTGAGAGCAAGAGAGGGTGCTACTATAGTCTTTATTAACCTTTTTTGGTGCAACCTCTTATATGATGAAAGCTATGGATTTTCTCTTAAACAAATGTACACACTCATATACACTAAACACTTTGCAGATAGTTCAGAAAGTTCAGAGACTCCCTGAATTCTACTCTTCAATCCCAGGCTCAAAACCCAAGTTCTTAAATAAGACTTCCTGGCTTCAAATCTTAGATTCACCACTTATTTGCTGTAGGTCCTGAGGAAGTTACTTAACTTCTCTGGGCTTTGCATTTTATCTATAAAATGCGATACTAATAGTACTAACCTCAAAGTGTCGTACTGGTGAGGAGTTAGCAAAAGCGCCTGGCACATAGCAAATGCTTACAAGTTTTAGCTGTTACTAGTTGCTGTCATGTACTTCCTTCGTTTTAAAGAGCCACATGTGGGGGCCGGCCCCCTGGCTAAATGGTCAAGATCGCGCACTCCACTTTGGCAGCCTGGGCTTTCGCTGGTTCAGATCCTGAACGTGGACACAGCACCGCTCATCAGACCATGCTGAGGCGGTGTCCCAAATAGCACAACCAGGACCCACAACTAAAATATACAACTATACACTGGGGGGCTTTGGGGAGAAGAAGAAGAAGAAGAAAAAGAAGAGATTGGCAACAGATGTAGCTCAAGGCCAATCTTTTAAAAAGAAATTTTAAAAATAAAAAAAAAAATTAGAAGCCACATGGCTCCTGGTGACTACAGAATTAAGTCCAAGCAAAGTGGCATTAAATCTCTTTATAATCGGATCCTCGTGTCCTTTTCCAGTCTTTTACAATGCTCCACCCTGCCCCTTAATGCTCCTTGTAGTACTTGTCCCCTGTTGTTGCTTCCTGTACTTTCCTGCCTCAGTGCCTTTGCCTATACTGTTCCCTCTCCTTGGAACTGCCCTAACCATGCTACTCCTTCAGTCTGCCCTGTGACCTACCTACTCCCAAATGTGCCCTTCCAGGCTCAGGTGAAATTTGAACTATTCTATGGAACTGAGAAAGCTGGAAATAATCTCACCTCCCCTTGTGCTACCATAACACTACCTGCAGTGAGCGCACATTTCATCCTGTTTTACAGAAATGTGCTCCCATGTCTTCCTCTGCCACTGGACAAAAGTGCCTTGTGTTCTGCTTATCGTTTCATGCCCCAAAGCCCTGGCCCAGTTCTTGTCCATAGCAGCTCCACGATAAATACTTGGTGAAATGAATGGTTAATCTGCAGGAAATAATTGAAACAGATAATATCTGAAATTGAGTGTCATTTCCTCTCATATAAAATTTAACCAGCTTCTACTTTAATTAAGTCTACTCCCTGATGTTTATATCAGGGGCCAGGGAGCATGCCATAGTGTAGATGTTTCCGGAGTGGAAAAGCCCAGTTTTGTACGACGACAAAGCAAGTTAACAAAAGAACAGTCATATCTTTCTACTTGTCTGAGTAGAAACCGATATTCTATCCTCTCTCTTTCATTTAAAAGTATTTTTCTAAAAGCCTTTGTATTTCCAAATCCTCCAGATAATGTTTAGATTCATTCACTCACTCAAATACGTTTACTGAACATTAATATGCCAGAGGCTGTGCACAAAGATGAGGCTATGGATCTCTCCCTTGAAGAGCTCATACCTGGGGGTGTGGAGAAGGGCATCCTGCCAGACACAGCACAGAGGCTGTAATCTAAGCTAGAGCTCAAAGGAAGAGCTGGGAGAAGGAGCAGACAACTCTGACAGAGGGAACAGCCTATGCAAAGGCCAGAAGTCCTAAAACGCATGCTTGGGAAACAGTGAAAAGTCCAGTATAGCTTGAGCACAGGGCATATTTCAGTGCAATGGTAAGAGAGCAAAGTCTGAAGGGGAGGGGTGGAGCCAGATTGCTAAGGACTTTTGAATTGTATCTTATGGGGAGAATGGAGCTTTTGAATCAAGAGATTGAAATCATCAAGTCCGTGTTCTAGAGAGAAGTTTCTAATAACAGCATATGAGTGGGACTGAAGTGGAGAGAAGTTGGTAGAAGGAATATTAGAGAAAAAAAAAATAACTGCCAGCCAGGCTCCATGGTGAGATAGAAGGAGGAGGCAAATGCAGAGCTAGCCCTTGAGTGGTTTTCTCAATATGGTTGGTGGTACTCCTGTTCCATCCTCAGGCCCAGCTGCAATACCCTCCATGCTAGACCAGCTCCAAGACACTACTGTTTCTGACAACCAGTAACCATTTACATGAGTCAATTTAATGAACACAGTGGACAGGAAATTATCCAAGCTGAAAAGTTGCATCTGACTCCCAAGGTGCTCTGAAGCAGACTGTTGGGTAGCACTGAGCAGATGTCTCCTTGCTCTTTCTTTCATTCGTTTATTCAGTGTTCACACACACTGAGGTCTCACTATGTGCTGGCCATTATTACCCTTCATGCCAAGGAAATGGGAATACACAAGACATTGTTCCTATTCTCTAGATGTTCAAAGCCCGGCAGAGGTGTTGTCATTTGTTCAACAACAGAAATTACTAAGTGGGCATGTTCTCCTTGATGGTCTTCATCTTACATAAGGCTGTTTAAAAATGTGATCTGGGGGCCGGCCTGGTGGTGTAGCAGTTAAGTTCGCATGCTCTGCTTCGGCAGCCCAGAGTTCACTGGTTCGGATCCCCGGCACAGACCTACGCACCACTTATCAAGCCGTGCTGTGGCAGGTGTTCCACATATAAAGTAGAGGAAGATGGGCACAGATGTTAGTTCAGGGCCAATCTTCCTCAGCAAAAAGAGGAGGATTGGTGGTGGATGTCAGCTCAGGGCTAATCTTCCTTAAAAAAAAATAATAATCATAAGTGATCTGGATATTGGTCACCATACCAATGTGTAACTCATTTTTACCTTAAATGATTGGTTTTCTACATGAACTATAGAGCTGGACTGGGTGTGTGTGTTGGGGGGGCGGGTCCTGCCACAATAATTGGGATTACTTTGCTTATACACAGTAGATATTTGTGAATTTGCCCACTCACTAAAATTTACTTATAACTCCAAAATCAATATTAGTGGTGCTTTCCTGGTCGTTCATGGACAAGCACAGAGCAGCAAAAACCCTGAGTCACCTGTGTGCAAGGTCCCAGCTGCAGTCAAACAGGCGATGCTGTGCCTTCTTGTTTCAGCTCAGCTTTCAGACTATAAACAAGTGTCCTTTTCGCAGTCTATTCTGTGCCACATTTTTGTGCTTTTTGTTGGTGATTTCAATGTTTAAAATGGCCCCCAAGCATAGGGCTGAAGTGCTGTCTAGTGTTCCAAGTGCAAGAAGGCTGTGATGTGCCTTGTGGAGAAAATGCATGTGTTAGATAACCTTTGTTCAGCCGTGAGTTATGGTGCTGTTGGTGGTGAGTTCAATGCTAACGAATCAACAACGAATGCTAAATAAAGTGCCTTCAAATAAAAACAAGGTCATGCATTGATCAGTTGAGAAAATGTTGTGACCAGGGGTTCACAGGAACCTAAACCTGTACTTCCCTGAGGTGCAATGGCTCAGTAGTCACTAACTCAGTGTTCCTGGTGACTTTATAGAATGTTAACTACCGTGACTAACAAGAATCGACAGCATTAGATCAGGTAGAGAGTGCAAAGAACCAGCTGTAACACACTGATTTTTTTTTTCAGCTCTACTTTCTGAAGCTTCAGCAGGGCCACAAAGCAAGGAAACAGAAATCACTTGCTGGATCCTGCAACACTTGGGTAGAATTAGTTGGTATTTTCTGTCCCTCTAGAATCACTCAGACGCAGTGTCACAGAGAAATGCTTGCTGTTTGGGGGCTAACAAGAGGAGGAAGGAGAAGGGGTCAAAAGGCCAGGGCGTGCTATGGGTCTACATAAATAGGTGTCTTGGAGTGCCACCGTTTTCTCTTGGGAGAAGTCTTATGCTTGAAGGCCTGATACTCCTTGAAGGCCACTTATTTTCTGCTTGATAGTTGGTCTTTTGACGACTCCAACAACACAGGAGGCCCAATCTGGGTGAAAACCCTCTAAAACAGGTGTTCTATGCCACATCTCAGGCCAGACCAATTTAGACCCTAAAGAACCAAAAAGCCCACTTTTTAGGTAAATAATCCATTCTTTAATTTCTAAAAAGTGATAAACAGTAAGATAATTTAAGTCCCACCAAATTATCCAAAACTGTTGAGAATGCCCCAGAATCCATGTTTCCCTTTGTAAAAGCTAACCTCCCCAAGCAGGAAAGGACTTACAGACATCAGCGTATTAGCAGCCAGCTTTCCTGCTCCAGGAATTCCACACATCAGAACCAGAGGCATTACTGGAAAGTTCCATCCTGTCTGCTTGACTCTCTCCCAAGGTGAGATAGTCTTTGTTGAACAAAACAGTCCTCCAAGAACAGATCTGTTGAGAAGCTTCCAAGCAAGATGAGATGCCAAGGCAAGGAGGAGCACCAGCTAACCAGAAATCAAGGGCAAGAAAAGCTGGATCCAAAATAAACATAGTACAAAATGCCCAGAATAGCCCAGAAAGACAGCTGATGACCTTTTCTTCTAAAACCTCTTAATATCACGATATCAAATGGCACAAGTATCTAAAGCAGAACACATAATTACCACCACAAAGGGAAAGGAATAAAGTAAAAACAAACATACCGACAAGAAAAGCTGATGGTACAACAACAACGTGTGCTTTGAAACATAAACTAAAACACAGAAGACAAATACAATTATTGTACGGTACTTAGGAGTCCGTCGTTGGTGAGGGAGTATACCTCAGTCTAAGGTAACAGTCACAGGAAGCTGTCAAGGCTATCTCAAGCTCTGTAAACTACCATAATTTCTAAAGAGAGAGCATATATTATTTCTTGCCTAAAGACTAAAGGAATCCTGCTACAATGGCTGCAAATTGCCACACGTCTCAGTTAAGTCTCTGCTTGGTGGAACCAGCTCTGGGCTGTGATTTGAGGAGAGGACAACGTTATGGTATACAAGGAACACAGAACACAGCCTGGGGACCCAACCTCATGTCTTTGATTATGATGCCTTGAGCATCATAAGCCTTGAGCTGCTGCTAAATAATGGATTTAAGAACTATGGAAATCCCTTCTCCCAATTCACTCTCGAAGTGATAGAGAGCCTTGGCTAATTGAAATTCTGGTGCCAGAACCCTGCTTTCTCAAAAACAGGATAATATGAAACCACAGATCTACTGAGTCAAAATTCCCTTGGATCCTCTTTCTCCTTTCCTGCTGAGACTACATACCTGAGAGCCATCAGAGATGCTAAGTCCTCCTAATTAAATGTATAAATGCATGGCAACTTGGGAGAAAAACATCACCTGTCCAGTTACAGAGCCAGCACATGCTCATACGCACAGCCCCCTCATATTTTGATTATTTATTTGCTAAATGTGTAAACTTTTCCTTTCTCTCCATCTACAGTTACACACTTGCATACCTATACTAAGGAGAAAGAAAAATCAAAGTCTCTGACTGCCAGTTTCCTAAGAGGTAAGGAAAAACAGAGCAACCGAGAATGAAGACTGCTATGGCTTTGTCAAGTTGAGCAAATAGCTTTGAGCAGCCCTGAAATTCCATCCACACTCTCACACACACAAGAAACGTCTGCTTGACGGAATAGTTCTAAAAGCCCAACTAAATCTCCCTTTGACCGTAAAAGTGATCCTCAATATTTGGTAAGAGGGAGAGATTCCTAGAGGAAAAGAAAAAAGGGAAGGAAAATCTTTTGTAAGTTTCATGAAGAAAAGAAATTCGTTCATGTGTTATCTCAAGTTATAAGGAAGTGACGACGCACAAGACAAACCACCTATGTGACAGACGAGTCCAAGTAATATTGCCATCCCCAAGCAGTAGAATGTTTAAGATGAAATGCCTAGAATAAAGAATGTTTGATCCACAAAAGACAGGAGATAGAAAACTTCAAATTCCATACAACAATTGAAGTGATAAAGACTTTAAGAAGGATATGAAGAAAAGGGTACAAAGAGACAGAGCTATGGTGTATGCTTTTCTTTGGGGATGACATTATATCTCACGGCTACAAATTGCCTCCTTAGAAACCACTACATGACAAGGTGGAGTGATTATGTAGGCAGCCTGAGTAACGGCCTGCCCCATCCCATGGCCTTCCACCACCTGATGAAGAGAAGGGAGGAATGAAGCCAGACAAGAGGCCCCACCTCATTCTTGTGCCTGGGTCCATTCAGCCTCAAAAGCAGTATTACCAGATAGCTTTCACCACCATCATCCATGATCTCAAGAATCACACACACTGGAGAGACTAGGGTGTTGCCTACACTCTGAGGCAAATATTTCTTCTATTTGCCAAATATCACAACATCTACATAAGTGAAAGTACAAATATTCCAAAGTTTTTAGTTTACTTTAATTCTTTCCTCTGTATCCTCCTGCATCAGCTTCATGCAGATACCCCTGAGTACAAGAGAACAGAGGTCAGAACTTAAAGTAATTACTAAGTGATAACACCATTTAGTAGGATTTATTCTTATTTTATTAATTCAGTTTAAGCCAATGTTTAATTTAATTTCAATGCTAATTTTTAAATATTGCTTTGTAATAAATATTTTCTTCAACATCTGGAACAAAACAAACTCGCATTTTATTTGGGACACTCCCAGCTGTGTGACTGTAATGTGGGAACTGAGAATTTAAATAGAGACAGGAGATAAGGCCAAAAGCAGCTTTCATAATCCAGCTATGCCATATATTTCAACACAATGTCTTCAATATTTATTTATGTAGTTTAGACATAAATATACACATCCTTTAACTAATAGAGCAAGTGTTTTAGAGCTGGTTAAAGTCAACGTAGGTGTGAAAATGAATTAGTACACACTCACATAGCCTTAAACCAGTCACAACAGTCTGGTCATTTGGTTTTTTCCTGCTGTAGACATTAACTATTTTTGTGAATTTAGGTCATATCTTAAAACTTCTCCTTCCCCACTATCGTAAGTACCAAAATCTGCTTTCACAAGAACTTTTGACCTGGGAGGAATCTGGGAAAGAACCTAGCATGTAGAAAAATACAAACAAACCCCAAACTAGGTATTATACTTAGAGGATTCAGAGAAACCTCCTCTCTCTCAAAGTCCCAATGGAAACTAACTTCCTGATTTTACAGATGAGGAAGCTGAGGCCCAAGATAAATGATAAACCTGACGTTCCACGGCTAGTTGGTGTGGAGACGTCAGAATTAGAATTTCACAGTCTAGGGCCAAATGTTCTCTTTGCCTCAAGTCACACTAAAAGTTTCCTTCCTAGAACACTAGGCTATTCATTTGTTAGATCATAATCTCATCAAGGGCAAAATCAAGCTTAATCTACACCATGCGCCCCAATAGCTAGTTCAGAATTCGCTAACAGGTGGAAAGACATCACCGACCACCGACAGCAGGAATGGATACCCTATAGTGGCTGTGGCCTGTACTCATTCATCCTCACAGCCTCGCACCAGAGCCCCCTGGTAAATAAGGATGCTGGCTTGCAAAATGCCTGGCAAGAGTTGAGAGTGTAATATGTAAAATCATAGTTTTTCTTTGTGCAAAATAACCCAACTTTCCTGCTAATCTCAGCTCCACTGGCCTCTTCTTGAACTAACCAAGGAAAGCAGTTCCAACAACCAAGAGTGTCATCACTGACTCACGCTGGGGAGGGACACGCCATGGACAAAAGTTTCCCTTCATGCTTCCTCTGAGTTTCAGTTTAAGGTGAGGCAAGCAAGGAAATATTTTTGTTATTGTTCACCATACTTAAAAAAGAAACTAGTCTTGTATTTTTTTAACTAAATGATCTGAAAACTCCTGTAAAATAACAGATACAGAGTCAAACAGGTAATATTAGGAATAATAAAATCAGAAAAATAATAAGAACAATGGCTATTATTTTTGGTGCCAGTGCTATGCAACCAGAAGCACAGTGCTGACACTATTGCAGTAAATTGTCACAGCAAATCCATTAGGTGGGCATATTAATATCCCCATTTTACAGATGAAGAAACTAACCCAGAGGAATCACGGGAAAAGAAGGTGGTGGAGCTGTGATCAATGCAGAATGGTCTCACAGCAAAGCCCACATGCCCACACTCCGTATTTGTTTGAAAAATAGATTTTTTTTTCCTAGTTTGGTAATTTTATTGATTAAGTTCATTTTTGCCTCCAGACTCATACACTAGGGACTGGTTTTTCAAAGCTTCCTTAAAAAAAAATGTTAGACCTAATAAATTTATTCAGAAAACACTTTGAGAGCTCCTCTAAGTCTGGTCGCTCAGGTCAATTTTTATTTCTCTATTCATCTCTCTAGACTCTTCAGGTCTCATAAGCTGATTCTTCTTCCCCTGGGTTGTCACTCTTCCAGGCTCTTGATCTGGCTGGTGACATTCTAGGGCAGCCCAGGCAAACCTCTCTTTGGATGTATTTTCTCTTCCTCTCTGTAATCCCTTCTGGAACCCAACCAAGGCCCTTCTCTGCCAAGGGAGCAAGCCTTACCACATCACACGCGTATTAGAGAGAGCTTCCACCCGGCCACACCCCTGAGAGCAATCGACGAAAACGTCTTCATCTGTTACTGACCAGCATGCTTAGAACATCTTACTAAAAACGACAAATCACCCGGCTACCTAAATTCAACTTGGCTGCCTTCAAAGACCTTTATTTCAACATCACTTCACAGAGTTGCTGAATCTAAATTACTGAGTGGTCCCTGAGCAAATAAAATATGATCATCACCAAAAGATACACACAAAAATATTCATTGGAGCACTATTTGTAACACATCCAAACAGGAAACTACTGAAACGTCCAGCAACCATAAAGAGACAAACAAGTGAATACCACGCTAACAAGGAAAATGAAAAAATAAACTACATGCAATAGCATGGATGAATTTCACAAACACAATAAGCAAAATAGGCCAGACACAAAAGAATATATACTGTATGATTCCATTTACATAAATTTTTAAAATAGGTAAAACTAATCAAAGGCATTGGAAATCAGGAAATTGGTTATTCCTGGGAACATCAGGGGAGGGTTCTGGGGTGCTGGTAATTTTCTGTTAATCTGGGCACTGTTACACAGGAGTGTCCACTTTGTGACCATCATTCCATCAAGCCTCCACTTATGACTTGTGTACTTTCCTCTCTCTATAGGATACCTCAATAAAAAGCTGACTGAAAGAGACCCTGGTGGACATCTGGTCTGCTCTCCTTAGTGGGCATAAAAGTAACTGTTTCCCGTGAAGGTTAAATATCTCAAAGACACAAAGGAAATCCATGGAAAGGCTGCAACTGGACATTAGATCTCTTAACTCCCCACCCAGGTACCAAAGTGACCTCTCAAACGTGGAAGGATGTTTCTCTAACTTCCTTCCTTGTGGTGACTACAGCCAAGGTTTAGAAGGATTAGGATCACATTCCTATTAAGAACACAACCCAGAAGGTTCCGGTCTCCTACCAACAGCCGTGACAGGAAGACCATTTAAACATATTTAGGAAATGGCAAATCAGAAAAAGTCGGTCAGTGCTGTGTTCACACACAAGCTTCTGCCAGTTACTGTGTGATTGTCTTCATGCTCCGTACCTCTCTCTCAACCTCAATATCCCCATCTAGATCACCAAAATATTAATTCCTACTTTGCAAGGTTGCCATAGGGATAGTATAAGGTAATATTGTCACACCAGTGCCTGGCACATGGTAAACACTCAGAAAAAGTATTCTCGAATGAATATTAAATGAATTGAATTAGTCCAGTGCTTTTCCCTTAGTAGACATTCAATAAATAGTTAAGTGTTATTATTACTGAGCAAGAGAAACAGAGAGGAAAGGATGAAATAAGCTTAGATGAAAATACGTCATTTTTCTAAGCCTATGGGGTCATCAGTGGGTCAACCAACAATTCTCAGTGGTTTAGATGGGGCACTGAAATGGGCTGTGGGACAAAGATCAATAAAGGATTTGAGAAAAGAGCAGTGCTTTTTATGTGCTTTTCTGTGTGTTTTTTTTCTTGGTGCGAAATAAAGATTTGCTCATTGACTGCCACAACATGCCTAAATTCTAGTCACCTATCTTAGTCATATTACTTTTAGAATTAAAAAATTTTTAAAGAGGCGGGTGGGTCATAAATTCTCATAGACTTAATGAGTAGACTGACATAGTCAAGTAACTTTACTACTGGGAAAAAATTGACACACTGAGGATATGGAAAGGTAATTGCAGGCTTTAAAGATGTCAGGAATGAACAACGGAGAGGAGTGAATTTACTTACATTTAAAGAAAACAAGATTAATACAGATTTTTTCTTCAGCTCTTCAAACCTTGCATGTATTCCTTAGCAAACTGATCCATAAAGTTCTTTTATACTGAAAAGAAACAAATATAAAAAAGATAAATTAAAACTGATTTCAAATAATAGCACACCAGAAAAAAATAAAAGCTATAGAGGGTAAATTACTGTAGAAGCAAAGAACATCAAACCATATAACACGTGTGTGATTATAAACAGGAAAATGTGTTAAGGACCAAGAGGTTTAAGTGACTGACTTCCTTCCGTATCTCCTTCCCTCGTTCCCTCCTCTTCCTCCCTCCCCTCCAGCCAGTGCTCCCTCCCTCGCTTTCTTCCTTACTCCTTCAGTTGCTGAACAACCTGTAATATCCCTTGAAGCCTGAGTTTCTGCACAAAACCACCACCATTATTTTTTACAGCGCAAAGTATCCGTCACAGGTTAGGTACTTTATGAACATTTGTTGAGTAAGTGAATGAACCACAGTTTTACAATATTTAGTTGTTAAGCTTAAAAAAATAAGAAAATTCATTATTTTCTTGTCCAATGAGAACAATATGCAGACAATAGGGGAAACATATACACTGTTTTTTAGATTTGCAATTCTGATTGATTCCCTTATCTCTTTTGTATAACACATACCTAGGAAAAAATCCTAGTAGTACACATATGGGCATATATATTCTCACCATTACAGTAATAAAAAAGTTTTCTTAGTGAAAGAATATTTAGGAATAGTATAAGTTCCTTTTGAGGGGCTCACTCTACAAATACTTCATAACTATCTCCATCCAAATGAGAAGGCAAAGCATTTCCAAGTTAAATAGTAGACATGTTACCTCACATGTGTTTTTCAAATGTATATATAATCGGCACCAGGCCCAGACAAAATTACGAAGTAGGAGTGTAGCTGCTTCCTTCTATCTGCCCTTTTGAGGAGTTAGTGACCCCAGATGTTTAATTAAGTAGGAAAGCAAGAGGATCAGCTCTAAGATTCCAACAACTTAATGGATATCTTTCCTGAGGGCATTTCCATTTAAAAAAGAGCTTCAGAAGAGGCAGGTGCTTAACAATGAAATAAAATGCATTAGTGACCACGGAATTTCAGGCATGAATAGGGGATAGAGGTTGTCTTGAAGGAATTTCTCAACTCAGGTAAGCACCTCTCCATTCAGCCTCCCCTAAAGATGGTTTCATATGTGACCCATATATATACACACCAATCCAGGTAGATTTTAAGCAATTAATGATGCACACATAGGCAAACTCAATTTTAAGACTAGCATATGCTCCAAAAGTAAATAGTTATACTAATCAGCAGTTTTCAAAATAAGTGTCTAGGAACCCTACCCCCGAGGCAAGAGTGACTCAATGTGTGAAAGTGGGCAGAACAATTTCACCTTTATCTGTTTTCTACTTTGATCCAAAAATTAGTTGGAGAAGTAATTCCTTAAGCTGCTTATAAAAGGGTTGAAACTAAATGATGACTACATTAAAAGCTAGTACAGAAAATCCAATGAGTTCATAACATAGCTGATCTACAACAATAATCACCCCAAAATCCAACCACCATCTCTAGCAGGGCCTTTATGGGAAAATGTGAGTTCCAGCCTGGGTCCCAGAGCACAGGTCAGCCTGGGCCGGAGCAGGCAGGAGCCAGGTCTTCTCTTCCTGCCTAGCCAGTGCCTTCATCTCCCGCCCTGGAACAAACAGCAGAAGGAAGGACACCTACACCGCCACGAGGACTGAACCAACAGTGAGGGGACAAGACTAAGGCGGGGAGATCCTGTGGATATTCCAGAGGTGGGGGAATGGGGAGCTCCAGCAGGGAGCAAGACAGAGTGGTTTCTGTGTGTCACTCACTTCCCCAGACCCTGTCCCAATCCCCATCAGCCTCCTCGCTAGAAATTGCATGGACAAGGTTCAGATACTTCACATCGGTCAGGGCCTCTCAGATGGGAATGAGGAAGGAGAAAAGCAGTGGAATAGTGTAAAGAAGAAGAAAATATACCTACATTATGTAAGACTCAATTCAAAATAACACGTAAAATTAAAAAAAAAAAAATTAAAGAGAATTATAAGAAAGCATTGCCTGAACTTGCTCCAGAGAAATTCCTTTTAACTAAGAGGCCCTGAGTATATTCAATCTCGCCCTCAGCACAGAGCTCTGATTATTTGGCCCGACCAGGACTAAAATAAAACATTTATAAACATGTACCATTAGATTTTTTGAGTTTCCATCACGAGCCTTGTTTAAGTAAGTCAAAGATGTCTTTTGTTATACAGTTTTGATCGAATGCAAGAGACTTTAGTCATTTCCTCAGAAACAGACGTAGCTATAAATATGAACTAACCAACAGTCAGCTGCTCAAAAAAAGGCTTGCTGAGAAGTTTAATTTAAAAACAAGAACACATTATTAGATTGAAAAGTAAGACATAAAAAATCCAAGCCCATGCAAACAACATTCCTAGCAGAAAAATTCTTAGTGTAATGACAAGGATAATTACAAATAACTTTTCCTTTGACTCACAAACCTTTCCTATAGAGATTACAGAAAAACAAAAAAGTCTGTATTTCTGTCCATTTAACAAAACAAACCCTTAACATCCTGCCCAAATCTCAGATTTCATATTCCAAGAAAACCCTCCAAACCGTCAAGTAAGTGACTTCTTTATATCCCTTTGAGACAGAAAACACACTTATCCCTATGGCTTATTTTCTAAATCTCTTTGATATTCTAAAGCACGACCGTCCTAACTGAGAGTAGACATAATCATTAGGAAGAGAAGTTATTGTTTATTATAATAATGCCATATTTCATACCTTAAAACTGAATAGAATCTAAAGTCTCCATTCAGGGACGACTTAAGTGTCTAAAGTGGGAGTCTGTACAGAGGACAAATATGGCCTGCCACCTGTTTTTGTAAATAAAGCTTTATGGGAACACAGCCATGCCCATTTGTTTATAAACTGTCTATGGCTGCTTTTGCAAGACACAACGACAGAGTTGAGCAGTTCTAAGAGAAACTATAAGGCCTGTGAAGTATAAAATATTTATTATCTGATCTGACCCCTTAAGAAAAAGTTTGCTGACCTCTAGTCTAGGAAACAGCTACCTCAGCGGACTAAATCTTGAAATAAACACTAATCCTAGTGTAGTCATCTTGCTGGATAACTACCTAAATCACTTGAACTTCAGCTGTTTTAATTTTCTCACTCACAATACAATGACAGATAATAGTTACTGAGAACTTATGTACCAGGCACTATTCTAAGGGCTTTACTTTTAGTACATGAACAACAAATTCATTCATTTAATTCTGAAAAAAAAGCCCTGTGAAGGAAGAAAATGATTATTTCCATCTTACAGATGAGGAAACTGAGGCAAAAGGGTTAAATAACTGGCCCAAGGTCCCACTGCTGTCAAGTGGAAAAATCCGGATCAGAACCTAGGGTCTAGAGCTGGTATTATTAATCTCTGTGCTATACTGATCATGATTTTAATTTTATAAAAGTTATAGATAATAAAAGGAAACCTCAAAAGGTTTGTTAGAAATGTTAAGTAAAGACAGTAAAGTACACTTCTGCACACAGTTTAGGATAAGAAACCTAAAACAAGAATACAAATGGACTTCCCTAGAGACTCTTCTGATTCTAACAGCAGAGCTAAGCTGGGAGCATCAGGAATATAAATTCTCTATTTTATTCCCACAATACTCTTTATTTTTTACCACAAGTAATCAAACTAACTGACCAATGGCTATCATTCCCTTGGTAAGTAAGGCCTCTCTGGGCAGCTGAGCTCATCAGAAAGCCTTCAGGATGAAATCTACCCAGAGGAACCCTGAATCTTCCAAATTTGTTCCCCTCTAGTCTTATCCTCTCCCTCGTTTCCATCTGGGAAAGGGCTGAGCAAGCATCAGTAGAAGTTATGGAAAGACTGTCTTCATAGCCTGGCAAGAAGAGCTCTCTCCAGAAATCAATGTCACATGGCTCAGGAAGACGTCCCCTGGCTGAATCATCCCCACCACTTCCTGAAGTTCTCCAGCATGTCTGGAGAAAAATGTGTCACCTACATGTGACCCAGTACTCTTTTGTAGTGAGAGATAGGTTTACATGATCCAAATCAAATAAGGGGAAAACATACCGTTAAATTACTCATCACCAATTTCACATTCAGATAGGAATAGTCTTAACCATCTTTTTAATCAAGTTAGTCTTTAACTGGTCTTCACTGTGTGCAGAGCAAAGTCCAAATCCTTGAGTTTGATATTTAAGGTCCTCCTCACCTTATTCCTACCTACTTTTCCAATTGTCTGTCTTTCTGTTTTGGTCGTTCATGCAACCAGGACGGTCTGTGTTTTCTTCAGCACATCCTATCTACTCCTGCTTCTGAGGCCATCCTCATTTTGTACTCCTCTATTTTCTCTTCTACTACCAACATCACATCCAGTGCACAGGCCAAATCTCTGTGCTAAATATTGGGGGATATAATTTGTATTGCCTGAGAGGACTGGACCTCACAACCCAGCAGGGGGAAAATGTACGCACAAGACTAAACTAAAGCTGTACAACACAAGTTCCAAATGGTACAGGACTCCGACTAGGGGATCTAAAAAGAGGTGAGAGAGAGGTCGTGACTGAGTTGGACCTCGAAGGAAGGCAGACCCTGAAAGAAGGCTGAGTTCATAAAGTTGTAGGGGTAACCAGATGAGATGCAGGTTCACATCACAAACTTCAGAGGCAAACAGACCCGGGTCCGAAATCCTGGCTCCCCTTGACTGGAATAGGGTTTGTAGGAGTTACAATCAAATAAATCGGGTTGATGCCTAACCACGCTCGAAACTGTATTTGTAGCCAGTCCTCATGTCTGGCTCAAAGAACGAAGCTTTTCATATTATGTCCCTACATAGTCTTCCCCTTCTCTCACGGCCAACAGCACTGACAATTGCAACCCATTCGTTATTAAGGCATTTAATCACACATTGATTTTCACTGTTTAAATATTCCAAAAGTATGTTTTGCCTCCTCAAGAAGACTTTGTTATCAAAGAATAGATTCTTTCAAATAGACCCTTGGCATTTTCAAATTTTAGGTTCAAAGTCTCTGACAAGTAGTACTGCTTTAGCCGAGAAGCAAATTGAAATTACAAGCTTGGGCTGTTTGGCTAGTTCCATGGAGCCCAGCCAATCATAAACATCTGTATTCCAACACAGCTTTGTTTTCTGCCAATTCAGTAACTCTTATGAACAGACTTAAAACTTCTTTGTGGGGTGGTCAGGAAAAAAGCTCATGGCTGGGGCTCGTGATAGAAGTAAAGATATAGTTAAAGAGTAAAAGAAAGTGATGGCTCTCAGCCAAAAAAAAAAAGACATTAAAGGGTTAAAGAAATTACATGTTATAGTGTGTCTGCAAATCTGAGGCTGGACGAAGGACTTGGGATTTATCCCTTATGCTTTAAAAGGGTTTAGTGAGCAATTTTTTGTGTGTTTCCATATTACCAAGCACCATGCTGTATGAACCCATTTCCCATGCCAAAATCAACTCAATACAGTCAAATTTCCCTCAAGCTTCCAAATTTTAGTATTTGCAACGTCTGTTGACATACTACATCAAATAAGGCCCACGTTTTTACATTAACATGTTGCTTTACAGTTATATCTGAAGTGTTTAGTAATGGCTTGCCTTTTTTTTTTTTCCCAATTCTGAAGTTTTCATGCATAGCTTTCTTTGCCAATACTGGCAAATTATTTTTTATTTCCCACAGAAAGACTCTAATTCAAAGATTCTTCTAAGCAGTTTTGGAATTCGAAAGTTGTTATTCTTTGAAAGTTTTGACTGGATTGTAATGACTAAAGTCTGCAGTAAGTCTTATAGAAAAATAAACATATGCACGGTTGCACGTGCTATGGCGCAGTATGCTGGGGGGGTGACAGAATGGACGCAGCTCAGCTTTGTAGGACACCAATTTTTTTGTGTGGTAAATACTTTCAACTTCATTTTTTATGATATCAAGGACTACAGTGAAAATTTTACACAACAGCATATTAAAACTTTATGTGAAAAATATTACAGACTATAATATAAAATTTACCTAACAATATATTTAAACAGTGAATTTCAATTTTGGAGCAAGCACTTTAGAGTAGATGTTCCAATTATTTGCACACTTTCGAAGCACAGGGGTAATTTGGTAGAAATCAGATATTGCTGACTATAGTCAGTCATGTCCGCAGAAGAAAAATATTCTACAAATATTCTGAAATATGTTTTATCTCTATTGAAAATGTAGGAGAAACAACTGCACTCTCTCTAAAATTCTAGCTCCCATACCCAAGAAATCCTGTAGAATCAAACCATTCCACCTATATCATTAACTAATGTGTTACTGCAAATATCACTCAGAAAATACAAAGCCAGGGGCCAGCCCTGTGACCTAGTGGTTAAATTCGGCACACTGAGCTTCAGCAGCCTAGGTTCAATTCCCGGGTGCAGACCTACACTACTTGTCAGCAGCTGTGGAGGTGACCCATATACAAAACAGAGGAAGATGGCACATGTGTTAGCTCAGGGCACATCTTCCTCAAGCAAAAAGAGGAAGATTGGCAAGAGATGTTAGCTCAGGGCGAACCTTCCTCAGGGGAAAAAAAAAAAAAAAAATGAAGTCAAATCACTTCGATCCCACAAGCATTCTCAAAGAGCATTCTGAACTAATGTGAAATTTGTATAGTGATTGTTTGAACAGAAACAATGACTTCAGCCCACTGGTATATAACACTTTACCATGCCAGCAGAACTCCATGAACCAACATACCCCAGTGAGGTCATCGTAGCTGTGGAAAGTGGGTTGGTCCATTATGAACCCTATCATTGCTGACCCAGCAAGAACAGTAAGGACTCTTTCTCTTAAAACTGCCCCCACAGAATAGATGCATTTTCATTGTCAGATCAGGACCATGATCTCAGTATCACGTGTGTTTTAGAAATAAACGGATTGGTGGGCTCACTGACCTATTTCCTAAGAATTACACTAATGAATTAAAAGGAAGTGAATACATATGTATGGGTTTCAAAACATAGCAGGACATTCAAAACAATACAGGACCATCTTTTAATAAAGAAATGCCCAAGAGATATATTCAAAGCTAGGGTTTTCTGCTTAATATAGGTCCTACCCAGCTACCTCCCGTTAAAAATCCCATAGACCAACATAAGACCCCGGAGTTTTATCGACTTATTTAAACTAGAGTATGATATATTCCTTTAGGAAAAGAGCAGTAAAAATACCTGACTATTTGATTTTCAGCTTCCATATTCAAAAAGACACAATGACCTATACATTTTCTAAACTTCAAGAGAATCCACTGCAATTCTAAAAAAAGGATACAGGATGAAACATTTAATGCTTAACACCACTGATCACTGATAGGAAAAGAAAATACAAGGGACAGCTCACCTCTATCATGAAAGGTTTTATCCCAGTAAAAGGCAACCCCATGTTTTTTCAAACCATGGTAACCAAGCCCAACACCCTAGCCTTTCTTATCCTTTTTACCCCATCAGGGAACCGTGTGCTCTCTTTCTTTCCCTCTCCTTCCCCCTCTTTCTCATCTTAACAGGGGCTAAATTGGTACATGGGTTTTTTGAGGGTAAAACTGGCAACTGGCGATGGCTCTCAATGGCCCTAAAGATGTAACAGCCATTAATCCAGCTTTCAATATTAATTGAGCTAAAGTAAATAACTGCACAAATGAGCAAAGATTTTTGTCTACAATTTTCACAACAATGTTATTTATAATAGGAAAAAATGGAAACAATCTAAATGTGTCTAACAATAGCTACACTGAGGCATATCCATTAGACAGAAAATTGAGCAGGCCAAGGTTGCAGGGGTGGTTACCAATGGTTAACAACACAGAAGGACATTCATGCATATTCACTGATTTTTGTAAATATACATACACATAAGGCAAAAAGTCAGGAAAGATAACCATCTATGGTTTTCAACACTTTCTTCTTGCTCTTCATCCATGGACCCTGCAGAAGTCTACCACCAGGCGCATCTCTAATTAAAGAGGGATGCGGGGGGATGAAGGGAGAGATGTGTGCAGGTTTTTTCAAAACCTCTCCAACTCCCAGAGCTTGTGATGCATCTTCTGCACCTCTCTGAGATATGCTATTGTACTCCAACATGCTGACAGTAGTTGTCTCTGCATGGTGCATCTTCAAATGAATATGATTTTATTTTCCTTTTTGTTTATCTGTATTTTGTAATTTTACAATAAAGATTATGTATTATTTCTTTCTTTTTTTGTTTTTGAGGAAGACTGGGCCTGAGCTAACATCCATGCCCATCTTCCTCTACTTTATATGTGGGACGCCTGCCACAGGATGGCTTGACAAGCGGTGTGTGGGTCTATACCCGGGATCTGAACTGGCAAAGCCTGGGCCACCGAAGCAGAACGTGCCAACTTAACCGCTGTGCCACTGGGCCAGCCCCTGATTAGGTATTAATTCTGTCAAACGGAGCAGAGCATGATGACTATGAGTGTAGACTTTGGAAGAGATCACCCTGGGTTTTAATATTCCAGGTACATAATTTTTCAGCTATATGATGTTGGTCAAGTCACTTAACCTTTCTAAGCCTCAAGTTTCCTCATCCAACAAATGGGCAGAATTATATTATAGGTATCTTTTTATTAGAGAAGCTCATAGAAATTCCATATTGGGTAAAAGAAATGATTACTATATACTATTTAAAATATAACTTTATTTAAATGTTTATGCTTTTAAGGAAAAAAACCTAAACCCCAGTCTCATAAGAGAAAAAAACATATAAATAAGACCATGGGGAAAATTTCATTCATAAAGGTAACCAAAAATGTATATTAAGCAGCCCTCAGTTATCATTTTACATATATCAAAACAAATGAAAAATTCCAGCATCCACAGTTTCAATGTTGTAGTGAAAGTGCCAGTCATTCACTCTTAGCGGCACTACATTTAATACTTTTGGACTTTAGGAAAGCATTAATGCTCTACTGCAGTAAGAGTTAGCAATTCCACTCTAATGCATTTATCTTAGGAAATAATTTGGCTAAAACAAAAATTAATATGCACAATTCTGTTCGTTACAGAATTCTAAATAACAATAAGTAACTGGAAATATCTGAATATCCATTGTCAGAGGGATGGTGAATGGTTTAATTAATAACAGGATGTCAAAACAATAACAGCCGGAAACCAACCAGGTTTGTCATGCTGAAGACCAAGAAGAAACAAAATAGTGTGACACACTTTTAAGCGAAAACAAGAGGATCCAAAATATCTACTCTCTGACAGTCGCTATATAAAAGGTATAGACCTGTGCATGGGAATAACTGAGGTGAGGAGGAACATGCGGGGATGGTGGGGAGAGGTTTCTAGACAGAGGGGCAGCGAGTATCAAAGCAGACGGGGGGGACCAGCACCGTGCCCTCAGCGGCTGCACCGGAAGACATGGTCAGCATGCCAACTATTCCTGTGGTATGGAAGATCGCACCAGACTTCCAGGAAGGGAGTGAAACCAAATTTCACTAACATTTCATGAATGGATTGCCATTGGCACCCTCTCTCAGTCCAGATGCCAGCTGTGCACACGAGACAAAAGAGGTCTGTGGAGTTTCACAGTCACAAGGCACCCTCATTCCTTGTGTCCTTCCTAAGGAGGACTGCAAGGTATGACAGTTTACAAGCGCCCAGGTAAGTGGATGGATGATGTTATCATCATAATTTAACCAAAGTGACCATCACAAAACGAACAAGTGGCTTAAAGTAACCATAGAAGGATAATAACACCAATAATGTAAGCACAAGTGAACACAAGAAATTGGTGAATGTGACACCTCCACTTGTTCAAACCGCACAAGCCACACAGGGGCCCTAGTAAAGATGACATTGTCGCCAGTGAGAAACATTTCTGAAAAAAAAAAATGTGTGTTTTGAAAATAGAAGTTTGAAAACTATTTCCATCATGTCTTCTTTTTTTGCCCAAAAAATGTCATATCCATAAAACCTCTCCTATCTCTACCATCTAAAAAATGTGAACACAGAATTTTCTAATCTGTCTTAAAATGTACACAGTTAAGAGTTTTCGTTTTTAAATCTCTATTAAAAATAGGAAAATGCAGCAAGTTCCCACTGGTTTTTTAAGAATGAATTAACATTACAGAAGAAATAATAGCTATCATAATTTATGGTCAGGCACTGTTCTCAGTGCTGGACGCGCGTTTATCACTCAATCTTCAACACAATCCCCGAAGGAGAGACCACTAGTATTACCTCATTCCATTGCTATAAAAAATGAGACCCAGAGAGATTAAGCAAATTATCCAATCTAGTACACAGCCAACATGGGATTCTAACCTAGACAATTTAACCCTTGACGGTCTGCTCTTAACACCCAGAATACCACACTAGATTGTAGTTTACTAGCTTTTGTGCAGCTGGTGGATTAAAAATGAACAGGTAGTGAACATTGTATGTCTCCCATCTGGATCTACATGTACTTACAAATTAACTTTTTCAGTGGCGAAAATTTATAAAACAATGATATAAGTAAATCGAACTTAGAAACAGACCTTAAAGTTATGGTATCACAATGTAGAAACAGATTTTTTAATATAAGGAAGCATATACAATCACATTACTCTCACTAAAATTATTATTGATTGAGAGGAAAAAAAGAGCCCCCAAATGTGAGAGTATTTATTTAATTATTTTTTTGTACCATTAAGGAATATAAAATTATTATTATTTTTTGAGGAAGATTGTCCCTGAGCTAACATCTGTGCCCCATCTTCCTCTATTTCATATGTGGGACACCTGCCACAGCGTGGCGTGATAAGTGGTGCATAGATCCGTACCTGAGATCCAAAATGGCGAACCCTGAGCTGCCGAAGTGGAGCCATGAACTTAACCGCTATGCCCCCGGGTTGGCTCCTAAAATTATTTTTAAAGTGTTTATTATGTCCTTTTAATTCCTACCTTTGTGTGTTCACAGTATCTAATATATTAGTACAATAATGTATATATTATGTACAATAAATATACATATACTGGAGGAGATGCTCACAGATTTAATGACAGTAGTACCCTAACAGAAAGTTTTGGAGACCATTGCAGAAGGCTTTAAAGCAGAAGAAAAACATAATCAAATCTGCATCACAAAGATCATTTTGGAGACAACATTCAAGGATGAATTTGGAGGCAGGGGATGCAACTGTAGTTTTGGAAGGCCTGAGCTAGCAGTGAGAATGGAGGGAGAGGAAGGTTGAGAAAAGTTTTAGGAGATTTATTGAGGTATGAAGGAAGAGTGATGACTCTGGTTTCTGACTTCTAGTGACAGAGAATTCAGAAGAGAATATAAAACCGTGTGTGTGTGTGTGTGTGTGTGTGTGTCAAGGGGGTGATAATTAAATTTTGATCACATTGAGATTGCAATGCCTGTGGAACCATAGAGTGAATGCATACAACGAACTTGGAAAAACAGGTCTGGAGAGTTTAGAAAATGAGCCCTGGGCTCATTTGTGGTTGAGCTTCGTCAGTTCCTTAGTGGTCACCGACAAGACGGGTTTTGATAAGCACACTGGGAAAGAATACCTAAAGACACAAGGGCGCCAGCGCTTACAGAACGGGTCATAGTGGCAAAACCATCAAAGAATTTTAGGAAGGAAGGAAGGGCCTGGGAGAAGGAAGAGGTCCAGGAGAGGTGGACCAAGAAGGCTAGGAGCTGTGGCACGCTGCGGGCTGGCAAGAGGAAGGCTATATGGCAAAGTGACCAGCACATGCTCACGCCATCAGTGATGTGAGAACATCCTGACATCACATCCGCTCCCAAAGCAAAATGAGGCCCCTCCACCACCGCTCCTCACCCTTACACATTCAGGAAGTTGAAAAACATGAGCTTGGGAGGGGGCAGGCCCCATGGCAGGGCGGTTACAGTTCTGCACTCCACATCAGCAGCCCAAGTTCAGACACTGGACACAAACCTACTCCACTCATCAGCCATGCTGTGGAGGCATCCCAAATACAAAACAGAGGAAGATTGGCACAGATGTTAACCCAGGGCTGATCTTCCTCAAATAAAAATAAATGAGGGGAGGGGGAAGATTGGCAACAGATGTTAGATCAGGGCAAATCTTCCTCACCAAAAATAAAAATAAAAAACTGTCAAATATAAAATAAAATTCACAAGACAATTGAGGAAATGTAAACAATGGATCTATGGTGATATTAAAAAATTATCAATAAAAAATAAATGAGCTTGGTAAAGATAGGCATAGTGTTGGCAGTCTTATATTCCACAGAAATCAGTGAATAAACATAATCAATAGTTAGGATTACTGTCATAAAGAACTTATCGCATCAAGTCATTACTAGAAAAAGAACATTTTCCCTACAACTTTCATTCTAAATAATCAACTAATAAAAAAATATATAGACGTGCTTACTGAGATTAAGAACAAAACCTATGATCCAGAAAATGTGAAAAAAAAATAACTTCTGATGCAACTCTTGCTACATTTGCTTAGCGGCCTGACCAGCAGTAAGCGACAATTCGTCTTTCCTATCAGACCTAAGGACCCTCCTTCTTCATGATGTAAACATGGGCATTGGCTTTTTTGAGCAACTACGCATCTGTTCAATGCCTTCTCTCAAGAGGAAGTAAAAGCTAGATTAAAGGCAAATCTTACCATTTTTCCAATGCCTTAAAAATTTTTTTTAATCTGGAATTTCTCCACAATAATAAAGAGATATAAACTTTATCTTGGGTTTGAATCAGTGTCCTGATCACATCTACACGATCTGAATATTGAGCCAGGATAAAATCTCCCAGAGTCTACAACTCTCTCGAACTTAAAAATAGTACCAAAAGTTGAATTTACCAGCTCACTTTTTTCCCAAAGTTTTTCATTACAGAAAATCTCAAAGATATGCAAACATTAGTAGTTTAATACAATGAATGCCCTGCACCCAGCACCAACTTCAACAATCACTATGCTTGGTCAATCTTGTTCCATCTATACTCTCTCCCACCCACACCCCCATATTCCTTTGAAGCAAGTCCCAGAAACTGTATCACTTCTTCCACGAATATTTCAGTGTATCTCCCTAAAGGATAAGATAACTTTAAGACTATTATCATACCCCCCAAAATTAGTAATAATTCTTATTGTTAGGAAGAGGAATTTTTTCTTCAAGACCATCCCATTTATAATTGTCTCATAGAAGTCATATTTTAAAAAACTATTCATATTAGAATCTCATCAGGGTCCACCAAAGTGGTTAGTTGATAGGTCTGTTAAGAATTTTTTAGTCTGTTAAGAATTTTAGGTTCCCCCTTCACCTCTTTTCTTTCTCCATGCAAGTTATTCATTGAAGAAACTGGGTCGTTTGTCCTGAGAGTACCCCACAGCCTGACTGCATTCCTAGGTACAATTTAACGTTTCAGCTCACCTTTAAAATTCAGGTTGGTTAATTTTTTTCCTGCCCCTGTTGGTTGATAGATAGATATGAATATCCCATGGTACACTGAACAAAACCAGCATGCTTTTCCATGCTGCCGACATTACATAATATGCAAAAGAAACAGGCACGATTTTCAAGGATGCTATAAAATTATAATTTTATATAAATGTGTGTGTCTATGTGTGTGTGTCTGTGTGTAAAATTATAAAATTATCTTTGGGGCAAGAACAGAAGTTGAACCCTGGGCTTACAAAGTAGTATTTAGATCATAGGAACAGGGATGGGAAACATTCTCCAGACTGACCCTTTTCTTCCCTCCCCATCTCCCTCTAGAACAAGCAGTTTGAGTTGAATCCCAGCTCCACCACTCTCTAGCTGTGTGGCCTTCAACAAACTTACTTAACTTCTCTGTGCTTCAGGGTCCTTATCCATAAAAAGGCGAAAATACAGGTCACACCTACTGTGTGAGAATTCAGAGAGATAATTCAGAAAAAGAGCTTGGCACATACCAAGCAAACACACAAAAAAGTTGTCATCATTATCCTTTTTAAATCATTTTTATCCTTAATCAAAAGTGAAAATCTCCTCAAAACTAAAGCTCAACTTTGGGATGCCACCTCTTTTCTTCCCCCATTAAGTGACTACTCTAAACTGAGTTTTACCTTATGGGTTTTCCTCACTTGATTTCTTGCCAAGTTCTGTCCACAATGGTACTTCTGAAGAAAAACTGCTCCTGCTGTGTGATAATATATCCTCCATATTCTGCAAACAGCAGGCAGAATCAGCTGTCCTTGAACAGTCACGGAATTAATCTTCTTGGCTATTTAGTAAGCATTCAAGTGAGAGACAGAGATTTCTTTTCCTTTGACTAAGAGTCTACCATGTGCCAAGCACGGCATCTAGCACTAGAAACTTCATGAATTCTAATCCACTGAGTTCTAGGGGGAAAAACCCAGTAGTTTTGTGTTTTAATTATTAATAACCCACAACTTCTCATTTGAAATATGTATTCAGTACTACCACTGTGCTTTGTGGTGTAGGGCGTGAAAAATTACTAATAGGGCACAGTCTCTGGAAAAAAGTCCATTAGGAGAGAGGGGAGGTACACTAACGATCCATAATGTAACATAACATAATATAACATGAGAGGGGCAAATGAAATGCTAGGAAAAAACGAGGTGGGAAAAATAACTTACACTTAAGGGTAGTTATAGAGGGCTAATTAAAAAGGAGATGATGCGTAAGATGAAAGTTTAAACTATGTATAGCATTTCAACAGACCAGAGGAAGAACTAGAAGCATCAAGAAGAAAGGGAATTTCAGACAGAGGAAACAGGAGCTTGGGTGCTGAAGTGTGGGGGGTGTTCAGGAAACAGCAGTAGCTCTGGTTGTATGGGGTGCAGGATGCATGAAGGGACAGTGAGAGAGGTGATGAGATCCTAAAAGCCCTTTGATGAGTAGTGATAAGGAGGTTAGGTTAGATTTGGTAAGTAACTGAAAGATTTTGAGGTTTTCTGAGCCAGTGAGTGGCATGGTCAGAGGTGTGTTTTACATAAATTAATATGGATGCATGGAGGTGGGAGGAGACCACCTGTATCCTAATTCAGAAGTCAAGGACCACTGAGTCAAGTCAGGAAGAAAGGAAGATACAAATACCAGCTATATTTCGGATGGAGAAAATATGACTTGGTGACTGAAATGATAGAAGAAGCGAAGGAGAACACAAAGACAGCTCTAAAGTTTTGAACCTAGATGTACGGGTGAAAAAAGTGGTGCCATCAACAAAAATATAAGTCAGTTCAAAGAGCTTGGGTTGGGAGAGAGGTGATATAATGAGTCCCCTTTGAATATGTTGAATTTGACATACCAACAAAACACACAGTACAGAATCAACAGGAAAAGTGTAGAGAGAGGGCCAGTGAAAAAATCTTGGAGAAATAATATGTTTAGGATGTAGCAAGGTGAGCTAGTGAAAACAGTAGTGTTCAGAAAAGAACATTCAAGTTAGTACAAATCATAGGATCCAAAGAATGAAAGAACTTCAGAGGAGTCATGAAGACAAAAGATAGATTGTAGGGATTGAAGAAATAAATGAAGAAGTAAAGACAATGAATGAAGATTCCTTGTTTAATGAATTTAACATAAAAGAATAAAGAAAATCTGGGATATGAGAGACATAGGCAAGAGCACTAAAGAAAGAAAAGAAAGGAAAGGAGATATTCTAAATGTTTTTATGGAGATAAAGGTGGAGAGGAAACAGTGGACACCCTGGAAAAGAAGGAAAACAAATGACCAAAGAAATGGAGGCAAATGGAAATACAGAAAATACATTAAAAGTGAAAAAAGAAAGAGAAGCTTGAGAATCAAGGTGACTCGCTGCTAGATCTGTTTTGTTAGCCTACATAGAGTTTTTGAAAACGTGATATAAATTCATGGGGATTTCACCTAGAAAACCAGATATTTAATTTTTCTAGAGAAAACAGAAAATGGGGCAACACTGAGCCCAAGCTTCCACAGGACAACAATCGCTGCTGTCCCCACGTTAGACATGGCTGGCACCCTGCAGTTTACCACAGTCCCTGCCTATTGCCTCACTCATTTTCGATGGCCCCTGTGGCAGTTGAGTTTCTGACTCCTGACCTAGATCTTTTCAATGAAAGAAGGAGATAATGTCATCCTAGCGAGTAAGTGAAGACTGCGGACCGAGACTCAAAAACTGTGAAAAAAATATTGTAATAGTTATTGACGGAAATGGGTTTGGAAGTCAGCAGATGAATAATCAGAGAATTGCTGTCTATTAGTCTGTTGAAGAGAGCAGTGATTCATCTTTTTGCCTGGCAGTGCCCTAGAGCCTGGAAGCAGAGGTCATAGGGCAGTCACGGCATACGACATGACGACAAGGCGTTCTTGGGTACCAGTGGGGACCTCGGTGAGGAGAATGGCCATTACCTGCCCTTGATGAGGAGTGTGAAAGGGCTGGTGGTCTGGGAGAATGAAGAAGAGACATCCTGGGAGGAAAGAGAAGATGAGGAATGAGGGGAGGAGGCGGGAGAGACCTGGAAGGCAAGAGAGAAAGGTTTTTCCTGGAATTTTTCTGGCAGGAACTTGAAAGTGTCATCTGAATAAAAACGTTAGAGGACACATATCAAAGGCTAAGTGGAGGAACTGGGAGACTTTAGGAGGAAAGTAAAAGCAAGTATAATTAGTACAAAAGGGAAAAGTTAGTCATGCAAAAATTTACCTTTAGTGTATCTTTATCTCCATGCTATTCAACTCCTAGAAATCAATTACAATAGATTTTCTTTTATTAAAAAAAAAACAGTGAAAACGTGACCAGACTTGGTAAATCATAACTAAATAAGTTCAGAGAACTCTATTTTTGTGAAATGAGCCATGTGAATGTTAGAAAAGACTATTTTAAACTACACACTTGACTTCCTTTCCAATATCCTTAAATACAATTTTGGAGATAAAAAGTACACTCGTTCTTTGTTCTCATATGCAGAGGACTGTATAGGTTATCTCCAGTTTTGATGAAGAAAGGAGATGAAAAGTTCAAAGTTTAATAAGTTCTCAATGTCTCACCCAGTAAATGCACATAAAAAGGGAAAGAGCCAGTGTTCCTCATGACTGGCTTGCCCAGTGCCTGAACCTTTGGGGTCTGCTTATTTCCTAAGTCCGTTTATGTTTAAGAAAAACGCAAAACAAAATGGCATCTTAAATGCAGAGAACAAATCTACAAAGTTACACCCAGGCTGGTAGCCTGGGCAGCTCTTGGGGGAGACCAGAAATGGGCAGTAGTGCCAGCAGGCAGCAGTGACAGGGGAACTTAAGGCTTTATCTTCAATGCTCAAGTTTTTTGTTTTTACAATGAGAATGCATTTGTAAATTGAAAAAACAATAACAATTAAACTTTAATAAAATGAAGCTAAAGCAAGCTTTCTAATAATCAAAGAAATGTAAATCAAAATAAGACCCTTTATTTCATGGACTAAAAAGACTAGGAAGACATGACATTTGTAAAGCTGTGGGACAACAGGAAGTCTAACAGTGTTGTTGCTGTTGGTGTTTTTCTCTGAATAAACAATGCATGCCCATGACACAACATTCATAAAGTACAAAAGGACCTGTTCTAAAAATTGTCTCCTTCCCTCTCCGATGCTCCTGACACCCAGTTCCTCTTCTGGAATCTACTACTGTTAAGAGTTCTTGGGTGTCCTTCAGAGTCCACTAAATCATGGGAGGGAGTACAAATCGATTCAGTTTACTGAAGGACAGTTTAGAAGCATCTATCAACATTTTAAATACACACACCTTGTTACCTAGCAACTCCACTTGTAAGACTCTGCAAAAAATGATTTATGTAACTAGACGCTCATTGCAATATGTTAGAGATAACGAATCATTGGAAACCACACAAATGCAAATAAATATATCTGTCCAATAGAACACTATGCAGTCTTTATAAAACATGAGAGAGCTATATATACAGATGTGGAAAGATGTTTCACGACAGAGGGAGAGAAAAAAAGGAAACTGCTAAACAAAATAACAGTACAATAGCGTTTTTGTAAACCAACAAAAATTTCTGGATTTGCATATGTGTGTACGAAAATTATGTATGTCTGAGATGATATTCAAACAATTTTTAACTGGTGTTAATTACAGAGGATTAGAAATGGGAAAGGAGTGGAGAAAAGGGCAGGGAAAATTTCCATTTTTTTAATACTATGATATTATTTGAATGTTGCAATGAGACATATGGCTTTGGTAACTTAAGAGTTTTAAAAATTAAGTTAAAAAATAAAACTAACAGATCACTATTACATGGATGAAAATAGCCATCTGTAAAAATATTTTGCATGCATGTTATTAAAAAGACTAAGATACAGCAGTCGCAGATTTAACATTCAAGAGCCACCTTAAAGGCCCAGGCATGAACTAATGCATGATTATACTGAAGGATGGACAGGAACCATGCATGCTGAAGGCTGCCAGACACAAGAATCCTAGAGCTGGTGAGGACGCAAGAATGGCCCAGCCACACACAAAATGCAAGTCTCTTTCTCTTCTCATAGACCCAAACTCAATAACTTTCACCAAGGGATTGAAAACATTGCAGATGAACAAAGAAAGGTGATGGACATGGAAAGAAGGAGAGCTAAGAAAATAAAGGTATTCCTGAATCTAGGAATTCCTGAAGATCTCTGGGATTATTCCTAAGGTTCACTTTCTAAATTTCAGCCAGAAACTAAAACTTCCTTCCCGAAAAGGTGGGCATCCACTGTAGAAGATAAACTGTAATCCAGGAACATATGGTAGATCTGTCATGAGGAAGGGCTGGGAGGAACGAGCTGCTGAAAAAGGAGAGTTAGACTCTTAGAAGGCAGTAGTGTCCCTCTATCTTCAGCGCTGATCAAGGGAAAGGATGCATTCACTGATTCCATGAGAGTTTCCCACACTTTCCAGCAGATAAGCCTCCGGAAAGGAGAACGCTCTATGAAGCAATGTTCATTCAGAAATGCTAGCTGAAGATCAGTAAATGTCTTACAGCAGCTGTGCTCAAACAACTTTCCAGTACTGGCCTTATTTCTCAAACTCACTGTTTTAGCTTTCTGTTGCTGCCACAACAAATAATCACAAATTTAGCAGCCTAAAACAACATCTATTTATTATCTGTCACTTTCTTTGGGTCAGAAGCCTGGGCCCAGCATGGCCCAACTGGTTCTCTGCTCCAGGTTTCACAGGCAGAAATCCTCATGGTGGCAGGGCTGTGTTCCTTTCTGGAGGCTTTCTGGAGAATGAGCTCATTCAGATTGTGGGCAGAATTAATTCCATGGGCTGTAGCACTGAGATCTCCATTTCCTTGCCAGATGTGGGCCAGGGATTGTTCTCAACTTCTAGAGACCACTTGCTTTGTAGCCTCCTTCAAAGTCAGCAATGGCAGGTCAAGTCCCTCGCTGCTTTGAGGCTCTGACTTCCCCTTCTGCCTCATATCTCCACTGCCTCCCTCTTCTGCCCCATCTCTCTGAGTCTTGGGCTTTCAAAAGCTTATGTAATTATTTAAATTGGGCCCACCCAGGGCCAGCCCCAGTGGCCTAGTGGTTAAGTTCAGTGCACTCCACTTTGGCAGCCCAGGTTCAGTTCCCAAGTGTGGACCTACACCATTCCCCAGTGACCATGCTGTGGTGGTGGCTCACATACAAAGAAAAAGAGGAAGATTGGCAACAGATGTTAGTTCAGGGAGAATCTTCCTTAGCACAAAAAAAAAAATTGGGCCCACCTGGATATCAAGGCCACTTCCCCTATCTTAAGGTCAGCTGATTACTAACTGTAATTCCATATGCAGAGTTCCTTCACAGTAGTACCTAGATTAGAGTTTGCTTGAACAACCAGGAGACGGGAATCCTGGGGGAACATCTTTAGAATTATGCCTACCACATTCATTTATACTCTGAGGGGAAAAAAATACTGACCCAAGTATTCCAATCCACGTGGATTTTTCAGAATATAATAATGAACTCACACTGCTTTTACAAAGAGTTATTTGATTAAACCTGCAAACAGCTCTGCTAAATAAATATTATCATAACCATCTTTATAATCAACAAAGCTACGGCTCAGAAGTAACTTGTCTTGGACACAAGAGCTGGAAGTGGGAGAATCAGAATCAAACAGTTTTAGCAGCCTATAAAGTCCACTTTCTTTAACATTTCTGAAAATATGGCACAATTATAACTTAAAGTGGATTCATTAGTAATAATGAGAATAAGGAACGTTGATGTTTAAAGTGGCGGGGGAAGGAAACCCAACAGGATTTAGTAACTAATAGGTTCTGTAAACTAAATATAAAGGAAAAAATAAAATCAAAGCCAACTACCATTTGAAGGACAAACTGAGGTTAACAAATCATGTAGGTCCAATGAAACCTCAATAATTTCTACCAAGAGGGTGGAAAGACAAGGTACATCATCAAAAGTCTTAATTTAAATAATTACAAAATAGCCATATAATAAAATAATAGTCCTAATGCTAAGCAGGCTACAAAACGCCTTGTATAAGAAGGTGCACGTATGTGTGTGCACACGTGTGTACATTTTCACATCAATACTTTCATTTATTTCTTTTACTCATCAAATATTTACGGAGTATCTCCTGTGCCAAACACTTGTCTAGTAGCTGGGAATAAAGCAATAAACAAAACAAAGTCCCTGCCTAGAAACAGCAAATAAATTAAAAAATGCAAATATAAGAGAGTGATAATACCATGGACAAAATAAAGCAGAGTAAGAAAACAGGGAGCTCAGAGAGCAGGGTTGTTATTTTATATCAGCTGGTCAGAAAAGGTCACGCTGATGTGGTGCCATCAGAACACAGTCCTGAAGTCCAAGCAAAGGGAAGAGCAAGTGCAAATGCCCTGGGGCAAGAGCATGCTTGGAGAACTAGAGGACCAGAGAGGAGGCAGTTGTGGCTGGAGCAAAGTAAACAAGGTGGGGAGGAGCAGGAGGAGAGGTCAGTCTGAGAAGTTAGAGAATTCGGAGGCAGGAGGTGATGCAGGACTTTTGTGTCATTTTAAAGACTTTGGATGGGATTTCCTTCTGAGGGAGATGAGAAGCCATTACAAGGTCCTGTCTACAAGAAAAGTGGCACAGTTCATCTAAAACAAAGAATTGAAGTTCAAAACACCAAATCTAGCAATAATTACATCTTCATGACGAGACGATTATTGATGAACTTTTGTTTTCCAGTTTACCTTACTATTTAAAAGAAAAGGTTTGGTGCATAGGATATCAAATGTTTTCAAGTGCACAGAAGGGAACCTAACAGTGGTTCCTGGGTTGGTTCCTGGGCCCTGGGTCAGGAGAGCTGGACCTGGTTGCTGACATCATACCCATTCAAGTTGTCCATCCCTGTCAACCTCAGCATACTTAGCCTAAAATAGAGGCAATAATGCCCATCTCAGGTGGCTGTTTGGATGGAAGTAAAGCACTTGCACAACACTGAGCTCACAGTAAGAGCCCCCAAAGTGGTGACTGTTAAGATTCCCTCGGAGCACAGATCCGGCTAGGCGTGCTTAAGGAACGCTACAATGTTCAGTCCCGCATCTGTAGCATGCACTGGATGCAGATCCTGTGTTAACTGGGGCTTTTTCCCTTCATCTACCCTCTGCAAGTCCCTCTCAAAGATAATACCAGTCCAATCTAACTTAATCACCAAAACCCAAACTGGGGGAATCCAGGAGGTTCTGCAGCAAAGGACACCAAATCCAAACCACCAAAACAAATACACTAACTTTGCATTTCATGCCTTCCTGAGGTTTTGTGAACTCATCTCTCCTCAGGCAAATTCGTGATCCTTTATTCCTCTCAAGGTTTTCAGTAAAGATCTAAACCAGCCAATAATATGAATTTAAAATGCAGGATTACTGACTGCTGCTTGAGAATAAAGGAAAAACCTTGGATTTTCAAAGATTAAAAACAAGTATATATTTATGCAAGGACAAACTTCTGGGTGCAAATTTTGAAAGCATTCAAATGCATAAAACTTTCCATGTGTAATACTTACCTGTCAACACAAATTCTGTCGACAGATGAAGAAGAACATTACACTGACTTTATTTTATCATTAAGGAAAGCCTCAGCCACTTGCATTTGACATTCCAGTTTAAATGACAATTATAGTGCTTTGTTTTCTGAGGGGGAGGAATAAACAACTTTACCATCTCTTAGTCTATGTGTCCTCTCTAGAGAATGTCAAGTTGGCCCGATTACATTTATTTTTCATGTAGGGAAATAGCAGGGTTTGTTCCACATTCGTGCTGTGTATGTGCATAGAAATTTCACCATTTAATTTTTGCGTCTGGAAGGAAAGGAGCTTATAATTATGCCATGAGGTATAACTATAATTAAGTTTACAAATACCATACGTATCCCTATGATCCAATTGTAAAATAACAGAGTTCTGGTACTGCGTTACTGGATTGGCTTTTTTCCCCCTTGAACCATCACATTCCTCAAACCTCAGGAAGCATGAGAAAATCTTATAGTTAAAAAGTTTTTTTTTTAAATAAAAAACTAAGCTAATACAAACGATTATTAGTATTTAGCACTGATGAGAATTTCATACACACTTGTTGATGCTTAAAAGTCATTATTACGGCTATGAGTTATATCCAGCAAAATCAGTTAATGGCAAGTTTAAGTCAAGTAAGTTGAACTTTATTACCTCTGGTGATGCTAATAAGACTTTGCAATAACACAACTTCTTCCTAATTGAGGCTGTACGGTGCACTTTACACAAGCTCCTTTATGCTTCTAATTTTGCAAAAGATGAAACACATACAATTTATAGGTCTTACTCAAGTCTAAGCAGAGTGTTTGTGTACGTGTGTGTGTGTGTGTGTGTGTGTGTCTGGTTTTTGGTGGGAGGGGAGGCAGGGAGAAGAGTACATACTGAACTGTTTTTGCCAAGGGCCCTCAAAAAATGAGTAAGATATTTCTTGACCTATATAAGGTAGTGTGTGATATATAATATCCTATATAATTAAACGTATTCTCACTTTTCAGTACTGCTCCCATTCTTGGAAGAAGGGAAATAAAATGAAAATAAGCACTCTCAATTCTTAGTTGTATGATCTAATTACTGGAAGTAGCCCTGTTCATTTAAAATCACAGGTACAGGTTCTAAACACCAAAAATCTCAGAAAGACCCAGAAAGTCTTTAGGGAAAAGACAAAGATATGAGAAACAGAATATGCAGAGGTGCCAATAAAGCATTTGTAAAATATAAAACGCCTAGTAATTTTATTTGGAAATATTTCAGACATACCCACTGCATTACTAAAATCCTATGAATGTACAAAGTGCACAATTTATACATTCCAAATACCCAGTCATATGGAGTATGGTAAGGTGATGTTGAAGCAAAGAACGACTCCAGGAAATAAAGGAATAAAAGCTTCAAATAAAACGGCATCCCTTAAATAATAGAGTGATTCTCAGCTCCCAGGAGTATCAGAATATAAATAAAATTAGTGAATCTATTTAGAAATCTGTAAGGGAAAGAGAACTTTCCTGAGTACTTGGAAATACAAGAAGGCAGTTTACATTCCAGTAATTCCAGGTTTGTCCCCAAGAAATCTGCCTCACTCATTCCTCATATAAGACTGATAGGGCGGCATTTGCCACTTAGGCAAAATGTAATATGTCTATAGTGTTCAAAACTTTTTATGAACTGACCCTACGAGTAAAAATAACGTTGAGTATAGAGCTGATATTCAAAAGCCAGAGCTCTTGTAAGCAGTAAATGTCCCCATGTAAACATCTATATCAAGCATCATTCTACAGACCTTTTAGGTACTTGATGAACACCTTCACGTTTTTTAATTTTTCAGATTACTCCCTTTCCTTGTGTAAAAGTAAGTATTGGTACCATGATGTTACTCCCAAAAACTTTACTTTGATACAAAAAAGCTCAGCAGGAGGAGAAAAAACTTGCCTTCATTAATTCAAAAGTAACTCAAGAGATTTCTAAAGCAGACTCCCTCTCTTTTTCCTAAAATACATACGAAGCCAGTCACAGAGAATTATCAAATAAGAGGACTCGAGGCAATGTCAGATTTTGAAATTAAACAAAAACAGTCCAAGCCACTTGGACAAGCCAGTAAGCCCTGTCTCAAAGGCATTTTTATTTGGGGAGGAGGGGAGGGCTACAAGGGGTCTTTGAGAGCTTTAAAACACTTAATCCCTCGCTCCCCTTCTCCCTCCAAATGTATATGCCCAAGCAAATGTAAAATAATCACTCTTAGAAATGCAGGCCTATATAGATTAATTTATTAGCCTCCAAGAATCCAACAATTCCAACAAGTCACCAGTTTGCAATCCGAAGCAGAGAGGTTAGATGATATATTACCAATTCTGTGAGTCATTCTTCCAACTTGCTCTCTCCTGGTCAGTGCTGGATGTTAGGGCTGTGTCTGCCTAAAAGTAGCCTGCGAGCTGAAAACTCTTCCAAAACAAGACAAATCCAGACTGCCGACATCAAAACACAGTGACAGTTTCCTGTTCCTTCAGTAAATGACAACAATCTTAATGTGGACGACATTCAGTTCTTGGGAGAAAGAAACAATAAACAGGAGTCTCCATTCTGAATTCCTAACTCCTTGTAAATCAAATCTCACATCAAATCTTCCACAAAATCTGTACAACTAGTAAGGCAAGCAAAGCCCACAACAGGCTAGTCTTTTATCAATTTTCAGGGTATTACCAGGATAGCTTCTGTCTGGTGATATCCCAAAACTGGTTTTTCACTTTATGATAACAAATGTTATCACTGGCAAAGACTGGAAACATTGTTAAAGATTCAAGTCTCATACAATATTTATTTCTTTCAATAAGTATGTTTTTCATAAAATACAGAAATGAATGTTAATGTTCTTTGTTACTCCCAGATGGCCATGGGAACGGCCACATTAGCCATCTATATGTCAGAAACCTCCCGTCAGGCATGCAGGAAATCAAAAAACGACACTGGACCTTTGATTTCTCAGCAGATCCTGGAACTAGTATATCAACCACAACAAGATGACTCAAAACCAGCATGTTATTATGCCAAAAAATACTCCAAAAGCAATCGATGTAATTAGGAAGCAGTTTCATTCAGTGGGCTAATTGCTAATTTCAAAATATTCTGTATTCATTACTCATAATTCAACTTAAGTTTCGCAATTTAAGTTCTAAACACTGAATGGAAGTTTAACACTGACAAACAAATAAGTGGGTTTTTTTCAATGCACAGCCTCTTTCAACCATAAGGCTATGATTTAAGCTATTCATAGTTTTATGTAAAATGGTGCCCAACACGCTTAAAAGAATAAATATACTTGGATCAGGACATATAACAGGGATCAGGACAAGTAACATACAACAGGGGGTTTTTCCCCCCAGAAAAATAGTATTTCTTAAAAGGATTTAGTCAATGAAAATATAAGCTTGTTAATAGGTAAAAGGTTTTAATTCTGTCTTTGTGGTGTTGTATCATAGCCAAGTGATTGTTACCCCTTAGAGAAAGGAGGAAGAGTTAGGTTAAAATATCTTCTGCCTTCAATCCTGATTTATGATTTCCTCCCTCCAAAGAAAAGCACAATTTCTGCCAAGAAGAGGAAAACAAGGCTTAGCTTTCACATCAGGGAAAAAAAAAAAAAATAGTAGCAACCTTTTTTGCATATAATAATCACTGTTATTTAGAACACTCAAGTAAAACACAAAAGCAAACCAAAAAAAATAGAAATCTATAGTCCTGGCAGGATCTGCAGAAAATAAGGATCAGAAAAGCCGCATTCAGAGAAATTTCCAGAGCTTGTTCAGCTCTCATCAGAAACAAGCAGTTACTGTGCTATGACCTGTGCCACAGGAAGATGCCTTTCTTCCACCATACTCTCTCTCTGAATAAAATAATTTAGAAATGAACCAGGAGGAGTTAGCTTTTTACAAAATTATAGAACCTTATTGTTGAAGGGAACTGAGTCAACATCCAGATTCAAGGGCCCACTCAAAGCCTGTACACTTTCTGATGCATCTCAATGAATCCTGGCACCTCCTCTAAATGGCTAGACTCATTCGGTTCCTGGAAAGGCCTGCTTTCCCTCAGTCACTGCCTGCCCCACCCCAGCCTCATGGCCAGTTCTGGACTGTTCTCAGGGATCAAACAATACATGCCTATTCTCTCTTCTGCTTGGCAAGCTGACAAAAGTACTATAATAGTGGTCCTGTCGCCCCTTACTTCCTAGGACATCAAGCCCCAGTTCTTCAAACCCCTCCTAATAGGACGCAATTTCCAGACCTCTGGTCACACTATCTCCACACTCCAGCACTAGAAACCTTCCATTCTGGCAACATTCCCCTTAAAATGGAATGTATGGAGTCCAGCACAAGAATCTCCAATATGGAGCACAAAGGGACTGTTATCTCCAGGAAAGTGGACATGAACTTGCAGGAAATCTGCTAAAAGTGGTGAGGGTTACTTTCCTACTTTCCTTTCCATTAGCAGAGCATCACTTCTGTGCTCAGCTACAACCCCCGGGAAGCTTCTGTCAAACCAAGTCATCTCCATTTTTAATGGACTTTTTAAAACGTAAATTCACAACATGATACATAGCCCTGTTAATTACAGTCTTATCAGCTTCACTTTACCACGTCATCTTGTACAGATTATTTTCTGAATTTTGACTGTCATCAGTTGTCTCTCCCAGCTTTGCTTCCACCACAACTCCCAGTCACTGATAAAAATGCTGAATCACCCTGTGGTGAGCCCTTCCAAATCCCAAATCATTTCCTCCTAATGCACATCTTTCTTTACCAAAGAAAATACAAATTTTCATAAAGCAAGCATTTTAAATAGAACGAACAGCTTCACTAGGTTGAGAAACCTGGTGAATGGCAACATGTAGGGAAGAAATAACTGGTTTAAAATAGTTTTGTTGGACTGAGTGTGAAAGCCATGTCTCACAGCATCGATGCCTCCACTAGTTATCCTGATGACACGAGGCTATGCATTACCTCCAGGACTTAACACGGGTCTTAGGACTGCCAGCTAACGTCGACAAGTTGCTAGTTTTAAGTCATTTACTGTGACATACACCAAAGCACTCAAGGTGAACCAGATGAGTATTGTTAAGCAGCCCTTGGGACCAAATTAAATTTTGTTCAAACACTGGCATCCCCAAAAGTTGCCTTTTTGTGCCCTGCTCAAACCTGTGAGACAGCACGTTTATCCACGGCACTCAGCAAGAGTTGATTATAAAATGCCCCTTTAATCAGTTTTCAACACGTATAATTCAAAAGCATTGTAGTTATTCAATTTAGAAAACCTGGAGAAGGGAAGAAAAGTAGGAACCATTTGATCACTGGCCGCAGCCACCTCCATCTCCCTATTCTAATAGACGATCTCCTGGAAAATGTTCTCAAAGGTATGGAGCAGTACTAAGGGAATCCAATGAGGGCTAGCAATATGAATGCTGTGAACAGCGCTCCCTGGAGTTGTGCACCCACGTCCCTGAGCATAAGGCCCAAAGTGATGGATAAACTTTCTTAGGGACCTATTCCTTATCATCACAGATAAACTCTGTAGATGAGAATTGTTTCTATTCAATTCATAGATCACCCATTCATAGGAAATTGATCACCCCTAGAGAGTTAGACACATCACGTGAAGGCTACTCACTGAGAACTCATCAAGCAAACAGGGGCTTTTCCAACACGTCATACACCATTTTAGTCGCATCCACAGAGAAAGCTTTACTGGGCACTCCTGGCTTCTATAGGGCAATTCATGAAATCAGTTTATACATGGCAGATGGGTTCTCCAGCAGGGCAGCCAAAGGCCTCCAGCCTCTGGACAGTTAAAAGAGCAGTGGGGGCAACTTGTTAGTCAGCCAGAAAGGGCTAAAGAAGAACGCAGCACAGCAGGGCACAAAACAGCATTCACACAGAGTCCTGGGGAGCACAATCCCCAACCCAGCTGGACGGGGCGATGATAGAGGCAGCATTGTCAAGCGCCCGCGGGAGAGATCAGACTTGTCAGTCACTGATTTGAAGAAGTGTCGCTCTCTTCATATCATTGCAAGCCTGAGTTCATCTTTATTTTCAGTCACCCCCAGCTCCCCTCCTGGGGCAGTGACCAGGGTCAAGCAGCAACGTATTAAGTTCAGTGTGACCAGACAGCCTTGAACTAGAGGAAAGAACGACCTGTTTTCCCTGTGAGACATGGACTTGGAATCACAACTAGAATGCCACCTCTGGTACGGTGGCCCAAACAGAAATGCATTCTTCCTCTCCCGCCCTCAGCCCCGTCTGTCCCTTAGTCCCAACCTCAATGTTTAATTCCACAGCTAAGCCTCTCTCAAAGCAACCTAAACAGTGGTTCTCTGCTCCAGGCAGCCCTCCAATCAATGTATACACAGTGTCACTGTTCCTGACCGCAGTTCAGGGCGGCTCAGCCAGACACGGGCTCTGGGGTCGACTGTTAGGGATTATTGCAGCAAAAGGGCATCTTGACCCCAAAACCTACTGCAGCTCAATTCTCTTCAAGAACAATAAGTCTCCCTATTCAAAAGATGTGGAAGAAAAATGTCCACAATACTTCCCCTTTGAAATGCAGTCCGCAGGTGATCAGAATTTACAATATAGCATCCATTCCAATTCCACTGACAACTGAAGTCAGAGACCAACAAATTCAACATTTGGTGTTAGGCAGGCCCCCTGGGGAATTAGTCAGAACAAAGGCTGTGGTAGAATTGATTAGAAATGTTTTGAGTCAAAAGAATTTTAGAGCCTGAGAAGTGGGACTATCTCACCCACTCCTTTGTTTTAAAGATAAGGAAACCATGGGTCAGAGATTCCTGAGAGGGCAAACGCATCCCCGGAATGCAGTCTGCTACTCGGCAAATCAGGATTCTAGTTCTGCAGGCTCTTTCAAGGTCTTCTGCTATCTCTGTCTACTTCTGCACCAGAGCCTGTCACAATTTATTTTTAAATGATAGAAAAATTTATCTATTTAAAAATATCCTACTTTATTTCTAGATGGCAGCTTGACACACAATCTTCACATCCTTTAGCCACACATCAGCTTGAGATGAAAATCACTAATTCCATAAAAGGAATTAGAGAAAAATGGAAAGCCAGGTAGGTGAGTTGCCACAGACACTTTGGCCAGCCGGCGTGTGAGCACAGACAGGGCTCTCCCACGACCTGAGAAGGAGGACACAACATAAAAGCTGTAGAAAGAACTTAGCTGTTCATCTGCAGGTGGCTTAAATTACACAACGTGATCAAAGAGTATTTTTCGCCCGTTTTTGGATTTCAGGACCTTCCCTGCGGCTTTCCTCCTAGGTCTCAAACAACTGTCCAATTTACAATACTCCTTCTAAACCATGTCAACTGCTCTTCGGAAGTGGAGAAGATGTAAATTATAAATAAAGCCAGTTCCTTCCAGCTAACGCCAGGTTTAGAAAGACGGTACTAGCAGAGGTCCATATCTAGGATAACCACGATTATTTTTAGCATCATAATGGCTGGCGATGGAGAGAGATGGACATTCCCATCTTAATTTAGGTGCCACCCGCGTTGGGAATACTTTCTGACCCCAGGCCTGGTTAGATGCTCATTAGATAAAATGAACACCCTTCTATCAGATCAAACTCTTCTGGAACCTTAACCAGGTCTGTCATGCTTATAAATGAACTTGAACTCTTAACTATCATATTACAGAATTTACTCTCAGTACTAGCTATGTGACCTTGGGAAGTTTCTCTGTGTCAGTTTTCTCATTTGAAAATGGGAATAAGAGCACCTGAGTTTCCTTATTTGTAAAAAAGAGAACATAACAGTATCCACCTCAGAGTGATTGTAAAGATTAAAATGCCCTTATGATTACAGCACATAACTGCCACAGCATTAGTCAACAAACACCAACGATGATTATTACTGCTGTCCTTCCAAGTCCTAACTAGCATTAGTTGTCCTCTTATCTGTACTTGTTTTAGCTTTACCAGCTAGAGAGAGAGCAAGCCCTTTATGTGATGGGGAAGCAAAAACCCACAAGCTTTGAAATCAGACAGAAATGGGGTAGCACGCAGGCTCTGCTATTTACTGCTATGATACATTTTTTTTCACATTTTACCATCAATGAAATTGGAATGTGTCTTACATTCAGTGAAACTGGGTATTATCTCTGATCTTGAGCAAGTTATTTAATTTCTGGAAAACTGGTAATATACCAGAGGAAGGTAATATACCTCCCTCTCCTAGCATTCTGGTAAGGCACAAATAACATAATCATGCAAACCCCTAGCACACAACAGGCAGCCTTGACATACTGTTTCGTTTTGCACCCTTACACACTGAGTGTCTTGCGAATAGGAGATGCTTAGGAGGTGAACAAGTATTTAAATATATTTAATGGAACAACTCATTATCCATGGAAATTTTAAAATAGTGCCCAGACCAATGCCAAGCAAACATATGTGGATGCCCCTGCAGGGGCAGCCTACAGAAAAAACCAGGAGCTTTAAGTACAGGAACTCTCAGGAGGGGCAATGTATGGACATCCAGTGCCCTTTGCAAGGACCTGCAGCTGCTTTTGACAACCCACCCAGGCCTTGGATTGCTGTCCAGCTCCCACATGGGGCCACTGGTAGCATCTAACTCCTGCTGAGACTGAGCCCAGGTTCAAAGTTTGTACAGTGGGGCCAGAGAGTACAGGAAGGTGCTTCTCACAAATCCAGTTACAACTCTTCACATGTAATAACAATTACCTACTTTTGAGCACTTATTTCACTATGCTCTGCTAAACCCTTCACAATAACCCTACGAAAATATAACCAACTTCATCAGCGTTCCTGTTTTCTGAGATCCAGCCTGTAAGTCACACCTTAATAAGTGGCAAGAGTCCGGCTGGTTCCAAAGCCTGAGTTCTTAACCAGTGTGTCCTCTCTCAGGGATGTTATGCAACATCAGCTGGAGAAGGAAGTGAGGCTCTCCCACGCTTTGAGGTCTCGCCTTCAAAACAGCCAAAGAGCATCCTCCCCAGGAGTATGTCAGACCCTCCTGCTCCTGGTGAATGGAGGCAAAAGCGGGTAGACAGGTAGGGCAGTTCTGTGTAGAGCGAGTGTTTTACAGTGCATTTTCAAGCCCCGTTGGTGCTGCCTCTGTCCTCGGACTTCAGGCAGCCCTAACAGGCAATGCTTTTCATTTGACCTTTTTCCATTTCTCTTGTTCTTGATTTATTTCCCATGGCTCCAGGCAACACCCTGCAGATCACTTCCAGTCCTTCCTTTTCTTGATTGGCTTCCTCCATCTTTTTCTTTTCTCTTCATTTTAATTCTGGTTCTTCAAAAGTTTCTCTCCTGATAACAGTTAACTCCTCTCTGCACAGCACGGCACTTCCTGGCCAAGACGCTTCTCTTTATTCGTCCTTTGCAGACATGAGTCATAATGAAAAGTCGCAGTTGGAGATTCCTCATCTGAACTTTCCAGAATGCCAATGATAAATGCACATGTGCAGGCATGTTAGAAAGAGCGAGAAGCCAGAGGAAGACATGCACAAGGTTATAACTTTCTTTGCACCCAACTAGGATGTCTGTTTCTTGCACTATCAGATCACCCAATACTCTGGGGATCCCACCGAGAAAGATCATCCAGGTGGAAAGTTCAAGACTCAGTGCACGTGTTCAACAGTCTCACCTTCAGCCTTTCTTCTACAGCAGAGTCACTAGGCTAGACTAACTTCCTTCTCATCTGAGGAAACCTTGAGACCTTTTTTATGTCATCTCCCATTTCTAGGCAATACAATAAACCAGCCGGCAGATCATCTACTTCACAAGCGATCACCAAATCATCACATCCCCTCCAAGAGGCTCAGAGACAGACGTGTGTTTTCAATACAGAACCTATCACCATGGCAGCAAGTTGTTCAGTTTCTGAATAAAGAACAGCGACCTAGTTCTCTCTCTACCACACTCATAATGGAAACATGTTTTAGTAACATCTTCCATGACTTGATATTACAGAATCCTGGGTCGCAATGCAGATCAAGGCAAAGAATACAAGGGTCACATGGGAGTTAAGGGGGACTCACAGGGAAGTAAAGTCCCTTCGTCAGAACACACACAGTCTATCACCTTCACTCTGAGCCACGCCCAAATCATGGGACTTCCCTACCTCCACCCCTACAACATACTCAAACTACCGAGATGAAGGGTCAGCAGAACCCACAACCTCCTTCAGTTACTAGAAGACAGAAAATGAAGGAAAACCATGTTCACTATTGCAGAAATGACTTACTCTGCAGTTGGGAAAGATTATGTATGACTCTAGCCTTGTTTACTCATCCCACTAAGACCATAAACTATGCCAGATGGTTTCAGAGATTTGCTAACTACAACTGGCTTTTGGAAATGCCAGAAAACAGATTCATTTTTTCAAAGCATATTAAACCTATCCTTTGGCAATATAACTCCTAAATCATTATCCTCAACCAGGACTAAAATACTGTATCAGGTGATGGGAACTTCAACAGAAGCCTACACTCTCCCATATGCCCTCCATGCCTAGAGGAAGTCCCTGGAAAGTTCGAGGTTTAATGATCTGTATGCCTTACCTGCTTGCCTGCCTTTTGTGGTGGTGAGCCACAAATTCTATAAATTCAATATGAGTTAAATATCCCAGAAACAGCTGCATTTATGTACACATAAGTTTAATATTCTAAACATGCAGTAATTCATGCTTGGGAAAAATTACTCAATTTTGGGTCAGCCATTTCACAAATACAGAAGCTGACCCCTGCTACGCCATCATCAGGTGTAAATATTATCCAAGTAGCTCATAAACTTCTGACAGGCTAGAGATCTGTTTGACTTATCATTAACAAGGGGGTACGACCTCTTCCTTCAGTTTTGCTGAAGGATCCAAACTTTCTAACTTTGCAGATAAAGGGACTTACCACACGCTGGGATTTTGGTGCTACCTATTACTACTGTTTGTTTCCTAAGGACAGGGAGGTAGACACTGGTGTGCTCCACCCAGACCTCATTTGTAGGGCCAGTGCACCCATCCCTAGCGGCTGATGGCTCACAGGGAAGGTCCCCAGCCAGCTGCAGGACACTGCTTCACCCAAAGTTATGCCCCAGAAGGGGTGGCCGGCCACCAACAACTGGCTGACTCAGTGACCCTTGCCTCAACTAGGGACAACTTGGAAGGGCTATCCCAGCTCCAGAGCTCCCCATAAGGGCAGCTGGGGCCTTAGCTGCAACCACGCTGCCAGTCAGCTTCTGCTCTGCCCAACCCTGACGCCGCCTTTTTCCTTGCCCCTAAAATCCTTCGGCACCCAACTCCTAGTCTCAGTGTGCTTCCAGTGAACCCAACAAAGACAGGCTGTTTTCTAAGTGTAGAAAGTTATTTTTTAAATTGTACTGAGGAAGTTACAGGCCCTAGAAGGACATGTTCTATCAATGGTCCCATAAAGGTCAAAAACAGCCTTTGAACAATACTTGATTCAGTTTAAAAATTGCAGATTTTTGATAATCAGCTCAAATCACTTTGTGAACACCAACCTAACGCAGACAAAAGGGACAGAAGGTAAGTAACGCCCAGGAGTACTGCAGGTTCACAAGTAAGGGAGATGAGACATCACCAGGCTGGTGACGTGCACATCACAACATCACGTGGCATTGAAAACTGACACCAGAGCACGGGAGGCCAGACCTGGGGTTTTCACCCTTAGCCCTTCCGGTATGCCCCTCCTCACTTAAGACACACTTGCTTCATAACCTCACATCCTAGGAAATCTTCCTTCTAAAGCTACTTGAAAAGAACAGTTCTACACATAAGTATGAAAATGAGTCCTGAACACTTTATTCCCAACATTCCAAACTTTTAATAGCAGGGAACAATTTCTGGAGCTGACAGACTATTGATGGCTTTGTAGTGTTTACCGCAGCCCTGAGAAAGCAGATGGCAGACAGGCCAGAGCAGGACTCAAGAGCTAATGCTCCTGCATTGCCCAGGAGCAGCACCACCTTCCAGAAAACCTCAAGGAACTACCTGGTGGTCATCCAGGCTCCAGTCCAGTTTAGGGCCGAGGGATGGAGTTAGGGACATCACAGGAGTAGAAGTCAGAGGAAAAGCAGGTATTGCCACAGTGTCTGTATCTTATTACCAGCGGTTTGGTTTCAGCATATGAAAGACATAGATAAGATACTCCATATGAAAAACTCAACTTAAAATCATACTATGCTTAACACTTTATAGCTTTTTACACATTGTCTCATTTGATCCTCACAGTGCTCCCTGTGAGGGCTGGGCTGGTATGATTATCTCAGTTTTATGACTGGTTAAGTGACTTGCCCAGGATCACACAGCTGATCAACATTGGGATCGGACTGCCAGACTCTAGGTTCAGGCTTCTTTCCTATGAAATTCTGCCAATTTGCTATTTTTCTATATACTTCTCCAGGCTTGTGTGCAAAGCCCCAAAACTTTGTCTCCCTCCTTCTGCCTTTCTGGCTCCCACCTTCATACTACAGATCTATATTTCATGGGAACGAGGACTATCGATGGCAGGTGGTCCTGAACAGGGCCACAAACCACCATCAAAGGTCTCTCTTTCAATGACTGGAAACGACCCAGACCCTCTGTTGATACAGACCACGACTTCTGAAGTACAGCTGACAAGAGGCTAAGGGGATCAAGTTATATGACCACGAGTGCTCAGTGTCTCCGACTAACCTGATTCATGTCAGTCACATACACAGGAGGCGGAAAAAGAAGAAAAAGCTTTAAACAGCTCACCGATTTCTCAGACAGTCGTTTTTCTTAGGAAAGCCTCCCACCCTGGTCAACAGATTTTGCTACAGTTATTTGAGGCACTCGGTGGATTTTACTCTTGACAAGTTAGCCTTCTGTTTCTGCTGTGCTAAAATGCTCAGACTGAAGAAATCAGATGGGGATTTTCACATTTTCAAGAACAGAAGCAGGCAGCCCTCGGCCTCAGGTGGATGCCTTACAGCTTGTGGGAGTGCTAATGAGAGCTAATTACTCTATTTACTCCATCTCCCAACGAGCCAGCAACAAGAAATGCCTGGTACAACTTGCTGGGTTCTCAGGCTTTGTTTCAAAGGGCTGGAGCCAAAATGATTTGGCTGAAGTGATCATCACAGGGCTGCCCAACTGGATTGTTATCTCAGGATCACAAAGCATAGTCTTTAGTCCTTTGTATCCTGTAAATCAATAGTCAAGCCAGCACCAACTTTATTCTTCCAGACTTACTCTACTCTCTTCACTATTATCACCACTATTGCCTCTGCCCACAAATGTCCACTTTGGCTGCAAATTAAGAATTTTAGGAAAATAATTGCCTACTGTCCATCAAAACTAGATGTGGCATTTTACAACGTTCTACACTCAGTTTGCATTAGTCACGAGATTTGGCCAACAGTTCACTCACTTTGATCCTTGAACTCTAGACCCAGGAGGGAACTTAGAAATCATGTAAATTTCACTTAATCACTGACACTTAACTCTATCCATGTTTTTTGTAAAGTATATACATATGGTATGAATTATATAAAAACACAACTCTAATTTATGAATTTATATAAATTTTTAAAAGGCTTTCCCATCCTTGTCTCTCCATTCCAACCAAAGGGGAGGTGGGGGAAGGGAATGGAAAAACCACAGGGCAATAGATCAAAATTTCCCAGAAGAGGAATGAGAAGGTTAGTTATTAACCCAGTAAAGCTCCATCCACCTTAATCTTTCCCATATTCCAATACTTAGATGATGTTTTTTGAAAATGCAACCCTAACTTTAGGGACAAAAAAAATAAGAAAGTCTAAGACATGTTTTAAAGAAGATTCCCACAGGATATTATCTTTAACTCCAGAGAAACAAGACTACATTGGATTATAATATAATTCTAAGATAGTATTTATGATTACTTGGCTCAATTTATTAAAACAGAAAAGTCTAAGTAAACACACGGTAGAAGTTAAATAGCAACTTTCACGTTGAAATTCTTTAGGCAGAAATAATTTTGTAATATTAGTGGAGTTCTTTTTATGTGGTTAATGAGGTCTAGCATAAGGACCCATTAAATCTAACCCAACTTATATATGCATGAAAAATGAAGATTTACTTAACTTTTCTCCCGAGTTACTAGCAACTTAGTCTTTTCTCATGATTTTCTACAACCTTTCTCTTTTTTTTAAGACTGCTCTGTTAGCTGAACGTTTACGATACATGGACAAGTAGTAACTCCACAGAGGATGCCAAAAATCTCAACCATCTATAAAGGAATGACTGGGTTATTGCCCTTCTTGAGAGCTGTCTGTGCTTTTCACATAAACAGGTAGACAAAACATGTTTTATTTTGGCTGTGATCACAGTCCTAAGCTGAGGATTCATCACGAAACTCTCCAAGCAGAAGGATTTCAGAAAAGCAAGTGACATGCAGGACAGAAAAGAAAATCTACTGAACAGGCAAATAACTAGGTCAGATAAAGAAATGTTTCTTGCACTTAAATACAAATAATATTTACTAAAATTTCACAAGTCTGAGCAGGTTTACCAGTTATTCTGAAAATTTTAAACAAAAAAGAACGGCAGCATTTTCAGCTTTGAGACCAGGAAATAATCGTTACTGAGCTCCCAAAAGGAATGAGCCAGATGCTATACTAGGCATCTTGCACATATTACCTCAATTTAATCTTTCTAATATTCCTACAAGGTAAACATTGTTGTCCCATTTTACAGATGAGGAAACTGAGGCTCAGGCTGGGTAAGCAACAAAGTTACAATACTAAGACATGACCATGTTGGGGTTCCATCCAAGATACGTCTGATTCCAAAACCTAAAACAGATGCCGTCACCCTCACTGAATAGCACCACCAAGAAATTACAACTAGACATTACAGTGATGGATTTGTTTCATAAGTAGAGAGGATCAGCTCAGGAGTCAGAAGCTCTAGATTTTAATTACGCTTCTATTGAGCGGTGGTTTCCTCCAAATTAATGGAGATGAAAATAGCATTTAACCTCGTAAGGCTGAGGTGAGAAGCATATTAAAAAGCCCCAGTGAAAGGGCTTTGCAACACAGGTAAGCACTAGTTGTTATTGGTACCTCCCTCTTCAAGCTTCAGCTATTGCCGCTGGTGATGCAACAGGGCTGTGGACTCCTATGAGTCCACCCACAGGGCTGGGAGGTACCTTGACAAGGCTGAGCAACACAGAGCCTGGAGCCCAAGAGAATGCAACTTAAGGGGTGAGGAGTGGATGGGACTTGACCACAGTCTCTGCTCGGTCCACCATCTCATGTACTAAACAAACATAAAAAAATAATTGTGGGCCAACTGTGTGCCAGGCACTGCCACAGTTTGCTCAGCAAGCTACTGATCCCAGTTACTCAGCCACTTGGGAATCTATAGAAGCCCCTCTGCCTTCAGTAAGCTCATTTCCACCCTGAGGGAAAGGAAATTAAAAACAAAACCCAGGGCCAGCCCCAGTGGCCTGGTGGTTAAGTTCGGCACACTCTGCTTTGGCAGCCTGGGTTCAGTTCCTGATCACGGACCTATACCACTCATCTGTCAGTAGCCATGCTGTGGCAGCAGCTCACATACAAAAAGAGAGGAAGACTGGCAGCAGATCCAGCTCAGGGTAACTCTTGATCAGCAAAAAAATTTTTTAAAAAAACCACCCAAGAAGCCATGATCCAACACAAGCTTCACCCTTTCTCACCAACCTTCCCTATTCACACACACACTCACACACACATACAGACGTGGAGGGTTTTCCATGGTACACAGTGGGTGCCCACAGCAGACTAAACACTTGAGGCCCGTTTATCTTCATTAGGAAACTCTACAGTGGTCTACTTTGGGATAAAATTTTAAACACTGATGACTCAGTATAGTGACTTCCAGAGCAGACAGGATCCATTTCAGTACAGACAAAGGAAAGTTGAAGATCCCAGGTGGAAAATAAAATCAACAGATTCGTCTACATAAAAATTTTAAACTTCTGTATCATTAGAAACAAAATTAAAAGACAAACCAAATAGGGGCTGGCCCCGTGGCCGAGTGGTTAAGTTCGCGCGCTCCGCTGCAGGCGGCCCAGTGTTTCGTTGGTTCGAATCCTGGGCGCGGACATGGCACTGCTCATCAAACCACGCTGAGGCAGCATCCCACATGCCACAACTAGAGGGACCCACAACGAAGAATATACAACTATGTACTGGGGGGCTTTGGGGAAAAAAAGGAAAAAATTAAAATCTTTACAAAAAAAAAAGACAAACCAAATAAAAACTTCAAAAAAAAAAACTATGTGAAAATATTTGTAATAACTATGAGAGAGGGTTAGTAACAGTTAATAAACGAAAAACATAAACTAGACTTTATGACAAATGAGAAAAATACTAATACCCAACAGATAAAATGGGCAAAGTACATAAACAGTTTGTTAAACAGGAAATACAGCCAACAGTCATATAAACCTATTTGACCTCATTACTATCAAATAAACAAAAAAAGAAAAACAAAATACCTTTTCTCCTAGAAAATTATCAAGTAAAATTAAAATGAGAATAGCACTCTGCTAATGGCAGCAAAAATTAGTAGAAACTTTTTGGCAACTGATAGTAATATCAATCAAAATATCCATACACATCCACACCCATGGTTCTACTTCTGGTCGTCTATTGTAAAGATGGGAACGATCTGAAATGCAGAAAAATTCTGACTGCATAAAGACGCTCATCAAAAATTGAAAACAGGCTGTATGCTCTGCAATAGGATTAAATAAATCATGAAACACCCATAGATGGAATATTTTACAGTCCGATGAAATATTTACAGGTATTTTTGTAGTATGGGAAATGCAAATAAAACAATACTAAGTAAAAAAAAGTGGGACACAAAATCATATCCTCAGAATATTTCAAATATAGAAAAAAATATATGAATGGAAACAAATATAAGGAAACATACCAACAGTAGTTGTACCCTTGTGCGGTAGGATTACTGTTGACTTTTTTTAACTGTCTTCTTTATGTTTTTTCTACTCAGATCTTCCATAGGGTGCATATACTACTTTTATAATTACAAAAAATTTAAATAATCTCAACTGCAAATCCACAATAAACAATAGCTGGAAATCCAACAGTCCTCTAAGCCACTCCCACAAATACCAGAACACTGTGCAGAAAGCAGGTGAGGCAGTAAACAGGGGGAAAAGCAGCTTTGTTTTAAATCTAGAGCTAGAAAAACATTAGCCTTCTTGATGTGAAAACAAAAACTTTTCACATCCCACTTATCAAAATATATTTTGGACATTCACTTACGAAAACATTTTCCATCAGAGGATTTAAACCCACACACCAAACTTATCTTCACAGAACAAACTAGTTGAGCAAGCAGGAAGTTTACCAGGAACACCCTAAAAACTAATAATTGTTTTCACAGCTCCGACAAAACCACGCCAGCTCACGTTAGCACACCGTGTACTACACACGATCTCCAGTGAGTCTGTCACTTCTAAACAGGAGGGCATGAAATCCTTAGCATAAAGGCTTTTCCTCAGCAAGAACCACAGATGCTGCTGAAATTAAGCCTTTTGGGGTTCACTCTCTCAAAACTGATTTTGCAGTCTTTGAGATGGTTTTCTCAGAGGAACAGTTAACTATACCAAACTCTTTGCATTCACTATCTTGTTTCATCTTCACAACCCTACAAGGCAGGGTTTCTCAACCTCAGCACTACTGACATTGTGGGCCAGAAACTTCTTTGTTATGGCGGGGCTGTCTCGTGCATTGTAGGATGTTTAGCAGCATCCCTGGTCTCTACCTACTAAACATCACTCCTCCCTCCCCCGACAGTTGTGACACAAGAAAGGAGCCACACATCCACCCTTTCTACTTTAGTCTCCTTTACATCCCTGTGGAGCCTCTTCTGGGCCTCAGTGCACAGCAGCCGGATGAACCATGATTCTCATCATACAAGCACTGACGGAGTCCCTACTGGGTAGCAGGGCTGGCAACAAGGCACGGTCATGGACTTCAACAGTACACAGTCTATCTGAAGAAATACGACACAACCAGAGACAAGCCACTTGGAGTGTTAGCTTTGGAGAAAACTCTCGGTTTCCTCATCTGTGAAATGCAGATAATGCTAGTGCTGCCCTCATTAATCAACCGAGATGGTGTAACTAAAGTTCCTATCATGAAGCGCAATTTCAAAAAACTAGAGACCAAATGTGTGACAATAAATAAGCACAGGCATTGGAAGGATTACAGCATCTCAAAATCACTGGGCTGGAAGGAACCTTCAAAAACAACCTGAACTCACCATCCACTTCTTTCTTGAACATTTGAAAATCCAGAGATTTACTTACCTGCTTCCAGCCGAGTTCGCGGGCTGAGCTCTGACTGAGGCTCTTAGCAAAGGCTCCCAGGTGAACTGCTTTAAGTGGGCCTGGAGGAAAGAGGAGGGTGTCAGCAAAGGTCAACAGACAAAGTAGAAAGGTTGAGAGGCCATAGGGCACCCAGGGGTGCAAAGCCTGCTTCTGAGCACCTGGCAACAGGGAAGACAAGCACAGAGAAAGAGGTCAAGATCAGATGAGGCCACAAGGTGACACAGTGGTGACACTGGCCAGGAGAGACCTAAGAAATATTTCTCCTACAAAAGCAATCAAGAGCTACTGCTAAGCATACACCCAACTTCCATTATGAAGGTGGAGAACTTCATTTCTCAGACTAAAGGATCAGCATTCCGATTGCTTCACAGCCTTCCCTGAGAACAGGCAAATTCATGCTTTAAATTTACATAAGTGAAAGCGAAGGTTTTGCCAGAACAGAGTCAATCTTCCTCCCCATGTCCACAGGTCCTCCTGTTCTCTAGGGCACCAGCACAGCACAAGGAAACAAGAGCCCAGCGTAGCCAGATCTTCTCTTTGTTAAATCTGAACTTCAAGAGGTAAAACCTCCCAAACTTTAAGTACTGGCTTACATTTCTTACCATGCTGTCCAGGTCAAATCAAACCTGTCTCTCCAGAGTCTCCAACCTAGGGCCACCAGGATGAGGACTCTGCTGTAAACCACAGTCCACTGGAGATCAAAGAAAGCTTTGGAGCAGGCAGGGTGGCCTCGTACCAAAGGTTTATTTGGAAGATTTGCCTGGTGATGAGGTGCAGAACATAGGGAAGAAACCCACTGCAGGGTCTATATCAGAGATGATGGGGATGTGAACCAAGGCAATGGCAGAGGGAATGGAGAGTGAGTCAAGAAATAGTTGAAAGGCAAAAAGGACAGTGCTGATGGCCCAGAGAGGGTCCCTAGGATACCAGACACAAACTCGACCCACTGCAAACTTTGATAATGAAGCTGAGACTTTAAGACCCGAGGGAAACTCAGGTTCAAAAGAGAGCTCCTTGACTTCCAAGAACCAGGGCCATCTTCATGGACTTGTGACCTGTGAAGTCACACAGAACCCCATGCTCACTAAGGCCCCACACTTGGTTTAATGCTCTGCTGTCATCATCTTGAGATTCTTAATAATTTTAACTTTGAACTTGTGTTTTGTAAATGAGGTCTGTTGGGACAAGGGAGCGTGCAGGTGAGCAGAGGCGATCTGTTTAATACGTGTGGCCACCATTCCTTGCCGCCCCATTCATACATAATGTTTGCAATGCCCCATGAGCACAGAACTTCGGTGCACTCCGAATGCATAGGACTTCAGCAAGACTCAAAGCGAGCTCAACGTAAGAGTGTTACAAATACAACTGAGTAAGCAGGTGGGTGGGTGCTGACAGCTCCAGGAGGCCATGCTTTCCATTTCAATCAGAATTTGCTTTGCACGAAGAAACAAGGCAATTTCTTTCTAAGAAACACAAACAACCAAGGAATCCTATCATATCCTCTCTTACTCCTGTTACTTCCCTATACTAGCCAATCACTTACGCTGAAAACGATGCCACAGAAGGAAAAGGAAAGATCGAGCAACCCATAGCTCTTCGTCCTTTCAGTCCTTCCTTATGCCAGTCCTTCCTTCTGTAAGCCAAAGATTATCAGAACGTGTGCAAATCAAGTTGTGAAATAGAAGTCGCGAGTTGATTTTGCGCAGTGTTTCCTCTGTTCTGGTAAGAACACTGTGCATTTGCATTTATAAACTACAAAATACAAAGTGTGTGATTTCAGTAATTCTGCATACATGTTACACGCTCTTCATTTGCAGCTAACGCTGGCACTGCACAATACAAAGATGAACAAAATCCCTGCCAAGAATTTTAATATTTAATTTTTCTTCACCTCAGATGACGCAAAAGTAAATAAACACCATGATGAATCAAGAGAGACACTTGGAGAAGAAAAGGAGAAGCTTTTTATGTTAGTACCTTTAATAGCACTTTTTCCTGCTTTTTGAACAAGGGGCTACACATTTTCATTTTACACTGGGCTCCACAAATAGGTAGCTGGCCCCACTGAGAACCACTGAACTCAAGGATATCATGCCTATCTAAACATGCTACACGCACTTGGATAAGTTTTTACTGCCATCTTTCAAAGCAACCCCCAAAAGACCCACCTCTGGACTGACGGGAGGTGCTGATTTTGAGCACCTCGTCTTAATTTTCAGATCGCTTCAGTTCTTATCTTTCAATCCCCTTATGTCATTACAACAACGAATCTGCTGAAATACTGCAACCTAATGTCTTTTCAACTAAAGATCTTTTTGAAATAATTAAACTGAAGACTAAAGACCTTACGGGGAACAGCATGCAACGCAGAGGCCTCTCTGCTGGACAACTCCCGTCTGTAGAGTATCTCCTGGGGCTTTGATGGCTCGGTTTTAACCAAACCCAGACTGTGGTTCCAGAACCAGGCTGTTTCTCACCACTCAAAGCGCTCAGGTTTCCCCCGGGAAGCTGTTCTGTGAACCATTAAGTCTGGTTGTCTAAAAATTCCCCCTTCAAAGACAGTCAAGTTTTCCTTTGTCTCATTTCATTCTCTTCTTCTTTTTTATACCACTACTTTCCACTTCAATAAATTAATTTCCTGCCTGGAGACACATCCTGGCAAATGTGTCAGCTTGTATTGTTTAGCTGAGAGACTTCTGTCATTCTTTCAAATTTTTTCTCTGTACCAATAATCCCGCAAGCCAGCCTCTCAGGAGCCTGAGTTACTTGTCTATGAATTTCCTTTCACTGCTTCCTATTAGACTGAAAACTCGCAGACTGCCTGCGGTGAACTTACTCAACTCTTATCGCTTCAATCTTCGACTTCTTTTCATTTCCCCCATCCTTCCTTCCATGCCGTCTGAAGAAGGGTTCTTAGGGATTCCAGGCTAACCTGCCACCCTCCACCTGATTTTTGCAACTATCCCTTATTTCTCCCCCAGACTTTGCACTCATTCCCACCTCTCTTTTGCTTCTTTCACGTCACCCTTTCTACCTGTACCTTCCCCAAACCCAAGCTATCACAGCATGTCTCTCCTTGTTCAATTCCTTGAAAGGCTGGGCCGACCGGGTCACCCGTGGTTCATCATCTCCCATGTATTCCTCGATTTTTTGCATTCTGGATTCCATCTCTACTGTGCTCCTGAAACCACTCCCTCCAAGTTCACGAATGACCTGGTGGCTGGACCAGCGGCAGTTTCTCAGACTCATCCTTGTAACAGACTCATTCTGCACTGGATGGCATGGACGGTCCACTTGCGTTGGGTGTGCTTCCTCCCTTGACTGCCACCATCCTCCACTTCCCTGGTCGTTCCTCCTCTACCTCCTTTAATAACTGTTCTTTGGCCTGATTGTGTCTAAACGTCAGAGTTCCCTGAAGGCTGTGTACTTGCTTCTCTTTTTATTCTACGTTCTCGTCTTTGGCAAGTTCATCTACTCTCACTCTTTATGTAACAGCCCTATGGAGAAGATCCATCAATTTAGGGTTTTGCCTCAACACCAAACCTAAATTTCAAATTCTTGCTTAACATCTGCATGTGGATAAAATCAACTAACAGTTCTTCATAGCTTTTAAATGCCAAGTACAGAACTAAGCCAGAGGCAGTAATATGAAGTGGTTGAGGATACTGACCCTGGAGGCTGTATCCACCTGCGTTTAAATCCTGAGTACAACACACAATCTGTGTGACCTGGGGAAATTCACTTAGCCTCTCTGTGCCTCAGATTCCTCACCTGTAATATAGGAATAATAACAGTATCTTTTCTTAGGGTTGATGTAGGGATTAAATCTAAGTTAAAATATGTAAGGTGCTTAGAACAGTGCTTGGTACACACCATATGCTATGTAAGCTTTGGCTATTATTATTGTTGTGGTTATTCTCCTAAAAACCTAATACCCCTACTAATATCCAACAGACTATTTCCAGAGTCATCTTTATAAAATAACAGTCCTCATATCCCTCTCCACCTTACACCAAAAAACTCATTTTAAAGCATAATCTTGTCACTCTCTTTAAAACCGTCTAAGATCTAGCTCCAGTATCTCTCACCTCTCTTAACAATATAGATCTTTGCATCTTATCTTGCTCTAAAACTAACCTCACTATATTCCACACTTTCCTCCAAACCCAAGTGTGCTCATTTCCCCCGACAGTGCCTCCTCAAAATCTCATCCTCATCCTTCAAGGCCCATTCAAATCGCACCTCCTCTATGGGACCCCACTCCCCCCAATCCTTTGCTCGAGTGACTAGTCTAATTCATAGCATGATCTTCCCCCGCCTACCTCCAAAAGGCCCAACAAATTGATTTTTTTAATTTTAATACTTTTTATATTTCAAGAATGTACGAGCGTTGTAAAATAGACATTAATATGCTGTAAAAACAAAACTAAAGCCCCCTGCATCTTCCCTGCCATCCTAATCCCATCCCCTCAAATCAGCCCATTTAGCAATTTTTCACACACTGACAAATATAAACTAAACATGTGCACTGGTTGCTTTTTTTGGTAAAATATATATTATAGACATTCGTATAAGTCAGTATATTTTTTTCAACTTTAACAGCTGAATAGCATTCTAAATCTGTCTTATATTATGGTTATGTGTAAGAAAGGTCATTCCCTTTCTGCCTCCATCTCCTGTAGATGAATATTCTTAAGGGTATAAGACCATGTTTTGTCTGTCTTTATAGCTCCAAGAGGACCCTGTACCAAGGCCAAGAACTGATAGCAAACGTTCAGTGAAATAATAACAACAATATCTGTCATTAATCCAGTGCTCATTGTGTGCCAGAAAAACAACTGTTAGTGCGTCATATATATTATCATATTTAATCCCCATAACCACTCAATTATTCCCATTTCACAGAAGATGAAATCACATAGCTAGAATCACAAGGGATTCTAATCTACATTTATCTGACTCTGGAGTCCACTCCCTGCATCCCTATGCTACAGCTTATAAAATTTTCACAAGGACATCCTTTGCCTTTTCAACCAAAGCTGGAGAGCAGAAGAGCTCTAAATATTCTGGTTTAGGCAGGTGGGACTGAGCATAAGAGACGGGCGTTGAAATGAATGGCGAGGAGATGGAGGCAAGCGGCTATAGCTGTAAAGCTAATCTACCGTTCGGGGATTCAATCCGTGTTCAGTGAGAACCTACTCAAGTTGAATGACTTGCCTCCCCCTCTTGAGTCTCCCCACCACACTCTTCTTCAGAAACAGCTGCCACCATTTGTTGAAAATCTATGTGCCAAATGTGCCATTATTATTTCTATTAATAATTTCTGATTATTTCTAATACTGACAAAAATCCTATGAGACAAATTTCAGTACCACCATCTTGCACGTGGAAAAAACTGAGACCCAGAGAAGTTAAATTACTTGCCAATATCAGACTGTAATAAATAGCAAAGCCAGGATTCAAGATGAGGGTCTGTAGGGCTTCAAAGTCCGACCCCTATTTTTGTCACACAAAATGCTTTTAATTCTTAGAGAAAAGATGAACTATGACTTTTTAGAATTTAAACTCACTTAAGATCACATTTGGCTGCAACTAACTGACCCAACTTCTGTGGTAACCGAATGGAGATTTTTTTCTCACAAGAACTCAAGAGATGGGCAGAAGTCTGGGATAGCAGTTCCAGAATGCCATCTGCTTACCCCTCAAGGGTCTTGTCTTTGGTCACAAGATGGCTTCTCTGCTTAGAAAATACTTTTAGGGAGGAAGAAGTACAAAGAGCAAAGGTCTAACAGGCAAGCTCAGAGGCTGTCCCCTTATAGGAGCTTTGTGGGGAGCCCCACCCAGCTACTTACACCTCATTGGCCAGGACTATGTCACTCAGACAGCACCCCCCCAGCTGCAAAGGATTCTGGGAAATCAAGTTGGTTTTTTTTTTAACTGGCCATGGTAGCAAATTAAACAAAATGGGTTCAGCTGTAGGCAACAAGTGAATGGGATGGATATTGACTGGGCATCCAGCTGTGTCTGCCCTACAGGGTGATGAAGAGTGTAAGTCATCCTAGAGAATCAAGGTACCCTAAGGAGAGAAAAGCAACAGAAGAACCTTAAATCTGTGTTTCAAAGCCCTCTTGGTTGTGCGAAGTCACACACTGATAGGATGAAGGCTGGAAGAATATGAAAGTTTTACAAAAGCATCCAAGCAGCTGATCCAGAGGAAAAACACTGAGACCCAGGTGACTTCACACAAATCATCCTGGCACACTCACAGGTTCAACCAGAGCGTTTCCTCCGAGTCCTCACTTTTTCCCTTCCTCCCACTCACTCACTTCCCAGAGTTAATTTAGATGAGAACCTACAGGCTCATTTGACTCTTCTATCATTCACAAGAAAAAGTAGAGCATGTTCAAATTCTGAAGCAAACAAAATAAAATTCTCTACTATGTGTTGTCAGGAGAAGCAGCATCTTTAGAAAAAGATAATGGTTACAGAACATTATTTATGCAACTGCAGACACATTGTCAAGTTATTATATTAAGAAAACAGGCAATAGAGTTTTAGCCTTGTTTTCACTTTCTTCCAAATAAATTCAATAAACATTCCTCATAAAACTCTGTGGTGGTGAGATGACATTTGTGCAACGTACTATAGATGGAGAGAAGAATGACAAAGAGCCAGCAAAAAAGGACTTCTGTAAGCTAGATCCTAGGCACAGAAATACAAGATAACACAGGCATCTTGAGTAATATAGTAGAGTATTACATTCATAGCATGGAAGAATTAAGACACTTCCCAATGGGCCTACCCACTTCTTCCCAAGACTTACCTTGCTTGCCTAAAGAATTTGGCCACTTATTTATGAATGGGGATGGACCTGCCACTGAAAACATCTTTACTCTCTCTCTCTCTCACGAGGTAAAATTAAGTTTGCCCTTGTTAACAAACACACACACTAGGAATCAGCACACCTGCCACCTTGAATTTGTGTCTGTTTTTATGTCAAATGCTTGATTTCCCTAAATTAAAAGAAAGGTAAAAATAACTAGCCTTACTCTGGAGTTCAGAGGGTGTCCATAAAATCTACAGCCTGTCCCAAACATTATAACACTTGATCTTCTTCCTACATGATCCTCATTTAAGACATGAGCCTTTGCCAGAATGACGGATACTTGATGCAATTCGAGTTTGTACAATTCCCGCAGTCATGGACATTTTTAGGTGCACCACTGCACAGAAACCACTAAATGATCTTTCTATTCTGAACTCACTACACTTGCCAACAAAAACAAGGATGCGCATGTGGGCCAGTCAAAATGTGAGTCACAGCAAGTTCTAGGCAGACACATAACCAAAGTCCAATCACAATCTGACAACACACCCACCTGGACCACTCGGAGTCCAAACCCACATTTCAGAAATAGAAGCTCTTCAACGGGTGCAGACCGGTACACGTTTCACTCAGACCCTCCTCTCCCGTCAAACCTGCCTAAGAAGTGTGCAAACTTAAAACGCCTGGAAGGACCCATTTTTTAAACTAAAATCCAGTTGTTTGGTGTTTCAGATCCTTCAAAGTGTAAAAAATATTGAGGTAAAAGAAGCTCTCATCGAGGTTGCGGAGAAAAAGGAACCCTCATACACTGCTGGTGGGAATGCAAACTGGTGCAGCCACTATGGAAAACAGTATGGAGATTCCTCAAAAACTTAAAAATAGAACTACCATACGATCCAGCCATCCCACTACTGGGTATCTATCCAAAGAGCTTGAAGTCAGCAATCCCAAAAGTCCTATGCACCCCAATGTTTATTGCAGCACTCTTTACAATAGCCAAGACGTGGAAGCAACCTAAGTGTCCAGCAACAGACGAATGGATAAAGAAGATGTGGTACATATATACAATGGAATACTACTCAGCTGCAAAACAGAACAAAATCATTCCATTTGCAATAACATGGATGGACCTTGAGAGAATTATGTTAAGTGAAATAAGCCAGCAAGAGAAAGATAATCTGTGTATGACTCCACTCATATGAGGAATTTAAAACTATGGACCAAGAACAGTTTAGTGGATACCAGGGGAAAGGTGGGGTGGGGGGTGGGCACAAAGGGTGAAGTGGTGCACCTACAACATGACTGACAAACATTAACGTACAACTGAAATTTCACAAGATTGTAACCTATCAATAACTCAATAAAAAAAAAAAAGAAGCTCTCATTGCTTGGCTTTTTTGAAACATTGTCAACTAACGGCAACCCGGCATCAATAATTACCATATTCAAAATAAAGAGTGTAAAAGAAATGGAAGTGTTTTTGTATTTTGTAGGGTGGGTTAGTTCAGTTTAGTTTTTTTTAAGGCACTAGCTCCACTTAATAAAGCCTCAGTCTTTGTGGTGGTGACATATGTGACAAAGCTGTAGGTTTTCTGACTAGGAAAAAGGTTTTGACATGGACTGTGATGATTTCGAGAAAAAATGACACACTACACTACAGACACAAGGAACTGCATAAGCCCAAAGCAGTTTTTGGGTGGTGTCAATTTTTGGACAGTTTGATGGCAGATTTAATTGTGAAATTATTAACCTTTAGTTGAAAGGAAATGCTGGCCAGAAGATAGACACTTTGCTCCCTTTATCCCCAAACAACACCCAGTGTCACTAACCTTAACAGCTTTGAATTTCACAGTTAAACCCATCTGTTCAACCATGATTAAAAATAATCATCATCATGGCTCCCTGAAAAATTTCACAATTGGCTGCTCAATTGTGATTTTTTTCCCCTTAATTTCAGTACTAATATGACTTTCTAGGGAAATCTATGGGAATAAAAAAGTCATTATTGTGCAATATCTGTTGCCTATGTTTTTACCTGGAAGCACTGTTTCTTTAATAAAGAACCAAGACACAGACCCAAATGTGAATGGATATTCACTCATTCATCCTCTCATTCATTCATTGTTTTGAAAAGGTAATTCAAAACCAGGTCAGAAACATGTAATAATATCTTTGGAATGATAGAATGATGAATGAGGTCTTCTTTCCATTAAAAGTTTGAAAAATACGCTATTTGAGATAGAGGTACTTTTAAAAATCGGAGATGAAAAACTCAAAAAGTTTAATAATTTTAATATAACAAATTATCAAGATACTCTAAATTAACTACAAAAATATAAATATTTCATGAATATGAAAGACAGGTTTTAAAAATAAGTCAGCCAGTCAATAACTGAGGGAAAAATGACCTTGTTCTGATTTATCTCATGCTGCCACAGTGAGTGATAAAAAACAACATAACCAAAACAGAGTTAATAAACTCTCCCTCGCTGAACTGTTTCCCAAAAATGTCTATGATGCCCTTGGAATGAGGCACTATTGATCTGAACTACATTGTGCCCTGGATCTCAAGTCAACATTTGTCCACAAAGGCCAGATTATCCTATTTTTTAAAGCAGCTGTTGGAACTATGATAGTTGCTGGTCAAAGAGAATTTAACCAAAACCTGATCCCACCTTTCTCAATAACTCAAAGGTCTTTCAAGTGTTATCCTTTAAAAGTACGACGTTTTACTATACCACATCTGCCTCATAATCACGGACCAAGAAAGGGGAATATTGGTTAAAACTAAGTATGCAAAATTACTGTTTTACTCAAACTATGAATAATATTTAAAGCTTTGGCACATTCGAGTCCCTAAGCCAGGACTAGTCTCTTGGAAAGAAAGTGTAAATCAGAATTTGGCACACCAGGATAACATCCCAAAGATACTCTTGACTTGACTGGTTATTACAAACAGCAGTTCGAACACTCCATTGGCCAAGGATCCCATGCGCTCACATCAGCCCACAGGAATTCCACATCATCTCCTTCTCCTTCCCACTGAAAAAGTACACTGGAAAACAGTGTTTGACGTACTTCCTATAGAACATAAATAGAAAAGATTTGTCCACCATTCTTTCAGAGCCATTAGGCAACTTCTGTTTCTTAGTTCAAAATACAAACCAAAATTAAAATGGTCTGGCTTTCCCGTACAGCACACCTTCCCTTTGCAAAAAACCTGCTCTTTATCCACCCTGTGCTATTTCATTCTTTTAGGAACTAAGAACAATACAGACCCAGGTGTTTCATAAACAACAGCAAAACAAACTACTTCTTTCCAGCCCTGAAACCTAACTGTCAGCTAGCTAGAAAGATGGAGAACCCCACTTATAAAGTCCTGTATCTTCGCAATTCCCGACTTGGGTTTCTTAGATGCAATGTTGTGGCTTCTTTCTTTCCTCTCCTCATCTCCTGGAAATGCCCTTTCATTCAGACACCTGGGATGCAGCTTTGACTCACAATGAAGTCCTCACCCGCCCGTTTCCTCCTGACCTGGAACAGAAGGATACTCACTGCTGAGGAACAGTGGTGAAAACAGGGAACTTGACTCAGGAATCTCAACCCTACATTTTTTTTTCTTCTTCAAAAGAAAGAGCCTTACACACTGACAAGTGAGGGTTCTGAATCAGTTTATGGAGGTAATTTTTTCTCCAGAAAGTCAATCACACCCAGTTAGTGACCTGGGCACACAAAATCTCACAGCAAGCAAAAGAAAGGATTTGAAACAGGAAATAAATAAAAATCAGATTTCTATATTTCCACTTCTGAAAATATTTTTTCTCCCAACAAGCAATTGCTTCCCTAAATACCAAAATTGAATGCTAAATCAAGTCCTCTTTCTATTGCTTTCTGTCCTTTTTTATTGAAAGGAAAGATTTGTTTTGGTCCCACATGTTGAAAAATTCACGTTCCTATAATTAAGAGTTTGTGTGCCTCGCCTTCTGGCCACATTGCCCTGTTAAAACTCCCTTCTCGAAAAATGACCCCTGAAATCACAACTACCAGCCCCCATCCTTTCCTCAGGCAGCCACGGAAAACAGATCTGAAGATTCTCAGCTGCCTTCCTAACTCCTCCAGATCACAAAGTTGGCACTCAATTAAAATGTTAAGAGTGAAAAAGAGTTGGAGTTTTAGAAGTCTGCCCCCAAGAGACCGATTCTCCCACAAGCTCATAATTAATACACTCCAAGTGAATTTCTCATATCCTGACTGGACCGTATAAAAGGATTTATGATGTTCATATATAAAAATATATATAAGAATGTATAAGAATCACAATAATCGTCTTTCATTTAAATCAATATTAATAGGTCACAGGGGAACGAAAAAATACAAAACTTTTGTTCTCTCTCAAAGAGCATAATTTTTGAGTCGACGTTTCATAAACTTTTTGTGACATTTTAAAATAACTCCCCACCCCTAGCCACCCACACACACACATACACACACCCCACACGCTTCTTTGACTGGGGAGTTCTCAAGCACTATTAGGAGACCAGGGTGCAGGGATCTAAGGACACAGACAAGAGCTTACACGTCCAAGTCTGGAGGTATTTTTCACATACGAGCTAGTCGGGCGCCCCGGGAGTAAGCTCTACCCCCCTTCAAAAAAAAAAGTGCCCGTTCCCACTGGGAAACAGGAGTGAGTTGCAAAAGGAAATCGACCCGGGGAAGAGGAGGAGCAGCTGCAACACCCAGAGGCAACCACACAACGGTGCCACTTCCCTCTGGTCTCCGAGTGCAGCCGAACGCCCTTACCTGGGGGGTGGAGAGCCGCCGGCACTACTTCCAGAAGTTCTGCTTCACCTTCCCTCGGAGTTCAAAGCCCCAGCACTCGGGCCCCGCCGCAGGCTCGCCAACCCCAATCCTTTCCCGTCCCGCTCCCGCCTTCCCCACCCTGTCGGCCCTACACCATGTCAGGAATCCGGGCAGGCACCGAGCTGGGAGCTGACATCACTCCCAGTTCCAGGTACCTCCCCCTCCCACTGCCGCCTTCTCTCCTCCCTCCCTGCAGGAATTAGCCAAAGAGCGTTCGCAAGGGGGTGGGGTCGGCCGCGCCCGGGCTCCAGCTGATTGGGCCTGGGGAAAGTCACTCAGAGGAGTCAACTAATTTTATACATTCCTCGCTGAGCGAGACTGGGGCTGGAAGTGGGTGTTGATAGGAAAAAAATGCTGCCTTTCTGCTATCTCTAAGGAAGAGGAGATAATAGGATGGGGGGAAACCTTGCGGGTCGTGTTGTCAACTTCTCTTGGCATATTTACTGTGTCCCAGATCAGAAACGAAACAAACCCACCCGGGCCCCCTTTTTAAGGAAAAACAATTGCCTCTGTGTCACGGACAAGTACGGGTCTGCCGGCGCGTGGAGCGAAAAATGGCTAGCTTGAAGACACACGAATAAAGGAAAACGCCAGCTCGCTCTTCTACCCTTTTATCTTGGGACTGCTGAGTGTTCCCTTAGAGGAGGAATTTAGAACTTCAAAAGCACTTGGAAAGATTTGGAAGAGAATCCCAAAAACGGCGACTCAGCAATGAATTGTTAACTGGTGGCATTATCAACCATGTGGCTGCTTTTGCTTTTAGCGATGAAAATCACACCGAGTTTCCAGGCAAATAAAATTGAACCTCTGAAGTAAGAAAATTTACTATTTACCTTTCTAAAGACCTGAAGTCTGCTGTTTTCATGCACAACTGAAAAGGGGGGGAATCTCACAATTGAGTTCAACGAGCCACATGAGAATAATTACTGTTGAACAGAACCAATTGCAGAGGCTGAGCTATCAATTAAGAATTAACTAACATTTAAGCTTGACAGATATCATGCTGTATAATCCCCTTGGCTAACAGAGCAGAATGATTCTCAGGAGATGGTCCTTTTAGTAAGCCTAGGATCTGATCTAAGGCAGGACTGAATGGTTGAAAAGTGGCTCTATTCTTATGAGATGTAGGTAGCCTATGATCCATCATCTTCTGGAAGGACAATGAATTCATTATTGGCTCTTTGATGGTTTTTATTGTCTGGTTTTTGTTGTTGTTTTTGAGGAAGATTAGCCCTGAGCTAACATCTGCCATCAATCCTCCTCTTTTTTTGCTGAGGAAGATTAGCCCTTGGCTAACATCTGTGCCCATCTTCCTCTGTTTTGTATGTGAGATGCCTGCCACAGCATGGCTTGATAAGCAGTGCATAGGTCCACGCCCAGCATCTGAACTGGCAAACCGGGAACCACCAAAGCAGAAGGCAGTGAACCTAACCACTACGCCACCTGGCCCACCCCTATTTGTCTGTTTCTTGATTGATGACAACATGTCATAACATTTTACCCTTCTGCCCAAAACTGTCGAAGGATGCATAGAGCCCAACACTGTGTCTCATTTAATCCTCACAACCATCCTGTAAAGCGAGTGTCATTAGCCCCATTTAACATAAGGAATCGAAGGCTCGGCAAGATTGTGTAAGTAAATTGCTCCAGAACACCCAGAACTGGGGTTGAAACGGAGATCCATGTGACTCCAAAGCCATTTTTTCTTCCTGTAAAGCAGTGATTGCCCACGATCCACACCCGTTCAAACACTATAGTGCTAAAAAAAATCCACAGACCCAGGCCACTGCTCTCACAGACCCACTTTATATTATTACCATCGTCTTATTTGTCAGACGTACGCTATTCCAAGCTCCTAACTTGTATTTCTGACTCCATTTTTCCCCAGCTCTCAGTCTTTCTATGGACCGCGACCAGATGAGTTTTTTAAAACACTGTTTGATATTGCTGTCAACATCTTCTCCTCTAAATTGCTCCCCGCCCCCCACTTTCCCTGCAATTCTTAGCTATTTAAAACTCTCCCTAATCTGGCCTCTATTTACCTTTCCCACCTTATCTTCCACTTCGCTCCTGGGAAACCCTCTGCTAGAGTCAAACTCGTCTACCCGGAAATCCCTGCTTGAGTCTCCCCTTCTAGCCTACCTGTAATCCCCACTCTTCTGTGTGTTGCCCCTCTTTCTCTCAAAGCCTAATTAAAGTCCTTGTCCTCACTGTGTGCTACAGTGGACAGAAAAAGGGCTGGAGGTCCATAGCCTAGTTCTGCCACTTAACTTGCTGCATAACTTTGGCCAAGCCACTGAAACATATGTCAGAAACTTAATTACCTCCTCTGTCAAATGGGGCTGATAATACTCACATCAAAGGCTATTGTAAGCATTATTGAGACCGTACAGATGTGTAGACCTATGATTATATGTGTCCAGTTGTATACATTTCCTGTCTTTCCAAACCCTGAAGAGCAAGCTCTATGCTTAATACCTTTTTGTATTCTTTATACCCAATTCAAGGAAAAAACAATAAAAATACAGGACTACAGAAAATAGATCATCGTATCACCTCTAACCCCCTCCCTTTCTTCAATGCACCCTACTCCCAAATAGTCTCACAACCACAAACCATAACTACTTCTTTTTTTCTCCCTCTCTCTCTATCTTTTTATACTTTGACCAGAGTCCTTCCTTTTCCCACGCTCCCACCATTCATGCAACAACCCTTAACCCTCTCAGATATTCTCTGCACCAGCCACTTAACCTGCCTCTTAGCCGTTCATCCTTTCCTCTCCCTCAGTCAGGGACACACTGTCTGTCGTGCCTGTTGCCTGCCTTGCTCCCTAAGAGCCTTCAAACGGTGACTGCATGGCTACCACCATTCTTCCAGCCCCAGTCATAGAATGGCTGCATCCAGCCTCGCAGTCTACAACCGGCAGCAGACGGGGGAGGGAATGTCCCACCCCCACAGGGATGGCAGGATAGAATAACAGGAAGTTTCCTCCCATCCCCTCTGCAGCTGGAGTGATAACAGCTGCCATCAGAGTCCAGAAAACAAAAGACTCAAAAGGAAAGCTGAAAACAGGCCACGGCTGGGTCAGCAGTGTTCAAACCAGGGGTTCCAGAGTCGGGGAGAAGGAACCAGGGGGCAAAACTTCAGCCTCCTTCTCCCCAACCCGGCCCTCCCTTCCCCTTCATCAGAGTTACAGTCCCTCTCTGTTCTACGTTTAGGCTCCACCACAATACTTCATTTTCAAAAGAGGGTCTAACATTTAAATACATTGAAACCACTGGCCTCTAGGTATTTTGGGGAAGCTCAAAGGATCAGGACAATGCAGAACAAGTGAAATAGGATGCCCGATGAGCAGATAGCCAGAGTTTACTCACTACCCTGGATTCTAGCTGGCTTAATGGAAACGTTTGTTTACAACTCCTGTGGTTTCAATACTTATTAGCTCTGTAGGTCTAGATATCTATTTTCTGCCTAGTTATTCATATGATCACCCTTACCTTTCTACGTATGGATTTTGCTGAATACTATGTCTATCGGTTGGGAGTGGGGAAGAGGATACTGCGAAAGCAGGAGAGAATAAGAAAAGTAACTTGAAATGGACCCTAAAGGTGATGTGATGCAACCACCTGTTGGAGGCAAGAACCCCTTCTACAGCATTCCTGACAAGGAGGCTTCTAGTCCCTGCTTGAATTTATCTGGCAGCAAGGAGCACACGAGCTAGCAGAGCAGCCCACCACTAAAGACCTTTCTCCTAGAGAGCCAGATCCTGCTTCTCTGACTCTTCTCCCAAAGACTCTGTCTTTGTCTCACTTAATTCTCACAACCATCCTGTAAGGTGAGGGTTCTCAGCCCCATTTTAACATTAAGAATCAAAGGCTCAGCAAGGTTACATAAGTAAATTGCTCTGGAACACCCAGCACTGGGAGTGAAACCAAGGTCTCTGACTCCAAGCCATTTTTTCTTTATACATCTAAAACTTTGTCCACAATCTAGTCTCTTTCAGTTCCACCCTCTGGAGTAACAGGGAGCAGGTTAACTCTTTTTGTTACCCGGTCCCCAAGCCGGTGAAGGCACAAGGACTCTTCCCCTACTTAGTTTGTTTAGATGCAGATGCCAGGAGAAGTTTACCCAACTCATCAGGCATGTCATTTGCCTGTCTGGTCTTTCTAGGCTTCCAGCTGCAGCTCTCTACAGCCCGGTCCTGCTCGCCGTTGACTCCCTTCAAAACACTTGACCATCTCTCCTTTGCCAAGGAACAAAACCCAAACTCTGTTGACCGGCGTCTAAAGGCCCTTATATCCTGACCCCCAACTTACCTTTCTGAACTTATTGTCCACTCTGCTTAATCCTTCCACAGTGCACAAATGAAATGACTTTGCACCCATATTCCCTAGAAGTGTTTCCTTAGTTGAGGATGATTTTTGCCCGTTTCTAAAATCTACCTCACAGTGTTGTTGCAAGGATCTGATGAGATGTCATATGCAAGATGACAGAGCATATCGCCTGACACATAATTAGTTATCAATAAACATATTTTCCTTTTTCTTACTACACAAAACAAATGTATTATTATTTTTATATACAGCTTATATGCCTTACTGACAGAAAGTTCCTTACAGTCCTTGAAAGCAAGATGCCAATTTGTTTCATTTTTACGTCCTTTATGGACTCTAGAACCGTGCTTTGTCCTATAGACATTCAATAAAAATTCACTGAATGAATGAATGCTGTCTTTTGCTTAAAACTTCTCACCTGCTATGGGCTAGGCCTTTAGAAGTTCAGGAATAACTCGACCAGAATGGGTTTTTTTGTTTGTTTTTTGAGGAAGATTAGCCCTGAGCTAGCATCCATCACCAATCCTCCTCTTTTTTTGCTGAGAAAAACTGGCCCTGAGCTAACTTCCGTGCTCATCTTCCTCTACTTTATATGTGGGACGCCTGCCTCAGCATGGCTTGCCAAGCGGTGCCATGTCCGCACCCAGAATCCGAACCAGCGAACCCCGGGCTGCGGAGGAAGAACGTGTGAACTTAACTGGTGCACCACCAGGCCTGCCCCCAGAATGGTTTTAAAGGATCTGGGTGCTTCAGATTTTTCTCATCCCAGACATGTTGCAAAACACAGAGTGGGTTGAACACATGGTATGAATCATGAACCCAAATTCAAATGAAACAAACTTAGCTGTAGAATTCCTTCTAAAGGAAATTGCTGCTTACTCTGTCTGAGTCTAAGCATGGCAATGGTGATAACCCAGACAGCATTTTAATATCCTTTAGCTGGATACTAAGCCACTATTCAGCTATCACCACTGACATCATTTATGAATCCAGCTCTCCTCCCCCTTCCCTTCCTGCCGGTGGAGACAGGTTAGAAATAGGCCCAATATCTTGCTCCAAATGGAGTCTTATTTTAATCACTCTTTCCTTGCAACCCAGATCACATGAGTTATTCTCTGGTTACCTGCCAGATACATCCAAAAATCTAGTTAAATTCAACTTACCCATTTTATTATTCTATTTATAAATTGAAAAAAATTTTTAATTAAAAAAACTATGGTCTTTCATTAATGTTTAATTAACGGCTAAATTAAACAATTAGATTCCCTTTAAACAATTAGCCCCATTTACAAACGTAGTTAATTGAATTTCCTAAGAAGTGTGTCTGATTCCTATACTCTGGAAGAGGCCAACAAGATGAAGAGTCAGCCCTTTCAATACATAGCAGCAATTCCTATTCCATTCCTTGCAAATGATCTGCATAGTGTTTTTCCAAAGCAGACCAAGCCCTTCCCCAGGCTGCCAGGCCTTTCCAGGGGTGACAAGTCAACTGCCATTCCTTCCTACAAACATGCATTGTTTGTTGACCTCTTTAGAGGTCCTGAGAATGAGCTCAATATACACCAGAGCATTACTCATAAACAGTAACTTCCACCTTGATTTTCACCTGCCACAATACTAAGTAAGGCTCATTTTTCAAATAATATACCATGGCTCACTATTAATCAAAATTTACCCATTTGACATTGTGGTGCACCCCATTCTCTGGACCAGTGCCGCATATGATTCCCAGGCCTCAGTCTGATCCATTAATTTCTACTCCAACCACCTTTTAACTGGGCAATCATTAATTTACTGTTGCTCTTTCAGTCTCTCCTAATCCTTAACTAGAATTCTTCTGCTTAACTAGAATTTACATTTTAAAATGGCATGTTAGACTTCAATCCAGAAACTTCTAAGGGGACTAAGAGGAATGGGTTTTAGCCAAAAACAGATGTAAGATGAGGATGGGATCACTGGTTTAATGAAATGCTTTCATTAAAGGAACTTTCCTGGCAGGTGAAAACAAGTTGCTGATAAGTCTTTGGGCTGGAGCATCTTATCCCCCCAAACCTATAAAAATGAAGTTCTTTGCTGCTTTCCCTTGCTCCTCCAGATTCCATCTCCAGAAAAGCTTTTCCAGTGAAGGAGGCTGACTGCCTAACATCTGAATTGCCAGATAATTAGTGCTGTGGTTTGTTAAACTAGCCTTGGTATTAAGGAAGGAAAGAGTCACAACTATCACGTTAGTATGTCTGTCTTTTAAATGCTGTAAACCTCTTTCCTCTTATTTCACCTTAGATAATCTCCATTTGACCCTATATTACTTAAATTCTGAATTGGATATAACGTAGTAGCCATGGAACTGCCTTTTCCATTGAGAGGTGCCATTTCTGAAAAAGATCATCACCCATTCCTGAATAAGAGGAAGTGTAAGAAATAGCACCTCTTCTTTGGTAAAATTAAATAAAGCACTGCATGTACTCTGAGTTATAAGACTTAGGATCACTTGACAGTTTTGAGCTTCAGTTTCTCCATCTATAAATGGGAGGGCAATAATACTAAAGAAAAAGTGTATTGGAGTGGAGCCCTGAAACCCTGGATGCTGCTCTCCCCGCAGCCTCTTTCTGACAGAGTCCAAAATGGTTCTCTACACACAAGATTCTCAGTTAACATCCTGAGACCCTTGCCACCTTGAGCAGAACTGATCAGCCCATGGATTCCCACCTGAACCAAAGACAGGCTGGTATAAACTTGCCAACAACCCAGGGCAAACAAGCATAGGAACTCTTCAGCAGGGCTCCATACTGAATAGTCCCAAATGGCCCCATCAAATCCTCTCTCCAGACGTTGAGTGTAAGACACATAGAAAACCAGACAATAGAGTAGAGCAGAAAGAAGCAGAGATATATAGAATGAAGGCAATAAGCAGAAGCATGAGTGAGGAGAAGCATGAAGTATAGAAAATGAGATCAGAAGAAAGTAAGTAACCCGAGTAAAATATAAAGCAGAAAGGGATAGATGCTGAGAGTCACACATAGAAAAGGTAGTAATCAAAACTATGAGGTAGTAGACACCCTGAGGGTAGTGGGACAGTAGCTGCAGAAGTCATCAAAAATATAACAACAATAATAAAAATGATAATGATAAGAGGAAACAGCAATTTCTGTGTGCCTTGTACTATTTTAAATGCTTTAAATATATCAACTTCAAGAACTCTGTGAGGTCTGTTTCCATTTCACAGATGTGGAAACTAAGCCACAGAGAGCTTAAGTAACTTGCCCCAGGTCACATGCTAGGAAGTAGCATGATTCAACCCTGTTTGGCACTAGAGTCTGTGCTGAGAAAAAAGCTGAGTTACAAGAATGATTGACATGTAGAGTTACTGTTGAATCCTTGACCATGTCCAGTTCTCATGAGGCTTGATGGTTCAGTGGTTTCCTGCATTTCCTTCATTCCCTGGGAGTCTCACATTAAATTTCCATCACCTGAGGTAATCTGAACCCTCTTTAATGCCTTACCACTTGAAAGAGACTGACTAATACTGTGACTTCAAATGAGATAATAAATGTGAGGGCATTTTACCTTCCCTGAAATAAATGGGAGATAGTGAAGTGTTTTTATTCTGAAATGAGGTGAAAGTTCTGAAGATATGGTCTGGCGACCCAGATCAAGTTTGTCTCTAAACATGTTTCTTTGTGACATGACTTTGGACCAGCTTCAGTCTGTCTTGGTGGTAGATTTTGCCACACACTGTGGGAATTGTAGAATGTATTAGTTTTCAACATGTAATTATCATTACATATTAATTAAATATAATTATGTTAATTACATGACCCTGTTCTACCTCATTCCTTCCCTAAACAACCAGAATAAAGAGGCTATGATTATAGGGGCAATGAACAGAGGCCTTAAGAAAAGGAGCTTGAATATTGTTTTATCTTTCTACCACCTTTCACAACAGCATCCAGATCACTTAGAGTCTTGAAGGAGTTTAAATTTCTTCTAATTATAATGAGAACAAAGGGCATATCTTACTATCGTCTTCTTGTTTCACTAAAAAAGACAATCAACCCCATTTTACTTTTATTGGGTACATTTGTGAGAGTGACCACTGGTTCGAGGACAGGGGCTGCTTTTTTGTAGAACTCATTTGTAAGGTTCTGAGATTTGCTTTCAAAAGGGCAACAAATGAATATTGTGAATCAGTGATTCTATCATCATGTTAAGAAGGAAGAGTTGGAGCCTAGATTCAACTCTGCCTTAGGAGAGATTGAACTGCAAAACATTGAAATCTGCTGAAATACCAGCAGAAGACAGAACTTTATGTCTTGCACTAAAAATTGTTTCCATATGATACTATTGTTTGAAAAATTATTAGTGTTGGGCATTTTATTATAATCCATTCAACCCCTGGCTGCTAAATTCTTTTAGAAAGTAATAAATATGTCAAAGAAAATAATCACCCCCTTCCAAAATGCCACTCAGAATCCTCTGACTTTCTTTACCTCCTAATGAGGATTTAATTTTATAAGGATCAGCTTTATTTGTCCTATTTTAGACATCAGGGTTGTGTTCAGTTGCCTTCTAAAGCTTTATTTATTTATAGAATAAAAGAGTCATATGTGTGGAAATAATAACACTTTTGTCAGAAAGTGAGGCAGCAACAGGGAAGCTCCAAGTCCAAATGGCACTTTCAGTGGAGCATACGGCAGCAGGCAAGGGAGAGGAAGGAGAAGACAGAAATTGCATGCCCCGCAGCAGGGCCCCTAAGATTATACATAAGCAATTTATGGAACAATCTGCATTGTTCACCCCAGCAGAGTCTCTCAACTCTGAAACGTCCCTGTCCCCCCCAACACACACACACATTCTTCCCTTCCCCTAATGGCTCAGTGACCGTAAATAGAGAAAAAGCAAACAAACTCTTCATTGTTGTGATCCTGGAGCAAGACCTTTCATGTTAAACTTTGAACATCTTTCTCAGTCACCTTTTCATGTTCTCTGAGAGCTTAGTCCTAGGATCTCATTTAATCTTCTCAACAAACCTAAAGGTAAGTGCAAGTATTACCATCACTTTCCGGATAAGAAAACTGAAGTCTAGAAGCAGAGCTGGCTGCATGGGTGAGAGAGGTGTGCAGTCACACAGGGCCTGTGCTTCGAGGGGCCCCACATTTGGTTTAATGCTCTGCTGTTGCCATCTTGAAATTCCTAATTTTTTAACAAGGGGCCCCACATTTTTGTTTTGCACTGGACCCCACAAATTATGTAGCTTATCTTCCTGGCAGCGTTAACTAACTTTCCCAAGGTCCCTGTGTTACTTTGGTAGGGCTGCCATAACAGAGTACCTCAGACTGGATGCCTTAGGCAACAGAAATATCTTTTCTCACAATTCTGGAGGATAGAAGTCCAAGATCAAGGGGTCAGCAGGACTGGTTTCTTCTGAAGACGTCTCCTTGGCTTTAAGATGCCTGCCTTCTTTCTGTGCCTTAGCATAGTCTTCGGGATTAGGGCCCATCCCAATGACCTCATTTTAACTGAATTACCTCTTTCAAGACCCTGTCTCCAAATACAGTCACATTCTGAGTTTCTAGAGGTTAGGACTTTGATATATGATTTTGGAGGCGGGATTTCACGATTCAGCCCATAACAGTCCCACAGCCAGTAAGTGGAAAAGCCACTACAATTTGTTCCATTCACTGTGCTCTCTTTGTCTTCACAAATATCTGTGTAAATATGTAAGGGTGGCTCTTCTTGTCACCAGTAGGAGAAGTGGAGGCACAGAAAGGTCAGTACTTGCTATCATGAAACAAAATGGCAATGCAGGAAATGTATTAGTATAACGATAGCACTGCCTCCAAACCTCAGCTCTCCTGGCGCTGAATCTACCGCGGGGCCCAGGCTGCCTTTTACAACCTACACGCACAGACACCGCTGCCAGGAAAGACGGTCCCTCTCTACAATTATAGGTTCTTGGACTGTCTGCCTTTGGTAGATTTCAAAATAGCACAGTTGACTCTGTTTCGAGCCAGGAAAAAAAATCATTACTCTTCTACTCACAAATTATACAAAGGCCTCTCTGTGGAATGCATCCAGCATACGGTGCTGTAGCCTCTTTATCTCATTCTTTTACTGGCTCCAACCTGTGAGCAGTGAGAGTGAGTTTGTGGAGATAACTAGGGAGTAAGGTAACTCATTTAAATGATAAAACAGGAAACCCATTTCCAGTTTGGACATGGATAGTGTTTTAATGTGAACAGATCTGGAGTCTGGACTGAAGACCTGGGAGTGTTATAACACGGAGTGGCAAGGGGGTGTGGGGCACCAGATTTTTTCTTTCGAAGAAAAGAGTTGTTTGGTGACAGCTGGGCGGGGAACACATTTGTTGTGCTTTGGCTCGTAGGTACAGCAGGATGGCAAGGGAGGCAGATCAGTGATGGAGTCCCCTGTCCTAGCCCTGGCTCTGATACCAACACTGGCAGGGTACTTTCTCTCTCCAGACCTTAGTTTATTCTTGACAACTTGGGGCTTTAAAGTCCCATTCTCTCTCTCAAATTCACTATCATTGGTGAGATGTAGTAAGTGTTCTTTGCACAAATGAGGCAGCATGACATATAATTTTTCATTAGATTCAGTTTCAACTTATTGTAGTGGGATCTTTCACAATTTGTTATTTTTTAAAAAGACATTTTCCTTTATGATTAAAAAGATCAGACATAATGGGAAAAACCAGACACTTTGAGCAGGTGATTAAAATTAACATCAGCAACAAGGGGCAGATGAACTTTGTATGCCTCCAGATTTGATGCTCTAAGGACACTACAGCACTCAGGTGATATTCTGGCCTAAAATGCATAATCGAATCTAATCATAAGAAAACATCAAACAACCTACATTGAGGACATTCTGTAAAATAATTGGCCAACTCTTAAAAAATATCAATGGCATGAAAGACAAAGAAGGGTTTAGGAAACTGTTTAAATGAAAGGAGATTAAAAAGACAAATAAGTAATACATGATCCTGGACTAGGTCCTATGCAGAAAAAAATTTCTACAAAGGTCAGTCTTGGGACAATTGGTAAATTTAGAATATGGGTTGTAGATTAAAGTAATGTATCAATGTTAAATTTCCTAAATTTTATAACCCTACTGTTAGTCTGTAAGAAAATATTCTTATTTTTAGGATATGCACATTCAAATATTATACAGTAAAGGAAATGATATATGCAGACTTTCAAATGGTTCGGAAAATATAAAGAGAAAGAGAAATTAATAATGGTGGCAAAATGTTAAATACTGGTGAATCTGGGTAAAAGATATGGGAGTTCCTCATTCTATTCTTGCAAATTTTCTGTAAGTTTGAAATTATTTTAAAATTAAACATTTTTTTAAAAAGTAATACATGTTTATTGCATCAAATTTTCTGAAGAAGAAAAATCACTTGCAATTCCTCCACCTAGAGATAACTGTTAACCTTTTGTGTATACCCGATTTCTTTGGAAGAAAAGAGTTCCTTGGTGATGGCTGGACAGGGTAAGTGTTGTGATTTGGCTCACAAGTGCAGGGGAGTGGAAAGCGTGGCAGATCAGGGCCAGAAATTGGTTTGTTAGGGCCTTTAATATAGTCTGCCCAATGGTTCCCAAGAGAAAGTCTGATGGGAGCTTCTGGGAAAGACCCCGCCGCCTCTCCCCCACTTCTTTTCTTCAGTTTCATGTTGTGTCCCATGAAGACATTTGGAGCAGCAGCAGCGATCTTGGGACCATGAAGGGAAAGCCAAGCGAATGGAAGATAAGGTGATTCAGAGCACTGACATCATTAAGCTGCTTAATTAACCAACCCTGGAACTACCCTAGCTGCAGACATTTCATCACATGAGGTAATAAATGTCCGTATTCTTTAAGCCAATATTATTTAGGTATATTATTACAGACAAAAGCATCTCAACTGTTATACCCCTACTTTTAAACAAGATAATGCAACCATTTGCTTTGTTCTTTTATCAATCACATGTAGCAAAAGCTCTTCCAAAGGAAAAACGTCATGGGACCAAATCTGGTTTTTGAGCACGAGGTGAGTTCACCAGCCAGAAGCGAAGAAGAACACAAGTTTCCAGATTGGGACAGGCAGTGTGGGCTTCATGCCCAGAAAGTGAGAAAAGGAGAGGCAGTCTTACTCTTTGGTGCAGAGGCCCTGAGTACTAGAAAAAGTAACTGGACTTTAGACATGCTTTGGCTTCCAGAAGGGGATTCAGTTTGGGGAGCAGACAAAGTGGAGGAAGCAGAAAAGATTGTAGCCCCTGGCGTAGCTCAGTACCTGTGCCTCACGTACAGGCTGGGTAAAGACTGGGCCATTGACCACTCCAAGTCCATGTCAATGACCCTTGTGTCAGTATGGCTCCAGGGAATAGTGATCAATGGCACAGATGATGCCAGAGAGGGGCAATATGGCAGGTGGTATCTGAAAGCTTCAGCACTGGTGGAAGCTGGGCTTGACACTTAATAAATGTTAGTTTATTGATTCATTAATAAATATTTATTGAGCACTTGCTATCTTCTAAGTAATGTACTAGATGCTGAATATACAGGGCTTAACATGGTATTGTTCCTGCTCTCACAGAGCTTACAATTCAGTTTTGGGTGGCTGTGTGTTACATGAAAAGGACACAGCTATTGCAGCCAGACAGATCTAGATTCAAATCCTGAGTCCACCATTTACAGTGGGACTGTGAAAAAGCTACTTATCCCCTCTGTGCCTCAATTACCTGGTGTATGAAAATGGGGATAACAACAATACCTGGCTTATAAAGTTATTGTGAGGGTTAAATACTAAAATGCATATGAAGTGCTTAACATAGTGGCTGGAACACAGTAATCATTCAATAAACAACATGACTGTTATTATTTATTATTGTTATTTTTATATGTGCATTGTTATATTATTAGTTAATAACAATAATTGTTACTGATAATAATATTAGTCTTTACATTTGTGCTCTTGTTATGTATGCTAAAGAGGATGGAATTCTGCTGAGAATAATCTGCTGTAAAGCTGAGCGTAGTCTTATCTGCAAAGCCACTGAAGGAGATTGGGTTGGGTTGATGTGTTCATAGTCTTGGAGTCAAAAAGCGTTCACTACTCTCTTCTCAACACCCTTCACATAAGCATAAGAAAGCTTTAGTGTCAGAGGCTGTGACGGTCTCAGGAGTCCCAGGACAATTCTCCCATCGAAGCAGCCATACTTTCGTCTGGAGAGAGTACCTCAGTCTGAGAGGGAAGAATGTAACTCTCGAAGTGCAAAGAAAACATCGTTCACTTTGGAAAGGGGTTTGTAGCATTAAAAATCCCTAAGAAGGGCCGGCCGGATGGTGCAGCCGTTAAGTTCGCACGTTCCGCTTCTCGGAGGCCTGGGGTTCGCAGGTTTGGATCCCGGGTGCGGACATGGCACTGCTTGGCACACCAAGCTGTGGTAGGCGTCCCACGTATAAAATAGAAGAAGATGGGCACGGATGTTAGCTCAGGGCCAGTCTTCCTCAGTAAAAAGAGGAAGATTGGCGGTAGTTAGCTCAGGGCTGATCGTCCTCCAAAAAAAAAAATGCCTAAGAGCCCAGGGCTTTTCAGTCACTTGATCTGCTATGAAAGAATTTTCTCTTTCCCCCTAGTGCCTCACTGACCAGATCTCCAGGAAGAAAATAGGAAAATGAGAAACAAATTATTCCTTTATCCGCACATAGGAAGATTAACTGTACAGTGTGGACAGACTATCACATTTGGTATTGTTTTTGAAAAGGCCTGGATCTCATCGAGTACAATCAGAAGGACATTTGGCCGTGTGTGAGACCCTTGTTAGTCAAGTGCTCTTCACTCGGTAAAGTCAAATGTCACAATAGACGCTACTACTTGTTCTTCTTCGGGAAAGCAAGACAACACATGAACAACACAGGCATTTGGTAAAGCAGTAGTTCAATCACTAAAAGAACTCCCTTAAACATACATAGCTGCATCCTCTAGCCCCAAATTTCACTCAAGTACCTTCAATTATGTACTTGATGATAGACCCATTAAACCCTATTTGCTACCATTTAATTTCAAAATGGCAGCTATTCATAAATTAAACTTAAGGTTTCTCTGGATCCACTTACTAAAGAAAATAAAAATCACTCACCTTATTTTTTAAATTGTATATATATATATATATATATACACAAAACATGGTTTAAAAAAATCAAACTGAACTTTGAAAATCTCACCCAGCCCTGCCCCCACTTCCTCAGTCCCTCTCCTGAGATCCGAATCTCAGATCTCGAACAATAAGAAACCCATATACAATAGGACTGTAGGTTGGGTTAATTCAGTGGCTCATTGATGCCTTTGAGCACCTAGCCTATTTCTATCTCTCTGTGGTATTTATTGGTCTTGTTCTAAAGGTTGCAAGCCCAAACTAGATTATATATTCCCCTCGTGGTTACAAAGTGACCTAAGAAATTTCAAGCATCAAATCCATACACAATGGCATCCAAAAATAAAAAGAGATTTTTTTTCTTCTTTAAGATAAAAGAAACATGCCCAGAAACCTCCCCTCCTCGAGCAGATATACCTTCAAGTCTCATTGATCAGAATTGAATCATGTTTACATGTAAACCAATCATTGGCAAGGGGATGAGGGCCATTATGACTGGCTTAGACCAATTAGGATCTGATCCAGAGTCATACAGTGCAAGGGTAGACACCTGACCAGGACGAAGGGAAACTGAGGAATGGCTGCTGGATAGGCACTGCTATGCTATTCTGCACTTTGCCTTATTTGCTAAGCAAAATCACTTGAAGATTAGTCTATATGAGTAAAATCAGTCAGTTTCAAATTGAGGAGAAACAGAGCAAAAGCCATCATCCCAAGCAGTCAAGCTGAAACAAAAACTATGTGTTACTTGGTTAGTAACTATGCTGTGACGTTGAATATTAATGAGTTTCCTAAAATCCATGTAGAAAAAGAGATTCAAAAACTGAAACTAAAAAAAACCCTAACAGCTAAAATAGTTTCACGCTCCATAAAGCTATGCCAAAAGTGAAGCTCATCTCCTAGGTAACTAACTGGCTCCCTCATGACACAGGGGCTGTCCTCCCTCACACACACCCACCCTCACACATACCATCCCTTACTGTAAACTACATGTCCTATGGGCAATTTCTACCTTTCCCCAGTTCTGCTTGGCCATAGGCCTGGGGGCTCTTAATTTGAAGATACCGTCTCATCCAGTCCCAATCTGAGGTAACCTTAGGCTCAATTTCACCATCAGGGAATTTAATTTTGCTTCCTTAGGACCCAATAAGTCCTGGACACCTGAAGGCTTCCCTTCTTCCGCTGTCAAGCTTTCCTACTCTTCTGCCTTCCTTCAGTTTCTGCTAAAACGCAAGTGGTGGTGGTTGACTCTTGTGCTGTAAGCAAGCTCTGAATAAATAACCGTTGCTTATTCTCATTTGCTTAGTGTTTGTTTATGTCTACAGGAGTCTTAGATCAAGTTCCCTGGGAAATGGACTCTGAAATGAAGACTTACACGTAGGTTTATTGGGGAATACTCGCAAGCTCATCACCACTGAAGGGGATGATGGTAACAGGAGAAGAGAAGTTGAACTGTGACACAGCTGCAGTGGAGGCCTTAACTGATCGCGTGGAAAGCTCTGAGTCTGGGATGGCCCTTTCGAAATGTACCCTGGCCTGGATCAGTCACTGAATGCAGGCCACCCTTGAGGAAGGAGAGGAAGCCTAGGTGAAGTAGGTCTCTTTGACCAAAGGCAAATTCTAGGAAAGGTCCTAGCTGGGAACTCTCGGGTGCTGGCACTCTAGACAGCTGAGGAACAAGTGCTTGGGTCCCCTCGTGGGGGTGGCTGGGAGTTAAATATTAGGTGACCCCACCAAACACACAGTTGGCAACAGATCATGACTCTGACTCAACTTTGAATCCAAGTTCAAAGCTCTGTTCACTACAGCATAGCTGTCTTCACTCAAAAAACAAGACAAATGGAGATTTTTGTGACCACTCATTTTCTTTCCTCCTAGTCCAAAATCAAGACCATATTTGTAAATTTGTAAAGTGATTCCGACATTTTTAGTAAGTGATTTTGAGCATGGCCCTTGACTCAATGGAATATGGCTTTTAAAAGATCTGAAATAAAAACCCAACCAGCCAAAGCAGTTAACTGTATTATCACATGTAGACATTTACACCATCTTAGTATTACAGTACTTTACTAAATGTTTCCCTCTCTCAGTGGAGTAGAACATTGTGGCATCGAGCTTTCCGGCTTGAGATGCTGACAAATTAAAAATAAATTGATGTGAAAATAGTATCATTCCCACTTTAAGGATATTCATCCCCCAGGGATAATTGTCCCATCTTAGTCAAAATCCTAATAAAGCATATCTTGGAAATTAGTAAAATATTAATTTATTCTTTAAACAAACCTAGTTCCCTGCTTACTGCATCACTAGTGTTATACCATGATTGCAATCTCATTTTAGCTCAAATTAGCCTCATTTGAGCTACTTAAACTCAATACTTCTTTTTTGGTTTTACGAGTAAGTCAGCTGATACTGGATCCAGTAAAGGGAATTTACCTGAAGATCATAAAAAATATACACCAAGTTCTGTCTACAAATTGGTCTGAATAGCCCCTTTATCTGTACACAAGTCTAACTGTGACTTTTTTTAAATCTATCTGTCAGCATGTTCTCTCACTATCACAAGACCTTTTGAATATGTTACTCACTGTTCCCAGAGCTTTTGGCTTTTTCCCTTTCTGTGTGTCCTGAAATTGCCTTACCCATCCCCCATGCCCCATCCTTTCCCCTAAAAGTTAGTCACCTCTTGATTAACCTTTCATGGGAACTTAGCCACATTGTAATCCCAGGTAGCTTTTGCCCGTAGCATAGCGTGGTAGGTCATAAACTTTGAGTCCTGAAAATTGCTGGGGAAACTATTACAATAGAAAATATTAGAGATTCATCCTAGATTCAAAGATTCAGAATTTCTGGAAGTGATGCTTAGACAAATGTATAATTAAACATCTCTTTGTGGAATTCTGTGGAACATCACTGCTTGAGAACCACTGACGAGCAAATTTTTAGAGAACTAGAAGTTTCCAGCAACTGATATAGTTTTCTGGCTGTAGAATATCAGGGTAAAAGTGGCATTTGGAGTCTATTTCTTTCTAAGTTCGTGTGTATAACAGTAGTCTATGGAAGTGAAAACAGTAGGCTAGCTTTTCCCAGCAGTAATCCATTTGTATGATAAGGCCTATCAGAATGGAAACATTATAAATACAAAGAATGGGGACTGATCTAAGAAAACTTGCTGTAAACAATTGGAAGGACTTGGTGATTTCTGGAATGTTAAAATAAAAATATAGGAAAGGAGTTGAAGATTACTTCAAGGGTGTTAGAAAATGGGGGCATTGGGAAAATGGCTATGATGGAAATAATTGAACAAATACTGAATGTGAGATGATAGGGAGGCTACAAAGATAAGAATACATAATTTAATTTAGTTCAACAGGTGTTTGTTGGGTACCCATATGTGCAAAGCATTGTCCTGAAGTGTACCAAGGTATGGTTCCAAAATTTGGATTTGTGTTGGATTCAGCTGGGGAGATTTTTGAAAATAAAGTTCCTGGACCGTACGTTAGCTCTACTGAATCTAAATATCTGAGGGTGGGGTTGGAAATCTCTAATGTATAAAGCTCCCCAAGTAATTCTGATGCATCCAGTCAGTGGACCAGTATTTGGGAATCACTGTTGCAGAGACCACAAAAATGAACGAGGCATGTGTTTGTTTTTAAGGAATGTACAAACTGGTGTATTGAGCAATACGCTCTACCAAGTTTCCTGCCTCTGCCTTATACTCACAGCTTCTAAGTTTTACTTATGATGTTTCTTTTCTCTGCTATGGCCTTTTCCTTATTTCTGCCATGAAAATGTTATCCATCCTTCAAGATCCCTTCAAATGTGAGGAGAATTGGGACCACATTCCACATCTCCCTGTCACCACCCTTTCAACCCCACATCCATTACACAACCAAATATCATAAAATCCATGCTTGCAATATCTACTTCACCCATCATCTCCGTTTCATCCCTATTTCCACCTCTTTAGCTCACCGGAACCGTTAATGGCCTTTTAACTGATCTCCCACACTCCATCTGCCCTCCCACTCCAATTTATTCTTTATGGTTCTATTAATCTTGCACAGTTCAATTATAAATATTTTTCATATTGCAAATGAAGTTTATTATTTCCCCATTATCTACAAAGTTAGGGATAAAAGTGCTCCAGTATGGCATTCAAAACTATTGTATCAATCAGACTTCCTTTCATTACAAACAAGGAAACCAAATCTGTCTAACCTAAGCAGAAAAAGATATGGGCAAGGTCACAAAATTGAAGTTCCAATCATTTCCTTTCTTTGTATGATTCTTCTCAAAATTCTCATTCTTAGAGAATGTCTGATTCAACATATTCCCAACTCTTATTGATAGGAAGACAGGGGACATGGACTGAAAGACCACCTGCGATTATACTCACTGGGAAAAGATAGTTTTTTCAAAGCAAAATTAGGATGCTGTTGTCAAAAGGAGAAATAAATATTAGGGAGCAAAACCAAAAAATGTCCACTAGACCCAAATATGGCCCCAATCCAATTGAAGGAAAATTGGAAACGATGAAGAGGAATTCTGTGCTTTCTTTTCTGAGACATCAGAGGTCAAAATAGGGGAAATAACCAAGGAAGCCAATACCTGATAGTCTTAACGTTCTCAGGGTTGGGGGAAGAGAGGTGTTAGTGGTTTGAAGCAAATGTTTTAAACAATGTGTGGAATGACTCAAGAAGTCATTGTGAGTCATAAGGGTAAAGATAAACTGTTTTCATTTTTTCTGTTTGTGATCGACCCATTTCCACATAACTACAGTGTCCTGTGCAAAACATCTTATAGTATTTTTTAAAAAATAAGTTAACTGCCATAATATAAGAACAGCCAGAATTTTATTGGAGAGGAAGTCAGTAGGGTAATAGTAACTTCTGTATCTTTAGGAGGGTAACAAGTCTTCCACTTCCAAATTCAAGAAAGGCGCAATAATCTCCCGCAGTTCCCACATTCTGCGGCGCCCAAGCATTGTAGGGAGCACCCTTTCAAAGATAAACGTAGCATCAAAAAATAGTGTGTAACATAAAAGTCCAGTGAAGGTAAGGACATAAAACATGATGAAAATCCTCAGTGCACGTTTCCTACAAGGAAAGAAAACATTGGTGTTAAGAACATTCTGGAGAAAACCACATTGATGTGACTCCTGGCCCCTCCACCCAGGTAGCTTTATAACTGCAAGTAAGTAATCAAACTTCTTTGACCTCAGTTGACATCTGCAAAAGAAGGAGCTTGGAGTAGATGAGCACGTAAGTCCATGCTAGGGCTGGCATTGGAATCTAAGCTTCTATAGCCATTAAACAATGAAACCTGGCTATTGTGGGGCTCTTTCTTTTGAAATGCTCTTCTCACACTCTAGCAGATCATTGCCATGTTTACCTCACTTGTAAGGTATATGATGTGTATTTTTGGGGGAGATAAAGGCACAAGCAGTTAGATTTTCCTCAGGACACAAAGTATGACGCAACAAATGGAATTCGGCTCAATTACCAATTTTGTCCTGTCACTAGAATCACCCTTATAAAGTAATATAAGCTTTGTCAAGTCTTTGAGGACTCCTCCTTCTGGGCGGTACCTATACTGTATTTTATTTATTTGCTTTTAAGTCCTTGCATTATTATTTTCTAATTGTAAATGCAATACATGATTAGGGTAGAAGATCTGGAAAATCCAGAAAAGCACAAGGAAGAAAAGAAATGTCACAGATAATCCAATCCCTGGAGATAATTACCATCTATAATACATTTCAGAAGAGAAAATCTACAGCCCAGTTGAAGCTAGCTGTGGATCTATTTTGTGACCCAATTCGGTAGATTCTATAAGCTTGTGCCAAAGTTTCTTGGCATTGTCCCCACTGTGTGTCTCTCGGCAGTTACATAAATAATTGCTTCTACTTCACACATTTTTTGAAGAGCTAATGTTCTATAAATACTCTATTAGGAAGGGACTTTAAGGGCTGCTAAAATATAGCAGAGATGTCCCGCCCTCAAGGAGCATGAAATCTAGATTTAATAATTTACATGTCATAAAGTTTACCTTTTAAAGTATACAATTCAGTAGCTTTTAATTTATTCACAAGGTTGTACAACCATCACGACTGTCTAATTCCAGGAAATTTTCATCACCCCAAAAAGAAAACCCATACCCATGAACAGTCACTCCCTATTTCCCTCTACCCCCAGGCCTGGCAACCACTAATCTACTTTCCATCTATACGGATTTTCCTATTTTGAACATTTCGTATGAATGGAATCGTATAATACATGGCCTTTGGAGTCTGACTTCTTTCACTGAGCATAATGTTTTCATCCAGGCTGTAGCATGGATCAGTACTTCGTTCATTTTTGTGACTGAGTAATACTCCATTATACGGACATACCACATTTTGTTTACCTATTCATCAGTTCATGGATATTTAGATTGTTTCTGCTTTTTGGCTATTTTGAATAATGCTGCTATGAACATTCATGTACAGGTTTTTGTGTGGACATATATTTTCAGTTCTTTTGGGTATATATCTAGGAGTGGAATTGCTGGGTCATATGGTAACTATGTTTAACATTTTCGGGAACTTCCGAACTGTTTTCCAAAGTGGCTGCACCATTTTACAGTCCTACTAGCAATGCGTGAAGGTTCTAATTTCTCCACATCCTCTCCAATGCTTGCTATTGTTTTCTTTTAAATTATAGTCATCTTACTGATGTAAAGTGGTATCTCATTGTGGTTCATTGTGATTCTGATTTGCATTTCCTTAATGACCAGTGATGTTGAAGATCGTTTTATGTGCTTGTTGGCCATTTGTGTGTCTTCTTTGAAGAAATATCTATTCAGGTGCTTTACTCATTTAAAAAATTGGGTTATTTGTCTTTTGTTGTTGAGTTGTAAGACTTTTTCATATATTCTGGATACTAAATCCTTAATTTCCAGAGCTCTGAAAAAATTGATTCTGACAATTTTTTCAGTTGTCTCATTGATTTTATGGAGGAGGACATTTTCTGGGGTCTTTACCCCACCATTTTCATTGATATCCCTCCCCGCTTATTTATTAATTTAGTATTTGTTGAGCATGATGAACATCTTTTGTATGTTATGTCCCAAAGTGATGAAGATTCCTGCCTTCAAGTTGCACATGGAGTACTAGGAGGAGACAGACTTAAAACAATTTAATTGCGATAATAAGCTGTGGGATCTATGACAGAATTATGTGCAAGGTATAGTGTGCACACAAAAGAGGGAGCTGAAGAATTGATCTGGGTTGGTGGTTGGGGATAAAGGATCAGAAAAGTTTTCTTAGAGGAGGGTACTATTGAGGGTGTAGTATATATGATGGTGTGGCATCTTCAGAAAGGGATGCAAAGAATCAGAATTTGCTGATATATATGTCTCCAATAAAGTACAAGGGAGAGGCAAACTGTCCATCTAACAAAGGCTTTCAAACCACTTAGCAGGTATGTTTTTTTGGTGGAGGTGGCTGCATCATAGCTTGTAGAGATCATCCTTTAAGATTTATATGTATATATATATTTTTATATGTACATGCATATTATATGTATTTACATATATATACATATATATAGTCATGGTTATACTTGTATAGTTATATATATAGTTATATAAAGCAATAAGAAAGAAATATATATCTATATTTGTCTATCTAATGCAATAGATTTATATCTAAAACAATAAGAAAAATACTATGACTCTAATAAAAACAGATTTTAAAGAACATGAATAGCTAATTTATAAAATAAGATAAAGCAAAGTTTTAGCCAACCCTTGAAGAAATTCATTCTTATTATAGTCCATACCTGGGGGCCTTCGTCCGGCCCCCAGTGGCCCTTTCTCTGACTTACCACCACACTGCAATGCGGGGAGGAGAGTTCTGCACTAAAGGAGGTGGTGGAGCCTGAGGGAGCAGAGGCTCCATTTCTTCCATACCCATTTCTTCGGGACTCTGAGAGTCTGTTTTCCCTGCTTGCATTTGGTACATCTCTAGCTTTGCATTCAGCAGAGTCATGTCCTTGGAAAAGTTCTGGAAAAACAAGAGCAATCAACTATCATTTTTAAAAAATGATTCTAGCTATCTGCCAGTCTTATTGTCAATGATGCAGAGCGCTTTTCCTCTGGAACGTCTCAGGGGCCCACATTGTAAATCACAGGCGGGTCACATGAGCAGGTCATTGGCAGGTGCATACTCACCTAATAGAAGGAGACTTACACATTCACAGAGTGAGGTAGCACCATGGTAGAAAATTAAACAAAACCCACATGGTAATCTTTAACTACTGGATTATTCATGTAGGAAGATGAGATTATCCTTGTGCCAAATCCGTCTATTCAATTTGTTCATCTATGCAAAGCATATTTACTGAATGAGTCCTACCAGGCACTATTCTAGGACAGTGCTTAACAAAATAGACAAGGAATGTGCTTTCCATTGCATGTGCATTTTTAAACAAACTAGACGAAGAATTACACGTGCATTTATGAGAACCGTGGGACAAGCAATAAACAACTAAACACACATATAAATATACATTAGCTACTATAGATTAACGTACATGCTAAAGAGGGAATATATAAGGTGATGAGACAGAGTAGCGGAGGTTTGGTGGTGGGACACCTGCTCTGGATAGGTGGGATGATTAGGCACTGCTGAGCAGGTGACAGGTTGATTCCTTCATTCATTGTTTCATTCACCGTTTCTCATTGACCTCAATGTATAAGATTTTGGAGAAAGGAGTTCAGAGACGGAGTCATTTTCTGGCTAGGGGAGTTTAGGGGAGGTCTGGAAGAGGACATGACCTCTGAGCTGAGCCTGAAGAACGGGTAGTGTGTAGCCGTGGAGGATAAGCTACAGATGGAGGAGATGTAGAAGCAGCACAGGTATGGGAGAGGTTGGGAGTACACCAGACCTGTGAGATGTTCTGTTGACTCAAAGCAAAAAGTCAGGGGCAGAGAAGAAGATGATATGGCTAAAAAGAGACCAGTATGTGATGCACTCTCAACTTTTACGGAAAGCATTACTCCTGTATTTAGATTTAAATCATTTCATGTTATCCTTACTTGAACTTGTATAACTGGAATCTTACCTCTATTTGTTTTTGTGGGTTTTTTTTTGGTGAGGAAGATTGGCCCTGAGCTAACATGTGTGCCAATCTTCTTCTATGTTGTCTGTGAGACGCTGCCACTGCATGGCTTGATGAGCAGTGTGTACGTCAGCACCTGGGAGCCGAACCCATGAACCCCAGGTCACTGAAGCTGAGTGTACAAACTTAACCACTATGCCACTGGGCCAGCCCCTCTTACCTCTATTCTTTCAATGAGTTTCTCCTTTAATTCATGAGCTTCATTACAAGCATCTGCCTGAAAAGACACCCACAATTTTGGGTTAAATAAAAATTCTGCTTTTCCAGTTTATACAATAAAATCTCACTCATTTTGACACCACTTAGTTGTAGAAATACCTTCACTGAAACTTTTTACTCAGTAAAATCCCTCCTCTTAGAGCAAATTCACAGTGTAATCATGATAAATTGCAGGAGGAATAACCAAAAGATTGATAAAATTATTTTCAATACTTTAGAAGCATACATTGACACAATAGCAGCTGATTGTAAGTCATCTTTCTCTCAATTCATTACTTTTTCTTTAGAAACCTTCCACCAGGTCCCTAGTTGAAGAAACTTGGTGTGTTTCTGAGAAAAAAAGAAAATTGTATATATTTTAAATATTTTAAAATTTATAAGATATAAATGTAAGTCCTCACTATGTTAGCTTGAATTTTCAGGCCTATGGCTTAGCAAAAGAAAAGTGTCCATGAAAAGTGTCTGGTTCCTCTTTCCTTCCCATGTCTCCTATAGGCTGTCAGGCAGAGATAACAGATGGTTTGGGTTGGTTTCTATCAGGAAGATCGAGACACAGGCTGAAAGCAAACCATCCCCTTCTGAGACATGAGTGCCAGTTGCACATATGTCAGGAGTAAATACTGCTGTTAAAGGCTTTTAATTAATCATCCCATAACAGACTTGCAGGATGCCGTGAGAAGCAGGGCTATAGCACGAAGAATGGTGCTCCGGGATTCAAGAAAGATGTGTTCCAGAGATGCCATTTCTAGAAACTGAGTCTTAAAGAAGTACTTTCAAAAACAAGCAAAGATATGGATTTCTGAGGCATAGTCTGTAATGGCAAATATTGATTATACAGCCCAAACATCCAACAAAATAAATTTAACAAATCCCCAAATCAAATCCTGATTATATCAGAAGTGAAGAGGAAAAGGTACAATGACACTTACTGGCATAGGAAGTTGTTGAAGGAAAAAATGCTAAGTGAAAGAAAGCAAATTGCCAAACAATGTGTATAATATAATTCCATTAAAACAATAACAACAATGTAGAAAAATTTGGAAGAATATAAATATACTAAAAAGTTCATCATGTTTATCTTTGGGGGAGTAGGATTTTCATTTTTAATATGAAATAGCTCTATAAGGTTTTAATTATTAAAATAAGCATTTTATTATTAAAATAGCACTTTTGCTAGGAGAAAAAATATATGCCTGTATATTGTATGTATATGAGTGTGTGTGTGTATATATATAAATATTTATAATTTTTTTATTTTTTAAATGAGAGAGCAAGAGCAGGACAGATGCTTTTCATCTGGAAATGTCGAAAAGTCACTTCATCATTCTGAGTCACATTTTTCTTTTCTGAAAATGAAAGTATAGACTAAATGACAGTAAGTTCTCTTCTGGGTCTGAAATTCCAAGTCTTTCATCTTTCACCAAATTTTAGATTCCACTCACTAAATTCTCTTAAACTGAGATTTCTGTGAAGAACTGTTTTTCTTCCTTAGTTATAAATCCATTTTATTGTTACCTGGACAATTTCGTTAGCGATTTCTCCTAATTGCTTTTTAATTTCCATGATCTTCTCCTTTAAAACAAAAGGGCATAAAACAAAAGTTATAATGAACAATGCATGGACTTGAAACAAAACAAATAATGATTTTTAGGAGAAAGCTCATTCATGATCAAAAAGTTTCAGATTTAATAGAAGCTATTTTTTTCCTTACTGTTCTGAGTGCTGATCTCCAAAATCAACATTAAATCAGATCGACGAGATATTGTTGGCCACATCCTACGTAAGGGGCCATTGAGCTAGTCATCGTGCTGTTTGGATACAAGTAATAGGAGTATTTGCCCTCAAACACTTCCAGAGAATGCATGGTCTACACCCTTCTTCTACCAAATTATTCATCACCAACTCCTGAATTGTGTGATTTAATTATCTAGAAAGGAGCTGTGGTGTGATAATCACTTGGTGCCCTAGTTTATTTACATTGTAAACATTTTTATATAGTACTTATCAGAGATTATTATATCAAAGATAACTGAGATAGGAGTCAGTTTCAGAATGAAAGTCTGGATGTTTGTATGGAGACTTTAGAAAGCTTTGTAAACTCAGGGGCTCAATTTCAGGCAACACCTCAAAGTCTTTTCCTCAATTAAAGGTCTTTTAAATACATTTGTTTCTTTTTTTTTTTTTAATAATTTTACCAATTTTTTCCTCCTTCCCCTTTCATACCTGTCTGAGTCCTTCTATTTCTTCAAGAGAAATAAATGAGCCAATGCATGTGAGATTATTTTAATTTTATTAACTTATTTCTCCTTTAATTTTCCCACACTTTATTTGCTGTCTGTATATATATTTCTAACAATCTTCACTTTTCCCTTCACCAGATTAAACTTACAGCCGTCCCTACTACTTTGCATCTGTAACAATTACGTTTAAAGTTTCTTACTCATTTATAGCACTGCATTTGTTTTTAGGCAGTCTTCGTCATCAGCCTTTAGACTTACTGAGGACAGAGTTTGTGTCAGTTTTTAAAAGTCGTGTTTACTGAGATGTAATTTACGTACAGTAAAACTCACCTTTTATAAGTAAGTGTACAGTGCTGTGATTTTTGATAAACGCGTACTGTCATCACACCCAGAATTTCCTTGGTCCCTTTGTCAGTCCTCAATTTTGTTTCCCCACTTGACTCCAGCAACTGTTCATCTATTTTCTGTTTCTATAGTTTTGTCTTTTTCAGAATGTTACATAAATGGAATCATAAAGTATATAATCTTCTGAGTCTGGCTTCTTGTACTTAGCATGATGAGTTTGGGATTTATTCATGTTGTTGGATGAATAAGTTCGTTCCTTTTTATTGCTCAGTAGTCTTCCATCATGTAACATGTACCACAGTTTATCTGCACACCCATTGGTGGCATTTAGGCTGTTTCTAGTTTTGGAGTTTGTGCCTGTTTTTTTTTTTTTAAGTGCAGACAAGACTGTACATCTCCAGTATACAGAATCTCCACACATATTTGTGTTGCCTTCTCCTTTCATGTTATCCTAAGCCCTTGCTTGTTTGTTTTTTAAAATTTCACTTTCATTTATGTTTGTGCTCCTCTATCTTTCTCCTCATTCTATTGTTATTCATCCTTCCCTTCCCCTACCTCGTGCTGAAATCCACATTCCTGGAATACGGATGACTTTTGGAGGAAATTTCCTAAGGCAGAATATTTCTTGGCTTTTGTCCTCGTCCCTTTTTTCATAGTTTGCCATTTCAAAGCCCAAGGATAGTGAAAAAATTCTTGACATTTCGACTAGCGCAAAATGGAATTGCAACTTCAAAATGTTGGACTAAATCACGGTTAAAAGTAATTTTTCGGGGCCAGCCCTGTGGCCGAGTGGTTAAGTCCGTGAGCTCCGCTTCGGTGGCCAAGGGTTTCACCGGTTGAATCCTGGGCACGGACATGGCACCACTCATCAGGCTATGCTGGGGTGGCTTCCCAAATAGCACAACTAGAGGCACTCACAACTGGAATATATAACTATGTACTGGGGGACTTTGGGGCGAAGAAAAAAAAAAGAAGATTGGCAAGAGTTGTTAGCTCAAGTACCAATCTTTTAAGGAAAAAAAGTAATTTTTTTCCTTGACGACAAACCTGTGCTAATTTATACATGGCTTTTAATATGTGAGGGGTCTAAAGAAACATTACCATCCTACAATAAAAGAGACATTTCTCCTTTATTTCTTCCAAAATCCACTTAATTTAAACCCTTTGGCTTGAGCTAAAACAGAGGCTGGTAATTTCAATGAAAAGAGGTAGCTAGACACAGACTTTTTCCTTTTTCAGAGTCTTTTCTTCTACAGTGAGCAGAGAAACTATTAGCCAATGCTCTGAAGTCTGAATCTTGTCCAAAGTTGGTCACTACTTTTCAGCTCTAACATTCTGAGTCTTTAAAAAAGGGAAAATTAAACTTTTCTCTGAAAGGAGTCTCTGAGAAATGCAAGGAGACAGAACAACAGGAAAACTGGAGATTGTGAAAACCAACACAGGAACTCTTCACGAAGGCGTTGAAGACAAACACAAATTCATCTCTTACATTCTACGTATGCTGTTCTTCACTAATATGTATTTCCTGGATGTCATCTCTGTGCTTTTCGATGCTGGGATACAAAGATTAAGAAGAGAAATTTTCCCTTAAGGTTCTCATCATTATCTTAGGATGGCATCAAGCCTATCAAATTTGTCTGACTGAGTTTCTAGGTAGAATAGACAAGTCTTGCCTTTTTGTATTGTCAGAGAATAGAATTGGTGGTACCCAGGCGAAAAGTACTCAGAAGTGACCGCCAGAAAGCACTCCTCCTTGCAACAGAAGGTGGGTTTTAATTCCTGTTATGACCTGATAAATTACAGAAGGGGTGGGAAGAGGGGTCAGAGTCCCCACAGCCTCGCAGTTTGTCTTTTCCAACCTTCCAGCTTACCTCGATGTTCGTCCCCTGATCAGGGTTAAGGTCCTGATGTGACTCCAGCTTTTCAATTTGGCCCTCCAGGGACATCACCTCATTTATTAAACTGCAAATAGACCAAGAGAGGGACTAAGTCTGGTGGATTAAGAGAAATCACCCAATGGACAATCTTTTTTCATCTTTTGATCTTTCAAAAGTGAAATCCTGTTCCTACACAAGAGGACTCTTGGGCAGTGATTGTGTTGGAATGGAAAGCCATAAATGCAAATCAAGAAAGTAAAAACCACTCTAAATTATCTAGATAATAGTGAAGGCCTAACTGGATATAGGAGCAGAAAATTAAAATAATTAAAATGGAAGCTTAGTTAAATTTCTAGAAAAACACACAGAAAATCTTTGGGACCTAAGACCAGGAAGAGTTCTTAGACTTGACACCAATAGCACTAGACATAAGAGAGAACAACGATAAACTGGACTTCATCAAAATTTAAAACTTTTGCCTGGCCAAAGACTGTTAAATGGATTTACATGTCACATATCTGGCAAAGGTCTTATATGTACAATATATGGAAACCTCTCAAAACTCTACATTAAAAAAATTGTCTAATTAGAAAATGAACAAGAGACATGCATAGACATTTCACCAAGAAGATACATAGATGGTAAATAAACACACGAAAGGATGTTCAGCACTGTTAGCCATTAGAGAAATGCAAATAAAAATGCAATGAGAGTGCGGCTGGCTCCGTGGCACAGCCGTTAAGTTTGCACATTCCACTTCGGTGGCCCAGTGTTCCCCAGTTCAGATCCCAAGTGTGGACCTACACAGCGCTTGTCAAGCCATGCTATGGCAGGCGTCCCACGTATAAAGTGGAGGGCATGGATGTTAGCTCAGGGCCAGTCTTCTTCAGCAAAAAGAGGAGGATTGGCAGCAGGTCTTAGGTCGGGGCTAATCTTCCTCAAAAAAAAATATGCAATGAGATAGCACGACAAGCTTATCAGAATGGCTAAGATAAAAAATAGCGATTACACCAAATGCTGGTGAGGATGTGGAGAAATTGGATCACTCATACATTGGTGGTGGGAATGTAAAATGGTACAGACGCTCTGGAAATAGTTTGGCAGTTCTTGTCAAAACTAAAGATGGACTTACCATATGACTCAGCAATTATGCTCTCTTGCAATTATCCCAGAGAAATAAAGACTTATTTTCACACAGGAAGTTGTACGTGAATGTTCAAAGTAGCTTTATTCATAATAGCCAAAAACTAGAAATTATAAAATTGTCTTTTGGCAGGTGAATGGTTAACCAAACCATATATATCTCCATACTATGGAATACTACTCAGCAATGCAAAGGAAGGAACTATTAATACATGCGATAACTTGGATAAATCTCAAGGAAATTATACGCAGTGAAACAGCCAATCTCAGAAAGATACATACTGCATGATTTTATTTGTGTAAAATTCATGAAATATCATAGCTATGTGGAAAAGATTTGTTGTTGCCAGGGATTAGGGGTGGGTGGGAGGGAATGGTTGTGGCTATACAGGGGTAACACAAAAGAGTCATGTGCAATAGTACAGTTGAGAATTTTGATTTTGATGGTGGTTATGCAAGGCTACACATATGCTAAAATTGCATAGAACTATATACACACATACACACACATGAGTGCACATATAACTGGTGAAGTCTACATAAGCTTTGTTGATAGTACCAATGTCAATTTCTTGATTTTGATGGTATATTAGAGGTGGACAAGATGTTACCATTTGGAAAGGCTGAGAGAAGGGTGCATGGGACTATCCTATATATTTCTTTGAAACCTCCTATGAATCTATAATTATTTCAAAATAAAATATTAGTAATTTTAGCCAATAAAGTTGACAATTTACATACAAAGGGCAAATTCCTTGAAAGATACTATCGCTAAAGCATACTCAAGAGCTCCGTAGCCTGAGTAGCCCTATTATCATTAAAGAAATTAAATTTGTAGTTAAAAATCTTACTACAATGAAATCTCCAGGCAATATGCCTTCACTGATGAATTCAACCAAATATTTAAGGAAGAAATTATGCCAATTCTACACAAACTCATCCAGAAAATAGAACAGGCAGGAAGCGTCCCAATTTTTTCTTTGAGGCAAGTATTGTTCTGATACTAACACCAGACATTACAAGAAAAAAAAGACAGGCTAATATCTCTCATTAACATACATGTAAAAATTCCGTTTTGATAACTGAATCCAAAAATACGTAGAAAGGATAATATATGATGACCAAGTGGCATTTATTCTGGAAATTCAAGGCTGGTTCAGCATTCAAAATCAGTCATTATAATTCAACATATCAAGAGACTCTAAACAAATACAGAAACGTGATCATTCATAGATGCAGCAAAAACTATTGAAAAAATTCAGTATCATTCCTGATTTTAAAAATGTCTCAGTAAACTTGGAATAGAAATTCCTATTCCTCAGTAAACTAGGAGTAGAAATCTCAGGTTTCTCAATTTGAGAAAGGGCATCTTTAAAAAACAAAACAAAACGACAGCATCACACTTAATGCCTTCCTTGTAGGATTGAGAACCGAGTAAATGTGTCTGCTGTCTGCTGGCATCCCTCCTATTCAACAAGGTACTAGAGGTTCTAGCCAATATAATAAGGCAGCAAAAGGAAGTCAAAACATAAAGATGAAAAAAGGAAGGTATAAAGCTGTCTCTATTTGCAGATGACATGATTATCTGTGTGGAAAATCCCAAATAACCTACAAAAACTACTGGAACTAATAAATGAGTTTAGCAAGGTCACAAGACACAAAGTCAGCATACAAAAATCAATTACATTTCTATATACCAGCAATTAACAATTAGAAATTGAAAAACTTAAAGTACCATTTATAATAAAATCAAAACTTGAAATACTTAGGCATAAATCTAACAAAATGTGAAATATTTGTACACTGAACACTATGCAACACTGGTGGAAGGAATCAAACACCTAAATAAATAGAAATACTGTGTTCATGACTTGAAAAAGTCAATGTTGCTAAAATGTTAATTCTTCCCAAATTTGTCTATAGATTAATGGTAGTTCCAGCAGGATTGACAAGCTTATTCTAAAATCTACATGGAAAACAAAAAAAAAATTAGAATAGCCAAAACAATTTTGAAAAAGTAGAACAAAATTGAATAACTCTCATACCTAATTTCGAGACTTAATATAAAGCTACAGTAATCAAGGCACTGTGGTATTAGTGAAAAAACAGACATTTAGATAAACGGAGCAGAATATGGAATCCAGAAATAGAATCACACATACATGACCCATTGATTTTCGACAATGGTGCAAAGTAATTCCATAGAGAAAGTAAACTCTTATCAACCAATGTCGATGTAACAATTGGATATATATATGCCAAAAAAAGAAAAAAGAAAGGAATCCTGGGATATACACATGCAAAAAAATTAAAAAAGGAACTTTGATGTCTACCTGTGATGGATTGCATATTTGTGTTTCCCCAAAATCCATATATTGAAACCCTAACCCCCAGTGGGATGGTATTGGGAGGTGGAGTCTTTGGGAGATAATTAGGTTTGGATGGAGTCACGAGGGTGGAGCCCCGATGATGGGATTAGTGTCCTTACAAGAAGAGAGAGACTAGAGCTCTCTCTCTCCACCACGTGAGGACACAACAAAAAGATAGCCATCCGAAAACCAGGAAGAGGGCTGTCACCAGAACCCAATCATGCTGGCACCCTGGGGGACTTCCCAACCTCCAGAACTATGAGAAGTAAATTGTTGTTGTTTAAGTCACCCAGTCTGCAGTATTCTCTTATAGCAGCCTAAACTGAGACACAACCTCACACCACATACAAAAATTAACTCAAAGTGAATCATAGACCTATATGTAAAATCTAAAACTATAAAAATTCTGGAAGAAAACAGGAGATAATCTTTCTGACCTTGGGTTAGGCAAAGATTTCTTACGTACAACACTAAATCATGATCCATAAGAGAAAAAAAAGGTGATAAATTGGGCTCTATAGAAATTAAGAACTTCTGCTCTTTGACAGACAATGTTAAGGGTATGAAAAAACAAGCCATAAACTGGGAGAAAGTATTTGCAAATCACATCGAATATCTGGACTTTTATCCAGAATATATAAAGAACCATCAAAATTCAATAGTAAGTAATAATGAGCCAACAACTCATTTTTAAAAATGGGCAAAAGATGTAAACAGACATTTCACCCCAAAAGATAGACCTATGGCAAATAAGCAATGAAAAGATGCTCAACGTCATTAGTTATTTGCTAATTGCAAATTAGAAAGCACAATGAAATACGACCACATACCTATTAGAATGCCTACAGTGAAGAAAAAAGAACAAACTTCCAGTTATAAAATAAATGTCATGGAGATGTAACATACAGCATGGTGACCAGTTAATAATACTGTATTGCATATTTGAAAGTTGCTAAGAGAGTAGATCTTAAAAGTTCCCATCACAAGAGAAAAAAAATTTTAACTATGTATGGTAATGGATGTTAACTAGACTTACTGTGATGACCATTTGTCAACATACACAGACTTTGAACCACTATGTTGTATACCTGAAACTAATATAATGTGTCAATTACACCTCAAAAAAAAAAAAAAAAGAACATGATAATACCAAGCTCTGGAGGGGATGCAGAACAACTGGAACTCTCATACACTGTTGGCAGGCATGCACAATGGCATAGCCATTTTCAAACAGTTTGGCAGTTTCTTATAAACATGCACTTACTATACGACCCAGCGTTTCCCCTCCTGCTTGTTTACCCAAGGAAAATAAAAATGTATATTCACACAAAAAACTGTATGTGAATGTTTATAGTGTCTGTATTCACAATTGCCAAGAAACCTAAACATTCCTTAATTAGTGAATGGGTAAACTGTGCTATATTTACATAACAGAAGACTATCCAGCAACAGAAAGGACAAAGCTACTGATGCATGCAGCAACATGGATGAATCTCAAATGCATTACACCAAGTGAAAGAAAACAGACTCAAAAGGCTACATACTGTATGATTCCATTTATGTGACATTGTGGAAAATGCCAAGCTATATGGATTGGTCAGTGGTCAACAGCAGCTTGGCCTGGGGAGAGCAGTTCACTACAAGGGGCGTGAGGGATTTGGGGAGTGATGAAAGTGGTCTGTATCTTCACTGTGCTGGCTGCACAACTGTATGCCTTTTTCAAAACTTGCAGAACTGTACAATAAAAAACACAATTTTACTGTGTGTAAATTATACCTCAAGTTTAAAAATGAAAAGAAAAGTTGACGTATAGGATTTGAATTAGTAAAGCCACAAAATCTTTTAAAAACTGAATATTACTAATGATTTGGAAGAAGAAAAAGGCCATTCTGGAGAGGACGATCCGGAGAAGGCAGTTGTGAAGAGAGGTTTAACTGTTTAACTGAAAGGTATGGTGATGTCTAATGAATGTAGAGGAGATGTTTAACTGAAAGATGAGGAAACATCTAGGAGGCGTAGCGCCACAGTAGGAAACTGAGTTTGGAATGTGGTAGGATGGTTCAGAAGGCCAGAGGGATTGATTTCTATGAATAGCTTCCATTTATTAATTGTTGGTTATGTACCAGGCAATGTATTCTTTACATACAGTATTTTACTTAATACCCACAATAAACCAATGAGGGGGCTGTCATTAGGCCCATTTTGTAGAAGACAGAAATCAAGTCTTAAAAAAGGTTGATTAGCTTATGCAAGAAGCGTCAGTGTCAGGATTCAAACCTGGGTCCCTCTGACTCCAAAGCCCATTCTCTTTGCACCAGTGACTAGATCAATAACAATTACTTTTATCTTTTCTGTTTTATTTCAAAACATTCCACTTAAATTCACATATGCATTAACAAATATACTTTAATATTTGTTTCATGTTATACTTGTTGAATCCCTTTGGACAAAACTGGAAAAAACTCAAGGATCATTGGGGACTTGATAACTTTTGGGACCCTTGATAACTATTATTGTAGCTTCACAGAAAAATCTTATGAATGAAGTCCTTCACTTGAGAGCAGAGAGCGCAAAGATGTAGAGAACTTTGATATAGGCTTTGAGATTTTGTAACATTGCTGTGTAATCAGAAGACTTTATACTTCTTTTCCTAAAGACTTTCCTTAAGACTTTACCACCTCAAACCCAGAGTTTCTTAAGTTTCTGGAGCTATGAAGCTTCACTATTTTCTAACCAACCCCAACACCCTACAATTACCTCTTCACTGTGTTTTCTGTTAGGTTAATTTTTTGTATAATGTTTTTAATTTTCTCCATCCAGTCTGTGTGATCAGCTCCAAGTTCTTTCACTTGTTGACCCATCTGTGTATTCCAGTGGTTTAGCTGGAAGAAGATGTTCTCCTGACTCCTGCAGAAATATTATTATGACCAGTTTTAAGATAAAAAATGGGAAAGATCTTGCATAGCCCAAACCCCTGTTCCTTTGCTAAGAGAGTGCTCTGCCACTTGAGCTAACATCCCACCAAAACCCTCTTCTCTTGAACTTTTGGCAAGTTGGTCTGCTTATTCATTTTCTGTCACCAACACGGGCCAAGTAGGCTGTTAGGCCTCAAGAAAGAAGTTTGGGCACTTATTTGATATTTATTTTAACAGATCTTTATAAGGCTGGAGAAGATAAAGCATATTTTACATTTAGTAAAAAAAAAAATAGATATATTTTTAATTTCCCTGCATGCCATGAATGGTAAGTATAGATTTCAGGATGGTGGTTGCATCTTGTGGGGGAGGGGAAGAGGTATACAATGTGGAAAGAGTTCACAAGGACTTAACAATATATTTTTAATGATAATTAAAGTAATTTTCACATCTAGAAAATTATTGGAGAGTGATGAGATGTGTATTAATTCCAAACTCCAAGAAAAGTTTGCAAAGACATCCTCATGGCTCTGTCTGTATCCCTAGAAATGTCCTTACTCTGCATTCTCGCTGGAATGTGCAGGTAGTCACCTGTGCACATGAGTGCTCTATGGTTCAGGATATGTATGGATTTTAAATCTTCCGGTCTTTCCCTAAGTTCTCTGCCACACTTCTTTTTCCCCACCGCAAAACATTATTAAGTGTTCCCTCTTGCTCGTGCCAAGGCTTACAATTCAGGGATGTTCTCCTCTGAAAACGGCCAAGATGTGGACACTTGAGGGTCCTCATGTTGAAAGCAGTCTGTCTCTTGCTCATCCTCTTGACTCTGCAGGTCCTGGTCATGCTCGGCCTCTGGCTCCAACACATCCTGATAAAGATGATGAAGGAAGCAAAGCAGGACAAAAGGGTTATCACGAGAGGTGGTGGTCCCTCTAGCCTACCCATGCCCCCTTCTGTAGGGGCAAGCACACAGCCCTCTCTGAGGCTGGAGCCTTCTAATGGCTTTGTAAGATAAGCAGACATGCCCTCTTACTCCGTTGACAGAGGAAGGCTGGGGCAGGGACGGGTAGAACATCAGTGTCCACAGGCGGACCTCATGCTGGCCACGGACTCCAACGCTCCATTCAAATAAAATGACTGACTAGTCTCTTCAAAAAAATCAACGTCAAGGAAAAGAATAAGGTGGTGAGACTGTTCTATATTAAGAGAGTCTAAAGAGATATAGCAACCAAACGCATTGCTTAGATCTCGTTTGGATGCTGGTTAAAAAAAATGTGTATAAAAGACATTTGGGGGACAACTGAGAAAATTCGAATATTGAGAGCATTGAGAACATTAGATTATATTATAGAATTTTTGCTACTTTTCCTAATGTGATAATGATATTTTGGTTGTGTAGAAAAAAGTCTTTATTTTTAGATAGCCTCTCTGAAGGAAACAGGGATGAAGTATCCTGCTGTCTTTGACCTACTTTTGAATGGCTCAGAAAATTCCATCCCTATACATATATAAAGATAAAGCAAGTGTGACAAATGGTAATAATTCTAAAATCTAGATGTGAGGATACGATTGATCACTGCATAATTAAGTTTTCTTTTTATTTACATTTTTTCATAATAAAGAGTTCAGGGAGAAAGCCAACTTTATCAGTTTGATTCACAAAACTTATTTCTTTATTTCTTATTCTTTGCCTTGTTCTAGAAAAACATTCAAAGCATTTTCTGGTATTTCAATTCTACACATGCACACAATTGACAATAGTTTGTCTTTAAATATTCTCTTCTTTAGTAACTACATTGCAAAATATTTCTTCTGTCCTTTGAAGAAGTTTCATTTGAAATTCTTGTTTTTCAGCAAAACTATTTTTAAACTGGAAGGAGAAAAAATTAGAGTAGGGAGAACAGATCAGTCTCTTATTGAAATGTCTGTATAAATTACTGGCCAAGTCAATAGGAATAACTAACATTCACATAACTCTTTAGAAAGAATTTCTTTTATGTGCACTATTTCTTTTAATTCTCATGATAGACTTGAGGTGGAGAAAAGTAGGTATTGAAATCCCCTAGGCCATTCACATTTAGTGATTTGCCCAAGGTCATAGAGTGTAGAGGGTTAAGCGGTCACCCCAAAAAGATATAGGACCCTGTGAATGTGAATTTATATTAGAAAAAGAATCTTTGCAGATGTAATTAAGTTAAGGGTCTTGAAATGAGATTATCTTGAATTACCTGGGTGGGCCCTACTCCGATGACAAGGGTCTTAATGAGAAACAGAAGAGGAGAAGACAGACACAAAGAAGGTCATGTGAAGACAGGCATACATTGGAGTTACACAGCCACAAGCCAAGGAATGTCTGGGGACACTAAAAGTAGGAACAAGCAAGGAAGGATTCTCCCCCAGAGGCTTCAGAGGGAACACGGCCCTGCTAACCCCTTGATTTCAGAATTCTGGCCTCCAGAACTATGAGAGAACACAATTTTTACTGTTTTAAGCCACTAAGTTTGTGATAATGTGTTGCAGCAGCCATGGGAAACCAATACATACAGCTGGTAAGTGTAAGGACTAGAACCGTAACTAGGTTTTCTGATTCCAAGACCATGGCTCTTTTAATCATATCTAGGCCTTGGGTCCTGACAAATAGAAATGACAAGCAATAGGATATATTGGAGTATATGAAGAAGCCATGTGGTGTAAACCTAATTCGGCCTGACTTTGTTTTTCCAAAAGGGCCTGACAGGGCCGTTGAGCATGCGTTGTATATCTACTTTAAGCATTTCCAGACAAGAACAAGTGGACTTAGGATAAAGGTGTAACTTCCCTCACATTGGCATTTCCTTAAGGATAAGCATCTTTCCTTAGGCTAGGAACTGATTGCTGTGCTCACCTGTGACCATCCAGCACGAGACAACAGAACTGCCACCCTGCTGTGTCCACCAAAACAGCGACCTACTACCTGCTGTGTCCATCAATCGCTGTGCTGACAGAGCAGTCTCATGACTATTGTAAAAAGGACATTTCAATCACATGTGAAACATCCTCTTTGGGGCTACATAACCACTCTGCACACCTGACTTCTGTGGTGCCCTTTCTTCCTTCGGGAAGAAAGGTCCTGGGCCATGATCCTCACATGTTTGCTCAGAATAATCTCACCCAAATTTTCATTTATAGATTAGTTATGGATTATTTTCATCAACAGTTCAGATTAAGAAATATTTAGCCCCTTCCTCTGTCACTCTCACAACCCAGTGGCACCTCACTGGCGATGTAAGGATTATTATCATATTTACAGATGAAGAAACCAAGGCTAGATTTTCCGTGTACTATATGACTCCACTAGATCTTAGCTACCTCTTCATAAATAAAAAAGCATCCATAATTTCAATGTCTTCCCACCAAATCTTTTGCCAGGATATTCAAAAGCAGCAGAAATGCACACACACGCTGTGATGTAGAGAAAGACACTACGCTGCGAATCGGACGGCCTGAGTGTAAGCCTTGTCTACTGTTGTGGGTGTTGAACAAGTCACCCAACAGCCTGAAGCTCAGACTCTTGTTCTATAATAGGAAAATTGGGCCAGATCATCATTGGGGTTCTGTCTATGTCCAGTCATCTGTGATGACATTTCTGGTTTTCACCAATCAATTCCCTGTAATGGTTAATATACCACCAAAGAGTCAAAAGGCAGGAAGTAGAAATAGAAGATTTTTTTAAATCTGCAGGATTGAACACATAAAGAGTTATGTGTGTAAGGTTTTAATAACAAACTAAAAGTGCCCTTGCATGAAATACACAGTCTAAGGGCACTACTTTCCATTTATGTGTTGCACTTTGAAGAGCTCATCTATCCCCTTTTGGATGTTCCATAGGCACCTCAACTCAGTAAGTAAAAAACTGAACTCGTTATTTCTCCTCTTGCTTGTCCAGATTCCCCAGCCTTGCGTATGTTCTCCGTATCCATCCAGATGTCTCTACCTGAACCCTGGAAGAAGTGTTCACAGGAGACATTCTTTTCCCTCTTCATTACCCATGTCGTAACCACTTGGTGTCCAAGTCCAATAACACCTGTCTTGTAAATCTGCGTCCTTTTTCCCCCATCGCCACCGCCTTACTTCGGTCCTCATCAATTCTCAACTCCAACTGGCGTCCTAGCTTCCAGCCTGCATCCTGCTCCACCTCCACCAGGTCCTGCCTGCTGCCTGTCAGGCCTTTCCTTTCACTCCTCCTCTCTCAGAACACAGTGCCTCTTTGGCCCCTTTGTCTTTGCACATGCTGTTCCTTCTTTCTGAAATGCCTTTCTCCCATCCAGTTTATCCTTCAAACTCCATTGTCATAATCCCAGTCATCTCCCTGGACAGCCCTCCCAAGTACTTCATGGCACATCTGCTACTTCCAGCACGGATTTCGTCATACATAGCCATTAGCTTGTCTGTGTCCCTCCTAATACATATATTCCCAGCGCTAGACATCACCTACCACACAGTGGCTGCTCAATAAGTGGTTTTAGAATAAATAGACTTCAGAGGTAGGTAAATACGTTCTGCTTGTGAGAACTGCAACAAAAGCAGGAAATAGGAAAGTCTGTTCATTCATCTGGCATCCGAAATCAACACTGTCCATAGCAGTACCGGGAATCAGGAAATGTGAAACAGAACAAAATATTCATTTCTAAATATTTGGTGGTGGGGGATGGTGGTGGTTAATGGTTAGATAGTCTGGCTAGTCTTTGGTAGTCTGGCTAAAAAGTGTATTTTGTTAACTAGGCCAACAATAGATATTCTTTAACTTCTGTTAACTCTATGTCCATTTTCTGGAACTGTCCTTTAAATTTTATGATCTTCTCTTCTAAAAAGACAAATGTAAGATTACGCAAAGTAGAGACCTTCTGGTTTCCTTTCAGAAAATAGGAGAAAAACGCTTCTTCCTCGAGAGGTTGTCTATTTATCCTTTTACCAACAGAAAGTCAAATTTATTAATACTTATTTTTTAATTATGTAACTGCATATGATTTATTTTTAGCTAATTATAGAATTTTCCATATAAATAATATAAAGAAGTACAATCATAAATTTTTAAAAACCTTCTGTTAAACCTTAAGTTTAACAGACCTGACTGAAAGTTTGTAAGAAGTAGTCCACACACCTTATACCCCGAGAGTGCACACTACCTGCTAAAGTCTTATAGAGCCAATCATTTTATTCTCTAGTTAGACTTATTCTGCCCTGGGTCAACAAGGGATGGTGTGACAGTTCACTGATGAACAGGATTTGGCTGGGCACGTTGTACCATGGATGCAGGGAAGGTGTCATGGCAAACTAGGTCCATTGGTAGCAGCCCTTGCCTGGAGTCCAGCAACAAAGCCCCCCCACAAAGAATCAGATGATACTATTTATAGAGTAATACCTTCAATTCACATGTTTTCTAAGATCTAGCTCCCACATCTCAATTTCCTATTTTTCCCCCCATCCTCAGCCTTTCTAAAAACTCCATCCTAAGACTCCCCTTCTAATTCAGTTCTATTATTCTTTTTTTCCATAAAAGATGTCTGGCTGGATGGCTGGCTTTCCTTCCACTTTTTGTCTGTCTCATTATTATCTATTCTCCACACTTCTAACTCTATCCTCTCACACCCTCCATCTCCTTCTGTTTCTTTGTTTCTTTGTCTACTTACGTCAGAGTACTTGAAAGTAAAGTCCAGCTTAGGATAATCTTTTCTTTTTTGGAGGAAGATTAGCCCTGAGCTAACAGCTGCTGCCAGTCCTCCTCGTTTTGCTGAGGAAGCCTGGCCTTGAGCTAACATCTGTGCCCATCTTCCTCTACTTTATATGTGCAACGCCTGCCACAGAATGGCTTGACAAGCAGTGTGTAGGTCTGCACCCGGGATCTGAACTTGCAAACCCCAGGCTGCTGAAGCAGAATGTGTGAACTTAATTGCTGCATCACCAGGCCGGCCCCTAGGATAATCTTTTGAGACCTTTCCTTCTATGGATTTGCAGAGTTAGCCATCCCCAAATCCAAAATATATTCAAAAGAGAAGTAGAGAAAGAGATGAATCCTGAGCTTCCTTCAGGGACTGCATAAGCCTGGGAGTGGGGAATTCCAACTGCACCTTTCTCGTGTGTTTTTCTGACTGGTTGAAGCTACCTACTTCTGTAGCCAATAGTGTGGGAAATCTATGGAGAGATTCGCTCATCAATAACAAAAGGGAGTCTCAGCCACATCTTTCTTTGATGTAAATGGTAGTGAAAGCATGAACTCTTTCCAGGACTATCTCAGGCCTTTTTGTCAAAATTTCCTCCATTGCATGTCAGCTGGGTGACTGAATTTCAAAGACCTCGAGAGGGCCAGGCTGAACTAAGAATAAGTTGATCCATTCTATTGGAAGACAATTCAGCGACCAGGGGGCGATTTTACATATGGCAATTTGCTCTAAGGTGAGAAATATCACAGTTATTTCACAAATCCCAAGGACAAAATTAACATATAATGCATAATTTTTCTGCATAGGAAGGCTAGTAAGTCCCTTGTGCAATGACAGCAGCCCTCAGAGGAGACGATGCCTCTCTCCTGGCTTCAAGCTCTCAATGTTCCGCGCCTATTATGAGGAACCCCTCCAATATTTCTTTACCACGTTGAGATGTGAGATGTGAAGTTCTTCTCTTCACCTACTGTGACATTTAAGTCTCTCCCTTACCCATTCTTTAGTCTCCACCTCTCGAAGAAAGTCAGTTTGAGGGTTTTCAGAGAAAATCTCGTCCTCATCATCTGATCTGTCCAAGACGTGGTCCATTTTGGTAAATTTCCTTAGCAAACTGCAAGCCACACAATCAAACAGATGCTGTTATAAGGCCTTAGGCCTATAGTTTAGGGCTACCCCTAGAGGGAGAACACTGGGATCTTTCCCCGCCCAAGGAGCACCCGCTATTCTTGTACTGATTTCATTCTGCGTGAATAATGTCTAGCATAGTATATTGCACAAAATAGGAATAGAGAGGCTGGATAAATATTTATTGACTGAATCAATAAATGATTTAACAGTGAGATTCCAAATTCTAAAGCCACTGCAGCTGTGTGTGTGTGCAACTGTGTGTGTAAAATAAACACATAATAAATATCCTTTTTTAAAAAGTAGAGTTAGAAAGTGTCATATGGTACAAAAGACTGTGCAGAAAGGAGTAAATCTATGACACCATCTTGATCTCTAACCCCCCCTGAGTCTTCCCCCAAACATTTACTAGTTTTTTCTTTATTCTTCCACAGAGATTCTATGCATAAAAAAGCAGCTATGTTTATATAAATATATATTCCTTTTAAAATATAAATGAGAGTGCATTATACACACTATTCTGTACCTCATGTGCTTTTTAAACAACCTGTATTGGAGCCCCTTTCATATTACTATATACAGAGCTGCCTCATTTTAAAAATGGTTATATGGGGGGCCGGCCCAGTGGTGTAGCAGCTGAATTCACAGGCTCCACTTTGGCAGCCTGGGATTCACAGGTTCAGATCCCAGGCACGGACCTACACACCATTCAGCAAGCCATGCTGTGGCAGCATTCCACATATAAAATAGAGGAAGGTTGGCACAGATGTTAGCTCAGCAACAGTCTTCCTCAAGCAAAAAGAGGAAGATGTTAGCTTAGGGCCAATCTTCCTCACACACACACACAAAAATTGGTTATATGGTATTCCATCATAGAGCTACACAGTAATCTGCTAATCAGTTTCTTATTAATGGATATATACATTGTTTCCAATCAATTGCTACTACAAACAAGGCTGCAATGACTATCCCTACACACCATGTGTTGATGAGTACATGTACATCTATTGGATAACCCTAAAAATAGAATTGCTGGGTCAATACATATGTATATTTTAAATTTTGAGAGATTTTACCAAATTATGCATTCAAGAAATTGAATCCATTTACACATCCAGCAAAAATAATGAGAATGCCTGTTTTTGACTCCTTTTCTACAAGCATGTATTATTAAAGTTTTTAACCTTTGCCAATCTGGAATGCTTAAACTGGCATCTCATTTTAGTTTTAATCTCTTTTTATGAGTGAGATTCAGCATCTTCGCCTATATATATAAAACTCATCCGTATTTCCTTTTCTACGATAATTGTGTTGATTTTTTTGCCCACTCCCTGTTGCACTATTGTTATTTTGCTTGAGTGCGTATATGTGTATACATGTACACACACACATATACTTTTGAATGGATCACAACAAATTTGTGATGGAGGTCTATAGTAGCGGTTCTCAGTCTGTGGGCCTTGAACCCTGAGGTGGGGAGCACTCTGCATGTACCCTGCATAGAAAGGGGTCCCGGAATCTACCTACATTTTTATACACTGAATAAATATTGCTCACATAAATAAATACTCCCCAGTTTCCAAATGTGTATGCTACTCTTACTAATAAATTCTAAATGCATTTAAAAATATCTTCGATATCATACTCAGCTTTTTTGACAAATGAGGGGTTCTGGAAAATCTTTTACCTTCAAAAAGTTCTTCCTGTTTAAAAAGGTTCTTAACCATTGGGTTATCCTAGTACACAGTCTTATCGTTGATTAAAAAATGCATATATGTATTTATATGAATATTTGTATTTCCTCTACTCTGGAAAGTATTTCAAATGGTTTATATCTTTAGCAGGTGAAGATAATAAAGGCACAAAACAATGAACATATTTTCATAAATTGGGATTAGAGTCTTGACCATTTCTATTCAACGGATGTCTGCCTAGTTTATGATCATGGGCCCCTTTAGCGTCTCACAGGACTTACCATGATAAATATCATGAGGTCAAAATTAGAAGAATTGTGGAGAAGAATGTCAACCCCAACCCTCAACTTGGAAATATCCTCACTTGCATCTTGCCAAAGGAAGTTTCCAGACAGAACTCCAGAAACTGCTCCTGAGAGCTCAGCCCCGACTTACTTCTGCATCGTGCCTTCAGCTGCATCGATATTTTGGAGAAAACCATTGTTTTTCTTGGTCAGCTCTTGTTCCTTCCCAACTGCTTCCATCTGCAGAGACAACTTGTCCCTTAGCTCCATGAGAGCCATTTCTTCAGCACTACAGGGACAATGATGACAACAAGAGGGATTTCATGGCAGGATTGGCAATTACATTCCCTATGCTGATCCGCTGACCGCTGCTGCTTTCAGGGAGTTTGGTCTTAACCCGTCTCCTTCCAAAACTGGCATCCAATTGTAAGGGACTCCACACCAAGCTCTTAGGTTTCTCTGCTCAAATATATACATGGAGGCCCTGTGTGTGGCTCTCCCTAAGGACCTCTCTGGTTAACAGTAGAGTTGTGTGAGCCTGTAAATTTGTATTTTGGATCTTTGGATGGGAATATTATAGAGTGATATAAAATAACGAGGCTAGGGCAGTGAGAACCTTCATTTTTACAACCTCTTTCTGATTATATACATGCACATTGTAAAAACTAGAAAAGGAGAAAGAAGAAAATAAAAATCATTGGTACTCTAGAGATAACCAGAGATATCCAGACAAAACTCATGGTTAATATTTTGGTATATTTCTTTCTATTTCTAAATTTGATGTTTGTTTTAGTCTTTTCCTATTATTGACAAATAGGTTATTTCTAATTTTTCACTATTATAAATAATATAGTAATGATTATCCTTGTTAATTAATTTTCAGTGCATCTCTATTATTTGCTTAGGATACTTCCCTAGAGGTGGAATATAGATGGTTAAGGATTTGGAAAAATATTCGCAAATTACTTTCCTAAAGTTTCAACCAATATGCACCACCAGCAGCTGTGGATGAGAATGAGAACTTTCATTCTAGGCTGATAGACAAGTGTTGTCCGGATAGCAGAGAAGTGAATTGTTAGAGCACTTAAGAAATGGGACAAATAAAGCTGAAAAGAAATAGGAAAGAAGGTAGAGACGTGAAACAGGTTCCAGGAAGCTCGTATGCAAAGCTCTAAGAAAGGATCCTTACAAAACATAGCTGTTCATTATTGGCAGAAATCAGAAGGGTTGTCCCCAGCACTAAAGAGGAAGAAAGCTTCTCTGTATGATCAAATGAGTGATAGTCATAAATTGGCCTAGAGCTGGAGGGTGACCTGACCCCCAGGACCCTGAGGGACAGAATCTCTGAGGGGACAGCAGACTGACGGGAAGGGAAGTGACAGCAGGGGTTTTCCTAGAAGGGAGATTTATGGCTGGGATTAGGAACAGAGGGAGGAAGGAGAGAGGCCCTGGGAACCACAGAGATATTGGAACCATCTGGGCATCCGAGGGCCTGACCTATCACTCTGCAGACTTGAGCCTTATCCTTGACCTGTGTGGGGCTCCGCAGTGGATGTGGTGCAAAGGGTCCCCTGTGAAGGAGAATCAACAGGAAAGGGCTAGAACCTTTGATGTGAGATAACACCATCCTTCTTAACTTGGAATGTGACAAATAAGAATAAACCTTTGATCTCTTTCAGGAAGGACACTGTGACCTCCCTGATTTCATCTCAGCTTTCGTCCAGTTTCATCTGTTTCCTGAAGGTGTTAAGCAGTACTAACGCAATTCCGAGCTCTGAAAGATGAATGGCCACTGAGATCAGCCTGGTTTAGTGTCTCTTTCCTGTCTGAAAATTAGAATACTGTACAAATAATAAGATTTCCTTATTTTGGTAACTCTGACATCCCAATCGCTTCTGGGTGATTTAAAAGAAAATCCATTTCTCTCAATTCAGGTACATACATAAATTCTGCCTTCACACATTTTCTCACATTTCAACTAACAGTTAGAAACCTGATGACGGCTTATGTTTGTGCATAATCTGTATTAGTATCTGTAATCCTAACAGATTACAAAGTGCTTTTCATATATTTTCTTATTCAGTTCCTACAGCACCAGGATGAGGAAGGTATTATCCCCATTTTGTGTGTGCATTAACCTAGGCTCTGGGGGACAATGTGATTTACTTAGAGTCATATAGCTGGTTAACCAGCAGAGCCAGGGTTCAGAACTTCCAGCTACTCGTAAGGGATTTCTCCTCTACCCCCAAAGATGGTTTAAACCAGGGCTCTCCAATAAACCTTTCTGTGATGATGGAAATGTTCTCTATAGTGTTCAACACAGTAGGCACTAACCACTGTGTCTATTGAGCACTCAACATGTAGCTATTGCAACTGAAGAATTGGAATTTTTTTTTAAAAGATTTTATTTTTTTCCTTTTTCTCCCACAGCCCCCCGGTACACAGTTGTGTATTTTTTAGTTGTGGGTCCTTCTAGTGGTGGCCTGTGGGATGCTGCCTCAGCATGGCTTAATGTGTGATGCCATGTCCGCGCCCAGGATGCAAACTGGCAAAACCTTGGGCCGCCAAAGCAGAGCATGCAAACTTAACCATTTGGCCACTGGGCCGAACCTGAAGAATTGAATTTTTAATTTAACTAAAAAATTTTAAATTTAAATAGCCACATGTGGGGCCTGCCTGGTGATGTAGTGGTTAAGTTTGCAAGTTCTACTTCGGCAACCTGGGGTTTGCAGGTTCGGATCCTGGGCATGGACTTGGCACTGCTCATCAAGCCATGCTGTGGCAGCATCCCACATAGAACAGAGGAAGACCAGCAACAGATGTTAGCTCAGGGCCAATCTTCCTCACTAAATAAATAAATAAATAGCCACGTGTGGCTAGTGGCTACCATATTGGACAACTCAGAATCTTCTAGACCAACCATCCACAAACTAGAGACAGAAGGCCAAATCCAGCCTGCCACCTGTTTCTTTAATGAACATTTTATTGAAACACAGTCATACCCATTCCTTTACGGATTGTCTATGACTGCTTTTGCGCTGCAATGACAGAGTTAAATGGTTGCAAGAGAGACCTAAATTTGGCATGCAAGACTTAAAATATTTGCTATCTTGCTCTTTAGAGAAAAAGTTGGCCAACCTCTGCTCCAGACCATCACCTTCTTCTATGATGCTGGATGTTTGCTCCAGCGAATCAATTGAACACAGTGAATAAGAGCTTGAATTTTGGAGAGTCAGGCTGAATTCATGTCAGAGAATCAATGCTTAGCAGCTGGGCATAGTCTTAACATACTGGGCCTTACTTTCCTCATCTGTAGAATGGGGCTAACATTAGTATTACTAATATTAGTACTACTAATTAATACCACTAATGTTACTAATTGTGAGGAGTGAACCAAATAATCCTTACTGTGCTTAACACAGTGTCAGTATTAACACTGGGCAATTTTATCTATCTATTAAAATAAAACCAGTGGAAATGGGAGCAATTTTAAGGTTTCTTTAGTTTCAAATAGCATAATAATAATAATAATAATAATAATAATAATAATGCTTACATGTGGGCAGCACTTTCAGTTTGTAAAGCACTTTTACTAAGTTGCGTCATTTGACCCTCACATCCACCCTATGTGGTCAGGCGACTCAAGCAGATCTTAATACCACTACTCTTTTAGATGCAGAAACTGAGACTCAGAGATGATCATGATTTGCCCAAAGTTTTATCACTAAAAGATGGGAGAATCAGGTTTTAAGCCTACAAACTCTGGGTATCAGTTTTACAATCATTTTACTATTATCCATAAATTTGATGCCCAGTGGGTTTTAATGGATTGGTCAATAGCCTTCTTACCTTAAAAACAAGCCATCTTTTGAAGCTAACTTTTGACTAGTTATGTAGCGTAGGTCACTGCTACTCAAAGTATGGTCTGCAGGCCAGCAGCAAGAGCATCACCTTGCAGATTGCTAAATATGTTAAGCAGAATCTCAGCTCCCACCCTAGACTCACTGAAACGGCATCTGCATTTTCAAAAGATCCTAGGTGACTTACATACATATTAAAGTTTGGAAATACTCACACCCCAGACATTATAAACTAGAATCCCTCTTCTCCTGCCTACACCCTATCACTTCACTCCTGTGTGTATACCATTGGCCTCTAGGACTATTTGGTACACCTGGAATGGATCCTTCCTCCTTCCCCTTACCTCATCAAAACCTTTAAAATTACAAATTGGAGAAGCATTAGTCAAAGGAACAGATCAGCTATTTTAAAATACAGCTGATGAAATCTCTAACTTAGATTTTGGGGGCATTTTCTCCAGGCCAGACCATCCAGATTACCCTCTTCGGTACCTGCTAGCTGGACAATGCAGGATCTCAGAAATTTACAAAAGCTTGGTTCTGATAATCAGGAATTTGATGTCACCATAGACTCCTGGCAAGGTTATGATGAGATGGTATGGCTGTGAAATAGCATATACCTGGCTTTTCCTAATCTGATAATCACAAGTACCTCTGAATTCAATATGGTAGACTAGCCACAATCAAGCTTCCCTTGTTCTCGTGATGCCAGAGCCTCCTTTCCTCAGCACCAAAGGCAGAAAGGAGGCCATTGATGGGTGATACACACCTAGGCAGGTACATTTGCAGTTGGACTTGCCCTCTCTGACATTCCACTTGGAACTTGGCACATGCAACCCTTCAACCCCCTCTCACAAGATTCCAGCTACCCTGCCTTTCTTCCAACTGGCGTCTCCAGCCTGTCACCCAGCTTCCTTGCCTCTCTTGCCAACTCTTTGGGAACTAAATCCTTCGCCACCCCAGCCGTTTGTCCATCTGTCTACCAGCCTCTGACAGGATGCTCTGGGATGCTCTACCAACCTCAGCAGTTTCTGCCACGCCTGCCCCTTTCACCTCCTTGCCCAAACAAAGCATCTGGCTTTCTCACAGAGACTCAAAGATCTTCTACAATGAAGACTCCCACTCCCTCCCCACTCAGCAGGAGTGAGGAAGCAGTTGATCTTCATGCAAACCAGGGCTGCTCCTCCTCATGTGTCTGTCATCTATTCACCTTTGAAATCCATACTTCCTCTTACTACTCTTCACAGCACACTTTCATTTCTTCCAGGCCTTCACTGCCAAGTTCACGTTTCTGTCTGTACCTCATCTTCTCCCACCAATCTTAGGACACTCAGCACTCATGGGAGGGGCCTAACATTCTGACCTTACAGGTCCTAAGCTCCTCAATTCTTAAGGCTTTCCTCTTTACCTACCAAAACTATTCAGCAGCACAGAGATGAAATATAGAACAGTTTTTATAAGCATGAACTTTAGAACTAGATCAGTGTTTGGAACCTGGTTTTGCCATTTATTGGCTATTTGGTTTGGGGCAAACTTTAATTTCTTTGTCTGAAAAATGAGTTTGATAATACCTACCTAAGTGGCTTGTCGAGAAGGTTAAAAATGTGAGGAAGTAGTTTAGGTTGAGCTGGACAACTTCTAGTGCTCCCACTAGAAGGTAGGCTTCACAAAGACAAGGATGTGTGCGTGTTTTATTGACTGCTGTGGCCCCAGCACTAGAAGAATGGCTGGCACATAGGAGATGCTGCATAAAATTTTGTCAAAGGAATGGAATAAATTCATATATGGGAGCCATGATTTTTATGGTGACATTTTAGGTCTTGTCATCATCCTGGGCATTTCCTCAGCTAAAAGCTCAAGCTCAGATGTCTCACCTTTCCCATTCTGGGCTTTACTACACTCTGTTCCTAGTTAGGAACCCAGACTCTATGACCTTGTGACCTCCCACAGTGTCTCCTGGGCCAATCTTCAGCCTTGGGTTCCTGCCTCCTATCATCTCTATACTCCTACCTTTGGTTGTCCCAGGTGATCTCATGTCTCTTTAAGAGAAATCACAAGGTTCTTATGAGTGGTTCCACTACAATTTAATAATAATAATAGCTAACCATTTATTGAGTTCTTACTAATGTGCCAGGCACTCTTCTAGGTGTTGTACATTTACTACCTAATTTAATTCTTACCACCTTTTGAAACAAAGGGATCTAGGATTCAAATCAAATCTGGTTAGTCTGGCCCCAGGCACCACGCCCTTACGCACCCCAGTATACACCATTCTTCATGTTGGGTTCTCACTGCTACTCAGCAAAACTTTATGCATCTCATCTTGCCTCCCAAACATGTGGGCCCCAACAGCTGTTTTCTGTCTTGCTCAGTTCCTTTCCCGCTCTGCCAGCTCCCCCTGCAAGCAGTGACCTGGCCTCCTGAGTTTCCGCACTGATGGGGGCCACCTGATGTGGGTCTTCTCTCCACTGCCAAACAGCTCCTTTGTGTAGCCTCCTCTCCATCCAGAATATCCCTCTGTTCTTCTTATCCTCTCCCACTCCCCTCTGAGCTTAAGAGAAAGTACTTTCCACTCTCCTTCCTCAGGCTCCCTCTGTTCAGAGCCTTGTTCATTCTTGGGGATCATAGTTGTTAATTGTCAAATCTGTTGCAATTTCAAAACTCTTTTTGAGTGCCTCTTCTGGCATTCCATTAAGGTGCTCACAATTTCTTTGAGGAAACAGACATGTAAGTATATTCCTTACATCTTCAAGCTCTGCCTTTGCACTGTTGCTTTGCCTCTGTGCAAGCCTGATCCTGTTTTCCCTCTCATTAAAAAAAGCCCCTCACCAATCCAGGTATCTTTTACTGTCATATGTTCCCCACAGATGGGAAAAGTTTGATACCGCAGACTGAGGAACATACAGACTCTTCAGAGTTACCACAGCAGGGCAAAGAAGATGAGAATCTTGGTTACACTAACATGAAAATGGGAAGCCAAAAAACAGGGTACTCCAAGTGAGGGAATGGGGACAGATGCCTTTCTTAGATCCAAAGGTCATCCTTTATGTTGTAGGACAAGCTCATGGCCCTCTACGGTAAAGAGAAAGGGAACAAAAGAATATTTGAGGGAGCAAGTTGTAACACAGGGTTGGTTTAAATTCTTGTTTTAATTTTAATAGCATCATAGGGCAGGGATGGAGACTGGGCTGTGTCAACACTTCAGTCACAGGCCAGAGACCCTCTGTGCCTCAGTTTCACCCATGATACAAAGCTCTGGAGAGAAAAAGAAAAAAGACCCTTCACTTTGTATTTGAGCTACCATCTTATCTCTCTCCTTCCTTTTAACAAAAATTTCTCAAAATTTTGGAGACTGTAGTTGCCATCTCAATTGTTGATTACATATTGTTATCTTAAATGCTTTCAGTATGGCTTCTTTTTTTAAAAAATAATTGCTTTATTAACTTATTTTGTAAGGTTGTTTTTATTTATTTTTTTTTTTTGAGGAAGATTAGCCCCGAGCTAACATCTGCTGCCAATCCTCCTGTTTTTGCTGAGGAAGAGTGGTCCTGAGCTAACATCCGTGCCCATCTTCCTCTACTTTCTATGTGGGACGCCTGCCACAGCATGGCTTGCCAAGCAGTGCCACGTCCACACCCGAAGTCCCAACTGGCCAACCCCCAGCGGCCAAAGGTGAACGTGCACACTTAACCACTGTGCCACTGGGTTGGCCCCCAGTATGGCTTCTTGATTGCAAGGAGTTTTTGCTTATTTTTGTATTTTTAAGGCCTTTAATAATCTAATTTCTTTGGTGGTGTGGAAATTGGCATGGCATTTGTTTCTCACACTTATTTGACTCCAGAGTGTTTTCTGTGCTCACAGCCCTGTGTTTCGTGGACCACACTTTGGGAAACCCTTTTTAAGATTATAGGTAATGTAAGGGAATCTCCAGGCACACAGGGAGCTCTTGTAAACAGCAGCAGGCACAGGCATAAAGCATCCTCACCATTGCATCCCGGATTTTGTGACCTTGACAGCTTCCCTGAACCACTTCTTCTCATCCAGTATCATCATCTTCAGGTACTCAGAAGTAGACTTCCTCCCAGGCCTGCAGCTGGGTCTAACTCCTTTGTCCTGTCCTAGTGGGACGTTCTGGTTGGGGTCCCACTTCATCCTACCTGCACATCACCAGGCCACCCCCTGCCCAGCAAGTCCTAAGATGTGGCACTTGGTATAAAGAAGAATATTGGATCCCTGTGAAAACCCTAAGCCCCGAATATGTTAGCAAAAGTCTTCACTGAGGGCCCAGAGATTCCAGGAATTAAGCTAGAGGAGTAAATACGTGTTTATTTATACTTTCAAAGGGATGGGAACGTCTTAATAAGTGCCTTTCCTTGGAGGGGTTTCAAATATTTTAATTTACTCTCTAACATTGTTGTGAGGCCAGTAGTTAGGTCCGTGAATCCGCTTTGAATGTGCCTCTTTTTAAACTTCGCCGGGGCAGAGAGATCCCTGCAAGCCCCTTCATGTCTCTGAGCTTTCCTTTTCTTACCAACAAAATGTGGGAACATCTATCTTGCAGGCTTATTGTGAGTGGGAAGTGGAAAAGTTGTGTAAAAAGCCCCTAGTACAGTCTCTGGAACACAGAGGCACTGAAAATGAGAAGTGACGGCGTAAAACCTCGGGCGATGAAGGCCTTGACCACCAGGATAAGCGGGAAATTATTCGCTACATCTGGGAAGCCCCTGGTTTCCAACCCTTTGATAAAACAGTCATATCACTGTTTTTCAGGATATTGTGTTGAAAGAAAGAAAAAGAGAGAAAGGGAGTAAGAGTGAGAAGGAAGAAAAGTGCGTTGTGTCCTGTGATATTAAGGAATGATCTTGGAGCAGAAACTCCCCCATTAGACTCTAAACAAGAGTGATATCAGACTTGGAATGGTAGAAATTGTTAGAGAGCACGGAGAATGACAAAGAGTAGTTAGGGAAAGTAGTGCCTATGGCTTCGCAGATATCTAGGAATAAACCATCAATGTGAAGTCCCCTTATGCGGTGGTAACAGCATCCTCATCTCTATTATCAAATATTCATCAGCTGCTTATTGAATCTAGGGCACCGTGCTAAATAAGGCAGGGGATAAAAGGACATCCAAAACAGTCTTTACCTGCAGTTTAGAAAAAGATCCATAACAACAACAGTCAGTAGGTACTGAATGGCGCATGCTGAGTGGCTCATATAGTACGTGCTATAGAACTGAGGAGAAGGATTGTGGAAGGACCCCTACACGGGGGTAGGGCGACTTTTCTAATGCTTTTAAAGAGTTCCACACAGTAAGCGTGACTTGAATCAAATATTTTTCAGATGTATTAAAACTAGGGAAGAACGTTTTCAAGGGAGTGGAAACTGTCTTAAATGCCAAGGTAAGGAGTTCAAACAAATCGAATTTGATGAAGAGATAGTTTTTCTGACAAATTTCATTGTATTTTATTCAATTGTAATTTAATTGCTGTTTTAATCAATTAAATAGAGGAGAAGGCAATGGTGAAAGCCATATTTATAGCCATATCTGTATTTTCTTTTACATAGAGAATTTATGGGATGTAGATTATCCCAAAGATTAAAAGTGGCTGTTTTGGAGTGGTGGATATTTTTGTGATTTTCTGTACAGTACAGATGTCAGAAAGGAGGAAAGAAAGGCAGAAAGGCAGGAAGGCAGACAAGCCCGCTGACAATGGGGAGTTAGTGAGGATTCCTGTGTCGGAGCATGACACAACCCAAGTCATGCTATCGGAACACAACGATTTCAGGCAAGGTTTTAGAAAGGAATGCATGGTTTCTAAGCTCTTCGAAAAGGAAGCCATGGTTTCTGAGCATTGGTGTGGGTTTTCCAAGACAAGCCCTGTGAGACTCATTTCCTTTCCTTTTGCAGGACAGAGATGCAATTAGTCTTTTCTGCACACAAAATCTTCTCTCAGACATTGAACAATTCATCTGACAGAGCATGAAAAAGATGGAATCACTGCGAAAGCCCCAAGTAAGTAAGCCATGAGAAGAAAATGTTATATTTCTGGTGGTGCAAGGAAAAAAAAGAGGTTGAATCCAGGCTTTTGCACGTTCTTCCTCCTCCTGAACCATCACCCAGCCCACCCCCTCCAAGGTGAGATGATAAGAAGATACTACATTTCATTTTTAACCAAAAGTTCTGGTTAGAAAGTTTTCATTTATTATGTCCTCTGCAGATTTTGACTTATCCTGTACTCTTAGAGACTTTCTACAGAAATCTGGAAGACATTCAAAAAGAAATGCTGTGCTATAAAAGTGCTACAGATGTACCTGGCATTGACATGCCTTTGAGTGCAAAGACTTGGGCCCATATATGACCTGAAATCCTCGGTCTTTTAAAGCTTTGACTTCAGGACCTGGACGCTGAGGGCCGCTCAGAACGGTCAGGAGGCTGACTTCCAAGTCTCCACCCCCTGGTTGGCTGGTAAGTGGTTCTGATACTTTGAAAGCTCACAAAAGACTCTCGGAACTCAGAGAGTCTATTCCACTGTCATGACCAGCTATATAATTTGTGGGACCCAATGAAGAGTGGAAATGTGGGGGCCCCTTATTAAAAAATTGTTAAGAATTTCAAGACAGCAACAGCAGAGCATTAAATCAAGTGTGGAGCTCATGTGACTGCCCAGATCTCAGGCCCTTGAAGCTGGTTTGTAATTAGACCAGCGCTAATCTTAGGTTTCATATATGTTGGAATTTCATTTAAAAGTTTGGGGCGGAGGAAGGATTCCTCTACCAGAAAAAAGATAAAAGGAAAACAACTGACTTCAATCTTTTCATTTTAAAGAAGATCATTAGAAACACACAATGAGAACATTTCATCATGATTAGAATTCAAACGCTGTAAAAATATACAGACTGAAAAATGAGAAAATCTTTTATTTACCTTATGATCCCACTTCTATCCCCAAAGGTGTCAATATTTTGATGTGTGTTCTTCCTAGACACTTAACGTATTCATATATACTTTACTTCACATATTCAAATTCTTTTTTTTATATAGCATACTGTGATCATACTGTGTATTCTGTCCTATAACTTGATTTTCTTTCTCAATATGTCTCATAACTTTCCATGTCAGTCTTACACGTCTTCTCCATTCTTTTTAATGATTATATAAATTTCATACTGTGGATTACCATAAAGCACTTAAACTATCCATTCCCTCTATCCTGAATATTTCTTTTGTTTCCAATTTTTCAGGATTGTTATTATAAACAATTATTATTATAAACAATGCTGCAATGAATGTCCATGTATATACCTCTTTTTCACATAAAAGAGTATTTTTCTTTGAGACATGTATAAGTAGATTTGCTGGGTTGAGAGCAACAGAGATGCAAAATTCCTATCCCACGGCACACAGGTTTTATTGGTAAAGTTGGTAAAAAAGATTATAGGCTTGGTAAAAGTATAAATTGTGGTAACTTTTGAAAAACAATTTGGAACTACAATACTAAAAGTCCTATGAATGTATCATCTTTTGACCTAGCAAATGCGCATCTAGGAATAATCAGAGATCTGCGCAAAGACATCTCCATAAAGATGTTCATAGCTGTTCTATTTGTAATATTGATAAATACTCCGAGACTCAGAAAATTTGCACCAATATAACCACATGGATTGTTAAAGTACTGAAAATCTTTTGTTGTGATTGATAAATAGATGTTGCTTGAAGCTCTTCCCGCAAGGACACCTCTACTGCCTGCCTCCTGGATCTTCCCTAGGGTTCCCTGCCATTCAAGCACTAAACTAAGATTCACGCCTGGCAGAGTCTGGGGCCTCCAGAACCCAGCTCTGTCTGACTGGCTGGTCGTTCTGTTTGGCTTGTTCCTGACTGCTGGCTGTTAAATGCTTTCCATGTATTTTGAATATAATCCCTGGAAATAATATGAAAGTTCAACAGTAGGAATTATGATAATGGAAGCCCATTCAGCTATTAAAAATGGTGGCCTGGGAGGATGTTGATAATGGGGCAGGCTAGGCATGTGCGGGAGCAAGGAGCATATGGAAAATCTCTGTACCTTCTGCTCCATTTTGCTGTGAACCTAAAAACTCTTCCACAACATAAAGTCTGTTTAAAAAAATGATGGTCTGAGATATATAATATCATGGCAAGATATTTAGAATATATTGCCAAGTGGGGGGAAAAGACAATATACAAAACTGTATACCCAATTTAACACCATTGAAAACGCATTTATTCATATAGATTCATAGAGGAAGGCTAAAAGAGAACAACAAAAATGTCAACAATGATTATATCTGGATGATGGGATGATATTTGATCTTTGTCATTTGTTTTGTTGCTTATCTGCATTTTTCAACGCTTTTTTGCAATGAGACTGACAACCTTCATAATTAGGAAAAAAACGTGTCATTTAAAAAATAAAAGTAAAGTTACTTAGCTAGGCAAAGGCAATCTTTCTCCTTGATTCAGGCAACGTTTGCCATACTTGCTTGCATACAGCTCCCTGGGGAGTGAGCCAAAGAGTAAGCCAAGAAGGCTGACAGAAGCTCAGCAAAAACATCTGTAGGGAGGGAGGCTGGGGGCGGAAGGGAGGAGAGGCCAAGAAGTCAGCCAACATCCAGTCCCCTCTCACTCTTTCTACCTCCTTTTGTTCATTGTGGTGAGGCCGCAGGCATTTTTGAAATTCTGCGATGTGGGGAGCTGCCAAGGGCAGTCTTTGCTGTTCTTTCATGTCTGAGCATATGTGCCTGTTTTTCAGGGAATACGTACAGGGAGTGTTCCATTCTCCAGCTGGGCTTTCATCCAAGGTATAGATTTACAGAGTTGCGTACAAAGCCGCTGAAATAACACTCATATTCCCCAGCACAGGATGGGGCAGCAGCTTTTATCTTAGCAGGCTCTGGTTGGAATCGTCTTCTCATAACGACGAACCTTTAGACAATAGATGGCAGACCCAACCGCACTAAGGAATCTCTACCGTGTTTGAAAGGCTGTCATGAAACACGCTTTCCAGTCCAGCCAGCTCCTGAAGGAAGTACTCCCAAGGCCAGGGGTCTCCGATGGAATGATGGATGCTCAACCCCAGAATCCTATCTGGTTGAAAATTTGGGGCCAACCAACAGGTGTGTCTCTCTTTGGACGTTGAGATGAAAGCTTGAAATACTCATGGAGACCCCAGGAAGAGGGGGCTGTGGGCTCTCATGCCCTAAGATTGCTGGCATCAAACAGAGCTCCAGAACCATAGACTTCACAGGATGTATTTTACAACCATAGGCCTAGGAAAAAAAATTCAGTTCCCAGAGTGGGTCGTCCCTTAGATGATGTGACGTCAGAAATGTGCCTCCTTTACCCTCATGTCCCCTAGCATCCACCCCATCAATCTGCAATCCTTCTATTCAAGTTTCATTCTATATGATTAAGGAATAGATTTTACAAAATTGTAATTTCCTCTGGAAGAGGTATCATATGAGCTTTGACCTCTTAAACGTGATTGAATTTATTGCATCCAATTCCTGCCAGCTCACAAATGTTCCCTGCAGGGCGTGATAGTTAGTAGGTGACTTTAACAGCGGGGAGGGAAAGAATCCTATTAAAGACTTTGCCTCTGGAAAGCAGGCCCCGGAGGGTTCCAGCAGAGAAGGTTAAAAATGAGGGTACTTGAGAGAGAAGTGGCTGGGGAATAAGAACGCACACAGTCAACCTTCATTATTCACAGATTCCGTATTTGCGAATTGACCTCCTCACTCAAATTTATCTGTAAATCCCCCAAATCAACGCCCTTGGTGCTTTTGTGGTCACTTGAGGATTTTCATGGAGCAGCATGACCTCACGTTCCCAGCTGAGATTGGACAAGGTGATGCTCTGCCTTCTCATTTTGGCACTCATACTGTAAACAGTGCCCTTGGGGACGATATGTGCCATGATTTTGCACTTTTGTGCTTTTTGTTGGTGATCTCACTGTTTGAAATGGCCCCCAAATGTAGTGCTAAAGTGCTGTCTAGTGTTCCTTTGCACGAGAAGGCTGTGATGTGCCTTACAGGAAAACAACGTGTGCTGCATAAGCTTCATGCAGGCGTGAGTTGTTGGCCTCGACTTCAATGTTAACGAATCAACAATTTATATTAAATATGGTGTCTTTAAACAGAAACACACATAAAACAAAGTTATGTATTGATCGGTTAATGACAATGTTGTGACCAGAGGCTCACAGAAACCTAACCCTGTATTTTCCTTAGGAAGAGCAGTTCAATATTCACTAATTCAGTGTTCACGGAGACTTTATAGAACATAGCTACCTCAAATAATGAGAAGCAACTATAACCTGAAATTTTGGAAGGAGAAAAAATGGCAAATGGTAAATAACTGTCTTTAGAATAAAATAAATGACAAATGTAATTGTATCTTTCTATTATTCGCGTGAGAAAAGATGAATGAAAGCCTCGGCTTGGCAATTTGTAAAATTTATCAAAATCTAGAATTCCTTGGATTATATCAATGTCCCATAAAGATTCCAAAATTTCTCTTCTACGTCCCCTACAGAATCATTCAAGGCAGCAATTCTTCTCCCGTAAGGATAACCTCTTATAAGGACAACTGACATACCTTTGTGGTACCCAATGTATAAAGCAAGTAATGCAAAAAGGCTGAGAAAATTCCATCTAGAAAGATTTAGCCCACTTTACCTTAATATTTGCCTATAACTTTCATAATTTTATTTTATATGACAGGCTAATTTGCCTGAAATGCCATTTCTGAATAACTATAGGAACAATCCTTCACCAGTGAACATTACTTGTAACATCTCCTTGGTAATTAAGGAATTCTCTGTTCCAGATTTTGGCAAAGATTTGAAGTGCCGCCCTCTCCGTGAGGACTCTAGATCGCAGTCCTGCAGTATGGATTCCCAACAGCGCTGGGGCAGGGGGGTGGGGCGGTGGGGCGGTGGGGCGGTGGGGAGTGGTGGTGATTAACGTGAACTGACAGACATATCTCGCACACAATGTGTATTGAAGTAACAGTCCTAGACTTAGTAGTGTTAGATTCTAACAAACATCTTGGTAAGAAGAAGCCTCAGCTAACTGATAACACAAGTGCTTCAGTGCAAACTGGGCATCAGAAGAAACGGTGGTCAGGTCAAGTGGTGCTTCAGACAACCTCGGTCTGCAGAGGCAGGGGTGGGGGCTGGAGTGAGGTGGGCTGATGCTGGAGAAATAAGGCACTTGTCTCATAGTCAAGGAAGCACCAAGAAGACCTGAATCAGGAGTAGAGCGAGGCTCAATAACATAGAGGAGAATATGCTTAGGTGACCAGGTGTGCCCCTCAGGAGAGGACAGGCTGAGGCTGCCAGGGGACATGACCTCCACAGGCATCCCTCCTGAAAGGAACACAGCAGAGCCCTGGATGAACACTGTGTCCCTACATGAGGTCCACAGAATTCAGTCCTCAGTGCATTTGATAAGATTGCCTTAAGAGGTTGTTCTGGTTGAAGTGGGGGCCAGAAGCTAAAACTGGCAGATAAACAGAAAGAGAGGTGAGATAGAGAAGAGGGGAAGCAACAGGGAGAGGGAGCCAGAAGAGGGAGCCAGCTGCTCTGGTCTGCAAAGTCCTGCAGGAGTGGCGTGGCTAGAGATCTGAGACCCAGGTAGCCAGGTATTTGAGCCAGCTGGGTTCATCCCCTTCTTTTGGTTTTTCAAGGGGAAAAGACTGGCTTTTCAAGAGCCCATGGTTCTACTATAGGGCAAATAGAAATCCTTAGCCAAAGAAATGGAATTACAACCTGCCAAGAGGCAAGTGAGACATATTTGTGTTACCAGTGGATTATTCAGCGGATTTATATCAGGGATTTTAACTTTCCCCCTTCAATGGGCCAGATGAGAACTAATTCTGTACAAATCTTCTGGTGTTATATTTAACTCAATCAAAGACCCAGTAGATTTCAAACCAAATTTCCTCTGTGCAGGAAAAGTTTCCAGGAAAGGCAAAGCAGGGAGAAGAGCCTCATTATTCCCTTTTGTCAGTCTTTTAATCCAAACCCTCGATAAACAGTTTCCTGTTGCATTAATCAGGGTTCTTCAGAGAAACAGAAGCCATCGGATATATATATCCTATCCTATTGATGTACTGAATTATACCATCAGCTTTCCTGGGTCTCCAACTTGCAGATGGTGGATCTTGGGTCTTCTTGTCCTCTGTCATCACATGAGTCAATTCTTCATAATATGTCTTGGGAGCAGAAGACCCAAGATATGCTATCTGCAAGCTAGAGACCCAGGAAAGCTGGTGGTGTAATTCAGTCTGAATCCAAAGGCCTGAGCACCAGGGGAGCCAATGGTGTAAATCCACATCGAAGGGTAGGAGAAGGTGAGATGTCCAGCTCAAACAGCTAGAAAAAGGGGTGAATTCCTCCTTACTCCACCTTTTGTTCTGTTCAGGTCCTCAGTGGGTTGGAGGATGCCCACTTGCATTGGCGAGGGCGATCTACTTATTGAGTCCATCAATTCAAATATACAATTCAAATCTCATCCAGAAATACACTTCATAGACACACCCAGAAATGTTTGATCTGGGCACCCCATGGCCAGTCAAGATGACACATACAATTAACCTTTATGCCTGTATTACTCACAATTAACTTCAATTACTTATTTTTTTGTAGAAAAGTTCTTTGTAATTAAGAAATCTTGTCAACTAGTTTCTATTCATTATTCTTTTCAGAAGTTTGCAGGGGTGATGGATTACTTTGTTCCTTAAGCAGATAAAGATAACTAAAGCATGAAATACTTGTTTATACAAATATTGTTTATGTAAAGCCTAGAGCCAAGTATTTGGTTTGGATGTAGTGGTTCAAAGAAACATTTTTAAGGCATTCGTGGTTTATCCGGTAACTCTGGCATTATTTTCCGCTCCTGATCGTGAGAGTGGGGGGTGGTGTGATCTATGATAATGCAGTCTTCAGGTTAGCCAGTCTAGCACCACACTTCAGGAGAACATGACTTCAGGTCAAGTAATACGGTTTTCTGATCCATTACAAAGTCCATAGGTGACCGAAACCTAGGGTGGCCTAACAGCCAACATATAGTCAAGTCTGCAGTAGACAGAAAGTCCCTCCCTCCCTTGCCTGCTCCTCTTCTCTCAAGTCTCCTTGGTCCTTTTAACCCTTTGATCCTGGTGTTGATAATTTCACCCTCTCTCCTTATTAACTCAAGTGTTAGATGAAGCATGGGAGCTGGAAATTGAGGGGATTTGAATTTTGTGGTTGGATGGGCTGGCCTGGTGGTGCAGCAGTTAAGTGTGCACATTCTGCTTCTCAGTGGCCCCGAGTTCGCCGGTTCGGATCCCAGGTGTGGAAATGGCACCGCCCGTCAAGCCATGCTGTGGTAGGCATCCCACGTATAAAGTAGAGGAAGATGGGCATGGATGTTAGCTCAGGGCCAGTCTTCCTCAGCCAAAAGAGGAGGATTGGCAGTAGTTACCTCAGGGCTAATCTTCCTCAAAAAAAAAAAGAATTTTGTGGTTGGAGAATGAAGGTAGAGGATGTCAGAGTGATCACAGAGTGAATTAGCAAAAAGACTCTAAGACCTTTCTCAATGCAAATTTTAACCTCCAGCTAGTATATATTAAGATTATTCTGCTTAAAGGTCATTTGTTTGCTGTCCCACCTTGAATCAAACTATTAAAAGTTCCCTTATTTACTTTTCTTTAGGACACTGGGGGATAGAAATGGAGAGAGAAGATTAACAAAATTTAATCCTGGGTGTCCCAGAGCCTGGCCGGGACCTTAAAGACCAGCATGTGTGGTGGCCTAAGTTTGAGTTTTGTCATTCTGACACAAATCAGAGAAAAGCATTGGTTCCAGGTTCACATTTTTATTGATATGTTTTTGCTTTAATGCAATGTGGAGAAAAGAGGAAGAAAATGGCATTAAGTTCGAATATGGCCAGTCTTTCTATAGCAATGAGTAGTATTCTACTAAACTCAGTAAAGTCTGGCTGCTTAGAAGAACTAAGGAAGAGGACCACTCATATTTGTTGTGCAACTCTAACCTGGCAGTCATTGTGTTCTGGCTTTACATCTATTATATCATTAATCCTGACAACAAGCTTGTAGGGTAGCTGATGTTATTCTCATTTTACCAGTGGGTTAACAAGTTCTGAGAGGTGAGGGACTTGTCCACGGTCCTACATCTAATAAGTGGCAAAGAAAGAATTTAAGTCCAAATCTCTTTAAACTGGAAAGCTAATGCTTTCTCCAAAAACATTTATTTAATCAAGAACTATGTATTGAGCATCTGCTGTGTGCCAGGTACTGAGCTAGAGTGGAGAATGCAGGGATGAATAAACACACAGTGCTACCCCCATGGAGCTCACAGGCTAGCAGGAGATGGTGCACACAGCTGTAGTTAGGTGCTAGGGAAGATTGCTGCAGCGGCACAAAGGAGAGGCGCCTGGCTGTCTTTGGGGCTCAGAAGCAGGAAGTCAGAGAAAATATGTTCCAAGCTCTACAGGAGCTTGAAAACAGTGCTTCTCAAATTTTAATGCAAATATGAATCACTCTGGGATCTTGTTAAAATACAGATTCTGATTCAGCAGGTCTGGGGTGAGCCCTCAGATTATGCATTTCTAGCAAGTTCCCAGGAGAGGCTGCTGCTGCTGGCTCATCGATCACACTTCTTAGTAGTAAGGCTGTAAAGGGAAAGAAGGGGTAGCCAGGTGAGGAGGTGTGTTGGTGAGAACTTTCCCAGTAAAGAGGCAGAATGTGCAAAGACTTGGGGAGAAAAAGAACAAGCAACTTCAGGGAAGTGCTGTGAAGCTCAGTGGGTCCAGGAAGCCTGGATTGCGGGGCATGGGATCTTAGAGAAGCCTGACCTGGGGCGGGAGGTGACAGCAAAGACATAAGCTGGAAGCACACTATGCAGGCCCTGTAGGACTCGGGAAGGAGCTACGTCTAATCCTGAGGGCAGTGAGATGCCATTAAATGTTTTCAGCTGATGAGTTCCTTTAGCCAGATGGGTGCTTTCCGGAGAACATGCTGGCTACAGTGTGCAAAATACACTGGGACAGTGTCCTCACCCTGTTGCATGTTAGAGTCACCTGGGGTACTTTAAAAACTGCCATGCTCAGCCCCCACCCCAGACAATGAAAGAGGATCTCTAAGGCTGAGGCTCTCAGAGCGTGGTCCTTGGACCCCCAGCCTCAGCATTGCCTGTGACCTTGTTAGAAATGCAAATTCCCAGGCCCATCCCAGATTTACTGAGTCAGAAACTCTGAGGGGGGCCCAGCATTCTGGGCTTATCAAGCCCTCCCTGGTGACTCTGAGGCAGCTAATGTTTGTGAACCGTTGGATTAAAGGGAAAGAAGTAGGCAGAGAGAGAGGCTGCTTTACCAATTAGGAAGCAGAGAGATGCTGGTGCTGGTGCAGCCCCACATCAAGCTTTATTAACCCTGTTGAGCAGAGGGGAAATCATCTTGATGGAGTCCCGGCAGTGTCTCAAAGAGAGGAGGTTAGGAGGCTGGTTGGTCATGGAGTAGTTTGTGGGTGTGAGTTAGTAAGAGACATTTGGGCAGGGGTTGGTCCAATTTATAAACTAGGTAAACTTATGTGTTGTGGACTGAATTGTCCCCCCGAAAATTCATATGTTGAAGCCCTAACCCCCATTGTGATGGCATTTGGAGATGGGGCCTTTGGGAGGTAATTAGGTTCAGATGAAGTCACGAGGCTGAGGCCTTCATGATGGGATTAGTGTCTCTATAAGAAGAGATGCCAGAAAGCTTGCACACTCTCTCCCTTCCCACCATGGGAGGACACAGCCAGAAGGCAGCTGTCTACAAGCCAGACAAGCACTTTCACCAGAAACCGACCGTGCTGGCCCCTCCATCTTAGACTTCCCAGCCTTCCCAACTGTGAGAAAATTAACTCCTGTTGTTGAAGCCACCAGTCTATGGCATTTTGTTATGCTAGCCTGTGCTGACTAAGACTCTTCTGGAGAGTTAGCAGCCTTATTGGGATACATGGGTCCCCGAGGAGTTACTGTTAAAATACTTTGTCTGTGGTCTTATCTTAGAACATGTGGGTCTGAATGAGTTTCAGCTACAACAAATTGAGCTTATATAGCTGGTGTTGCAAGTTATCACTTTTGCAACTGTGACTTCTGTTTAATTGCTTTAATATCCTAAACTAAGGCAGTGGTATGAATAATTGAAATTGAAAACGTATAGTAGGGTTGCTGGATAAAACATCAGATGCCTAGTTAAATTTGAATTTCAGATAAACAGCAAATAATTTTTGGTATGTCCCAAATAGTGCATGGGTTATACTTATACTAAAAAATTATTCATTCTTTGTCTAAAATTAAAGCTTAGTTATGTGTCCTGTCTTTTTATATGCTAAACTGGCAACTCTAACATATAAAGAACAGACATAGATAGATGAATATTTATTGAATGAATGATGCAGTTGATCAAATGTCTAGAGTGAGGGGAGTGCTGAACCAATGATGCCTTACAGGTTTCTGGCTTGGAAACTGGGTAAATCCTGGTACCCTACGCAAAAATAAGGGACACTAGAGGAAAAGCTGATTGGGGAGGAAGGGCAAAGTCATGAATTACATTTTGGACATGTTGAGATTAAGGTGTCTCTGAAACATATAGGTAGATATAACCAGTAGGCTGTTGGATATATAGTTCTGGAGCTAAGGAGAAAGATGTGGATGGAATCATAGAATTGAGAATCATAAGGAACCGGGTGGTAAGGAAGCTCTAGGAGTGGCTGAGACCATGGAAATTACGTCATGTAGAACGAAAGAGGCCTAGGACTAAGCCCGAAGGAATTCCAACCTTTCTTTGGCCAGAGGTGAGAGAGAAACCAGGAATAAGATACCACAGAAGTGGAGGAAGACAGATTCAAGGAAGGAGGAAGTGGTCCGCAGTGACGAACATTACAAAGAAAGAGATGCTGGAAACAACAAGGTCATTGATGACCTTGGTGAGAAGAATTTCACTTGAGGGGTGTGAGGCAAGAAGCAAATGGGAGGTGAGGAAGTGAAAGCAGGAAGTGTGGGAGTATGGGCAAGTTACAAAGAAAAAAATCCAGTCATGAAGAGGAGGATGGAAGGTGGAGGAAGACATGGGCCTATGGAGGACTGTTTTGTTAATAAGAATACATAGAGCAGGTGAATACAGATGAAATGGTGACATAGTAGGTTTGAAGACAGTGAGAAGTCTGAGATAGTTCTTAATGGAGGTGGGCAAGACAACTGGCTTTAGAAATATGTGTAGGCTTATTGCCATGCTCTGCAATGCCTGGAAGTGCATGTGGATGCAGTCCATTTCCAGGAGGGGCATGATCTTACAACCTTACCCTTAGCTAGCTCACCAGGAACAAATTTAGGAGTCAATGAATGGGGCAAAACTTTTCTTTTTTGGCCTATCTGGTCACTTTTAAATTCATAAGAGTCAGCCTTATGTAGGCATCCAGAAGGTCATTCTCTCCCTGACCTCCCTAACTCCAATTTTTCTCTTCTACCCCTCTCTTCTGATAGATCCATCCTGAAAGTGCCCCTCATGGTGAGGGCTGGGGAAGGACTGTTCCTGGCTCACTGTGGCAGGGTAAGGATGGACCAGTTGAGCTGGTCCCCCTTAAATTTATATGATCCTCTCCCCATCCCCCTGTAGAGATTTTCTATTCTTCAAAGTGCAGTATTAACAAGACAAAACCAAACCAAAGCAAATAAAGCAATCGTTTGTTATTGTTGATACTGAACACCTTTCCAGTACGTGTTCTGAGCTCCCCACTCAAGGCAGGGATGGAAAAATTGGAGTGGGTGAAGAGAAATAAGAAGCTTGTGCTGCCCCCCTAAGGCTCATTGGTGGGAAACCATGAATTTATGCAAATTGTGATTTTTCTCCACTGACATTCAGTGGCCCTAGTGTAGGGGTGAAGTTGTCAGACAGCTGAATTGATCCAGAGCTGGGATTTTCTGGAGTTAAGGAGGCGGAAGCACAGTGGGGCCAGGGAGTTTTGACAAAGAGGAAGTGAGATGACAGCCTTAGAGGACCAGTCTGAGTATGAAAGGAAGTAAAGACCATGTGTTTGGGGTTGGGGGGCAGACAAAGGGAGGGAATAAACAGGGACAAATGAGAGGGATCAGAGGCATGGCGGTCATGGCGAAGATAAAGAGCAGAACAGAAGCTTTCTTCCCCTCTACCTCCTTTAACAAGAAGAAAAGAAAATATCTCTAGAGCAGTGGTTCTCAACTTTGGCGGGGGGCGGGGCGGGGGGGCGTATTTTGCGCCTCTTCCCCTCAGAGGACATTTGGCAATGTCTAGAGACATTTTGGTTGTCACAACGGGGGGTTACTACTAGAATCTGGCAGGTATAGGCCAGGGATGCTGCTAAACACAGGATCCTACAGGGCACAGGACAGTCTTCCACAACAGAGAATTATCCACCCAAAATGTCAATAGGGACCAGGTTGAGAAACCCTGCTCTAGAGAATGTCACTATAATCTGCAAACTGCGAAGTAGCCCCCGAAATAGAAACATTACTTAGGACTAAAAAAAAAAAAAAAAGCCTGGCTAGAGAACCCATTTTTCAGAGGAGTTCGCAGTGCTATGAAGGTGAATGTGAGAGTCTATGAGAGGGCGGGTAGGCTTCGCGAACCCCTTGGAAGGTGGTGGCTGTGACTGGAGCCTTCAGGTCGCCCACCATGGCCTGGTGCCAGATGCCACCTCTGTATAGCAGACAGCCTCCCACAGAGGCCGCCTCAGCCACTGGATCTGCCCCACGGTGTAGGACGTCTCCTCGATCCCTGGAGCAAAGCTGTCCTCTTATTTGACCTCCGCTACTTAAAATGTCCTCTTTCTAAATTTACGTAAGTTTGGATTGTTTTCATAGCTGGGGAATGGCTAACACTATTTTCTCCTTAAGCTGCCACAGATATTAGTCAACATTATAGCTATACTATACTCTTATCCTGTAATCTTTTTCTTTTTATTTATAGACCAGTCACCTAAGTCTATGGAATGGATCTTTTTTAGTTGGTTTGTTTTCCTGAAAATGCTAGCAAATCTTCTTTTTGTATTCTAAAAATACAGAAAACTTCTGTACTCTGTTTTGCTACAGCGGGAGGGTCACAGATGTTATATTTGGAAAACGGCTTATTTTGCTCCTCAAATGTGGGGAAATTCCATTATCACCAAGGTCACACAGAATGAGAAGCCTCAATGAGTCTAGATAAGATAGACCAAACTAACAGCAGATACAAACTAGAGCAATAGTTCTCAAACGTTAGCGTGTATCACAGATTGCTGGGCCCCATTCCCAGAGTTTCTAAATGGGTCAGCCTGGGGTGGGGCCCAAGAACTAGCATTCTGACAGGCTCCCAGGTGATGCTGAGATTACTTATCCTGGGACCACATATTGAGAACCACTGTGAATTTTTACATTTATTTTTTATGAATTCTCTTTCTGTGTTAGGTTATGTTTAAGAAATTAACTCTTTGTTTCAGCTTCATATAGTATGTTACTCTGTAAGAGAAAGGCTCAACTTAGTTCTTTTAACAGGTATTCCTGTGATCACACAAATCTGAGAGTAAAAAACGTTAAGCCTTAAGATGTTTTGCCATCTTGTATGTTCACAGCAACTGTTGCTATGATTTTTAATAACTTATTTTCTATGATCTCTTGAAAAGAACCCATTTAATAAATGCTCACCAAAACTGTATCTATGTAAACATAAAAATCTAGAGTTAAAATGAGAGCCAGGAGCTGGGATGTGGCGTGAGTGATCAGGTTCCTTATTTGTATAAAATACCAAGTAGGTATTCTCTTAGTAATGACATCATCCCTTTTCTTATTCATTCTTTTTAATCATCTTGGTTTAAAAGAATCACTAAAATCAAACCGTGTTTTAGAATTTCCTTTCTCCTCACACTTGCGAAATTTTCATTCCTAGTTTGAAGATACAATGAAATTCTTTTTGTTTTTGTTTTAAATATGTTGCCGGGGCTGGGAGGAAGGGAAAACGGGGAGTTGGCGTTCAATAGGTATAAAGTTTCAGTTTTGCCAGATGAAAAAGATCTAGAGATTTTTTGTACGACAATGTGAGTATAGTTAACACAACTGAACTATACACTTAAAATTGGTTAAGACAGTAAACTTTATGTTACTTTTTTAATATTTAAAAAAAATACTTTAAAGAGAAATTGTGCATTGAGTTAAGGTAGGGTGTGCAGGTAGAAAGACCCAGAGAGTCCCACAGTAAATGAAGGGTTTGCCAAAATGCAGGGTTAAGAGCACCAGTCTGGGCTCCTCGGGTCTGGGTAACCTTGTCAAGTTATCTAACTCAGTGAGCTTCAGTGTCTCCATATGTAAAATGGGGTAATACCAGCATTTATCATCAGGGTTGTTAGGATGCTTAATTCATGTAGAAGGCTTAGGAACTATGTCTGCCATGGTAAAGCTTTAATAAAGGTTAGATTTATTAGTCCCTCAGAACTTCAACTCAAGAAAGTACAGGCATAGCATTAGATTGTTCCAAGAATAAATGTATTAGAATTAGAATTCTCTATACAATCACACATCACTTAATGACGGGGATAGGTTCTGAGAAATGCGTCGTTAGGTGATTTTGTCATTGTGTGAACATCATAGAGTGTACTTACACAAACCTAGACGATATAGCCTAAAACACCAAGCTGTATGATACTAATCTTATGGGACCATGGTCATATATGTGGTCCATCATTGACCGAAACATCATTATGTGGTGCGTGACTGTCTAACAAAAGCTTAGAAGAATGCTAAACACGTCAGCATCATTCCTGACTCAGTTGTAACATAGTGTAATTCACTGACTTAAGTGATCCATATATAGTCTGATAAATTCAAAACTTAAAGAGCAAATGTTGAAGTCAGAAGAAACCACCATGCTTACTATGTGTTTTATAAATAAATATACAGAAATTTATCTTATATGTAAAAATTTTTTCAGAAAATAAGAAAAGAGAAGTGTAGGGCAAGAAAAACTTCTACCCTCTTAGGTTCTGTGGGTGGCCTAAGAATTAAACTGGCATAAGACAGATTAACAGGAGAAAAGCATACAATTTTATTATTTTTATGTGTCCATGGGAGTCTTCAGAAGGAAAATGAAGACCTGAAGAAGCCATTAGGCCCAAAACCTTATATACCTTTTTACATAAAGAATGATACAGAAATGCAGAAATTCCGCGTTGTGGAAATGTGACAAAACAGAGACTTGTGCTGGAGGCAGTAAATTGTGGGACAACAACTAGAAAATATACGGGGAAACTAATGGAAGATCAGGGTTATTTCAGTAGATCTGTTTGTACAGGTCCGTTTTGGCGTTGACTCCCAGTCTGGTAATAAGAATGTTCTTCTCTTCCTGGTGCAAGGAGGGCACCTTTCCCAGGGGAAATTTTGCGTCCTGCTTTTAAGGAGAAAAAGGAGAGTCACAGAGCCCTTCCTGTATCTGCTGTTTCTCAGTGTCTTCAACTCAAAATAGTCCATATGCCAAAGTGACATATTTTGGGGTGACATGCTCTGAACCCTTCAGAAGAGAAGGTGATACACTGTCACATGATGGAAAGATTGGTATCAAACTCTATTGTATTTAATTAATTTAAACAGTTTGGTACTGGTAAAAGAATAGACAGATTAATTCATAGATCTGAAGTCCCTCCCTGCCCACCACCACCTACCTCCTTACCTACAAGTCCCAGGATATATAAGAATTTAACAGATGATAAAGGTAACATTTCAAATCAGTGAGAAAAGGAAGGACAAGTTACTGAATGGTTGTGGGGCAAGTGGCTAATATTTTGGAAAGGAAAAGTAGACTTTGATAACATTATAGACTAAAATAAACTTCAGGTAGATCAAAGACTTTAGTGTAAAACTATGAAAACACATGTCACCTAGAAGGAAATATAGGGGTGTATTTATTTGATCTTGGGATGGAGAGATTTTTCTTAGCATAAAAGCAAACAAAATTAAGAAAGAAAAAATTGACATACTAAACCACACAAAAATTAACTCTGGAAAGAACACTGTACACAAATTTTCTAAATGGCAATTGGGTAATTTTGATCTGTAATTACACTTCAAGAAATTCATCCTAAACAAAATAGTAAACATGTTTTTTTAGAAGGATAAGTGACATATTACCCGTAATAGTAAAAATTTCCAAATATCCTAAATGCTCCACAATAGGGCAATATTTAAATTATTGGCTCCCTGTTCTGTAATCATTCTGGGCAAATCAAGAAGTGGCAACAGAAGCATATTCAGAAATAAAAGTATATACATCATAATCACCTAAAAAAACTTGTAGGTGGTTGCTCTGGAGAACAAGAATTAGCAATAAGTTGGACTTCTTTTTTTTGTAATTTTATGCCTTTCAGTACTATCTGACTTTTAACCAATATACATGTATAACTGCCATACAAAAAATATGTGAATAATAAAATTATATAAACAGGATTCAAATTAAAAAAAAATCATTAGAATATAAAGGTCTAGAAAAAAAGAGAAAGAAATACCCAAGTGTTAATTGTGGTTTTTCACTAGGTGGTGAAATTACAAGTAATTTTTATTTTCTTCTTAGCACTCTTCTGTATTCCTGAATTTTCAACAATGAATATAAAGTTCTTTTATAATCAGAAAAAAATAACTAAAAACAAAATATGCCACTAACGTTATTCACAGAAATAGAAGTGTTCTTTCTCCTGTGAATAATATCCATTTGATTACTTTACATATTTGATATGTATCCATTTTTCTCCATGAAGAATGAATATTTCAGGCACTATAACTGTTTTTCCTGATCTTTTTAAAACAGAATACCATGAGCTCTGAAATAATCGAACAACCAGGTAATTATGTGCTATTGGACCAGATGTCAATTATGGTAGATGGGAAGCCTTTTGGGTTATTGCTCGCTCAACCAAGTATTAAATGAGATTTTCAAGAGTTTTATTAAGTTATAAGTTTACATAATCTAGCTTCTCATTTTAGTGTTGTCTTTTAAAAATTATATTTTATTGGGGTTGGGCCGGTAGTATAGTAGGTAAGTTCGTGCACTCCACTTCAGCAGCCCAGGGTTTGCAGGTTCAGATCCTGGGCGTGGACCTATGCACCACTTGTCAAGTCATGCTGTGGCAGACAACCCACATATAAAATAGAGGAAGATGGGTACAGTTGTTAGTTCAGGGCCAGTCCTCCTCAGAAAAAAGAGCAGCTTAGCTCAGGGCTGATCTTCCTCACACATAAAAAATCATATTTTATCACAAAAATTATGTTGATGTATTGACCCCAAGTTAAACGCAACATATTTCCTCCTGGATAGGGGTAAATGTGGGAAATACTGCCTAATGGTCAGCCCAGAACTAGGACTGCCTAAGAGAATGTAAATCCAATGCCAGAAACATATAGCTGGGCAAGGATTTCAGACAACCCTTTATTGACCTTCAACACACACTTACCTTAAGCAATGGACAGAGTCCTCCAAAGTAACTACTGGCTGAGTACTAAACAAAACAGGTAGCCAAGCTTAAAAACGTGTGACATAACTTGCTATTCCTTGTCACTCCTCCAAAGAAACCGACCAAAAACAAAGACTCGAGGCTCATGTGCCTAAACCCACAATCCTAGGAAATCATCAACCATCATGAATTAAAAGTTTTCCATTGTCCCTTCAGCATACGTACCCATTCTTTCTTCTGGCCCCACGCTGTCAGGCAGTTAGCTATTTTTGACATTTGCCTTTCAAGGATGCTTTTACATCTAGGTTTGGGCAGGTGACCGAAGCCTGGCCAATCTCTATATGCCAGCCTGTTGACCACTGGAACATCCATATGAACCAAGTTGATCCAGAGGCCCAATCAATGGACATTTTTATGTGAATTACTAGGAAATAGAGAAGCTCTCTTTCCACTGAGATTGCCAAGTATAAGAACAATACGTGCTTGGAGCTTCTGAGCGTCATTATGGGGAAAAGCGTCCACCAGAGGATAAAGCGAGCTTAGAGGAAAGCAAAGCTGAGAGATGGAAAGAGGGCAACACAGAGAGGGAGGAGGAGATCGAGTCAGAGAGAAAGACACTGCTAATGACACGGGACTGCGATGTGAGCAGAAAGAAAGCTTTATTGGGTTAAGCCACTGTTACTTTAGAGTTGTTATTTTAGAGTTGTTACAGCGGTTAGCATACCCTGATGAACACACCCAAAAATGAATAACGTACTGCAGCTCAATGTACCTCTCTGCCCTGTGGTTTGAGAACACTGGACCCTCTGCCTAGTCTATGTTTTCACTTTAGAAAGTAGTTAAGAACAGACTTTTTTGGAGGAAGTTTAATGCATTAAATTAAAAAAACTCCAAACTAGTAAGTATTATAAAATATAGTTTAATTTCACTCTTTTCATTGTTTACCAGAAAATTTTTAAAAGACTAATATATAGACAAGAGCAAGTGAACTGGAAAAGAGCTAAAAATTGTATAAAATACAAACCTAAATTCAGGAATATATGAGCAGCGATACACACACCATACGCTCTCAAATGAGTTCAGAAAGCATATTCCAGGTTGGATGGGTTTTCTTTCTAAAGTCAGCTTTTACTGGAAAGCCCCTAAACCAAAATTCTTATATTACATTGGAAGGATCTTCCCAGACTTCTCTTGAAAAGCATTTCTCATAAAACAACTCGCACCAGAAAGGCAGACTTATTCTAGGCACAAAAGTCACAAATGCCTTTCCTAGGCCCTGTGGAACTTGGGAACAATAATCTAATGAAAACAAAGCACTACAGAAATGGGAAAGTGACACCTAGTGGCCGCCTAGCAGGTTTTCTTATGGCTTCTGACCATCCTGTCTGTCAGCCCTGCTGTGCCCATCATACTGCGCTTGGCAAACAGGAGTCTCCAATTCCAGAGCCCAGCAATGCCCTCCCTGAGTGGTAGGTACCTCTTTAGAGCAGGAGCTGAAAGCAGACGCCACTGTACACGGTCTGATAACTAGATCGTGGCTATTTCATATACCTGTGCCCTAGACTCAACAGAGACTCCTCAAAGATTATGACGACCAACGAATACAGCCTTCTCCCATTGTGACATCGTAATTAAATACTTGTCTAATTCCATTTATTTACCAAAAGTCTATTCTGTATCTCCCTGATTCTGTTTCTCAATGGATTTCCAAACTTAGTGACTACCATAGTGTCAACATATACCTCGTCTTATTTGATTTCAGATTACCATCATGTAATAAAATATCTAACATTTTCAAGTTTACTAATTTCAAATAAGTTTTAAATTTGATACATGGATAGAGGCTCACAGTTATTTGATTGTAATGAATCACGGATCAATAAATAATTATTCTTTAAACCATAACATTTAGAGGTACATATACTTATGGTATAACTTTTGGTCTACTTAAGTAATATCCACTTAATAAAATGTTCTAGAGCAGCGCTATTGGATGGAAATATAATGTGTGCCACAAGTGTAATTTAAAATTTTCTAGTAGCCAAATTAGAAAAGTAAAAAAAAAATTGTTTAATTTAATTCAGTATATCGAAAATATTATTTGAAATTGTAGTCAATATAAAATTGTTAGTGTGGTATTTTCTATTTTTTCATACTAAGTCTTTGAAATCTGGTATTTTACATTTACAGTGCATCCCAATACATATTAGCCACATTACAAGTGCTCAATAGCCACATGTGGCCAATGGCTATCACACTGGACAGCAGTTATAGGTTCTGACTCTTAACGCTCAAGTCCTGTGGATTAGAATAACAGAATCAGAACTAGAAATAAACTGAGAGATCAAACCTCTTTTTACAAATATGGAAACTGAGGTGCAGAGACTTTAAACGGCTTCCTTGAGGTCACACAGATAAACTTAGGCAGAGTGGGCTCTTCTGATCGTAGGCAGTCCTTCCACTCCGCTACATTATTGTAGGTGCGGTCGTCCCTCGGTATCCGCGAGGGATTTGGTTCCAGGAACGCCCGCGAATACCAAAATCTGAGGATGCTCAAGTCCCTTAGTCGGCTCTTCTTATCCACGGGTTCCGCATCCGCAGATTCAACCAACTGCGGATGGTAAACATAGTCCACGATCTGCAGGTGGTTGATCCGCGGATGCAGAACCCGCATTTTTGGAGGACCAAGTATAATTCTTAGGGTTTAAAAAAACAAAACCAAATAAAACTAGAGTCCTATTTTTATGATAATGTCATTAAACTTGTAGATATTTTTAACCAGAATGCAAGAAATTAATTGGTAGGAGGAAAAATATAGTGTAAGCCATAAAAAGCCATAAGTCACTCCTAGTAGCAGTCAAATGTAAATAGAATGCATTTTGAAGAAAACACCAAATTTGGGAGAGCTACAGTATCATACGATGCATGGATTGGATTCTGTTTCCAGGGCAAGAAGGTCTACAGACAAAGATTAAAGTGGGTTATAGAGGGATCAAGGCATTCAGTTGGCTACCTGCCCTCAGGTCTATGGAATAAGCCCCCCTCTTGCAATGAGAGAACTGCTAGCATGGAAAGCCACAGGGACCTCCCCTAGAAACTCTGCCCCTCAGATCCTAGCATCAGGAGGGTTTGCCCCATCTGCTTTTGAAGCCATCTAGTCACAATGGTAGCCATCTGCTACCACTGGCTTAGGTCAACTCTGGAGGTCAAGGCCAACCTGCAATGGTTCAGACCCCTAAAATATTATATTTGTCAGCAGGCCTCTGTGCCTGCCTTAGAACAGACGTGATCGTTCATGCTTCTTCAGACTTAACTATCATGCTTAGGCTGCTGCAGACCAATCTCCTCCACCTTGTAGGCTTTCTTTGGTTTATTCTAAACCTGGATGTCTCTCAGGTCCTCAAGTGTCAGAACCAGGAGTGGTGCTGACTCTCTGACATTGCTGGAATACTGTATCAGCTAAAGACAATAGGCCAATACATCCTTGTCCGCACTGCTACTGCAAATGTCACGTTTGAAGGGGACAGAGGCTTTTGGTTGTTGCCTGTTGGTATGTGCCATGAATGTGTTTGATGGCAGTTCTAATCTGTCACCTACAACCTAAAGAAATATGTTTTGGTGGGGGCTCTGAGGGAATCTGCTGGAAAGTTATAGTACCATATCAAGAAAGAAAACTGGATTTGAACCACACATCTGAGTGTCAGGGTTTCCCCGTTAGTTTCCTAACCTATCTTACTTTAATTTGTGGGGCACAAAAGAGAACATACGGGAACACACTCAGTAGGAAGAGCTATTAAAACAGAAGGTATTATGGAAGTATGATCTTCGAAAAGGTAGATATACATACAGTATCTGAAATATTCTTAATTCTTAGACTCAATTTGAGCCATGCCTGTATTAATTACTGATTAAAGAAATGCTCTCCAAATTTTTAATTACAGCTAGAAAATTAGTTTTTAAATTCTTTCTCATTGCCTCGTGGTTTTAATGTATTTACCATTTATATAATTGCCTTTGGTACAGGAAACAGTAAGTATAATTACCTAATAATATAGAATGCCATGACTAGTTCCTGGGTCATTTAATTAATCCCTTAGCCAGTGACACCATTGCTTTCTCAAATGTGTATTAAAAAAATGGTTTATACACATCAAACAATATACAAATTTAATTGTGATTTTACACAAGCCATTTAATCTGCCTGGGTGTGTTCCTTCCTCCAAGACTAATCCATCACTAAGCACCTTTTTAGCATCAAACCTGTCGTATCTGTAATGAAAATCTTGAGTGGCTTCATTAGAGGTAAATCTCTTATTCAAAGGTAAATCACTAAGATCTGGGGTCCAAAATCTTTCCTTTTCTGTAAGCAAAGATGAGACTCTCAGCTTTTGTGATTTTAAATAAAAAAATCAATTAACTTAAAATCCATCTCAAGGTGCTTGACTGAGCATTAATATCCCAGCTTTGGGCTGTGCGAGACTTCAAAGACTAAATACAGTATTGGTTGTGATTATGACCATAAATTGGACTGTCCCTTTAAATGTTCAAATCTATAAACCCTATCCTCAATTAGGGAAATATACCAGGAATGGAAATGTGCCAAATTACACAAATCTACTATTAGAAATCAATTATAAATGGATCTTAGACACAAGGAAAATGTCAATATATTCATTACACAAACTCAAACTGCATCAAAAAATAAAAACAAAACCAAGACAAGATGTATGTGATATTCATGGTTAGAAATATTTTATCAAAAATATAACGACTAGTGGGTTTTAAGCCATTTCACTGAGTAAATGTGTCTGCAGGAAACTCTGAGCAGTTCTATTTGAAGGAAAAATCACATTTCCCCATAGCCCTGTGAAAGTAAGCTGCAAATGTATAAAAATTGGCAGACTATTAATAGGAATGATAAAAACAGTATCAATACAGTACAGAAGAATATACAGTTTTTTGTAAATGAAATGCTTTAAAATGTTTCTCATTTTTGGAGTTAAAAATCAAATGCTAGAGTGTCCAGTGGATGTCACTGAAGTCCCCGGGGTCTCCCAGGCCCCCCTCTGCTTCTAAGTAATTCATGAAAGCTGCCATGGCTGTGTCGTCATGGTCACACAGGGCATCAAAATCCAGCTGGGCACCTTCACCTATTGAATGACAACACAGGCCTGTGTAAGTACATCTGGAGGCTAAAAAATGAGCATCATCAAAAAGCAAGGCTGGAATACCATATAATGTATTTTTGAAGGCAAAGCATGTCTTAAATTGCAAAAGCCTGATGTATTTTTAAATAGGTCACCTACTTTTATAACAATCTACTGTCAGATAAATTGCACTTAACTCATCTGATGCACATAAATGAGCTAGTCTATGAATTTTCTAACAGAAAATAACAGTGCTAAAAGGTACAGACTGCAGAAAGTTGGAAGCTAGGGGTTGGGGTTTACGCGTAGGTATATGGAGCCTGGAAGGAGAAATCTAAATCTAATCTGCCTTGAGAAAATACTGGGCTTGTTTAACCTGAAAATGAGGAGGCTGAGACGAAAGCATCATCTTCCAAAAATTAGAAATACTCCTACAAAAGGGGGAGTGTCCAGATTTGTTATTGAAAAAGGAAATAAGGAGGAGCTATGGAAATGAGATTGAAGCTGGAGATAAGGAGGAGGTTCTAGAAATCAAGGGTTAAAACATAGCTACAGATTAACCAAAGGTTTCTGGATATCTTTCAAAGTACAACAGAATCTGAGATGACTAATACGCGGCTCTGTGTGAAGCAGATATCCAGCTTCCTTCAAGTCCTTTGATTCTCTTCAATATACATTTTCACTACATCAGTGTCAGTTACGGGGGTATAAAATGTGTCATTTCAATTTACTTGATATGGACTTGCATAAACGGTTGAAATGAATAATTACATCTTAAACTTTTTATGATTGGTATCCTTTAAAAACTCCTGTTCTTGAGAATGCACATTTTTGTCTAGATATAAGTACTTTAGCTCTATTTAAATTGTATGTATTAACAATACCCATAACTGATTCAGTTGATAATTGAATTTTCAATGATGGGTCCATTAAGTGACATACATCTTAAAATTGAGAGTATGATTATTACATTTAGGATTTTGAATGGAAAAATCGTACTTTTAAAACTGTTTGCTTCTCTAAAAATCTCCTATGCCTGAAAATATAGTGATTAAGAGAGTTTTTGGAAAACCAAAATGGCAGGCAGTTGCCGAAGCAAACTTACCGAGGAGGGGTTGGTGACTGTCAGGAGCCACAGCGCTCTGGTTTTGCCTTTTAGCCTCTAGTTCCCCTGTTTCAGAAGGACTTAGTGTGATCAACTCCTTATTTGGCATCTGGAAAGACAGAATAATACATAGTGACTTGAATGAAATAAAGACCTCTTAGCTGTTATCAGACGTGGGCCTGCAGGCAGTGCCACCACCGCCATCATCGATATGGCAGCTGGCATTTACTGAGTACCATGTGCTAAGCACTTCGCATGCATCATCTCATTTCATGTTTAAAACATTGGGAGGTCAGGAATCTGAGGCCTAAAGAGGCTAATATCTTGCCCAAAATGTTGGAGCAGGATTCTAATTCAAGTCTACCTGACTTCAAAGCCCACATTCTTTATAACCATAATTGGAGCCACATAGTATAAGGTAAAGTTTTGGATTAAGAAGTAAAGGCTATTTCAGTTTTTACATAATGATGGTAAAACTCGATCGCATAGGAAACTGCAGTGGGAAATGCTGCTTTGGAGTGGGAATGGATTAAACCAGAGGCTTTTACCAAAAAGTTAACACATTATTATATAGCCACAGGCCAAACAGTCTAATATCCAATGTGGCTCATCAAAATAAAAAATCATCTACCTACTGGCTTATTAGGTTGATGAACTTTATCTATAGAATGCCTATGTAATGTATATTACTTGGAGACTTTTGTATTACAATGACCTAAATCCCTGTTCCTAGCGTATTGTCTGACACAAAATGGGTACCCAATAAACATTTGCTAAGTGTATGAATGAAATTTAAAAATACTGACCAAAAGATTTACAATATTTGTGAAAATACATCTTCAGGTTCCCTTTCGTCCCTAGTCAGACTTAACTTCTCTCTTCTCCTGTATTTTCGTACCACCTAGTTCATACACCTACTTTAGAACTTTTTGTTGTCTGGGATATATTAGAATTACATTGTATGTGAGTCTTCCAGACACTTAGCACTATGCTTAGTTATTTTTGTATATGCAAGGATGCATTTCAAATAGCTAGTATTTGTTCAATTGAACTAAATAGTATGTAACACATGTAGCTTATATTATTTAAGTTTTTTCCAGACCATAAGGAATACATTTGATCCACTGAATTGCAGCCTATTAAAATAACAATAATAACCACCATTTATTGAGCACATACTGTGTACCAGGCACTGTTAAGTTTTGGGTTTTTTTTTTTTTTGTATTAAATCACTTAATTTACACACCACTCCAAGAGATTGGTGCTATTACTACCCTTGTTTTACAGATGAGGAAACTGAGGCACAGAGTTTAAATACCAAGCCTGAGGTTATCCAGCAGTAAGTGTCAGAGTCCCAACCTGGACCCAGATAGCATCCTTCCAGTGATGTCACTCGTCACCGCTAGTCTACATGGCCTCTTAAAAACCATAGACTGGCTGAAAGAGTTTTTTACAGGATGGCTTCTTCTCTCAAAAGAAATAAACAACAAGAAGCAAGTTTTATTGTTCATTTATTTCATGAATATTATCACTTACGATTGTACTTACATTCCTGCAATTTATAGTGTGAGTATCTTTTATTAAATCTGTTGGACTTGAATCATCAAGGGATGAAGAAGACTGTAACCTTTAAAAAGTGACACACAAAACATTTTTTCTCCATATGTATTTTAGAAAACTTTCTCCTCTGCATACACATCTACTGATAAAAATACAGTGAGGAACATAAGACATGACCGTTTTCACAATTAGACCGACTTGTTCAGTGCTAGACTTATTTTTGACTACGGAGCGCAGGAAAACAAACACTCTGTAGTTAATAAAAACAAACCTGTGAGGTAAAAGCTCTTAAGTTAATCTTGTCACTCATTTTACAGCACATGGCAAAGTAATGGAACAACAACACAGTTAGTTCAATAGCCCCCCACACCAAGAATCAGTTCCTTATCAAGACACTAAATAGCAGAACTCAGAGTAAAAGATTTCCCAACATCCTGCAACCTTTTTTTTAAGTGCAAAATGTCATATTTTTACTATAATAGGTCATCCCCAGGTACAAAATCAATGAAACATAATGACATAAACATAGTCATATACTTTGATCATAAATCTCTTCAACTTAATATGTAAAACTGACAGTATCATATATTAAATGCTCAATTATGTGAAACATAATGGCATAAACATAACTTTGTCTTTACGTATTCCCAAGAAGGCAGTTGACAAGAAATTAAATAGAGAGAAATTAAAACAGAGGAATGAAATGAATTAGGTAGGAAAGACAGATGAAAAGATGAGTGACATGTCTTGGGGATTTTTCACAGGTCCGTCAATGTAAATAGCTTGGCTGACTTCTCATTCTGTGGTTCATGGTTTAAAATCACCACCTGCTTAATTAGCCTTTGTTTAAAGATGAAAACTATCCTCCCCCGCCTCCCATGCACTTCACTACCAGATTAATCTTCTGAAATATGGCTTTCTTCATATTAGTCACATATGGGCAGAAATCTGCTGTTTGAAAGTCCCTCCACTGCTTGACCCCACCTTAGTGAAAACTCCCCACTGCTCAGCAACCTGACTCCTCTCTCAATCTAGGCTCCTTGTGGTTTGCTAAAACCACCATGCTTTCTCGCACACACCTCCATACACTGACCCAGGTGCCTCCGTATACAAATGCTCTCCTCACTGCATCCTGAACACTCTAAGGGTACCCAGCTATCAACGTTTGACTCAATTTCTACTTCTCTCTTTTTTTTTTTTTGAGGAAGATCAGCCCTGAGCTAACTGCCATCAATACTCCTCTTTTTGCTAAGGAAGGCTGGCCCTGAGCTAACATCCATGCCCATCTTCCTCTACTTTATATGTGGGATGCCTACCACAGCATGGCTTGTCAAGCAATGTCATGTCTGCACCCAGAATCTGAACCGGTGAACCCCGGGCTGCCGAAACGGAACGTGCACACTTAACCGCTGCACCACGGGGCCAGCCCCTGAATTTCCACTGCTCTTAAAATGCCCTTCCAGCATATATGTCAAATGATCTTCAACAAGGGTGCCAACATCATTCAATGGGGGAAAGGACAGTCTTTTCAACAAACGATTTGGGAAAACTGGATACCCACATGCAGAAGAAGCAAGTTGGACTCTTACCTTATAAATAAATTAACTCACGATGGATCAAGACCTAAAACTATAAAATTCTTAGCAGACAACAGAGGAAAAGCTTCATGACTTTGGATTTGGCAGTGATTTCTTAGGTATGATACCAAAGCACACACAACAAAAGAAAGATAAACTGGACTACATCAAAATGAAAAACCTTTGTATATCAAAGGACACTATCAACAGAATGAAAAGGCAATTCATGAACCTGGAAAAAATATTTACAAACCATATATCTGATAAAGGGTTAATATCTAGAATATATAAAGAACTCCCACAACTCAACAAAAAACAACCTGATGAAAAAATGGGCAAAGGACCTGAATAAGATACTTCTCCAAATAAAACATACAAATGGCCAATAAGCAAATGAAAAGATGCTCAACATTACTAATCATTAGGGAAATACAAACTAAGACTGCAATGAGATACCACTTCAAACCAAATTAGGAAGCTGATCATCGAAAAAGATAAGTGTTGGCAAGGATGTGGAGAAACTGGAACCCTTGTGCACTGTTGGTAGTAATGTAAAATGCTGCAAATGCTATGGAAAACAGAATGGTGGTTCCTCAAAAAATTAAAAATAGAATTACCATGTGATCCAGCAATTCTACTGCTGGGTATATACCCCAAAGAACTGAAAGCAGGGACTAGATATTTGCACACCCACATTCCTAGCATCATTATCCACAATAGCCATGAAGTGGGAGCAACCCAGTTGTCCACTGACAGATGAATGGATAAAGAAAATGTGGTATGAAAAGTGAAATAAACTAGTCACAAAAAGACAAACACTATGATTCTACTGATGTGAGGCACTTAGAATAGTCAAATTCATAGAGACAGAAAGTGGATGGGGGAGGGGGAATAGGAACTTATTGTTTAATTGGTACAGAGTTTCAATTTGCAAGATGACAAAAGTTCTAGAGATGCGTGGTGGTGGTGACTGCACAACAATGTAAACGTACTTAATGTTACTGAACTGTAATCTTAAAAATGGTTAAAATGGTAAATTTTATGTTATCTATATTTTATCACGATTAAAAAAGAAAATGCCCTTCCCTTATATAATTGTTTTCATTACCTAGGTCACTGAGTTGTAAAATCTTAAATCTGGAAGGAAACTTGGATCCTATAGTGAGAGACAGTATAGGATTAAATGCCGAAAACATGCAAACCACACACTTGATCCTTTAGTAATATAGCAAATGGTACTGTCAGTTTTACATATTAAGCATTGTGAAGAGACTTATGATCAAAGTGTATGATGGATCATATGTGCATATCTTTGTGCATATGCTTTACAATACTTTCAATACTTAAAGTACATGGCACATCGTAAGTATTCAATATTCAATAAAATTAGGGATACAGAAGTCACACGACAAATGTCTCAATAGTGATTTTTTCAATTTAAACTTTTTTAAATTTAAAAACTTAAATTCAAACTGTACAAAGGGTAGAAAATAAAAAACAAAAATTTCTTCCCTCTTCCAAATCTCCTGCCCTTCAACTCCTAGTCCCAAATGTGAGAAATAACTAGTCTGAAGAAATTTTTCATATTGCTATATATTGTGGAGTTCTAGGTTCCTTCTCTACAATTCCAAAATCTAAAATGCCTTGAAAACTGAAAAGTTTTCCATAATTTATTTGGCAACAAAATCTGAATTGATCTGAACTCAGCAAAACGTAACCTACCTGACATGAGGCTAATCTTTTTGTCCTGCTTTGCCCTACTTAGTACAAATATTTACAACAATGCACTCCAGAAATATATTTCTAAACTTTTACTATGGAAAACTTCAAACAGATATAAAAGTAGATAATGTAATGAAGTCTCATATATTCACCAAACAGCTTCAACAATTAATTCTTTCCTAATCTTGTTTAATGTATATATCCCAAACTCTTATTCCCCCTCTCCTCCCAGACATCCTACCATGTAATCTGTAAATATTTCTCTTTGCAAAAATATTGACTTAATTTATTATGGGGTGCTGCCCATGATGTAACTGTTCTCTGAGGGTATTATACAAACCCCTTAAAAAAATTGAATTTCAAAACACTATCTTTCTAAAATCCAAAGAAATTCTGAGTTCAAAGCTTATCTGGTCTCAAGGGTTTGAGATGAGCAATTAAGGGCCTGTGTATACACTTCTTCACATAGATCTACACATATCTATCGTTTTTTGTTTTTTTTTTTGAGGAAGATTAGCCCTGAGCTAACTGCTGCCAATCCTCCTCTTTTTGCTGAGGAAGACTGGCCCTTAGCTAACATCCATGCCCATCTTCCTCTACTTTATATGTGGGATGCCTACCACAGCATGGCTTGACAAGAGGTGCCATGTCCGCACCCAGAATCCGAACCAGCGAACCCCGGGCCACCGAAGCAGAATGTGCGAACTTAACTGCTGCACCACTGGGCCGGTCCCTATCTTTTGTCTTAAGTGGGTTATTATACACACTTTTCTTTTGTTCTATTCCTCTGCATTTTTCTAGTAACCATATATCTTAAAGATCTTTCCATATTAGCATAAACAGATCTACCAGATTTTTAACAGTTGTAGAGTATTCCATTGTATGGATATGCCATAACAAGTTATGGTTATGATAAATACTTGAATATTTAAATCATTACTGTAAATAACACAGCAATGAAAAGCCTTGTTCATAGATCTTTGTGTGGTTGTGTAAGAATATTTGCTCCTGGGGTAGAATTGCTGAGTCTAAGATTATATACACTTATATTTTTCATAGGTCTGTCAAATTGTCCTCCAAAGTTGTTGCACTAGTTTATACTCCCACAAAGTTTGAAGAGTGATTGTTTCCTCACACTCTCACCAATATTGCGTACTACTATCAATCTTTCAAATCATTGACAATATTCTAAATGAAATATGTACCTCATCATTTGATTTTATATATATAAATATTTTTTTATTTTTGCTGAGGAAGATTGTCCCTGAGCTAACATCAGTGCCTATCTTCCTCTATTTTATATGTGAAACGCCTGTCATGGCATGGCTTGATAAGTGGTGTGTAGGTCCATGCCTGGGATCCAAACCAGTGAACCCAGGGCCGCTGAAGTAGAGCATGCGAACTTAACCACTACGCCACCAGGCCAGCCCCTATATGTATATATATTTTTTAACTGTGAATGGAGTTGAGCAATTTTTAAAGTTTCTTGGCCATTTGTACTTTTTTATATTCATGACCAGTCTCCAACTTTTTAAATTGAGTTATTTTAATTCAAGTTATATAAACCTTGTTTAATAACTATATTATTTATACTAAAGTTTAATATAGGTAAAGGTTAATATAATTACTGCATTTTATCATATGAAATACACACATTTTCTGCAGTTTATAATTTGTCTTTTAACCTTGTTAGTTATAATGGTTATAATCATGCTTAAGTTTTGAGATTTTATATAACTAAATTTATCGATTTTTTTTCTTAATGAATTCTGGATTTTGTGCAGTGTTTAGAAAGGATTTTCCAAACTAAATAAAAATCCAGACCTGTGTTCTTGAAATACTTTTATCGTATTTCAAAATACTTTTACTTAACTTAAATATTTTATAGTATTTCAAAATACTTTTACTTTGAACTCTTGGATTTACCTAGAATTTATTTTCGTATAAAGAATAAACTTGGGTATAGCTTAATTTTTTCCCAAATGGTTACAAAGTTATTATAATGCTCTTAACTGTTTAATCCAGTTCCTCTTACTGACGCCCCTTGTACCATATAATAAATTTCCATGTGCATTTGAGTCTTTCTGAAATCTATCCTTTTACATTAACCTACTTGTGGGTTGTACTAAAATGTGTTAGTGACTGTAGCTTTATACATATTTTAATATTTGATAGAGTTAGTCTCATTTTATTACTTTTATTTTTTAGAATTTTCCTGGATATCCTAATATGGTTAGTATCATTTGTCAGATCCTAAAAGACAAATGCATGATGGTATTTTGACTGGATTCACATTGAATTCATAGGTTGGTTTAAGGAACACTGACATCCTCACAATACTGAGTCTTCCCAATGAAAACTTATATCTGGAAAGTTACTCAAGTCATCTTTTGTGTACCTCTGTAGCATTTTAAAGGTTTTTGTCACATAGTTCTGGACACTTCTTGTAAAATTTATACCTAAATATTTTATCTTTTTTGTTGCTACTGTAAAGATGATCTTTTCTTCCCTTATATTATTGAACTGGTTATTGTTTGCATTCAAGAAATCTACTGATTTTTTAAAATTAAAGTACAATCGACATACAATATCCCATTAGTTTCAGGTGCACATCATAGTGACTTGATATTTAGATGCATTACAAAATGATCATCACAACATCTAGTTACCATCTGTCACCATACAGAGGTATTGCAATATTATTCACTATATTCCCTATGCTGTGCATCACATCCCCATGACTTATTAATTCTACATCTGGAAGTTTGTACCTCTTAATTCCCTTCACCTATTTCACCCATCCTCTACTGATTTTTTAAATTTTGGCTTTGTAAATATGATGATAATTTTACTTGTAAAAATATTTGCAGCAGTAAAACATTACCTTTGTAAGTCCAAAACTTCATTTGCAATATCTGTTCCGATACTACCAGCACCAAGTACTGTTCCAGTACACATTCTGGGCACACTAATACAAGACTGTCTGGAAGATTCTAAGTAATAACAAAAGGAAAAAATCAATTGAGGACTTTGAAAAATGTATACAACTTTGGTTAAGATCTTTCTTTGAGTTCCAATATATTTCCTATTTCCCTCTTTAAAAGAAATAGACTAGCTGCATCCTAAAATGTTAGGAACATTATACTTATCGTTACAAACTTAACTCACGATGGCTTAAGATGCTTATGAAGAGTGATATGAATCAAATGTGTGGAAAGTCATTGAGGGTACAATCATGACCTATAACCCTTTAGTCCAGACAGTTCCTTCCCACTTTAATCTCCACACTGAAGCCAGAGCAACACTACTTTATTTTTAATACTTCCTAATATTTTTGTATTTATTTATACAAATAATAGATTAAAATACTCCTGTGGTGAAAAACTAAGATAAGCAAAAAGTCTCCCTTAATGCTTTTCATTAATTTGTCCAACAGATATTTGAATGCCATAAAGTATAAGGAACTATGCTAGCTGCTAGGGATAGATAATGGATAAAACACCACTCCTGCTCCTGAAGAACTCAGTGCCTTGGCGAGCCAGTTGAGTGAACAACTAATTGCAATACAATGTAGGATCATAACTAAAATGTGACCAAGTACTGTGGGAATTCTGAGAAGGCTAACTCAACCCATAGATGTCTTTTCAATTTCACCTTTAAATTTTTCCCTCTCTAAGACAGAGAAAGAAGACAATAATAACAGTCTTAGTCAGAAGTCTCCCTCATCCAAAACTAAGCTCACCTTCTTTCGATTGAGAGCTGCAAGGAAGTAATGATGCTTCTCCAGTCTCACTATGTCCCCTAGAATGGAGACACATCATAGGTGATTTTTTTTAAGGTAAAGGAAACAACTACATTAAGTTTCATGTATTTGATTTCTCAAGTCTTGATCCATCTGTTTTATATACACATTGTTAATGCCACAACCAGACATCAAGGTACTGATGTGCTACATAGCAGGGTTTGACAAATACCCTATTACCCTATAAAGCACATATTCTCACAGTTACAGTTCATATACTAATGATAGGAAGGAAAGGATTATTGGGATGGGGAAGAGGGGATGCTGCTGGAGGTACTAAGCTTTGGGGCTCTTTTTTTTTTTAACTAAATATTGTGGATAAGGAAATAGAATTGGTGTGATGATACCTTATAGCAATTTCAAAGAGAAACTTATAGAAAAATAATGCTTGAAACAGGGCCATGCTAGCATATTGAGCAATTCAGGAAAAGTTGGCTCTTCCTTCAGGCTGACACAGCCACAGCCCAGGGCTTGGCAAACAGTAGTTGGCCTGAATTTCTGCTCATCCCTCAGCCAAGTCCTCCTGCACAATCACATGTGGTACCCAGGCTTAGAAGACGGACATGCAAAAATGATGTAGAGGATAAAACAATTTCTTACAATGATACACAGTTTCAAGCCACATCCACACTGTTTGTTGGAGGGACAAGACAAGGCCATGAAAGGTAGGAAGGAAATGCTTGAGTAAATGTTTACTATCACATTTTATACCAAGCAAAAAGGAATTTATTACAAAATAGCAAACTTCTAGCTTAATTCTAAGAAGTAACGCAATGAACAGTGAATGAATTACTCAAAATATATACTCAAGTTATAAAGCCTGAGGATCATACAGTTTTAATGGCTTCGAAAGATGAGAAGAGGGAAGCAAAGATACTCATTTGAAATTAATATAAAGTTCTTACCAACATAAAAAATTACTTACAAAACTAAAGTGTTGACAGACACAATATATTCCAGTTCTTTGGTCCAAGGATTTGTGAAACTAAACCACTGGCTTTTTAAAGTTACAAAAGAGCCATCTTTCACTCTGAATTTGTATGAATCTGTAAATATTTTCTCTTTACTCTGCAGAACTTAACAAGAAAAGATAATAATCAGCATAACAGTCTACGCCATATAAATCGATCCCTCGAGGATTAATTCAAGTTTCAGATTTCTCAGGATTGAGAAATTAACAGCTGAAGCTGTAACTAAAAAGTACCAAAAAATTACCCCACTCAATGCATACCTGCTTTGTGCTTGTCAGTCAAATGACTATGGTCATCTTGATGAAAATATTCATAACAAGAAGTTCCCAAAAGTTCCTGAGGCAGATATCCTAAAATTGCTGTTGTCCTGGTTTTAAAATGGAAAATAAACTTCAGAATTGATGAATGTATTCCCTTCCAGAACCCACATGTGGGCAGGCTAGTAGGGAGGTGGACCAGGGGATGAGTAACCCACATGCATCACTGGGCTCCCTTTGGCTGCCATAGACCCAGACTAGGCTGCAAGACAGAATGGACACCCAAGCACGAGGCTACGCCAGTGGCCACCCACCAATACCAATACCAATACCAATACCAATACCAACACCCCAATAACACTGTGGCCACAGACCATGCCCAGTTTCTGCACCACTGGCTAAGAAATATTCCAAGTTTACATTTTGGCTTGAACAAATTTATTCATATATCCATAGCCCTATTTCATTCAAGCTTTATTTGCTGTTCTGAAGCCTTAAAAAAAAAATCCAGCAGTGCTACTAAGCCACATCTTTAATAGCCTTAAATATCCATTGAACTCTAATCATTATGGCATGTCGATGTCTACCTTTGATCCACATAGACAAATTTTCCATTCATTGTAAAACGGGTTATAAATTCAGTTGGTTTCACTTTAATCTCTCCACTGTTCTGTGGGACAATACATGGATGTAATCTTCCAATGGCAACAAGGCAGGTAAAATTACTACTGTCTTTCTTATTGTCCCTTTCTTCTTCCATTCCAACCATATTTGGAGGCCAGCTTCTCAAGTAACCAGTGCAGTGGATAGTACAGAATTTTCTATGATCTAGTTCAAAAGTTTAAAAGAAGAGCATTTGTCAATTATAACTCAAAATTCAAAAAAGATTAAATTTTAAAAAGCATTTGAATCATTATGAATAAATTCTTAAATTTCTGACTATTTATACTAGTTATAATTGTGCTATGAAATATTCTTTTAAGTATGATAAAATATAAGCAGGGAATAGTATTGCATTGAAAATAAACCCATCATGTTTATTTGACAGCTTCATTCTTAATGGGTTATTTTTCTTAGGAACTAAACTATATGCAGTACATCAAAAAGTTAACAGATTGTTTTAATTTAGATTTAAATAGGTCTATGGCTACTTAATTATTGCCAAGTCAATTTTTAAAATTACAGTAATTCATGTTAGAAAAAGTAAAACTTCATGTTCCCTTGATCTCAGCCACAAAGACATTGTTTTCAGCTTCCTAAATTTTTCATATATTATAATTTATATTCAAAAGTTTAAGGAGGACAATTATGCATACACTCTTAAATTTCTATGTTAGTACTTATAATGGTTAATAGATACATAACAGATTATAGGAACATTTTAGAGCACATTTGGAGAAATTTATAATAAAAGGTATAAAAATAAAATTTGACTCAAATTTCACTTTTCAGAAAAATTCCAAGCAATTAACTCACAGGAAAAAGCTCCTCAAACAGGTCCAACCAGAATAATAAAAAAATTGGAAATAATCCATTTGCTCAAATATCAGGAAATGCTTAAGAAAACAATGAAGTAAACACAGGCGTATACACATTACGGCAATCCACAAAAAAAAGTGACTTAAAGGTTTAATCTTTAAGAAAGGAAAAAAGCCTAGTAAAAATTACTTAAAACAGTTGTTGGTTGTAAGATTTAGAAAAGACCAGAACAGTCATTGTTTTAAACTGGCACTTTTTGGTAAGACTGTTACTACAAATCTTCAAAAAAATTTTTTCAATAGAAGATGATATGGGCTGTCTTACAAGATAGCAACTAAGAGTAACAGCCAAGATTTAGAGAATACTTTATGTGCCATGCTCTGTTTAAGTGCTTTAAACGTCTAGTTCATTTAATCTTCTTAACAGTCCTATGAAGTGTTCGAATATTATCTCCATTGTCTTAGGAAACTGACAGCTAAGGCCAAGGTCACAGCAGGGAAGGGTGGAGCTGAGGTTTACGTGTAGACAGGCCGGCTCCAGAGCTCCCTTTCTGAACCCTGAGTGCTCTGTCATGGAAGGCATTCACACAGGAGTTGCCTGGGTGATGAAGGGGGAAGGGTACAAAAAGGTTTTCAAGCCAGAGGGAACAGCCAGCGCCAACCGAGAGTAAAGAGAGTGCAGTCAGATGTGGCTGGACACGAAAGCAGGGAACAGACAGTTTAGCTCTCCTGCAAGCCATGCATAAGACATTGTATTCCTAACAGACATCAGCCCCTCCATGGTCCACAGAGCCTTCAATTACAAGCCGTTATCTCTTCCAACCCCAAACCAAGTCTTTTATCATTTATTCCCTACCCTGTTTAATGGCACCACAATCAACGCAGGAAGTTAAATGAGAAACCTGGGAGTAGGCATTCCAGGCTCCTGCCTTTACCTCACCCAACATCCAAGATACCTCAAAGAAATTAAAATTGGGATAAGCCTAAACACAAAGTTTTCATTCATATTAACAAAACTAGATGGCAGTCAAAAATAAAAAGTTTATAAAACTAAGTTTGGCATTTCTGATGACGCGAATTTGCAAATGATACTGACTAAAAATATTCTACTCAACTGAAAACACAGACAGAAAAAGAAGGTTTACATTTATGTATGGAACCTAGCCTTTTACTTTGATCCTTCTACCATTAGATAGATGGGTTGTCGTAACAGGCTTAACAACTAAATTTCCAACTAAATCTGCCCCTCACTTCTCACCTTGAACATTTATTCAGTTGGCACATTTCTAGTTGGGATTATGTGATTCTACCCACTGCAATCTATTTGATCAATTATCTAAAGTTAAAAAAAAAATCCCACCAAAAAAACCTTATCCCAAGAATTCTTTTAGACTTTTCCCTAAATATTGGGGTCACAGGCCCCAATCCTTACCAAATTATCTATTTGCATCAGCTCCATGGGAGAGATTCATGTGTAATTTACTCCATGGTTTAAAAAAGGGAAAAAACCCTTTATTAACCCAAACACTGCTTCAATTTACAACTTTCAAAAATCCTCTATGAAATTTTTCTTCAACTAGTTGCAGGCTGGGTCTCCCAACTTGGTTTCTTGCTGTCTTAGTTTGAATTCTCACAGAAGCAGATCCTGAGACAAGGATTCAGGAAGTGCATTTGAGAGGTGATTCCACAGAACACTGGCAGGGAATTGGGGAAGTGAGACAGAGAAGAGAAAGAAGCTAATGCAGGATACGTTTCCCAGCAAGTTGCCACTTTGGGAAACCAAAGCTAAACCTATTGGGGGCATTCTGGGAAAAAAATGCAGTACAAGAGCCTCAGAGTTATGTGGCTTGAAGGGAAAGAGAGCTCTAAGATATTGATCCATCAGCTCCCTTCAGTCAGTGGATGTGGGAGGCTCCCACAGAGCTCTGATTCCCTGCCACTGGAAGCCTGTCCCTAGCTAGTGGAAACAGAACTGTCTCTAAGGACCAGAGGAAGGTCAAGTAGAGAGTGATGGGTGTCAGACATTGGAAGCCAGGGGCGTGCCCCTGAAGTGGGAGGTGCTGACAGGATATGTCATGGGGTTCTGATAGCATCTGCCACACTTGTACAAGAAACCAATGGACGCTGGGTGCATTACTGATGATCTTTCCAAGATAAATTTAGAAATACCTAAGATATTTGGTAGCAGTCATCCATCCTTTTCGGCCTTTGATTTCACAAACTGAAACACATGAGTAATTTTATCCGTATCTTAGAATCTTTTTCAAAGTTTGAATCCATGACATTAATGTTAGAAGCAGGGTTGAAATAATGTTTTCCAGTGTCAATCTTGTTTTGTAAAACCTTTTTATTATGGAAAATCTCAAACATACACAAAATCAGAGAGAACAGTGTAATGAAGCTCCACTTGAGTGACTCATGGCTTTCCATAAATCTTAAATTCAGTTTCAATTAGCATAAAAAGGGCTGCTTTCTAGTCTTATTTTAAATTTAAGTGTAACTAAGGCAAAGCTATGGAGATAAAGGATCAGTGGTTGCCAGGGGTGATGGAGGGGAGAGATGAACAGGCAGAGCATAGAGGATTTTTAGGGCAGTCAAGATACTCTGTATGACATTACAACAATGAAAGTATATCATTATCCATTTGTCCAAACCCACAGAATGTACAACACTGAGTGAACCCTAAGGTAAACTATGGACTTGGGGTTATTATTATAATGTGTCAATGTAGGTTTCATCCTTGGTAAAAAAAAAAAATACTATTCTGGTGGAGGATGTTGATAACTGGGAAACTATGCATGTGCAGGGGCAAGGAGTACATGGGAAATCTCTGTACCTTCCTCTCAGTTTTGCTGTAAACCTAAAACCACTCAAAAAATAGTCTTAAATTATTGTTTAAAGGTTTAAATGTAACTGACATGTCATGGTAAAAGGGAAGAGAAACAGCTGTACTAACTACAGGTTTTCCTCATTAATGGGGAGTGGTCTTAAAACAGTGATTCCATTGGCTACTTACTGTTGGAAAGAACAATTGAGTAGTAACTACATGCCCAATACAATCATTTCACTTGACAGATACCGTCCGCGGTTAAAGTAGAATATAAAATGATCTCACACGTGGGCAGTCATCCACGTGGCCAATCAGGGTTACATTCTGCAGTGACCTTATCCTGGCCCAGGCATCTGTCTACGTGTCTGTCTATACACAGTTCTCCCCAAACCAGGCATGGTGAGGAAGGGCCCAGCTGATGGTTAACACATGCCTTACCATCCCTAGGCCAAACTGGCCTCATGCCTTTGGCACAGAGCTCTGGAGTATTAAGTGAATATTGGGTTCAAGTGCTTGAGCAGATTAAAAAGTCTGTTTTCAGAGGATATTTGACGCTGACGGCAAGCATCTGTGCGGCCCGGCTGGATGTGGGAGTGAACAATTGTGTGTGGGCAGGAATATACTCCTACAACAGAAGCCAACCCCCTTGCTGAGCATCTCCTACAGAAATCATCTAGAGGGCATCTCTTTCATTAATGACCTTCAGCATCTAGGAAGCTTCTCTCGTAGGTGGCATGGCATGGTGGAAAGAACACAGATTTTAAAGCCAGATTCCTGATTCTGCCACTTTCTATGTGACTTTAGACAAACTAAGCTTTTTAGGCTTCAGTTTCTTCACTTGCAAGATATGGATGGTTTGCACAGGATCGTTATGTTTATTAAATTAAGTACTTTATGCAAAGTGCTTGGCATATGGTACATTTTAAATGATTACTGATTTTCTTGCGCTTTCATTTTCCTTCTCTTCTTTCTGAACCACAAATAATGGCTTCCATCTATTGAGTGGTTGCTGGGAACCATGCACTGCATTAGCCATGTGTAATCCTAACCACACTCCTAAGAGGTGCTGTTATACCCATTCTACCAGTCTGCTCGGGCGGCCATAACAAAATGCCACAGCCTGGGGGGCTTAAATAATACGAATTTATTGTCTCACAGTTCTGCAGGCTAGAAGTCCAAGATCAAGGTGTTGGCAGGTTTGGTTTCTCCTGAGGCCTCTCTGGCTTACAGACAGCTGACTTCTCACTGTGTCCTCATATGGCCTCTTCTCTATGCGTGTGTGTCCCTGGTGTCTCTTCCTCTTATGAGGATGCCAGTCACACCAGATTAGGGACCCACTCTTATGACCTCATTTAACCTTAATGACCTCTTTAAAGGCCCTATCCTCGAATACAGTCACGTTGGGGTCTAGGGCTTCAATGCGTAAACTTTGGGGAAACACAATTCAGTCTGTAACACCCATTTTTCCATATATTGAGAGGAAATTGACTAAGGCCACGCAGTTGATAAACAGCAGGCCTGACATTAAAATCCTACTGAATTCAGAGTGCAGGCCCTTTCTACTCTGTCCTAAAGCCTGTCCACCATCATGGCTGCTGTGAGGAGAGGCTAGTATGAGAACATGGAACATTAGAACGACTTAAAAATGTCAGTTCCTTTAGCTCATCACAGAATTCAACTATGAATTAGCTCTAATTGACATTTGCCGGATATTCTTGAAACAGCTATTTTTCCAGTAAGATTATTAATATTTATTCCAAAGGAAAGAAATTTTCCCTGCCTCTTCCATAAATCTCTAAAACTTATAATAAAAAAATTATTTGTAGAGGGGCTGGCCCCGTGGCCGAGTGGTTAAGTTCACGCGCTCCGCTGCAGGCGGCCCAGTGTTTCGTTGGTTCGAATCCTGGGCGCGGACATGGCACTGCTCGTCAGACCACGCTGAGGCAGCGTCCCACATGCCACAACTAGAAGAACCCACAACGAAGAATACACAACTATGTACCGGGGGGCTTTGGGGAGAAAAAGGAAAAAATAAAATCTTAAAAAAAAAAAAATTATTTGTAGAAACCACATGGGAGGACTAAAGTTTGATTATTGCATACTTCAAGAATGCTGTCTGGATTTTTTTTTTTAACTTATGACTATACACACACGTTTTTGCTTAAGATTCAATATTTACAAGACTGCTTCAAAATACTATAACAGTACCATGGAAGGAGGACATCCCACCTTCCTTTTTGTATCTTTACAAAGGGTTAAAAGACCATACACAAAGTATTTTACTTCCAAGATTATTATCAGTGACTGACTTGGGCTCCCATGTATAAGAAAAATCCTCCAAGAATATATATATTCAGTCATGAGCTGTTTTACAATTTCACAAAACCAAAATGAAAAATCTAAGGCAACAGAAAGAAAGAAGAACCTAGAGTTCTGCCACCAGTTTTTAATGTCAATTTAATAAACACTTATTTTTACCAAAGCCCAGATTCCTTTGGTTCCAGATTTACTTCTCATGAGAATTATGGTAAAGAAAATGGTCAAGTTGTTTGCTCTCTTAGTCATCTCGGGCTCCCACAACAAAACACCACAGAATGGGTGACTTAAACAACGGAAATTTATTTCCTCATGATTCTGGAGGTGGAAATTCTGAGATCAGGATGTCAGCATAGTAAAGTCCAGGCGAGGGCTCCCATTCAGCCTTGTAGACAGCTACCATCTTACTATGTGCTCACAAACAGCAAACTCTCTGGTGTCTCTTCTTATGAGGGCACTAATTACATCACAAGGGCCCCACCCTCACGACTTCACCTGAACTTTATAATATCCCAAAGGCCTCATCTCCAAATACCATCACATTAGGGTTTAGGGACTCAACATATGAACTTTAGGGGACATGATTAAGTCCATAGCATTTGCTAAAATCTTCTTGGGATAAAATATTTAGAAATATGTTTAAATTGCTTCTTGGATGAAATCAAAACACTATAATGTCGATTAATTCACTAGATTCTTAATTGTTCTTGTGGATCTAAGAGTGATTATGTGATGAATTAGGAACAAAGGACAAGAGGACAGTCACTTATGCCTTCAGTAAATGTTTATTGTCTACTATTGCTAGGCACCACGGAAAGAGAAATGAAGCTCTCATTATAGTGTGGGAGGCAAATGAAAAAGAATTTCAATACAGTGTGGAAAGGGCAGCAAATATGAGAGATACTCAGCATTATTAATAGATTACCAAAGGTGGGTACCTGGGACTCAAGCCAATCAGAATGGGGAGAGTGTGAAGAGGTGTCGCCTGTGCTTTAATGATCCAGAATCTGCCAACAGGCTGGCATGCTCCATCCCTTCTAGCCAGATGGCCTGTGCTGCTGCTGGGATTCTGTTTTGGAGATGCAGGTTGGGTAAACCTCCAGGTCATCTGAGTAGGTGCCTGAGCCATAGGCTTGACAGGGTCAGTCTTCTCTTCCATTGTGGGCACTCTCAAATCAGGATTAAACTTTCGTTATGGTGGAGAAGGATGTCATCAAACTGCCCTCTTAAATCTTTCATGTCTTCACTGATCATCCTGTAGGGTCTGCCATATTGGGGAAGAGAACCTTTGAAATGTTTCTCGAGATTCTCTCAGCTGGTCTACATGTCTTGGCCTCCTGCAGTATTAATGTGAAGTACTAAGGAGTGCATACCCAGGGTGTCTTATTTGGTACTTCATAATCTACTGCAGTGATGGCAATGATCACTTAGCTCCCACTGGGCCCAGTACAACACAAAACATTCTTCCTTCCTATCAGGTTAGGGATCTAATAAAGGAGCAGAGATGTTCCTAGGGGCATCCCATAGGCTCATCCATTATTTCTCTAAGCTCTAATGCAATGGTCTTCAAACATTATCTATTTTGCATGCTATAAAAACATTAAGCATCTCTCGTGTGCACAAGTTATACACATCTACTATTGTACTAATACACTAATATATACTAGCATACTAATATAGTATGTATATTACAAAATACAAAACTGAAATGAAAAATATGAGAAAAATATGGAAAACAATGTTTTTTGTTTTTTTGTGAGGGAGATTGGCCCTGAGCTAACATCTGTTGCCAATCTTCCTCTTTTTGCTTGAGGAAGATTGTCACTGAGCTAACGTGTAACAATCTTCCTCTATTTTATGTGGGATGCTGCTACATTGTGGCTTGATGAGTGGTGCTAGGTCTGTGCCTGGGATCCGAACCTGCAAACCCCAGGCCACCAAAGTGGAATGTGTGAACTTAACCACTACGCCACCGGGCCAGCCCCAAAACAATGTTTTAAGAACAAATTTTATTAATGGCCAAATGTTTTTCTTCCTTAAAAATTATTATACATATTATTTAATGAAAGGGATATAATTAGTTATGTTTTATTATCTTTTAAAACTGTACTTTAACTCATTGTGAAATAGTGATCTGAAGGTATGGTTCTAAATCTAACTGCTTACTCTATTCTCTTTTTCTTCACAGCACTTATCACCACCAGCAAGGTTTCTCTTTTGTTCACTGCTCTGTCCCCAGCATATAGAACAGCGTTTGGCCCATAAATGTGTACTTAATAAATATTTATTGAAAAAAGTTCTTTCTGAACACAACACCATATCATAGTGTGTTGTCACGCATCCATCCCTTCCCTACTCCACAGTCAGTGACCTTGTGTTGGCAGCTTGAAATTAGCCACAGTGTAATTATTTACACCACAGAAATTGGCAAAGCTACAAATCAGAGCTTGATATATTTTTTTGTTTTCTGATTCTCTAGACTTGTGAAAGTGATGGACGAAATGTCAATAATGAAGATTAAACTTAAATGTGTGGTTTGTCTGTAGTTGTTATAAAGTGAGTAGTACAAAACCAAAATGAGTAATCTTCTGGTCTTAAAAAACTAAGCAGGGTCAGCTCCAGTGCCCTGGTGGTTAAGTTGGGCACGCTCGCTTTGGTGGCCTGGGTTTGGTGCCCGGGTTTGGTTCCTGGGCACAGACCGACATGACTTGTCTGTTAGTGGCTATGCTGTGGTGGAGGCTCACACACACACACACAAAAAAAGAGGATGGCTGGCAGCAGATGTTAGCTCAGGGTCAATTTTCCTCAGGGGAAAAAAAATAACTAAGCAATTCAGCAAAGTCACTCATATCACTGACAAATGAGTGAAGTTCCGACACTCATGGTTTCACTTTCATCTTACTTACTAATGTAAAGGAAAATATCAACCAACATTCTTATCAGAACTACACCCAGAGAGCTGGTTAGGAAACACTGACCAGCAAACCATGGCACCCAGCCTGCATTGGCCTACAGATCTGGCCCCAGTGCCTTCCTTCCCAACACTATCTTCTGCATCTAGGATCTAGTCACACTGATCTGTAAGTCCCCAAAACACCAATTTTTTTCCTACCTCAAGGTCTTTATACTTGTCTCTCCATCAGGAATTTCATCCCATAGACTTTCCTTCTCATCATTCAGGTCTCAGATCAAATGTCACCTAAGAGACTTTCTCTGAGTATTCTAAAGTAATTACTTCTTCCTCGTCCCTGTCCTCATTATGCCATTTTGTTGACTTCATTAGTCTTTCCACTACCTAAAACATTTATTAATTTACATGTTGATTGGCTGTCTCCTGTCCCTATAACATAAGGTGCCCTGGAGCCATGACCTGTCTGCCTCTTCCCAGGGTATCCTTCGCATTTTGTAAGAACTCAATAAATAATTGTTGGCTGACCAAACTCTATTTAATTAGAGACTACTGTCAGGCAACGACCTCAGACTTGTCTCTATCACTTTACTTAGGCATAGCTAATATGTAGGGACCTTTTTAGAAACAAAATCATGATAAAGCCACGGGAAAATGCAGGTGGGGGAGGCATCTCCACCCACAGAACTTGAGCCCCAGTCTTAGGCCTTGCAGCCCAGGGCATCCCTTCTTCCTCCATTCTCTTGTTCTTTCCTCCTCTTGTGCTCCCAGAGAATCTCATACTTAACAGAAGAGTCTAGGGGCTGGCCCCATGGCTGAGTGGTTAAGAAGAATCTAGGGGCTGCCTCAGCGGCCCAAGGTTTTGCCAGTTCGAATCCTGGGTGCAGACATGACACTGCTAGTCAGGCCATGCTGAGGCGGCATCCCACATGCCACAACTAGAAGGACCCACAACTAAAAATACACAACTATGTACCGGGGGGCTTTGGGAGAAAAAGGAAAAACAAAATCTTAAAAAAAAAAAAAAGACAAGAGTCTAAAGCAGTGGTTCTCAAGGTGGGTTCTCTGTATTAGCAGCATCAGCGACACCTAGGAACTTGTTAGAAATGCACATTCTCAGGCCCCACTCCAGACTTATTCAATTAGTGTTTTAAATCCCTCCAGGTGCTTCCGGTGTAGGCTAAAGTTTGAGAACTATTATCTAAAAGGATCTTAAAAATATATTCCTCCAGCTCACCTAAATTCTACTGAACACGTGGGAGGAGTTTAAACAGTGATGGGTGAGTTTGGGTGGAGGGTGAGGTTTTGCCAAGGGGTTTACGAGTAGAAGCTTAGTGTGGATAGGCAGTCTCAAGTTCAAGAATAGGAATTAATTCAAATGTGGACATGGGTTTGAGATGGAGAGACTTGGACAAATTTATTCACGTCAGAAGGGTGACTGGGAGGCCCAGAAGGGAGAATTAGATCAGGGTCGAGGGGAAAGAATACAGAGGCTGAGAATCAAACCTGTGGGTTGCAAGGTTTAGCAGCAACGAGTAAGTTGGTAGGGCAGGGGGCGGAGAGAGAAATCAAGCTTTACAGATGTAGGCTGGTTCCACTGGGCACAAGCCACGCACCAAGACAAACGGAGGACTAAAGGCTAGTGCTAAATAAGCCCATGAGGAAAATCTTCTCTTCCCAGAAGGAAAGACAAATTAATCTGCTAATCTTTAAAACACTTACAAAACTGGTAATTCTAGCCTCTACTCAATTTACAACTTGAATCAGACGTCACAGAGATTTCAGCCATGTTAAGGTAGTTGCGTTGACTGCCATGTTTTCCTCTCATGGATTGCTGTGTAGATTGGGTAATTCACTTACGGTAGGATCTGCTTCACCTTTAATGCAATCCTAAGGGTAAAATGTACTACAGTACAGGGTCTGCCTGGAGTACGACTCCGTGGACCATCCACACAGAAGGAATCTTCCTGCCCTTGGAGACTATTTCCACACGATATGGCCATGTCCCAACAGGGTAAGATGACTATGACTGACTTGGGAAGGAAGGCAGAGAGAGCAGGGACCTTGAGGTAATGACAGTGATGGTACTTACCATCTGCTCTGCACCGTCCTAGGAGTCTAGGTGCATTATTCCTAACCGAATTCATAACAGCTCCTAACATTTATTGAGTGTTACTATGCTAGGAACCATGTTAAACCCACTACACGTATTAACTCATTGAATCCTGGGAACAGCCCTGTGAGGGAGGCTCTGATGTTATTCTCATTTTACAGCTGAGGAGAGTGGGACCCAGAAGGATTTAGTAATTTATCTTGTCACATAGTTAACGGTCCCAAGTTAGGATTCAAACCTGAACAGCCTCGGTCTAGAACCTATGTATTTACCCACTCCACAAAACCACACAACGCTGTGAATATCCTTGTTTTGCAGATAAGGAAGCTGAGGCTCCGGGGGGTTAAGAAACTTGTTCACAATCACACAGCTAGCAAGTGGGAAAGCCCCAATCTGATCCCAGTGAGCTGGATTCCACAGCCTCTTCACCACCAGTTCAGCTGTGACGTCCACCCTGAGGAGGCCGTGCATGTGACTCCAGACAACTCTCACCATCAGAGCCAAGGGCAAGAGGGAAGCAACTGACGGTTTACAAACAGATCCCCCTTAGGACGGCTGATTCACTCTGCTCCTGTTTCTTCATAGTATAATGTAAGAGTAGGGGTTTAGGTTTGAGTGAGTTTTGCCTATTTCCCTTTCTGTGAGTTACTGAACCTCTCCAAGCCTCTCCTGCCCAATTCTAAAACAGAGTTAAGAACAGTGTTTTCACGGTGATTAAAACACTTATTTAGGGGTTGGCCCATGGTCGAGTGGTTAAGTTCGCGCACTCTGCTTTGGTGGCCTGGGGTTTGCCGGTTTGGATCCTGGGTGCAGACCTAGCACTGCTCATCAAGCCATGCTGTGGTGACGTCCCACATAGAAGAACTAGAATGACCTACAACTAGGATATACAACCATGTATTGGGGCTTTTGGGAGCAAAAAGAAAAGAGGAAGATTGGCAACAGATGTTAGCTCAGGGCCAATCTTACTCACCAAAAAATTTTCAAAACCCTTGTTTAGCTCAGTCTGGTGGGCAAGTGCTTACTAAGTGAGAATTAGGGATTATCAACTTAGGTGGCTACCAAAAAAGATTCTGACCAAAACTTGTAAATAAACTGAATCTTGCAGATCTATATAAATATCCGTTTAAAGAATGTGAAAGGAAATCTCATGTTAAAATTTGCACTGGGAATCCTATATCTAATAGGTTACATGTTCTTAGGCAAAAAAGTCATGAGATATTTTGCCATCCCTGAAATTTCCCAATTATGTCAAATAGATGAGTGTTAAGTCAATTCAAAATGTAAATATCTGCAAGACAAATCTGTAAAAGAATTACAAGGAAACAGAACTCGAAATATTTACCAAAGAACCACAATGTCAGGAAAATTAAAACTACACCTGTAACTTAAGAAACTTTCACCAAAATTAAATCAGATTCTTGTAGTATTGTGGTTTGTTCAAAAGACCTAACTTTTATATTTTAAAAGTAATAATGGAGTTTCATAACAAAAGTTTTATTTGCATCTCTTCCCATTTGATAGTCCCCAAACTGCAATTTCAACGGCACCATGAAAATCTGGGGAAATAAGGAAAATAAGTAATTACCTGATAAATTTGAAAGATATGATGAGCCAATCTAAATAATTCTGGTTAAAAAACAATCTTATTTCCTTAGGTGCCGTTGGCCTCAATTATCTGCCTTGACCATACACTTTATCTTTTCTGTACAGAAAATATTTAGGACATTAATTTTATATCCATGCCTCAAATCACTTGGCATTTGAAAATGATGATACCTTTCTTCTTTGAGTTAGGTAAGCCTTCATGCTCTTCTTTGACAGAGACTTTACAACTCTTCATCCGACAGAAAAAGGATCGTCTTGAGCCAGAATACACACGTGTCCTTCCAGTGTGAAAATTACTGTGAACTTGCAAACCAGCTTCCACGGCAGAAGGAGGCAAGAGAAGAGGTAGAAAAGAATATTTTAAAATTTTGAAATTTATCTCCTAACATTTTCTGATCATCTATTACATATTTTTATAAATTGAAAAATAGAAATGGTTAAAGCAATGACATCATTGCACAGTAAACCCCAAAGTGAAACATACTACAAAATGGATTTGCCAAGCAATCACATTTTTATAACTTATGAACACTTGCAATTTATCTTTATTTTTTCCCTCAAGGGGTGGATAATAAAGATAACTTAAATGAAATTAAATAAAAATTAAATAAAAAATGTAAAAACCCTCAACTAAAATAGTAATCAGTGGCATAAAGCATCATTAATTTTACAGGGTAAATAATTACTTGGTACTAAGCATTTTCAGAGACGATAAGTATTTTTGGAGAAGATAAAGAATACTTACACTTCCCAAGCACAATTATACAAGGTCTTTCATATTGAGTAGACCTAACCCATATAAGAAAGAGAATAAGTGTCTCTCAGCATATAGCTACATAATGAAAACTCCAGGAATTTTTTATCCCAAGTGATACTTTTTTTCAAAGATTCTGTTAGCATATGAAAAATAGCATATATGAAGCAAAAAGCATCTTCATATGAATAAATTTGTTTTTAAATGTGTATATGAACGTACAAATTCTCTATAATAGTTATATTGTGAAACTCTGAGGTTGATGATGGTAAAGTTTAACAAATAATTCTCCTCTTGATAAAACTATAATTAGCTAACTTTTCAAAACACTGGCAGCTTTACTTTTAAGTAATAATTCTATTGACATAAAATGGGAAGCACGCTGAATTGAGTACTTACTTTTGGCATCTATTAACTTCTCTCTTGGTGAGATATCCGAAGAAGAAAGCTGTTCCTTTACTTTGGCCACATCTTTTGGATGTAAAAAGTCAAATAAGCTTTGTCCAGTCAAACTAGCCTATTTATAAGGTAGACGTTCGTTTAAAATCAGTACCAGAATTTTTCATAATTTTTCTCCTACAGACACATGATAGTCTTTCTTTTGTTAAAGTTGCTTATCTTAAACTCAGAGTTACATCTACTACACTGTGTGACATTAACTTAGTGTTAAAAGCAGGGTGAGACTTGTAGATAGAAAAATACTACACGTCCACAGAGCCGTATCTGGATATACACAAACCACATCCGAACACCTAACCACTCACGTTCTGTTAACTTTTGTTACTCTTATTAACATCTCCCAATTCACATGTTACTTCTAAATCATAGTACGATTTACTTTAAACCTTTTTTTCTTTGGTAAAAATAGATTATGTTATAGTGTAATACGGAAATCACAGAATATCTGTGACTTTATGGTGTGCCTCAAAGAGATCTACCATATTACTAAAAAAAGAAAAAATCACGATGCTATTGAAAACCATCTCCCACTTCCCATCCCACTTCTCCCAACATGCAGCGTGCTCCCAGCTCTATGCCTCTGCTTGCCTGGCCTCATCACCTGGAATTCATTATCCCTTCCCTACAAACTCAGCTCCCTAGCCACTCCAGCCCACTGTCTTTACTCCCCAGATTCCCTCTCCCAACCTGAAATGTCTTCCTCCCCTTCTCCGCTCATCTTAAAGCCTAGCAGACATTCTACTTCACGTGTGAGGCCCTCCCTGACCCACAGTGATCACCCCTCTTCTGAACTCCTTTGTTACCCAAGAAGATGCTCCTACAGAAGATAGAACAAATGAACCAGCTGATACAAATAGCCTGGACTGCTTGGCAGTTAGATATCTCATACCAAAGAAATTTGCAATCTGATTTATACATCCATCTATTGTGTGACTGGTTAACATAAATCTATGCCTAGAGCTCTGCTTCAGAGCAAATCAGGTTCTGAATCTGAAAAGCAGAGGATGAGACCATGCATCAGGGGGATCCCAAAGTCCTCCTGAGCAGTCAATGAGTCTCTTGAATGGTCTCTGAAACAGAAAGTCAGTGCCCAGGGGGCTGGGCTTCATGTCACTAATCTGGAACTTAAGTGTTCATTGAATTGTTAATTAACTTAGTTAATTAACTTTGAGTTGTTAATTAGTTTAGTGTGTGAGATGTTCTCTATCTCCAATTAGAAGATAGAATAATCAAATCTTGCCCTGCTTTTGCGTCCCCACCTATAACCAGCTGTATGATTTATTTAGTTCTCATTCTTTCTGTATGTAGGCTCATAATATCTTTCCTGTTATTTAACTCATTATCTATGAATGCCTTATATCTCTCCAAGGTTTCAAGTTTTAGGGGAATAGAGGCTTTAATTAATGGGCATTATTTAAGATTAAAGCTGTGGGCTGTCTGATTTCTAGTTTAAAGGAGACCCCAGGTGCTAGTTTATTTTTTTATTATTTTTTGTGTGTGTGAGGAAGATTGGCCCTGAGCTAATGACCATTGTCAATCTTCCTCTTTTTGCTTGAGGAAGATTGTTGCTGAAGTAACATCTGTGCCGATCTCCCTCTACTTTATGAGGGATGCTGCCACAGCGTGGCTTGACGAGGGGTGCTAGGTCCATGCCCAGGATCCAAACCTGCAAATCTCAGGCGGCCGACACGGAGCGTGTGAACTTAACCACTACACCACCAGGCCGGTCCCCAGGTGCTAGTTTATTTACTCTGCTGGATTAGTTTCAGTGCTTTAGTTTTTGAGTAACTAGTTTAAACTAAACAGTGTTCAGTAATGAGGACGTAAAGCAATTACAAAGCTAGTTAAGTAAGAGACATATTGCAGAATTTGTTGCCAGAGATTAGATGAAAAGCTGCTATGGAGGCCACCCGGTGGCGCAGCAGTTAAGGTTGCATGTTCTGCTTCAGCAGCCCAAGGTTCACCAGTTTGCATCCCGGGTGAGGACCTGCACACCACTTGTTGAGCCATGCTGTGGCAGGCATCCCACATATAAAGTAGAGGAAGATGGGCACGGATGTTAGCTCAGGGCCAGTCTTCCTCAGCAAAAAAGAGGAGGATTGGTGGCAGAGGTAAGCTCAGGGCTGATCTTCCTCAAAAAAAAAAGAAAGCTATTATGCAATGCATACAACTTAATAATAAATAATAACACTGTCTCTGGGGCTGGCCCGGTGGCATAGTGGTTAAGTTCACATGCTCCACTTCGGTGGCCCAGGGTTCACAGGTTTGGATCCCAGATGTGGACCTACACACTGCTCATTAAGCCATGCTGAGGTGGTGTCCCGCATACAAAATAGAGGAGGACTGGCCTAGATGTTAGCTCAGGGACAATCTTCCTCACCAATAATAATAGTAATAATAGTAATAACACTGTCTCTTAGAAGGAACAGAGAAGGGTGACTAACGTTTTTCAGAGACTCTCAAATATGATGCCTTATTTAGTTTTTACATCCTGAGAAACAGGTATAATCATCCTTTCCACTTTTTACATAGAAGGAAACCGAGGCTCAGGAAAATGAAATAACTTGCTGAAGGTCAGGAAATGAACACTATTGTCAGTCATAAAAATCTCTTTCTACATATCTTTCCATCTCTCTTAGAGTTCTAATTTAGCAGAATCTAATCCCACAGCCCAATGGGAAAAAAGGGTTCAGAGAAGAAGCTTCGAAATGTGTTTTCTCAAAAAAAGAAAACATAGTATGGAAAATATCCTCAGTTTTGGATACCTGATCATAATTAAGTATTTTGGAGACTGATTTAGAAACGAAGAGAATTTTTCCTCTTTCACATCCAACCACAAGTAGGAAGCCTTCTGCATTCTAGGATTTAAAAATATAAAAGTGAATATTTTAAAATTATTTGTCTCTCCCACACACACACATTTAGATTTTGAGGAAATTATTGTAGCAATAAAACTAACAGAGCAGTTCTAGAGCTAGTAAAATTAATTTTAAGAAATCTTCTTAAGATTTAAAAAGATTGATAAAGAACATCAAATTGAACCCTAGTCGAAACTGTTTTTGACACGGAAAGTTCAGCCATGGAATATTTAGTTGAGATATTTCTTAATGTAAAAATTACCAGTAGCAAATTCTCTACTGCATACAGAAACTAAGAGACCAAAACACATCAACAGTAACGATTGCCAGTGGATGTGTTGAGATGGATGAACTGTGTAGACTGGGGGTGAGGAAAGGATGAAGACATTTTACTGTACACCTTTTTATACTTTTTGAATAATGACAAAGTATCACTCATTTGAAACTAAACTAAAAAAATTCTAACCTATCAGCTACTCCCAGAAGATCTACTCAGTACATCCTCTGTGAAGCAATCTGTATGGAAATGAATACGTGCAGACACGCAGGATGAGTTTGTCGATCTCACTTGACATTTCCTTGAACTCATTTTATACCAATTGGAAACAAACATGAGGTAAATTAGGCAGCCATGTCCTATGGGGGCAGAACCAGGGTTATATTAAGTTATGACTGAAAAAAACTAAGATCAGTGCAGGATCTTTCAAAGCATACTGTACATTTTGTTTTCTCTAAAAATCTTGTTATTTGCAAAAAATCCTTTATGTTCCTCTTGGGAATACTATATTTGAATTCAGCTGTTCAAATAAAAAAAGGGGCTTTTAAAAAAATTAAAAGGAAAATGCACAAAAATACATATCAAGAACCTTTCTATTTAATCATATCATGGCTTAAAGACCAGTAGTCATAGTACAAGATCAAGACGCTTATGACCTCCTGGGGGCAGGATAAGCCAAGGACATGGTCGTATTTTCCATGTCAAATAAACCTCTAGGCCAGTGAATGTGAAAACCCATGCGTATGAAATGATGAAGACAGAAATGTCAAAGTACGGACTAATGACTCATAAGTAAGGAGTGCCTGGCTCATCTACGAGAACAGGATCCTGAAGGAATAGGATACAAGGAGATGCTTTGAAGGAGGTGGTACTGTGGGGAATAGATCCTACAGTGTCAGAGATGAGTGCATTAAATAATGTAAGGAGCTTAGCATTAAAGACAAGCTTTGCTGCATATTTTGGAGAGTGGCTATCCTCTGTCTTCACTTTCACAAGCCCAAACTAATAAGACACAGTTACTTGCATAACTTAAAATTTTATATTAAAGGAAATTCAATGTAATATAGAGTTCTGTATCTTTATAAAAGGAGCTAACCTGGAGGAAATCTGCCTCCCATTCAAATAAAAATGACAGGACAAATACAACTTAGACAAATATATCTCTTTCCTTACCTTCAGGATTAAGTGTCTGAGCTCATTATCCTGAATAAATGAAGGTCTATACGTATCTCCCACATAAGAATTTGTCATACCTAAAAATAAAAGTCAAAGTTATTAAAAATATAGTAGAGAGCCACCCCTGATGGGCTAGTGGTTAAAGTTCAGGGCGCTCTGCTTCAGCAGCCTGGGTTCGGTCCCCAGGCACAGAACCACACCACTTGTCTGTGAGTAGCCATGCTGTGGTGGCAGCTCACATACAAGAACCAGAAGCACCTGCAACTAGAATCTACAACAAACTTTGGGGATGGGGAAAAAAAAGAGAGAGAGGAAGATTGGCAACAGATGTTAGCTCCTCAGGGTGAATCTTTCCCAGCAAAACAACAACAAACCGCTGATCTTTGAAATATATACACATAGTAGAGATGGAAATGTAGTAGGTACTCAGTGAACATTAGCAATGCTGCTGCTGCTGACGATGATGATAATGGTATTTTCTCTTTAGCACACTCTAAGACTTCTCCTGCAATCATTCTCTTTCTTTGTTATTACTAGATTAAAATTTCCTGCTTTTAGATTGTAAATTCTTGGAACTATCTATTCCTTTATACTCAAACATGCAGACAGTAATAATTGTTCATAAAAAATAATTATAAAAAATGTAACACATCTACATTATAATGATATGCAACAATAATCAAGAATCTATAGTTATTTTTGTAATTTCTTAGCTTATTAAAACTGATCATATGAATTACCCTGATTGGGGAGATCCTGGAATTCTAAACTTTATGGAGTCATAGGATTTTTCACATGACCCTTGAAAGATCATACGGAGACTTCTGATAATATACAAAAATGTATAAAAAATAAATGAAATAATTCATTTTAAGTCCTTAGCACTGAGCCGACTGTTTTCAAATGAAAGTCTCTAAAGTAACCAAAGAGGTGGGAAAATGATAAGGAATGATCAGGTCAAAACTAGGTAAAAGTTTGACCTGAGAGAAGTCAGGAAAGCACCAAAATTACATTTGCCTTGAGAGCATCCCCAACCTCGACAGGGGAAAGCCCTTCATGGCCACAAGGGGGCACAGGGCACAGTCAGCCAAGCCAACATGCGCCATCCTCAGACAACCTCAGGGCAAGGGTCATTCTGAGGTCAATCAACTTTTCCTCCATTCTACTTCCCAACCTCCCTAACTCTAATAATCCTCTCCTCCTGGGGACGGCAAACAAAGTTGCTTTTGCAAAAGCAAGGTAGTGGTAACATCCTGAGACATTTTAACCACAAATTGGCCCTTGGATGGATCTGTAGCCCAAACTCACTAATAACCTTAGTGGGGAAAAAACACACCCAGAAAACCCACAACACCACGCGGTATGATTTGGTAAAAGTTTTCTCAGCTGGTAGCACCCCTAAGAGCCTGGCATAAGCAAAAGAAAATCTTTTCTTTTGGAATCTACCTTCTAGGTAGGCCTTGAAGAATTCTCCCAAGTGATTTCTTGATGCTGTTCCTTATTACTTGCATTGCTATTACCACACAGTGGCCTGGTAAGAGGGAGTTGAGAAAGGGCTGCGAGATGCAGACTCTGAGGGCCAGGCCAGGGTACAGCAATCAACCAACGTGGACAAGGCAGTGACGTTTCCAGGCCTGGCCTGGAGCAAGGTTGGCAGAAGTCTGCGGGCAAACCCCATCAGTGTGCTCAGCCGGGATGGGCGAGCCCTGACCAGGTGAGTGAGTGGGGGACGTGCTACCAAGAAAAAGAGGGCAGTAAGGGTAGAGCTGAAGCAGGTGTGGGTGGCTAATAAAGTGCATGCCACGATGTTCGTATACCTGCCAGAGGCGGGCGACACATTTGACTCTCAGATTTCTGATGGCCAAGATGAACGAGGAAACATCACTTACTTCCATTACAATGTTCATCAGATTGAAAAAATGACAATATCACAATAATAACGATCAAAATGACAATAACTACTATTCCTCCTCTTCCTCCGCTTGTCCCCACCATCATCATTGTATGCATTCTTTTTTTTCAGCTTTATTGAGGTACAATTGACAAAATTGTAAGATATTTAAAGTGTATATCGTGGTGATTTGATATACGTATATATCGTGAAAGGTTTCCCCCTTCTAGTTAATTAACATCCATCACCTCACCTATTTATCTCTCTCTTTTTTTTCTTTTTGGTAACATTTAAGTTCTACTCTAGGCAAATTTCAATTATACAATACAGTGTTAACCAAGTACAGACACATGCCTTACATTAGATCCTCAGAACTTATTCAACCTTTAGCTGAAAGTTTGTATCCTTTTACCAACCTCTCCCTATTTCTCCCACTCCCCAGCCCGAGGCAACCACTTTTCTACTCTTTGTTTCTACCAGTTTGACGTTTTTTTTTAAGATTCCACATACAAGTGATACCATATATGCATTATTCTTTACTCTTTTGTTTAAATAGAACTATTTATTTATTTATTTTTATTTTTCCTTCTTCTCCCCAAAGCCCCCCAGTACATAGTCGTATATTTTAGTTGTGGGTCGTTCTAGTTGTGCTCTGGGACGCCGCCTCAGCATGGTCTGGTGAGCGGCGCCATGTCCACACCCAGGATCGGAACCAGCAAAACCCTGGGCCACCAAAGCGGTGCAGGCAAACTTAACCACTTGGCCACTGGGCCGGCCCCTATCCTTTACTTTAATAACAACCCTATGAGGCAAATGCATTGTCCCCATTTTACAGATGTGGAAGTTGAGGATTAGAATGTTAAACAACTTGAGTAAATCACACAGCTATGAAGTCAGGGAGCCAGGATTTGAACCTAGGAGGTTTGCCTCCAGGACCCACACGCATGCACCGCTGTGCTCCACTGTCCCCCGGTATTAAGACTGCACACACAGAACGCCCGCAGGTTCTCTGAACGTGTATGCTGCAGAGCAATGTCATCAGCGAACTGTGGTGAGAGGAGCACAGAAATTAAGAATAAGCCTTTAGACATTTTTATAGAAATGTAATGTTGTTGTGGCATCTTAGCCCAGGATCCTTTTTCCACTAATTGTACTGGATTTTACAAGGGATGGGGGTGGGGAACACTTGTCCGTCACCCAGATAGTTTGAGAAGCACCGCTGTGGAGTGTAGCAAAGAAAATCATTTCATCATCCTCCTGTCTTTAAAGTAATTATGTGTGGACCAAAAGCACACGATCCACACACAGCCCTCCGATGATCTGGTGTCTAGGCTTTTGCGGAGCCAGTTGGGGGTACAGACTGGTGAGTCCCTGGAATGCAGATCCAGCTGCCTAAGTCATCTCACTTGTGGGCAGCACTGACTAAAGGATCCAGCCAGGATGTGTGATGAATACTTGACCACCTCACTTCAGCTGAGAAGGGCCAATGGTGAAATCTATGCTCTGTTCCAAGCAGTTCCCTCTGGCTTTAGACAGTGTCTCCTCCCTCCTGAGCTTCCCTTGCCTCTCCTCTCATTCAGACGTCCACTGGAAAATTTATCACACTGGGTTTAATGATCTCTTCATGGGTCTGTCTCCTTGTTCACCGTGAGCCCCCAGAGCACAGAGATCTCGCCTCATTCATTTTCGTATCCCCAGCTCAGAACAGGAGCCTAGTTGATGCTCAGTTCATGTGTATTGAATTAGTTGATTGACTCATGGCTTTTCCCTCAGGTCCTCCTTCCTCAGGACATTGGGAATGTGAAAACTGTTGGGTAATTTTAGGGTTGCAATCAAATGACCTCAGTTGAGCCTGCAAATGTTCATTGCTAAAATATTCAAGGGAAATACTGTATAAACCTTATGCAAGATCAGGTTGTGGGTAAAAGAGAATCTTATTTCTCAATAGACTGTTAGGAAAATAAGACCTCCAATCACATTCCCAAAATGAAGCCTGCCAGGCAGAATCCCAACACTTGTGCTGCTCCAAATGGCACCGAAGGGATGGACCCAGGGCTGTACTTTGTTTCCCTACTGCCCCCTCTCCAGATCTGCACACAGTCAGCTGGTTAGAGTGCATAAGCCATTTTCTACCATCTGTGGGGATCTAAGGAAGGTCTCTTAAAGTATTTATTTTTACAACTTGGACAAGTTACTGTTAAATAGACCTTTAATAGCTGTCTCTAGTTCTACTTCCTAATTTACAGTGTATGCTCTGCCCTGCACCCCCCCAGCCCCCCTACTGCCGCTTCCTCCAATCTGAATGGATTTCCCAGGATTTTTTGTTCATTATGAAGTAAAGTCCACTTTGGGCTCCAGTTTGCACCTGGAGTCCAGGTAAACACTGCCCTCCTCTAAGCCACTTTAACTACACTTGGCAAAGTCCCTGTATTCTGACCGTAACTTTCTTTTCCCTGGAATGGATTTTCCTTCTCCTGGCCTGCAGTGTAGGACAGAGATCTAAATAAGACCCTTGGTCCTCCTTTGCTTATTTTTTTTATACTTTTTGAGCCAAATTTCACTGTAATCTCTTAAGCTCTTGACAAATCTGAGCTTTCAGAGTCTCCTCTGTGGTCTGCAGCTCACTACTCCGCCAGGCCTTCAGGTCTTCTCAATATACAGTTATGTCGTTAACATTCGTATATCTAACACTCAATTCTATTTCCATCCTCCTGCCCCCCAGGTTGGACTGGGGTTATTCCCAAACCAGATGTGATTTTCAACTATACATATAAACATGCACATTTAATATACTTTGATTTAAAATTCAGACTCAAGTTGGGGAACCGCTGAAGTCAGAAATGATCACGCACACCCCAAGAAGCGACAGCTAAGGACCTCCTTTGCCCAATGTCTCAATCTGTGAGAAGACCTTAGAATGTAAGGCGTGATGCATTTTAAGGTCCTACTTATAAATCTGAAGTTTTAAGAGAAATTGCTGAATTTAAGGAGATTTTCTTTTCCAAGAATGGAAATCTGCCAATAACTTAAAATTATAATAATTAATACTACATTTCAGAACTTCTAAAATATTGAGAGGTAGGTATGGAAGGTTTTATTATCTTCATAATATACATGGGAAAACAAGTAGAAATATAAAGACTTTTCAAATTCACACAGTAAGCTTAAGATAAAGCTTTTAGCGAAATCAAGTTTTCTGACATCCAAATTAGTATTCTCTCCCCATACGGAATACGGACAAGCATTAATTTATGCCTGTAAAGCTGAAAGACACCTTTGTATAGAATCTCACTAGCCAATACCAACAAAACCAACCAACCAGGGACCTCAATTACATACAGGGAAGACCTCACAAATCCAAGCACAGAGGCCATTTTCAAACTCACCTTTTAAAGCTTTCACGTGTTGCACAGCCATTCTTAAAACTGTAAGTTTGTCCAGTTTACGTGCCACGAGATTGCACTGAGGGATCATCGCAGACAGTTCTTCAATCAAGTTATTCATTTTATCTCTCCTCCGCTTTTCGGTCTGGCTATGAGCTTCTCTAAGAAGGAAGAACAACCTCCTTTATATTTAACATTCAGTGGACCCGCAGTTCCCCCCGAGGCGCTAGCTGGAGCATGTGTGGAGGCTAGCAAGCCCACGCTGTTTTTCCTCCCAACTTTGGCCTTGCAGCTGCCCTTCAGGGAAGAGGCAGAGCTGCTAGGAGCAGGAATGGCATCATTCACGCTGCTTTACCCCCACCTGCTCCCCTGCTCCTGCCCTCCCTACCTTATTTCCTGAAACCTTCAAGAACTGACACCTGTCTGAGAGCCACGATGGATGGTTTAACGTCCCTCCAGTCTTAGAAGAAGAGATGGCAGCCTTCTATTCAAAGCTAACTTCCCTCTGGTATTTGCTTAAACAGTTATCAGCTTCTTAACCTCACTCTCTTTCACAGCTCCTCCTCATGGGTCTATAAATATGCTCAAGTCTCTTCTCTCTGAAAAAAAAACCCTTTCCCTAATTCTAGGCTGTTTTTTATTTTTTTCCTTGGTACTGTCTTCCCTCCTCTGCCAGCTTCCTGAAAGGGTGCTTGCGTTCTCCACTCTACCTTTCGTTTCCCAGGTACTGCTCCATCTATCAAAATCAACCTTCCACAACCCCTGCTCCAATAAAACTATTCTAGCAGAGGTCTTCCTTATCTTATGTGATCCCTGCCTTGAATGTGACACTGTTAACATTCCTCATTCTTCGCCTGGCCTCTGTGACCTCTGCTGATCCTCCATCCTTCCTGCTCAGCTCAGTCCCCTTAGTCTCCCTACTCAACTCCGCCTCTATCTTTCAATATTGGTGTCCCCCAAGATTCTCCACTTGGCACCACTCTTTCCTCACCCAACAGCTTCACCCTAAGAGATCTCCTTCCCTCATAAGGCTTTACAACTACTCACAAGCTACTTACTATTCAATCCCTATCTAACTCATACTTCATCCAATTCCTGACCTTCAGAACTAGAATTATGCACCTAAGTGTTTCCCAAGCACCCTAAAACTCAAGAAATCCCCAAGTGAATGCATTCTCTGTAATTTAACCCATTTTAATTCTCCTTCCTCCATCACCCCTGATTTACTCTTCCTTCTATAAAGTTTATCTTGGTTGGTGACACCACTAGACTCATTCTAGACCATTCCTCCTCCACCCTGAAGAACCAAATAGTCACAAACTCCTATAGATTCCAGTTAAAATATTTCTTAAATACATCTTCTCCTCATCTCCATCCACTCTGACACTGCCTTAATTCAGGCCCTTATGATAGCTCATTGCGCCACCCCAAAAAGCCTTTTAACCTGAGGATCTTTCTTTTAGTGTCTTCTTCCAGTGGATCTATTTTACCCACTACTTCCAGAATTATTGTTCTAAAACAAATCAAATCATCAAACCCCAAGGCAAAAAAAAAAAAAAAAAAGCAAATGCATTTCCACTGCCTAAGAGGAAAGGTCAAACTCAATAATGACATCCCAAGGTTCTCTGTGACCTGGTTCATGCCTTCCTCTCCAGTGTCATCTCTCCATGTCTTTTCCTACGGCTCCAAATGTTATACAGTAGCAATGCCAAATGACTTGCTAGTCCTCAAACATGCCAAGTCCTCTCACGTCTCCTCTATGCCTTGCTCTTTACGAGGCTTAGAATGTCCTTCTATATTCTTGGGAAAATCGCATTATTTCTTCAAAACCCAGCTCAGTTATTCTTTTGGGAAGCTTTCTTTGACTACTGCATGATTACTCACTTCCCTATCTTAGCCACCTCATAGCTTTTAGACAAACCATATTTCATCAACTCTAAGACACCGTCAATTGTAAGATGCACTATTATTTAAAGCATCACAAGGAAAGAAAAATGCTGCCAATTAACTGGAAGAAGTCACTGCCGATAAGACATTTTTCACCGATGATAAAATGTAGGGGGGAAAATGTATATCTTAAATTTCAAGAATTAGGCTATTTACTTTTTACACTTTACTGTAAATATTTTGTCTATTTCTCCTACAACACTCAGATCATGGCAACTCTAGAATTTCTAGGCGCTGGCCCCGTGGCCAAGTGGTTAAGTTCGTGGGCTCCGCTTCAGTGGCCCAGGGTTTTGCCAGTCCGGATCCTGGGCATGGACATGGCACCACTCATCAGGCCACGCTGAGGTGACATCCCACATGCCACAAGAAGGACCTAGAACTAGAATATACAACTGTGTTTTGTATTGGGGTTTTGGGGAGAAGAAGGAAAAATTAAATCTTTAAAAAAAAAAACAAACACAGAATTTCTATACAAGAAGAATTTGGGGAGGCAATCTGATGGGAAGGAGGATAGGTAGGAGATTTGCCCTGATCTGTTTTTACAGAGACTTTAAATTAGATGAGAGAGTTGGGGGAAGGCAGAGAAACAGTGATAGAGGCTGATGGAGCTAACCCCCAACCACTCACCTTTGGGGAATGCCACTCTTGGAACAAAATATGTACTTTTGGGTGAACTGGATGGAATTCAAATTACATGTGTATCTACATAAAACTCAGTTATCTACTCATCCTTTGGTCTATTCATGAGCAATTTTTAGATTAAAATTTTCTAATTAAAAAACGTTATCCTCTTGCTAGAATGATCACCTCTTCTTTCTAACAGTATTACCTGTTAGCACGGACAATAGCAAAGGACAGAGATGCCTGATTCCAGGAATGTTCAGCAGAAGAAAAGGCGCTCTTTCTTAGAGCTGGGGTTTGGAGGGAGGTGAGAACAAAGTAGGAGCAAGGCCACTGTGGAGACAATGAATGATGAGGGTGGGAGCAAGGAAACACAGAAGAAGGCGAAAGAGCCAGTTTCTGAATAAGGTACTTTACTTGAAGGAGGTGCACTTGAAAAGATTCTTGGAGGATTTTATTAAGGAAAGGCATATTTATCCGGAGGCTAGTTCTCTGCATAGCAATTGATCAGGGTTCTCGCTCTCACTCCTGTGGACTGTTACTACGACTTTGAACCATGTCTGTGTTTTGCAGAATCATACGGAAAAACAGAATAAATGGAGAAAAAGCAAAAGTGAGATCTGGCCATGTTACCAGATGTAGAAAAAAATTTTGTTGATGTTGAAAGAATATACATGTTGAAACAAATGAGTTTATGATGATGACGGGGCTGGCCCCGGGGCCAAGTGGTTAAGTTCACACACTCCGCTTCGGTGGCCCAGGGTTTCACCAGTTCAGATCCTGGGCGTGGACATAGCACTGTTCATCAAGCCATGCTGAGGCGGCATCCCACATGCCACAACTAAGAGGGACCCACAATTAAAAATATACAGCTATGTACCAGGGGCGCTTTGAGGAGAAAAAGGAAAAAGAAAAATCTTAAAAAAAAAAAAAAGAATTTATGATGATGAATTACTAATAATCAGATACTTCTCATAAGTAATTCTGATTTGGTTATAGCATGAATCAGATTTTCTCTAGTGCTTAAAGAAAATAATAGTTTTTAATAAACAGCTATTCTAAGAAAAATTTAAAGACACATAAGCCAAAATGTTATTCAAGGAGACAGAGAAGAAGAAAGGTAAAAGGTAACTGATAGTCACTACTTCTCAGAGCATAACATGTGAGAAAAACCTAAGATACATGAATACATTCCATCTTGACATCGCTGTTTGCTTTGGCTAAAGGTTTGCATGTGCGACCTTTTCCGCCCACCATATACCATCTCAGCAGTTCGATATACCTGAAGGACTTCATTTTTACTTGTTGTTCACCATCTTCCATTCTACAAAAAAGCAGGATAAAATATCAAACTACATGAAACAGATTTTCTTTAATTCTTGAGAGAGAAATAAATGTGAGGTTAAGTCCAATCATTCTAATTCCTGTTAAGTCTTTAGTTATAAATGCTACCCTGAGCTCCTAATGACCTGAAATGATTATTACTGTCTACACGAGCTGTTCTCCTGCTAAAGCTGACAAGCACATCATCCCCATCAGGTAACAAAAACTATTAACTGACAATGAAGAATAATTGGTGCTCTACTCAGAAATTATCCCATGCCAATGTTAAGAAAAAATAGAATTTTCATAGAAATAATATTAAATAAAATAGCTATTTTTAAAACAGTTGATGGCTTAACTAAAAATTTTATAATAGCTGTATTAAAAGTGCCTGAAAATACATTAAGAATCTCAGAGCTTTCATCAAAAGGAATTTATTTTGCCTAAAAATTCATCTAGATGGTAAGAAATATTATTGAAAACTGGAAACTCTGATCACGTGCAATAATATGAATTTTCACATTAATATAATCCCTAGTAGAATATACTAAATGTACATGTGTGTGTATATATGTATAAATATATATGTATAGACATACATATGTGTGTATAATACTTTCCATATTCAAAAATTTTGTAGGCTGAGTAGTGTTTTAAAAAGTAAGTATCATTTTTTGAAGGGGCATTTGAAAAATTCAGGGAAAAGCATCCATAATCTCACCTGGAAAAATCACAGTTAATATCTTAATGGGTCTCCCTCCAGTCTCTTTCTTAAACATGTATCGAGATACATACAAAAAAACAGCTTTGACTATTTAACTTACCCATAGTGTGTGTGTAGCCTATCTACATCTATTTATGTAGATGTTTCTGTGTGTTCTATATGTAAATAATAAACAAAACTCAGCTCATAGTGTATAGTTTTTCATGTCTTGTCTTAATCACTTACCACTATAACATGAATATTTTCCCATAGCTTCAAATATTCTTGGAGAACAAGATTTGAAATGATTAAATAGTAGCCCATTGGTTAGCTATATTATAACTTCTTTTAACCATTTTCTGTTATTGGATATTTCAATATTCTAATTTTTCAATATTATAAATAACATAGCTAATACTATTGTGGTGTATGCATCTTCAATTATCCTCCTAGGATAAACCCCTAGAAGTATAATTTATGGATAACTATTTTAAGGCTTCTGATTCATCTTGCCAAATTTCCTCATTTGAAAGACTCAACAATCATCATTTTCCAGGCTTTGAAAAAGTTTGACCCACCTTTAAAATATTTTATTCATTTAAGCTTTTTTATGAGTTTTTAGTAATATTTTTCTGCTTAAAAAACGTAATAATTCTATTTATAGAAAATTTAATAAAATTTATGAAGAGATGCTTATAAATATTCCAAATAAAAAGGACCACTAAGATAAAAGCTTAACCAAGGGGTGCTTTTCCTTCTCACTGTCTAAATAAATAGCTCTCATATTTATGGTACTCCCTCAAAAATATTTGCACATACGTTCATTGATTCTCACAACATTTGAGAATCATGCAGTTATTACTATCCCCATTTTACAGATGAAGGAATTGAGGCCCAGTAAGGTTAATGACTGCTCAAGGTCATAGAACTAACAGGAGGCCAGGTGAAGCTTATTCTGTGCAGGCTGGTGTGTCTTCCGCTCTGCCTTGCTATTTCTCTCATCATTGTCAGTCTGCTCTGTGGTTGGTGCTTATAAAATTAAACAGCTTCTCTGAAGCAAAAAAGAGGGTCAGATTAAGTCAGGTTCTTTTCATTTCTCTTTTGAGTCTGACTTTGTATTTGGAGACTAAAGCAGAAAATAATTATACAGGTAAATGATTTTCTTCCTAATGTTCTGTATTTACATATGCATTACTTCAATTCCAAAAGGTAAACTTTGGCTGTTTTAAATCATGTTTTTGCTGTGATTACAGGTGTTTTAGTAAATGAACTCACTGACTGATGTCCTTGGTGAAATCCAAACCTATTATACTTATGAGATCCAAATGCTCTTTTATTTAATGGTCCCTGGTAGAAGAGAATAAAGGCATGATCTTGTTAGTCAAACAATTTGTTTCTTTGTTTGCAGCATGAACCAAGATAATTAGTAAATTTCTTATTTATATTTTTCTCCATGCTGGCATTCGGTCTATAGTCAAAATATTTTTACATATGGATTTTAATAGGCTTTCTGACATTAATAACATTGACAATACTTAGATGCATTTTCTTAGTGTAGCATCTTACACTACACTAACACGATTTTTTTCAAACTTTCCTTGAAAACCGCTTTCACTGTTTTTGAATGAAACGTAAGCTCTCCCTCTTCCTAAATTAACTAAGGACAAAAGAAATTAAAAGCAAATACAATCAAAACAGTCTCCAAATTTGCCACTTTTCATGCCTTCCTCTTCTCGAAACCCCCTTCCTTTGGTTTCTGAAATATCACTACCACTCCAGAGCCATGTCTTCTCACATTTTGGGTCGGATTCCCCTCCTCCCTTTACTGTATGTAGGTCCATGTACCCCCAGAGTCTATCCTCAGCCACCTAGTCTTCCTACTATGGAAAACAGTACGGAGGTTCCTCAAAAAAGTGCCCCCTCCAAGTTCATTGCAGCATTATTCACAATAGCCAAGATATGGAAACAACCTAAGTGTCTATTGATGGATAAATGGATAAAGAGAATGTGGAGTATATATACAATGACATATTGTTTGGCCATAAAAAAGAATGAAATTCTGATACATGCTACAACATCGATGAAATTTGAAAATATTATGCTAAGCAAAATAAGCCAGACTCAAAAGGACAAATGTTGCATGATTCCACCTACAGGAAATATCTAGAATAGGCAAATTCATGGAGCTAGAATATAAGCTAGAGGTTACCAGGGGCTAGGAAAATGGGGTACAAAGAATTATTGTTTAATGGGTATAGAGTTTCTGATTGGAGTAATGAAGAAGTTTTGGAAATAGTGGTGATGGTTGCACAATGTTGTGAATGTAATTAGTGCCACTGAATTGTACACTTAAAAATGGTTAAAATGGCAAATTATATGTTACATATATATTTTTTTACCACAACAAAAATTTTTTTAATGTGCACAGGCAAGCAGTTAAAAAATAATGTAGGGGGGGTGGGGGGAGGGCACAGAGGGGGAAGTGGTGTACCCACAACATGACTAACAAAAATGTACAACTGAAATCTCACAAGGTTGTAATCTATCATAACATTAATAAAAAAAATAATAATAATGTAATCTGATCAAGTTCCTCACATACATAAATCCTTCCGTTTTCCTTATTGCGTTCAAGGTAATTTTCAGATTTAGTTCAGCAACTTTTATGACCTCGTCCACACTTATCCCTCAAGTCTCATAGCTCACCCACCTCTATGTGCACCTCCACTTCACTGTGACAACCATTTGCTGTTTCCTGGTCAGCAGTACGCTATTTCATACCCTGTGCTTCTGAGAGTTGTTCCTACTACCCAAAATACTTTCTCTACTCCTGTTCTGAATGGCTAATTTCCATTCTTCATTTAAAATTTAGCTTAAGTCAACATCTCTGGGAAGCTGTCCTTCCCTCCTCATCTCAATCTTTTTTAAGTGCCTGACTTTCTCTGTTACCATAGTTCCTAGGGTCTCTATTATGACAGTTATCATGATGTGTAATAGTTATCTGTATCTCTCCCTTCTAGTCTACTGGGTGTCACCTTGGAAGTACTCAGTAAATGTTTAATAACTACATTCCAGGGAATCTTCATCAAAGACCCTTCCAAAGAACCAGCTCCCCATTCAAAACCAACAGTGCTGCAGAAAGAGTGAACACTCTCATACGTTCTTCTTTATTTAAAATGTACAACACTCTGAAGCTCCATCAACGAAATCAACTTCATACTAATTGAATGGCTTTCATACCCTGAGTCTCTGGAAAAAGATGCTATATAATTAGTACTTTGTAAAATCCATAAAGTACTTTGACCTCCAACACTTCATTAGAGATAATGAAAAATGGTGGCATAAAGGATTGGGGCAGAATGGAGAGGCTCTGGGATAGATAATGAGGGTATCAGTGGGGTGTATATTCTGTACTGCCACTATATACCCTCTTCAAGTAGGAATTATGTCAAATGATAGTCTAGAACTTACCTGGACCACTGGATGCCAACATTTCTATTCTTGTTCAAAGGACATGGGTAAAAGGATTCTGAGAAAGCTTTTCCACCACTTCTTCTGTCATGATTCCTGACATGGAATGAAGGAGGCCTTGGGTCACCCCTACCTAGACATGCTGGGAAATGGACATTGTGATTGTCCTCATGGACTAGAAGTACCCTACCCTGTCCAGTTGCAGAGAGACAGGAAGCAGCGTGTAAGGAAGAAACTACCACACTACGATCAGGCATTCTAATTGCTTGTGTAATGTTAGGCAAGCTGCTTGACATTTCTGAGTCCTAGCTTCTTCATTTTCTAAAATGTGGGCAATTGACTAAATAATTTTTAGTGTTGCCTTCTGAAAAAAAATCATCTGTCAGTACTTTGAATGTTTATACTATTTTCCCCTACCACCAACCCTATCTTCCCATTTGCTCCCCAAACCACTGTAAGGGCTCAATCATGCTCTGTACGTGCCGAAAATGCTGTTACCTCCAGTACTCACTGCTCCCACTTCAACTGCACAATCTTATTCAGATACTAAGACAGAGCAATGGTGCTTACGATTCTGAAGAAAAAAGACAACAAAAAGGACTAACAGCCACTTCTAGATCAAGATGAGTGGGGACTACTAACCGATAATTTAGGATGTAAAACAGCAAACAGTTCTAGATAAGACTGTCACTTGGTCAACTGCAGTTATTAATGATCATTCGCACTAATGGAAGAGACTGAGAGAATACAGACAACCAAAAATAGTAGATAAGTTTCAAGTCATCTATACACGGTTTGGGAAGTATATTGGTACTCACATTTAAATAACACTGACTATGCTGTCTTGGGAATTAAAGCTAAATTATAAAGTGTATTGGGAAGAACTGAGTTAAAAAGAGCTATGATTCATTATCTCCTCTTCTTGTCCTGCTACTCAGAATTTTTCCCTTCCTTCATGATGGAGAACTATCATCAGCTTTCACATGTATGTAAAGTACCAGTCTAAAATGGATTGCTCTGGATTGTTAATTTATTTTGCCCTAGTATCTTTGCCATATAAACTCTAAGTTGGAGGAGGTCAGTAGAACATATTTGGGGCTGCAAGCTTCATTAAGCAATAAAAATAAACAAGGAAGTGGTAAGTATTCTCAACATTGATTTTATTATCTACTTGGCTTAACAAATATGGAAAACAAGAGTTTTATATGATCAAATTGGCCATAGATAACCAAGGGGTGGTTATTATATAAATAATGAGTAAGGTGAGAAGCAAAGTGGTAATTATTATTTTAAGCCAAACATGCAGGAAGATGTTCTCCTCATGGTTAAGATCTCAATTAGGAAGGCAAGTAAGTATCTTGCTGCAACCATAAATGTTAAGTAAATTAACCTTATGTTTCCTTGTCTTTCTGACTCCATTTGACCCTCCTGGATACCTAATAACCTTCAGAGTTGGATTGAAAAGTTCCAGGTCAGTCAATGACAGAGGTGGCAGTTGAGTGGATAAATAATTGCCCCTATCCAAATGTTACCATGTAATCAAAAATAATTAATGATTTAAAAAGTAATCTTTTTTTTCTCTAGAGTCAAAGATTTCATGGGGTTGGAGGAACAAAGTCACTTACTGGGATGGATCTGAATCACTTTCTTTCCGTTTTCTTGGTACCTCTGTCACATGTGGGCTGAAGGATCCACTAGCTGTTGGTTTTGTCCATGGGCTCATATGACTGGAAAGCATGGCGGCAATGTGCTGGTTCCCTCTTATCAACACTTTAGCTATGAGAAAGAAAGCACAGTAAGACAGCTACTGTAAACATTAGTGTTTACTTTATACATTCCCATATCACACATTTTAAATGGCTTCAGTATCTTGATGTTTTAAAAATATCAACCAAGAAGAACATAATGTAAAAGTAAGACTAATTATGTAAGCTCAAATATCAGTTAGAAATGTATTTGTTAGTCCATATTTTAAAGTTTATTTTTCCCACCTAATTGTAAAAAAATATGAATACTGGGGCTGGCCCTGTGGCCGAGTGGTTAAGTTAGCGCGCTCCGCTGCAGGCAGCCCCGTGTTTCGTTGGTTCGAATCCTGGGTTCAGACATGGCACTGCTCATCAAACCACGCTGAGGCAGCGTCCCACATACCACAACTAGAAGGACCCACAACGAAAAATATACAACTATGTACCCCGGGGGGGCTTTGGGGAGAAAAAGGAAAAAATAGAATCTTTAAAAAAAAAAAATGAATACTGTAACAAATATGGAAAACACAAAAAACTAGAAAGGAAGGGAGAAAACCAGATTTTAGCAACCAATGTCACTATTTGGATATATTTCCTTTTAGCATTTTTTCTATAGTTGCCATTAAAGTAATTGAAATCTAGGGTATATTCTGCTTTATTTACATATCATTGTGATAATAACTTTACAGTGTTATGACAAAGTCTTTATAAATGATTTTAATAGCTGCATAATACAGCATCATGTAGATGTATCATAGCTACTCAACCACTCTTGTACTGTTGGAACTTATGTTTGTTTTCATTTTTTCAACATCATAAGTATATATGTTGGTACATAAAGCTTTTTATTACTGCTAATTTCTTTTCACCTTCTGGTTATTTCTTTTGGATAGCATCCCAGAAATGAGTTAACAAGGTCAAGGCACATATTTTTAACCCTGAATTGCTAAATATGATAGTAAAATCCTTTATGTCTAAAGTATGGTTTATTAAATGTTTTATAAAATATAAAAATCAGAAACACTGAACTAAAAATAACAGTCCAAATGTGGGCCTCCTTCTCATACTAAAATGGATATAACAAGTTTAAACTCATTTGTACCTTACAGCATAGACTGAAACTACATAAGCAATATTTATAAGGAGAATGCAATAAATCTACAATACTAGTGGGAGATTTTTAACACATCTCTAGCAATAACTGATAGACAGGGCATTCAAAAATAGTGAGAGACAAGATTCAATCCACACAATGAGAAAGCTTGATAACAAAAACTGCAGCAAAAAGAAATAAAAATCTGAATATTCTTATATTCTTTCTTACACATATTATTTCAGTACATAGAAAAGGAAGGAATACCTTGGGCCCAGCTGTTTATGAGACTTATGTAATTTTGATATTAAAACCCAATAATGGCAATACAGTAAAGGAAAGTGATAGGCCTAGCTCATTAATGAACAAAAATACAAAAATTTTAACAAAATATTGGCAAACAAACTTCAGAAATGTATAAAAAGATTAACCCCTCATGACCAGGATAGTTTTATCCCAGGAGTGCAAGACAGGTTTAATACTTACTGAATTAATGAATATAATTACCACAATAACAGATTAACGAAAAAATATACAATTATCTCAATAGACAAAAAAATATTGAAAGCATTCTCTTTACAAGCAGAAACAAGCACCTCTTATTACTACCCCTTTTCAACACTATAGTAGAAGACCTGCCAGTGGAATAGGGCAAGAAAAAGAAATACAAGGTATAAGAACTGGAAAAGAAAATAATTTTTTTGCTATTATTGGGCATTGATATGATTGAATATAGAAAAGCTCCAATAATCAAGAGATAAATTATTAGAGAGTATACCAAGATGGCTGTATGGAAAAACAATATATAAAAATCAATTGCCTTTCTACTCACCAGTAACAAACAGTAAGAAAGTGATATTTTAAAAGATACAATTTAGAATAATCTCAAAAAATATAGAGAACCTAAAGAATAAGTCTAAGAAAAATGTATAAGATCTTTACAGAGAAAACTATAAAAATTTTCTAAAACATTAAAAAATATCCAAATAAATGGAAAGATATGCCACGCTTATAGACTACTGAGGCCTCTATAGTATAAAGCTGTCAATTCTCCAAAAATAGATGCACAATTCTTCTCAAAATACTCATTTTGTGGAAATTCACAGCTGAATACAAAATGTATATGGAAGTACATTGGGTCATGAATAACCAAGAAAACGTGGGAGGACTTGCCTTATCAGACATCAAGACATTATAAAGCTATAGTAATTAAGACAGAGTGGAATTCATGTGGGGACAGACAGACCAAAGGAAAAGAACAGAGAGCCCAGACATGTATGTATGGACATCTGCTAAATGTCAGAGGTGGAATTTCAGATCAATTGGGGAAAAAAGCTTTTAATAAATGGTCCTGGGCCAATCAATTTTCTCTATGGTAAAGAATAAAACAAAAACCCCCACGTTATACCAAATATAAAAACCAATTCCAGGGGCCGGCCCGTGGTGTAGAGATTAAGTTTGGCATGCTCTGCTTCAGCAGGTCGGGTTCACAGGTTCAGAACCTAGGGAAGGACCTACATCACTCATCAGCCATGCTACAGCAGTGACCCACATACAAAATAGAGGAAGACTGGCACAGATGTTAGCTTAAGGCTAATCTTCCTCACCAAAAAAAAAAAAAAAAAAAAAATTCAGTTGGATTGAAAACCTAAATGTAGAAGCTAAAAGTATAACAGAAAAGACTCTAAAGGAGAGAGAACATCTTTCTGTTATTGGTGTAGAAAGAATTTCCCAAAACATAAAAAGTAAAAATAATAAAGGAAAAGATTGATCAGTTCAACCTTCTTAAAAATAATGTTGAGCGAAAGACATGATAAACAAAACCACAAGCCACAAAATGGGAGAAGATAGTTCTTACACGTATAAATAACAAAAGGTTAGTAGCTAGACTGTAAGAAGAATGCCTTTGCATCAATAAGAAAAAGACCATCAACGCACTAGAAAACTGGATGAAAGACTTTAACAGGCACTTCATAAAAGAAATTCCAATTGTCAATATACTAATGAACAGATGCTCAGTCTCATTAGTAATCAGGAAAACCTGAAGTAAACTACAGCGAGGTACTACTACATACCCATCGATGGCTACAAATGAAAAGTATGGTGACCAACTGCGAGAGAGGATGTGGAACAACGGAAACGCTCGTGCCCTGTGGTGGGAAGGTTAATTGCTGGGCAACCACTTTGGAAGCCATTTTTGGATTACGTGATAAAGGTGAACACATGCAAATAACATAATTCGGCATTCCATTCCTAGGTATACAAAGAAACTCTTAATGTGTCTTAGGAGACACGTACAAGAAGTGCATTAACAGCATTGCTTGTAAATGAAACAACAACAATAATTAAAACCTGAGAAAACTGGAAACTATTTAAATTTCTAGAAACAGATGAACAAATTGTTTATTCACTGGATGGAATACTAACAGAAGTAAAAATGACTGAAGTATTGATATACTCATTAACGTGGATGAATTTGAAAATAATAATGCTCGTCAAAAAAAGTCACTGCCAAAAACATATAGCATATTTAAAAAAAATTATATAAAGTTCAAAAATTGGTAGAACTAATCAATATGTTTTTTAGCAACATCTACATAGGTTGCCACACTGTACAGAAAAACAAGAGAACAGTTAATGCAAAAGTCAGAATTCTCTTCGGGAGACGAAAGGGGGATTTGATTAACGAGGGACACAAAGAGACTTCTAAGGAATTCACATTCTACTTCTTAACCCGGGTGTGAGTTCACAGATTTTTGCTTTATTTTTATTCTCTAAACTACACAGATAATTTTTACAGTCCTCTGCAGGTATAAGAGATCTCACAAAAAAGAAGTGGGGAGAATAATTTCACCAATGACTGTTGGCCACTTGGAAATTATTTCTAATTCATGGTATCCCAAAACTTCTAGGCCTGGACTCTCTAAATGGGACCAACTTGGGATCACCAGATATCACATGAGATTAATTATGGTTTCAGCTCCAAGACTTCATCCTAATGGATTTTGAATGGCAGAACACCATCTGTCTTCATATAAAAATGCGGGGAATTTCTTACATTAAATAGCAAATCAACTGGAAAAAGTCACTAACATTGAACCATAGCACACCCTGATAATATATAATACCAGCCCCCTCCAAGCCCGCACCCACCCCAACTCCAGCAAGCACACTCTTTCCCTCACATAAGTTCAAAATGGAAATAAAAATGAATAATTTTTTTTTTTTTTTGCCTCTTATTCTAGGCACATTTCAATCCTACTTCTTGATTAACCTTGAAAATAAGAAATGGACTATCTTGAGGCAGGCAGAATAATATTCTTCCTTTTACAAAATCAAAATCTGAAGTTCTAAGGTATTTTCATGTTCCTTAATGGATGGGGAAGCCTTATTCCATAATTAGCTGTTTCCATCAACTCTGGCTATGTCAGTAGAAATGTATTCAAAACAGAGGCGTCCTGTGAGCAAAAGGAAAAGATGGGTTAGTGGGACTAATGAGTTCTGGATGAAAGGATCTGTTCTTTGGAAACAATTCAACCCCCATGTAGCAGATTTTTATTTGTTAGGGGGTGACTCATAATGTAAAGAGTCAAGATTTCATTTCTAACCTTCCAGTTTACTTTTAACCTCCACATATACTTATGTAGAAGATGAGACCATGTGTGAGGAACTGAAATTTAGCTCTGCTTTTATATAACTCATGTTGGAGGTTATGATTTAATATTTTGATATCGTCTTTCTCCGCCAAATTGGGTCACTTCTCAATGACGAACGTAACATGTGTTCTTTAACACTCAGTAAAATAATTCAGAATTTAGATTGAACAAAGATACTGTGATTGTCTTTTACAAAGGAAGTTGGTGGTTTTATTTAAAATGAGATGAGCATTAAATCTCACTCCACTCTATGTGCATCTCCCTGGTGATGGTAATCAATGGAACAATATTTTAAAGCTCTACCATTTAGTCAGCTCCTCAAGGATGGAAATAAACTGTGGGAAATGAGCAGCTTATGGGAGTCATAAGCTGGGGAGACCAAAGCCACTTGGTTTAGGCTCCTAGCTACAAAGGGATTCAAATTTAGAATTTGACGTTGTGCTGGAAAGAGAATATACATGCACACTACGCACACACATTCACAGAAGTGCAGTGGCAGGACGGAAAAAATATATTTTTCATACAACTTAAAAGCTTTTGTCACATTACTTATTTTCATTACAAGTCGTGTACTATACATTAAAATTTAAATTATCCTCTGAGTAACTTTTTGGTAAAAACAATTTGTTCAACATAAACATTTAAATCACTTCCTTAAAAAATCAAAGTGGACTTTGCTTCTTAACTTCTGAGAGGCCCTGCCCAGAAAATCCTTTTAGTCTGGTCTACCCAACACAAACTGGTTTTTTGGGGCAAGTCATTTAACACATCTGAGACTGTTTCTTTAGAATAGAAGTAAATTCCTGCAAACCTCATTTATTTGTGTTAGGAATCAAATAAAATCATGTATTTGAAATCTGCTTGAAAACCAAAAGTTTAGTGATGCTAAGGAACCAGTCCAGCAAGAGTCCATTGCTGAGGAGCCATTGCAGATGCCCAAGGTGTCGGTCAAGAAAAGGCACTGAGTTAAACGCCTTTGAATTTTTGTAATTAAAAAAGAGTTAAACTTTTAATTTTGAAATAATTTCAGACTTGCAAAAATAATGCAAAGAATTCCCATATACTCTTCAGATTCCCCAAATGGCAATGTCTTATTTAACCCGGGTATAATTATCAAGAGCAGGAAATTCACACTAACATAGTATCATTATCTAATTTACAGATCTTATTCAAATTTTGCCCATTGTCCCCCTAATGCTCTTTGGCTGGTACAGGATCACATGCTACGTTTAGTGGCCATTATGTGTCCTCAGTTGCCACTGAACTCTAAGTTCCTCAGCCTTGCTTTGTCTTTGAGACTTGTGAAGGGTACTGGGCAGTTACTGTATAGAATGTCTCCCAGTTTAAATTTGTCTGATATTCTCTCATGACCAAATTCAGGTTATGCACATTTGTCAAAAACACCACAGCACTGATGCTATGTCCTTCTCAGTGCTAAACGCCTTCACTTTTCAATTTTATTGTGTCTGGTACTTTTTACTGCTTCATGAAGATCCTACCCTTCAGGATTCCAAAGATTTCCAAATTATGGGATTTCCAAATTCCAAAGATTTATGAGATCCTCTCTAAGGCTATAAGTTCCAATACTGGAAAGCTTTGAGGACCATGTCATCTTTTTGTCCCTAAATCTCAGCACAGTGCCTGAAATGCAGTACGTGTTCAGGGTTTGTTGAAAGAATGAATTATACTCCATTGCATTGCATTACTCCTGGCCATTCAAAAGAGAATCCAAAAGAACTGTGAAATCAGAACTTCCAGATTCACCTTCCTGGGTGGCTGGGAATGATGGAATTCCCACAATAGGGAATATGCAATTCCCCACCGTACCTACTGTACAAATAAGTAGGCCTACTCTCTACCATTACTTCATTTTTACCAGTTTTCTTACACAGAAGAAAAAAATACACTTGATTGTCTGCTGTGAAAAAGGCATTGTGTGGAATGGGATTTGGCAGTCAGAAGGAGCTTCCTAGAATGACAAGTAGAAATTGTTCCATAGGTTTGTGCTAATACATCACAATGGAAACCAAATCCTGCTTCTTACCACTGACACATTCCTGTAAGATGCTGACTCACATAATAGATGGAATTGAAATACTAATTGGCACTGTTAAGAAAAATACCATTCACACACATCTATAGTACTATACACAGATTATGAAGAAGCTTTTGTTCCATAGAGATTAAAAGCATTCTATTATTTTACAGTATTAAGAGCTTAATCTAGGTGGAGGATATATTTAAAAGGTTAAAATTTAGTACCTGCCCTCAAGAAGCTTATAATTTTGTACCTGTTTGTGTATATGTAAGTGCACGGATATATAAGCCAAATACAGAACGGAATTAGACCTAGAAGGAGGTACAAGTTTACGTTGCAAGCATACAGATTGAAGGTCACTTAATTCTGTTTTGGGGAGGGAGCAACATTTGAGAGCATTTTCTTGGATGACTATTTCAGGCTAAGAGAACACCGAGAACAGGAAGCCAAACAAATGCATTAAGTAAAATCCTAAGCTGTCATTAAAAATGCCATTTAGTTGTTGAATCAATGAAAACATATCAGAGCCAGGTATTAGAAAATGCCTCTCTTGATACGAATCTGATCAGTAAAACTGAACTTTTTCAAAACAAATTTTACCTTCTCACGTATGAAACAAAATGCACGCTCAAGTGACAGAACACCTATCTGACCAGAAACTAGCTGGATGCCTAGATCATCATTCACCATCCAGAAATGAAGATTAACTGGAAAACTCAAAATGAGGGTGAGGTTTAGATTCACTGATATTTCATGAAATTCCCTCAAGATTTATTTATCCATGAATCCTTACTACACTTGGAAAAGGCAGGAAAGAGCATCTGTCCGTGACCACCTTTCCTGAGTTGTCAATCCAAACAGCCAAACAAGCCCTGAAGAAGAGCAGGTATTTTAGTCTGATTGGTCTTAACTGAAGGTAGAAAAATACCTTGCTCAAAACAGGGGTAAAGAGCTGGTATTGAGCTATAAGAGCCTAAAAATGTCATTTTCCAAATTTCCATCTGTTCTCTCAGACAGGACTTGTCAACAGACCCTTCACATCAATACTATTTGTGAAGGCTACTCAACTGCGGACTCCAACACATGCCTTCATATTCTGGAAGAATCACACCTGTGATAACCCAGTTTTCCCATGACCTCAGCCTCAGACACCATGGGAGAGGAGGAGAATTTGAAATTTGATTTAACGTCAGGATTTCTAAGTGGGTCTACCTATGGGGAGAAAAATGAAGGAAATCACATGGATACCTAGACAAGTACGGAGATACTTTGCATCCACTAATACACTGGCATCCTGTTTTTACACGTCAAAAAGAAATGATGTTTAATGTTTCTTCCTACTGTAAGAGGGTTGTGCTGGTGGCACCTCCACTCTTCTTTTTTGTTTATTGAAAAGTGCACTATCTTTGGCGAGTGAGTGTGGCTTGGATGAAGGAAGTTCAAGGGGCTTTCTAAGTTATATTCCAAGGAAGTTCTTATTTTCTTGGAGCTCCATCCGGTTGGTGTATTTGAAGCACAGCTTTACTTGGTATTGCCCCATTATCTAATCTAAAGTCAGAGGGTTTGGGATTTTTAACCTGATGTGTGGAACAGAGAGGTTGAAAGCACTTAACTCTTGCTCAATCCCCACACTGCCCTGCTGCCTGGGTAGCTGTCTGGCCCCTTTCCATAAAGATCCTTTTTTCAATCCTTATAGCTCTTCAGTAGAAATTCGTTGCATCATTATTTGTGAAGCTGGAGAGTCACAGCTCCAGCTATTTGACAGGTTTGCCGAAGTGAAGGCTTTGATCCCCATCACCTAGAGAATCTCGAAAGCAAGTTGTTCTCCCATCACTTTCTTTTCTTTCTGCCCCACCTGTCAATGCAATGCTTAGAGGAGAGCACTCCTTTTCAGATGGAGGGGCACTATCTATTTGGTTCATTAATGGGCTATTTGAGGCAGAAATAAGAGGATATAATTTCTTTCCTCAGCACCTACTTGGATGCTGTATGAACTGAATGTTTGTGTCCCCCAAAATTCACATGATGAAATCTAATCCCCAATGTGATGATATTAGGAAGTGGGGCCTTTGGGAGGTAATTAGCTCCTGAGGGTGGAGCCCTCATGAACTGGATTAGTGTCCTTATCAGAAGAGGGCAGACAGCAAGCTCACTATCTTTCTGCTGTGTGAGGATATGAGAAGTGAGTAGACTTAACCAGAAGAGCACCCTCTCCAGAACCAACCATGCTGGCACCCTGACTTTCAGCCTCCACAACTGTGAGAAATAAATTTCTGTTGTTGATAAAAAATTTAATTTAATTTAAATTTAAAAATGAGTTTTATAAACGTGGAAAATGCTTATGTAATGTTTAGTTTAAAAAGTAGGATGAGGGGCCAGTCCCAGTGGCCTACTGGTTAAGTTTGGTGCTCTCCACTTCAGCGGCCTGGGTTTGGTTCCTGGGTGTGGACCTACACCACTCATCGGCGGCAATGCAGTGGCAGCATCCCACATACAAAATAGAGGAAGACTGGCAACAGATGTTAGCTCAGAGCAACATGAGCAAAAAACCAAAAAAAGTAGGATGAAAGACACAGAGACTAAGTACAAACAAGAAACAAAGATAATGTCTTTTCAGTGGAGAAAAAAACTAGAAAGAAACATAGTAAAATGTTTCCAGGTGTTTTATCTGAGTGGCCAATCAAAGGATTATTTTCCTTTCTACTTTTCTGTATTGTTCCAAAATTTTGTAAGTATCATGTTTTGCTTTTGTAAGACATACAAGTTAGAAAGAAAAAAGACTATAAATGGACTATTAGGGAATAGCAAATACATCAGTATGGCTGGACATAGTGTGAAACATCAGGAAATGAAGCTGGAAAAGTAGATTGCACTAGTTCATGCAGGGCCCTGCCTGTCCCACTGAGGAGCTGAGCTTCTGTCCAGGTAGCAGGGAGCTCCTATAGTTCCCCAGCACTGCATCTCAGCCTTCATCTCTTGAACCAATCCTCCCTAAGGTGAGGGGTACATTCACATTGTTCTCTGTACTAGCAGATGAGTCCTGGAACTGGTCTTCCTATTAAGAGCTACAACTTTCATCCTCATGCATTCCACCTTTGTCCAACCTGAATGGCTGGCCTTTTACCTGAGTTCCTATCTATTTCCATAGTGAAGACTGTACTCAGAGCCATACTGTGAGCTCTTTTCAGCTTGGCTTGGAAAATAAGGTTTGCTGCTAAGAATGGACAGGGAAAGCTAAAACCCATTTCACAGGGGGATTAGAGTCCCACCAGCAGACCAACCATAGCATACCTCAGATACAATATTGAAACATCACAGCAGCATCTACCTCTCCTACCTAGACTGTAGGGAGGAAATTTTATTCTCTTGGCCTTGACTTCAAAAATAGCAAGATGTCTAAGAGGGAAGTCCTGAGGATGGTTCTTAAGAGGAAACCATGTTACGAGAGGAAGGCTTGGTTTGAAAGGAACCCAGATGGAAAACGTTGGAACAAAGTATAACGGTCTCAAACTTTAAAAACTAAAATGTACTTAATTTTAATTAATGTTAATTTTTCTTTTAAGAGTTTTGTTAATTTATGTGAGTTCCAAATAACCTCATTTTATTGCACTTTGCCTTACTGAGCTTCACAGATATTGCGTTTTTTACAAGACCCTCCACCAGCAAAAAGATTATGGCTTGCTGAAGGCTTAGATGATGGTTAGCATTTTGTAGCAATAGAGTATTTTTAAATTAAGGTATGTACATTGTTTTTTTAGGCATAATGCTATTGCACACTTAATAGACTACAGTATAAACATAACTTTTATATGCACTAGGAAACCAAAAATGTTGTGACTTGCTTTATTGTGCTATTAGCTTTATTGCGGTGGTCTGGAACCGAACCTGCAATATCTCCAAGGTATGCCTGTAGGAAAGGAGAAACCAGACACTCCTAGATTCCAGAGACATAGAGCTTTGCTGGCATGTGATTTGTCCATCACATCCAGCTATTGCTGGAGAACCGAAACAGAGAAAATAGATGGCTTTACTTGCCCAAAGCCAGTCACTGGCCAGGGAAATATGCAGGTCAAATGAATAAAGTGATGCTTATTAATAAAATGCTATATCACAGGGGACAGGCTGCACAGGAAAGCAAGAGACACCAGAAGTTGCTGAAAAAAAGACCAGGGAGGTGGCTGGAATGTTTGTGTAACAGGGAGAGTCATAAAAATATGAGACCATGGTCAGCTGGGAGAAGTTCAGACTTGGGGATTCCAGCTGATTCAAGGGTTTACGTAACAGGTGCCTAAGAGGGGTGCTGCAGTAAAATGAAGACAGGGTATGTTGGAAAAAGAGAAGACAGACCAGAGTTACCCAGGATGACATCAGGGGATGGTCAGGAGAGGAAAACGTCTACGAATACAAGGGGGCAGCATCCTGGAGGTAGGAAATGATTAAAATAAGGATATAAGAGGGTAAAATAAACAGAAAACCTAAATGAAGGGAATTAATAAGGACCATGGGGAATAATGTCTGGAGATGGCAACAAGGTTCAAGTAAATGCCAACCTTACCTTCTAGTTCTGAAATACACAACAGAGTGATTAGCCTCCACAACGCCCCTATGGTCAATTTCTTCAAATTTGGGCTGACCACATTACAAAGAACCTGAGAATTACTGAAGCAAAAAAGAAGATCTTTTTTTTTTTCTTATCAAACTGATTAATCCTGATAAATTGTTATACTGGCAAAGGAGCCTTGGAGAAGGGAAAGAAGTAAGAACAGAGATGCTCTCATAGTTTCATACATTTCTGGTGGGAATGACAATTGGCATAACCTTTCTAAAAGGCAATTTGGAAAATTATATCAAGGGTACAAAGATACTTTATATCCTTTGATCCAGCAATTCTATTTCTTTGAAATTATCCTAAAATTATTAAAGATGTACAAAAAGACTTTTGTACTGGAAATTCATGACAATATTTCAGCAGCATAAACCGGAAAACCACCTAAGGTATCAACAAACAACGGAACAACTAAAATTAAGAGTGCAATCACATGGTGGACTACTATGCAGCCTTTAAATAGAGTATTTTCAAATTACTTATGAAATAGTAACTGCTATACAAAATATTCACTTTTGTATGTTTTTTTGTTTTTATTATTATTTTAAAATATAGTATATTAATAGAAGATTTGAGGTACAATAAGGTCAACAAATCAGGAGATGACTGCCAACAAAGAGACTGTTACGTATAGTTCCCAAGAGGAGGGGGCATGGCATGCCCTGGGCGGCCACATGGGGAAGCACCAGAGTCAGTCTGGAGGCAGAAGGAAAGGGGGGATCTGCAGGCAAGAGCCTTTATCGTGGTGTCTGTGGGAAGGAATGGGCAAGGCAGGCTAAGCAGTCTTCGGGTTGGCTAGTTTAAATAATTTCAGCAGGCTGTGGGGCACAGAGCCATCACTAGTTGTCTGGTACATGGCCCTGGGATGATGAAGACAGGTGGATAATAGCCTGGAGCGTGAGACCCCAATAACAGAGGTGGTTGGGGTGTGGGCTCTGGATTGGTTGTTTGTACACGAAAAATGCACTCACAGGCAAGTTACTTACCATCTCTAGCAATGGGCTCATCCTCGGAGGAGCAGGCCCTCCAGAATCAGCAGGACCCCAGATGTCAAAGCATCAGAATACAGTAAATAAAAGACATGGTTAAGACTTTTATATTTTTGTTAATTCAAAATTATTTGAAAATAAAAACTGTCAAATTTTCTACAACTAACAGGCATTACTTTAATTCAGAAAAAATAAATATACCAAAAAAAGCTTTGTGATGCTCACAAGCCTTAGGCATTTCTTTGAAAGGATAAATTTATACCACTATTTGACCGGTCATGAACACAGCCCTTCTTATATTGATTTCTAAACCCAAAGAACAATTATGGACTGCTGATGCCACGAACGTAGCGTGGCTGAAGATACGAGACCACACTGAGCCGCTTTCATGGAAGATTTTAACGTTTTCCTGAAGAGAAGGGACAGATGGTTTCTAATCAAATGCACAGGATCCCAGACTGACCCTTGTCCTAAAGTGTGTATGAAACAGAGGTCTGTTGGCAAAAGTATTGAAGGAACTTAAGAAAAAACTTTCCACAAGAGTGACCTGCCTATAGAATATCCCCTTTGTTGGGGAGGGAGAGGCATAACCGTACTGATTTCAGAAAGTGGCAGCCACCTGGCTTTGATCGCCTCTCTATGCCACACTGGATGACTGACTGGAAGCATTAGTTAGGTGCCAGGTTTAATGCTTTGGGAAGAACTGTGGCACCAGAGTCCATAACGTCGGGATCCTGGATCAAGCTGAAGCCCCTGCTGCAGTAACACGGTACCACGCACGGGCAGCCCACCACCTCCACTGACCATGGGACTGGCCGTGAGAACGGCAATGACGTGGCACGAGGCAGAGCAAGAACACTTTTGTCCAAGCCTCCCTCGACTCATTGTGTGGTTCCAGGTAAGCTGTTTGCCTTCTTTGTGGTTTCCTCCTTTGTAAAATACAGGTTATGACACAGACTAGAATTACCTCACAGAGCTCTTATAAGAAAAAAAAATGAGACAAATGTTGAAGCTTTTTGGCATCTACGAAGTTTTGTTGGACAGATACTAGGTAGTACGTTAGTTACCTATGTGAATTGAGTATAGTGGGCTCACAGCCAGGTATAAGATTCAGACAGACACCAATATACATCCACCTCCACCTTCAGGCGAGTGGTCACATTGAACGATGACGTAACTGTTAAAGACAATTGAGGTCCGAGGCAAATAAGGGGCAGGCTGGCTACAGAGCTAGATTAAATCTGAAATACACGGCCAGACCATTCATATTTCCACATGAAAATCCTTATCTAGTTAGTGAAAAATAAATTTCTCCCACCCCTCCTAAAGAAGGTACTGTGAGCCATCAATCAATAATCAAACACATAGTTCAAAAATGTAATCATTGCTGTGAACGAAAAGCAGTGTGCTACGACACTATTCAACATGCAAACCACTAACTATGATGATTGTACAACAGATTTAATTACTTCATTCCATTGCTTGAAATCCAACTGTGGCTTGCTACTAAACTTAAGATGACATGAAATACAAGGTCTTGCACAGCACGGCACAGCCTGTCCACTAGCCTCATCCCGTGGCTCTCTTATAACTCAGCAACAGCCCCGGGCACTCAGTGATGCTCCTCAACCACATCGCCTTCTCATGGCTCTACTTCTCTGGGCATGCTAATCCCTCGCCTGGGATGTCCTGTTCCCAAATCCCAAACATCAACTTACCTGCCAAGACATAGGTCAGATCTTATCTCCTGTAAGGAGCCTTGTCTGACCACTGCCCCCAAAACCTGCCACCCTACTGGGGTTCCTTCTACATGTGACAGTAGCACTGTGTGATTGATGCCATTGCTGAGCTCATCCCACTCCGCTGTTATTATCTCTTTACTGGTCAGTCTCCCTCACCAAACACAGCTCCTCGAGGGCAGGGACCATGTTTTCTTTTCTAGTTGAACACAATCCCTGACATATCGCCCACACTCAATAATTGAGGAAATGATGGATTATCCGATAGCTAGTGTTAGGGCAATTCCTTAACTATTCAGAAAATATAGATCTCTATTTCCCCCTACTTACCAAAGTAAATTTGTGATGGATGAATGAGTTAAATAGAAGGAAACAAAATCACAAAAGTATAAGAAAAAAATCTGTGTGTGAATATTTACATAATCATAAAGTGAAAACTTTTGAAGTACGATGCCAAAAGTAAAAATTGTAAAAGAAATAACCGCATAAAAAAGTTAAAATTTCTGTATATCAAAAACCACCATAAAATTAAGATATAGAAAAAAAAAAAAAACTGGAGAAAAGTTCCCCCATGCCCTTTGCAGTCCATTCCATCTTCAACTCCCAACCCCAGACGAACAGTGACCTGCTTTTTGTTACCTATGTTTTTGCACATTCTAGATTTTATATAGTAAATAGAATCATATGACATATGCCCTTTTGACTCTGGCTTCTTTCCCTCATGATGATTTTGAGAGTCATCCATGTTGTTGCAGGTGTCAGTAGTTTTTCCGTTTTATTGCTTAGTGGTATTCCATTGGATGGATATATTATATAGTGTTTATCCACTTAATTCATTTGTTGATGGCCGTTTGGCTTCCCTCCAATTTTTGGCTATTGTAAATAAGGCTGCTACAAATATTCATGCATAAGTCTTTGTATAGACAAATGTTTTCATTTATCTTGGGGAAACAGTTAGATGTAGAATGATTGGGCTGTAAAGTAGGTATATGTTTAACTTTTTGAAAAACTGCCAAAGTGCATCCTTAAGTGATTGTCATTTCACATTTCCACCAGCAGTATAAGAGAGTTCCAGCTGCTTCACATTCTCAACAACAATTGACATTGTCAGCCTTTTCAATTTTATTCATTCTAATGAATGTCATGTTATCTTATTGCAATCCATGTAATTTTAAGACATTTCAATTATTTGAAAAGTTTACTTCTTGGAAGGCCAAAAAAACTCTCTGTAATTTCTACCCATCAAGCCTACATCTGATAAATTTTCAATTGAGTTGCAAGTATTTGCATACTTACTGTTGTGCAAAGCACTGTTAGAAACTAACGAGGATGCAAAGATGAGTACAACACAGCATTTGCTCTCAAAGAGTTCAGTCAGATAAATACAGAAATAAGCCAACTACAAGGTAGAATGGACAGTGTCTTTGGAGAAGTCTGGATCCCAACACTCCATAATGGCTTCATGAAGGAGGTGGCATCTGAGATAGTCTATTTAGTGTACAACTCCTCAAACTTTTGTTGACAACCATAATATCCCACACTTTTGTCCTAAAGTCTCTCTCCTAAACCAAACCATGTGATTCTATCAGACATGATTCATAGGACGCCTTGTCACCAGCCTGGTTGCTCTCTTCTGGACATACTTTTGCTAAAAATCCTTTGATGTGTGGTGCGACTTGAATACAACACCCAGGAGTTATCTAGTCTGCAGAAAAGAGAGTGGAACTTTTATTGATAATATTGTGAATATTAAACTTTCATTATTTATTAGACTGCATTGGCTTTTCTTTTACATATTTGCCTTTCTCTTTACACTGGTGATTCACTCATTTATATAATTTAGAGCCGTAACGGGCATTACAGATGGTCTAATATAACTCCTTTTTCCAAGAAAGAAAGAGAGCCACCATTGATTAAGTTCTCTGTCCTTTATCATACGGCCAGACACTGATGGAGGAGGGACTCCTGTGGAAGTCTCCTCACTCCCAGAACGCCCTTCCCTCGAGTAAACCCAACTCTGTCTTTTCTACAGGCTGTTGTTAAGCCACATCTTTACCATCTCATACATCAGCATTTTTTAATGCTTAGGTACTGGTCGTTTTTTCTGTTGTTAAGTTTCATCTTCTTTGGTATCACCCTATCTGCATCTTTTTGGATTCAGATGATATCTAACAGATTGACTAAGCTTCATCAAAACACGCCATCTGCAAAAGTGACCAGCATGACATTTACATTTTCAAACCAAGTGACTGGCTGGCATGTTGAACAAAAAAGCCAAAGAGAAAAGAGCAGGGAATGTACTCACTGTGGCCAAATACGGTGTAGGCAGAGTGAGAGCCCGAGTAAAAGGTGGACACTAGGGAAGAGATATGAATGGTTAGAACCGACTTGGACAATCAGTAGAGAGGAGAATTGAACTAGGTTGGCTGGGGAAAGCAGACTGTAAGTAAGACTGCGAACAACGCAAGGTGTCAGAGAACCTCAGGGATTCAGTTGTGCCAGCTGCAAGGACTATGTTGGGCCTCATGGCTTCAAATGAAGCAGAGGAGATCTGGTTATCTATATGACACATCCCTCCGACTAGTAAGGAGGGGCCGGGGATTTCCCAGGCTTGCTCGGTGCAAAGGCATATATAATCCAGAGCATTTATGAGGTGAGATTGGATTTGCTTATATTGCTCCCACTGGACTATCTACTAAAGATGGCCTTCAAATGAGCAGGTGCCCTGGATCTCTTGCATAGCATATACTAAGGGTCTCCATATCTGGCCATGACGGCATAACATTCAGGGTTGAACATAAACCAATTGTATGGGTGTAAATGGGAGAAGCTGGATGCAGAGAGGTATGAAGTTTATGACTTCTAAACCTTAGAATGACCTCAAAAACCAGTTCTCCAGTCTGCAGCACAACCAGGTAGAAAGGACATAGTAGGAAAAGAGCTAGCCTATTCCCCTATTGGGATAGTCACCTGGTGAGTGGAACTTGTCAGCTGCAGTCCTCTAATGTCCTCCATATTGTTCCATCAGCACATATTCATCAAACAACTATGAAGCAGACACTGTGCTACAGGGGCTGGGAAGATGATGGTGACCAAAGAGACTGCTCCTTCAAGGAACTTGAAATCCAATATATCCTCCTGTGTATCCTGGAGTTCTACTAGGCATTAACTAAAGGATGGAGCGCTGCTGGCAGTGCAGAGAAATGGAGGGAAAGGACAAAATTATTGGGAAATGGATCATTTGTGCATATCAGTGAATAAAATCTAGTACATAATCTTGAGGAGTTGAGGTACAAGGTCCACTCATGTGCCTGTGTGACGTTCAATGCCAAAGATGTTATTCCTATAGACTATAACAGTTCCCAGGTTCATTCATTTGTTCACACATTGTTTCTCATTTGATGGAGTGGGGAAGTGGAAGATTTTCTTGGCTAAGTTTTTATTTATTACTTGATTCAATTATAATTAAGTATTGCCTTTTAAGTATGTGTTTTGATCTGGAAAAAAACAAACTAGTTTTGCTCTTAAAGATAAAAATGACTATAAAATATTTGGAGAAAATCCTAAAAAGATGTCTGGTTTTTGGGGCTTGCCCCATGGCCGAGTGGGTAAGTTCCCGAGCTCCGGTTCAACCGCCCAGGGTTGGGATCCTGGGCGCGGACATGGCACCGCTCATCAGGCCATGCTGAGGCAGCATCCCACATGCCACAGCTAGAAGGACCCACAACTAAAATATACAACTATGTACTGGGGGGACTTGGGGGAAAAAAAGCAAGATAAAAAAAACGATTGGCAACAGTTGTTAGCTCAGGTGCCAATCTTTAAAAAGAAAAAAAGATATCTGGTTTTCTTAATTTGCAACAAAAGATTAAGAGGAGGGAAAAGGAATAAAAGAAATTATCTTGTCCAATTCCCTCACTTTATAGCTAAGGAAACTGAGGCTCAGAGTGTGAAATAAGATGCCCAGCTGTGTATTACATTGCAGTTTAAATAAAGGAAAAAGAAATAGAACTTAAACACAACAGCCTTTTTGGAGAAACAGTTCGCATGCGTGGCCCAATCTCACTTATTACGGTAACCCAAAAGTAACAAAACACACTTGGAATGAATTTTGACGCCACTGGAGAGGCCAGTCCTCCATCCCACTAGCTTTCAGCAGGCAAGGGAGGCAGCGCTTTTTGGGGAGGGAGCTGTAGTATTGCACTGATATACTGAGGAAAGCTATAAACACAGTGTGTCTGGATTTCAGTAGGACATTTTTCCAAAAAGAGAGAGTGGTGAGCTACTTTAAGACTTCATTATAGCCCTGAGAAAAAAATAAAGATGGATGAGTAGATATTTTCAAGCAGGAATATCATTTAGGAAGCCAACTGCTGCAGTGAACTGGAATGACCAGGAAAGTGACAAAAATGGGGATTAAGACCCTATTCTAGTAAGACCACAGCTGCTGCTGCTGTCACCCACCCCCTACTACCACCATTACCAAAATTAAATAATCTTTTACTGAATCCTTACATACCAGGCACTATCACCTTTACCTTCCTTATTTTACACAATCCTCACAACAACCCAGTGGTGGCGATGTAGTGGATGAGGAAACAGGTTCAGAGCAATGAAGTAATTTGCTGGGATGGTCTTTTCGCTGTGTCAGCTTGGCGGGGTTACTGTCCTCAGTTCCTCAGTCAAACACTAAGTGTTGCTGTGAAGGTATTTTGTCGATGTGATTAAAGTCGATAAGCAGTTGGCCTTAATAACAGACATTATCCTAGATAATCTCCCGATTTAATCAGTTGAAAGGCCTTCAAAACAGAGCTGAGGCTTCCCTGAAGAAGAAACGCCACCGCCACAGCTGTTTCAGCCTCTGTCAGAGAGTTCCCGCCTGCCTTTCCGGAAGGCCTGCCCTATAGATTCCAGTCTTGCCTAGCCTGGCCCCACTAGCCACTTCCTTGAAATAAATCTCTTAATATACATGTCTCCTACTGGTTCTGCTCCTCTGGTTGGACCCTGACTGATACATATGCGAAACATCACACAATTATTAGGTGAAAGAGCTCAGACTCTCTCAAAGCCAAAAGTAGGCCAGTATTCCACACTCCCTCCCAACAGAAGAAGTTCAGTTTTAGACATCAGCACTTCACAGGAATGGCACCACGTTCAAATGTCTGGCAGGCACTGGAGGAAAGGTTAAAAGGATGAAAGCTCTGGAGGCCAGTCTGCCTGGGTTCCTATCCTGGTTCTGCTACTTTTTATGCAATCTTTACCTTGAGCAATGTCCTTGAATCCTCTGTGTCTCAGTTTCCTCATCTGAGACGTGGAATAATAATAGCACCTACCTTACAGAGTCGCTTAGGATTGGATGAATTATCCCAGTAAAGTAGTTAGATACCTAGCAGGTAGTAAATACTCAATAAAGGTTAAGAATTTTAACAATTTAGCAGAAACAAACAGTGACGATGATCCATGCCAAGCTTTTGAAACGGGGCAAAGGGGCAGCAGAAACACCCATGATGACTATAAGGAAATCAGAGTCATAGGAAACCACTCAGTTGTGATGCAGAATATAATCAGAGTGATATCAGCACTGAAGAATGCTTCCCTGACTATGATTATTCCAGAAAAGGCCAACATTTCATAGGCATTATAACCTAATCCGGGGATGGGCGAAAGCAAGAAACAGCACTTCATCAGAATTTCAGTTCCACATCAAAACAGAAAAGTCCCCTAACTTGTTCCAGGCCTCACTGGTCCTCACGCATAAGAAGAATGCCAGGGTTTAGCATTTTCAACATCAGCAGGTTTTTCCAAAAGACCCCAAAATGTATTTAGACTTGGATGGTCTATACCCACATCATTGTCACCTATTGGAAAAGACAATTCTTGCAATTTATGAGTAAACAGAAGACACAGTTGAGGCTACTATTGTGATTAATGTCAGTCAGGCCTGATTGGATCTGCCAAATTCAACACAGACCCTCTAAAAGATACAGTAGTTCCTGACAGCTAAGGCATCAACAAAATGAGACACCTTCAGTTTAACTTTGAGGAAAAACATTCATCAGTGTTCACAAAAATATTTGTGTATCTTTTCACTGAATGGCAATTATTGTGGAAACAAGAAAGATCCTTTAAAAAGGGGTGAGGGGAAGCACTGACTCTGCAACAGGCAATGTTAAATTTCTGCAAACTGAAACATCATATGAGTTTTAGAATAAAACCCAAAGTGACATTTATGACTTTAATACTATCTCATAACATGTCATAGTTACAATGATGACCAGAATCTAAGCTGCTTTGAGGCTCTTCCTAGACAAAGAGCTAATAAAAAATTATTCTTAAACCCCTTGATAAATAATTTGTCCCAGATGCCTTCTAAAATTTGAGGTATGACTTTGAACATCCCTCTAAAAGCAGGCTGCTTTGCTTATGACCACATGTCCCAGAGGTAGCTATGATTACTGTTAAAAGGAACTGATACGCCAAAAAGTGCTAGTTGAACTCAAGTTGAAAACTAAAGAAAAGGAGAATTGTCCTAAAGTAGCCACTAGGACCAGGACGCATGGAAAATTGGATTTGGCCTCTCCTTTCCAGGTCAGTGTTGTTGCCTGGGTAGCTCATTATAGAAGAGACCGCCTACCTAGAATGCAATATTGTTTGTCTCCATGGTAGTGTAAGCACAGTCTACCGTGGGTACCACGTAAGTCAGAGAGGAAATCCAGTTCTCCAACAAGGGAGCTGGTAAGAGAAACAAATGAAGAGCTGGAGATCATGTTCAATATCTCAACCAAAACTTTTCTCTACATTTTTGACAAAAGAATTATTAATCTTCACAATCTTTTATTCATTTAAACATCCATTGATATCTACTCTGTAAAGTGTTCAATTTCAATTCTGTCTACCAGATACTGATCTTTTAAAATCTATATTTCTGTAAAACACATATCGCTTTGGTAGTATCCAGGCTCAACAACAATCTAGTCTTCCTATATTCTTCTCTGCTAAGAAGAAAAGATTAAGAGGTATTTGATGTATATAAAGCTTCTGCTTTCAAGTAACTTCTAAGCCAGAGATCCTTGGCACTGTATCTGAATGAAAACAAGAAGATCTTCTGATGTTATCACACATACATCTTTCCATGAATGCTCTTTTCACATTAGGAACATGTTCAGATGTGCAGGGCACTGGATTCCTTTTGGTTTATAAATCTTCACTAAGTGTTTGAATTGGAATTCAAGGCTGAAGGTATTTTTCCACTTTGTCACATGGAGCTGCATGGGAAGGGTCTGAGAGCATGCCTGGAGCATCTGTCCATATCGAGGGTACATCAGTGATGGGGACACTGGACCAACACAGGTCATCATGCTGGACAGACACTGGAAGTCTAGATACCTGCTTCCAAACAGGCTGTAATGGGAATAAATTAAATAATAGCTGTGATGCTTTTCCTAAGAAAGAATGTGACATGGCTTTAAAGATATAAGCAGCTATTTTTTGAGAGAAGAAAAGAGGGTAAAAGAGAGAAATTATTGGCCCCGATGGACCTGGAGTGAAGGCCAGGACCTAACAGCCCTTCACCTGGCGGGACCCAGGACCTCTGCTTCTTTTCGAGCAGAAATCTGCCACAATTAGCCTTTCAAGGTGATACAAAAACTCTCTTGCTGACCAGGGACCAAAAAGAGCATGCATGTATCCTCCCTTTGGAGAGCGGGCAGATCACCTGCCTGTAACTCAGGCCTTTTGTGTGAATGGTCATTGCTCATCACAGGTGTGGGAGGGGAAGCCCTCCACCACACCAGCAAGGTAACTTCAGCCGTCAATTCTTCCTGTTCCACTTTTCCCACAAAGAGCCAACAAAATACTAACAGCAGTTCTGCCAAGCAAGTCACTGATGAGTTTCCATTTCTACGCCTACTCTCTGTCTCTTTTGCTGCTTCCCCAAGAGTTATCTATCCCTCAATACTAAAGTTGGTACCTTCTCTGAAAGCCTTTTGTGAGTCCTGCTCCCATGAAATAGATATAATTTCTACCAACTGGGGGGGGAGGCTCGCTCCCAGCAGACAACTATAGATTTTACTAGGTTCTATCTTGTATTACAAATAATTTGGCTGCTTCTCACCTATCCTAATACATTTTATAAGCTTCTTAACTCTTTTTCTTGCTTTATTCATTTCTCCATCTCTGTTTGCCTAGAACAATGTGAGTATGTATTTATTTAATGGATCCTTTATGAATGAACCAACCCTGTCCACACCTCAAATCAACCATCATTCATTTAAAATCAACAAACCTTTATTAAGCACTTACTAAGTGCAAGGAGTTGGAGATTGTAAAGATGAGTAAGAACCAACCCGGCTCTCCTAGGAATGTGCAACCCAAGGGTGCAGCTAAGAAACCTATCTAAGTAATGTGTGGCAAGCAGGCACAAGTGTGCACAAGAGGGCACACACAAAAACCGCAGCATGAAAATAAGAAGGGAGAATCATTTCCATTGATGCGGGGAGGTTTTGTGAAGAGAAGGGGAAAAATCATCCGTTAAAGGTCAGATTTCACTAGACAGCTTGTAATCATCTCACTTAATTCCCACATAACTCTCCAACTTAGGAATTTATTACTCCCATTTTATAGATAAGGAAATTGAGGCTCAGAAAAGTTAAATAACTTGGATAAGGTCACACAGCTGGTAAATAATGAAACTGGCAATTACAGTCCCAGTGGCCTGGTTCCAGAGCTCACGCTCATTTTCCTGCACCAGATCTCTTCCTCCTTCTCCACAGGCAGATGACAATGTAATCACACCCAGGCTAAGGCTTCAAGATTACCTGGGAAGACTTCCACAGGCCTGTCTGGAGGGAGGGCAGGGGCATTCCGGAAGCAGCCAACAGCCTGAGCAAAGGCCTGGAGGTGGGAAAGTTCGAACCATCTGGGGAAAGGCAGATGCCCTCACATAACTGAGCATGGGACACATCAGACAAAGCGGAGACATGTGGAAGAGAAAGGCAGTGGATGATCTCCCCTTTCCCTGTGATATGCTTGGAACAAACAGTAAAGGGTATTTCTTAACTACTTAAAAAAATAAATGAAATATCTTAAGTAAGACATTTTAAATGTATTGGAAATTACTGTTTTATGGCAATAATCTTGACCTTCAATTATAAATATCCTCTAACATAAACCATGTTGAGTGAAAGAATGATTCTCTGTACATTTCCTTTTCCTCCAGGCTTCTTTGTTTTTCTCTCTCTGTAAAGATATTATCTAGAGATTTAAATCGTAAAATTAAAGACTAGAGAAATGAAACACCAATAATTTACTTAGATAAACGACAAATTTCCTATCATGCCAACCAACATTTAAGTATTTTCAAATGAGAATTTTAATGTTATATAACCGGACTTATTTAAATATTTTAAGTTTAGAAACTGGGGTTGGCGTAAATGAGATATTATAGCCTAAAGTAATAGATTATAAATAATATATGTGAGGGACCAGTAAATGCGACGTTACCCAAGCAAGAAAAGAAAACAGGGTAGGGGCATGTTGATAGCTAAATGCTTCATAAATTATGTGTAAATAGCTAGAAATATTGCATGCTCCTACAGTGAACATCTTTCAACTGTGGTCCCAGCTTCACTAAGAGCTTAAAATTGTAGGTTCTTCTAAGTTGTCACAGCCTCATAATACTGAGAAGGAGGGAGGCACCGGGCGAGGCAGGAGGGTCAAGAAGGGCCAGGATTTGGGAAGGAGCCACTTCAGTTAGCAGACTTGCAAAAGCCGGGACAGGAAATCACTGCCCCACAGAGCAGGCAGATGTCTCCTCTAGGGACCCGGCTCACTGAGTCCCTGATAATGCTGATGACAGTGCGGATGCTGACTAATGACCCAGATCCCAGGCCTCTGAGTAACTCAGCTGTCACAGTTGAAAACTGGAGATCTTCCACTAAATGGGACAACTGACAGTAGGGCTACCAGAATGAAATGTTATGACCTTATTTATGATTTCCTGAACATTACGTAAAAGGAGAGCTTTTGAAAGGATGCTATCATCAACGTTCACAGCACAGAAAAAGATCATGCTTTTTAGAACCAAGGAGTCTTGCCACAAGGAAAAAGTTAAACTGAAATCGCTGTATTTACTAATATTTTGGCTTTCCCCGTATACTGTAAACATTAAATTTCTTTTTTTCCCCTGGAATCAAACTTTGATGGGGTGGTTGTCCCTCCCCTCCCTTCTTCTTTCCCCCATTCTTTCCTCACCTCCAATTCCTCCACCCTCTCATTTTCCCTCCCCCTCCTCCTCCAGCTCCCCCTCCCTCACCTCATCCCCCTCTGTCCTCCCCTTGCTGTCATCCCTTTCTCCCCATCTCCTTCCCTCCCTCTCTCCTCCTTCCTTCTTTCTTCCTCCTTTACTCTCTCCTCCTCTCTCTTTACTCCACCTTTCTTCTTTCTCCTCACTCCTTCTGCCCCCTCTTCTCTCTTTTCCCCTCTCCCCCTCCCCCCCCCCCAAACATATGAAAAGTCATTTTGGTCCATCCTGGTTTATCTTGGTAATGCATTTCTGGCTGAAACTGTGCCTAAGGATCCAGGCCAGGAACAGCAGCTTGCGCAAAGTGGATTGAGGCACGACTTTTGATTTCAGCGTCACAAAAATGACTTTAAGCCACTATAATTGCAGCACGACACCTGCAAAGAGTTGTGTCTGATAACATCACAGATGAGAAAGCTGCCCCACAAACGCCTGGACCCAGGACCATCTCTGGCTGTCAGTCTTGGAAATGTGCAGCTCCTCCAAGATTGCCCTCTCCCTAACTCCAAGGATTCTGGAATCATCTACCAGGAAGACGCCCAGGCACTTGGCAGCTTATTAATCTTGATGTTTACCAAAAGCCTGTCGAAAAAAGTAAGTGAGCAGACAGTTTTGTTAGGCACCAGCTGATTCTTGGTGGCCATCTTCAAAACGAGCCCTAAAGTTGTTTTCAGCAGTGTAACCAAACCATGGGGGGTTTTCTCCCCACCGCCAGTCCTAGATTTCTATTTTATCACAAAGGCCTTAATGTTAAACTATCTAGGAGAAAGGAATCTGCAGGGGTTTTGTATAAGGAAAACATAGCCCCGGATTCTGATATAAAGACCTGTTTTTGTTTTGTTTTCCCCTCCAGGGATGGGGGAACTTGTAACAATATATATTTTTTTCATCCTCTTTACACAGGGTGTCCGGAAGTGCGAACATTGCTCATGAGCGCCACCCAGTGAGACAGGGAAGAAAGGAAAACGGCACGGGCAGCAGCCTCAAATGTTAACCCCAGTTTTATCACTCTCTGGCTGCGTAACTGTGGGCCGGCCTATGTTTTCTCATCTCATCTGTGAGATGGAGATAATGCCACCTACATCACAGGGCTACCACGAGACTAAGGATGAAATGCCTCGTATGTAATAGCACCTCGATAAATGCTGGCCCTCCCAGCCCCCACTGAAACTTTGCGACTCTTACCTAAGAAAGATTCATTCCCAACTTCACACTTGGTTTTCAGCTAAATCACAACAAACTGTTTGTGCAAAAGCTTGTCATAAATCCAAAAGACTTATCTGGTGAAAGCTGCTCTTGGAATTAGGTGGATTTTCATGTTTCTTTCTTTTTTTTAGTAAAGCCCAGGTATTCTTTCAATTTGGCCAATTTTAAGTTGTGCACGACAACACTTTCTTAAGGGACTAGACAAGATTTATTAATTTCACAAAGCAAACCGGAGCTGTAAATTATTAACTATATTAAGCTAATGTTTATGGAGCACTTACTATTGCCCAAGTACTGGGTTAAACACTTTAGATGTACTTAAATGTATTTATTTAGTGCTTACTCACACCTTTATATCATCCGGAAAGACTTCAAATATTCAAATGATAGAATTTTGGAAATCTCCCAGTGATCCAAATTCCCACACAGTATTAGATTTTCAAAAGCACCTCTTCTCATTGCTGGATTTCAGAGAAGAATCTAAACTCATCACCATATTCCAAAAGCGGAGATTGACTCAACTGCTTCTCTGAATTTCTCTCTGCCAGTCTTCCTTTAGCTGTGTCTAGGTTTCTTTTTACCTCCCGTTTGTCTTAAATAACAGATATTTTATAATCAGCCCATAATCGTGCGCAATCCCAAGGAATGCTGTCAGTGAACACTAGAAAGAGGAAAACGACATAACGCTTTCACAAAAACGTGAAACAAACTGATTCCACTGATGGTTTTCCTAAAGCTGTAATGGTAAAAGACAAGGGCCGCCGCCGGCTCACACAGGGTTGCTGCGGAGCAATCCGTCGCTTTCGAGAGTGAGAAACGTGGGGGACCTGCCTCCACGCGTTCACCTGCCCACCTGCCCGCCTCACAGGGGGCAATTTTTCAAGTGGGGAATGGAAGTGAGTAATTTCCAGTTCAGAGCGGATGGGCTCGCAGAACCAGAGTTCCTTCCATGGCTGATGACAACTGGTTTATACAAAAGAAAGATGAAATCTAAGAAGTCCACGCAGCAGTCAGTCCCTGCAGACAGCGAGGTGGGCGCCCGGGGGTCGGCAGAGGGAGGCTGCTCGCCACCACAGGGTGGATGGTTCCTCGCCAGCTCACTTTCGCCAAAACGTCCAGCCAGGGGCCAAGAAATGGGGCTTCAAGCCGGCGGTGATCCCGAGTGTCGCTCCCCACCTCCCGCTCCCGGGGAGGACCCGCGGGGCGCGGCGCCGCGCCGCTCCTGTGCCCCAGAGCCCCTCCGAGGTGATGCCGGGCCCAAGGAGAGCCCCCTGCAAAGTGCGCCCACCTGGCGTCGCCGCGCAGGCCGCTCGGCCCCCAGTCCGGCCGGGGGCTCCCCCCGCGCCTCCGGCACCGCGCCCCCACCTGGAACCGCCAGCCCGCCCGCAGCCTCACCTCTCGCCGCAGCCTCCTCCGCCGCCGCCATCGCAGGAGCCACCCGGCCAGCTCTGCAGTCCCAGGGCTGGCAGCATGGAGAGCCCCGGGCCCGCCCTGCGCCGGCCCAGGCGGCGGCCCGGGGCACCCGCGGGGCTCTGCCCGGGGCCACCGCAGCCCCTGGGCGCGCAGCCAGCGCCGCCTCGCCGCCCGGCCGGCCGGGCTACTGAGCATGCGGACTGCGGCCCGCCCGCCGGGTCTGCGCGCCGCGGGGCTCCGGCGGGAGAGAGGGACTGGGCGCCGGGTGGGGTCACCGCGGCACCGCCCCGCCGACCCCTGCAGCGAGGGGCAAAGGGCAGAAGCGGCCTAATTAAAACAGGTTTCCTCGATCACTCTAACATTCGTTGTCTGAGTGTCCCGAAGGTTGGAGTTGTGTCCCTCGGGGGGGAAAAGGTGAAGGATGAATGGAGATCACTGCGTGGTGGGGGGAGCGGAGCGGGGGGCGCCGGGGGCGGGAAGCGGGGAGCTGGAAGAGAGACTTCCCTGGTCCCTTCTCTTTTTCGCCTAGGGAAGGACCTAGCTGCAGAGACGAGGGTGTAATGACAGAGGGGTCACCGAGGAAGCCGTTTGGGATCCTGCAACCGCTGGGTAAACCCTTTGGGGATCACTTGACAGCCCTCCATCCTATGCCGAGTACGCTGGCTCGCTCGCCGTCCACGGGTCCCTAGAGCGGTTCCTTGGTCCCTGTCTAGTAGAGGTAGTGGAGGAAAGGAACAGCAGAGAAAACTCTAAAGCTTTGCATCAACCAGCCTTAATGTATTGATTTTCCTACCAAGACTCTTGTTATAGCGTCTTAACTAGCTGCTTATGTACCCTGAGGGCTGCTTAAGGCCGAACCTGGGCAAGGGGGCTGGATGCGTGTTCCTGGGCAGTAGCCAGTCTTGAGTGGGGACTGGGACTTCATGATGCTGGAGGTGGAAGGAGGTGCTAAGAACTGTGCTGCTCTCAATAACACACACACCAAGACATCCCCAGTCAAAACCATCCTTGAAACATATCCATTCTAGCTTTGACTTGGAACTCTCCCCGAAATCCACCAACACCAACTTCTGCTGGCAGCTCAGAAAGAAAAATTCCGCAGAGAGCCTGGCAGATAGTCTAAAAATCTGGCCTAGGTTTCCCTGGACATGTTCAAATCCTGGCTTTCCAGACAGTACACCTTTGAGCTGGTTTACCAGGGTGGGGGGAGTACTCTTAGACCTGGGCATGTGTTAAATGCCACCTTAATGGTGAAGCAGAATTGCTAGGACCCTGGTTAAAATGTACAGTACAGACTATGTATACAATGTCTTGCTTGCATTGTTCCCTTGTCTTCTCATGTGAACCTCACAACAACCTTTGTGAGGTGGTTGAACAACTGTCATTCTTGTCTTATCAGCAAGATAAACAGCTTCAGAGATGCTGAGTATTTTGGCCAGGATCACTCAGTAGATGGTAGAAGCCAGATGGTAAAAGTCAGATCTCCTTAGGAGTTCATACCGTGGTGTGCAAGAAGTTTGCCTGTGTATCATTGCAGTCTTCATTTCTTAGACACGATGACTCACTTGCACCAAAAGCCTGAAAACAAGAGAAGGAAGCCAGAACCTAAAAACGATAGCACAAAGTGTAATGCACAAGGAGAGCGTGCCCACTGGATTCTGCCCGGTAAATTGCTCTCCTAGTTTAATATGTGTTCCCCTCCTTGTTCAGGTTTAAATCCCACTTGCTTTTTCTTTACTCTATGGAGCTTTACTTTCTAAGCCATGATTTTTTTTTTAAAGAGTAGTTACATTATACCTCATAGGATAAGACAGAGAGAGAGAGAGCACCGCACAATATCTTGACAAATGGATAGGAAATGAATCTCTCCTTTCCAACCAGTGGTTTTCTCCTATTTTTTCCTTGGGCAATGTGCGAAAAGTGATTTGAAACATAGCTTTCAGGATACATGGTGTAGTTCCTTCAGGTCAATGTGGTTTTCCTGCCAAAAGCCCAGGGACAGCTCTGCTCTTCAGGAATCATTGGTAATCCGAGAGGGAACCTAGCCCGTTCATTAACTTTGCTTCATTGTGGAGTACTCAGGCAAGAACAGTCCTGGAATTAGGAACGACTGCCTCACTATAGCTTCCTATCCTTCTCAACCTCCTGCTGGGATGGTAACAATGTAATTTAGTTTGGAGCTTCCTTTAAAGCCACTTAGATATTTTAGTTGGTCCGGGACAAAACACCCCACCAGCTTTAGAGTGTAGTTTATTTGAACATACTATTTCCAATGATGCATAAAAATAAAAGTAAATAACAACCACCCATTAATGAGCTCCTAAGTGACTGAGGAAAGTAACTATATTATTAATATTTATAAATATCCTTGCTTCCCCACCCCCACCTCTACCCCATCCCCAGCATTCTCTGGAGGGTGAACACTGGGGAAGGTTCTTGAATTCACTGAGCAGGTTGAGCGTAGTGGGGAGAAACGGAGGCCAAATGTGTTTACAGGGAGAGATGAACCTATAGTGGGCTTTTGGTATGAGAAAGATTAGCTTGAGCCTCGCCCATGAAGGGGAGAATCAGAGAAGGTAATTGCAGGAGGTGTAGTCATGAGATAGAGGGAAGGAGGTGGGGGCAGCTGCCATGGGGAGTGGAAATTTGAGAAAAATCTTTTAAAATGGTATTTAGGGAGCTTCACTGTGTAATGCAAACCCTCTTACATCATTTCCCTGGAAGATAACAACTTATCAAAAGCAACATTCCTTTTCAATGCTTTTGGAGTTATGTTTTTATTAAAAATGAAAACATTTTGAGATTGGCCTTAGATGGAAGGTAGGGCCGCCCACAAAACGCAGTTATTTCATTCATTCGTTTACAAATATTTGCAGAGTGCCTGCAGCATGCCGGGCGCTGCTACGAGCGCTGCCTTTGGCACTTCAGCCACTGTGCATCCGTTCCTTCACATAGGTGTTCTCAGAACAGTCAATCCAGTGGGTATTCTTTCTTTTTTGGAAAAGTCCAACCAGCGTCCTTTTCCCCTTAGCTCAGTGGTTTCCAAAGTTGCACGTGCATGAGAAGGCGTGGAATTTCAGACCCATCCCAGAGATTCTGATTTTGTAGGAGACACATTAAATCCTTATTTCAAATAAGCACCCTGTTGATTTTGAAACGGTTGCTCTGAATACTCTACTTTAGGAAAAAAATGTCAAAAAAGACTTCTCTTAAGCCTAGGTTGTTGCAGGGTTATGTGTGTATTTCTACTAGCAAAGGACAGGAAAAAAAACCACTAAAATGCTGAGAAAAATACAGGGAGGAACAAAACTTAGGACAAGAGTGAGGGACTAGTTGTGCAGACAGCTCTTTAAATGTGGAGCTACTGCTTAAAGTTATTTTCCCCTTAGAGATTATGTGTTTGGGGGTATGTATATAAGTGTGAAAAGCAGAACTCATTTTCCCTTTTGCAGGTTTTGGAGACACTTGAAACAAGTGTGGTGTCCCAGGCCCTCCTCAGTCCTCCTCATATTGTATACGATTGTACAGGAGGATTCTTCAAGTTCTAGTTCATGGGTATCTTACCCAAGAGGACAAGAAATGCAAAAGTTTCCTTTTCCTGTTATGGGTGTCTCCCTTTGGAAGAGACTTATAAGTCACCCTATCTTTAAGAGTTTGATATAGAATGTTTTAATATGAAGTTAAGTAATTCAGAGGTATTAGGGTAGTAGTCCCCACAACCTCATCTGAGAAATGTTTTGATTTGTATTAGTCAAAGCCAGTCTTCTCAAGTCAGACAAAGTAGTTGAGCCAATAGTAGTTAGGCCACTCCACCCCTAGCTGGATCTAGGGGGAAGTAAGTTGATGAGGGTCCCTCTTACTGAAATAAGAGCTTTGGGGGAGATGGCACCAATCAAGAGATGAATATGAGCTGGGAGGGATGACAAAAGAACTAAAAAGCCCAAGCCCCGGTCACTGGCCCATACATCCATTCTGTTTGTATGATGTCCAGAGACCACCTCTACTCCTGCTTCTCTGAAGCACAAGAAACCTGGCATCCCAGTAACTGAGCCATCATCTAGCACAGTGGTATTCAGTACTCCTACTTTATTTAGATGGGTTAGGAAAGACGTTAAAGGACCAGCCTTCAGTTCATATGTAGGCAATAGCAGAACCAGCAACAAAATACAGGTACAGCGGCTTCTGGTAAGAACCATTGCTATAAACCTGTGTGGCACCCTTTTGATTATCTTGAGTAGCTTGTTAAAAGAACTCTATTTTGGTTCTGGTATCAAGTGGCCATGTACTTTAGTTTGCCTCACCTTAATACCAGAGAATGACTCCTTATTAGTTTTAAGTCAATCACCAGGCCAGGTACTGTTGTAGGAATGGAAGGATGACATAATCACATAATCACAGCCAATAAAATGTGGGAGCAACTTTGCTTAGAATGCTTCTGGAAAAGATTTTCCTTGCTCTTAAAAAAGGCACAGAACTAGTTTCTTTTTAAGAACTTACATGTTGTGTCAGAATTTGCTTGAGTCCCTGTAGCCATCTAGCCTCTCTGAGAAAGAAAGACCAAGGACAAAGCCAACACTCTCAGGATGACACAGTGGAAAGATGGAAAGACCTGTGTCCTTGATGCTGTTTTTGAGATGCAAAATTGATCACCCTGGAAGCTCCTTGTGTCTTAGTGTTACATGAGATAGTCATTTTCCTTATCTTTGAAGCCATTTTTAGTGATGTCTTCCGACACTTTCAGTCAAAAGTACGCAAAGTGACAACTCTGTCACTGGCTCCCCATGTATATTTCTGGGGTGTAGAAGCATATGAGGTAATTTGTCAATGAAGCATGCTCTGTGCATAGAAGGAGCACTGGACTTGGGCTCAAGAGCAATTTATTACCCATGTTTTGGTAAGTCATGCTCAGTTTCATATTCATCATCTGTAAAATTATGATAATTATGTTTATTTCACAGAGTAATAGTAAAAACCGAAATGAATAACGTAAGTGAAAGCATTTTGTATACAAATATAAGTTCGTTTTATCACAAAATGCTTCTGAAAGATGAGTTTAGAGTCTCCAAATTTGCTCCAATGTCCAAGTTTTGACAATCAATGTTTTCACTTTTAGTCTTAATAATGGCATTATTTAAATGATGTTAAGTCAGGCAACAGTTGGGAGCACAACTAGAATGAGCAGGATTCTGAGTGGCTCCCACTGAGCCCAGTGGAAAGAGTATCATGGTTGATTATCAGTGTCTTCCAGGGGAGGATGTAGTGGCACCTGGGGACCTGGGTACTTCGATCACTAGTTTCCATGCTATCTTGAGGCATTTTCAATTTACTTTTGAGGCATTTTCAATTTCAATTCTGCTTGCTAATTGGTTTTGGCCAGTGAGATAACTGTACATAAACCTGTACAACTATCTTGATTGTTTAAAAGTAACACAATTGAAACTTCCAATACTTATTTTGTTCTTGATGTGAACTTTTAGTGTAAATGTTGAGTACATTTACAAAAGTCTTTCTTGAGTTTTGGATAACATCTTCTCAAAACTCAAAAATAAAACCCAAAAACCTCACCAACAGAAATATTATAAACATAGTTTTTATTCTTTTCTTACCTTCAATGAAAAAGGCCTCACGCAACCGAAACATATTTTTGAAACTCCGTAACTGAACACAGAACACAACAGCCTTATGATTATTGTTCTAGACAACTGCTGAATAATTTATATTGCTTTTTTAAAAAATAGCTAAGATCTATTTTATTTCATTCCTTTTTAAAAGCAGCAATATTCCCTCACATTTTTTTCATAAAAATCTAAAATATCTCCCAAGTGTCTTGTATTTATATTTGTTCTAAGTGTTTCATTAAAATTTTTCAGAAATAAGTGCACTTCTAAAGAGAAAATAAAATTTAAATAAAGACAAGAGGAAATAATCATGGTTTAGCAAAACAGTTATTTTGAATCATCTGAATCTCAGCAATTCAAAGAAAAATGTGATTAGTAGCCTGGGGCCTCTCTACTGATTAAAGTCTCGATTCATTTATTTGTAGATCATCAAAAGATGGATAGCTGTTTCTCCTACCAGTAGATACTGATTGATTGATTGTCTAAAGGTTTTCTACAATAAAACACCAAAAATAAATGTACTTTAAAAATTTTAAATTTTACAGATTTACACAAAGATTTACAGGTGTTTAGAAAACAGAAAAAGTATGCTATTATAGAAATAAATGAAACTCTATCTCAAGCAACCAAAGAAAGCTTTGAATATTCCACACTTGTTGTTTTCCATTCAACTAATAGCTTATTAAATCAGCTATATATTCCATTCAGAAAAGGTTGATTTATACGAAATTCCTTATTTTCAGAGAGCACTATGCTTCAATAAATTTAAAGGTTTCAAACTATGTTAATAAGAAAAGCATAAAAGAAAAATAACATAACTTGCTTTAATACAAAGTTTTTTTAATAAAAAAAGTCAAAGTCTACATTAGATCAGGAAATGAATAAATCTGAATTATACAAGCTTTCTATATACTTAGAAAAACCAAAAACACACAGTTTATAATAAAACTCTTTAATTCAAAATAGAGTCTAATTTAAAGAAAATGTCATTATGCCCAGTTGATTAGATAGGGTTTTGTCATTTAAATTAAATGGTTCACCAGAAACATGGGAAATGTATAATAGACAAAATTCAATCTCAAGGGTACTTCGCAAATTACCTAGCTAATTTGCATCATGAATTAAATTCTTAGCTTCCAAAGGGCAGACACAGTCTTTAATTGCTTTTAGATAGGCACTTAAGAAATGCTTTTGATGAGGAGGAAACCCAAAGATTGTGAATCACTCTATTAACCCCAGGGAAAAATGAGACTCTAAACAGGGTAAACTTTCCAGAACTGCCCATTTCCAAGTTCTTCCTGTTAATAAGAATACGGGAGATGGAAACTAAAATGTTCTATTACTATTCAATTAAAAAGTGAACTGAGGTAATTCAGCTCCTTTATCTCTCTCCCTCTCTGTCAACTTGAATTGATGATTTTTTTTACTAAAATGGTTACCATATTAGAACTAGAGAGCATTGCAATCTCCTCGTGTCTTACCCATCCACTATCACACTAGCAACAGTCCTTTAAAAAAAAAAAGGAGGGGAGTGAGAAAATCTCATACAAGTGAGCCAAAAGTGAAGATTTTTTAAATGAGAGGCAGTTATGATTAGAAAAACTAGAGTTAGTCAAATTGAGATAACCCCAGAATTTTACTAGTTCTCTCTCCTAGATACACAGCCACATACAAGAAAAATGGAGACGAACTATTAGATGAAGACATAATAAATATCAAATACTAGAAAGAAAGAATGAATGAATGAAAGGAAGGAAGGAAGGAAGAAAAGGAAGAGAGTGAACAGAGGGGAAAAAACCCAGGATGGCCTAATCGAAACACTGTAGAGCTACCTAGCAGCAACATTTATAAAAATTTTTGTAGATTTGTATAATGATCCTATGCAATTCTTCCCCATTAGGAAGAACATCCCTACAAATAAATCATCATTTTAGATTCTGATCACAGATCATTTGTAACGGTTATAATTGTTATAGCTTAAAAAAAATTTTCTCAATTAACAGTTAAGACAAGTATTAGGCCATTCTTTGATAAAGTAGTATTCCTCAACTAGTCCTTAGGAAACCAAAGCCTCAGAGAGTCCTTTTAGAATTAAAATGTTGAGCTAGAAAACATTATTTAACTCTTAGGGAAATACCCAAAGAATTTGATGCTGTCATCGTCTCCCCTATCCTCTAATGACACCCCCACTCCCCGGCCTGCATTTACTTCCTTAAGTCCATTTACATTAACCACAGTGATGTAGCTAAACATGAACAATATTGCCCTTGAATTAGCTGATCTCTATCAAAGATCTGTCACGTCTGAATACAGCACTCCCACGGGAAAGTAAAACTCCGCTCAGTTGTGAACATCCACGCTGTTCAGGATCTTTGGTACGTTTGGAGTATAAGAAAATAATGGCACAATAATACAAGTACTATCAAAGGAAAAACTGTCATCAAAAGAAACAAAAGTTAACCAGCCATGATATGTAACAACTTTCTAGAAAACCAAAGTCAATAGCTCTTTGTTCTCTACAAGTCCATTTACATGATCAGAAGTTTGACATTTAAAAAAATAGTTTAATAAAAATACACTAGGTTCTACAAGCAGCCTTCATGGTCATTTCTTAAATTCAACTCACCATAATCAAATTAAAATAATGCCATGTCCTCTTGTTAAAAAAGAAGTCCTCTTGTCACAAGAAAAGCAACTTTACATTTTATACGATACAGTACATCTCCCTATGAGTATACAGACTACGTAGAGAAAGGTCATCAGTATTTATCAATGCAAAGTAAATATATTAGTGGAGTGCTCGAGTGAAGGTGTTGAACTTCCTCCTCATTATAAACTTGCCACTCCTGACTGTGGAGTTTGTGTAATAACATGATGATAAATTCTATTTTTTAAATAATTTCCTTTTTAAAATTTCTTAAAACCATTACAGAAATTGTCTTCATATATATTCTATAGATGTCCAAACCAATAGGGCAAGTGTTCTAACACCAACTATGGAAGATGGCTTTTATTGATTATCTAGACCCATAAGATTTGCAGTAAAAAAGCAATACTGCAGTGTTACCTACAGGTGAGCCTATGTTGCTTTAAATGATATGTGTTTCTCCTGAATTGATTAGAGGTGTTACAGTACAAAGCCACAGCAGACACAGGCAGAATGGACCTCAATACGCATGTAGGCAGTGCAGTTAGAAAGGGATGTACGTTTCTTTTATTCCAGTACCTTCGTATAATAAAGTTAACAAAAATAATAAAATATTAAAAAAAAAAAAGCCAGCTGGCACTGCCAACCAATTCCTGTAGTAGTCTTAGAAATCCTAGTCCTGTAGAATTTCCTCTTGTAGTCCTAAGCACCACCGTCTTCAGGAGTATTTCAGTGTACTGTTATCTACGCCAAGCAAGCCTGGTGATGCAGCTACCTGAGTTCTCTTGGTTGTGGGAGAATGTGATCTTCATTCATAATTTCCCAGCTTTCATGTAGGTGGGGATGGAGCCACGCTGAGTCAACCCTTCAAACCTTTTATAGGTATAATTGAGAAAAACCCAGTCTTTGGATTTGTAGTCCGGTTCTGTGGTGTTTGGCACTAGAAAGAGAGAACAATTCACCAAGAGCAAAGGAATTTCATTACTGAAAATGTCATCATCTTTGTAGACTTTTAATAGTGTTAGTTGTGCTGTAGATTGTCTTACCCGGTTGTAAAATATCAGATTCAGGAAAGTCATCAAAATTTGAAGTATCATCAATGCTTTTGATTTCTATAGGGATTGCAGCTGGCCTTTCCCTAAAAAAAGGTATTGAGTAACCATGGTAAATTTTCCTGAATTCTTAATTTTCCAAAAAAATAATTCTACTTGCAAATTCCACATGCTATTCTATATTAGAAGAGTCAAAGAAATTTATTATGGATTTGAAAATAAGTGGATTTCAGAGTTGAATATAATTTTTTATTAAAATATTATCATTTACTTGGAGTTTTTATTTCTTTGTACCAAGACCTTCTCATGCTGTTTTTTTAAAGTGGAAAAACAAGAGTTAATAAAAAGGAAAGTAGAACAGAAGAGATTTTATTTAAAATATCTTATAATTATAAAGTACACTGGATATTATGGGGACTCGATCCTACCTCATTAATTCTGGAATAGAATTCTTCTAGTGGAGAATCCATAAATCACAAGTTATTTTGGAAAATAAGGGGCTCAAACGGTGAAAGGACTACACATTTTTGATGAAATCTGAATCCAAAAACTTCTCAGTCATATAAATTTTAAGGGAATCAGGGACTTTTTTTTTTTTTCTGCTCTATCTCCCCAAACGCCCCCCATACATAGCTGTATATCTTAGTTGCAGGTCCTTCCATTTGTGGGACGTGGGACACCACCTCAACGTGGCTTGACGAGTGGTGCCATGTCCGCACCAGGATCGGAACCCTGGGCCGCCACAGCGGAGCACGTGAACTTAACCACTCAGCCACGGGGCCAGCCCCACAAAAATGCCTTCTTATCATGCTAAAAATATTTAAGTATAGAAATAGTTAAAAGAAGCTATCAATTTTTGTTGCTGTTATTTTTTCAACAAATACTTATTGCATCTATTAGGTGATAAGTTTACAAAACTATGTAAAAAGCATGTATATATTTTTCCCAGAATTATTCCACGTTAATTAATACTTAATCTACTAACTTAATAAATTTATATTAGTTTAGTGGAAAGAACCATAAACCCAAGTGCCCTGAGATCTAATCTCTTGTCATTAATTAGCAGGATGACCTTAGGCAGGTAAGTCTCTGCTCTGTGACTATTTATTTCCTCACTGTAAACAAGATTGGATTGGTGGTCTCAAAGCATCCTTCCAACTGGAAAAAGGGGGCAGTCATATGGGTCTCTTCAAGGAGATGATGTATGTATAGTATAATACAGCGCAGCAGTTAAGAGTCAGAACTCCAGAATCAAACAGCCTGGGTCCAACTCTAGCTAGCAACTCTAGCTAGATCATTGACTAGCTGTGGCACTATAGGCAAGTTACTTCTCTGTGCCTTAGGTGCCTCATTTGTAAAGCAGATAATAATAGTACCTGTTTTATAAGGTTTATTATGAGAATAAGATAAGAAATGCACATAAAGTACTTAGAACAGTGCTGGGCATATAATAAATGATCAAAAAATCAGCTACTATTACCACAGGGAGAGTGCCTAGCACACAGTAGGAGCTCCAGTGAAGCTCTGCGTGGACGAAGTGACATATAAGCTATCTTGAAAGATGAAAAGGAGATGCTGGCAGGGAAGGGCAGGGACAGGTACAGGGCAGGGAGAAGAGCATTTCAGTCAGAATGAATAGCACATGACAAAGCCCTGAGGTGGGAGGAGTGGGAAAGATCACACAGGATGCAACTTGTACAGATGAGGCAAGAGCCACACCCCACAGTCCTGAAACAGCAGATAAGGATCCTTAATTTGATTCTAGGTGGAAAGGGAAGGAAGAAAATGGCATGATCAGATTTAGGTTTCTAAACAGCTGCGGTGTGGAAAACAGACCACAACTACTGAAGGTAGTTTGGCCATAAACTGAATAAAGGTGAAAGCTTACAATTAACAACTATAAGCAAATTCTTAAAAGTTACTTGCATTATTTAATTTTTCCCACAATGTTTAAAAAAGTGACTGTATTTTGTTATAAATTAATAAAGGAGACACAGTATGGTATATTAGAAAGAAGACAAAAATGAGAGGTTATGGTGTGAAATGTAAGTACATCTTTGTTGTGCTAACAACCTTTATCATGTAACTCTGAATATAAGAATCTAAACAGACGCACAGTATGTGGTTTTTCCCTTAAAGTGGATATTAGCTAAAATAAGTCATTTAGCTCTAGCCACTATAGTTTTACTAACTTATATAATCCAGAACAATCATTTAATAACATTCTAACAGTGTTACTTCTTGTCTTTAATCTAGTAGAATCAGAGAGAAATCAATCGCTGTCTAGTTAAAAATTTGTCTTCACTCAGACCTCTGGCATTCAAAGCCTATGAACGTACCTGATGTGCCCCCAGTCTACACCTTCAAAAAAGGGATGACCTTTTATTTCTTCTACTCCACTATTTCCAATTCTATTTTCAGAATCAACACAAAATCTAGAAAATGGAAACAGGGAAATTATCATAAGCAAATTGTATCTAAAGTACTCTGTATTATTTCAAATATTGTTTTTTTCTGTTTACTGAAGTGAATCCTGTGTCTTGTGGGAAATGTGGGAGAAAACAGAAATCATCTGTAATTGCACTATTCAGAGATAACTACTGTAAACCATTTGAAGCCGTTTCCTTCTAGTCTTTTGTTATAATTTTTTAAATATTGTGTTGACACAGTAGTTACTATTTTAGGACCATTTTTTTCACTTCATATCCTGAGAAAATTTTGCAAAGTCGTTAAATATTTTTTATAACTTCATTTTCTAAAATTTGCATATATAAATAATAAAATTTTTCCAGCCAGTCCATTATTATTGAACATTTAGATGGTTTTCAATTCTTCATTACTAAAAACAATATCATGATAAACATATCGTACGTAAATTTTTACACACATCTGATTATCTATGTAAGCAAAATTCCTAGAAGTAGAATTACTGGGTCAAAGATCATATATAGTTTAAAGATTTTTGATAATATGCTGCCAACTGGCTGTTCTCATAGGTTATCCCAATTTATATTCCTTCCAGCCATTCACTACAACATTTCCTCTTAGTGGAGAAACAGAAGGGGATCTTTTGCTTAGAAAAGATTTCATATATAGACTTTTGTGATATGAACTGCTACTAAAAATTTACCTTCCTTTTTTTCTTTAATGGGATAGGGTCATTGCATTCTAACAGAAGTGCCCTTTGAAATTATTAACTCTTACTTTTTCTTTCTGCATACTTCCTTTTAAGAGTCTACATTTTTTAAAAACATTTTTCTTTACTGATCTCTTTGATTGCATAGATCAGTGGCAGTCCTTCTCTTCCCACGGAAGTGGAATGGGCAATTGAGTCTTTTGGGGATCTGCGAAGTTTTGGGATACCACAAACTCCTCCAGGGATTTAACCACTCACCTAAGAATTAAGTCCTTGGCTTTCTCAGATATAGGCACCTCTGGAGGGAATACCAGAGTTTCTTTCCAGTTCATCACTTTTCTATATGTTTCTTGCGGTGTTTCAGAACAGAAAGGCGGGTATCCTACATATCAGAGAAAACAAAAGTTTTATCAGCTGTTATGATCATAGATGCTACACCTACTATACGTGTCAAAGAAACAAAATAGCCCTGAGTGCTCTATTTAACAATAACAAATGCCACCATTCATCAATTTATAATAAAATTGCTAATCAAGTCAACAATAAAGGACTTCAAGCCTTGCCCCCCCCTTCACCTGAAAGGCCATGCAGACACAACTTTGACAACATCTGAATTCCGGTTAAATACCCCATTCCTGAAACAGGTTCCCTAGAGAACTCACTGGTATTTATCATTGTGTATTGAACATTGAGGAATGTCAGAAATCAGTTTACAAGAGTTCAGATATTTTATTTTCCTTTATTTATTTTTGCTGAGGAAGATTCACCGAGCTAATATCCGTGCCAATCTCCCTCTATTTGTTAGTATGTGGGCCACCAGCAAAGCATAGCCACTAACAGAGCAGTGTAGGTCTGCACCCGGAAACTGAAGCTGGGCTACTGAAGTGGAGTTGCTGAACTTAACCACTAGGCATCAGGGCTGGCCCCAGATATTTTAGCCCATGATATCTGCAATATGTTCAATCAGTGACACTCAAGGAAATTTATATAGTATGTAAGTAAATGAATGATAAATCATACCTATTAGCATTTCATACATAATCACTCCCAAAGACCACCAGTCACACAATTTGTTGTAACCAGTCTGCATGAATACTTCCGGAGCAATGTAATCTGGTGTCCCAACTGTGGAATATGCCTGCAAAGGAACAGCTTGTCAAACCAGCATTCTTAAATTTTTTCCGAAAGATCTGAGTATGGCTCACTACTGGCAAAAGCAATATATACAGAAGTTAACTTTTCATTTAATACTTATTTGGCATGTTTTTCATGTATAAGGGCTTGGTGATAGGTACTGAGTCAGATAATATGTTACTTAAGACATGATTTCTGCCCCCTAAGAAGCACATCTAAGTTGATTATACATTTAGCTCTAAATTCATTTAGAAAAGACTAAAATGGTTGAGCCCAATAGGCCTGGCTTCCTCACTCACTACTGATGTGTTTTTTTTTTTTAAAGATTTTATTTTTTCCTTTTTCTCCCCAAAGCCCCCCAGTACATAGCTGTATATTCTCTGTTGTGGGTCCTTCCAGTTGTGGCATGTGGGACACCACCTCAGCATGGCCCAATGAGCAGCGCCATGTCTACGCCCAGGATTTGAACCAACGAAACACTGCACCGCCTGCAGCGGAGCGCGCGAACTTAACCACTCAGCCACGGGGCCAGCCCCACTACTGATGTGTTCTTAAGGCAAGTTATTCAACCTCTCTGAGCCTCAGCTTCTGCTTACATAAAATTGGAGTAATAATACCTGCCCTAATAGACTTGATATGGGGATGAAACAAGAAAAGGAACGTGCTTTGTAAACTACAACCTGCTATATAAACATCAGGTAATTCCATTATAAACTTCATTCCGGGGCACTCACTATCCATTGGGGAGCACTGCAGTTTTTCATTCTTAATTGTTGTAAAATCTTACAAAAACTATTTCTTTAAGGCAATAGTTCTCAACTAAGGGTAGTATTCTAGGGGCCATTTGAAAATGTGTGGCAGCACATTTTGTCACTTCAATGACCTAGGGGAGAACATAACCGGCATTTAGTGGGCAGGGGATACAGGCTGTAAAGAATTTCCTGCCCAAAATACCTATAGAGTTCCCTCTACTTCTCCCTTGGGAAACACTGATATACGTTGTGATGATGGCCATGAGAACAGTGTAACATTCACTTGAGTAATCACCTGTGAATATTCCGTAAATAGAGAGGTACAGAATTCCCACCATATTTTTAAGCAGTATTCATTTATCCCTTTAAAACTAGGAAATACTGCAGTTCCTTTCTCAATTGTGAAATCTGATCTAAAAGTGACATATTTCAAAGTAGAAGGAAGGTTTTGTCATTGATGCATAGCTCAATACATTTTTTAACACTTTTTACACTTTTAAAAACAGTGAAATGTCTTACAAGCATAGGAAGCTTGTAATTACCTGGGTTAATGAGAGAATGAGCTCAATAATGCAAAGGTCTTTTAATTTGGTTTGAGAGGGTATCAGACTATTATCTTATTGTCTATTTATCTTCCTAAGGGAATGCTGAATTAGTTTCCCATCATCATTTGGTTGAATTTAACAAATATTTAGAGAATGTCTGTATGTGCCAGTCATTGTACAAAACATTAGGAAAACAAAGTCAAAAGGCACATTCCTAACCTTGAGAATGTTCATGACCTAGTTCACAGGATAAAGAGAAAGAGGAAAGGGGCAAGCAATTCTCATATTTGCTAAGTAAGAGAGGAGAAATATGGTGTGGGGTTAAAATAGACAGTGTTATTCCACATCAAAGGAGTAATTAAGTTTATCTGCAGTAAAGTCTGTTTTCTAATTTTATCTATTTATCTATTGATAAAATACTCTAAAGATAAGCCATAAAGTAAAAATCAGCTTTTCACTTTATAGGCAAGGAAATGTTACAGACAAACTAAAACCTGTGTGATCTCAGAATGAGCTCTATCATTGCTACGAAGTAGGCATTACTCATTGTGAAGATACGAAATAATCGGGCAAAAACCAGATGAGATTTTTAGCACCAGGGCACAAAATTCTTCCTTAGAAACATGGCTAACTCACCAGTTGTCTCCTGTTCTTCTTCCACGTTTCTGCTTTCCTCTTTGAATTCATGTTCTGAAACGCTAATTTCAACAAGACAGAATTGTAATCATGAGGGGAAAACTCTCACCAAAAAAAAAAAAAAAAATTCACACATATAATTTAAAATACATTGGTTTAAAGAGTGAGGAGAAGGAGAGAACCTTCAGTTCTCAAGAGCACTGAAGTAAACCAACTATACTACTTTAATCAGGAAAAAAAACAAATCAGACTTACAGAAGTCACTTGGTGGGTTGTGTGTAAGGTTTCTGTAGAATTCAGTCCTGTGAGCTTTCTTTAATCCCGTGCACAAACCAAAATCAGATAATTTTACATGACCCTAAAAAAAAAAAAAGGTCTAGTAAAATCAACAGAAGATATTAACTTTGAGACAAAAGCCTTATCATAAACTCTTCCTTTAAATGCAATTATTATAAAAATTCTTAGCTTAGAATTCATACAGGCGCAATGTAAAATTATAAATATTTGATGATGATGACTTTAAAAAGTAGAAAATGGAAGAAGATAAACAGACAGCCATATTCTCTTGATGTCATTTCACTCCAGAGTCCTCTCCTATTGCATGAGTCTATGAAATAACGCAGTTTAGCAATAATATAAATTGCAGTCGCCCATTTCCAATCACAAAGTCAGCTCTATTACTCCATAAATAATCAGCAACCTAATAATTCACCAATTTATTCACATGCCTTGGCATCCAATAAAAGATTGTCTGGTTTAATATCCCGATGGATGAAACCCAACTGATGGATTGCATCTATTGCCAGAACAGTCTCTGAGATGTAGAACTGTGTTTCCTCTTCTGTCAAGGTATCTTTCTTCATTAGCAATGTCATCATGTCACCTAAATAAAGGAAAATAAGTATTGTGTATTAGAAATGCCTCAAAAGGGGAATACCTTGTAAAAGCTTTCTTTTTATCTATACAACGTATGCCTGATTTTTGCATTTTATGATCCACCCAGTATATACCTCCAACTATCTCTAGGGCCAAATAAAAAAAGTGTCATTGCATAAGCAAAGTTTCATGACATTTAATGGTTTTAAGGTAGAAAGTATGTGAAATCAAATCAGAGCAGAGATGATAAGGAAGTAATATCCACTATTCAACATCCACAATAAGTTGCTAAGGAAAATATGTCCAACTGCGAAAATAAATCAGAGGAAGCAAACCTGGAAACGGGATATATTCTTTCACATTCAAGTTTCAAAAACACTCAGAGGTCTTCGGGCCAGCAAAAATAGGACATCATCCCACTAAAAGAGTCACCTCTAGACATTCCTTTATTATCAAGGAACTTTTTCTTTAAAAAGGGGCAAAGAATAAAAATTGGTAAACTTACAGCTCAGAATTGACAGCTGTTAATATTTTTTCATGATGCTTCAAGCCTTTTAAAAAAAAATAGCATGTAGAAGTATTCTTTGTCCTCCATTCTCATGCTATTCTCCTCTCCCTTTCTGCTGAGTAACCGTTATAATGGATTTGGTTTGATGTGTACCCTCCCAGCTTATTTTTAAAATATGTTCTCATATACATATATTAATCTATCTATAGTCTTCTGTATGTATTCTTAGGAATTACATAAATGGCATCAACTGTACATATAATTCCACAGCTTGCTTTATTCCTTGACTCTGTTTCTGAGATCTTACTGTTGAAACAGATATAGCTCCTGCTGCTTAACTACCGTACAATATTTCATCGCATAATTATGCCACATTTTATTTATCCATTCTTCTACTGATGACATTTATCCTGCATCCAGTTTTTCACTGTTATGACAATGCTGCAATGAGTATCCTTTACAAGTCGTCCACGCACACATTGAGGAGAATCTCTAGGGAAGACAGACGGTTGTGGAACTGCCGGATTGTGGGATCCATGCAGTTCCAACTTTACTGCTATCTGTGAATAGCTCTCCAGAGGAATTAGAGATTAACTTACATATATGAGAAGCCAGTTTCCCCCACGGCCTCGTCAGACTTTTAATGTCTTTGCTAATCAGATGAGTGTGAAACAGTATCTCATTCTTGTTTCAATTTGCATTTCCCTGAATACGGGTGAAGTTGAATACTTTCCTATCTACTTTATAGACCAGCCAGAGTTTCTATTCTGTACACTATCATTTGCACACTGGGTTGTTTGTCTTTTTCTTTAGTGGCTTATCGTTCTTAACTCTAGACTTCTAACAATCTAATTATATTCAGTAAACCCAGAATGGTAGTGTTTCAAATAAATACTATAAATACTATATAATAAATAAATAAAATGCTATATAATAAATAAGTACTATAAAATAAAATGCCAACTTTATCATTCCTTCAAAACAGTCTGAATTGTGGTCAAAATTAGCATTATTATGGGAGGAATTATAGGGAAACCAAGACTGACTATGTAAAACCTCAGAGCTAGGAATATGAAAGTAAAATTAAAATAAAGTTACAATTATAAAAATTAATAAAATCATAAATTACAATAAAATTATAATGACATATAAAGATGTGCTGTGTCAGTCTGTTATCGCTATTATGTTTGCTTTTACCTCCAGGGAGAAATTCCATGATTAGATAAAGGTTCCTCTTATCTTGAAAACTGTAAAACATCTTCACCACCCAGGCACCATCTGCTTCTACCAAAATATCTCTTTCTGCTCGGATATGGGCCACCTAGATGATGTATTTTGAAAAAATAATTGTAACACATTACACATTTTTCAAGCTTACCTCTTACAATTATCCATCCAGTTCTTTAAGAGATGAAGGAAAGCTGGAGTTTTAGAAAAGGTTTGAAACATGTATGCATGTTGATATTCTCATTAAATATGGAGAGCCTCAGGAAACAGTTTATTTTAGCTTCTATCTTTAGGCCTAAAAAGGTGGGATCCACAGGTATATTGCGGAAGCCAAGGCCTTTGAGGTAGAAAAATGATCAGACTAAAAACTTTCTAACCACCTTAGCCAAGGATCCTGGCTTGTCATAAATTTAGGGCCCTGATCTGACTTTTAAAAGTTAAATGTATACAATGTACATCTGAAAGCTATATGTTATAATCCAATGTTAGTGCAATTAATAAAAAATTTTTAAAAATAAATAAAATAAAAACCTTTAAAAAAAAATTAAATGTAGTAAGCAATGCCCTATAGATTGACATAACAAAGTCAGGGTCTTCAGCAAACTATTTTTAATTGTTAATAGTAAAACAAAGAGCTTGACTTGGTCTTTAACCATTTGTTTTTTGTGGGTTTTTTTAAAGATTTTATTTTTTATTTTTCCTTCTTCTCCCCAAAGCCCCTAGTACATAGTTGTGTATTTTAGTTGTGGCTCATTTTAGTTGTGGCATGTGGGACACTGCCTCAGCATGGCCTGAGGAGTGGTGCTAGGTCCGTGCCCGGGATCTGAACCGGCGAAACTCTGAGCTGCCGAAGCGAAGCACGAGAACTTAACCACTTGGCCACGGGGTCGGCACTTGGTTGTTTTTTTTTAAGATTAGAAACCTTTATAATAACTTTATATTATTTTGTTATAAGAGACTACCCCTATAATATCGACAATCGTCATCTACAAAAAATTAGTGTAACTTTTTGGAGTTTTGCTACTGACTTTTGTCAGACACGTAATTACTAGGGATACTATTATTTAGACACTTGATAGGCTGGAAAATTTCATAAACTGAGTAATTTGTGGGGTTGGTATCGATTTTCAATTGCTTTTGCATTACTATATTTTTTCTTCAAAGATTAATAATAAGATTTGATTTTATGTTTTTGGTATATTTACTGTGCACATGAACTCTGGCCCAAAGCACATGAGAACATAGATTTGTAAGTCTTTTCATGATAATAAAATATGATCTGCTTAAAATATCATATTTGGGATTACTGTATTATTATCTGGTACAGTAAATGCTCTCAGCTCAAAGCACAAAAATAAAAGTTGAAAACTATTTCTGGCATCAAAAAACTTTCTCTCTCTGATGTTTCATAAAGTGAGAAATGGTATCAAAATTTTTACCTATTGCCTTTTACAAAAGCATTTTAAGACGACACAGGAAAAAGCTTAAACTGCTTATGTTGCATCTGGTGTTGTCAGGAAAAACAGCTACATCATAAACTTGGCTTGATTATTTTTAAATATCTTAAAGCCAGATTACAGGATATGTTTTCAAAATGGGCATGTTTCCCAAGGCTAGGAAGTAGCACCCACAGTAATCTGGTATCACAATAGTGGGAGATAAATTGCTACTTAATTTTGCAATAATTTAAATTATTTAAAGTAAATGTGATAAAAACTTAAAATAATGACATGTTAGGATTGAGTATGAAAAGGTTTTCTAAAATGAAATTGAATGGTGACAAATAAGGATAAATTTTTATAGCGGGAAAACAACCCCAAAATGCAAAATAGAGTTGATGTTGGGCCCCAGTGAGATTGCCCCTGCAGAGAAACAGTGGTAGAAGCTCTTCAACTTCTGGCAAAATATTCTACACCAGGGCTGTCCAACAGAAATACAATGCAAGGCACATATGTAATTTAAAATTTTCTAGCAGCCACAGAAAAAGTAAAAAGAAACAGGTGAAATTGTTTTTAATAATATAGTTTTATATGACCCCACACATCCAAAATGTGATCATTTCAGTATGTAATCAACATAAAAATTATTGAGATATTTTACACTCTTTTTTTTGTACCAAGTGTTCAAAATTTGGTGTCTATTTTCCATTTATAGCATATCTCAATTCAGACTAGCTACCCCAGTAGCCACATGCAGCTAGTAACTAAAGGCTTCAGCTGGAACTAACTGCTGCCTCTTGTCCTTCCTCTAAAACCCCATCTAGGACTAATCCTATTACAGCTTAGTTAGAGTCCTGTTTATCTCCTTGTCTCTGAGGCTCCATATCTTGACCCAGACCCTTATTCCCAACAATATCTGTAATTCTCAAAAACAACTCAGTATCTCCACCATCCTTGCCTTCCAGATCTCTTCCCTCAGGAATCAGACTGTCTTCAACAAAGTCCTGTATCACCTCATCTCTGGATGGTTCCCATCACCTCCTCATCCTGACTGAAACCTGGCTGTCTCCTGAGAGTCCTGTCTTCCAACAGAGTGAGTTCTCAAGAATGGCCTGCTTTGCTCTCCCATGTTGCTTGGTGAAGAGGTGGGTTTCCTGCTCATTCTCATGGCTCCTTCTGAACACTGTGACACGTTCCTTCTCTCCAGCTCCTTTGACGTGCATGCTGTGAGACTACATCAGCCACCATCCTTCCTCATGGCTGTCATTTATGGAATTCCTGGTCAATCTCCCACACTCATTCAGGACTTCAGCTCACAACTCACCAACTCCCTTTCCATCCTTTCCACTCATGGATGGATTTCAACATCTATAAGGATGAACCATCAAATACCCTATCTACACAGTTCCCTGACGTCTTCCTCACTTCCACTCATCTTTTTCTCCACTACATCTCAGCCACCCACGGTAATCTTCTTGTCCTTCTCATCACCAGTAATTGTACCTCCTCTAAAATCTCAATTTGAAGGAACTCTGTTTCTGATCTCCACCCTTTATCCTTCCAGGTTTCTTATTCTTATACTTCAATTTCCATTCTATGGACCCTACCACTTTTTCTCTATTACTTTCCTCATAAACTCATTTCTTTCTCTAGCCAGTCTCAGTTCCATCATTAGGATCACTCTTTTGCAAATGCCTTGAACTCCCTTGTCCTTCCCTCTCTCTGTTGTATTTGCCTGGAAAAACACCAACCCTAGTTAAATCCAAATTTCTGTCTATTCCATCATGCCCCTGAGCAACTAAGCATTACTAGAGAAAAATCACCAACTCTACCAACTGGTTTCACTTTACATTCATGATTGCAAATCTCAGTGCGCATTCAACTATATTTCCCTACTTCAAGTCAATAGTTGTAACTATTTCACAATCTTCTCTCCTTATACCTCCAACAAGTCATCCATCCCTCCTTAACTTTGAGCTGATGACCTCACATATGTGTGCTCAGGGAGGAACTTGGCACCTTACAGTGCAGATCAACCACCCTGCATTTGTTCCCATTTTCTCTGCTTTTCTCTCCTGTTTTAATGAATAGGCCCCTACTCCTAACAAAGATCAACTCTTCTATCTTCCAGTGTATTCCTGTAATTATTTCCCCTCTCTCTCTTGTACCTTCAATTTTTCTCTCTCTCTTTTTTTTGGTAAAGAAGATTGGCCCTGAGCTAACATCTGTTGCTAACATTCCCCTTTTTTATTTTTTCTCCACAAAGCCCCAGTACATAGTTGTATATCCTAGTTGTAGGTCCTTCTAGTTCTTCTGTGTGGGATGCCACCTCAGCATGGCTTGATGAGCGGTGCTAGGTCCACACCCAGGATCCAAACTGGCAAACCCTGGGCCACCGAAGGGGAGTGCCCAAACTTAACCACTACACCACTGGGCCGGCCTCCATTTTTCTCTTCTTAATGGATTCTTCCAAACATCATTGAAACACTTCCTCTCTTAAACAAACAAACAACCTCGTTTTGACTCTAAATCTCACCTTCCCAACCTATTCTTTGTTCCGCTTCACACAAAAGATTTATCAACACTCACTTCCTCCATTTCTTGCTTCCCGTTTTCTTTTCCACCATTCCAATTAGGCTTCTGCCCTCTAATCCACTGAAACTGTCCTTGCCAAGTTATTCAAAATCTCCATATTAGGACATCCAGTGGACTATCTTGCTCTTGCTCTCTCTCTCTCGTAGCAGCATTCAACATAGCTGACCACTCACCATCTCCTTTAAACACTTTCTTCTCTTGGTTTCCAAGACACCATGTTCTTCCAGTTTTCCACTATCTGATTAGATGTTCTCTCTTGCTCTCCTCAAATGGTTTCTCCTCTGCCTTGTGTCCCCTAGGGCCTGGATCTAGGCCCTCTTTTCTTCTCTATCTGTATTTGTTCCTGAGGCAATCTTGTCCCGTTACTTTAAATATTATCAATATATTGATGACTTTCAAATTATATTTCTAGTCAAACTTCTCCTCATATTCTAGCCAACTGTCAACTTAATATGTCTACTTGGATATCTAACAGGCAGCTCAAACTTAATATGCCACCAAGAGAACTCTTGATTCCCACTGTCTCCAAACCTCAGTCTTTTCTAAATCAGAAAATGACACACCACGCATCCCATTCCTAAGTAAAACTCTAGGTAATATCCTTGATTCTCCCCTTTTTTCCTCACTAACCTCACCCCCCAACATACAGTACATCACAGAAAATACTGCTGGCTCTTCTATTAAAACATATACTCAATCTGTTCGACTTTTCTTCAGCTTGACTGTTGTAACCCTAGTCTAAGCCACAATCATATCCTGGCTGGAATTGCCACAGTCTCTCAGGTGGTTTCCCCACTTTAAATTGTGTACCTCCTATCAGCAAGCAAAGGGGTTGATTCATCTTTGTAAAGCATCCATCAGACATGCCACTGCCCTGTTTAAACAAAACACTGTCTTCCCATTGCATTTAGAATAAAACCCAAACTCTCTATCTTGGCCTTCAAAGCCCTATGTGATCTGGTCCCTGCCTACCTCTCCCATTTCATCTCTAACCACTCTTCCCCTCACTTAATTCTAGCCACAAATGGCTTCTTTCAGCAGGCTAAGATTCTTCTTGCCTCAGAGCTTCTGCATTTGCTACCTAGATCTCTGTTCTACTCTATCTTTATACATCATTCTTTCTCATTACTCAGTCTCTCATCAAATATTGTGTCTTCAGAGAAACATTCCCTGATCTAATTCCTCCTCCCAAACCCAGATCATCTGTATCACTTTATCCTTTTGTAAAATTTTCCTTTACAGTACTTATCAATCATGATTATTTGAAATAGCCACCTGCCCATTTTTCCCATTGCTATAAAAGAGCGAGGATCAGGTTTGTCCTGTTAACCACTATATTCCCAGAACCTAGAACAGTATTTGAAACATCACATGGAACCAACAAATACTTGTCGAATGAAGGAAATAGAAATAAAGTAAAAGAATGCAGTGAAAATTCAAGTGGGCCATATTTAAATAAAAAATCGGTACTATATTGCTATAATAACAAAGTAAGCTTCAGGTGGGGACGAAAAAGCTTGAAATAAGCCACTAGGTACAGAGAGGTGCTATCTCCCTCTATAACCCCATTATTGAGTCCGTCACTAGCATATGGATTCAATTTAGACACTCTCCAGAGTGTCTACCTGGACTGGTTGAAACACGGGTCAGATGAACACATAATACTATTGATGTTTTCAGATTTATGGCCACCCCCTAAACTGCAATAAGTCACAGGAAACATGGAGAGCGCCCCGGAGTATGAAATTGGAGTGGTTACAGATTTTGGAAATACGTAAAATCAGCAAATTCTCAGAATGGTCCTGCTTATTTGATACGTGATAGGAATGGGTGCTGAGAACTGTCCTTTATTTTCACTAAAGTCAGAAAAGAAGGCATTTTGTTATGGACTAAATGTTTGTGTCCCCGCCACCCCACCCCCAAGTTCCAGTGATGCCCTAACCCCACGTGTGACTAGATTTGGAGATGGGGCCTCTAAGGAAGTAATTAAAGTTCAGTGAGGTCATTGGGGGAGGGGGAGGGACGGGGATTAGTGTCCTTATAAGAAGAGGCACCAGAGAGGTCACTCTTTCTCTGTGCACACACCAGGGAAAGGCAGCCACCTGCAAGGCAGGAAGAGAGTCCTCACCAGGAACCAAGCCCTGCCTGAACCCTGACCTTGGACTTCCAGCCTCCAGACCGTGAGAAAATAAATGTCTGTTGCTTAAGCTACCTAGTCTGTGGTATTTTACTATGGCAGCCAGAACAGACCAGTACATATTTAGATTATAAATTCGGAAGAAATTTTAACTGTAAGAAGTGAGAAACAGTGAAATAGGCTATCATAAAATTAATATATACTAAGATGTGTAAATTTCTTTTTAAAAATCCCAGCATTAACGCTTACTCTAACACCTAGTCAGCGGATGTTCCTTTGGCTACATGTGTTAAGAACTCATACCTGTTCCTTCTCAAGCATATCAGCTTTTCTCAATATCTTCATCGCATAGATGTGGCCTGTATCTTTCTTCTGGACCAGCCGTACCTAGAATGTAAAAACTGATCATATTATAAATGTTAAACAGTCACCACTATTTAGTTAGGAACAAAAGGCAGCTGCCTTTAAAGAAAGCAGTGCTGCAATTTGCCATTGCTGGTATTTGAGGAATTCTATTAAAATTAAACTATCTGAAAACATCTTTTAATACATTAAACTATTTTAATACATATTTTAAACTGTCTTAAGATAACTATTTCCAACAGCAGTCACTTTTAAAAGGAAGCACACCTCTCCAAACGCTCCTCTTCCTATAACTTTCAGAGACTCAAAGTCATCCAAGCCAAGTCTGGTCCTCTTGAGCCGCAGGAACTCTGTTTCCTTGCGAGCATGCTGTGATCGGCGTAATTTTTTCTATTAAAAAAAGTTTAAAAGGATCATTTTAAAATCACATTGTTTCAAAGGAAGCCTATAGTATCAAAAGATAAGACACAGAAAAATGGGGGTAAAGTATCTTAAATATTATATACTAGTGCTATAACTTAGTTGCCCAAGTTGAATATTTATTAAGCATGGAAAGAATAAAACAATCTAAAGAAAACATTTTTTATGTTTAATAATTGATGTCTTTATTCTTGAGGTGGAGTCCATTAAATATTTCATCTTAACTAGTTCACCATATTCTTTTATCTACAGGCTAACTTAATTCATAAATAAAAGTTAAACTTTAAGAAATGATAATGATGTTTACTATCAGAAACCTACTTTGCTTCAATTCTCTAATTTCCAAGGTTGTTATGTCAAAACTACTGAGACTTATGACACCAAACTAACACAATGGCAGTGTTTCCATAGAGATTTATTTACTATGGTAGAATTTACTCTTGGACAAAGCTTAATAAACTGCTTGAGACTTGGCATACGACTTCCTGAAAATATGAAATTGCAAAAACTAATAATTACATGAGGAATTCATTAAAATATTCAAGTCAGGAACTTCATAATTCGTTCTCCAAAGATCACAAAAAACAACTACCATTAGTCAGAAACATTATGAAATTCCTGAAGGTTAGGCTACATTTGGAATAGGCATTTATTTCATTGTTCTAAACCTCATTTTTTCCCCTCACCAAACAAAATTCTGTTTTGTGACATTCTGTTAGTTCCTAGCACAGCAGGAAATAAACAAATTAAAAAAAATAAATAAACTCCTGTTCATCTTCAAGTGAACCTATCAAGCTTCCAGTTGATCGGGTTCCAAGTTCTAAGGGGAAGGAAGACAAGTCAAAATGACCATAACAGCTCAGTAACATTGCTCCTCAGATGCAGCTCAAGGTATACCCACTGAATAGTCCTTTCACACTGCTGTGTACATCTGTTTTAAAAAGGCTATGGGTGGACTATTAGTTAGTTATAAACAGGTAAATGTATATCATCAATGCAACGGAATTCTGATACTTCTAACGAAGTTAATCTAAGAGGAAGAAATCAAGAAATTATGTCTTCAATTTAAACGTCTTTAAACAGCTAAATGAAGCTACACACAGACACATCAATGGTGGAAACAAGATGATTGTTTTTTTGTTCAAAAATGCCTTTTGAATGATTAAAAAAACAACTGAATTACTAGTAAAACAAAAGGCCCAAAAAGGAGCTTGTTTTAAACTTTGACTATAATAAAAAAGGCCACATGGAGGCACTACAGTCATGTCTTTCAAAGCAGTAAAGCGGTTTTGGGGGTTTTCTTAATTACATAAATGAATAAATATAAGAGTTTTGAAAGACATTCTGGATTTCTGAGTTTTTAGATTACAAAACAGAGCAAAGGTTGATGTAGTGTCAAAAACTTGTCTAATCTGAATGGAAAAGATGCTCTCATTACCTAGTTTCATAAATTGTGCTCAAAATCAACAGAGAGGCAGGTAAAGAAAACAATGTTCCTTAATATCTGATAAGTCACATAACGCAGCAAGTAAACAATGTTTATGTAGTTTTGGGCACAGCTATTTAATGGCAAAAAGGGAGAATCGACAAGTGTATGGAACACATAATTCTACAAAAATGGGAAGTCACCTATAACATTGTTACATTACTTTTAAAAAAACCTATTCAGTGATATTAGTCTTAAAATCAGTGTTGCAGTCCAGAGGGAGCTGAAGAAAGACAGCATTTAAAAAAGTTGATGAAAAAAAGCATGCTGATACATACGCTCATGATTTATGTAGATTAAGTTGCCTTGAAAAGCAAACAACATTTTTGTGGTCATTGCACCCTTATCTTCTCCAAAGAGGCTAACAACCCTCTGGGGACAGGCTTCACGTTTCATGGCTCTCCTGTGCATCTTAAACTTGTCTACTTTGGTTTTCCATTAGAGTAAATAATATCCCATGTTTGATAGGATTATCTTAAGTAAGATGAAACTAGAAATACATCGTCTTGTTCCTTTCTCCATTCCCTTTTAAACGGGTGTTCCTCAAACTCTCCATCTGCAGGGTGCTCAGTTTCTGTATGAGACAGTGTACACAGAAGTTCTGAAATGTGAAAGGGCTCAGCTAGCAAGTTCATCTCAGTATATATGCTCTACATGGCTATATTACATGGTTTAGTTTTCACAAATGACTTTCACAAATACTTTTCTATTATAGAATGAATTAAGGATGAATACTAGTTTTCATTTAAAAAACTAGACTATTTTTATTAAAAAATTTTATTTTTAAAAAACCCACCCCACATAAAGAGAGTTCCAACATATTTTATATTAAGGTTGAGAAAGTATGTACATTTCATAGAATTTGACATTGTCAAGGACCTAGCATGGGGCCTAAAACTAAGCCTTTGTGGAATTAAAATATCTTTACAAAAACATTCTAGAAGTTTTATAAACAGTTATTAGGGGCCACTAACTATTTTTAGGGGTAAATCATGTCACATTTTCTGAAAGTCATTTAGAAGCATTAAAGGAAATAGCTCTAAGCGTAGTTAGTACTTCATGGTGCAGACCAGAGGTCACAAACTAGAAGCTACAAAGCGTATTCAACGTACAGATGTATTTGATTTGGCCAGCAGGTTGTTTTCAAAACATCTGAATTACTTGCTTTTATTTTAAAAAGCAGGTGATTTTACATGAAAGTCCAGATTTCTAGCATCTCATGAATAAGAGGATCTCAGCCACAGTGGGCAAAGTGGCCGTCCCCTTTTGACGGGCAGCAGTTCTCTACTGTGTCACGGTCTCCACCACTGATGCCAGTCACCAGGTGAAGTGTGTCATTGGGCTGGTGCTCTTGTTTTCTTGCAGTAAAGTGAAAAGAGGTATGTGTCTTTATCAAAAGATAAACTGCGAGGATCAAATATTTTAGAAAAAGGAAAAAAATGCATCTATTTCTTTGTGGAGGTGCAAAAAATATTCTTATGAGTTGAGGATGCAAGCAAAGTATGTTGGATCAAGAGAACATAACCTAAGACATCATTGTGAAGCCAACCTGGCCAACTTCTCATTTATGTTACCCGCTTGGCCCTTGGGCATCTATTTTTGTAATCTCTTCTCTAGATTTCATATTAAGATCTTATGCATAAGATTTCTATATCAATATAATGATATATAATGTATATTAATACAATTATAATTATAATATTATTAAGAAAATTAATACTAATGAATAAAAATGAGGAAAGATGTGCTCAGCCTTATTTTTTCTCTACTGATTGTAATACAGATCTAAATCATTACCTTTCTCCCTTAAAATTTAAAGAACATAAATGAAATGTTTTAAAAATATTTATTACAGTAATTTTATGTAAATAATGTGAGTTTTCTGGATTGAGTCAGCTGATTAACAAAGTAACCACCCTTGGTATAAATCATAAAATATTTTGTTACTCGATTTACACATTGCCAATATAAAAACATGGGTACAGTCTTAGGAAAGGTGCGAGGAAGATTAGAGAATGGTTTGATTTCAAATCATCCTTTGAAGACTGCTCTTCAAATATAGAAATCCTTCTCTGATCGTTGAAAACTGTCAAACTAATTAATCTAGGCTGTTATGTCCCTATTGCATAGAAAATAAAGTATATATTTCTTTTTTTTTTTTTTAAAGATTTTATTTTTTCCTTTTTCTCCCCAAAGGCCCCCGGTACATAGTTGTATATTCTTCCTTGTGGGTCCCTCTAGTTGCGGCATGTGGGACACTGCCTCAGCGTGGTTTGATGAGCAGTGCCATGTCTGCGCCCAGGATTCGAACTAACGAAACACTGGGCCGCCTGAAGCGGAGCGCGGGAACTTAACCACTCGGCCACGGGGCCAGCCCCTAAAGTATATATTTCTTAGTAAACTTTTCCAAGCCTAGTTTTCCATTAAGTGCTGTCAACTTACCTTGCTATTTCCTTTACTGCATACATATATCTATTATTTTATACATACCTCAGCTCTAATTTAAATTCTATCTTTTTAAGATTCAAATCAATTGTTACCTCTTCCATGAAACTTTTTCTGATCCCGTTGAACTAGGGGAAGAAAATCTCTGTATTTTCAGTTCTATCATACACACATATTTTTACATACATGTATACATATACGTATACATGTTCTATCATGTATACATATTTTTACACACACACATGTAATCTTTCCTTCTAATCTATAAACTCGTTGAGGGAAAGATCCATTGTTCACTTATTCACCAAACATTTATTCTAGCCCTCTGCCAGCTCTGGAGATGTAATGCTGAATAAGAGATAGAGTTTCTACTCTGGGAAAATGATTTTTAAGGCTACTCCAGGGACAGGAACAATGTTATGGCAGAATGTAGGAGCAGTACCTCAAGAAATTAGGGAAGATTTCCTTCTGAAAGCAAAGCCTTAAGTGAGACCTAAAGCCTCTTGAAGAAAAATGGGAGTTGGACAGGAGTAACGAAGTTCCAAGCAGCAGAAAGAGCATGTCAAAAGGTCCATAGGCAAGAGTGTGGAAATTAAAGTAATTCAATATTGTGGGTCAGCACGGGTGTAGGGTGACAAGAGATGAGGCAGAGGGAGATAAGCAGAGGCCACACTGTAAAGCGTCTTGTACCCCAATGTTAAAGAGTCTGCCCTTATCCTGAGTACTTGGGAGCCAATGAACAGTATTTAGCAAAAGAGTGACATGATCAAATCTGTTTTTAGACAGATAAATGGTTTCATTGTGTAGAAAAACTGGAGCTGGGGAGTGGGGCTAAGATCGGAGGCAGAGAGACCACTCGGGGGCCGTTATTCTTCTGGTGAAATATACGGTAGTTTAAAGTAGGGCAGTGGCACTGGACTAGAGAACTGGATGGTCTTAAGGAATATTTGGGAAAGAAATTTGAGATTTGATAATTGATTGATTCTCCTTGGGGCCCTATTTTCCTGTTCCACACACCTAGCATACTGTAGATGCTGCTCATTAAATCAACGTTCTCGGAATTCTTTTTAAAAAAACCTGCCTCCTTTTAAAGATATCCATCATAGCAATAAGAAGCCCATATTCATATGATGAAATCCACATTATCGAAGTTATAAAATCATCTGATATCATCTGATATCTAAGATATAAAATCGTCTGAAAAATGCAAAAGTCACTGGGGTTGCTTTTGTACAGTAATTACAGTCGTCCCCCCTGCCCCGCTTTACTGAGATATAATTGACATATAACGTTGTATAAATTCAAAGTATACAATGTGATGATTTGATACACACATGTATTGTGAAATGATTACCACAATCAGGTTAGTTAACACATCCATCAGCTCACGTAACCTTTTTTTGTAGTAAGAACATTTAACATCCATTCTCTCAGCAACTTTTCAAGGACATAACACAGTAGTGTTGACTGCAGTCACAGCAGTCACAGCGAACACTGTTACCTCTTCATCTGCTAATCCTTCTTCTTCCATGGCCACTTCTAATTTCTTCTGCCTTTTTAAAAGAAAAAATAATTTAAATTTTAAATACATTCCTAACAATTCCCATTTAAGAAATCTACATTTTTTCAAGTTTACCAGTTCAGTTTGCTATGCTAAAAAAAACTTTCAAGTTGAATCAAAGTAATCACTAAGAATAGTTTTCTTTCTCAAAATATATAGCCAACCCAGATTTAGCTTTCTCAGACTAGCCAAATGAAAAACTTACTTCTAAAGTTGCCTAAATGAATTGTTAGCAAAGGTGACTAATTTTCTAATAAGGAAACCTCTGTTATTGATGTTCAAACCACCATAACCATTAACATTTAATCAATGTTTACATTAGAAGTATATAAAGGTAACACTATATAGTGTCTAAAAGTATAAATTTTTAAGGTGGATGTTCCTGTTTGAATTCTGATTCTAACATTCATTAGCTAAAAGAGATTATCTAAGTCCCTCACTTAAAGTCTAAGCTTGATTTCCCAATTAATCAAGGAGAGAGATTCAATGTAATTGAGTGCATGTTATTCTAATTCTTGAAAATTGGAAAGTCATATATGTATATAAAAAATAACCTATTAACTACCAGAACATTTGCTTCTCTAGGTACAGCCAAGTTGAGTTATTCATTACTTTACAATGGTACCCTTGAAATTAGTTAAGCTAAGCACTGTGGGGCTGGGGAGGAGGGGAGGGATAAGTGAAATAACTAGTAACTACAGAGATGGTTGTGATTCGAATTTTGCAACTCATTTCCAAGTGAATGTTAAGTATTTTATTTGTATTGTATTGGTTTTTCCTAGAGATAAGCCTGGGAGAGCCCTTCCTAATTAGTTTTGGAGTGTGTTAGAATAAGACACTTTCCGGGATTTATCCATATGGGTTTAAGGATTGAAACCATCATACACATCTTTTGGTATTTGTTATTTATGACGATATGTCCAAAGGTAAGCTCTTTCCTAACCTATTATTAAGATCACTTCTTTTTATTTCTTATGGAAAGTTCATAACAAAAATATCTAAAGCCTGTTCACACACCAGCACCCCAGTGGAGAAGATGAGGCCTAATAACATATTCTCCACCCACCTCCTCAGCATTTGAGGGCACCTAGGTGCTTATCTCACTGCTTTTTATCTTTTGTTTTCACATTATTCCCCTCGGACCAACCCTTAGACGGAATAAGCTCCTAACACTGGGTTCTGTGCCTGCCATCATGCACCTCTGGGCACTGCAGAGCTGCTCGCTGAATGATTTTCAGTTTTCTTCTCTGCAGAAAGAATCCAAAGAGTAAGAGCAACATTAATCTGGGAGAGACTATCAATACACAAGCAACTTTATCCTGTCAGATCTCGACTGCCCGCTTTCCTCAATCCTTGCCAAGACTAACACCTCATGAAATCATCCCTCATTCTCGGGAGAGAGGCAGTAACTTTTATCTGTTTCCACCAAATGTAAAGGGGAAGACCTATGACTTCTCTTGTGCCTTTTTACTTACTTGTTTTTGGTTTTGGTTTTTGGTTTTTGCTGAGGAAGATTCACCCTGAGCTAACATCTATGCCAATCTTCCTCTATTTTGTATGTGGGTCACCGCCACAGCAAGGCTGCCAATAAGTGGTGTAGGTCCACGCCCAGGAACCGAACCCAGGTCACTGAAGTGGAGCACGCCAAACTTAACCACTGGGCCACCAGGTCAGCCCCTCTTGTACCTTTTTAAAAAACAATTTTCCTCCATTTAATGCTCTGACATTTTGTTCTGATTGGCACTTTATTTGGCTTATGTATTTATCTGATCAGTTAAGCCTTAAAAATTCATGACGTTTTCTTAAAGTATAAGCTTTTAAGAAAATATGAGCTGTTTAATATGACTTCCACGGCACCATCAAGCTGAGGCTGCTTTATTTTAAAATAACAGTAGATACTTTTATTCTTACTTTACTTTGTTTGGAAATAGAGGGCAAAACTGTGCTACTTTAAGGTTTCAGCAAGAAAAGACAATGAACCTTTACAATTCTGACGAATAACTTCAGTGCCTGCCTGCTGAGAAAATACAGGTCTCTCTTTCCTGGGTTCTCTTCTATTTTGTTCACTCTCCTTAATGATCTGATCACTTACAGAGACTTCCATTACATTACAATTAGTGTAATTACTTATACATCTGGATTTATTTCTAACTTATTTTGTGCTTTCTATTTGTGTCTACTTTTTGGTATTTCAGTTTTTCTTTTTCTCTTGCTTTCTTTTGAACTGACTTTTTTTTCTCATTCCATTTATTTCCTTCTACTAGTTTGGAAGTTACAAACTCTATTTTTATTCTTTTACTGGCTGCCTTAGGAATGATAACATGGACACTTAATTTGTCAAAGTCTGAAATTAATCAATCTTCACCACCCTATGTTATATTTCTGTCCTTAGAGATACAAAGATCTCTAAGAATACTTTAATTCCAATTACTTCCCTCCTGATAGTCTACTATAGCAAAATATTTTAATTCTATTTTTTAAAATGCATAAGATATTATAATTTTTATTGTGGCTTTTATACAGTCAATTGTTGTTGAGATTTATCCATGTATTTACATTTAGATCTTCTGTTTGTGATCACTCTCCTTCTGCCTAAATTGAATCTTTTGAAATTTCTGCTGATGGTGACCTCTTAGTATTAGCTTGCCTCTGCTCCATTCTCTCTCCTCTCTTCCTTTAGGAACTCTGATTAAAGATATGTTAGCTCTTCTCACTATGCTCCATGTTTCTTAACTGTTCCATATTTTCCTGCTCTGTCTCTCTAGGTTGACTTCTGAATAACTGCGTAAGTTTTAATTTTCTAGTTCTAATTCTCTCATCAGCTATGTCTAATCTGCAGTTAGACCTGTCCAAAATTAAGTCCAAAACCTGATTCTTCTTCTTGAGTCCAATTTCACTAAGTTGCACCACTCTCTGTTTGCCCAGGCATGACATTTCGGAGCTGGTATTGACTTATTTCCCTTATATTTCATATTTGGCCAGTTGCCACGATTTGTCAATTTTTCTCACTCATCAGTTCTTCTCCATTGTTGTTGTCACAATCCTAATTCAAGCCTCCTTTCCGTTTGTCCGACTACATCACTAGCCATTCCTGTTTCTAATCCCTCCTCCCACAGTCCATTCTATACGTCACAACTAAAATACTCTTCTAGAGAGACACCTGTGATCATTTAATTCTTCTGTTCAAAAATCTTCAAAGACTCCTACTACCATGAGAACAGCTATAGTAAAGCATCTAAGGCTCCCAGGAAATGGTGAAATCCAACTGGAGCCAGATTGGACACTGCCTGACCTAGCACTGAATGTGAGTTCTTCTGTCTCTAACATCCTTCCTCCTGTTCTTTGGCCTCTTTCTTCTCCCTCTGATGCATGTATAAATAGTACTCTTCCTTTGGAGCCCTGTTTCAATGGGACTACCATTTATGAAGCCCTCTCAGTTGCCTTAGCAAAAGCAATCTCTCCCTTCTTTGTCCTTCTCTTAGCGATACTTTTTACTCTTTCATGTAATATTTACATGCGTTATCTTCCTTACTGTAAGTTTCCTGAAGGCAAAATAACATGCATTCATTTTTTATTCTTCCATTCCCACTTACATATACACAACACTATAAATGCTTTTGGATTAAAGTTAGTTATTCATAAAGCACCCTCTAAAAGAAAGTATAAAGTATATCATAATTTCATGGTTGCAAACATTTTGTTTAAAACATCAATTGACATGTGATATAAGTATTTGGGTGTACAGGACAAGAAACTATTCTGTGAAAATAAAACAAGTAACTAGGTACACTGTCAGTATAGGAAACTTAAAAACAGCATACAGGAATCCACAAGATTTATATTATTAATGGACAACATGTTTACACCCCACTTGCAGCATAACAGCTTATGTAACTAAACAGAAAATTTTGACTAGCCTTTACTATACCTGGTTTCTCTCTCTTCATGCTGTAAAATTAGGTTGCTGTAAAAATTCTCCAATGTGAGCTTGGCCACAGTCACTCTTTCCCGGGTATGGTTGCTCATAGGAAAGGTGGTTGTAGTCCCTGCCGTCATTGCCATAGTAACAGAAACTGAAACAACATATAAACACAAATTATTCAGTAGAAAAAAACTTTCTATCCATTATAACAAACTCTGGAAATGGTTGAATTTCTACTAAGTAAAATTCTACCCTAACAGTTAAGACATCTAAGTCTTTCACATTATAAATAACACGATGCTAGTAAAGAAAGAGAAAGACAATTTCTATTGCTTTGGGAATAGCGTAACTTTGTGCTGGCAAAACGAGGGGTGAGTAACAGTAAAGCAGCAGCAGTGGCAGTCCACACACAATATGGACACACTTATATACAAAAGGTCATATTCAACATGCATTCAAAACAAGAACGGGTCAATCTATTTTGTTGTTTTACTGATTACTAAATAAAATCCATAAGATTTTGCCAATACTTATGTCCCCAATACATGTTAGTCTCCTAAGAATTACTGTAGTTTAAATAGTAAGAAGCAGCTTCTGCCATATAATTTCTATGAAACATGAAGTGTTGCATCAAATACGCACATAAATATCAGTTTACGGCAGTTCTTATGAGTACATGTTTTATTTTTTTATTTTATTTTATAAATACCACTGAACTGTGTGCTTTTTTTTTTAAGATTGGCACCTGAGCTAACATTTGTCAATCATCTTTTTTTCCTTTTTCTTCTCCTCAAAGCCCCCCAATAGACAGTTTGTATTTCCTAGTTGTAGGTCCTTCTGGTTGTGCTATGTGGGACATGAGCCTCAGCATGGCCTGATGAGTGGTGCCATGTCCTCACCCAGGATCCGAACTAGCAAAACCTTGGGCCGCCGTAGTGGAGCACTCAAACTTAACCACTTGGCCACAGGGCCGGCCCCAGTGAGTATATGTTTTAGGGGAAAACTGCTTTTAGAAACAAGCCCTTTAGATGGAGTTCATGGCTGTCCTATTTCATTCTGATTCCATGCTATTTCAGATAGTGCTATAACAAGGTCCAGTACATTTCTCCAGACTATGAGGTCCATTTCATTTTCAAATGACACTCAAACGCCTATAGGAACCAGGCAGAAAACACAAATGTATTAATCAAGCCAGGTGACAAGAGAGAAACTTTGTGGCCTTAACTGGACATGTATGTTTACTTACAGCCGTTCAAGCGCCGACTTTTAAAAACCACTGGGCCAGCCAAATGAAGTACTGGTTTGAAGAAGATAATCTGGACAATTAGATAAGATAAGGAACGTGGCAAAATGGCTGCTTCATAGGGTGACAGACTGAACTCTGGTGGCTGTTATAGGTGGGCAGTGACCCTAAGAGACTTGCCTACCACAGTCTACATCTGGGCCAAAAAACCTAGAAACGTTCCATATATTATAAACAGGTTTTTGCTTATCTGGATGTGGATCATAACACACCATTCTAGAGAAGATCCAGATTGTCAAGAGTGTGCATCCAACATTGCACTCAAACCTGCCACCTACTCCCCAACACCCACTTCTCCAATTTAAATTACATGAAAATACAGACCCCTGTATACGGACCTAAGCTGGACTAGACTCCAGGGATAATGGAATGAACCAAAAGACCTTTCTTGTTCTACAATGTCAAGCAAGTCAAGTATAGGCTGAAAGTAAACAATTTAACTATGGCAAACTCCCAGTTCCACTGTCATCTTAATTGGGTTTCTACCTCAGTGTGCTCCGTAAGTCTCAAACTCATTATGTCTAAAACTGAATCTATTATTTTAACATCATAGACTTGTTCCTCTGCTAACTACTCTAAATCTTTTTATAACAAGAAGCAGATCATGTCATTTGTTTAAAGTCATTCATGTCTCCTCACTGCCTATAGCAAAACAAATTAGCGTGATAAATAAAGACAACTCACACACACTGAGTGCTGGTATTTACCAGGAGTTTTATGATATTTTATTCATTGATTTTTTTTTTCCTCCTGTGGATTTAAGATAGTGACACTTCCTAAGCACGACTGCCTTTCGTCCTCCCAACAGCCCTGTAAGGTAAGGAACTAAAGCTTAGAAAAGCCACATAGCTAGTGAGCTGTGGAGTCAGGACTCCAGCTCCAAGAACTCTCTCCAACTTGTCTCCATGGCCTTATCTGCTGCCCAGCCTCACCACTCACTCTTCTCCCAACATCCTTGGCTCTTTCATGCCTCCCAGTCCTCACACGACCTACCCTCGAATCAGTTATGTCCTGTACTCTCTGCAGGAACCCTGCTGATCCTTTAAGTCCAGTTTGGCTGAAGTCTTACTGGGATGACTTCTCTAACATTCCCTCCCAGAAGAGACATACATTTGGCATTCTTTCATGCGTGTTCTCTAGCATTTGTACCAACATAGCCCAGGTACTGGTGCTTCTCACTCCATTTGTCTCTGCGCAACAACTTTTCCTGATTCATTTTTGAGTATTCACCACAATAGCACTGTATCTGACACACAGGAGGCAATAATGAATGAATGAGTCAACCCGTGAAATGTGGGGTGGGGGAAGAGCTGAAAGAATTAGCAAAAGTAAAGTACTCCATAAAGGCTGGCTAATAAGCAACTATGGAAAAAGAAATTACTGAACCTAGGAGTCATAAATTTAGAAATCTAATCCAGGCCCTGCTGTTAATTGACCCATGGTCTTATTCAAATCACCAGGACACTCTGAACTTAAGTCATTTTCCCCCCAAAGATTATAATATTGGCTCTGCCTAGTTCACAGGCACAGTCTAAGGCTATTTGAGATAATACATAGCAAAGCCACAATGTCTTATACAAATGTAAGACATTATTTTAGGCACCTTGTTTAATATTTTTAAATGTGCTAAATGCTTTAATAATAACAAATATTATTTTTAAAAGTAAATAATAAAAATAATTGAAACTCGAGAATTATCATGGCCAAATGATTTTCAAGCACTAAGCTGTTCTTGGAATGCTATTTTAGGCAATGCTACCAAACCATTTTTGGAAATCTTAGAATTACTGGGTTCATGTTCTATGTTTCAGGATCAGATGCAGAAAAGTCAAAGAAGAAAAAATAGAACAGGGGTGGTATACAGCAGACATCCCAAATCATGTTTGTTAATTGGGATTTGAGGAGGGGGGTGGTGGGGGGAGCTGCAGAGGATAGACCGGAAGTTGGGGAATTCAAATAAATTTAGGAAATCCAGATTACACAAAGTTCAACAAGGTTCTTATTACAAGACTTCCCGGAATCTTTAATATGCATCCTAAACACTCAAAGGGGATAGGTACAATCTACAGCAGTATTCTAGGGAGCCTCCTTTAGGCACATAAAATTTAAGTGCATAGATAATTCTCTTCAAACACTAGTAAAAAAGCGCCTGCTTCTTCTTCTCAGCAAACAACGGGGGGGGGGGGGGGCGGGCGGAACTTAGAAGCTCCAAGAAAGAGCAATACTTAGGGATTTCAGAGTGCTTTCTGATTTGTCCAGAAGATCTGTAGCTGATAGAGAACTTTCAAATTGGTTTGCCAGTTCCTAAAAGGAAAAAAAAGCTCACCCTGGTGGGCTAGTGGTTATGACTCAACAGTGTTATCACTGTGGCCCGGGTCCATTTCCTGGTCAGGGAACCACACCACCCGTCTGTAGGTTGTTATCCTGTGGCAGCTGCATGTTGCTGTGATGCTGAAAGCTATGCCACTGGTATTACAAATACCAGCAGGTCACCCACGGTGGACAGGTTTCAGCAGAGCTTCCAGACTAAGAGAGACTAGGAAGAAGGACCCGGCCATCCTCTTCCAAAATGAAAGGATTCATGAAAATCCTATGACTAGCAATGGAGCATTGTCTGATATAGCACCGGAAGGTGACAGGCTGGTGCAACAACATCGGGCAGGGCTCAGCTCTGCTGTACACAGGGTCACCAGGAGTTGGAATCAACTGGATAGCACTAACCAAAAAAAAGGAAAACAGGTCAAGATCCAACCACAGTTGTCCAAGGTCTATATTTTCCTTTCAAAAAGTGAATGGTGAAAAAACAAACAACAGCTTTTATAATGCCTCTTGAAAAAAGCACAAAGAACTAATACATAAGCAATGCTTGTGGAAGTCAGAAAGAAAGACGTATGATGAACTCAGGGTGCGGCCTTGGAAGGGAGCTGACTGGCTGCCAAGAGCCTCATAGAACAGGCTGCTCTGCTCAGTCTGCCAAGGTGCAAGGTCTGGCTTTCAGTTGCTGGTGTGCCAGGGCAATCAAATTCTGGAAGCTACTTTATTATCCTAACAAAGTTCACAAGAGACTGATAATATAAGACATAATGGCAATTTATTGATTTACACAATAAGAAACTGAGTAACTAGGAACAGATACGTGCATCTTCTAGCAAATGCATTCTGTCCTTGTAGGCAAGCTAGATGTAAAGCCTTAATTAGGATCAGAAGATTGCTTGGTGAGTCTGGCATCAAAACAGAGAACTGTTACTCAATTTAAACGTTTAACGGCATCAGGATAAGGTGGAAGCTTAAAAAAAAAATTCTGGTCACTATCTTGCCACTTTAAAGTGGCTGGAAATGGCCAATATTAAGCTCTGCTGCTGATGGGGCTTTCCCAGAATGAAGCAAACGTGGGGGCATAGAGGTGAGCCGAAATAATACTGAGCAAAACTTTGGGGGAAATTTTTATGAAACATAAAAAAATGTTAGGGAATTCAAAACAACTCCAAACAACAGAGATTGTTTGCATTAACAGTATAGAAATAAATATGAAGTGGTTTTAATAAAAATTTATGAACCTGAGGTCTTTATAAAAGAGGGGTAAACAGAAGATCAGGTTTCTCCCATCATAAGAAGATGTAAGGCATTTAACTCCAAAATCCAGAAGTGGATATCAAGTAATAAAAAACAATCTGCAGATACTATACCATTTAATCATGATTATTATGTTCTTTCCACTCTAGTTATACATAAGGCAAGTTCGTATGCCTTATTTAAAAAACCAAATCAGAGCAAAACCTATGTCTACCCATCTTTGTAATGAAAGTATTACAGCACCTGGCAAAGTGCTGAGCACACAGTAGGCATTCTGTAAATGATGCAGAGTAACTAACTCAAATGTAATGAATTTTAAATCACATTTGTTTTACATATAATACTTTCCTTTGGATTAAAAACTACAGCATCATTTAGTTTTATGTTAACCTGCAGAAACAAATCCTACTTGAAACTCAAGATACAACTGCAGAAAATGCCAAAAATCCTACCCTTTCTCTTGACTAAATAATATCTTTTAGAGATTAGCTTAAAAAACAAGTAAAAATTATTTCCCTCTAACCAGACACAAATAGACTTTAAAAATTTCAAATTAAAAAAAACCTAAGAACAAAAGTGACCAAATTATTACAAAGAGTGATCTCAATGACTGGCACTTATTATACTGCAAATTTATTCCTCTAATGGATTTAGCACTGTTCTTTGTCTTTTATTAAAGCCCTTTCTTTAGCCAGAAAAAGAACAGGATACAATTTGCAAGTCTAGAATTCCTGGACTGATAAAAAAAAAACCAGTAGGTGCCCTTGAATTTCCTGTTCACGTGTTTTCTCCAGACTCTCCTATTCATTAACGGAGACACTACCAATAGTTAAGTCCAACATTCTTTCGTTTATCAAGCCTGGGGAAAGGAGATAACGAATCTGGCACTCAGGCCATCTATAAATACATGTAGTGTCTCCAACCATTTACCATCAAACTTCAAAAGTAGGAAAACAGAACTGCCTTACCTGACTGGTAAAACACACTATTTAACTGGTGATTTCACCTTAGTTTTCACACACTACATTTCAGAGAAAAGCACATCCTTAATGCTACTGTACTGCCTTGGAGTATAAAAATTTTCCCAGATTCATCATTACAATCACGTCGTTTAATGACAGGGATGTGTTCTGAGAAACGTGTCATTAGGCTCTATCATTGTACAAACATCACAGAGTATACTGAAGGGGAACAAAATTTGCCACCCCAAATGTGTCTCCTTAACAGAAGATTATTTTAGGCTGATAATTTTTTTTGTTTGTTTGTTTTTTGTTTTGTTTTTTTTTTTAAAGATTTTATTTTTTCTTTTTTCTCCCCAAAGCCCCCCGGTACATAGTTGTGTATTCTTCGTTGTGGGTTCCTCTAGTTGTGGCATGTGGGACGCTGCCTCAGCGTGGTCTGACGAGCAGTGCCATGTCCGTGCCCAGGATTCAAACCGACGAAACACTGGGCCGCCTGCAGCGGAGCGCGCGAACTTAACCACTCGGCCAAGGGGCCAGCCCCAAGGCTGATAATTTTTAAGAAACAAAAGACTTGAAAGTTTTTCTTGTTACCTACCCCTTAACTGCCTAAAAGAATTCAGATAAAAGAACCTGAATTCTCAGGAAGTCTCAGGAAGGGAGATATCACCTTAGCATAACATGAACTAGGTGGTAGACAGGGAGGAACCTAGAGAAGCCTATTTGTTGGGCTCCCCTCTGTGTTCTTCTATTTCTGTGTGCCCAAACATTTGTTTTCCAAAAGTTTGCTCCTTTGCACCTTCTGTGACTTGCCTTCCTTCACTCTGAAGTCTCTGACTCTCCCCACCCCCAGTATCTTCTTTTGTCTTTAACTCAGGATGATATTTAAGGTGAGGGCCTCAGCTATTTTAGCAAGTTACTCAGTTTTCCTGGGTTTCTCCCATGTGTCCATGTTATTAAACTTTTGTTTTTATCCTGTTAATGTCTCATGTCAATTTAATTCTTAAACCAGCCAGAAGAACCTAGTAGGGTAGAGAAAAATTTCTTCCTCTCCTATAGTACGTACACAAACCTAGATGGTATAGCCTACTACAAACCTAGGCCATATGGTACTAACCTTATGGAACCATCACCATATATGTGGTCCATGGTTGACTGAAACGTTGTCACGCAGTGCATGACTGTAGCTGAAATCATAATGCCCTAGGCTACAACAGATCCTCAGGTGTCATACTGTATATGCTGGTTCCCTAATGACGGAGCAGCCACAGCTTCTTTATTCCCTGAGGTACAATTTGCAGAGCAAGAAAAACAGTCAGATGAATACTTTGAATAGATACCCAGAAGCGGAACTGCTGGATCATATACGGCAGTTCTATTTTTGAATTTTTGAGGAACCTCCATACTGTTTTCCATAGTGGTTGCACCAATTTACATTCCCACCAATGGCATACAAGAGTTCCCATTTCTCCACATCCTCACCAACATTTGGTATCTCTTGTCTTTTTGATAATACCCATTCTAACAGGTGTGAAGTGATATCTCATTGCGGTTTTGATTTGCATTTCCCTGATGATTAGTGATGTTGAGAATCTTTTCACGTACCTGTTGGTCATTTAAACATGTTCTTTGGAAAAATGTTTATTTAGGTACTTTACACATTTTTTAAAACCAGACTATTTGATTTTTTGCTTCTGAGTTGTGAGAGTTCCCTGTATATTTTGAATATTAATGCCTGGTTCTGAGCTCTTCTTTGTTGGGAAGATTTTTTATTACTGATTCAATTTCCTTACTCATTATTGGTCTGTTCAGATTTTCAATTTCTTCAGGATTTGGTCTTGGTAGTTATATGTTTGTAGGAATTTATACATTTGTTCTAGGTTGTCCAATTTGTTGGCATATAATTGTTCATGGTAGTCTCTTACGATCTGTTCTATTTCTGTGGTATCAGTTGTATTATCTCCTTTTTCATTTATAATTTTATTTATGTGGGTCCTCTTTTTTTCTTGGTCTAGCAAAAGGTTTCTCAATTTTGTTTATCTTTTCAAAGAGCAAACTCAGTTTTGTTAATCTTTTCTAATGTTTTCCTATTCTCTATTTCATTTATTTCTGCTCTGATCTTTATTATTTCCTTTCCTTCTGCTAACTCTGGGGTTAGTTTGTTCTTTTTCTAGTTCCTTGAGGTGTAAAGTTAAGTTGTTTATTTGAGATCTTTCTTTTTCTTAATGTATGCATTTATCACTATAAACTTCCCTCTTAGAACTGCCTTTGCTGCATCCCCTAAGTTTTGGTATGTTAGGTTTCTATTTTCATTGTTCCATCTCTTATTAAATTTCTCTTTTGATTTCTTCTTTGATCCACTGGTTACTCAGGAGTGTATTTTCATGTATTTGTGAATTTTACAGCTTTCCTCCTTTGATTTCTAGTTTCACATCATTGTGGTCAGAAAATATAACTTACGTAATTCCTATCTTCTTGAATTTGCTGAGACTTGTCTTGTGGCCTAGATCATGATCTAGAGAGATCATGTGTACTTGAGAAGAATATGTATTCTGCTGCTGTTGGATGGGATGTTCTGTTTTTGTCTGATAGGTCCTACAGTGTTACTCTGTCTGAATGATCTATCCATTATTGAGAGGGAGTATTAAAGTTCCCAACTATTATTGTGTAGGTGTTTATTTTCCCCTTTAGTTCTGTTAGTATTTGCTTTATTTATTAGGTATTTTGATGCTGGGTGCATAATTATTTACAATTGTAATTTCTTCTTGATGAATTGACTCCTTTATCATTATATGACCTTCTTTGTCTTTTTTGACTATTTTATCTTAAAGTCTATTTTGTCTGATATAAGTATAACCACTCCTGCTTTCTTCGGTTACCATTTGCTTGAAATAACTTCTATCTCTTGACTCTCAGTCTATGTGTCCCCTTAAAGTTAAAGTGATCTCTTATAGACAGCACATCATTGGATCTTGTTTTTCTATTCATTCAATCATTCAACGTCTTTTGATTGGAGAATTTAATCCATTTGCATTTAAGATAATTAATGATAGGTAAGGACTTAATATTAATAAACTATTTATTAAATTAATAAATTAAGAATTTGCTAATTGTTTTCCGACTATTCAGTAGATCCTTTGTTTCTTGCTGTCTTGTTCTGTGAATGATGACTTTTTGTGGTAGTATGCTTTGACTCCTTTATCATAATCTTTTGTGTATCTACTACAGGTTTTTCTTCGTGGTTTCTATGAGGCTTACATAAAATGTCTTACATTTATAACATCCTATTTTAAGCTGATAACAACTTAACTTCAATAGCATACAGAAACTTTGTACTTTTACTTCTCCTCCCTCACATTTTAGGTTACTGGTGTTACAATTTACATCTTTTTTATATTGTGTATCCAGTAACAAATGATTGTAGTTATGGTTATTTTTAATACAGTTGTTCTTTAACTTTTAAACTAGAGCTGTGAATCACATACTATCATTACAATATTAAAGAATGTGACATGGGCTATATATTATTTACCAGTATCAGTGAGTTTTATACCTTCATATGTTTTTATCATGTTAATTAGCATTCTTTTATTTCTTTTCTTTTCTTTTTCTGCTGAGGAAGATTAGCCCTGAGCTAACATCTGTGCCAATCTTCCTCTATTTTGTATATGGGTCACTGCCACAGCATGGCCACTGATGAGTGGTATAGGTCTGTGCCCAGGAACCAAACCTGGGCCACCAAAGCGGAGTGTGCCGAACTTAACCACCAGGCTATGGGGCCAGCCTCCAGCATCCTTTTATTTCTGCTTGAAGAACATCCTTTAGCATTTCTTGTAACTTAGGTCTAGGGGCAATGAACTCCCTCAGTGTTTGTTTGGGAAAGTCTATCTCTCCTTCATTTGTAAAGGACAGCTTTACCAGGGATAGTATTCTTGGTTGACAGTTTTTTCTTCCAATATTTTGAATATATCATCCCACTCTTTCCTGGACTGCAAAGTTTCCGTTGAGAAATCTGCTTACAGTCTTATGAGGGTGCCCTTGTACGTGACAAGTTGCTTTTCTCTTGCTGCTCTCAAAATTCTTTTTCGTCAACGTTTGACAATGTAATTATAAAGTGTCTTGGCATAGCCCTTTTTGGATTCAACTTATTTGGGGCCCACTGCACCTCTTGAACCTGCATGTTCATTTCTCCCTCAAATCTGGGGAGTTCTCAGCCATTATTGCTTTAAATACACTTTCTTCTTCTCCTTCTGGGATTCCCATAACGTGTATTTGTATTTCTTGATTGTCCCCCATAAGCCTGTAGGCTTTTTTCACTCTTCATTCTTATTTCTGTTTTCTCCTCTAACTGGATAATTTCAAATGACCTACTTTCCAGTTCACTTGATTCTTTTTTGTTCTTGGTCAAGTCTGTTGTTGAAGCTCTCAGTTGAAGTTCGATCACTGTTTTCTTCAGCTCTAAGATTTCTGTTTTGTTTTATAGCTTCTATCAAAAAACTTTGTTGAACTTTTCATTTTGTTCATGCATTGTCTTCCTAATTTCATTCAGTTGTCTGTGTGTTCCTGTAGTTCAGTGAACTTCTTTAAGAGAATTATTCTGAATTCTTTGTCAGTTCATAGATCTCCATTTCTTTAGGGTGAGTTACTGGAGTTTTATTAGTTCCCTCTGGTGGTGTCATGTTTACCTGATTCTTCGTGTTCCTTGATTCTTCATGTTGCTATTTTGGTAAGTGGTCTCCTCCTCCAGACTTTACAGGTTTGCTTCAGCAGGAAAGGATCTTTACTAATCAGCTCAGCTTGAGGTACTGGACAGGTCCGTTGGTGGAGTCTGTGGGCAGGCAGGACTTGCTATTGGGGTCTCTAGTTGGGTGAGGCCACTGCCCATGCTCTGAAGCAAAGGGGGTTGCTGCTGGCTGGGCTCTGAAGTTGGGTGAGACTGCTGACTGGGCTCCACATTCAAGCAGGGCCAGGTCGGGTGGCTGGCTGTGCCAGTCAGGTGGGACCACTAGCTGGGTTCTGCAATCACCTCTGGTCACGTGAGCTCTCAAGCTGTTTTCCCTGGCAGGGTGGTGCCACTGGTTGGACTCCACAATTGGGCAGGGCTATGGCCTGAGCTCTGCAATCATTTCTGGTTGAGAGGAGTCTCAGGCTGAACTTCCTGACTGGATGTTGCTGCTGGCTGGACTCTGCGTTGGGGCGGGACCACAGGCAGGTCTTTGTAGTTGGACAGGGGCTCTGGCTATGCTCTGAAATCAGACAGGGCTGCACACTGTGCCCTGAACTTGGGTAGGGCCTCAGGCCGGGCGTCACAATCAGGTAGGCCACTGGCTATGCTCCACTGTTGGATGAGGTCACTGGCCAGGTTCTTTGGTTGGGAGGGACCTGCAGCTATATCTTGCAATTGGATGGGCTACAGACTATGCTTTGCAGATGAGCAGGGTTGCTGTCCAGACTCCCTTATCAGGTAGGGCTGCAGGCTATGCTCTGTGATTGGGCAGGGTCAATGGTTGGGTTCCCTGCCGGGGTGAGGCCACAGGCTGTGTTCAACAATTGGGCAGGACCATAGGCTATGCTCTGCTGCACAGCAGGGCTGTAGGGTGGGCTCTGCAGCAGGGGGTACCATAGACTGGGCTCCAACCTGCCCAGGTCACTGTTCAGGCTCCCTAGTTATGTAGAGCCAGAGGCTATACTTAAAAGTATAATTAACAGGGCTGCTGGCTTGGCTTCCTGCCCACGTGGGGCTGTAGGATAGGCTCTGTGGCTGTCTGGGTGGGACTGGAGGCTATACTCAGTAGTTGGGCAGGGTTGTAAATGTGCTTCCTTGACTGGGTGGGGCCGTAGAACAGGCTCCACAGCAGGTATGGCTCGTTGGCTAAAGACTCAAATCAAACAGAGCTGCCAACTGAGCTCCCTGGTCAGAGGAGACTACCAGCTTGGCTCTGCTGATGGGCAGAGACCCTGGCTGGGATCTGTGCTCAGGCACCACTATAAGCAGGAATGTGGTCCACTAAGATCTGAGCACTGGTTGCTGTAAAGCCCACCCCGTCCTCTGTCTATCTGATCCCCACTGGTTGAGCCCTGAAGATGTCCGTAGTGATCTCCGTGAGGCGGGCTTCCCAGGAAGCATCCCACAATGCTGGGGGAGCTGGATGTCCACCTTGCACTCTCTTTTTCCCACGGGAAAAACCACACGCCCAGGGGGGCTCTCTTGGTGCAGTGCTGTGCTGCCCTGGGGGAGGGGCAATGTGGGCTAGTGTAGCTGCTCCTCTTAGCCTTCTAATGTGGTCCTTCTCAGTCTCTGCAGTCCAGGGGGTTGCTTCAGCCTCACTCCTGGGTTCTGGGTTTTTTATAATGGTATCTTAGCTATAGATAATTGCTAGTTGGTCCTCTTGTTAGGGGCAGTGAAGTTGGGAATGGCCTATGTCACCATCTTGATGATATCACTCCCTGTCTTCTTAAATGGTAGGGATGTAATCCTTTCTGGTAGGGGCTATGGCAATTTGTATCAAGAACCTTAAAGATTTTATTTTATCTTTTGACGTAATAATTCCACCTTTAGGAATCTATCCTAAGAAAATAACCCAAATTACAACAAAGACTTGTAGGTTTTTTTAAATCAAAGATTAGTTTAAAAAAACAAACTAATGTTTAAAATTAGGTGAACTGATTAATAGAAATGATGATAGCATGAAATACTATAGAAATAATACTGAAGAAAATTTTCCCAAAGAAAAACCATGAGAAATAATGTTAAGTAAACATGACACAAAGTTCTATCTTCAGGTATAATATAAACTCAACAAAATGAAAAAAGGGGGGGCAGTAAATTATGGTGTGAAATTATGGATGATTTCAATTTTGTCCTTCATCATTTTTTAAATTTTCCAATTTTTCCATAATGGGAAAATGATCATTTTTATAAAAAGAAAAAAGTACTTAAGAGTAATTGTGTGAGGGTACAGGTGTGAACAGGAAACAGGAATCAACTTACATTTTTTCAGCCCACTGTACAGTACCACTGTACTTGGATTTTTTCCCTATGAACCAAATTCCTAGCTCTGGTTTAGTGGAGGATTATGAAGAACAGCAAAAAGAGTGCGACGTCATGGAACAAAACTAAAGACAGCCCAGAAGACTAATGGGAATTCTGAAAAGTTTTTCAGTCATAACTTACAGTTCTTTTCAGGGAAAAAGCTTTTTAGTGTCTTCTACCTATGCATATTTACCAGGACTCCAACTGTCACTCTCCTTTCAAATAGCTTTTCTATAGGTGACTCAAAAAGCCATTATCAAAACCAAAAGCAGGGCAGCACGAATCTTAGCTAACTTAACTTTAAGTCATATTTAAGGTAAGGGAATTACTCCTCTAAAATCATAAAGAGAGACAAAATGAATGCTCTAGCTTTAAAGATCTTCACTGCCCCTTAGTCCTTCCTTGCCCATTTTAAAGGAGATAATGCCTAATTCAAAGCACCAGTACAACCACAAATGCCTATTTTGTACAGAAAAGGTGACGGTTTGCTGTCATCAGAGAACACCCAATGAATGAACAAGACAAGAAAATGATGAGTGGTAAGAGGTGGTGTGACATGCTGTTAAAGAAAAGGGGAGGAGCAAGCTTTGGCGAGCAGCCCAAACACATAACTCACTCAGTGGCCCAACTATAAGAAGGTTGGTGATCTTTGCATTCTAGCCTTTCACTTTCTTAGAAGTAAGCTTCTAACAGGAATGAGAGAGAGACTGAAATTCACACACAAAATGAAACCTGAAAACAGACTTGAGTTTAATGAGGATATAAAATATATTTTCCAAACACAACTTTAATTAAAAATATCAACTCATATTTTAATTTTTCCCATTCATTCAAATACTCAAAGCTTCTACATCTTTGAATAGCTTCAGGAGAGACTTAAGTGGATTCCTCCATTGGACCAATTTCTTTATTTTAATTTGAAAATTACTATGTTATTTTGTTTGCTGTTCCTTTTCAAATGACAACTACACACTGAAAAAGATCAGACTAATTTAGCAACATAAGAGCCAGAGCAGCAGTCCTTTTTGAGGGCAAAGAATTGGATTAGACTAAAATTAAAATGTGATATCACCAAGCTTACAATTTTAACATATAAGTAGCTCTGAGTTACTTTTAATTATTTTGAGTCACTTAAACTCTCCCACAAGACTTTTGGACCATCACGAGTAACCAACGAAAAATGCTCCCAGCTAAAAGCAGACATACCACGCGACTCATCAGACTGTGGTATTGTGTTAAACACACAGATCAGCTGACTTCCACAAACATGAGAAAATCCGGGAGGTATCCATCTCATTAAGACACCAGGGTACAAAAAGACTTGAAGGCAGAAAAAATTTTTTTAGTGTCAGTGACCTTTATAATTAATACCTGAACAGCTTATTATCTAAGTATCAAACAGGGTCATACCACTTTATTGACTTGTGATCTTCAGAACACAACTCTGGTTTATTTGGAAAACAAATATAGGCGAGGAAAAGAATGCCTAAAATGGAAGAAAAAGTAAACTGTATACTTTGTTGTCATCAAGGATATCCTGTAATTCAAGTAGGCATACAGGCAAACCCTCCCATAAATCAGCTTATGAGTTCAATTCTGTTCAGCAGTTTTTCTAGAGGTCTAAGATTGCAAATTTAGTTCACCAACAGGCAAGACTGTTAGAATCACAGAACCTGAAAACAGAACTGTACTATCTAGTCTATCTCCCTCATTTTACAGACTTGAGGCCCACAGTCATTTGGCTATCTGGTCCAGAACTAGAACGGGTCACTCAGCCTTCAGGTGGAGCTCCCAATCTAGCTGGAGAGTCCACCGTGCAGTGGCAGTTCTAGAACACCACACTGCCCCTGCAGAAAAGTTGGCCACCAGAATACTGACAGCCATGGCCCAGTCCTGAACTACGTGGCATCTATTAGCTCTAACACTGAGTTTAATGTCTAACACTGAATCGCTGCTTCCTATCTTATGATTACACATCTGTGTATCAAATAACTGGTTTCCACCTGCTTTTTTCACATGACAGAAGAATGACATTTTACCACAAACTTCTGGAATCCAAAATATTATGACTAAAGGTTTCTTGAAAGCTATTAGGATTTTAATTACAGAAGATAATCATCATTAAGTGATGTACATTTAGCTTGGGACCCTACCTCTGTCTATATTAGAAATGTGCCCCAAAGTGAGGTTCTCAAAATCTCATACACTGTTATGTATGGGGTCATGGACACTCGTTTCCAGGGCACCTGAGCATGAGGGCAAACCTAAGTGTACATATGTTCAGACCTTTGGAATTTGCCATAGGTATTCTATAACAGATGAAATAAGGTTTCTAAAATATAAATATGTACTTTTTTTCTTTCCAAACTGGAAATATCTGTTTTTCTATTTATGAAAGTAAAATATGTTTCATGTGAAAATATCCAGAAGTATATAAATTGCAAAGTGACAGTGCCCTCTCAATCCTACCTCCCATAATATCCAGTTTTAACTGCTAGCTGATAGACTGGAGTTAGACTGCCTGGATGAAATTCTGGCTCTGCCACTTAAGAACTGTGAGACCTCTCAGGGTGTCAGTGTTCTTATCTACAAAACAGAGATAATGACAGCATGTGAGAATTAATAACTAGGGTTTACTAAGTACTTTACAAAGTGTAGGTATTGTGCCAAGCACTTAAAATATATTAACTAGTTTTAATAAAGTGGTTGATTGATATGTGTTAAAGACCTTAGTGTCTGATATTAGTTGAGTGCTCATCAAATGCTAACTGTTACTATGTCGTTCCAAAACCTTAAGGCATATGTAATACACATACATAGTTTTAATATAAATGGGCTCAGATAAACTGTTCTGTAACTTGCTTTTCCCCTTACTATCTTGCAGATATCCTTCAATATTCATTAAAATAGATCCACTTTATCCTTTTCAAGGAGCACATAGTAATAATATTTTCTAACATATGATGAGTGATTTGTGCTAGACATTCTGCTTTATGTTTACCATCTCACTTAATCCTCAGACCAACCCTAAAAAGCATGTGCCATTATCATTTCCATCTAGAGAAGAGGAAAGTGAAACTTAGCTGGAGTAGGTAATTTGCCCAACATCATCAGCTTAAATGTGGTGGGACCAGAATTTGAATGTAGGTTCCTCTGAAACTAAGCAACCATGGCACACTCCATTTTCTATACTGCCATAGTTTTAAACCAATGTCCGCTAACAGTTGTCTAGATGGTTTCCAGTTTTGGGGGGTATTTTTACCAATGCTGCAGCAAACATATTAGATCACAGATTGCACACTCTCTCTCTCTCATTTCCTTGTTATATACTTCCAGATGGGCAATTGCTGAGTCAAAGAATACTCACATTTAAAATTTAGATACACACTACCTAAGTGCTTTCCTGAGAGACAGTACCAATAGACTATCCACAGTTATATGAGAGAGCCAACACTGGGCACTGTCCATCTTTTTTTTTTTTTTTGAGGAAGATTAGCCCTGAGCTAACATCTGCTGCCAATCCTCCTCTTTTTGCTGAGGAAGACTGGCTCTGAGCTAACATCCATGCCCATCTCCCTCTACTTTATTTGTGGGACACCTACCACAGCATGACTTGCCAAGCTGTGCCATGTCCGCACCCGGGATCCGAACTGGTGAACCCCAGGCCGCCGAAGCAGAACATGAGAACTTAATCGCTACACCACTGGGCCAGCCCCACTGTCCATCATTTTGATCTTTGCCAGCCTGATTAGTTAAAAAGAACCTATGATGTGTTAGTTCTGCTTATGCATTTCTTTGACTAAAGTGATTTAAACATTTTCCTATATTTTAAGTAATTATTTCTTCTTTAACAAGCTGCCTAAGTTTTTTGCCCACGTTTGTATTAGAAAATTCATTCTTGAAGAGATTCAGTATATTTGAACAATATAAATTATCACAGCCCATTCTTAGCTATTTTAAATAGCTGAAATTATACCATAATGCCAATATTTACATAATTTCAATTTATACGACTTACGAAAAAAATCAGAGTATGCTTAGTTCATGCAGGAAATACACTTGTTACGTTAGAAGCAGGGCACTTCCCATAAATCAACAGGATCAAATGAAAACTATTGTCACACAACTCAAAGGTTGAGAATTTAAGTAGAAACATAGCTTTCCAAACTAAGTAAAATTTTCTCTTATCTCAGATGTGACATTATGACTCTATTGTTTGGACTAGCACATATAATTTCTTTTTTTAAATAACGCCAATTTAGTCTTTAGCAGAAAACTTTCCAGCTTAATGATTCTCTGGACAGCAACTAATCAACGTCCTTATCGCTGCTATGATCATCACCGTCCTCATCACGGCCACCATTTACCAAGCACCTTCTCTGTGCCCGCCAGTGCTCGTGCATTATCTCACTCGATCGTCACAACCACCACATGAGATAGGCACTATTTCCCCATTTCATAAATGAGAAACCGAGGCTCAGAGGGGTTAAGTCACTTGCTAGTGATCTCTCAACTAGAAAGTGGCAGGGCTGGGATCTGAACCCTGTCTGACTCCAGGGCTATTGTTCTAACATCATGCCTACCCTTTATGACCAGGCTTAATTAGCTAAACAAAGCTAAAGGCAAAAATAAATATGTAACTTCCTAAAGGCTATTCAAGAGAATTACTGGTCTTTTATTACACGATCACCTTACTTACTGTCAATAAATCTTAAACCTGTATAATTCCCGGTTTTAAAGAAACTTAAAAGGATCAACTCGCCCATCCTTCTACAGAAACAAGGCTGTTAACCTTCCTCCCACTTAACCTGCCCCCTTGCCCAAACAGCTGTATAAGTTGTTTAAAGAGCTTTATAATCTGTTGGGAATTTTTGCAATTATTTTGCAGATTATTTCAAATACGTATTTGTCTAACCTATGCTGTCCTCAGTTACTAGTCTAAATAGGGAAAGACTATGAGAAGGCTTTACTGTATGAGCAGGAGGATTTACCAACACAGAGTGGCAGCTACAATCCCGGCAAAGATGCCATCATTAGGGGTGAAGTCCAGGTTTAAGCTGCATGTAGACGGGTTCTCAGGAGCCCTGAAATAACCTCAGGAGGCAAGAAAGGTCTCCTCGTGGTGACACAGAAGTGCCTCTTACCTGCTTGGCAGCCTTACAATCAGAAAGTTCTTCTTCCATCTAACCTAAATCTCTCCCACTGAAATTCAAACCCTCTTCTTTTTCTCAAATTCCCCATAAAAATGAAGAACCTCACTACAGCAATTAACGTGCCCAAATTCTCACAGCAAATAAGACAAAGGTAGCTGGAATCAGTACTGATTTTCTTCAGTGCAAAATCAGAAGTTCTAACTTTTCAATCTATTTCGCTAAGGGAAGAATTGCTTGTCTCCCTCAAGAAAACTGTGAAACTGATTTGAAAATAGAGTTGCCTTTCTGAAATCTTCGTGATTAGTACCTATCTGAGAATTTCAAAAACAGAAACCCTTCACAGTGCCTTTAAAGGTCTTCATTAATAAAAATAAAACCAAAGGTAACTCTTATCTAACATTTCTTTGTTGGGTACAGTCCTAAATGTTTAACACGCATGACATTCTTGATTCTGTGAAGTCGATGTTTCCCACATTAACAAATGAAGAAACTGAGGCTCAGTAAGTCACCACCCAAAGACACACAACTAGTCAATGGAACCTGGTCTGCCGCATACCAGGGCCTAAGCTCATAACCCGCTGCGCTGCGTCGTCCCTCATCTGACCTTTATCTTTAAGTGGGTAAGCCTCCCTTTAGAGAGGACTTAGCTCCGGAAAGCACCAAGTTCTTTATAATAAAGTTTATTTTCCTCATCTCTTTCCATTATAAAATTTGTGGAAACATAAGGCCCCAAGGTTTCACAAAACTAAAGAGTCATACTTAAGAATGCAGCAAACATTTTTAAAAACTAAGAAAAAAAATACGTGCACTAGGACTCAGAAGCAGGAGTCTGAGCAACTAGAGAACTTCTGCACTAGATAACCACCTGGTAACAGTGCATTCTGAGACTCTACTCTGTTCCTTCCTTCCTTCCTTCCTTCCATCCATCCATCCATCCATTGCTCCATAACATAACAGTCCATTCTGAGACTCGACTCTGTTCCTTCCTTCCATCTATCCATCTATGCATCTATCCAGCCAGCCAGCCAGCCAGCCATCATCACACCTAAACCAAACTATTTTATTTTCAGAGCTGTAAAATATAATTTGACTTCTGGATGGGCAAGCCTCTCACCTTTTCCTTTTGTTCTCTCCCAAAATTCGCACATACTCTTTTCACATGAATTTTAGAATCTGCTTGTAGAGTTCAATTAAAAATACTATATATCATCTTTTTGAAAAGAGGAAAAAGCATGATTTAAACTAACCCAGCCTTAGCCTCGGGCTTAAAATTACCGTTTTGGTTTGGTTTCTTTGCCAAGGTATTTCTGCCATCTGGGGAAAAATATCCAAACTGAAGGTTAGAGTTTTTTAAAGTCCCTTTTAAAAAGCTACACCTGAATTTACAGTTATTGATTATAGAAAATAAAATAAGATATTCAATAAACCTATTAGGTGGTGTTTGCAGGACAGTTAAGGCTTCAGTCTGACAAAAGATAGAAAAATAGAAGAAACAGCTAAGCTAACAGTTCCACTGGTTGTAGGTAAGGCTGATCAAATAATTGGCATCAATAGCACCCGTCATACACCAGACAGTAGGCTAGTAGGGAGAGGCCAAAATAGTAGGCGAGATGATATGAGCATTCTAAGATCCTGTAATACTGTTGAAAAAAGTGAGACTAAGCCACAAAAACAATTAGTGCATGGGACAAATAAGCCTGGGTGGGCCTTTCTGATAGAAGCAGGGCTTCAGAACAGGGTAAGATCAGTGTGGCTGCAGTGCCTGATAAAAACTAATAAATTGGGCAGCTCAGCTGTAGCTTAACTGAATGCCTGGCAGTCATTAAAATTTAATGACAGCTATTTAGAAGCCCATGTGAAGAAAAACAGTGATGACCTTAACTTGGTTTATAAATCAAGACGGAGCCACAGGTACAGCACCTAATCAAAGGGCAGAGATCCCACCAGCAAGCCTCTCTCCTCGTTCTTGCAGCAGCTCCTCCCGATGATGCCTGTGAATTGGGGCCAGCACTAGACTACCCCAACGGGAAGGCCCCAGACGCTCTGTGGCTCAAGGGGCTATTCAATACCAGAACCTGATCCTACTACCCCTATACCCGGCCTGAAAAGCCCATGTTCCCCAGAACCTGCATCCACAAAACCTCCACCCAGTTTCCTGATATCATGGAAACTTACTCACTTCACTCAGAAGACCTAGTATGTGGGCTCATCTATTTGCGGAAAGAGGTAGTTCTGTCCAAAAGTACTGAGTCAGACATTTTTACCAGAACTGGATTCATTTTAAAAAGAAGAAAAAAAATTTTTTCTTTTTCTTTTTTTTTTTAAATTGAATAAACAAGATGAGCACTGTATCTCCTTCCAAGGAGCAAAAAATAATGCTAAACATAGCTGGGAATGTTGGTTGGGAGGAATTGGAGTGGGAACTTTTTTAAAAATTTAAATCATATGCAAAGTATACAGTTTAATTTTTTTTTTAAGATCGGCACCTGAGCTAACATCTGTTGCCAATCTTCTTTTTTTTTTTTTCCTGCTTTTTCTCCCAAAGCCCCCTGGTACACAGTTGTGAATCTTTTAGTTGTGGGTCCTTCTAGTTGTGGCAGGTGGGACACCGCCTCAGCATGGCCTGACGAGTGGTGCCGTGTCCGAGCCCAGGATCCGAACCGGCGAAACCCTGGGCCACTGAAGCAGAGCGCCCAAACTTAACCACTCGGCCACGGGGCTGGCCCTCAGTTATTTAATTTTTAAAGCATTATTAGATAATGCAAAGCAAGACATCTCCGTGACTTCTTTACCAATCTGTCACGCCAGTAAGCATTACTTAGTGAGGGTATGTTCTTTCAAAATGAGTAGAAAACTTACCTATGAATTGGTTTCAAGGCAATTTCGCTAAAATCAGGAAGCTAAGGCTATTTAAACCTGCTGAGGTTCCTTCCAGTCCTATTGTGCTGTTTATACTTTTTAAAGTAATTATTAAGTACTTTAAACTAGGCAGACACACAGCAGGGTGTGAACAGTTTTCATACACCAACTTCAGAACTCTATTTCTAATGAGATACATTGTAAATTGTAAATTATAAAACAGTTCTTCACAGCCTTTAGATTTTATTAAGTGAAGTTGGAATAATTTGGTGGGTTGTACATTTTTAGAAGTGAAATACATATATAGTTCCCTACATACTTTAAGAGTTGTGAAGATCAAATGGAAGAGGTAAAATTGCTTTATAAAAGGCAAGACACTACTCAGTGTAAGATTATACATGCACTGGAACGCTAAAAAGGCTAAATCCAGGATAACAGTTATTTCTGGGGAGGGAGGGTGAGAGGGGACCACAAAGGCATCTCAGACTCAATCTGTCATAGTTGTTACTTCAACAACACCTGAGGCAAATACGGCAGACTATTAAGATTTATGATGCAGACACATGAATGCTCCTCAAATTTTTCTCTCTTTTGTTTATATTTATAATAATTCATAATAAAAGCAAGAACTATGTTTATAATATAATCTTGAGAAAACAAAAATAAAAAATGATAGATTCTAAGGAATTTGAAAGGTTTCTTATAATTATTAAAGTTACTTAACTTTACACAAAGAGTATCTTGATTTCTACTAACAACTATTTTCCTTTCTAATATCATCACCACCTCTTTTCTTCCTTAAATTTCCATCTAACAGAGTTTAAATAAAAAAGCACAACTCTCAGGGCTGGTCTGGCGGTACAGCGGTTAAGTTCACATGTTCCACTTCAGCGGCCGGGGTTTGCTGGTTCAGATCCCAGGTGCGGACCTATGCACTGCTCATCAAGCCACGCTGCGCAGGAAGATGGGCACAGATGTTCACTCAGGGTCAATCTTCCTCAGCAAAAAGAGGAGGATTGGCAGTAATGTCAGCTCAGGGTTAATCTTTCTAAAAAAAAAAGTGCAACTCTCTCCAGGGCACGTGGACAAAGAAAGCTCAGTGAGATAGGCTCAGTGGAAGTGACAGTCCTGGGAACAGCTGGGAAGATAGAGTACCAAGACAGAAGACCACTGCCCGGGGGAGAGGCAGCCAGATTTCTGCAGCCAGGTTTTCAATGAGGCTTCATTATTTTAAGTATCATGACTTCCCAGAACACCAGAGAGACCCTATATTTAAAAGATTAAAAATATATCCCATACATGCTAAAATATTTCCAGGTGAAAAAACATAACATCAAGGATATGCTGCAAAATAATATAGAGGAAGTAGATGTGGATCATATGGAACAAGACTGGTCATGGTTGGATAACTGTTTAAGCTGGAGACGGTACATGGGAATACATTATACTCTCCTATTTACTTTTGAGTGCATTTAAATTTTTCTGTAATAAAGTTTAAAAAAAACTCAAACAAATAAACGATTTAACTATCACTGCAGTAAGTCTTGCCCAATTTCAATTTGTTAGGCCTATTCATGGCAAGGAGGCCAGGCAGCCAGGCCAGCATTAGTTCTGACACAACCACTAGTCAGCTGTGAGCCCTGGTCTTAGTTATTCAGTCTCTTCAGTTTTGAGTTTATCCATCTGAAAAAATGAAAGGGCTGGATGAGATGATACCTAAGTTCCCTTTTAGCTATAACACGATTATTAGATTTATAAAACTAACTTATGGTTATTGTCTAATATAACTAAAAACTGCAAATGTTACTAATGAAACACCATGGCCACATGGGAGTATCTTTAATCCCTTATTTATTTATTTATTTATTTATTTATTTATTTGACAAACATTTGGGGGAGTGTGTACTATGTGCCAGGCAGTGTTACATGCGGGTAGAATACAAAGTTAAATGATACAGAATTCTGCCTTCAAGATCCACTCTCATCATGGAAGAGAGATGTATAAACAAATGACAACAATACAATGTAAATATGACGATAGCAATGATGGAGTTGAAAATACCAAAAGGCCTTCACAGTGTGAGGGAGCAGGGAACAGTGAATAATTTCATACACAGACAGTGAGAGAAAGTAAGCGTCAGGAGATGAGACTGCATAGGAAAGTAGGGACCAGATTGAGGAGGATCATGAATGTGATGCCAAGGAACTTGGATGGTATCTGGAAAAGTGATAGGGAAGGCATTTTAAAGATTCTAAGCCTGGAAATGATGCGGTCCAATCCACTTTTTAGATGAATTGCTGGAGCAGGAAATACAGATTTGGTGGTTGGTGGTGTTTGGGGGACAGAGGAGGGAAACAAAGAAGGGAAGGGAGGTTTACCTAGTAGTTGGGAGACAACTAAAATGGTCCAGCGGGGATGATGAGGGTGTGAACCAAGGCAGTCTTCACGCAGATTCCCGGAATACTGTTATAGCAGCATCTTGGGTTTTGGAGTAGGGAAAAGAAAGTGTCCTGAATTATATAAGTAAGTAGTTGTTAATGTACAATAAAGGTAATCAGCTCCTTCTTCAAAGCATAAATGAAGCAAAGGTTTTAGAAATGCAGATTTCAGGTACTCTGCTGTAATATTTCTCCCTCCATCTTTCAGCATAATATAGAAATTACAGCATGAAACTCTAACATCGATTCATCATTGGTGGGTTACCAGCTTCAAGCACAGTGCCTAGCACATAGTAGGTGCTTAATAAAAGTGAGTTATGTGTTGAACGGGATGAAATAAACAGTGCCACATCGTGCAGGCAGTTAACTCCCCGCTTGCTGGCCATCTTAGCAATGACTTGATAAAAAGCACAAGTCAGGAAAGAGGAAAATTCTTTTTCAGGTGAATTTTATGCCCCTCTGTAATCCCAGCCCTTCCAAGTTTTTAGACTGTGTCAACAAATGATCCTAACTGCTATTTCTTAGAGCAATGGGGTGGACAGTTAAGTGCTCGTAATCTAAGAGTTAGACTGCTCCCCACATGTAGACTATAATAGAAGATATTTTTTCTTATACATTACACGGTGCCTTTTATCTTGCCCCCAAAAAGGCATTTCTAAGAGAAGTATTAGAATTGCTCAGTCTGTTCTCGGGGCCACAAACCGTACGGACTCTTGCTTCAATTTTTATAAAACAACAGCAATATTTTTCCCCTCAAAAACCATTATCTTTATTTGAATAAAGGTAAAGAGTAAAGCACAGACAGGTGGATCACCTTAGACAATGTCCTGATGTCAGTGACTATTAGTCTGAAAGGAGAAAATCCTGCCTTTCCATTATCACCTCCTCACACTTTCAGATTTTCTCAGCAATGAGCCGTGGGACTAAACATCAACACCTGGAAATCTGATCACTCTATTCCACACCCATAATGTTATAAAACGTTAACACCCCCCCCCAAATGTTATCAGCAACAATACTATACCATTCATAATAATCAACTGAACATTAATTACATGCCAGGTGATAGGCTTAACACTTTACATACATTATCTCATTTGACTTTGATCCTCCTATTAACCCTAAGAAGTGGTACATAAAGTTACTGCCATTTTGCAGTATAAAAAAGTGGGCTCAGAGAAGACATGTGTCTTTATCTGATGTTAACCAACCAAAGCCTGTCAGACCCTGGTCCAGAACTCTCCGTCAGGCTCTAGTACCGCCTCTCCCAAACCAGGTGAGGTAGGTGGGCAGATATTATCCTGTTTTAAAGATGAAAAACCTGAGGCTCAGAAAGTTGAGAAGACACACATTTAGAAATGGAGCCAGCTTTAGACTTCTATCAAGGCCTCTACCATAACCACTCCATGGGAATCAGCAAAGTATAAAATCCCCACCCTTGTTTTAAAAAACATCAAACACAGGCTGGCTTTGTCAACATAGCATAAAGGTCATGAGGTTCTGGTGGAAAAAAAAAAAGAAACGCCAGTAAAGTTTTTTTTTGACCTACCAAGGCCACCTTTAACTCAAATCATAAAAGGAGCTAATTTAGAAAATAATGCTTTTCAGATTTCTAACGTGTCCATTTATTTTTGTTTGCCAATATTTATTTTGTATGTTTCTTTTACAGCCCACATTCAACTGCCAAAGTTTTCAGCACTTATCAGACACTTGGGGAAAGGTTAAAGAGCAATCTTCTGTCCCCAACCACAGAGAAACAATGTCTCCAATTAATCCTCACAGAATCTACCGCCAAGTAGCAAGCAGGTGCAATATTTCTGATGCATTGAGAGTGTGTGTGTGGGGGGGGGGGGGGGGTAGGGGGGTGAAGAGGGTAGAGAGAAACATTGAAAACAAACCACACTTGGGGGGCTCATTTCTTCTAAGTGACTTAAATCCCATAAGGCATTTGGCTGTTGACAAGATGATCCTGCCCTTGAATACAAGGAAGTTGCACCCAGTCTCACAAAGCACAGAGTCAATCACCCTAAACAGAAGTCTGGACTTCCCTCCAAGACAAATATGGAATTCAATCTGTGTGATGCCTTGAATGCAGCTAATTAATTTGCAATCCTTTATTATGACCATACAAGGAAGGGAAAAGAGCTACCTTCCTTGTCCTTCCTTGAGGGGGAAGCAATAGAGGAAAAAGCATAATATTCAAATTCCATAGCAAAGTTCTAAAACTTTTCCATTAAGATACACACCCTAACTGAGTCATCAGCATAACACCCTACAGTGCATCACCTCAGTACTAACTACCTTTCCTGTACATGGTCATTCCAACTCAGTTAATTCTAGTCAAAACACAATGGGTAAGAAGCTATACCTTGTTTCATTCTTTTCACTTGGTATTTTAACTCTAATTTTTAGAGTAAATGCATTGACCTTAATTCACTTAAGTACTTAAACTATTGCTAACTGAATAAAGAAACCACAGCTGAGGAAAATTACATCTGAAAGCAGCCAATAGCCAAAGCAGTAACAGCAACTTAAAGAAAATTCCTTCATGAACCAATGAGAATGTTTTAAATCCAAAACAGGTTATGAGGAGGGAAATTCTCTTCACCTAAAGCTAATGAGTGGACACTTTTCATATACATTTAGCCACTTCCCAAATAGCTGTATAAGAGTTCCTACACTGCGATCTTTCAGGAGGGCTCCATCTCAACTGGAAAGTAACTATCCAAGCTCGAAAATCAGTTGGACCCCTCCATGGTATTTTTTAAAACCATTCTCCACTGACTACTGTCCAAATATTTGAATGTGGCATATGGGAGACTGAATTTCCTGAAATCTTTTACAGGCCATCATCCACTCACAAAGATCCAAAGCTGTTCATCATGGAAGCTGACACACTGGGCAACTCCAGCTCCAAACTCTGCTCTGATCTTAAAAGTACTTGATCCCAGCTACCACCCTGAAAATATGTTTCCCATTCTTTTACCATCACATTAAAATACAAAACAGAGTTTTAGGTGAATCCTTCTTTTAAGGATTAAAAATGAATTAATATTTCTACAGATACCAAGTTGATAAATATCTTATATATCTACTTCTAAGACTCTACAACTAGACTGCCTGAATTTGAATCCCTGATTCCACTCTTGCTAGCTGTGTGATCTTAGAGAAGTTAATTCACCTGTCTGAGCCTTGGTTTTCTCATCGGCCAAAGAGATTCTTGTGAGTTAAGACATGTAATGTATTTAGAATAGTACCTGACACGTAACAAGTGGTCAATTTGAAGAAACTATTATCATCATTATCATTGTTATCATCACTGTTGCTAACTTGACAATTATATTGTTAACATGTCCTTTTGCCAGCCTTCCAGTATATGGAAAAAAATCTATCAAAACATAAATCTCTGATCTACTACTAAGCTAAAGAAAATAATCATTGACATGGTACATTTATTTCATAACCTACAACTTTTCAATCTTCAGTATTATTTTTGTTGATGCTGGGTTTTTGTGGGGTTTTTTTTAAGATTTTATTTTTTCCTTTTTCTCCCCAAAGTCCCCCGGCACATAGCTGTATATTCCCCGCTGTGGGTCCCTCCAGCTGTGGCATGTGGGACGCCACCCCAGCGTGGTCCGATGAGCAGCGCCATGTCCGCGCCCAGGATTCGAACCAACGAAACACTGGGCCGCCTGCAGCGGAGTGCGCGAACCCAACCACTCGGCCACGGGGCCAGCCCCATTGATGCTGGGGTTTTTTTTAACCAGGAAAAATTAACACGTTTAATCCCCTGTTCAAATTATTACGCTTTTATTTTCAGTTGGTCAGTGACAGTTTGGTCAGCAAGTTACGTAAGTCCGTAATTTAACATCGTTAAGAACTCAATTATAGCAATAGTTTAGGATTCATTTGGATCTCTTATGGGCAACTATTGCAGATTTAAGGCAGTCTTTAAGTTACAAGCATTAAACTTTTGAGATCATGAAGCCAAAAACGTTTTGTCTTCAAAATAATCCTAATACATTTGGAGAGACAGATGCATCTACAACTAGGCTACAACATAGAAAATAAAAGTACAGTAATTTGAACAGGGGATTAAATGTGTTAATTTTTCCTGGGTTAAAAAAGACAGCAGCAGAAATGAAAATAATACTGAAGATTGAAAAGTTATAGGTTATGAAATATATGTACCATGAATATGCCATGATTATGAATATGTATTCAAGATTTTATATAAAACTTACTTTATACACATTAAAACACTAAGGTGGAAAAAACACATTAGCATTATAGGATGAAAAATAAGCCACAAACTAGCATAAGATACTTGCAACACATTAAAATAAAGAATTAAATACAATGGTGATATAGTATTAATAGCTATTCTCATATAGTTCTTACTAGGATCAGGCATTATTCTAAACAATATACATGTATCTTTAATGAAGAATTCCTATAAATCAATAAGAAAAACACAAACAACAAAATAAAAAATGGGCAAAAATCCCAAATAGGAATTTCAGAGAAGAAAACACACATGGCCCGTAAACACAATGAAAGCTGCTCAGCTACAATTCTAATCAGAGAAATGAAAATTAAAACCCCGAGGTGATATCATTTTGCACCCCAGACTGACAAACTTAAAAAGCCATTGATATGTAGTCTTGCTGAGGAAGTGGCACAGCGGGACTCTCGTCCACTGCTGGTGAAGGTACACATTGGTGCCAGTGCCCTGGAGAGCAGGTTGACACTACTCAGTAAAGCTGAACACACCCACACCCAATGACCAAGCAATTCCACTCCCAGCTATGTACTGTAAAGACACTCCTGCACATGTGGAACAGGGGGAGTGCTTAAAAACAATCACGGAAGCACTGTTCCTACAGAAAAAGAAAACAATACAGATGACCATCAACAGAAGTGGAATAAAAAAGAAACGTGGTATATTCATATAACTGAAAACTACACAGCAGTGAATCTGGACAAAGTACCAGTGCATGGGTGAATCTCAGAAACACAAAGTTGAAAAAAGAAAAGTCACAGAGGAATACACACTGTATGTTTCCATTTATATAAAGTTCAAAAACAAGCAAACCTAAAAAATCATATTGACTCAATGGGCTATATTCCTAGGTGACGAAAACTGTAAGTAAAGCAAGGGAATGCTTACCATAAAATTAAAGAAGTCGTTACCACTGGGAGGAGGAAGCACACAGGCAGCTTCTGCGATGCTGGTTAAGTTCTATTTTTTAACCTCCAAGGAAGATACTTTGGTGTCTGTTTCCCTATTTTTCTTTATACTGTACTGATCATTTTATATTCTCACATGTGACACACTTCAAAACTAAAACAAAAATTAATGTATTCCTTTTAGATGAGTTGTGGGCAAGTCTATGTAATGAATTCATCACTGAAACAATGTAGACATTTCAGACTAAGAAAGTAACTATTTTAGGATAAAGAATCTAAGAAAAAACCTGTAACGGAAACAAAATCTTGAAACTTTAAAATTAAGCAAAACTAATTTACAAGCAGAAGAACAATAAAGTAATGATATATAAAGCATCACTTTCCAAGTGTGTTCTACAAAACATTTTTTCTTAGATGTCTGACGGAAAACCATTTCTAGGAGTGAAATAAATTTGGGGAATAACGGGCTAAACAAGTAAATCTCCTAAGGAAGGAACAGAATTTCCCAAATTCTTTGACTCTGGAATCTTTAAACACGGTGAATTACACAGTGATTCTTTTAGGACTACTGTTTCATATAACACCAATTGGGAAGCATTTTCTAACACAGAGGCCATCCTAGATAGAATATTGCCCCCAAGATGGAGGGAGAGCAGGAGATACTCCAGTAGGTACTCAGATATCTAAGCCTTCAGAAGCTGGCCGGTCCAAGCCAAACCCTGAACAGTTGGAATAAAAATCCATAACCAAATAGAACCCTGTAGGAACTAAGTGAACCATCATTCTATGTATTGCATGAACACTGAAAAACCTTTATTGTAATTCTCTTGGGGGCAAAACATGATTCAGGCAAAAAGTGCAAAAGAAAAGATCTAGATAAAGAAATATTTTTATAGCTTTCAGGATCACAGACGACTAATAAACAGAGGGTCTTATTTGATTTAGGTAGAGTTCAATAGAAGCATCCAGCACAAAAATCTTATGTTTCAAATCAGATCTCTCAGTTAAAAGGTTTTTCCATTAGTCTTCCCCTAATAAAATTAGAAAGTCTCTAATTTTTTACTGAAGTTTTCCCTAGGTACAACAAATCTGTGAAGTGGATCTGAAAATGCTTCATAATGTGTTTTTAATACCATAGGAAAAATAAGATGATAATGCTCTTCAAAAGAAAATGTAAACACTGCACATTTATTTTTAAAACTTCTTTATGATTAGACTACTATCATAAACTTTTGCACACACATTACTCTTAGAAACTAACTTCTGGGTGGCAATGACATACATGTTTAAGGAAAAATTTGTGTCAGATACAATGTCTTTGTATCTTAAATACGTTAAAATCTTATTTGAAAAAAGCCAAACACCTGTCTTTTCAGGGTACCATAGGTATTCAAATTGGCAAATGTGGTACTGCCACAGGTTTCTACCAGGTGGAGGCTAGCAGACTGTCTTCCTCAGAAGGCTCCTGACAGAGGGGCATTCATTACCCTGGCGATTTACCACAAGCCAGGCCCAAGACACAGCTTTACAGGTTTAGAAATTTGATTTTATCAGCATCAATAAGAGAGCTCCATCTTTTAGAAGTAAACAAAAATTAATCAAGCTTAAACAAAATCAGAATGCAAATTTATTAATATAAAATGACATAAATAACTGTGACAGAAGCAAGAATGCCTGGTTCATATCCAATACTTTCATTATAGCCAGACTTACATGGACAGTCAAATCATAATCAGAAAGTTCCTGAGTACACATGGAATCAGGATTAAGGAAGTAAGAGGAATTGAGTATTTAATGGTCTTCCTTCCTTCTGTCAATAAGTGCTTTTTTAATTAAGCAACTACTATAATCAGGCACTCTCTTAGGTGCTAAGAATACAGAGATCTCTGCTTTCAGAGAGCTCCTATCTAAGGAACAGTTGAGGAGTATATATTTCACAGAAGTTTATTTGTAATACTATTAATAAAAACAAAAAATTTTGGAAGCAATCTAAATGTTTAACAATAGAGCTGTGATTAAATAATGATAAATTCGAATGATGAAAAAAGTTCTTTAAGAATAGTATTTTTAAGCAGTAATTCATGACTTGTGAAAATTATCAGAATGCAAAGTTAAATGAAAAAAACAAGCTAGAAAAGTGTATATAGTGCATAATCATATATACATATATATAGCACATGCATACATATATGTATATATTTCCTATCCCTTTATATGCATAAGAAAAAGACCAGAAAGAAAGTCATAAAAGTACTGTTAACAATTATCTTTTTTTCTTTTATACCTCTCAGAATTTTGTCATTTACTAAAATAACATTACATGCCTTTTATCACTAAGGGAAAAAATTACTTTTAAAGCAATTTCAATCAACACGAATACTAGGATCTCTTCAGACTGATCTATTAGAAGCTATCCATGAGTGCCAGTCCTTGAACCTGTCTGTGGACTCTGAGAGAGAGCTCATCCTTTCCCATGCCTTTGAGCCATACTCCACAAGGATAATAATACACCTGAGTAACACACCCTATCTTTTCATCCAACCTGTGGTCTTATATTTCTAGCTGTCTGCTGAACATTTCAACTTAAACACCTTACAGATAGCTCATATTTAATTATGCCTAACTTTTCCCCCACAGCCCATCTTCTAGCAACTCCATTTCTGTCCATGGCACTAACCTTTCTCCCAAACCAGAAAGCTTGGAAAACAGCCTTAGTTCATCTTTCCCTTTCCTATTTCAAGTTCATTAATAAACTGTCAAAATCTCTCTCCCATCTCATCTTACTCTTCATTCTCACCTCCATCACTGTATCAGTCCAGGCCCTGATGGCACTGTCACTAACATTACTGTACCAGCACTGGAGCAGGTCTTCCTTGTGCCATTCTCTCCCATCTCTAAATCACTGCTCCTTATACAGGACTCAGATGATGTCATTCCTTGGCTCAAAAACTTTCAAATCCTTCTCCTTTCCACCACTCCAATCTAAACTTCTTTGCCTGGCTTTTATTAAACCCCGTAATTTGGCTCCACCCTAACTACTTAACTTTATTTTCCATTATTTGCTGGCCTCCTCCCTCATCAACCAACAGACATGCCATCATCAACCTTACCACTGAGCCCTGGGATAGCTAAACTTACAAATGTTCCTTCCTTTCCCCTCTACTTGTGTTTAAAGAACTTAGTGAATTTTTCCTCTTCTGCAAAGCTTTTCTTGATTTCTCCAACCTCATTTATATTTCACTTTTTCAAACTTGTCTAGCACTTATTATGAATCTCACAATTAGGGACTTAATTCCATATTCTCATGTATGTATGTTAGTCATCTATTAAATTCCACATTCCTTGAGGACCAGAGCCATACCTTAGTCTGTATCTAGCATGATGCAGAGCACAAAGAAAGTGCTCAATATTTGTTGGCGGATCCAGGAAGAAATAATCAACTTCAGTCTCAGCCTCTCTTTAACACAAATGTAGCAATTTGGGCAGGTCAAGCACCATCCTAAGGGATGTAATAGGAGACTTACATTTAAGCACATTACTATGGAGGCCCCTTAGGTATAATACTGTAGTCTCTATGCCCCAGACCAGGGACAATAGAGACAGAGTTCTAAGGAATGATAATTGGGGATCTCTAATGGAGATTACGGAGGATTTCAAACACCTCCCAATCTGTGTGAGAATGGGCACTAGATCTTTTGTAAGAGAGCTCGGACTGGAGTGAAGCCCGAAGAGAACTGCATAATAAAGCAAAAGACCACTGCATAAACCACCGAATCTCACTAGGCCGCACTACACTGCTATTGGTAAGAGACGAGAAGTGAAACACGATAAGAAGTATTTTCATATGCATGGTACTAGTGCTCAAATTTATGAAGTTCTTCAGAGTCTTCAAAGGGCTTTCTACATTGTAGTTTATTATCTGACTTTTCCTAAATACAGGGTGAAATGGACACAAAGAGTCATATTAAAACAGAGTTTATATACAACTCTGCTTTATTCTGAGTCTTTAAATACACTTATCTATATTATTCTAAAATTAAGAGCTACTTCAGAAACTGACTACTCAATGATTTTATGTGTTTTCTTCCATGGAAAATGTAATGTTTTAGAATGCTTAACCTATCAATACCTAGCAAAATTTTTAAAATTCCTTCTCCCTATCAAAGAGGTATTTTAATTTACTCACTTTGTATTGAATCAATTAAAACGTGTACGGAATTCACCAAATATAAATTATAAAAACTAGTTTTCAACAACATTTCTATTTTTAAAAGTTGAAGTTTTAATTTAAATTTAAAGACATTATTATCTGGGCCTTGAGAGGAGGGACAATTGCGAGGTTTCTTGTGGTTTCTTCTAGCAACTGGATAGTATTAAAGAATGGTATATGGTACATGGATGTCTGGTTGATTCCTTAGCATACAGGTATCTGTAGCAGACTCTCCGCTGACGAGGAAGTGTATCTAACTAAGAAATGAGTAACTAAGAAATGAGTATGTTTACAAAGAGATCTGCTGCCGATGTTTCTAATAAAAACCTAACGTTTACTGACTGCTTCCGTGGGCGAGCACGTGCTACTAAATGCACTGTGTGCCATATACAGTATATGTTAATATATGTAAGGCTCTTAAAACAATGCCAGGCAAATGGCAAACCCTACATAAAAGTTTACCACCATCATCTTCATATCACTTCAATCTGAGAAGAGGATGAATACCTTACGAAGCAGGCATTACTTTACTGTGGCTTCCCAATCCCCCAGTTTGCAGATACAAAAAGTTTAGAGGACTTAAGGCATTTCATTTGTTCCAGGTCACACAGTTAAAATGGTGGATGCTGAGCTCTTTCTAACCACTGAGTAATGTTTTTCCAGTTTTACTGATATAATTGACACACATCACTGTGTAAGTTTAAACTGTACAGCATAATGGTTTGACTTACACAGATTATGAAACGACTACTGTTCTAAGTTTTTAGTTAGCATCCACCATCTCATATAGATATGAAAAAATTTTTTTCCTTGTGATGAGAACTCTTAGGATTTACTCTTTAACAACTTTCCTATATATCACACAGCAGTGTTAGCTATAGTCACCATGCTATGCATTACATCTCTAGTACTTATTTATCTTGTAACTGGAAGTTCGTACCTTTTGACTGCCTTTCTCCTATTCCCCTTGCCCCATCACCCACAAATCTGATCCCTTTTTCTGAGCTTCGTTTTCTTTTTAGATTCCACACGTAAGTGAGATCACACAGTATTTGTGTTGCTCTGTCTGACTTATATCACTTAGCATAATGCCTCAAGGTCCATCCATGCTATTGCAAATGGCAAGTTTCCTCGTTTTTTATGGCTGAGTAATATTCCATTGTGTATATATATATATACTAAAACTTCTTTATCCTTTCATCTGTCAATAGACACCTGGGTTGTTTCCATGTCTTGGCTATAGTAAATAACGCTGCTATGAACAGGGAGGTGCAGACAGCTTTTTGAGTTAGTGTTTTCATTTCCTTTGGATATATTCCCAGAAGTCACTACATAATTGTAATTCATTGATCAAATAACTTTAAGCTTAAAATAGAAGAATTAGAAAAAGTTCAGACATTACGGTAACTATGAAAGAAGTTGGTCATGCTCTGAAAAAATGACAATATTAAGAATGGTCTAGCAATTTGTTGCAGAAAAACAAATGGGAAGGGTGTGAGCAAAACTGTGGTCTTAGGTTCCTGGTTATCCATGCCCAGAATATGGGTATTACACAAAGAAAGAAAATTGACATTTTACAAATGTGTTAATACAACTAAGCATCACTGAGATTTGATGGAATGGGACTCCGAACTGGAACAGAGCAATAGTGGAAAAGTAGAAGCATAAAGAATTGCTGATCTGGAATCTTCTGGAGACTGAAACTAGCATAGAAATAGTGATGGGGACTACAACTTTTGGGATATTTGCTAGAATTCTCCCACAGCTAAAAATCAAGGCATCTGATAAATGCCTTGCTAAGCCTTCCATCTCTCAAACAGGGAAAGAAACATTCTGGATATAAATGTAACCACAGGGAAGAAATTAGCTGATTAAATGGAAGTACTGGGAAACCCAAGAGCAATGGTGAAGCTGGTTACAATGGCTGGGAACAGGAATGTGGGACATAATTAAGGAACACATATTACAAAAACTTCAAAGAGAAGAAAAGTAAATCCTGCCCGAGACTTTAAAAGGGAAGATGTGTCCTATGTTTTAGGAAGCTCTCAAGAACAGACTTCTAGTTAAACTAGCTTTGCTTAATTAATCCAATAAATATTTACTGAGCACCTACTATGGGCCAGGTACTGTTCTTAGCATTAAGGATACAGGTGACACAAAATACCTGCCGTTATGGAGCTTACATTCTAGTTGGGGAGGGGACAGAAAGTGCAGGGGCTGGGAGGGGCATTAAAATTTTAAATAAGGTCATCAGGAAAGGTTCCATTGAGAAGAAAGTTTGAGGTGAAAAGGAGTGATTTCAAAAGCTGGGCAAAGAGGGTCCATACAGGGAACTTTATAAATGCAAAGGCCCCGAGGCAGCAGTGTGTCTCTAAGAAACAGCAAGGAGCTCAGTATGGCAGAAATAGAGAGAGGGGGAGTGGTAAGAAAAGGAGCTCGGAGAGGTAAGAGGTGGCAGAAAGTGTAGGACTTGTATAGACTGGAAGGACTGTGGATTACTCCTAAATTATACCCTAAGCATTCACACTTCTTAGGCTCTGTTACACTAAAGGCCTGTGTGGAATACCTACTTTTTACTAGGCGTTGGGAGGAAAATAGAAAAGAAATAGAAAACATGATTCTTATTCTGAGACAATGTCCATTTTAAACTCTGTTGAAAGTGAATTATAAACTGAAAATGAATTTAAAAGAATAACAAGGGAAATGTTCTATATCTATTCAGGACTTCATAAAATACCAAGTTGAAATTTCTGGGTTTTAGAGTAACTAATTCTTAAAGTTATATCACTAGAATTATCCAGGAAATAAGGATGAGAGAGAATGAGTCAGAAAAACATGAGGAAAAAAGGTATATCCAAACAGTATTGTCCCTATTCATTCCAGTCATGGAGAGAAAGGAAAATCTGAAATGGTTTGGTATAAAAAAAATGAAGTTCCAGTTATAAACTGCAAAGGATATTAACAATAGAGAAAAGGGGAAGATCCTGAAAAGACAGGCTGCACGAAGAGCCCTCCAGTGAGCTCAGACTTTGAAAGACACAGAGAAAAGACAGGAGGCACAAGTCACATTGACGCCCATAAAAGAAACACAGGATGGTATCAGGAAGGAAAATGCCCACAACGAGCTGAACTTAGGAAAATCATTAAGGGCTGCAAAAGGGGCTTCTGAATTTATGTCTGGAAGAGAAAATTTACAAAAGGCCTGGGTAAGCTGGTTAAGTTAAATAGTGTAGTTAATACCTAACAAGAAAAAAAAAAGAAAAACTTTTACTTCTGTATTGGTTTTTAAAAATCTTACACTTGAATACCACCTTTCACCTTACATATTTCTATTTTACAACGTCCTTGAGAGGTAAGTACAACCCCTATATTATAGAGGAGAACTCAGTCCAGTGTGCACCCCACCGCTGGACCGCTGCCTCTTTTCTCAGCTTAGGAGAATGACAGCCAAAAGTGGAGAGCCAGGACCAGAGAACTGAAGCCCAAGATACAGGAGGCTGTAAGAGAGCTGCCCCCGATCCACTCCAAATCTTGACTTGGCCGGCTGACCAAGCTCACCTATCATGAACCCACATTTTGCTGACTGCTCGACGTACTCTTTAATGAATTATGAAGACCAGAGGGCTTTGCTGAAAGACAGGGGACAAATTGCCCAATCTTTGAAAATGAGGAAAGAACATGAACATTACAAAAGAACGTGGACATTACAAAATACTAACTGTAGTGTTTACCATCCAGCCTGAGGAAAATTCGAGAACCAGATAATAAAGCAGATGGTTTTTGAATAGACAAAGATGGGTGATCACTAAAAATCAACATGGATTCAGGAGGAACAAGTCTTGCCAAGTAACTTTATTTCTTTTGTTGGCAAATCTACAGGACAAATAATCTATGTGACTCTTTGAAAGGTATTTAACAAGCTTCACTCTCCAACTCTTTTTAGGCAGGGAAAGGAGAAAGATGAAGAAAAATGGCCTGAGTAATAGATGTATTTATAACTGATTAAGCAACAAAACTCTGAATGTTCATAAATAAGTTCTGCAAGACTAGCTGGGCTTAGACAACTATATTACCAATGAGCTGGATAAAGCTTTTGACAATATCCTTATCAAGACTTCAGGATCACTGGGACCTGGAGAGAATAATCAAAAGTGGGACAGCAGAGTCAGAATCCAAAACAATTTTAACAGAAGATTAACTTAAATGAAATTTAATAGAGAAAAGGTAAGGAATTATATTTAGAGTCAAAAAAAATCAAATACTAAGTATAAATTGTGAAACTGTTATTATAAACATAAGGAACTAAAGATTTGTGTTGAATAAAGCTTGACACCAATTAAAACTGTGAAATAGCTGCCCCTCAAAGTTTACACAATCTTAAGGCTGAGTTAATAGACACATAAGGGCAGGAACAAGGAAGGTGAATGTCGTACTCGACACTGCACTCGCTGGCTCATCCCAGGAGAAGTCTGCAATCCTTGGCAATGCCCTATAGGCAATACAAAGGGACAAAGTAAATGCCCTCATAATTTGAAAATGCAGTTACCCTCTGGGAGCAATATCAGCAAGAATCAAATGGAGTGGCAGAAATTAGCCATCAACATAAGTCAGTCCAAGAAAATGTGTGACTGAAAATATCTGGGAACACTCAAGTCCAATCAAAAGTGGGCTGGGTGTAGCTTCTGGGGGGCATGATTAGAACATGAATGTAGAAGGCTGAAACCTTGTCAATTGTGTTTTCTTCTGGCTAAACAAAGACTGCGTTAAGAGAAGAGTGTCACATAAAAGCAGGAACTTAACAAGCAAGATTTTGCCTGAGTTCCCCTAACACTGTCCCAGGTGAAAATAGGCTGACCATATCCAGGGCAACACTGGGTAGGTGCATCCTTACAAAAAGGGCTCCATCAGGCTCTCATGGCTTAGTGACACTCCCCATTAGGATTACCCATTCTGATTAGAATGAGTGGCTTCCCACGTCGAGTGTCCTATTGGAGTGACAGTGCACTGATCAAATGATGCAAGTTTCCATTCTGCTCACAGTTATATTAATAAATTCATTAACTGGCATTCTTGTTTTTATGTCAGTCTCTTGGTCACTCGCTAAACATAAGTGAATACCCATAATCCTCATTATTTCTGGACATACACACAAAAAATTCACATTTATGGAACTCGAAAAGTGAGGTCTCATCTTAAATATGACCATCCATATCGAGATACCCCACACCTGTGAAGTGCTGCCTCTTTTTACAACAACTGTATTTTGTCTAAAACTGAACCACACTTTTTTGTGTGTGTGATTGGCCCTGAGCTAACAGCTGTTGCCAGTCTTCCTCTTTTTGCTTGAGGAAGACTGTTGCTGAGCTAACATCTGTGCCAATCTTCCTCTATTTTGTATGTGGGGTGCTGCCACAGCCTGGCTTGATGAGTGGTGTGTAGGTCCACACCTGGTATCTGAACCCGCAAACCCCAGGCCACTGAAGAGGATCATGCGAACTTAACCACTATGCCACCAGGCCAGCTCCTGAACCACACATTTTAAGAGAGAAAACCAACAAAGTATAACACACATACAGGAGAGTAGACAGGAAGGTAAAAGGTCTGGAATCTATGACATCTGAACAAATGAAATGAACACGCTCAGCTTGAAACAGAGAAGATCAGAATAGCCATTTCAAATAGCACCCTTGCGGTGAAATGAAATTATCTCTAATTCTGTGATGAGAACCAGCTGAAAGCTGCATAAAGAAGAGCTTTCCCACTAACACTGTTCCATGCCGGGCACAGAGTAACTGCTCAATAAGTTCCGGCACATGGTAAATGCCCACAATGCTAACTATGACTGTGTTTTAGGATATAAAAAATGTCATGAAAGAGATACACAAAAGATGCTGTGGGAAAGCACGGGAGGAGCACCTAACCCTGACAAGAGGTGAGAGGTCAAGGAAGGCATCCCTGAAAGTGGAGACGCGTAAGCAGAGTACTAAAGAAAACAGCAATTACCCAAGAGAGTGTGGAAAAGGGCATTCCAGAAAGCAGTATGTAAGACCCAAGGTCAGAGAAAGCTAGTGGTTAGGACAGTTGGAGAGGTGAGTAGAAGGAGGAATAAAAGATAAGGCTGGAAAACCAAAGGGCACCACTTCTTCAAGGGACTCAGACTTGCATGCCATGCTAAGGAGTCTGGAGGAAGCTATGGGGAAGCACTGGAAATTTTAAGTGTGGCAGTTACATAACCAGATTGCTGTCTTAGGAGAACACTTTTGGCAGCCACATGGAAGATGGATTGGCAGCAGGGAGATGACTGTTTCAGTAACTTGGAGACTGAATGAAGATACTGACACTGGAGAAAGAGTAAAGAGAGAATTCAAGAGGTAGTAAGGAGGACTTCGGAAATGACTGGATGTGAGTGATAAAGAAGAAGGAGTCAAGGATGATTTCCAGGTCTACGGCGTGGGCAAGCAAATAGAGAATAATGTCATGCACCGGAAAAGGTAAGGAGCATGAGAAAGACTCTGGGAAGGGAGAAGACAAAGTCAGTTCTGGGCAAGCTGAATCCTAGTTACCTGAGGAACACACCAAGCTGGTGATATCTAGGAAAGAGAGGGACAATGGAGTCTTTAGCTCAGAGAAAAGTCTGAGCAAGACATACAGATTTGGAAGTGATCATCAGAGGGTGGTCACTGAAGATATCAGAGCATATAAGATCATCCAGACTCCAGAGTACACAGAGTGAGAAGAAAAGAGAATTGGGGACAGAAGGCTGGAGAACACCAACCATTCAAGGGAATGAAAGTTAGCTATCTTGTGATCTGTAAGTTCCTTGTCTTTAGGCAAGAAACGAAAATATTTAGGCAAAGACTAAACATCCACCTGTCAGGAATTAGAGGGAATCCACAGTAGAGAATTCGATCTCTACAGCATCTTTCAATTCTGACAATGTGTCAAAGACTTTACTTCAATCCAGTGTCTCCCACAATCTGAGAAATAACTTTTGTCACCATTACAGAAAAACTACACTTATACCTATTTTTATTCTTTGGTTTTGTTAGCCCAATGACAAAAAAAACACTTTGAAGAATTAACATTTCTTGTTGCTTGAGGTGGTTGTTTTCTGAAAGGGAAGGAGTACTTGGTTTAGCTGGACAAGAGAGCACAGGCTCCAGATCTAATTTCTTACCCTATTTTTCCCACTGTGGGTCCAGTTATATGGTTGGTATGAGAATGTAGTTTTACCCAAACACATGCCCTTCTTCTTCTTCCCTTCCCTTTCTGCCACCTTCTGCCTGTCTGGGGCTATACATCTATGGGCTTAAGTCTTAAATGTTTTACTACATTTCAGAAAGGTACCTAGAATTTCCACTAATATTTAAAGTGTGTTGGTTTCTGTTTCCCTTTCTGCTCAATTCTAAAAATAGAGAGATACAGGTACATATACAATTTTTTTTTAAGTCATTTTTTTTTTTTTAAAGATTTTATTTTTTCCTTTTTCTCCCCAAAGCCCCCCAGTACATAGTTGTATCTTCTTCGTTGTGGGTCCTTCTAGTTGTGGCATGTGGGACGCCGCCTCAGCGTGGTCTGATGAGCAGTGCCATGTCCGCGCCCAGGATTCGAACCAACGAAACACTGGGCCGCCTGCAGCGGAGCGCGCGAACTTAACCACTCGGCCACGGGGCCAGCCCCACATATACAATTTTTTTAAATTAAATCCAGAAATATTTGATTGAAACAAACTGTCATTTTTGGCCTAACAACACAGCCAGCGTATTTTCCAACAGGACCACTGGCAGTTTAACTTAACCTAAAATGTGGTTCTGGAACAGGTGTTAGAGGTACTTTCCCTCTTTTAACCACAAGCACCTTTTCTCCTGCCTCCACCCCAGGCCTCTCCCACCACTCTGCACCTTCTTTTCTTTGCCTGTTCCTGTCTTTCACTTTCCTCCTGGTAGTGCCCATAAACTTTTATTATTACCACTCAAGGCACTAAAGCTAACACAGCTGCCAACCCCTGACCTAGAAATCCAGGGGATATAATTCTAATTGGAGTCTAGAGTTAACTTTTTGGTTGTCCTCAAAAAACAACTTTATCTTCTGTTTCAATGGCCCAATCCACAGGACAGAAGAAATAAATGTGAAAAGGAAACTAGAGAGCTTTTCAGCTCTAGCATTACATGTACAACGTTCAGAAGCATGATTTGCAAATTCAGGTTTCTGAATGACCAAAAAAGGTGGGAGAGGGCAAACCAGGGACAATGTTTGACACAATTTGAAGTTTAGAGTCATACTAAGTTATTAAAATACAACAAAGGTTAGAGTGGAGAAGAAAAAAAAATCAAGAAGCAGAATAAAAGGACTTTAGCACTAGATATTACAGTTCTGGGAACTTAAGGGTTCCATAAAATTTTATGGGAAAGGTAAATAATTATGGTCCCACCACAATCCCCTCCCTCAAGTCAACTGCTCCTGAAGCTATGCTTTGATGCTGCATTCTCTCTATAAAACAACCCTAGTTGCTCCAGGCATTCATAAAAGAAAAGGTTTTTAGTGCATTGCTTTCTCTCTTTCTCTCTCTGGCTAATAATATCATTAGCTTTTCTGTTTAATTTCACAAAATGGAAGCAAGACACAATTCATCACTGGCAGTATATGTGCAGGCTGGGGGTGGGAGGCACAGAAGAGGGTCTTCCTCTAGGCTATAAGAAGCAACAGAAACACTTCCTCACAAAAGCTCAGAGTGCTAAAGCTGGACAAAATAAATAGAAAAAAACACAGCAAACAAAACGTTATTTTACTAAGACAAGTTCATTTATCTTCCAGCTTCATGTCCCAACACTAAAAGAATCCAGCTTCTTGTGACTCCCTCAACAGGCTCTTACATCTCTATGCTATAACGTCCTCCCGCCGCCTGTTGGCCTGAAAAACTCTCACTCACCCTTCAAGTCTAAGCTCAAACACTACCACCTCTCTGGAAAGCTTCTCTGACTTTCCCAAGCAGGGGCTCCTTCTCCTTAAGCACTCCTCTCACTGTTCCTTCAGGCTAGCAGGTATGTGCTGGTACAATTATTTCTAGACCTGCCCGGTTTCTGAGGGAGCACCATGTCTCCCCATCACTGCATCTCCTGGCACACAGCATGTACCTCACAGGCAGTTCACAGAGCGAAAGAACTCCCCAGGTCTCGACAGGAAGGGGCAACACCCATCCATCCAAGAGTCTCCTTTCCAATCCCACCTAGTTTAGAACTTCATTATCCGCCTCCTACATTAAGTTAGTCACTTCATTGCTCTTCCCATTTCTGGTCTCCCTTCCCTTGAATCCATTCTATATACACTACTGCCATTGTAATCTTACTAAAGTACAACCTTAATTAAATGTACCAGGTGGAGCAGTTGATGATACAGAGAATGAAAAGCTGAAAACACCTGTTCTCTAAGCTCAATGGGCTCAAATCCAACACGGCAGAAAGAGAAGTAATAATTAACATATAATTTATCAGGTGTTACAGAGATATATCCAACTCATGCTAATCCCTCTGCCTGGCATGTCCTTCACTCTTAAAGGATCAATTCAAATTTCACTTTATATAGGAAGCCTTCCTAATCTCTCCAGCCAGAAGCAACCTCTCCTTCTTCAGCTCCCACAGTGCCCTGTTACTCGCTTATCACTTTGTTTGAATTATAGTTATTTGAACCCATACATTATGTCTCTTACTGGATTGAACTTTTCTAAATGGAAGGGCAAAACATTCTACTCATCTCTATTTTGCCATGGTACCTAATACAGTGTCCTGCAAATAGTTGATAAATGTTGAATGATGATGATTAACCTCACTAAAACATCATGAGTCTGTGATTCCTTTAGGATTTGCCAGTATTATGAATATCAATGGATCAAATACATGCAATTCAGGACTGAAATTTTTCCACTTGAGCCACAAAAATAGAAAACATCTATTCTTTTCGGCTAGATAATAGTGGACATATGGAGAATATCCTCAACCAGACTGGAAAGATGTGTCCAAATGAAATGGATCTCTATTGTACAACCACAACAAAAGGCAACTCCCTAGCGCTATAAACCAGGCAAGCAGACTCTGCTGACAAATAAAGAAAAATTATGAAGGGCAAACATGGTGTGATGTTTCCATTATGGGGGCAAGTGCTTAACTAAGTAAAAACATCCACAGCTTAGTAAAAATTAAATTTAGAAAAACAAGATACTGGCACAAGATAATACTTCAAAAATAAATCATTAAATAAGCTCTCTGATCTCTCAAATAATACAACTTTCCAGAGGGGAATACTTGCAGCTTATCCATTCTTTAAAGTTTACATCCTATTTCCTACAACGGTGCTACTATAAGAGACCTCAATTCTTTAATTTCACTTCTGAAATGAATTCTGCCCTCCCTCCACCCCATTCCTTCATCATCCTTACTTTTGTTCAATGCAACAGTTGTGTGCAGGATGAGGTAAACAGTAACAACTATCATTCACCTGAATCGCAAGGATTGAGGACTTTCAACATTTCATGATTCAAAAAGCAGAACTAAAATCCCAACTTCTCAATTTTGACCAACAAAGAAGCTCAAAGTAAAAAAAAAAACACCTTTTAAGAAAATACTGTGCTATCACGATATTTATCTGTTCCTAATTGGCTTGAATGAAGTCAGAACATCTGATTATATCATTTACTTCAGTATTAAAGTTGCTGAGGGCAAGAACTGTGTCTCATCAACTAATTTTGTAGAGTCCTTAGCAAACCGTCTGTAGCAGCTTTTAATCTAAAGATCAGAGTTTAAGTTTGCTTTGAGGACTAAGAAAATGGATAAAAATGCTTTCTAAAATTCTAAAGCACAATATAAACATAAGTTGCTACTAGTATTATTCTTACAATAAACTCTCTCCAAGAGCAAGTCCCCCTCCCGTCCACAGGAAGTCTGAACAGAGCTGAATTAGTTCTGTGTACTTTTCCCAAGAGAATTTATGTTTGACATGCAAAACTGTAAATAACTCCTAAAAGAGGGAGGCAGGAGTGGCAAGAAAGAAAACTCAGGTGGGACTAGAAGAAGGAGGTAAATTAAATAGCAAAGAAGTTTTTTAAATAAAATTAAGCAACACCAAAGAAAACAAACCTGGATCTTGGAGATCAATTTCTAACTCCACCACTTACTATGGACCTGTGTGACCCTGCGCACTTCATCTCACTAGGCTCTAGTGTCCTCATTTGTAAGTAGAGATAATATAATTCATAGGGTTGCTGTGGGGATTAAATGAGAGAATATTTATATAAAATACTTAGCACTATGTCTGGTAGAAAGTAAGTGATGAGTAAATGGTTACTGTTGTTGATAAAATTATTATTAGACCTGCACCCTGATTGGTGACATTCAGGAAGAAAAAGGAGCCAAGAACATGTCAGAGGGGAAGATGAGATACAGAGACCTAAGTCTACATATTACTGTTGGGAGACAGTGTGAGAAACACAGCTTACATAAAGCATTTTTGCATATTAAATGTACAAATTACTTACTGTGTCTCCAGGATTGCAGAAGAATCTAGAGAACCGTAGCCAGAATCTCCAAGTCATAAAAGCAGAATAGCAATGACTGTATGGAAGGAGAACAGGACCAAAAGAAAAAAAAATATGCTTACTGATGTGAACAGAAGCTTCTCTGTTTCCAAACTTTCAATTTTCTAAATTTTCATAGACAGAATGAAAGCTAGGCTCGATAGCAATGGCACAGTGACTCTGCTTGCCAAAAATAGATGATATTAGCAATCATGCAGGGGCATTTAAGTTTCTACCATCTTGTTCTTTAGGCTGGGGAAGTAGTTGTATTTGTGGCTGATTTCTGAGGTGTTAAACATTATCAAGTTCATCATATTCAGTAATTGCAAAAGCAGTAAAAGTATTCCAAAATTATGAAGAAGAGGAATGGAATCCCCTCCTGAATCAGATGTAGAAACAGCAAATAATTGTAAAAGGGAAGAAAACAATGGATGCTGCCTGTGCATATGGGATCAGAAACTTATATATTGTAATATGTGAAAAGAATCCTCAAAAGACAAGGAAAATAGGAAACCTTCTGTATGTGTGGCCAGAGAATCAAGATCAATTTGGGTTGTCACGTGGTCTAGTGTCAATTCAGGGGAAGGCAAGGAGCTAGTTTAAGAATTTAAAAGCTCAGCACAGTACAAGCGCCACTATCATAAGGTACAGACAAATTGCCAAAGTTTGAGGTCTTTTTGAATTTACACAACATCAGTGTGAAGGGTCAGCTCACTACATGACCTGTAATGCTAAGGTCTTCCCTAACACCTCTGCCAAGATCATCTAAGAGGGAGGATGCCTATCTCAGAGGAACAGGTTAACTTTTTTATAACAAAGCATAGCTGACTTCTAAGCATCTCCATGACATTATGGGCTGAAGATCCTGAGAATTTTGTCAATCGGGGGTGCTAAATGGAAATAATATATTATCACTACTAATTTAAGATGTGTAAACAGCAAATCTTTTTTAAAAATTTGTTTTGCTATTTTTGTCCTATTGTAATAATCTAAGTTTATGAGCTTTAAATTCTGGCTTTAGTTTTGCTACTTTTCCCATTAGGTTTTAAGTTCATCAACATAAACTGTCCTACGACGTGGATTTTCTAGAACCTACCCAACTCAGACAAGGAGAGAACACTTACGATATTAATTCACAGAGCCTGTGCCTCTGGAGTTCTACTTAAAACTGTGAGTATGGTTAATGAGGGCAGTGACAAAGGAGCTGAAGGGTCTGCATCTTGCTAGAGAGGTAACAAGAGGAGTACCCCTACCACCACCTAGATACACTCTTTATCCTAACTTTGAAATCCAATTGTGTTTATTGTGATCCCAGTACTTAGATAATCCATAACAAATGTGACTATTCCTGAAACTTCACAAATAAAATCAGTTGGACCATTCCAACTGATTTTCATTCAACAAAGAAGCACTTACTGAGTGCCTATACAAGGCACAGCGCATTTCTATAGCAGCTTTTATTTCACAATCCCAAAGAGCTTTCAAAGTTGCCCTAAGATCAAGTATCAGTGATCGAACTTGTCTCATTTCATACATGTGTGACACTCTACTCAAAATCCTGATTCAGGTGTTATAAATTTAGCTGTTTGAGGAAATAAAAACTAAAAGGACTGAGACTGACATTCAACCATTAACTAAATTCCAACTTCACAATTCAATCCAAAAAAATACCCAGTGCCAAGTGATTTCAAAAAATTACACGCCAAAATATACAATGATTCAAACATTCCATTACGCAAAGGAGTTAATGTCATTATAACTTATCACTTTCAAATCATTATGGGTACACTACTAGGTAATAAATCAAATTTATCAAAAGTGCTACTCAATGGATTGAAACAGCAATCAAAAACATCCCAAAGAATAAAACCCCAGGACCAGATGGCTTTCCTGGGGAATTCTACCAAACTTTCAGAGAGGATTTAATACCTATCCTTTTCAAGCTATTCCAAAAATTAGGGAAGATGGAACACTTCCTAACACATTCTATGAGGCCAACATCACGCTGATACCAAAACCTGACAAGGACACCACGAAAAAAGAGAACTACATGCCAATATCACTGATGAACATAGATGCAAAAATTCTAAACAAAATTTTGGCAACCAGAATTCAGCAATTCATCAAAAGAATCATACATCAGGATCAGGTGGGATTCATACCAGGGACACAGGGATGGTTCAACATCCGCAAATCAATCAACGTGATACACCACATCAACAAACTGAGGAATAAAAACCACATGATCATCTCAATAGATGCAGAGAAGGCATTTGACAAGATCCAACAGCCATTTATGACAAAAACTCTGAACAAAATGGGCATAGAAGGAAACTACCTCAACATAATAAAGGCCATATACGACAAACCCACAGCCAACATCATACTCAATGGGCAAAAACTGAACGCCATCCCCCTGAAAACAGGAACGAGACAAGGATGCCCTCTATCACCACTCTTATTTAACATAGTACTGGAGGTCCTGGCCAGAGCAATCAGGCAAGAAAAAGGAATAAAAGGAATCCAAATAGGGAGGGAAAGTGAAACTCTTGCTGTTTGCAGACGACATGATCTTATATATAGAAAACCCCAAAGAATCCATTGGAAAACTCTTAGAAGTAATCAACAACTACAGCAAAGTTGCAGGGTATAAAATCAATTTGCATAAATCAGTAGCATTTCTATACTCCAGTAATGAACCAACAGAAAAAGAACTCAAGAATACAATACCATTCACAATCGCAACAAAAAGAATAAAATACCTTGGGGTAAATTTAACTAAGGAAGTGAAGGACCTATATAATGAAAATTACAAGGCCTTTCTGAGATAATTGAATGACGACATAAGGAGATGGAAAGACATTCCATGTACATGGATTGGAAGAATAAGCATAGTTAAAATGTCCGTTCTACCTAAAGCAATCTACAGATTCAACGCCATCCCAATCAGAATCCCAATGACATTCTTTACAGAATTAGAACAAAGAAGCCTAAAATTCATATGGGGCAACAAAAGACCCCGAATTTCTAAAGCAATCCTGAGAAAAAATAACAAAACGGGAGGCATCACAATCCCTGACTTCAAAACATACTAAAAAGCTACAGTAATCAAAACAGCATGGTACTGGTACAAAAACAGGTGCACAGATCAATGGAACAGAATTGAAAGCCCAGAAATAAAACCACACATCTATGGACAGCTTATCTTTGACAAAGGAGCTGAGGGCATACAATGGAGAAAAGAAAGTCTTTTCAACAAATGGTGCTGAGAAAACTGGAAAGCCACATGTAAAAGAATGAAAATTGACCATTCTTTTTCACCATTCACCAAAATAAACTCAAAATGGATCAAAGACCTATAGGTGAGACCTGAAACCATAAGGCTTCTGGAAGAAAACGTAGGCAGTACACTCTTTGACATCAGTATTAAAAGGACCTTTTCGGACACCATGCCTTCTCAGAGAAGGGAAACAACAGAAAGAATAAACAAATGGGACTTCATCAGACTAAAGAGCTTCTTCAAGGCAAATGAAAACAGGATTGAAACAAAAAACAACCCACTAACTGGGAAAAAATATTTGCAAGTCATATATCTGACAAAGGCTTAATATCCATAATATATAAAGAACTCTCGCAACTCAACAACAAAACATCAAACAACCCAATCAAAAAATGGGCTGGAGACATGAACAGACATTTCTCCAAAGAAGATATACGGATGGCCAATAGGCACATGAAAAGATGCTCATCATCGCTGATCATCAGGGAAATGCAAATCAAAACTACCCTAAGATATCACCTTACACCCGTTAGAATGACAAAAATATCTAAAACTAATAGCAACAAATGTTGGAGAGGTTGCAGAGAAAAAGGAACCCTCATACACTGCTGGTGGGAATGCAAACTGGTGCAGCCACTATGGAAAACAGTATGGAGATTCCTCAAAAACTTAAAAATAGAACTACCATACGATCCAGCTATCCCACTACTGGGTATTTATCCAAAGAGCTTGAAGTCAGCAATCCCAAAAGTCCTATGCACCCCAATGTTTATTGCAGCACTCTTTACAATAGCCAAGACGTGGAAGCAACCTAAGTGCCCATCAACAGACGAATAGATAAAGATGTGGTACATATATACAATGGAATACTACTCAGCTGCAAAACAGAACAAAATCATTCCATTTGCAATAACATAGATGGACCTTGAGAGAATTATGCTAAGTGAAATAAGCCAGCGAGAGAAGGACAATCTGTGTATGACTCCACTCATATGAGGAATTTAAAATTATGGACTAAGAACAGTTTAGTGGATACCAGGGGAAAGGTGGGGTGGGGGGTGGGCACAAAGGGTGAAGTGGTGCACCTACAACATGACTGACAAACATTAATGTACAATTGAAATTTCACAAGATTGTAACCTATCAATAACTCAATAAAAAAAAAGTGCTACTCAATGGTTACATTTAATTTGCACCAAGAGCAACTTCGAAAAATGGATTAAATATCTAACATGCCAAAAATAACTTATTTACCTGGGTTTTCATTATTTTGGAGCTCTTTCTAAAAAAACTGATCCCTAAATTTAGGTGCTGGAGGAATATATTTTCCTAAATCAATTCTCTGAAACTACAGAGCCGAGAAAGAACATCAAGAATAGGAGAGAAAATAAGGATAATGTTTAGGCACAGGGATACAAGCATCAGCCAGAATGCCTGGGTTGGAATCCTTGTTCCACCATTTTCTAGTTATCTGACCTTGGTACCTCAATTACTCTGTCTGCAGAATGGGAATAATAAAATACCTACTCCGTACAGTTGTTCTAAGGATGAAACCCAGGTAAATTACCATACGTAAGAGTTTAGCAGCAAGCAGCATTATATAAAGTGTTTGCTTATTATGATCATCATACGACTAGATCATCCAAATCATCTACACAAATGCCTTTCCTGACTCAAAGCCTTCCTTAATTGGTCTAGAATTTAATCCCTCCCTCCTGGCTTCTCCAGAAAATGCATCGTGTATTATAGTTGAGTACATTTCCCTCCCTTTAGATTATATCTCCTTGAAGACAGAGCCCACAGTTCATCTGAGTGTACCAGACAGCAAATAATATTCACTGTTGTCCTTCATTTCTCTCCCTAAAGACTCTGAACAATAATACCCTGTCAATTAGCAAACCTTTACCTGGAGACAGGAGCTTTATGTAACCAATACACTTAAGTACTGGTCATACCTTGCTAAGTACTCTCTTAAGAGTTAAACAAAAAAAATTTTTTTGGGGGGGAGGAGGAAAGAAGGATTCATTGAATATTTTTAAACAACTGACCAAGGATATCTTCTTGAATTAATTAATTTTTTAAAATTTCTTATGCTTTAAAAGCTTACTTTCATTATCACATTCAAAAAGCTCATGGTGTTTTAAATATAAAAATACAGTAGCATAATTTCTGCATACGTCAAGTCTAACCTAATCACAACTTGCCCATCTGTTGATTTTAACGTAATCCTGGGGATGCTAGAAGACAAGATGCTTGCTTGATTCATCCTACACTATTTACGTAAAATAAAATCATTTTAATATTACATTGAGATGCAAATCTTTCTGGCTTTGATTTGCGCCCTCTTTTTCTCTCTTAAAAAAGTGGCACACACACACACACACACAAAAGCCTGCAACTTATCCCAGCTCACTGGGAAAGCACTTGCTAAAGTGTTATCCAACTTTGCTAACACAATGATATTGCCCTTAACTTTGAGAGAACAGAACTTTTCTGAAAACGAATGACTGAATTGAGTTCACTGCTTTATTACCATTTTCTACAAAGTACAATTGTTCCTCTGTTTTTATAGTGTCCTACCTTTTGAAATTAATTTTTCAGCATAAAAACTGACGACATCTAATTAGTTGCATAAATATTCCTAGACTCTATGACTGATTTTAAAACAAACTGAAAAACAAAAGCCTAAAGAAGAACTGCACCCATTTAATGTGGTTTTTCTAAGTCTAATTTTTTCATTCCCCAGTGGCAGGCCTTTCAACAGAGTACAAAAACTACACCCAGTTTGTTTCTCATGCTAAACACACCCCGACCAAATGGGAAACATTATCAGCCATCTTAACAAGGAGCAGAACACAAAGCCAAGCAAAATCAAACCAAATTTTTTTTAATCCATTGTACTTCTTTTGAGATTAGGATTTTTCACATAAAAGTACTTTGATGAACAAATGCCATCATAATTTAATATCATATTTTGGACTAATTTCTCTCCCCTCAAATAGTCATCAAAGTGGCTAATTCACATACGATACCTCTCAGCTACTGAGTACAGCATAGTAAACTTGTTTTATATATCCTGAGGCTTACAAAGAAAGGCCAATCAAACACAAAGAGGTTTCCAGTATCTTATATACATATATGACTGAGACAAGGAACTTTCAAAAACCTGCACTGGGCAAGCAAAACTGGGTTTAAACAACAATAAACTCTGCCTTACAGTAGGGAGACCCGACAAGTTTAAGCCCCCACTCCACCTCTACCCCTTAAAAGACAAGGTTTCATTCCCATCTCACAACCAGGAGGCATAAATTAAAACACTTCAAAGATGTTTCCTCACATTTTAGCAGTAATGAAGTTAATACTCAGGCCTGTTCCGAGCAATTGGCGTCTATCAAAACTTAGCACAAGTTATGTGAAATAGACAAGAGCGTTGGTTCTGCATTTTATCAAGTGAGGAACAGCAGCATCACAGGTTTGGGACAAGCCATTTCTTCCAGCACACCAGCTCTCCCCGCAGCCCCCTCCCCCCACCCCCGCCCCACATTTCTTTTTATATCTTTCCTCCAAACTTACAACCCGAAAAGCGATCCCACAAAACCAAAGCAGCATCAGTAAACGGAAGGCCACTGGTTTGGAAAATAAAGTTTGTTCTTTTGCTGTCAACCTGGCAACTTTTTAAAGGTGAGACGTCTCCTCCTCAATCGGGTACAAGCTTTCCTATTCCCATACCAAACCACCATTCGTTTGTCCCCCGATAGTAAAGGTGAAAAAAGGGAGCGGGAGAAAATGATGCTGAAAAGCAGGGTCTATGGGTCCAGCGGTAGGGACAGATTTTGAGACCAGTTTTGAACACTCCGTGGCTTCTGGGAGCTGGGCGGCTTTACTCCGTGTATCTGAGAAATGTTTAGCAATCTGACGCATCAGTTTTTAGGAATGGTACACAAACAGCCCCCACAACGTAAGAGCCATGCCTAGAATCCTTCCTGTCGGTGACATGGGCTGGAGGGCACGGGACGGGAGAGCAGAGGTTACCAGGAGAGGCTCCGCGACATTTGTTATTGTTTATGAAGCCCAGGCGGGGACCGCGAGCCGGGTGCTCGGGGGCCGAGGAGTGGAAGGGGAAAGGCGCAGGGAAGGACAAAGATTCCTCCCCGGGCTCGAGGCTACTTCTCCGGACACACGGAGCCAGTATCACCCCAGGGAACAAGAGGGCCAAGGCCGTCGCCGGGGCTTCCCCGGAGACATTTCCACCCCCGAAATTAGCCCGGCTTTCCTTGGACACCCAAAGACCCATAAGCTCTCCTCCTGCTCCTGCTCGCAGAGTTGGGGCTGGCGCGGCGAGACGGGCCCCCCAGCCCCAGCAGCCGAGCGTCGCATCCGCGCACTCACCTGCCTCCGGTCGCGCCCGCGGCCGGCTCAGCCTCCGCACCGACCGCAGCCGGCCCGGCGCCCGTCCGCTCCCTGCTGCCCGCTCCGCCCTCGCCCCGCCCCCGGGAGGTGGGACCCGCGGCCGCACCGGAATCTCGGGGCGGACTCCCTGAACTCTCGCGAGCCCTCCCTCCTCGGCTTCTCGGTGGCTGGGCCGGTCCGACTCAGCCCTGACGTCATACGCACCAAAGCCGGAAGTAGCCTTCTGTCGTCAACGCCGCCCCCCCCCCGGCTCCACCCAGCTGCGTCTGGTGGATTCCTGATTGGCCCTGGCAGAGTTGGCTGAACAGTTGGCTGGTTCCTCCCTGATCAGCCTCGCCTCACTTCCCTCCTCTCTAGTCAAAGCTGATTCAAGCCTCTCTTGAGAGTGGCCTAGTGTGTTGCCGTAATATGTCACATGTCGTAAATGTCGTCAGAGTTTTTCTCAATGCTTCACAATGTAATGCAGAGAATGTTAGAAACAGAAAGAGTGTTAGCGATAATCTCCATGAATCCACACATGTTGCAGATTAGGAAAATGTGGTCAACGAAGATGGGTTGACTGACCGAGTTGTTTAGTCGGTAGCCATGGAATCTAGAAGCGACCCAGCTTTCTTGACCCTTTTCCATTTCACTGTGACTCGACTCTAGAGACTTGAAAGGAACTCAAGTTTGGAAAAGCCACAAACACTTGGAGGCATACATGAAAAACTTGCTTGGATTATCTTGGAAAATTTGAAATAACTGACCATACTGGGCTGCCCTATTTAGGATCAAAGAACTGTGAGGAAAATCACCTCCCTACAGTTTAACTCAGAAGGGATGGCTTTGGGAAGATGATGTCTTTGAGTTTTGAGTGAAAACTTATTGGGAAAGCCAAATAATAGAATCATTTCCAATTGTTGACAAATTTATGTTCAATTTGAATATTGGAGGTTTCATGAAATACCCGTGACTTTTAGACTACTAAGATAATATACGAAGCTGGTACTGTGCTTTTTGCAGAAAATATAATTATTTTTAGTTTCGCCAAGAGCCGGTGACACATGCAAAACACTTAGGGAAGCATCGTGACATCACTTCCCTCTCTTTTTTTACACTCTGTGCTTTCTCATGCGTAGCTTGGTAGCAGAAAAAGCACTAGCCCAGTAATTTGTGTATTTGGGGGGAAATCAGTTCCACCTATGTCATACGGTCATTTTGAGGTGCAAATGTCTATTGCCATATACAGCCTAAGTAGGTTTAATTGTGATGAAACATACTCGACAGAAGCCTCTACAGCTCCCTCCCCGACCACACACATATATATACCAGTTCAAGTGGGTAGGATTGAGAACAATTTATGGAGTGTTCTACAGCAAATTTATGTTTCCAAATAACACACCATGCTTTTTTTCATGGCACTAGAGTAATATGGACTAGTCTAGGGTATCGGACTGGGATAATATGGGTTGACTAAAGCTTTGACCTCCAATTTCTAAATTGAAGCCATTCAAAACAAAAATTCCCCCAGGAGGCTGTTGAAAGTGCTTGAACTGAAACAAATTGGAGCCATGTGCCCTTTTGGAAGTTTGATGAAATCTATGAACTCTTTTTTAGAATAGTGTTCTAAAATGCATAAAATAAACTAGCTAGGGCTACAAAGGAAACTGATTATATTAATATACAGTTATCAAAATAGTAAAAAGCGAATTTGTGATATAGTTGTGTGGTAGGCAGCTTCTATAATGACTCCCAATAATCCTCACCTTCTCATATTCCTGTCTTGCACAACTCCTCCCCTTGAGTATTGGCTGGACCTAGTGACTTCTTTCTGAAAAAGAAAATACAGCAAAAGTGATGGGATGTCACTTCCATAATTAAGTTACAAAAGACTTTTGGCTTCCATCTTGCTCCTTTCTTCTTTCTCTCTCCCTTGCTTACTCTGACGGAGGCCAGCTGCCATGCCATCACTTGTCTTATGGAGAGGCTCGTGGGGCAGGCAACTGAGAGAGGTCTCCAGTCAACAGTCGCCAACAAATTGAGGCACTCAGTCCAACAACCCATGAGAAATTGAATCCTGTCAACAGCCACATGAGTGAGCTTGGAATTAGATTGTCTCCCAATTGAGCCTTGAGATGACTATAGCCCCAGCTCACACCTTGATTTCAGCCTGAGAAAGGACCCTGAGCCAACAGACCCAGTTAAATCTTGCCAGATTCCTGGCTTGTGGAGACTGTGAGATTACAAATATTTGTTGTTTTAAGCCACTGATTTTCAGAGTAATTTATTGTACAGCCATGGATAAATAATAGTTGTATATTTGCTTCTTTATTAATACATTAAATAACAAGATCAGGACCTACAGTAATTTTGCACTAGTGATGCACATAAACAATATTTTGAGATATCAGCAACAAATTTAACGTGGTAGAAAATATGAGTGATTTCTATTGGGGGCAAAGTCACAGGTTGCTAATATTATTGTGGTTTGCTGACTACATTCATAATGGAAGAAATGCTAATTTTCAATTAGGGTTTGGTGAAAAAATATAAATATACGTATAATATATGTTAAGATATAGATAGATAGATAGATTATGTACATATTTATTTTATCATCAAAGTTTACAGACAGATTAGGAACCCTGGGCCTAAATAATAGATTGTTTGTAAGACCTTCCAAAACTGTTACTGTCAACTCTCTCAAACATTAGAATTAAAGTTCAGGTCATAAACTCGGGTAACAGATATACATCATGGCTATTGCTAACTGTTAACCTATAGTGGAATAAGAATTTTTATCCCCTATCTTTTACTTATTCCCTCTTCTCCAAATGTGTGCTAAATGTAGATGGACAAACTAAAATTCTCGGCCAGAGAGAGTGAGAAAAATCATGGTGAAAACCTTGTCAGCACTCAGAATTCATCTGATTTTCCTTTCCGTATGTGAAACTGTAAGCTCCTTGACTAAAGGGACTCTTTAGTATTACTTTTACTCTCCTAGGCCTACCAGATAGTAAATAACCATTGAATTCCAAATGATGGTAGTAAAGGATAACAGAAGGAAACATTAAAACCCTTCCACCAAGTGAGTAAAGTTGGTTTTCTATATATGCAACTCTGCAACTGTGGTCTAGGCCAAAGCGGTATTTAGAGATTAATTTATTGCTTTGAACACATTTAACAGAAAACACGAAAATGTAAGAATAAAGGAACGAATCTCTCAACTCAGGAAACCTGGAAAAGAAAACAAATTAAATCCAAAGAAAGTAGAAGGATGTAGCGCAAAATCTCTTCCAGGGGTCCACAACCCTTATGTGCACTATGTATCAGAGATCAAATATATAACCACTCCTATATATAACTCTGTTTTTCAAGTGGATGTAGATTATGTTATGATTAACAAATTCACATACAATTCTAAAATATAAAAGCAGAAATTAATGGAAGAGAGATTTTTAAAAACTGGAATGACCAGTAACAACCAAAAGGTGATTCTTTGAAAAGTCAAAGAAATAGTAAAAACTTTGGCAAGACTAATCCAGGAGAAAAGAAAAGACAAAAATAGTAAGAATGATAATGGAGATGTAACTACAAATATGGAGATTTTTTAAAGCATAAAAAATTATGATAAAAAAAGAGAGACTATCAAGAGAAGCTGGTTGAGTACTCCCCTCCGTATAAATACAAGAGTAATGTTAATTCCTGCTTCTATGCGTAGATAGTCCAATAAGAGTAACTAATATTTATTGAGTTCTTTCTGTGTGCCAAGCATTGTGCTCCTTGCTTGTACTATCTTATTCAATCTTTACAATAAGCTTGTGAGTTAGGTATTATCCCCAGTTTATAGATGATGAAGCTGAGTGAGGCTCAGAGAGCTGTAGTGACTTATCTAAAATTGGCCCAATAGAGAGTGACAAAGCCAGCAATCCAGATTCCAAGTAGTAGATAAAAGAAGTACTACTGAGCAAAAGCAAAAACATGGAATCTGGAGACAGAGAAACTAGTTTGAAATCACTTGCCTATTGACAACATGCTCAATGAATGTTAGCTGTTACCATTATTATGGTAATCCCCATACTTTAAATGGGCTTAAGAAGACTACTGCCTCAAACACGCAGTAATGGGCAGAAATTCACTTTCAAGGACGTTTATCCCAGCACTGTTTATTCATAACTGTGCAAAGTTGGAACTAATCTAGATGTGTAAATATAGGATTGGTGTAATTAATTATGGTGAATCCATACAGTGTAATAGCATGTGTCAAAAATCATATGTAGGTAAATGGTTAATGACATGAGAAGATGTTCAAAATACATTGTTTGGTTTGGGAGTTCTTCTAAAACGGGTTACCAAAAGTGTTCTGTCTTTTGTACAAAAATTATTTGAAAAATAATATATGTGTGTATATGTAGGTATTTATAATATACACATTCGTACATATATTTGAGGACTGAAAAGAAAGATACTAAAATAAAAATTTTCTCTCAATGACATGATTATTAAAAAAAAAGATTATGACGCACGATATTATGCCAATAGATTTTTTTAAGTGAGAAAGAATAGGTGCCTTTCATTTCTCCTGGGAGACTGTCCTGATGGAAATCCATTAATATTTTTACCATGGAAAAAATGGAAAGTTGATGAGATAGAACAATTGAAAGGAAGCTTCCAGTTTGACACTAAAAGTGCTTGACTCCTGCCTCCTCTTCTCATAGCCAGGACTATGAAAGGGGCTCTAGCCCAGACAGGCTAAATGCAATTGACTTTGTTTGTTTGAAAATGAAGGCTCTGTTCTACAAGCTTCAGGGGACTTTCACTGGACCGTTTAATCAAACACATGACCATCCATTCAGAATTCTGAGCAGACTGCCTTCTGCAGAGCACTTTATAAACTGGGACACAATGACTTATGATTGATCCCTGCCTTAATTTTCAAGCAGCTTGACTAAACTGCAAACTATTTATCACCTAGGCTTTAAAGCATTCCAAGGTTTAGACTATTTCTCCCCAAAAGTGGAAAGCACCTATGTCAATCAGAAGCCTGAAGAAAAGCATTAATGAAAGGTGAAAAATATATTATTTCTAACTACCTTTTTGCATTATGTTTATTGTTCTGCAAAGTGTAACAAAGAACAACATGGGATTTGTATTTCAAGGACCTGGTTCTGTTACTACAGCATGACCTCATACAACTCACAAAGGTTCTCTGAAGTCCTGTTTCCTCATCTGTAAAATGGGAGAATATCAATACAATAGTTGCTGCAAAGATGAAATATGATTATGTATGATGAAAGTACTTCGTGAACCATAAAACGTCATTACCATAATGGAAAGAATACTAGTTTGAAGATAGAAAAATCTCAGTTTGAATAATAACTACCTCTTAGGGTGAAATGAAATTAAATGAGATAATGTAAACTAAGCACCTAGTATAGGACCTAGAATGTATTCACACTCAGTTCAAGATAGTTATTATTATTACCACTAATACTAATTAGTGATATAACAAAAGCATGTTTCAGAATGGAACACTTTTTTTTTGTCAACTACAAATCAAGTGGATTCTCTGCGTTTAAGGAATGTTTTTGGTGATGCTTATATCCAAGAAGAGAGAAAAAATCTCTGTCAGACATTTCTTGCTTTGATTCTTGTCTACTCTTTATTAATTTTTACAAATTCCTGATACTAGCAGAGATACATAAACAGTGGATTTTCCATCGGTGAAATGGGAAATATAGAGCATAGTGCATTAGTAAGATGAGGTCAAGTCCAAGAACAGTTTAGTGGATACCAGGGGAAAGGTGGGGTGGGGGGTGGGCACAAAGGGTGAAGTGGTGCACCTACAACATGATTGACAAACATTAATGTACAATTGAAATTTCACAAGATTGTAACCTATCAATAACTCAATAAAAAAAAAAAAGCTGGAGAAAAAAAAAAAAGATGAGGTCAAGTGATGCTGCAGTAACGGACAATCACAGAATTTTAGTGGCTTAAAATGGTGAGGAATTATTTATTGTTTACGCTTTATGTCCTTTTCAGGTCAGCAATAAGCCTTTGCTCATCAGAGTCACTCAAGGTTCCAGGCCAACAGGACAGCCATCATCTTGAACAATGCCAATCTTCATGGCAGAAGGAAAGGACAAAATTGGAGGGTCTCACGTAGAGACTTCTGCTCACAACCCATTGACCAGAAGGAATTGCATGGCCCCATACAAATAAAAGGGAGCCAAGAGGTACAATCTTTTTCTTAATTAATTATTTACTTATTATTTTGTTTATTTTTTTTTAAATTTTTTTGGTGAGGAAGACTGGCCCTGAGCTAACATCTGTTGCCAATCATCCTCTTTCTGCTAGAGGAAGATTGTTGCTGAGCTAACATCTATGCCAGTCTTCCACTATTTTGTATGTGGGATGCCACCACAGCATGGCTTGGTGAATGATATGTAGGTCTGCACCCAGGATCCAAACCTGCAAACCCCAGGCCACTGAAGTGGAGCACACAGACTTAACCTCTATGCCACCAGGCCAGCCCCTATTTTTTCATTTTATTGAGGTCATATTGGCTTTTAACATTGTGTAAATTTCAGGTGTACATTATTGTATTTCAGTTTCTGTATAGAGTGCATTGTGTTCACCACCAATAGTCTGGTTTTTATCCGTCACCATACACATGTGCCCTGTTACCCCTTCAGGAGGTACAATCTCTTGACGTTCCAAGAAGGAGAGAAAACTAGAAATATTTGGCAAATAGTACTCATGACAACCACATATTGTATATGTGAAAAACACTGTCCAAATGCTAGATATAACATGATTCCTTTTTTCCACCTTTTAAAGAAAAACTGATAGTTAAGCTCTTTACAAAAAGAAAAATGCAAGACAGTATATAATATTTTGTGATAATATATGCTATATTTGATACAGTTTAAAATTTTTAAATATCAAGTTAAAAGAGAAAAAAGTAAATTTCTTTTGGTGTCCTCAGTCTCCTAAAAATGATATTCACTGATATTAAAAATTCACTAACATTATAATTAAAATTTAAAAAGACTTTTCCTTTTTAAAACTAAAACAAATTTTTTTCTTAAATCTCACCATCTTTCTTATTCTTAATTTTAAGATTGAGTCCAAAAATTTCATTTTCTCAAGTAAGAGAAAGAAAACCACCCCAAAGACTGTTTTTTCATCACAATTGTGGAATTTAACTTATTAAAAAACCCATTCATGTTTAATGTAGGCAGCCCAAGAAAAACTGAAATAATTTGAATACATTCTAGGAAATTGTAGTCACTTTGTTGTGGACTATTTACATTCTGTGAATCTAGCACTGAAAATTATTATATATTGAAAAAGTGACCACTTTCCAGTTTTAAAAGGAATTTTAATGATACCACCCCTATTTTTAACTATAAGTCATGTGTGTATATAGTTTGATTTTGGATCTGCACTAGAGTTTCTATGCTTAATTTGGTTCTTTCTCTACAATTTATTAGCCCATTTAATATAGAATATGTGAGAGGAAAAGTTGATTTATGAGTGATTATTATTCTGCGTCAAAGTCTATTTGAATTGTTAGAATTAGCTCTTTATAGATGGTGTCAGGTCTTAGAAAATCTACAAACTAAGAGGATTTTGAGGGGGTTTCTATTTTATACCTCCCGTCTTTTGGGGTGGGGATTTCTTTCCTTTTCTTATAGCCACCCTATTCAGGTCCTACTCCTTCAACTATCTACTTTCTTTATTTTTTTATTTTTATTTTTTAGATGTTGAAATTCCTGGGACTGGAAGAACAGGCCAGAGGGTGAATGTCTCCAACTCATACCCCCCGTAGTGGCCCGGGTGCTGGTAGATGTTCGTTCTGTGGTCTGAGCCTGGAGAGAAAGCCAGATGTGAGGGCAACTAGCAGATCTTTTCCCCATGGTTTAGGGTAAACTGCCCATGCTCAGAGAAAGAAGACAGACTGATCACATGGCCAAGCAGGGCGGAGGGGCCCTACTATGTCACACTGTATAATGGAAGGAGGACCACATTTGGGGCCCACATTTGGAATAAGGGCTGAATCCTTAGTCTTGTGGCATTGGGCACATTTCTTAAACTGTCTAAACCTCAATTTACTCATCTGTAATTGGGAAAATTTAGGTAGACCTATATAGCGGAAAATAACTGTTACCAGAAAAAAATAATTAAATATCAGAAGGAGGGTCAGTATTTTATAGTAAATATGGGGGAAAAAATGTTATATTTTACCACAATAAAAAAAAACTTGAAAAAAAATTTAGGTTATAATTGCAGCCGTGAAGTACTTAGACTGAGCCAAAGCTGAATCATATTAGAAAATTTTTAGCATAATTTTCCTGACATAATTGTGTGATATTATGGACTGACATCCCTCAGTTTACATTCGACATTACGTCACAATCATATAAAGGGATTGCTCTTGAAAAAATATCTGTTTTCTGAGCTCTTTTGATGTTCACATTTTTCTATTTTAAACCATCGTTTGCAACAGTTTCCTCTATGTTAAAACAGTTAAAACAATTGAACTTCCCTCTCAGTTATCTCTTCCCACTAGAGGATGTCAACTTTAGGGCAAATTCCTCGAAGTGGGTCAAAGGGAATGCACATTTTACATTTCCAAACCTATTGCCAAACTACCATCCAGAGATTGCACTAATTTCCACTGTTACCAGCAAGCAGTACAAGAAAAGTCCCATTTCCCCACATGCCATTCACACAAGATTTGTCCATATTTTAGTCTTGCCAAAAATTAAAACAGCCTAAAACCTTGGCATGATATTAGAGATAAACCCTTGTGTTAAGCAGAAGAGAAGTTTGTGTAGAGACTCATCTTGTAAAAGGTCGATTGGTTAGTAATTATTTTTATGTTTTGATGACTTTTGCTTCCTCAAACAATCTTATAACAATGGAGACTCAGAGAATGAATGCCTGGATATGGAGGACCCTCTCCGTCCATCCAATAGAGTTGTGAAAATTAAATTAGATAAGGTACGTAAGAATGCTAGCTACTTCCTAGGCACACAGTCTAAGTTTCTCTTCTTCCTTTCAGCTCTGGGGCTAAGGTTGAGGACGAGACTGTGTAGGGAAGTAAGTTACAAAACCTGTGGCTTGTATGAACATAGAGAATTTAAGTAGGGTCTGGGGCAGACAAGATCATGACTACTGTTGATTGCTGCTATGTTGACAATTTTCATTTTGCTGGATGTCTTTATAGATCTAGAGATAGGGATTGTCGAGAAGTTACTGGATCTGCCTCTTATTCTGCCATGCCCTCCAACCTCCCCTTCAGTCAAGTTGTTTTCAGAGAGTTAGCCTCATGCATTTATGCTGACTTGGTTTACTAGAGGAAGTAACCCAAAGAGGGCTTTCAAAGAATTGGTTTTTTTCTGATTAGACCACACAGGGCCTTGTGGACAAGGTTAAGGAGATTTGTCTTCACTTAATAGCAATAGGAAGCTCTTAAAGGGTTTTAGGCAGAAGGGTGACATATCAAACTTGCATTTGAAAAAATACTCTGCCGCTAACATTGAGAACTGGTCTGAGGGGAAACAGAGTGGATATTAGTGGATGATTAGGAGGCTGTTTTGTATTTATAAGTATTAAATTGTATATTGTAAACTAAGGCAAGAGTACCTTGGTAAGCAGAAATGAATATCTGGTCTACTTCTAGGTATGTCCTACCAGGGCTGAATGGTACAAAGATGACCATATCATGATAAATCAGATAAGTTAAAATTGTATAAATCAGCTTGCTCATCAAGTAAATTCCTTATTTGTCTTCCCATGTAGGTTTTCTTAGGGAATAAGGGGGTGCCAATTAGCCAACAGGAATTTTTGGTTTGCTTGGCAATTATGTTTCTCATTACAAATTGCTATATGTTCTTTTCTGAGTTAAGTTCCCCTTGCTCTGGATTAGTTCTCTGAGTTTAATCACGTATGAGAAAATTGAGTTTCTGGACATACAAAGCTAAGAACCAAGCTCTGACTATCCTAAGCAACATAGACAAAATCTCTTATCATCATCTTTGTGTTATTGTTCTCTAACTACAACAGTTCCTACGGTAGAATCATGCTGGAGTAAAATTCTTATAAGATGATTAATATGCACACTGCTTTAATAATTTTAATATGTTTAAAATAGACCTATTTTAATGCTTGAAATGCTTATTAAAAGACTCATTCACATATGTAAAATGGCCCAGTTGTAGATCAGATTTCCTGGGAAAAAGACCCTGAAGCTCTCAGATTAACGTGCAGATTTATTGAGGAATGCTGTCTGGAACAGCTCAGGTGAAAGAGAGAAGGCAGGAGGATTAGGCAGAGGGATAAGTTGAACTGAGATGCAGGCGCAACAGAGGCCTCAGCCTATCCCACAGGGAGCCCTGGGGTTGGGATTGTCCTTCAGTCTTGTCGCAGTTGAGTCAAGGGGCTAGGCCTTTGCACTCCAAACTCAACCAGCTGTTGACTATGGTAGAGGCAGCTCATTTGGCTGAGGGAATAACTGGAGAGAGACTCAGCCATGGGCTGTCAGAAGCCAGTGCTCCCCACAGCTGTAGATGGGGGTGATGCCCCACAGCATCCTCTACTAGCCCACTGAAGGCTTCATCCTCCATCGTAGGCTTGCTATATTGCATGTACCAATAACACACTGCTCTTTAAAAACGTTCCATTTTGCCTCCTGAGATGATATTCTGAGGTCACCTCACTTCTGTATCACCCTGCTTACCCTCAATCTAATCATGAAGAAACATCAGACAAACAAAAAGTGAGGGATATTATACAAAATAACTAGCCTATTCCCATCAAAATGTAAACATCATGAAAAACAAAGACTGAGAAATTGTTCTAGATTTTAAAAGACTAAAGAGATAAGGCAGGTAAATGCAACATTTAATCCCCAATTAGCTCCTTGACCAGAATTTTATTATTATTATTTGCCATAAAGGACAATTGTCAAAAATATGATTAAGATCTGTAAATTAGATAATGTTAATGTAAATTTTCTGATTTTGATAATTGTTCTGTGATTATGTAAGAGACTATCCTTGACCCTAAAAAATACACATGGGAATATTTAAGCTTAAAAGGGTAAAACGTTTCATTTGAACAGTACCATTTATTTTTATCTCAAATACTCCCAATTTTGTCCCGGAAAAAAACTACAGTATCCGTCAATGGAGAACATGGCATTTTCAGTAACTAGGACTAACTACGTCTCACAGAAGTATGTTTACCTAGAATGCATACAAGGAGAATAGAGCCTATTTTCTGAATGGGCACTTTCTTATAGTTTTTTACAAAAGCCAGGTGACTTCATTTATTTCAGACCTGTGCAACTACCTCCTTTCTGCCTGTGTATTTTGTTCTTTAGGTCCAAAGGCCCTGTATCATTTACCTTCCGTCTTTGATATTTTTTAAAAAGAACAGTTTGTCATGAACTAATTCCGTATTATGTCAATATTGTTAGTGAACCTCCATGGGAACTTCAGTATCTAAATAATGGCAGAGTAATCCCTCTATCACTGAGGTGCTTTGAATCCTGCTGAGTCCCTCTGAAGGAAATAAGAATAATAATGTTACAAACCTTTACAGTTACTTAGTGCTTTCATCAAAGGATCTCAAAGCAATGTACAGGCATTAATTAAGCAAGTGAACATTCCTGTGAGCACACTGCATATTATTCTCTTTGTTTTAAAGATGATTCAACTAAAGAAAAATGAAACGGAGATAGATTGGTGCATATATACGCACAAATACATATAAATGTATATATTTAAGTTATTCCATGGGACATAAAATTAATTAGAAACCAACATCTACCACATAGACCTAGTCCCCTTTAGTTAGTTATTTTTAATGCCTCTTATATATTTATAGGGTGAACAACTCATCCCAGTTTGCCCAGGACTTTCTTGGTTTTAGCACTGAAAATCATGTGTCCGGGGACCTCCCTCAGTATTAGGCAAGCCAGAACAACTGGTCACTCTAAGTATAACTTTCCCTTTTCTTTCGAGGTAAATGAATGAAAATTGACTACGAAAGTCAGAGACCCCACCAATTAAGCGGTAAATTATAGACTGGCCTGTGGACCTGTGAGCTTAAATTCTCAGTTTGTTCTATGATACGAGCGACACTTGTCAACTCACATGGACTTCTGCATTCTCCATCAAATATTTTAACTTGACTTTTTTTTTTTTGAAGAAGCAAATTTGTAAATAGTGGTACAAAACAGAATGACATGTTGTTCCTAGCCTCTTGTGATCCCAATCTTAAAGGTCATAACACTGAGAAATAGAAATTAAAGTTCTAAGGAGCTCAAAGTTTCAGAATAGGAAGATTCACTAGGGAAAATCATAAAATGTCAAAAAACATATCAGTAGAACTCTCAGAGATATTGTGGGGAATAACAGACTTTGGCAAAATAGAAGCAAGAAATATGTTAATGAATGGCTTCTTATGGTAACACTGGATCTTGGCGCTAGCAGCATAAAAAAATAATAATACTATAAAGTTAGTATTGTGTAGGCTTTCAAACTATTCATATTTTATATATAAAGAAAGATGAGGTTAAGAGGCTGGCCCGGTGGTGTAGTGGTTAAGTTTGCATGCTCAGCTTCAGCAGTCTGGGGTTCACAGGTTCTGATCCACAGCATGGACCTACACACTACTCATCAAGCCACACTGTGGCAATGTCCCACATACAAAAAAATAGAGGAAGATTAGCACAGATGCTAGCTCAGTGACAATCTTTCTCAAGCAAAAAAGAGGAAGATTGGCCATAGATGTTAGCTCAGGTCCAATCTTCCTCACCAAAAGAAAAAAAGAAAGATGAGTTTAAAAGGCAACTAAAATGAATGGTACAGCCATTATGTATAGCCATGATTAAATTACCTTTAATTAATCTATATGTTATAACTCTTCCTTAAAAATGAAAACTAAATGGAATAAAAAGCAAGCATACTAAGAAGAAATCGTTCCTTCCTTTATGCTCTATTTGTATTCTGTACACATTTTATGATAGCATTTGCAACATTTCATTCACCTAGAGTATTTGTTAATATATAGTAAGCATTCAATAAGTATTTTTTGAAGGAAAGATTGGGAGAAAGAAAAGGATTCAGGCAAGCGTAAAATAGTCTACTGAAAACTAGCCCTTCCAGGCATACGGGTGCTAACTCAATGATGTACAAAACATTGTTCTATGTGGGGGGGAGGGGTATAAGGACAAAGAAATGTAAGATGATACCCTCTGCCACTAGGAAGATTAAAATTATGTTAGGGAGCTCTGACTGAAAGTTTAAAAATGCCTTGGGTACAATACACTGGCACAAAGCTCCACATAAGTAAAAGTCAAGTGAATAAGGACAGTGAACTCAGATGAGACTGCAAGATCGCTGTGACCTTGAGTAGAATAGATGAGGTCATAGCTTAGATTTACCTTCTACAGGAAGCCTTTCCTGATGATCTAAGATTGGGATCGATGTTCATCTGATGGCCTCCCTCACATAGGACACAGATATTGAAATTGCCTGTTTTCTTCTCTGTTTCTGCCACTAAGCAAAAATTTCCTTGAAGGTAGGAACTCTGTTTCATTTATCGCTGCATCTCCAACGGCTGCCATTATGCCTGGCAAGTAGAAAGCCAAAAAGAAATGGTTTTTGAAAGACTGACTGAGTAAATGAGTTAAAAAAAAAAACATTTTGAGTGAATCTTAAAGGATTTGGAGAAATTAAAGGGCTCCACATCAGGGACAGGGAAAACGTTATGGGCAAGTGTGCAAAACCAGGAACAATGTGCTCACAGAACAGTGACTAGACCAGAAGTTCCAGGACGGTGAATTTAGAATATAAATCTAGAAAGAAAGGTTAAGTTTGGACGCTGGAGTTAGGATTCTTTTTTTTTTTTAATTGAGGTTATAATAGTTTATAACAGTGTGAAATTTTAGTTGTACATTATTATTTGTCACTCATCATATAAATGCACCCCTTGTGCCCATCCCCTAACCCCCTCCCCCTCTGGTAACCATTAAACTTCTCTTTGCTGTGTATTAGTTTGTCTTTTACATATGAGTGAAATCATATGGTATTCTTCTTTCTCTGTCTGGCATATTTCGCTTAACATAATACCCTCAAGATCCACCCACGTTGTTGCGAATGGGACAATTTTGTCTTTTTTTATGGCTGAGTAGTATTCTATTGTATGTATATATATATATATATATATATATATATATATATACCACGTCTTCTTTATCCATTCATCAGTTGATGGGCACTTGGGTTGCTTCCACTTCTTAGCTATAGTGAATAATGCTGCAGTGAACACAGGGGTGCATAAGTCTTTTTGAATTGTTGATTTCAAGTTTTTTGGGTAAATACCCAGTAGTGGGATAGCTGGGTCATATGGTACTTCTATTTTTAATTTTTTGTGTGTGTGAGGAAGATTTGCCCTGAACTAACATCCATTGCCAATCCTCTTCTTTATTATTATTATTATTTTTTTGCCTGAGGAAGATTAGCCCTGAGCTAAAAACTGTGTCATCTTCTTCTCCTTTGTATGTGGGACACCTCCACAGCATGGCTGATGAGTGGAGTAGGTCCACATCCAGGATCTGAACCCACAAACCCAGGCTACCAAAATGGACTGCACAGAACTTTAACCACTTGGCCATCAGGCCAGCCCCCTCTATTTTTAATTTTTTGAGAAATCTCCATACTGTTTTCCATAGTGGCTGCACCAGATTACATTCCCACCAGCAGTGTTTGAGGGTTCCCTTTTCTCCACATCCTCTCCAACATTCGCTATGTCTTGTCTTGGTGATTATAGCCATTCTAGTGTGTGTCAGGTGATATCTTAGTGTAGTTTTGATTTGCCTTTCCCTGATGATCAGTGATGTTGAGCATCTTTTCATGTGCCTATTGGCCATATGTATATCTTCTCTGGAAAAATGTTTGTTCATGCCCTCTGCTCATTTTTTGATTAGGTTGTTTGGGAGTGTTTTTGTTAAATTGTATGAGTTCTTTATATATTTTGGAGATTAATCCCTTATCAGCTATATGATTTGCAAATATTTTCTCCCAGTTGGTGGGTTGTCTTTTTGTTTTGTTCCTGGTTTCCTTTGCCTTGCAGAAGCTCTTCAGTCTGATGAAGTTCCTACTTGTTTATTTTTTCTTTTGTTTCCCTTGTCTGAGGAGACATGGTATTTGAAAACAGCCTTGTAAGACTGATGTCAAAGAGTGTACTGCCTATATTTTCTTCTAGGAGTTTTATGGTTTCAGGTCTTACCTTCAAGTCTTTGATCCAATTTGAGTTAATTTTTGTGTATGGTGAAAGATAATGATCTAGTTTCATTCTTTTGCATGTGCCTGTCCAGTTTTCCCAACACCGTTTGTTGAAGAGGCTTTTCTTTCTCCATTGTGTGTTCTTGGCTCCTTTGTCAAAGATTAGATGTCCATAGATGTGTGGTTTTATTTCTGGGCTTTTGATTCTGTTCCATTGATGTGTGTCTGTTTTTGTACCAGTACCTCGCTGTTTTGATTACTGTAGCTTTGTAGTATATTTTGAAGTCAAGAGTTGTGATGCTTGCAGCTCTGTTCATTTTTCTCAGGACCGCTTTAGCTATTTGGGGTCTTTTGTTGCCTCATATGAATTGTTGGATTCTTTGTTCTATTTCCATGAGGGAAGTCATTGGGATTCTGATTAGGATTACATTGAATCTGTAGATTGCTTTAGGTAGTATGGACATTTTAACTATATTTATTCTTCCAATCCACATGCATGGAATATCTTTCCCTTTCTTTATGTCTTCATCAATGTCTTTCAATAATGTCTCAGAGTTTTCATTGTGTAGGTCTTTCACCTCCTTGGTTAAATTTATTCCTAGATATTTGATTCTTTTTGTTGCTATTGTACATGGGATTGTATTCTTGAATTCTCTTTCTGTTAATTTGTTATTAGAGTATAGAAATGCGACTGACTTTTATAAGTTGATTTTGTACCCTGTAATTTTGCTGTAGTTGTTGATTATTTTTAATAGTTTTCCAATGGATTCTGTAGGGTTCCTATGTATAAAATCACATTGTCTGCAAACAGTGAGAGTTTCACTTCTTCGTTGCCTATTTAGATTCCTTTTATTTCTTTTTCTTGCCTAATTGATCTGGCCAAGAGCTCCAGTACTATGTTGTGGAGTTAGGATTTTTTAACTTGATATTCTAGGCAAAAGAAGGCAATAAAGATTTTAATTAGGAGAGGATAAAATCAAAGAAATCCTTTAGGGAGATTAGTCTAGGGGCAAGGAAAGGCATGGATTTGTTGAATGAGGAAAGGAAGATACAGAGAGATCAGTTAAAAAGCCAGGGCAGTGAGCTCAGTCAAAAAGACAAGAACCTGGGGAGTGGCCTTCAAAAGAGAAAAGCAAGGACAGAAGAGAGAGATGCTTCATTTGTTTGTGATCCTATCATAAAATAGATGTATTCAGAAGCGATTTTAAAGAAATGATCATTATAATAGTATAATCATTATAGTAGATTGATTAGTTAGGAGATCATTGATTGATTGTTAGTAGATCATTATAGTAAATTGGCTATGGGCAAGGGCAGGGAAACAAAGAATTACATTCTTGGGCCTAGATGAATTAGTGAGTAACAGTTTCAGCTACTTATTTAAAAAAAATTCAGAGTAGGGGGACGAATTTGGTTTTGCAATGTTGATGTGGTAGCTAGTCTTGAAGATGGTTCCAAACAATTTCACCACTCCCTATACATGCAAGCTGCTTCTCCCAACAAGAGGTGGAGCTTATGACCTCTCCCTTTGAATCTGGCAGGGCCTAGACTGCTTTCCCCAATAGAATACAGAGGAAGTACTCTTCTGGGACTTCTTGACTCAGGCATTGGAAAGGCATGGCAGCTTCCTATTCTTCCCTCTTGGAGCTCTGAGCCATCAGGTAAGAAGTCTAGGACACCCTGCTGAAGAGAGAGAGGCCACAGGGATAAGATGACACATCGAAAATCATCAAGGCACCAGATGTCCAGCCCTAGCTGCAGCCCTGGCTGCTATCTGACTACAACTGCATGAGAGACACCAATTGAGACTCGTAGAACTACCCAGCGGAGCCATCCAAGTCAACCCATGGATTTATGAGATATAATCAAAATCGTGGGTATATTAAGCCACTGTTTAGGGATGCTGTGTTATGAAGCAGTGGGTAATTAAAATGGTTGCTTCTGATGTAATTATGGTGTATTCAAGTGAAAAAGTGCAGTAGAAGAAAATAAAGCTAAGTCGCAAGTCTGGGACCCCTGTAGAAGGGCTGTGGCCTGAGAGAAGGGTAGACCAGCTGGCAGGAATTCTTTATCATTCTCTTGCCATGGGCCTAGGAAGAAAGACAGAAATCTATGATTATTTTGAAGGTCTATAAATTGAACCATCACTCTCTACTTACTCTCTTCTTCCATTAGGCATAATGTCAGGTGCCAGGTATTTACTGCCCATCCACATCACCCGTGTAGCTGGGCCGCCAGGTAAAACACAGGATGCCCAGTTTAATTTGAACAATGAAGTATTGCAAGGGACATACTTATACTAGAAAACAATTTGTTGTCTGAAATTCAAATTTAACTGGGTGTCCTGTTTTTTGTTTTTGCCAAATCTGGCACTATTACCATAGCCACAAAATGGAGGGTTCTTTCCTAAAAGGAGAACAAGGGCAGCCAGTGTGTGTTAGGCTTCCACGGTGTTTCCCTTTGCAGTCAGGAATTTGAAAGCCCACCAGTGCAATGGCTGGCTCCTGAAGTGGTCAGCCAGTCAGCAAATCCCACCCAGATACACAGTTAAGCTTTCTGTTGTCTCATTGTGAAATATGAATAGATACCAGGCATTTGATGAAGCCTACAAAATCATTAAAGAGAAACATCACAGTAAATAAATAGAAATAGTGACCCTGGAGAAAACAGCTAATGCAGGGAATAGGATAGAACTTTAAAAAAATGCAAATAAAAGCCTCAGAAATTGAGGTGATGCTGTATTTCTAAAACATGAATGAGAGGCTATGGGGAAAAAAAGTCAGAGAGCAAACGTCATTCCTAGAATTTGAAAATACAACTGCTGAAAAATATTAAAAAGCTTAGAAGATAGAAATAAATTTGGCAAAATATAGAATAAAAAGACATGAAGGTAAAAAATAGGAGGGAAAGTTAAGAAATAAGCGGTCATTCTAGAAAGTCCAAAATGGCTAAAAAGCATTTCAGAAAGAAAGAACAGCAACATAATAAAAAAGCTAAATGGAGAAAGCAGCTGTCTTTATATTGCAAATGCCCATTGATTACTGTGGGGAAAAAAAAAAAAACCCAGAAAGAAAAAAACCTAGATACATGGCTAACATCCTAAAAAAAACTTCTAGAAAGAAAGCGCTCACACACTCATGCACACATACACACACAGGTCATCATCAAAGGAATGAATGAAAGGCAGGCATCCCTCAGATTTCTCATTGGTGGCAAAGCTGTCAAAATTCTAAGAAAAAGTGAGTTTCAACCTAGAATTATATGTCCCACCTAACTATCAATTAGGTTGAAGGCAGAATACAGACGTTTTCAAATACGTAAGAATTTGGAAACTTTACTCTCAACGCATCCTTTCTTAGGAAGGTACTTGAATACAGTCTCCAACAAAATGGAAATAGAAACTCATAGGACCAATCAAGGAACAGAAGTACCAGGATGGCATCTATTTAGCAGGTTTAAGGGAGAAACTCCTTCATTTATTCAGCAAATATTTATTGCACACCTACTACATGCTAGACACTCATCTAGGTGCTGGGGATTCAACAGTGACCAAGAAAGTCATCATAATGCTTACATTCTAATGAGCTGCATAGGAAAGAAGTAAACAGATATGTACATAATCTAACTGTAGGAAATGATAAATGCTATGAAGGAAAACAAAGCAGGGAAAGGAGAGGTGTGCTGGTTCAGGCTGAGTGGTCAAGAACAGCCTCTCTGAACGGTGACACCTGAGGTGAGGCTTGAATGAAATGAGGAACTGGGACATTAAAAACTCTGGGAGAGGAGTATTTCAGGAAGAAGAAACAGCTAGTACAGGGCCCAGGGGTAGACATGAGCTTTGTGTTTTTGAAGCTTGGGAAGAAGACAACCGTGGCTGGAATGATGGGAGTGAAACAAAGAGTGGTAGGAGATGACGTCAAATAAGAAGGGGCCAGATCACAAGGGCCTTCTCTGCTGCAACAGTGACAATAAATCATTTGAGCAAGAGAATGAAGTGAGCAAGACAATGGAGGAATACAGGAAAAGGAGGATTTCATGGGCTAGATGGTGTGATTGAAATAATGGAAAATATTAAGGATCCAGGCAAAGAACGAAAGGGAAAAAAATGGAAGGCAATTTGAAACTATGGGGGAAAAGGTGGTACAAGAAAATAAATATAATCATTTCTCATTATGTGCGTCTCCATCAAGAAATATTTAACTCAACACAAAAATATAAATAATTTTTACTGACTTTCAACTTTTAGGATGGGATTGGAAGAAAGGTTGAAAGAGGAAGCAGAATAGCACAGTAGTTATGAGCATGGTTTCTAGGAGCAGACTGCCTGATTATGAATCCCAGCTATGCCACTTATTGACCTTGAGAAAGTTATTTAACCTCTCTGTCCTTCAATTTCCTTGCTTGCAAATGGGAATAACAAAAGTACCTATCTCATGTGGCTGTAAGGGGTAAATGAGTGGATATTTGTAACATAGAACAATATTTGCACATGGTTGGCCTCAAATTAGTGTTTCTTTAATTTATAAAGCATGGTATGATTAGAGGGCAACAGAAAAGTGTTCCATCCAAATTTCTGTCTCCTACAGAGAGAAATTATTAGAGATTTTGTTGAAGGCTTTACAATCTTTTAGAGTCCCCCGCGAAGTAGAAGTTCTCTTGAGAGGAATGACATCTTAAATTCTCATTTGCTCCAAACCTCTTTGAATGAATCAAATCCTTTCCAAGCTTGATCCTTGTCTGAGAGTAAAGGCAGCAGGATGGGCATCTGAGATAGGGACAGGGGCTGGTTTGGCAGGAGAGCAAAAAGCTTTGAAAAGGAAGGTTAGAGGATAATTCGAAAGACAACTAACAGGGAGGACTCCAAGACAAACAACCTCCCAGTTTGGCCAAGAACCAGAATTCAACCAACAGAGTCTTACCTCCTGTTTCCCCATGGCCAGTCCTGTCTGTGCCACATTGACATGTTTAAACTAGGATAGACCAAGGAATGAGTTCCAGGTTTGGCATAGTCTCGGGTTATTTATAACCAGACTAAAAAGCCATGTTGTTTCTGGGGCTGCCATGGAGTCAAACCCCAGGGAACACTTTCACATTCTTTTTGTCCAAGGCTCCCTGGCCAGTGTAGTAGACTTGATCTCAAAGGGTGGTCCCTGAACCAGTTCAGCCTCAAGGGATTGGGAGGGGCTGTTTGTTCAGGCAGGAAACAGCTCCCAGAAACTCAACCCGCCTTTGGGAGTGGTGCCTTGGGAGACTTTGCAATCCCCTCAGACTGGGGCCTCTGGCTGGCTAAGTTCTACTATTTCCACAAGAACGGTGTCTGCCCTTGAGTGGAAAGAACATGTGTACAAGTTAGGACTTGCCCCTTTGCAAGACGAGAATTTCTGACCCAGAGACAATCTGCTTTGGGAGTTGATGAAATCTAAAATGTGGCCATTTATAGTAAGCTTTTTCAGGCTTTTAGGTTTCAAGTTGAGTGTAACATGATACAGGAGGAAACCGTGCTGGCTTAAACAGTCACCATCCGTATTCACACTTGAACTATAAAAATCATAAAATTTTAAAGCTGGAAGAGACTTGACTTAGCATCTCGTCTCCCTCCCTTCTTTTCATATATGAAGAAGCTAAGATATGAAGAAGTTAAGTAACTGAAAATGACTGAGATTAAACTCAGGTGTACTGACTGCCAGGCTAGTAATTCAATTCATCAGATGCCATTCGTAACCTGGAGGGGATTGGAAATAGACTATATGATGCTTGGTGAAAACACTATACTTTCTTTGTATGATACAATTATCTATAAAAATGCAAAATAATTTCAAATGCTGTAAAAATTTTAATAGTTCTTCAATTGTTTAAAAGTTTTAAAAGACTGAAAATTTAAAAGCATCTATATCTCACAGACACCTGTAACCTGTGACGTGTGCACTGAGAAACTCTGCAAATCAACTCACCTTAGGAGTCGGTAAAGCCCTCGGCAGGGAAATGTAATTAGTGGAAAAACCAAAGTATTAGATATCTCCCTTACAGCTCCAATCCCACCCAAATGGCCAGGCCTAGATGTCTGGGTGTTTGTGAGGGCAAAAGAAACTCAGAAGCGTGGGGCTGGCAATGGCCGGGTCAGGCCATTCTAGCCCAGCATGTCCACTGTACTGCGGGCCCAGGGATTCTTGATCCAAAGCACCTGGGAGGTGGAAACAGGAAGGATGGGAGGCAACAGGAAAGTTTGGGAACAAACAGTTGTGAATCAGACACACAGAACTGTGCTCAGCTAAAGATGAGCCCATTGCTCTAAGACTGTCTCAGTGATAGTCTGTCCTTGGTCTGGGCTGTGAAGTGTATCCACCCTGAAATATGGAAATACTAATATGAGATCAGACTGATAAAATAAGCACATGGAAAAAACCAAAGTGACTGAAAGCTCAGAAGGGTGGAGGCAGAGATGGAATGGCCAGTGCTGGATGTCATGGGAGAAAGCAAACTTTCCTTAGTAGGGCAGTATCAGTGAAGATTAGCCTCTGCTACTCGATATTTTTATCCCTCTCTCACTGACTCATCACTTATGCTCTCTTTTTTTAATGAACTTTACTTTTTAGAGCAGTTTTAGGTTCACAGCAAAATTGAGTGGAAAGTACAGAGAGCTCCCATGTACTCTCTATCCCCACACAAGCACAGCCTCCCCCACCATCAACATCCAGAACCAGAGTGGTACATTTTTTACAAGCGATGAACTTATGTTGACACATCATTATCACCCAAAGTCTATAGTTTACATTAGAGTTCATTCTTGGTGTTGTATATTCTATGGGTTTCGAAAAATGTATGACAGGTGTAACCCACCATATTATCATACAGAATAGTTTCACTGCCTTAAACATCCTTTATGCTCTGCCTATTCATCCAACTCTCTCCTTTAGCTCCTGGCAACCAGTGATCTTTTTACACTTCCAGAATGTCATATGGTAGGAATCATGCAGTATGTAGCGTTCTCAGATTGTCTTCTTTACTTAGTAATATGCATTTAAGGCTTCTCCATATCTTTTTTGGCTTGCTATATCATTTCTTTCTAGCAATGAATAATATTCCATTATCTGGATGTACCACAGTTTCTTTATCCATTCACCTACTAAAGGACCTCTTGATTGCTTCCAAATTTGGGTAATTATGAATAAAGCTGCCATAAACGTCCATGTGCAGGTTTTTGTGGAGACATAACTTTTCAACTCATTTTGGTAAATACCAAGGAATGTGATTGCTAGACTGTATGGTAAGAACATGGTTGGTTAGTTTTGTAACAAACTACCAAACTGTCTTCAAAAGTGGCTGTATCATTTCGTATTCCTTCTAGCAATGAATGAGAGTTCTTATTGATCCACATTCTCACCCACATTTGGTGTTGTCAGTGTTTTGGATTTTAGACATTCTAATAGGTGTGTAGTAGTATCTCATTATTGTTTTAATTTACATTTCCCTGATGATATATGATGTTGAACATCTTTTCATATGCTTATTTGCCATCTGTGTATCTTCTTTGGTGAAGTGTCTGTTCAAGTCTTTCACCCATTTTTTAATCAGATTGTTTTTGTATTGTTGAGTTTCTCTTACTGAGTTCTTTGTATATTTTGGATAACATTTATCAGACATGTCTTTTGCAATATTTTCTTCCATCTTGCATCTTCTCATTCTTCTTGTCTTCTCAGTCTCTTGACAGTCCTTCATAGAGCACAAGTTTTTAATTTTAATCAAGTCTAGTTTAACAATTATTTCCTTTATGGATTGTGCCTTTGGTGTTATATTTTAAAAGTCGTTGCTATACCCAAGGTCATCTAGATTTTCTCCTGTGTTATCTGCTAAGCGTATTATAGTTTTGCATTTTACAATTAGGTCTACGGTCCATTTTGAGTTAATTTTTATGAAGGGTTTGAGGTCTGTGTCTAGATTCATTTTTTTATATGTGGATGTCCAGTTATTCCATCACCATTTGTTGAAAAAAGCTATCTTTCTTCCATTGTATTGCTTTTGCTTCTTTATCAAAATAACTTGGTGGGATTTTGATTGAGATAGCATTGAATCTGTAGATCAAATTGGGAAGAACTGACATTTGAGCATATTGAGTTCTATCCGTGAACATGGAAAGTCTCTCCATTTATTTAGTTCTCCTTTGACTTATTTTATCAGAGTTTTATAGTTTTCCTCATATAGATTTTGTATATATTTTATTAAATTTGTACCTAATTATTTCTTTTTGGGGGTGCTAATGGAAATGGTGTTGTGTTTTTTATTTCAAATTTTACTTGTTCATTGCTGGTATGTAGGAAAGTGACTGACTTTTGTATATTAACCTTGTATCCTGCAACCTTGCTATAATCACTTATTGATTCCAGAGGAGTTTTTGTCTATCCTTTCAGATTTTCTACAGAGACAACTTATGCTCTTTTTATGTTTTGTTGCACCTGTTTTTTGTTTCAGTTACTTCCATTGGAGCAGCAGAGTTGGGTATGGGCTTTGTGGGCAGAGACAATTTTCTATACAAATCCTTAGACTGGACTAAGCAGAGCTGGAATTCAGATCGAGTTTGTGTTTAGGTCAAGGTACTTGGAAAGATAGTGAAAGGATGAGACGGTGGGTGAATAAGGTAATTATTTCATCAATTTTTCAGATCTTTTGCCTGATTTTTGGCTACTGTTTCCTGTAAGTGGTTTCTTTGCCCAAACAGCCATGGATGGCTGCAGATGCCATCTTATTCTCAGGACTTGAGACAAAGCTTCCAAAATTTCTAATGTAGAGCTAGCTGGTCCTCAAGTTTGCTCTTTCACAACCCTTACTACCCAGCTGGTCTCAAGAGAGTTTTCTCATCAGTGGAGCAATCTAGGAACTTAAAAAAAAAAAAAAAAAGATACCTTTGCTGCTTTATCCACTTTCTCACTCCCAACCTCCCAGAAGGCCTGGGCTAAGTCAAGCAGCCCCTGCAAGCAAATTTCTACAAATGAGTGTTCCACATTGATTTGGTCAGAATATGGAGAAATTTATTTTTCTAATTGATAAAAAGTATATTTAGAAACAGATTTACTTACTGGTTTACTTCCACTAGCTAAAGAACAGGAAATGTTCTAAAAAAATTTAACAATCGGTTCCCATTTTTTCTGAAGCTCTCTTCAGTTTTGTTTGTTTGTAATTTTATGAACCAGAGAACATTTTGAGAGGTATAGGAAAGGGTGAGTAAAACAAATCACTCACTCTCAAGAAATAGCACTAGGCCACATATTAATTGTTTTAGGAATTTCAGCTGACCACTACTGCACATATGCATCTCAAAAATATCCAAATTAGGTGGGCGGCTGCTAATAAAGAGTGTTGTTTTCATTTCCTTTTGAGGGCAGTGTCTACCTCACTGAGACAGCAAACAATTTTCATGTCTTTAGCTACATAAGGAGTTAATAGAAAAGGCAGAGTTAAAGGACAACTGCCTTCCAATTCATTCCAGTGGAATGTTGGAGTTGATTTGCTTTTGCCTATTAAAATCATTCCTCTCCCATCTACCTCCTCCCACAGCTGCCCACTGGCCTGCCTCTTTAATCTGGCTCCAAAACTTTGGTCCCACCTAGTCCTATCATGTAATTTCTTTCTAAAATACTCTTTCTTGGATCGATGACTTGAAGTTGACCACTTACTCCTAAATGATTTAACTCCTTTGTTGGAACTGCCTCCTCTTAAGACTTCTCAATTTTCACTTCCAAGGGTGGGAAGAAAGTAAAGGTGTCAGAGACTTACTGCATAATTGGCTAAGGAGTACATTGACCATTTTTCCCCTCCCTGACAGGAAGGGTTTTTACTCAGCCTGACGTATGGGCATAACATAACCCTACCTTGATCTATATTCATCACAATCTCCCCCTTTACTGACACTTGAATGTGATGACTTGACTGGATGCTCTCCTTTAATCAGGAGGGAATGGGGGTATGGAAAGAAGAGATAAGATTGATTCATGCTGTAATTCTTCAGCAATTGCAGCAATATCAATTATAATTCAACTTAAAATCCCGCCTTCCACGAACATATTTGGAAATACTGTTCTGCGAGGTAATTTGTAAATTTGCATCAAAACCTTAAGAATATCTATATTAGTCAAGAGTTTTGGTTACCTAAAGACAGAAAGTCAGCTCAAATTATTTTAACCAAAAGGGGAAATTTATTAGGTCAAGTAATTGGAAAAGTCTAGGGGAACATCTTGCTTCCGGCTTGTCTGGATCCAGGAACTCAAGTGGTGTCATCAGAAATCCCCCTTCCTCTCCATCTCTTAGCTCTGCTTTCTTCTGTGTTGGCATCATTGTGCCAAGGATGGCCCTTGTCAGTTCCAATCTTAAATAGTCCTTTGTGCCCATAAATTCAGAAGAAAAGAGATGTTTTTATCCAAGCATCATCATCAGACTTAAAAAAATTCCCTCTTCTTGACCCCGCTTGTATCATGTGCCCACTCCTGGACCAGTCACTGACTGAGGTGGTAGGAAACACAACACTTTGATTAATCCCAGACATGTGACAAAATGTTCCTCCAGGTTGGGGAGAAGCAATTTCTGAAAGGCAATGGATAAGTGGAACAGGAGGTCGGTTCTGTCATCCAAAAAAGGGAAGGAGTTCTGGGCAGGTAGAAAAGAGGGCTATCTATAGAAAATGTTCATCTTCTTCTATGTATTTACCCTTAGGAAATAATCAGGCATGTGAAAGATTTACAAAGTTATTCATCACAGAATTGTTTATAATAATGCAAAACCAGAAAGAATTAAAATGTTCAATAATAAAGGATTGGTTGAATAAATTATGGTACATGTATTCAGTGGAACACCACGCAGCCTTTGAAAAGTGTGTTGTAGAAGAAATCTTAATGACATGAAAAAGTGTTCATGGTATGTTGTTAAGTATAACAGTGTGCAGAACCTGCTCCCAATTTATATTCATTTTTACACTTACACACATTTTATCTATATAAAACATAATGTGTAAATATGAAAGATTAAAAGAATATGTAATGTTGATTACTTCTAGTTGGTGAAAATAGGAGTAATTTTAATCATTCTGGTACTTTTCTCTATTTTCTACAGTAAACATGTATTTTTTAAAATTAAAAACATTATTGAAAAACTTTTAATTCCTCACTACCAATTTAAACTGATTGTGCTATTTCTCTCTGTGAAAGAAGGAGCTGAAATGGAGATCTTAATTACTGGTAAATAGGAATCCTTAGTTAGACTTTAAGAAAAGTAATTAGGAGAATGAATTATTCACCAATTTTCTAAGACTCGATGTATTCTCCATTATGTCACATTTCCATACTTTGAGGCTTTATTTGTATGCACACCACCAAGTCTTTCAGAACTGATCAACCAGCTAGATCCATGCTCAAAGCACAGGCCCACATATCTGCACGGGAAGAGACTCAGGGTTTGGTCTCTAAATGTCGTAGTTACTCTCGAATGTATCTGGAGAAAGTGAAATGTATTTTCTGCTGCAAGAGACAGGGAATTTTTCTCAATAGCATTAGAAATATTCAGATTAGAAGAAACTACTTCAGCAAAACAGAGAGCAATAAACATTCTAAATGACCAAACCTATGGCTCCTAAATCGCCCACTCTACTTGTTTCAGTTTTCCCTGGAGAACTCCCCTTTTGAGTGAGATTTTGCATCAGCCAAAGAGCGTCTGCATCGTCCAACCTCAGGAGACAGGACCAAATAATTGGCCTCTCCCTAGCCGACCAACCAAATACCAATGAGCCAAATCTTTATAAGCCCAAAGGGAAAACCTTAATTATGCCAATGACTTTTGGAGAAATACAAAATCAGGAGGAAGGACAAAAAGCAAGACTCATTTTCACTTATTTCTACCATTACCCATGTCCATCATTTCACCAGTACACTAGCCCCATTTCTTTTTAAATTACCCAACAAGAGGCAACTTGATGCCATGGGAAGATGGATGACAGGGTGCTGTCTAATGAAGATGGTATTTCTGTTTCTTGACACCCTTCCATCATGAGACACTACTCGTAGAAGTTTGTTCAACATACAGATGCCCTTCATCTGGTGAGACTAGTTGTCTCTTGACAAGAGAAACTTAACAAAGTATATCAGATTTGACAATGGCCTACAGAATATCCTTTTTTCTTGCTCATTAACAGAACTCCAAATTTCTTTGAGACAACAGTGTGCTCAGCTTAAAACCCACATTCCCCAAGGTGGCATACCTAGAGGTGTACTGCTCAAACCCCTTGCTTCAGGAAAGGATTTGCTACTCACTTTGAGGCATGTGGTTAGCTGACAGTCTCCCCTTATTAGCTCCTGGAAACTTTCAAGCTGACATCATGCTTTCCTCCCGGCAGCCCCCAGCCAATGACTAAACAAGATGGTAGTACAAAGGCCTAGCCATTTCAACCCTACACAGCATTCCCCTAACGGGCAGTCTGCTCTGGAGCTGCACTTTGGGCTGGCAGAGACATTGTCAGGGCTTCATCAGGGAACAATGCCTCCCCCTGCTCAATTCAGCTTCCTGCTTCTTTCACAGGTGTTACTCCCCATTCAACCTTTTGCACTCCTAACTCCATCTCAGCATCTGCTTCCTGAAGAACACAACCGGCGACACTCAGCTTCCTTTGTGGCTTTGGGGAGCCATATGACACAGTTCTGGCCAGTGAGATATAAGTGGAAGTTGTTCAGTGGGAGTCTAGAAAAGCACTCTAGTTAGAAGCAGTGTCAGCTGACGTGCACCTTTTGCTCTTTGCGTTTTCCCTTCTTTTTGCCTGGGATACAGATGCATTTTGAAGGGTGGAGCAGCCGTCTTGTGACAATGAGGTAACCAAAACAAGTTCTAAAATCATATGCTAAGGATGGCAAAGCAGAAACCTGGAAAAAGCCTGGGTCCTGGAAGGCATTATGAAGAATCACACCAGCCTTGGACTGTCTACCTCTAGGTTTCTTATTTTGTGCAACAAATAACTCCTGACTTGTTTAAGACTTGCTATGTCAGATTTTACAGTAGAATGCAAATCTAGCTGATTCATAGGACACAGGAAAATGTTCTTGGTATTAAGCATGTTGTTAAGCAAAACCAGCAGGTTACAGAGCAATGTGCAGAGCATGGTCCCAATTATTTATTTATGACTGTCTGTGTACATACATGCAAATATCTTTTATATATATATTTTTTATACATATTAGACACATTTATGTATATAAAGCTAAAAGATGTGGAAAGAAGAGGAGGAAGGTGGTGATACGTACCTATCCAGCCAAATGGGCCTCCTTCAGTGAGGGGTCTGGAGTGACATCCAGTTCACCCCTTCTCCTTCTCCCACCGTGATTTGACTCATGAGGAGTAAAACAATCAGTGTGTAAAGTAATTTTTGTGCAAGACAGAAAGCAAATATTTATCAGTTGCATAATACGCATATTGATTTGCCCAGGAAACTGCAAAGTTAAATACTGCATGTAATTCAAGCCGAGCAACTCTTTTGCTAGCAGAGTAGGAGAATTCCAAATTTCTACTTTATCGTCATCTGGGAATTCCCAATGACAAGGTGAGATCGCCAACCTTTAAATTTCTAAATAAAGAAAACCAGGCTGTCTTTCATGCATGAAGTAGTAGAAAGGGTTTTGCACTAGAAATCAGAAAATCTGAATCGTAGACTTAGCGTGCTGGATAGCTTCATCTGTAAAGGTGCTAATATGACCTGTCTTATTTCCTTCACAGAGTGTTGTGAAAATCAAATGAGATAGTTACTGTAATATGATACACAGATATAAATTAATAATAGTAATAACAATAGCAACCAAGGCTCTCTGCATGCCAGGCACTGTTCTACCTACTTTATACATTTTAACTCACTCAATCCTCCCAACCACCCAATGATACCATGTGATGTGATGATGGGACCCAGAACATTGGGCCCCCAAATATCCTGAGGTCAATTCTCCCTGCTGTCTGTATTTTATGGGTGGCCATATTTATGCGTAACAATTATGCTTCATTCATATTTTCAGGTGTTAACGAATAACAGGAAATGTGTCTAATTATGATCTAGTTGAACACTGAGGCACTTTAATATCTTTGTGCTTCTAATTATTTTTAAGAAAATAAAGAAGGCACGCGAGTAAGGAAAATTGTTGAAGAGGGAGGAAGCTTCTTTCAACTTTTCCTCACGTGTGCACCTCAGCTCAAGGAAGAGGGAAACTCTACTACGCTTCTGTCCTCTCGCTTCACCCCTTCCTTGGTTCTTCCTCATAGGACTGACTGAGATGACTGTCAGAATTGGGGACAACCACTGGACCAGTTTCACTGGGGGGGCTAGACCTGTGTTGAAGGCTAAAGGTCAGTGCTCATGACTGTCTTGCCCTCTCGTTCACTTCCGAGTGCAGGTCCTACAGACTCTGCTTCACTTCCTGTTAGACTGGCAAGCACACATGGGCAGGACCTGGAGCCCACGTTTTAAACAGTTTTAAACAGAGGCTTGTGGTCTTTGCCTTCTGACTGCTGTTTGGGTAAGTAGATTCAGGGTCTGCTCTGAAGGTCCTGCCTTTGTCTTCACAGCACCATGCCTGAATATGCAGGTACCAAGGTCTAGTAACCCATGTGCAAAGTAGGAAACCCCAGTGCAGCCAGACTCACAGTTCAGTCTCTAACACTGCAGTTTACCACAGCCTTGCATTTGGGAGGGTGTGCGGCTACTGCCTGGATTAAGACAGTGGGACGTATTCTTTGCATTTGCCTAGTGATCTTTTCATGCATGTTCCTGGAAGACAAGAGGGCTAGTGGCACTCTAATCCTCCAAAAGAAATCCAAACTGTAACTTAGGAAACTTTTATCTTCTCTACCAGATGGAACCATATATTCTTCTGTCTCCAGGTTATGGCATAGGATTTGACCCAGAGAAGCGGCTTAAAAAAATGCTTGTTGGATGAATTAATAAAGTATGTTAACAAAAATAAACAGTAGAGTTCGAAAGAAAATTTGGAAAGGAGAACAGGTTTCCAGAAAGATGAGAAGGTAAACTTAGCTTAGACAGAGAAGGAAAGATATCGACTTTCATAGAACCAAGCCAAGTACCCAGAACTGAAAAAATACTGGACTTTGAAGTGAACAGAAGTATCCACACTGAAGGGCCAGAGTCAGAACACAAGAACCGAAGTTTTCAGGCAGTAGCAGAGATGAAAGTTAGCTGTCGACAGGTGGGCTACTCTACTGCACGTCTTCCCACACGGAGGTCTTGAAGTATCCACTCTCTGACTCCCAGCAGTTAAAATATCTCCAGCAGCTCAGTCTCGATATCTGTCAATATCATGTATTTTACATGTCAAAGGGGAGCAACTGGCATATGGTAGTTTAAACTTCTTAAAACATAGATGAAACGTGTAAAAGGGATGGTATGGGCAGTCCCCTACTTTAAAAAAAAATATTGTTTAATGAATTAATTAAATCTTTATCAAAATAACACATGTGCAATTAAAACAATGAAATAGTGAAGAAAAAAGGCTTATAATGAAAAACAGCAGTTCCTGCTTCACCTTTCACCAATCCCCAATACCTGTCATAACAGGCAACTCTTGACTTTTTATCTATTTCTTTTAGCATGTTTCTAAATAATATGCTTATGTGGCTATTGCTTGACTTACTAATTTTAGAAATTTATCGACTTCTTCTTATGGAAGCTTCTTATGGAAGCTCTAATTCTACTTTCCCTATTCTCATTCACTCAACAGAGTTAGGTCACAATTTGGGAGTAAATCAATAGTATTATTATAACTATGAATTGTTTGCTATTGAGATAAGTAATATATATATATATATAAAATTATTTGGTTTTATATCTTTTTATTTTTCCTAGAATTAGCTACTGCCTCGTTTTTTCATTTGCTTAATTTCCAATGTTCATAATCCTTAATTTTTTCTATCAATCTGCTGTACGTGTAACAATAGTTATTTTCCAAATGCCAGGTACGTCAGTTATTCAGTCAAATCCATTTTTCCCTGAAGCCCTCTGCTCTGGACCCCCATCCCACTGCTCCAAACTTAACTGCTCTCTAGGTACAGGCTGACATCCAAGGAGTCTATTTTGTCATTTTCTTATGCAGTCCTAGATCTCATTTTTCAATTATATTAAGTTGCTGGCTTTATACTTTTTACAAGTATCACACATTTAGTTTTCTGTTTTCTACTCATTTTTGTCAAATAATGAGGACAAGATACAATTAAAATAGTCCAAAAGTTACATAAAGTACTATTTAACAGAAATCACAGTGCCATCAAACTAATCAGCAGGCAATACTACTATGAAAGTCCTTCATTCTTCTGACATATTTAGTATACGAAAGGTAAAGTGTTACAGAGTAATGTACAAACAATACTGTCAGGGTTGTATTAAGGTATCTGTGAGCTCTAGGTAAGCTACTCATTTGGTGCCTCTTCAAACCAATATCTTAAAGATATCTTCTTAACTTTTTTTTATGATTGAAAGGATAGACAGATTTTCTGCAAAGTGAAATTGTATCCTTTTTTCTTCACGCCTCTAACTCTTATGTCTTATCCCCCAAGACAAAACTCCATTTAACAACAAGGTTAGTGATTCAAATAGATCTTTTTCTGAAAATGCCACTGCGGAATAGTGCACAGCTTTTCACGAAAAGAAAGGAAGAAAAGGAAGGGAGGGAGGGAGAGAAGGAAGAAGAAAGGAGAGGAGTCCATCAACTATATCTCTTCTTTCAAATCTCTGTATTTGGCCCTAAATCCACTCTCTCTCCCTCCAGCATTAAGCGTTCCTGACCACTATCCCTGCCTTCTTGGATCTCTCCCCTCCTCCCTCCCAAACTCTCATGCCAAAACTTTAGATCTGCCCCAATCTCTTGTTCCAAGCTTACACAACAACCATATGTTACTACTTATTCCTGTCTTCCAGGATGCCAAAGGCTCTTAGGTTGATCCTCTAGTTAACTGAGATCCATTTCCCTTAGATGTCAGTGAAGGATTATCAATAATAAATTTTCCTCTGACATGTTCAAATTCAAACTAATGGATTTATTATAGGCACTAAAATAAGACTTGGGCGAACTTCAATTTCTCCACTTTTATAAAGAGATGCGTGTAAAAATCTAGGTTTACCAGCACCAGATTTACAATTTTGAGGGGAGCGTGTTTTGTGCCACATACAGATTCACGCCTAATAGCTGACTAATCCAGCATAGAAAGTGGGTTAGTTGAAAGCAGAACAAGTGAAATCAAGGACCACCATGGATTCTTCCAGAGAAAGCCTAGTTAAAAAGAGTGCTGGGGAGGTAAGGCAGCATCGTATCCAGTGTTTGGTTCTCCGGACTGTGCAGGAGAGCTTTTAGACTTTCAGGCTGGAGAAGTAGGCAGAGACTAGATTATGGAGGGTCTCAAGGTCAAACCAAGCTTTTGGATCAATAAAGCAATGGCAATGGATTCCAATGGGAAGTCTAAGATTTAACTTGGTATGTAGAAAATGGAAGAAAATGTGAAGAAGGACAAAAGAAAAGAAGAGGAGGAGAGAACAAAAGAAAAAAGAATCCTAAGAGTTGAAAGAAGCCTTGGCATTTATTTATTTAGCCCCACCTTCTGCTCAGCGTTGGAATCCTTTCTTCAAATCCAATACTCAAGGTTCTGTATCCCAGAGTTACCTTGTGTCTTATTTTGAAGTAATTGTAGATTCACTTGTAGATGTAAGATACAATACGGAAAGATTCTATAGATTTTTCATCCAACTTCCCCCAACGGTAACATCTTGCGTAACTATAGTACAATGTCACAACCAGAAAACTGATGCAATCCATTGTCCTTGTTCAGATTTTACCAGTTGTACCTGTACTCATTTGTGTGTATGTGTAGTTAGTTCTTTGCATAGATTTGTATGACCACCACCACAATCAAGACACAGAACAGTTCCATCACAAGGGTCCCTCATGCCTCCCTATTACAGCCACAGGCACCTCCCTCCCTAAACCTGCCTCAACCTCCAGCAACCACTAATGTGTCCTCTCTATAATTTTTCATTTTAATAATGTTATATAAATGGCATCGTATAGTATGTACCTTCTGAGATTGGCTTTTTTCATTCCACATAATTCTTTGATGATCCATTCAAGTTGTTGTATGCATCAATATTTCATTCCTTTTTATAGTTTAGTAGTATTCAGTGGTAGGGATGTACCACGATTTATTACAAATAAAGCTACCATGAATGTTTGTGTACAGGTTTTGTGTGAATATAAGTTTTCATTTCTCTGAGGTAAACATTCAGAAGTGCAATTGCTGGGTCATATGGTAGTTGCATGTTTCGTTTTTTCAAGGAACTGGCAGTTTTCTGGAATGACTGTACCATTTTATATTCCCACCAGCAATGTATGAGTGACTCAGTTTCAATACATAGAGTTTTAAATTGAAAAAATATAATTTAAAAATAAAAGAAAGAAGCTTAGTGACTGACCTAGGATTGCCTGATGGCAACATTACTGCCTTGCTCCTCTATAATGGAGAGAAGTCAAGATTTACATTTCCCAGAATCCACTTCCCCATATAGTTCCAGGGTAGCATCAGCCAATGAGAAGCATTGGAGTAGGATGTGGATAGTGGAAGAGAAGGTAAAGCGATCACTCTCTGGAGGCTGTTCTAGGCAGATTTGTGAGCTGACATAGACCGGAAGTTCTCAGCACTCTCTGGATTAACCCCTGGGAATCAACTGCTTCAGAATCGTTGGCTGCCAAGATAGCTACTATGGTGCTGCAGGCTGTGATGGTTTGTGGGAGTTTCCCACAAGTCCTTGACTTTAAAAGCAGCTTCTAGGTGAGTCTCTGAGAACTACCCACTTTATGCTGCGGGCTGCAGTCGTTGGCAATAGCTTCCTTTATCTCTGTGCCAGCCCTTCCAAAGTCTCTAATTCCTTGTATTAAAATTCTCCACACTTGGGATACATCGATGGTAGATGGAAGATGCTGTAGTGAAGGAATCTCAGGAGGCACAACTGTGGGAGACCAGGGCTGGTGCCACCAGATTCTGGGCCCCAGGAGCATGACTTTATTCCAGACCATGTTGGTGAGGCTACAGCTGCTGATACAGGTCCTGAGGGTGAAACTAATCGGAGTGTGGGCACCCAGCTGTGAGGCTCTGGGAAAGGCAAAGACAGAAGACCAAGTGTGGGTGCATAACTATGTTCGTAGCCGACTTTCCTTCTAACTGTCCCTTGTCCCCTCCTAGTGCTCTCCTGTCCCTGTTCACTTTCTAACACTTCTCCTCCTGCCTACAATCCCTTCTATAGCTTCTGGCTTTTCTAAGCCAGAAATATTTGGCCTTCGCTTAAGACACCCCATTTCACATCACATTCTGGTTACTCACTTATAGATTTCCTCCACTGTGCTGAATTTTGGACTGTGGCTTTTACATCTTTATAGCTCTCCTTGATGTACAAAATAATGCTAACAGGTTCTTTTTATTAAATGCTTATAACCTTTCTCCTTTCTTTTAGTTCAAGTCAGCAAACGATAGCCTGTGAGCTAAACCCAGTCCTCTACCTGTTTTTGTAAATAAAGTTTTATTGGAACGCAGCCAGGTTCATCATTTATGTATTGTCTGTGGCTGCTTTTGCTCTGAAACACCAGTGTTGAGTAGTTGCATCACAGATCTTACAGCCTGCAAAGCTGAAAATATTTATTATCTGGCCCTTTACAAAAAAGGCTTGCCAACCCTTGTTCATTTTTGGTAAGAAAAGAGATTTGTCCTTTGGATTTAATCCATTAACCCATTCACTGTGTTCCCTCTCGCCTTATAAAATCTGCAAGTATTATAATTGGGAAGTATTTTGAGAAATATGCATCATAAAATAAAGTCTCAGTTTGGGAAGTGTCAGGGTCACTTAAGGGCCCTGTACTAAGCTTGTGTACAGCCAAAGAAGTGTTCAGAACCTTGTCATAAACAATTATCATTGAAAAATAATAAGCTGACATTTTAGATTTGTAGATAATTTCCTCTGAGCCTGGATAATATGAATCTGCCATGTGGAGAAGCATTTGTGTTCCACTCCAGCTGAATTAGTCTCTCCTCCCTCAATGCTTCCAGAATACTTCATTCTCTCTGTTACAGTATCTATTTCAATTGGCCTCACATTAATTTCTTTTCACAAGTATACTTCCAGACTAGGGTTATGAACACCCTGTGGGAAGGAAGTCTTTTGTCCATTCATGTAACCTCCAGAGAATTTTCCCAAAGTAGATGTTGATAAATGATGATTGAATAAATGTCATTAATGCAGAGATGAAAAAGAGCTTTACAATAACACTGATCTCATGAAATCATGGGCAAAACCTCAGTAGAGATTCTTCACACTGTGCTTCATGCATCTACATTTTCGGTCATGTTTAGTCAGCTCATATCCATGTTTAGTTTGCTCATATGTGTGTATAGAAAGGAAGTCATTTCAAGAATACCTACTATACAATAGCGCTCTGTTGTTTAAACAAAACAAAACAAAACAAAACAATTCCCTTGAAAAAGTACATGCCTTGTCTGGGGTCAAGCAGTTTTCTCAGGAAATTAGCATTATTGTGAACCAGAAAACCCTTCTGGAATTTATTTCCTTAATTATTCATTTCACTGTTAAACTTCAGTGAGTAATGAATCCTGTTTAGCAGTCCAAGTGACAGAGGATCCAATAGGCCTCTGGTTTCTCTTCTCTGTGAAGAAATATTTATAGTCTGGGTCCAGTGGAGTCTAAATAGAAAAGCAAGGCATCCCTAGGGTATTTTATTTGCCTTTGTGTAAAGTGGAGCTCTTGGTTGCAAGATGACGGAAACACAGCTTGAAGTAGCCAAAGAAAAGGGGATGGGGGCCGAAGTTGCCGGCTCACAAAATCCAAGGAGGAGTGAATAACCAAATGATGGGGGAAACTGGGATGCAGCTGAGCCTCTGGAACCAAGGGAACCAGGGACTAGGGAGCTGCCAGGACCTTCTCCTTCTCCATTTGGAATCTCTACTTCTCTCTACATGCTGCCCTCATTCTTGTTCAGTGTAGATCAACCTTCTCTACCAGGAGGAAGTCTAACCATACACAACTCCTTTTTCTTTTTCCTTTTAAAATCTTATAGCTTTATTCTTATAGAGGGACAGCCCCTCTCAACTTTAATCATAAAAATCCCAGGCAAAACTTTGGGGCCCAAGATGGATCAAACCTAAAAGGAGATGTGTCATATAAGAAAATGACACTTCTGACATAGCCATGGGGGTAAAAAGGGAGGGGGGCAGGAGGATGGAAGAGAGACAGTTCCTAAGTAAAGGGAGCTGGAAGGGTATTGAGTTGCCAATTCCAGAGAGACTCTGTGCTCTTTTTGAGGGCCTTGGGTTGTCCTATTTACAAACAAATTCCTACGCTTCTGGAAAGAACAAAAAAGAGGGCTAGCGAAGAGCCATACACTGGATACTTCCCCTCGGAGAACAGATTTTCATCATAGGAGCACAGGTATCCTTAGCTAAAGGCAAGGAGAGGTGAAATGTTCGTATTCATTTGAAGTATAGTCAGTGACAATAGGCTTTCCATCAGAGGGCGGGGAGAGAAACTAACAAGAAGCACCTAAAATGTGTGGCACCTGAAATGGACCCTCCCAGTAAATACTGTGATGCGTCTGGTCTGTTTTCCTATTGCAAAAGGCTATAACTCTGATTACCTTATGGTTTCTCCTAGTTCTTGCCCAAGACTGCTGCCAGCCCACACCATGCCTTAATGCAAATTAGAAAGGCACGCGGCCCTTGAGGCAGACCCAGCACTCACCTACCTCTCTAGCATCGTGCCAGGACTCCTGTGTTGAGCGATGTATTTCAGCCTCCACCTGCCCCTCAGCTAGGTACCTTGCACACAGTCCAAATTGCACAAGCATCTGTGGCAGCCCCAGCCTACTCAGAGGGAGGTAGTGTGGGCAGGCTATGCTTTGTCTAAGAGCAAGGACTTACAACATCAGTAAAAGTGAGGCTGGGGTGGTAGTTTGGGCTTGACGATAGAAGACAGTAGCAAGAATGGCAACAATGGTTGAATTCAAACGACTCTAGGGATGGACAACCCACCTCTGGGTACCAGAGCCATAGGGACATTCCTGGGGGTGGGGAAAAAAGCAGCCAACTCCACTGGCTGTGCAACAGTAGAAGCAGCATTAGCTTCTGAGGCTCCTGGAATGATTCAAGGAGCAGGAGTAATGAGGGTCCAGGCGTGCTTATCTCTCCCGATTAAAAATAGGGTGGTTTTTTTTTTTTAATCAGGAATTTATGTAGCAGAATGCCTTGAGAAAGATGAAAGTTTTTTGTCTCATTTCTTTTTACTTTTGAAACACTAAAAATAACTACCTTTTGAAGGAAATGATTATGTAAGAATTTAAGGAAGTTATCCTTAGAAAAAGTAAGATGAGGATTTAGGAATGCCAGTTTTATAATATTCTGTTCAAATCTGCACGTTAGACATTCTTCGAAGAGAAGCCACACCCACATTGTCCCCAAAGAGGGAGGAATTAGTCCCTTTGGGGCAAGAGCTCAAAAGAGAGGCAATGGCACCCTGAAGTGGGAAGAGCAGGAGAGAAAATGATAGGCGTCAGGGTCTGGAGAGGCATCAGAATCTGGGCGTGCCTTCGAGCTCCGGTGGAGATCAGCATTTGCCCTGGAGATCCTGATCACCCTGAACCCTAGGTGATCAGGGTACAGTTTTGCCACAAGTGAGCATCATGCCAGCACCAGAAGCAACGGCCAGAATAGAGGAGCCATCATCCCAGCGCTGCCGTGCAAGGAATAAATGCCCAGGCAGCCTGCCCTGTGCTGTTAGATCCCATTTATTTTTGTGCTTTGAAGGAACCGCCCATGAATGTTCCAGCCACTGCATGAGTCAGAGTCTTGTTCCCCAAGAGCTGCTGCAAGGCTGCGTCCATTCCACCCTCTGCCCCTGCTTCCTGGACCCTGTCTGAGACACCGTAATTCCCCTGGCTGTGTGCGAATTAGAGCTGGGCTGGGTTTCCTACTCTGACACCAGGATAGAGTCCCAGAGTTGCAGGGGTAGGAAAATGGGAAAGAACTGGGCACTAGCTGTGTGAGTATATGACAAACAGGTGACATTCAAATCATTGAAGGAAAGAACGGATCATTCAAAAATGTTGGGTAAACTAACTAGTAATTAGGGGAAAAACTGTTAGATCGTTACTTCACTCCATCTAAATAAATTATCTACAGACCAAAGATTTAAGTGTTAACATTTTTCGACATAAAAGTAATAAAAAATTGGAAAAAATGATAACAAATAATGTTGAGTACAAACAACTGAAAACTTCTGTGTGGCAAAAAAAAAAGAGAAAATCACATATAAAGTTGAAAGACAATTGACAAACCAGGGAAAATAATAACAAAAATGGGAGGCAAGGGTTAACATTCATACTATTAAAAGAGCTTGTACAAATTGAGAAAATTAAAACTCTCATAGAAAAAAATAGGCATAAGTCACAATAGGTAATTATAATCCAAATAGTCAATAAGTATATGAAAAAATGTTCAACTTCACTAGTATTCAAAGAGGTGAATTTAAACAATAACAAGATGATTTTCACCTCTAAGATTGGCTAAGATTTTTTTAAATTGCTGAAACTTATGAATTGACAAAGTTGGGAGAAACATGTACTTTGTGCTTTTTCTGTATGCGTGTAAAATAGTACAACTTTTCCAGAGGACAATCTCAGAAGTATCAAAACATAAGCTGTACATATTCTTTGGTGCAACAATTTTACTTGTAGGACTTTACTCCAGGGAGATTGTTACACGAATTTGAAAATATGTATTCACACTTTGTTTGTGATTGTGAAAAATAGGAAACAACCTTATTGTCCCCTAGGGGCTGGTTAAGTAATTGTGGTAAAAGCATCCGTGGAATACTATATAGCCCTTTAAAAGAATGATGTAAATCTATACTGTCACAGAAATATGACTTCAATGATTGATTCTTTGAGGCCCATGCCATTCAATTATACCAACCACTATCCTTCTTCATCAGCAGTTTTGGTAAATTTCCCCTTTATTAATCACAGACTTTGGCCCCTGTGTGCCATAGTCTTTAACCATAGACTTTGGTTCATAGTCTTCCAAACCACTATCATCCAAGGTGACTTAGATATCTGTTGGACAAACCATACCATTTCCAGTCTTAGGAATTCTTGAATTCCTCATTTACAGTAAAATACGGTAGACTGATTCTCTACAGTCACCTACCACGGCCATGGTATGCACAGATTGCGTCATCTCTAAAATTACTAAATCAGGTGTCCCTCTCTCTGACCACATTCTCTTATCCTCTCATCTAGGTTGCTTAACTCTTATATTTATTCTTCTGTTTCTTCAGGTCCTCTAATCCACCCCTCTATTCATCTCAGACTTAAGGATTGACCGTTTCAAAAATTCTCTTGCCAATATTTTAAACTCCTTTTCCTCATTATTCTTATTGCACCTGCTGTAAAATCTCTTACCCTTTGTGGTTTGGATTGTATGTTGGGGTTTTTTTCATACCCTGGCTACCAAGCAATGCTAGAGTATCACACCCTGGCAGACAGGTAGCACTATAAATTGATATTCACTAATTTTGATGGGGCCCTTGTCTTGGGTTCAGTTCTCACAAACAGAGCCTGAGACAAAGATTTGAATGCAAATGGTTTATTTGGAGATAATCCCAAGTAGAGGAATGAAGAGGGAGGAGAGAAAAGGAGGGAAAGAAGGAGAGAGGGATAGAAAGAGGGAGAGAGAAATGCCACAGGGGAAGAGGAACCAACACAGGGTGTGTTAATGAGCAGACGACCACTGTGGGCAACTGGAGCTCAGTTCCCCTGGGACCTCTGAGAGACTGCATTGAGCCCACCTATGAGTCATCCCACCCCACTCCTCTCTGTCGTTGGTTGAGGACTGCTCTTGGGGACATTAACTCCCTCTCATTCCAGGCTGCCTCATGCACAGGTCACACGAGCTCCTAGCCAGAGAACATCCTCAGGCAGAATAGGATAGGAATCTCTGCCTGCTCTTGACTTTGTTTCACAAATGACCTCTTTGTGGCAAACGTCAGAGGACATCAGTCCTTATCTCTCTTGCCCGCTCAGCAGCATTTGACTCTGCAGGTTAGTTTCTGCCCTGGGCTTCCATGATATCTAATTCTTTCGGTTTTCCTCCTTTTTCTCTGGCCACATCGCCTCAGTGTCTTTATTCATCTCTTAAATACTGCTGCCCTCAGCTCTCCAACATTCTCCAAGAGTGGTCTCAGCACTTGCACACCTCTAATTACCATGGTAAGGTGGATGACTCCTAGATCTACCGAAACAGTCCAGATTTCTCTGCTGAACTCCAGACTTAAATATGCATTTGCTTAATGTACGCATTCAGTTCTGTCACTTTGGCCAAGTCATTAAACTTCCCTTAATCTATGTTCTTGGGTGTAAAATGGAAATGAGATACCTACTTCTTATATCCTTTTAAAAATTTTGAAATAATTATGAACTCAGATCCAAATAACAGCAAGTTTCAAAGCTAGTACAGAGAGGTCCCCTGTGTCTTTCACCCAGTTTCTCCCAGTGGTTACATTTTTCCTAAGTATAGTACAATATTAAAACCATGAAACTGACATTATAACAATGTGTGTAGTTCTATGCTATTTTATCACCTGTGTAGTTTTGTGGAGCCACCACTGCAATCAAGACACAGAACTATTCCATCACCACACCACAAAGAGCTCCCTCATTTGCATCTGTTTTTACATATTTCTCTTTTTTTTTTAACTTTATTCTCATCAAATCCTTGAGAGAAGGGACATACATGTTATTTGCTGTCGTGTTCCCAGAGTCTCACACGGAACTTTGCTCTTAGAAGCCATTGCTAAATGTTTGTGAAAGCAAGGATGGAAGGAAGGAAGATTCCATCCATGGAGGGCAGGGATGTCAACCCGGGATCCAGGATCGACCATGACATTGCTTAGCTCCACACCGGTGACCAGGAACCTGAGGACAGAGGCCTCCTCCCTGCTTTTAGCTCCTGTGAATGAGATGTGGCAGATGCAGAAAGAGTCAGAGTGGTGAGGCTTACCTCACAGTAATTCCAGTAATCACAGCCCCAGTCTGTGGCAGAGAGGGAGGACTTTCTCAATCCAGTACCTTTTTTGGGAATCTCTCACATCACACCACATGGCCAGTTACCCACTCCACCTATCTGATGCCTGCCCTGCTCTGCCTCACATCATCGGCACAGCCCTGTGTTTGCTGGAAGCACCCGGGAGACCATCCTGACCTCAGCTTGTGTGCTACTTGGCTAGTGTGTAGGGCAACATTTGTCTCAAGGCCCAGGAAAGGTGGCCAGTCCTAGGGCGTGATTTAAAAATTCTGCTTAATTGTAATTGCTCTTGATATATAAGTAATATTTGTTTGCTCAGTAATTATGATAGTCAATAGGAGAAATCTAAAACTGGGAAAAGAGGCAAAGCATAGAAGAAAACAGCTAAAGAAACTGCATACACAATTATAAGTATGTTCAGGTCTGTACATGCCCCACATAGAATGTGGGGGGGGGGTGTGTGTGTGTTTACCATCAAACTACTGTTCCTATCAGAAGGAGAAATAAGGTAGAGCTTATCCAACAGGGTATTACAATCTAATAGGTTTTAATCAGAGCAAAAGTCAAATTTGTGTTCCCTTAAATAGCATGGTTAAAGTCTCTGAAATGACAAAGCTCAGCTCGGAATCTTTGTGTCAGCCGTGAGAAATTTGTGTTGTCTAGTCTGTGAGTCTCAAGGGGCAATTGTTTTATTTCCAAGCCTTAAACTCATTTATCAAAGTTGTAGTTTATAAACTTGGTGCGGCAATTTGTGAGCTGATGTCATGCTGCCAGCAGGGTGGTTTGGAAATGGTCCACATGGGGATTCATTTTCAGTGGAGAATTGAAAGGCGTGGAATTAAAGCAATACCTGGGTCCCTTCATCTGGGGAAATTAGGGGTTTGGAAGTGCGGTATGTACATTGCACTCTGTACATTGTAAATGTACACTTACTTTGTGTGTACGATGTACAGTACATTGTACATAAGTGCAGAAGGACACGTCTTGGACATTGAATGGAGGAGCCAACTGATCTACGTCAGAGTGTGTTTGATTTTAGAGATCTGTGTTCACAGAGAGCACACACAGAATGGACGTAGTTAGAAGGACACAGATCTTTTGTTCACTGGTAGTTCCTCAGTGCTCAGAATAGTGCCTGGTGCATGGTTGGTGCTCAGAAAATTTTCATTGAATGAATAGTCAACATTTACAATGCATGCAAGGGAGAAAGAACAAACCAACAGGTATTCAATTGTCAACAAACCCAGGGCCCTGTGGACAGCAATGTCACAATTCAGACTTAGCCACAAAGCCTGTTGGGTCACATCAAAATGAAATAGAGGAGAGGGAGAAATCAGGTCAGTGGGGATGACAAAACCAGCTCTGGAAACTATCCTTGGTCCAGAGCCAGCTTGGTCCAATCTGGAGGGTGGGGCGTGACAGTGGGAGGCCCAGCGGCAGGCTAGAATTAAAATCAGGTGGATGGAGAACAGTCCAGTCTTAGCAGAACCCAGTCAGTGGCTGAAGATACGAGAAAGGATTTGATCTTATAGGGGAGGGACCTGGAGAGAACTACGTAGGGTGAAAGGGTCTAAATGCCAACAAAGAACTAGAGTGCAGAACAATGGGACTGAGATCAAAGCCCAGACTTACGGGGCTAACATGGTAGATGACTGGGGAAGGCTGTAATCTGGCGGGTCTACATGGATGCCCAAAGCACCCTGCTTTCTAGGTCATCCTTGGCAAGCTTGATTTTAGGAGTTCACCAACTGATGGGCAAGGGCTTATATCGTAAGCAGGGCTGAGTCTACAGGTAAAGGGAGTCCGATCAGCTCCCTCATTATGTGCTCTCATGGGATTCTAAATGTGCTTTCAGGTCATGCTCATCACACTTGCAGTTATTTCAACAACTTTTGCTTCTTGCTGGGGCAAGGGACTGTTTTTATATTGATTACCACCAAATCCCCAGCAGCACTACTTGGCACATAGTAAGCACATACCATGAAGAATAAAAGATGGAACCCCTCGCTATGGAAGAGGCTTGGGAAAGCAGAGACGGACTCTGCAACTGACCAGACTTACAGCTCAGCAGCATTTCTCATCCCCTCTTCCTCTTATTTCCTTGCAATGGTCGGGACTGGCATTGAGGAGAAGGAAGGCAGACCAGAGTCATGACCCACCCTACAGAGCAAAGCTCAACAAGGCAGCTCTGCCACGCTGCCACTTCCTTCCTGAGAAGCACCAGATTTCCTGTTGCAGTTATACATTTTACTCTCTGAATAGTGGATTTCCATGCCAACATTTTCTTCTACATTAAAGAAGAGATCTAGTAAGACATTCTGAGGTCCAAGGGGAGGAAAGGTGAGGAGTAGAGAGAGGAAAGAGACAGGAAAGGAAGAAAAATAAAAGATCCCGTTACTACTTGCACCAGGACTGGATTTGGGTTGTCAATTGCCCCCTCTCCCAGTTACTGCCCCGTCCTGCCCACTCCTGACTTCCAGTCTCCCACAACACTGCAGTTGTAGCAAACCTCAACCTTGGGAGGCCCTGTCCAAGGAGCCCCGCCCACCACATGCCAGCACAGCAGCCACCTTTGTTCTGACCTCCTGACTTCTGTACCACGTACGTCAAAATTTGGCTCTGTTATGGCTGGGGACCTCTTAGGGCTTTTTTCCTTGTACCAGGAGCATCCCCACCAATGAGACAGAACTGGAAGTTCTTATACTCTAGAATGCCTCTGAAGTCAAAGCTAATAGCTGAAGGAAGGGCAGGTGGTGGGAGAGAAAGAAAGACTCTCTGTGTGTATATGTGTATTTTTAAACTAATAGGAAAAATATTGTAAATAGAATTCCAACAGGACAAAATCCTATCCAACAGGAAATTGTAAATGGTTCTAAGAAATACCAAAGAACATACACCGACTGCAGAAAAACCACGAGATGACATCATCGCCTCTAAAAGGACGTGGTATCTGAAAAAAATAAACTGGCTCATGAAGCAAACAGATGATGGGAACATATCTGGAATGTGGGATTCTTTGTCCCATATTTTTATAGCAAATAAAAATGAGAGATTTCAAGCACAATTCTAAGAGTGTGGGGGGAATAAAAGAAAATAAACCAAATGGCTTGGAACTAGTAGAAGAAATTTCCAGAGAGACTCTAGTGTATACGGGAAGGGCAAAGAATATCAGTATCGCATTCAGACGTGTTGGTCTCTTAGAAAGGAGGCGATTTGACTTTTCCTCGTAACGCCCTTTTCCGGTTAGGTTAGCATTCACTGGGGCCCAGACGGGAAGCAAAGCAGTTAGAGCTTCCAGCAAAGTCCTCTCCGAGATACAGGTGGTCTTGGAGTCAAGCCCAGCGATCTGTCATAGGCTACTCTTCCAGGAAGTACAACACTAGCTAGAGGCTCAGGCACAGAGCAGGAGAGACGAGGTATCCATGGGTTGAAATCCATTTTAAGAACTTCCATAAATACAGTAATTGTCCTCATGGTATGCTTTGTTGGTTTGGGGTCATGCTTTCTTTTTGAACAACAAAGATCCCATACAGAAATATCTAACTGTTGTGCAAAGGGGGTTAAGAACACACACCCCACGGTGGAACGCAGTATAAAATGCAAAACACAGTTTACTGAGGGGAACCTTACAAGCACAGAAGGAGCAGAGCTCACACAAACCCCCAAGTTATCTTCCCCCAGAAAGCATGCTTAGGCTGAGACTAGACAGATCTCTTCACAGGAGGACTGGTCATACAACGCTCTGAGTTCTTACACAGAAAGGTGATTGTATAGTGACAGAAGCTTCCAGATCAAGCTGTTAGGAAGGGGAGCTGTCCCTCATCCCTAAAGGAAAGATAATAATAGCACATATCTCACAAAGCTATTAGGAAGATCAAGATAGTTAATACATATAAAGCATATAGAACACCACATAGCACAGAGGAAGCATTTTCTTGATTAAAAATTGTGTTGATTAAAAAACATGCATCAAGTGCCAACTATAAATCAAATGCTGTTTTAGGTTCTGAAAACACAATGGTGAACATGGAGCTTTCATTCTAATGGGAGTGACAGATAATAAACCAATAAACAACACAGTAAGTAACACAATGGCGTGTAATCATAAGCATGGGAAAGCTGTCTATGAGGAGATATTTGACAAAGATCTAAATGGAGTGAGGGCACAAATCATGTGGCTGTCTGGGGGGAAAGAGTATTCAAGGCAAAAAAAAACAGCACATACAAAGGCCCTGAAGCATGAATGTAATTATTTCACTAGCTAAATTCTTAGACTTACTGGGTTAGAGATAGTAATTGTAAACGTTCTGATACAGAAATATGACAACAGTTTACCTTCCCACAAAACTTAGACCCGTTCTGAGTATTACCTTATTTAAATTAAGAACTAAGACTCAGGAACAAACAGAAAGACTCAAATTGTTATAAACATGCACACATAAGACCATAAGGAATCACCTTTCCTGAAGAGACAACTGAAATGTCTGCCATGGAATTTCTCACAGAGTTTCACATTCACAGGCAGATTTTTAATGTTTTCCTTCTTAGTTTTTTCTGGGGTGTGTGTGTGTGTGTGTGTGTGCACGTGTGTTTGCAATTAGCATCTATAACCTTTAGAGTAAGGAAAACAATTCCTCAGTTAAAAACCATAACTCAACAAGTTCTAAGATAAAGTCTTGCTGAATTACTGTACCTATTTATACACACCACTCAGAATAAAACATAGTAGAACACAATCAGAATATTCATTTCTCTTACTCCAATGAGATCCAAGGAAACAGACTTTTTACTCTTGTGGGTTTGGGGTTTTTTGTTTGTTTAGTTTACCAAAAAGATTTTTAACAGAAAGGAAACAATGCATGCACAAAATTATAAGAGGCACTGTCTTAGTGCTGCTTGAGTTGCTTTGCTCAAAATGCAAGAGAAAATCTTTTTCTGTTAAAAACCCTCAAATGCTCCTTAGACCTTGCACCCTCCTCTGTCTCTTCTACCATCTCCTTCCCCCTCTCCCCATCCAGACATTTTAAAGTAGTCTACACCTGCTGGAAGCCTTCGCTTCTTCACCAGTCACTCAGTTCACAGTTGCGAATGGCTCTCTCCCAACCATTCCACCAAAAGTTGGTTTGCAAGGGTTATCAGTGACTTTTTACTGAGAAATCCAGTGACTACTTTTTGTCCTTATTTCAGTGGATCTTTCTGCTGAATGTAATGCAGTGGACTATTTCTTCTTTCTTGAAATTCTCAACCCTTGGCTTGGGTGACACCATACTTTCCTGAGGCTCCTTAACCCTTTCTAACCATTTCTTCTTGGCCGCCTTCAGGAGCTCTTCTTTCACTGCCCACTCCGTAAGTCTCGATGTTTTCCCATTTTCTCACTAGCTCTCTTTGCTCTTATGTGTCCTCCCTGGCAGATCTCACACACTTTCACAGTTGTAACAGCTACCTGAATGCTAAGCCTCCCAAACCTATACCTCCATCTAAGGCCCCAGACTCGCCAATCTAGCTGCCTGTTCAGCATAGCCATTGGAATCTCTCACCACACTCCAGGTTAACGTGTCCCAAGTTTCCCTCCTTTACATGCGTCTTCTCCACCATTCTCTCTTGGTGGCATGACTTAAGCACCCATAGAAACCTGAGATACTTCCTTGATCTCTCTTGCACATCCCTCATTGAATTATAGGCTGCAAGATGTCAAGCCACCCATGGCACAATCCAAACATACAATCGTATTCCAAGAAAAACAACTCAAATCCTTTCAGGTTCTCTCTAAGAAGACCAATTCAGGAGAACCCATACATAGCCAAACTTCTTGAAATGTGCTTTCCCGATCTGTCTTTATGGACTCACGTGCCTGATGTCTGACAGCTGCTATCCATCTAACCTCTCTTTTTACTCTCTTCAAAGCCCCCCAAATTTCCCTGACACCATTTCCGCTTGGAGATTCATTTTGCCCTTCTCTCTCTTCCTGTCTCTGTATGGCACAGGTTAACCTCACCGCTCTGGCTGTCTTGGCCTTGTTTCTACTTCGCCCTTTACCTGTATTCTGTACACACAAAAAAGTCACAGGTCTGATCCAGGAAGCAAGGTTAGAGGGGGAAGATATTTTGATATAATTTATAATTTAATATCTTTCCTTTTATTTCTTCCACAGAATCAAACACTCCACATTTCCTAACAGTACAATGTCCTAAACATCTCTTAAATCTGTCCTTCCCTCTTCAAACAATGTTCATTTGTCCAGGTTCAGTCTCATTCTCTCTCATCTGGACCACCAGCCCCCAGGTTATATGCCTGCCTCCAGTATTGTTCTCTTCAGATCCATCCTCTGCTTGCTTCCCAGTGCTCTAACTTTGTGCCCCACCACCCCAACACACATGCCCCAGTGGTTTCCCATTTTCTCTTTTTTTCTTTGTGAGGAAGATTGGCCCTGAGCTAACATCTGTTACCAGTCTTTGTCTTTTTGCTTGAGGAAGAGTGTTGCTGAGCTAACACCTGTGCCCATCTTCCTCTATTTCATGTGGGATGCCACTACAGCATGGCTTGACAAGTGGTGCTATGTCCATGCCTGGGATCCGAACCTGCAAACCCTGGGCTGCAGAAGCAGAGCACGCAAACTCAACCACTACGCAACCAGGCCAGCCCTGGTTTCCCATTTTCTACAGCTGTTATAGCAAAGATCTTTCACCACACAGGCCAACTCCAATCATTTGGTGTAACGTCTAGAGTCTTGTGTTGAGAGGGATTATGAAGCCATGCCAGGTGTTGACAAATGAACAACATCTGTCGTTGGTGAGGGAAGAAAGAGTGGCAGCCCTTACTCTGTGTATTTGCTTTTTCTGATCCACAGAATAAAAACCAAACGCCTGCCCGCTCCTCCATCTTTACCTTCTGGTGCCCCTCCTCTCCCCTTACAGTGAACAGCTTTGAGTCCCCTCCAGCAGCACGCTGCTTCTGGAATCTGCACTTTTGCTAAGCAGCTATCCCTCCGTGGAATGCCCCCATCTGCCTCTCATACTCCCTTCTGCTGGCCAACCTTATCTCATCACTTGAGACACAGGCCAGAATGCACATCCCCTAGGAAATCTTTACTGACCTCCACCTCCCCAGCCAAAGTTAGGGAAGTGTTCTTTCTCTGTGTTGCCTCTGAACTCCAAGCTTCCCTCTGTCATTGCACATCGTCTTTTTATGCATCTGCCTCCCCCATTAGGTTGTCAACTACCTGAAAATAGAAACTCTGTCTTATTCAACTTTGAATGAACTCCCGTGGCTATCCTAGTGTAATGCCTAGTGCAGAATAGACCCTGGAAAAGGATTCAGTAATAAACAAATGGATGTAAGAATTAAAAATGGCTGTAAATACATTGCCACCTCTCCTCCAAAGGTGGGGTCTATTTCTGCACCTCCTTGAATCTGGACAGGCCTGCAAGTAATTTGACCAATAGAATAAGGTAGAAATGACTCTGTGCTAATTCTGGGCCGAATCTTTAAAAGGACTGGTAACTTCTAGTTCTTCCCTCTTGGAATCCAGCTACCAAGCCGTGAGGAAGCCCAAGCAGCCATGGAAGGACCCTGTGGAATATGACAATCCCTTGGCCGGCGCCCTAGCCAGCTCCAGCCAACATTCAGTACCAATGTGCTAGCCACGTGAATGAACTATCTTGAAAGTGGGTCCTCCATCCTTCAGTAGCAGTCAAGCCACCCAGATGACATCAAATGGAACAGAGATGAGCTATGCCGACCAAATCCCAACCAAATTGCAAAATCATAAACAAATAAATGATTGTTATTGCTTTAAGCTACAAAGTTTTAGGATGGTTTGTTCTACCACTGTAAATAAAATAAATAGTGTGGTTTGGTTGACTAAAATCAAAGTCTTTTTGTTGTTGTTGTTGTTTTAAAGATTGGCACCTGGGCTAACAACTGCTGCCAATCTTTTCTTTTTTTTTCCCTGCTTTATCTCCCCTAACCCCCCCTGTACACAGTTGTATATCTTAGTTGCACGTCCTCCTAGTTGTGGGATGTGGGACGCCGCCTCAACGTGGCCTGACGAGTGGTGCCATGTCCGCGCCCAGGATCCGAACCCTGGGCCGCAGCAGCGGAGCGCATGACCTTAACCACTCAACCACACAGCCGGCCCCCAAAGTCTTTGATTGTGACTTTTCCTCCTTTGTTAATCATATTGCTTTCTTTCACTTAGTTTCTTCATACTTCAATATTCTCTTTTTCAATTTTTGATAACATGCCTGACCGATTAGTTAGGATAATTTCTTATCATTAGAAAATGCTGTGGAAAAAGACACATATTTGACGTATGCGGTTTCCCAGTGTTCAGCAATACAATAATCATTTTTCATGAGGGAGATATACTTTTCCAAAGACTTGTTCAAAAACATGCTAGGTTGCTTTGGGTGCAATAAGCAGGAGTTTATTAGAGAGAAATATAAAGACATATGAGAGCTCATGTGTCTCTGACCAACATAGCTTATTCAGATCAGGTGGAGATTGGCTATGGTTTCTCAGTCAGTGAATGGACTTCTTTGTGAAAGGTAATCTGCCTAATGTATTCAGCCATGTCAACTAGGAGGGCCAACCATCTTATCTCTGTCTTTTTGAAGCCCTCCAGCATACAGAGCTCTAAGAGCTGATAAGATATTCCATGGTGTAAGACACAAGTAGGATAAAAACTTCCCTCTATTCAGAATTGCTTTTAAAATTCTGACCTGCAAAAAAAAAAAAAAAAATGAGAAAAAGTCCTGGACAATAGTTAGCACATTCAACATTACATCAGGTCTGAATGTTAATAATTCATTTTAATTATTTGCATATATTTAGCACACCATTTGACAACTTTCAGATGCCTGATATTTCAGAGAACAATAAGCTTTGAACTAAGCATTCTTTTTTTTTTTTTTTAAAGATTTTATTATTTCCTTTTTCTCCCCAAAGCCCCCCGGTACATAGTTGTATATTCTTCGTTGTGGGTCCTTCTAGTTGTGGTATGTGGGACGCTGCCTCAGCGTGGTTTGATGAGCAGTGCCATGTCCGTGCCAGGATTTGAACCAATGAAACACTGGGCTGCCTGCAGCAGAGCGCGCGAACTTAACCACTCGGCCACGGGGCCAGCCCCAGGACTAAGCATTCTTTTGCCTTAAATCCAAGATATTTTTGGATCTACGTATGTCTGTAGGTCTACTCTTCACTCTTAGGAGGAAGGAGAGTCTTTAGAATCAGCTCTATTCACGTGTTTGTAGTAAGCCATCTTTCTGAGTCTTCCTTTTATAGCCTGTTAATATAAATGAATACTCGCCACCTCATTGCTATTTCCCAATTCCAGGAGAAACATAAACTTTCTCTCTTGAGTGAAGATCTCTACTCTAAATTGGAAATTGACATTACTATGAGTTTGGCAATGTTATTCATTCATTCAATCAATACATTTTTTTTTTTTGAACACTTTCCTATGTTTCAGGCATTGTTCTGGGAAATTTAGACTTAGCCATGAACCAAAGAGACAAGGTCTATTCTCATGGACCTTAAATTTTAGGGAGGGGGGGTGATTCAGTCAATAAAAAAATTGAGAAACGAGATAATTTCACATCTTGCTGTGAAGAATCTACAACCCAGTCATGTGCTAGAGAGTGCCTGGGGGCTACTTTAGATTTGATGCCAAGGAAAGGCTCTCTGAGCAGGGGGCCTACCAAGGTCAGCCATTCCTCCCCTGGTCTGACAAGAAAGGATTGAGAAAAACAAGCAGGACTTCCCTATGAAATAAGCTAACATCCTTCTTCAATGGCGTAGGGATGGGAAATAACCTTAGGGAGACCCTTTTGACATGAACTGATTTTTTTCTTATTTTCCCATTTCTTCTGGTTGAAGCCAGGAGGGGAGATGTCAGAGTCCTGGATTTCAGAGAGCAGGCACAATATACTTATTTCCTAGGGCTGTCATAACAAATTACCACAAACTGGGTGGCTTGAAACAACCAAAATTTATTCTCTCACAGGCTAAAAGTCCAAAATCAAGTTGTTAGCAGGGCCACGTTCCCTCCAAAGACACTAGGGAAGGACCCTTCTTTGCCTCTTCATAGCTTCCGGTGGTTGCCAGCAATCCTTGGTGTTCTTGGTGTATCTTGGCATAACTGCAGTCTCCGCCTCAGTCTTCACATGGCCTTCTTCCCTGTATTTCCTCTGCATCTCTGTGTCTAAATTTCCCACTTTTTCTAAGGACACTAGTCATTGCATTTAGGACCTACCCTAATCCAAGATGACCTCATCTTAACTTAATTACATCCGCAAAACCCCTATTCCAAATAATGTCATATTAACAGCTTCCATGTAGACATGAATTTGGGGGGGGACACTATTCAACCCACAACAGACAGAGTCAACTGGAACTCTCATCAGTGGGAGGAAATACCCCCCATCAACTTGATGCCATCCGGAAACCAAAGAGGAAGGCAAAGTATGGGGACCTCCTAAGAGGCATGGCCTGTGGAGTCTAGGAGCAATGTTATTTGCTACACAATTTTAAGTTTGCTTTCAGTGTCATCAATCTCTCATGTTATCCTCAAGGGTTGAGTTAAATTCATTAAACCACTAAAGCCTCCTAAGCAGTGCTTCAGGACATGGCTCACAGTAGGTGGGTCCGTGATTAAGCCACGGGTGTGAGGGGATCACAGCAGTCCAGAGAAGCAACTGCTACACAGCAGGGTGGATCTGCAGTCTCGATGTGAGACAACAAGGAAAACCAGGACCACCCAGGTGTCCTCAGAAATGCTCAGAGACAGAATCCTTAATGATGCAGGGTTCTTTCACTCACCCAACAATGTTCATCGAACCCCTGCCAGATGCCAAGTACCATGTTAGTGTTGGGGTCAAATGCTGAGCAAGAGGAGGCTGGGCTCCGCTCTAGAGAATTTCATTGTCATCAACAAGGATGAGAATTTGAAAGGTGGTGTTTGGATATAAAGGAAAATGTGACCCCAGAAAGCTGAGTTAAGGATACCTGACCCACACTGCTTGTAAAGTGATTGATAGTACAACAAATGTTTGTTGATTGCCTCCTAGTACATGCCACTGTGCTAGGTACTGGCATTCAGAAGCAGCATTCTCCTTGCTTCCCCTCCTTCAGTTTCTCCTTCGCTGTTCCCTGGAATCTTTAGACACAATAAATCAACTAGAAATAGATGTCCCTATGACCTCCCCAAAATAATATCTTTGATTGGTGGGCTTCCTATGGAAATAGCCCCATAATAGTATCAAATATCATACACTTGTTATTCAGCATTCCAGGCTAAAAAAAAACCCAAATCAATGCCTCAATGTCGCTCTCTTTAACTTCTATTTAAAACCCTATACCGCTACACAAAAACACACAGGACAGGGTCTTGGACAACATAGATATTCATGCATTCATTCACATTTACTGAATAACTACTATCTACCAGGCTCTGGGCTAGACACTGTCTCAGTATTAGCTTCCTTTTTTTCCTGAATAAGTATTGCCCATTTACTTGCTGGTCATAGCAATGAGTTTAATATAAAAGAAATAAAATTCTGAAAAGTAATCTCATTATAATTTAGCCAAAGAAAGAATCACTAAGTTCAAAATTTCAGAAAAGTTATGCCTCCTCAAGATCTTATAAGAACCCATCTCCAGCTCTTCTTTAATTCTGAATTTCCCTTCACACACAGTTCCTGTTGTGTAATGCTCCCGTCTTCTTTGCTTTCTTGCCTTCTCTCCCATCAAAGACAGAGCCACTCACTGTTAAGTCTGGTCAACCACATGTAATTAGTAATATTTACCTTTAAATAAAAAGTTAGTTGAGTAATTTACAGCTATCTTATAAGAGCTTCTAGAAATGAATGTCTAGGCCATAAATTGTAAAAATACCTAATATGACTTGGTTCACTTTTCCTTTGCAATTATGACACAATGGTCTTTTGGAGAAGACAGCTTACATAGTGTGGTAAAAGACCATGGGTCTTGGGGTCAGGTCTGGCTTTGAGTTCCTACCCTTCCATTTTCTGCCTAAGTAGACACTGGCAAATTGCTTAATTTTTTTCAGCTGGAAACCATAGCTACATTTTGGGGCTGTGGCAAGAACTAGAGACAATCTATGAAAACTGCCTGGCAACACTGAGCACTTAATTCGTGGAAGCTATTACCATTATTCTAGTCATGCCCAGTAATCTACATAATCTCTTGGATCTATTTATGGTTGTTTCTGACATTTCCAACTTGCCTTTTTTATATCGGCTGTGAATGTACTTGCAAATATAAGCCTGGTGTCTTCCAAACGCAAAGGGGAAAAATACCCAATTAAGATTACATTGCATAAAAGTGAGTGTGCTGGAATTCAAGCTATGAGATATGAAACAGATTAGCTACCATCGGCTGTTGGTGAGGTCATAAGCCTAAAATAATTTGGCAGAGCTAAACCAGACTAGCACAAACAGACTTCTGAACTGGCACACAGCACAAAAGGTAGTTCTCCTTATGCCCAAATATAGATGTTGACTCACACAGTCTGGGTGAGACATCTGAGGGACAAAGTGAGATCATCCAAGGAGGCAGGATGACATCATTCTGCAAATGTTTCTCGTCTGTCTGGGTTTTGGCATTAGACCTTTTTGGCTCCTATTTCTCATGATTTCCATCAGTTGCTCTTAAATACTACCCTCCTTAAGGGAGGCATCATCGGCTCCTGCCTATCTTTAAATTTCCTGTACGTTATAAATATTTTTCCACGTCTCACACAGTATCTGGTTTCCACTTTTGCTCATTCTATTGAAACTGGTCTCGAGAGAGCCATTAAAAATAGTCTGGTTGCTCAATCCAATGGATTCTCTTTAGTTCCCTTCCCAGTGGAACCGTGTACAGTGGCTGACTCTGCTGATCAACTCCTCTTCTTTGCCCCTTCTTCCTTTGCTTCCTTATACTTGTCTCCTGATTCTCTTAATTCTGAAGATCACTTCTGAAGAGGCTCCATCACTTGTTTCTCTTCCACAGTTCACCCTTAGATGTTCTCCAGAGCTATCATTCTGGCCTCATCTCTGGCCACAAGCCCCCCTTGGCAAGCTTCTCTCCCAGCTTCCCCACTCTCAATCATAGCTTCCTCAGTGACCTTCTCCAAACCAAACCTGCTCATGTCACTGCCCCAACTAAGAACATTCCATTGACACTGTTGCTTTCAGGATGAAGTCCACACACTCTGGGAAGACAGTTAAACCCTTCATAACCCGGTCTTAGCAAATCTTCTGAGCTTCATCTCCCACCACTGAACTTCTCTGCCTCTACTCAGGATGTTTGTTTCTCTACTCTCTGTCTCCAAAAATCTTGCAGATCCTCTGGGATCCAGTTCAAATGTCACTTCTGCGAAGTCTTCCTTGGTACATTCCTCTCTGCCAGCCTGGTGAAATGAGTGGCTTCCTCAGAGTTTCTACGTTTTTTGCATATTGCTAGTGTAGCACTTACCACACTATATTACTGTCTGTTCTGTACTTATTCGTCTGTTCCCCTAGATGGTGTCTTCTTGAGGGCAGTGACATTACCTTCCCTCTCTTATTATTCACACCACCCAGCACAGCACCTTAAAGATAATTACATTCTGAATAAATAGTTCTAATTTGAACTGAACCTATTTTTCAAAGATCAGCCTTATAATCATGCTTACTTGCTCTGCTACTCAAAACACAAGGGAGAGAGAGAAACACAATCTCTGCCGTGAACTCAATGTATTTTAGGTCATGTTAGGCTTCCATGGCAAAACTCTTTCCCACTCTGTCTATATAATTAACCTGTGGGCAAAACAAAGGTGTTCCATGCTTTTTCATATACAACCAATTCCCAGGTCAGCTAGATTCCAACGCAGAATCATCAGAAAGAACCACAATGTCTAATCTACTCTATGCAGAAGAAAGGCCTCCTCACTTAAATTGAGTAAGCTCTTCTGGGACACCAGGGTATCATTTAGTGAATTTCTTCTCCTAGGAGATTAATTAGGGTCTGGATATATGTTATAATTGATGCACATAAGCTCTAATTTTGTTCAGCAAAATAAACGGTTACTTAAAACTAAGCCTGGATCACCTTAGATGTATCAGGTGGCCAACCCAGACAGAAATAAAGCTCATTATAGTGGTTGTGAAGAACATCCTTTCTTTTTCTTTCACCTGCTCTGTTCAGTCAAGATCTGCTTCACCAATGATCTCTGCATAGGAATAGCTAGTGGAGTTGTATAACTCAGGATTTTGTCAAGGCAACAGAAAAAATTATTATGAATGACTGCTTAAGAAGGGTGCATACGATTTACAGGATATTCTCTAAAAGTAGTGGATAACATAGATTGAGCAATAGCATGTACGTGTCAAGCATGGGCTGTGTATCTTACATGGATTATCTCATTTCCTCGCAACTACCCTATGAGTTTGAAACTATTATTATCTCCACTTTATAGATGAGGAAACTGAAAGTTAAAAGGTCAAATAACTTCCTTATGCCACAGAGCTGCTGAGCAGCGAGCTAGGAATCAAAGACTGAGTCTGATTCCAGTGAATTTAGAGGATTAATAGATATTTTTTATGTCAGTTACTAGCACCTCTTTATGAAGGGAATGATGACGACCCATAAGCAATGTGAATAAGGAAGTGTGGCCATTCAGGTTTGAATCTTTACGCGCTTTCTCCTGGTCTCGGCTTAAGGCCTGAGTCTATCAGTTATAAGTCAAGAAGACGTTTCTTTTTGAAGTGGAAAAGGAAGTGGGAAACTGAGAGATGCCAAAGAAGTTAAATTATCTGAATGCACAATTTCTTGCTCAAACCTCAGCTTATAACCGTGTGTGAATAAGTGGAGGCTGCGTTCGAAGTCCCTTAGGCCCTTCCCAGTGAGGCCGCACTTCAGCAGAAACAAGTCAGCCTTTGCCTGGATCTCTCTCCTCCGCCTTCCCCGGGGAGCTCGGTAGCATGGAGCCCAGGGGACTGTACAGAATCATCAAGCCCTGCGACACAATTACTTCACTTATACAGACATTCCCTTCATAAACTGGACATTTCTATTTCACTTTTTCCAGCATCTACCAGAAAAATACTCCCATATTACTTTTGAACGGAAAGAGCCAAATTATTACTTATCTAACTTACTCCATTCTCAGCGGAGATCCTGAAAACAGTGCTGTGCCTTTCCACTTCCAAGATAGCCTATCTGTAAATGTTGCCCCTTCTTATGTTCCTGGCATGATCAGTCTGCTCCTGAGAAAGGTGGCTTCCTACACTGTATCTCCAAGAACGAATGTCACCATCTCTCAAACAAATCACTTCTGGGCTATTATTTAAAATAGAATGGTAATAGTTATTAAACGCAGTAATTAATGCATTCCTTTAGCTAAAATTGCATTTAAAAAATCTTAGATGGGTTGTGAACAATTATTAACAATGATGGTCTGACAAAGCACAAAGCATTTGGCAACACATTCTATCACTGTAGGCGTGGGAAAACAGACATTCTCATCTATTGATGATAAGAGTATCAACTGATGAGACTTTTCATAGACAGCAATTTGGCAATATCTATTGAGATTACAAATGCATTCACAGATGATTCATAGGTGATTCATTGTAGCATTATTTTGTAACAGCAAACGATTCCAGTCTATCCATGAATAAGGACACATGCAAACCTAAAAGAGATTGAGAAAGCTCTATTGGTGATATGAAATGATATCTAAACTATCTGTGTGTGTGTTTGTGTACTGTGGTGTGCTGGTAAGAGTTCAAACACCTGCTCTCCAAGTGCAGTTCCATGAATGCTGGTTGACAGGTAAGATGAAAGTGAAACAATGAGGATGCATTCTGGAGCTTCACTGGTTCATCAGTAATGAACTTCTTTGCAGAACTGGATAAGAATTTCAAATCGTGGAGGAATATTTCTTTAATTTTTTGTTAGATTCACAATGACCAACTTTTAGGCTTAATTGTATTATTAACATTTTACCATCATTTTCTTAAGTCTAGAAAATCAAGGAAACAAAAAATTAAGTCCTGATTTGTATCATATGCTGATTTCTGGAGTGGAAATGCTCCCACAATGGACAATTTCAAACTACCTAGGTGATATCATTGAGTACAGAGTTGGCAAGAGATGCACATCCTTATATGAACATCATCCCACAGTGCTTCCAGCATCCAGATACCGTAGATGCAAATAATCTCATGAGATACATATAACAGTAAAGTGTAGCAAAATAATTAGGAAGTGATGAATTTCTAGTATTTATTACCTTCTTTGTAACTTGTTTAATTTTAAGTTTATTTAATATATTTTTTAATAGTGGTTGGGTTTAGTAACCAGTTCACAAAAGTCCTAAAAATTCAACACTTGGCTCTTATTTATTGGTATGTGCTGGCACCAGACCATTTATATGTATACATGGATACAATTAGGCAGTGTCCCACTGTGAACCAGAAAACACACTGAGATGACAATATGAAGAAAATTCAATGAAAGGACTGTTGAAAAGGTATGAACAAGGTTAAGGAAACACAAGAAGCTGACAAATCTGTGAAAACACTAAAAGCTATTGAATTTTACCCTTTAAGTGGGTGAATTATATGGCATGTGAATTATATCTCAGTAAAGCTGTTTTTAAAAAAGAGAGAGATGCTTAGGCTCCCAGGGACTAGCAGTGACAGGAAGCCATTACCATCCCTATGTCTTATGGGGCAAGAGGAGGGAACAGTTTTGCCAGAGCCCTGTGAGAGATGAGGACCCAGAGGAGGGGCCTTCAGCAAGAGCTGTATTTATAGAGGGACTCAGCATCATTCCAGCTGTAGCTCTAAAACACAGGAAGTTGTAAGGGTAGGAAAATGGCGCCACCTTTCTCCTTGCCTGCCCTCTGTCTCCTGTTGATGACTCACATTGGCCAAACTCAACCCTAAGTCACAGGATAAGGGAATTTGGGTGATATTTGCATAGGGGTCAACTCCTTAGGGCACAGAGCAGATCCAAAAAAGGTGGATAATGGATCTGAGGTCAAACAGAGAATAACCACACACACACACACACACACACACACACACACACACATACGTATCTGCTAACAAAGTATATGTATAAAATGTTTCTGGAAGAAACACAAGAAAATTGCTGACCCTGGTTGGCTCCAGGGAAAGAGAAAGAGTAAAGGACAAGACTTTTCACTCTATAAAATTTTGTAGTTTTTGAATTTTGAAACATGTGAATATATTACCTGTTTCAAAAAATAAATAATTAAAAAATGAAAACGAGTCGGAAAAAAAAGTAAGTTTGTAAAACATGGACAAAGAGAACAGTTTAGTGGTTACTAGAGAGGAAGGGTGTGCACAAGGGGTGAAAGGACACAGATGTATGGTAACTGACAAAAAACAATGTATAACTGAAATTTCACAATGTTATCAACTATTATGACCTCGATAAAATTTTCTTTAAAAAGTAAGTTTGTGGGGGCTGGCCCCGTGGCCGAGTGGTTAAGTTCGCGCGCTCCACTGCAGGTGGCCCAGTGTTTCGTTAGTTCGAATCCTGGGCGCGGACATGGCACTGCTCATCAGACCACGCTGAGGCAGTGTCCCACATGCCACAACTAGAAGAACCCACAACGAAGAATACACAACTATGTACCGGGGGGCTTTGGGGAGAAAAAGGAAAAAATAAAATCTTTAAAAAAAAAAAAAAAAAAGTAAGTTTGTGGTGGTCATTAAGGCTGTTCACAAACAGCCTGATTCTTTTCTCCTGAGCACACGGTAGGGTTGTAGCTCCCTATCCCTGTTGACATTAGGTGTGGCTACACGTCTTATTCAAAGAATAAAATATGAGTAGAACTAATGTGTGTCCTATTCAGGCAGAAGCTTTACACGCTGGTGCATTATTTCCACCTTCTCTTTTTCCTGCCTCGTGGGTCATGGAAGCATCACGGAACCCCTGTGAGCTGGAGTCCATGACTTACAAGGAGTAGACACCCTCCCTTCCACCCCCACTCACTAACACTGGACATGCAGCATGAGTGAGAAATAACCTCTGTTGTTCTAAATTACCAAGACGATGGGATTGTTTGTTACCACAGCATAAACTAGCCTATCCTCACTGACATAAGATGGAACCAGATGACTCTTGGCACTATTTCCAAATCAAAAATACGTGATTTTTGACTGTTTACATTTAGCCTCTTATATTAAAAACAACGCATATATTTAAACCCATGGACATATCATTGATTTTAATGACTGTATGAATATTGATTTATGAATATTAATACTAAGCTCAAATTTGGCAATTTACATCAAAACCTCAAAAATGTACACCTTTTTTTTCTTTTGCTAAAAAAGATTGGGCCTGAGCTAACATCTGTTGCCAATTTTCCTCTTTTTGCTTGAGGAAGATTCTCCCTGAGCTAACATCCATGCCAATCTTCCTCTATTTTGTATGTGGGTCACCACCACAGCATGGCTGCCAACAAGCAGTGTAGGTCCACGCCCAGGAACTGAACCCTGGGCCTCCGAAGCAGAGCACACTGAACATAACCACTAGGCCACAGACCAGCCCCCCAAAATGCATACCTTTTGATGAAAGAATTCCAATCCTGGGACTGGCCCTGTGGCCAAGTGGTTAAGTTCACACGCTCCACTTCGGCAGCCCAGGGTTTTGCTGGTTTGGATCCTGGGCATGGACATGGCACTGCTCATCAAGCCATGCTGATGTGGCATCCCACATGCCACAACTAGAAGGACCCACAGCTAAAAATATACAACTATGTACTGGGGGGATTTGGGGAGAAAAAGCAGAAAAAAAAAAAGATTGGCGACAGTTGTTAGCTCAGGTGGCAATCTTTAAAAAAAAAAAAGAATTCTACTCCTAAGAATTAATCCTAACGAAATAATCTATAATAATGGCTAAATTTTATTGAACAGTTATGCACTAGGCACTGTTCTAGGTACTTTGCCAAATTAACTTAAAATTCTTATAGCAATCCTGTGATGTATGACCTCTAATTATAATTAGCTATTATTATTACTCTTTTACACAAGGAAACTGAGGCTTAGAGAAGCTGAGCAACTTGTTGAAAATTATATAACTAATAGGTAAAGTAGCCAGGGTTCCTATCCATCAGCTTGACTCCAGAGCTTGAGTGAAATTTCAACCACTATGATATACTGCTATTTCTTTTTATTTTTCCTCTTTATTTCTTCTTTGACCTATACACTTCTCTTTGTTTTTTTTAGATTGGCACCTGAGCTAATATCTGTTGCCAATCTTCTTTTCTTCTTTTTCTTCTCCTTCCTCTGCTTGTTCTTCTTCTCCCCAAGCCCCCCAGTACATAGTTGTATATTTCAGTTATGGGTCCTTCTAGTTGCACCATGTGGGACACCGCCTCAGCGTGGCCTGATGAGTGGTGCCATGTCCCTGCCCAGGATCTGAACCAGCGAAACCCTGGGCCACCGAAGCAAAGCACACGAACTTAACCACCCAGCCCGACCTATGCACTCCTTAATTTCCAAATGTATGGTCTTTTTCTAGTAATCATTTTTTTCCTAACTTTATTGAGAAATAATTGACAGATATAGTTGTATATATTTAAGGTGTACAGCATGATGATTTGATATATATATACATTATGGAAGGATTACGAAAATCAAGATAATTAACATACCCATCACTTCACATAGTTGACCCTTCTGTGTACATATGGTGAGAACACTTAAGATCTACTCTCAGCAACTTTCAAGTACACAATACTGTATTATTAACTATGGTCACCAAGCCGTACATTAGATACTCAGAACTTGTTCTCCTATAACCAAAAGTTTGCGCCCTTTGACCTACATTTCCCCATTTTCCCCTCCTTCCAGCCTGTGGCAACAACCATTCTATTCTGTTTCTATGAAACTGGCTTTTTTTTTTTAGATTCTCCATATGAGTGATACCATACCTGCTGCTACTTCTTAAATAGCTTTAAGGATGTAAATCATAGCACTGCTTTAGAATAACAAAACTGGGGAACAAATTTAATGTCCAAATGTGAGAGAGTGTTGACTCAATTGTGGCAGCATTTTGTGATAAATACCATGCACGTGCAGTCACTTTTTAAAAATCACCAAGAGGCATATAAAACGATGTTTGCAATATATAGAATAAGTAAGTTTAAAAAAATCTTGTCCCATTTTTTTACAAAGTATATGCACAGACAACAGTCTAGAAAGCTTATGTCCAGGTGGTGAATCTTGCATGAGTCTTTCTTCTAAGCGTCTACTTGTATTTTCTGATTTTCTGTAATAACATGTTTAAACCCTGTTTTTCATAGTACCACACTGAGCTCTGATAGCAGATCCTGAAACAAGAGCTGCGTGTGGTTCCTTTATTTTGGTCAGCAATCCCAGGCAATACCAGTGGGGACTGGAAGAGTGAAATTGAGATGGAAAGAAAGCCCAATCAATGGGGTGTTGTAAAGCTGATCCCCACTGGGGGAAACTGAGGGGTTCTCTCTAGAAATCTCTCTAACAAGCCACGTAGATGGGAGCTCGCAGTTGTCTGCCTGAGGGACACAAAATGGGAGGATTTACCCGAAGCTCCCTTTCCCACTGGTCAAGGGTGTTAAGTGCCTTCTTTTCCGAGGTTTGCATATTTGTCAACCGGGTTAAGAAGGTTGCTGCAGGCACCTCATGGGCTGCAGCTGAGAAGCCTCAGGGCAGAAAACCAGAGCTGTGCAGAGCCACTGAAGGGAGGAGCTGGAATGCAACCAAAGTAAAAAAGAGAGATGAGCATCGGGACATAAGAAGGGTGCCTTATATAGTTCTGTATAAAGATTAGAGATTGAAATACCTTTTTGTTCAAGTCGTGACTCTCTCACTAATTAGAACCTGGTGAGACCCAAGTTTTATTTTATTTTTCTTTTAGAGTAAGAGCTATTGTAGTAGAGAAGGCCAACTAGAAGGCCCTGAAATGACCCACCTCCCCACCCAGCCAAGAGAGTAAATAAAAACCATCTCACATCTCATAGGGGCAGGGCAGAGATTAGAGCCACCCTCAGAGACGGAAAGTATGCAGGGCTGGTGGCTCGCACTTAATTATTGTTTCGGCATCTATGAAAAACAGAGGGTGGATGATGGTGTACCACTACTTGATTTCAACAGAGGAGCAGCCTCAGTTGCAGCTGCTGGGCTGGATGTGGCCTCTTGACCAGAGCAGATTAACACAGCCTCAAGAATGTACTGTGGGGTTGTTGATCTGGTGAGTATATTCTTTTCCACATTCAGCAGAAAGAAGGGTCAAAAGCAGTTTTCATTTGCATGAAATGACAACAGGATATCCTCATGCTATTGCCCCAGGACTCTGTTAATTCTCCCATTTTCTGTCATAGGGACCTGTACTATCTGTACATTCTACAAAATTACATTGGTCCACTATTTTGAGGATATATGTTAATAGGCAAGATGTGGCATGTGCTCTAGATGCCTTGACAAGACACACATAATCCAGAGGGGGAGAGATTAACCCTACAAAGACCCAGAGGCCTGCCAGATTAGTGTAAAGGGTAGGTGACAGCTTCCTTCACTTCCTACCTGTGAGAAGGAAGCACACCATTTGTTAGGCCTCTTTAGGTTCTGCAGAATATTCTACATGGAGGTACACTGCTCCAATCCATTTATAAGGTGACTTGGAAGGTTGCTAGTGTAGAGGAAGAAGACATTTCCTCTATCCAAAGTGGGTTCGTCTGGCCAGAGAACGAATTAAATTCACATGAGACAGAATAGCAAGAGAAAATTAAACAAAAATTTATGAGGAACCATGGCCCGGGGCCTTTCTTCCCAAAGGAAGAAAGGGCACCGAAGAAGTGGGGTGCACAGAGTGGTTATATACCCCCAAACAGGATACTTCACGTATGATTGAAATGTCCCTGTCACAATAGTCACAAGATTGCCCTGTCGGCACAGCGCTTGATGGACACAGCAGGTAGTGGTCTGCTTTCTCAGAGGGCGTAGCCGGAGGCAAGTCTATTTTCTTGAGCTGGGTGGTCACAGGTGAGCGCAGCAATCAGTTACTAGCCTAAGGAAAGATGCTTAATCCTGAAGGAAATGCCAACTTTGGGAGGGGGAGGGAAGTCAGTTACAGGAGGTTACCAGGTAAGCAAAATAAACAAATGCAGATTTAAGTCCTTGCCTTTGGCATTGATTAGAGTTTCTAGAGGGAAGGTCATCTCCTTTCTTCTTCCTGGTACAGAGAGGGAGGCATCTTTTACAGATAGAGATTTACCTTACAAATGTAAATGTGTCCTAACAAAGGGCAAGTTCCATTTCTCAGAGCCTCCTTCCCTGTCCCAGTTTATCGAAAGCAATCAGCCTCAAATAATCCTGATGCCAGAGACATATCTTGGGGTGGCCAATTTCAGGTCCCCACACTAGCTTTAGAGTAGAACCCAGAGCAAGAAAGGGCTCTGCAGCAGGTCCAGTTTTCTGTAAAAGCAGCCTCGCTGCTTGGGTCATATGACCCAGCAGATCCCACGGGAGCAGAGGTCCCTGTGGAAGAAAAGATACCATGTGTGTTCTTTAGCAAGTTCCAACAGGAGGACTGCAATGAAGACCTCTAGGGTTCTCAAAGTGATACTGTGCCATCTGCAGCAGACAACTATACATCATTGAAAATGCAGCTGGGCCCTGATACAGTCTGAGTACCTCACCGTGGGACAGCAAGTGACCATGTGCCTAGAACGGCTCATCGGTGCTAGATGGTCTCAAATCCCCAAGGATTATAATGTTAGGTGGGCCCGGCAGCAATCTATTGTTAGAGAGAAGCCATACACCAGAGACTGTGCTTGAGCAGGTGCAAGAGGTACAAATAAGCTGCATGAAAGATGCCCCAGGACCCCAAGATCCCTCTGCCATTGCACTGCCTGACATCTCTTCCTTGGTGCACACCTATGGCCTCATGGTGGTTTTGCTATGACCAGCTGTCAGAGGAGGAAAAACCCAAGCTTAGTTCACAGATGGGTCAGCTTGGTGACGTTGGTCTGAGTCGATAACGGACTGCTGCCCAAGACATTCCCATTCGGGTGTGACCTTGAGAGTCAGTAGTGAAGGTGATCCTCCCAATGGGCAGACCACTTTTGAAAAAAATCTCTCATTATATTGTCTTTGTATACATTCACATATTAACTTCTAGACGTGTATTACCTCTACCCTCAAGATTTATGTAGGGCTTAAAAATATTGTTTGTATTAAGTGTTTGTTTAAATTAACTGGATTTAAATTGCATCATCAATAATAAAAATTAACTGTTTAGCTATTACTATTAACATTGTTAGTAAGAGAGACTAGAAGGCGAAGGCTTCCGAGACCATCTGGAGAACACGCATAGGAAGTAGCAGGCTCTGTGAGAGGTCTGCTAGTACTGCCTCAGCGACAGGAGACTTGGTAAGCCTTGGCAACAGAACAAGAAGGCAAATTGCAATGGCAGAAAGACAACGGGGTTTCAGAAGCAGACAAATGTGACTTTGTGAGTCAAGGGTCTGCCACTTCCTAATTGTATGACTTTGGAAAAGTTATTTAATCTCTCTGAACCTCAGTTGCCTTCTTTGTAAAACAAGGTTGATGATACGCTTACTAGGTTCTTCACAGGCCTGCCAAGTACAGTTGTGCAGCCTGTGAACAGCACAAAGGTACCTAGTGGAGGAGGTAAGAAGGGGCTGACAGCCACCTGGGCTCCAATCATTGGGCAGCATCTACCACGCAGAAGCACCTATTTCTAATTTGCAAAGGGACCCCCTTTAGGCTACCTCAGGCCTGGCTGTTGGCAGGATTTAAATGAATTCACAAACGTAAAGCACCTAGCAAGTAGTAATAAATGGTAGTCGCTATTGTTTTCTGTTGTTTGCAAGGCCATCAGTTATTGAAAGCCTAAGCTAAAAATAGAAGTCAGAACCCAAGCCCTGCATGATAAAGCTGGTCACAAAAGGAAGGGCAGGTCTCTGACAGAGTCTGCTTCCTCCAACAGACTTTAAAGGCCACAAGGGCTGGGACCTGTCTGACCTCTGGATGCTCCTGGCACTTAGTGTCACTTAATAAATATTTGAATGAATGAATGAATGGAAGGATAATTTTGCTTTTTTTTTCTTTTTACAAAGTAGCTGCAATAAATCATCTGTGAAAAGATTTGCTTGGAGCCCTCCTTGAGTATCTTTCGCTATGTTCGTTTCAATTTTCTGGTTCTCAGACTGTGTTTTGTCAGTTTTGAGGCCACTTACAGAATAAACCTAGGTTGATGCTCAGAATATGTTGCTTTAATTGTCTTAAATTTAGAAAGAGAATACTCAAATAGTGAAACCAAGCGAATGACGACCCCACAGATTCTCCAAGCTCTTCGTCATGTTTACCATGTGACCAAACTATGTCTTCTGGCCCAGTGGAAGTGACATTAAACTGCCCATTTATGTTACATTGATCAAGCTTAAATCTGATTAGTTAGAGTTTTTCAGCTGACTCGTGTTGTCACTTCACTTTTTTTTTTTTTAAATATTTTATTCTTTTTTCCTTTTTCTCCCCAAAGCCCCCCCGGTACATAGTTGTATATTCTTCGTTGTGGGTTCTTCTAGTTGTGGCATGTGGGACGCTGCCTCAGCGTGGCTTGATGAGCAGTGCTATGTCCGCGCCGAGGATTCGAACCAACGAAACACTGGGCCGCCTGCAGCAGAGCACGCGAACTTAACCACTCGGCCACGGGGCCAGCCCCGTCACTTCACTTTCTTTTGGACTGTGCAGAATGAGTCTGGTTCTTTACATCACACTTGCTGAACAATCCGGTGGGTGAGGGCAGCTGCTAGAACGCAGAGAAATTGCCTATAGAGGCAAGTTTCTGTGGTAGAAGAACCCTCTCTTGGTCCTGTCCATACGCCTCCCCCTTCTCAGTTATGCAATGGAGAGTCAAACCTCGCTGTGGCACTATTAGCAGCACTGTGAAGTTCCAGAACATTCCTCTTGGGTGATAAAAAGGGAATGCGGTGAGGTATCATGGAAACCAAATCTTCCCCTAAATAAAACTTTCAATGGGACCCAGCAAAATAATGTTTCTGGTTCCGCAAATTTAATTTTCCTGTAGTTGTCTCTGATTTAGTAAGAGTTGAATCAGCCCTAAATGGGATAGGATGTGATAAAAATACGACATGCCTTACACCTGTTGCTCATTTCTTGTGTTTGCGCTTCCTCCCCTGTTTTCACTGCCCCGCTGAATTCCTCTCTTCCTCTTGGTTAACCACTGACTGGGCTTGTTAACTCATCAGACTTAAACTTTACAAGTTGTGTTGACAGTTTTAAACATCGTTGAGAACGCCAGGCCCTGTGCCAAGAACAGCAGAAAGGAGCTGGGGCAAACTTCCCCATAGAAGGGCAGCCTCAGGGAGGCTCAGAGGGGCCTTTGCTCTTCCCAGAACAGCTGGTCTCTCTTGCTAAATTTGCCTCCCAGGCAATGCCAGAGACCTCTTCGAGTTTTGCTCTTTGAGCATTTCCTTAGTTGCTCCCAACATCTTTCATTGTCATAGCAGGCAGGTCTTTTGCCGGTTTTGGCTGCCGGTGTTGAGGTTGCTTGTAGGCTAGACTGCTTTTAAGTTAATCTTTACATTCACCAACTTTGACAGAAAACAAGCAGTATTAGGTTGTCATTTCTCTATGAGAACAGGATTTCTTAGAATTAATTCTATTAAAGCCCAGATGGCAAACTTTTGGGGCATTTGAGAGAACACATTTCTATAAATGGAGTTTAAAAATCTTTTCTCATTAAATAAGTTATATTAACTGGACTTACTTCACAGCAAAATGATGAAAGGAAGAAGAAAACAATTATGTTCTGCATAATAATTATGTTTTAGAAAGCCGCATTATAAAGTCAGGAAAGATTTGGAGAGAAGGTGATACAGATTTCTTCAGATAAGCTTTCCCATTTTTGTGTTTGTTTTTGAGGAAGATTAGCTCTGAGCTAACTGCTGCCAATCCTCCTCTTTTTGCTGAGGAAGACTGGCCCTGAGCTAACATCCATGCCCATCTTCCTCCACTTTATATGTGGGATGCCTGCCACAGCATGGCTTGACAAGCGGTGCCATGTCCCCACCTGGGATCCGAACTGGCGAACCCTGGGCCGCCAAAGCGGAACGTGTGCACTTAACCACTGCACCACCAGGCCAGTGCCTAAGGTTTTCCATTTTTGGTCCTAACAAAATAACTGATGCTTGGCATCCTGTTCCTGATCTAACAACATCTAGGTTCCTTTAATTTCAAAAAGTTTAAGCAAGACTCAACTCATCCCCAGACCCTTCCTAATGTCCACCAAATCCTCTTTCTGGGATACCCTCATGCTGCCCATTTCACACCTCAAACCCCATTTCTCAGATGACCTGGAAAACAATGGAGAAAGGCCTTGTAAGGGAATGGTTAAGAGCATGGACCTTGATATCAGACTAGCCCTGCCACTTACCACCTATGTAACACAGGGCAAGTTGCTTGAGCTCTCTGTGCCTCATTTTCCCATCTGTAAAATGGGAAGAGTAACAGTAAGTATTTCATACAGTTATTAGGAGGATTAAATGAATTCATCTTTGTCAAGTGCTTAGAATAGTGCCTGGTAGGTAGTAAGTACCATATGAGTCTTGTTAAATAAAATTTTATCTAATCCTGACCTTTTTTCTCTCCAAAATAAAAAACATTCTTATCCCGTAAATCCAGTAAAAGAAATTGTTAATAATTTTTAATGCCTTTTATATAAATAACTTATCTAATAAGTATCTTCATCATATATCATAAACTAGATGTCCAAGAATAAAAAAATTGTTAAAATGTGATCATATTTAATTTTTTAAATGAAATATAAATTTATTTTCAATGTGTGTTTAAATGAAAAAAGCAAGTTACATAAAAATAATATGTACTATGATTCCATTTTTTATTGAAACAATATGTATTATATAAGAAGGCAGAAAAAAAAGTCTGAATAGATAGACACCAAAATGTTCATAGTGTTTATTTTTGGGTGATAAAATGATGGATGGTTTTTATTTTCTTCTTTTTCAAAATCTGTATCTTCTAAATTATCCCAGGAATATTCATTACTTAAGAATAAAGGGAAACTAAAGATTAATAATAAAAATATAGTTCTATGGTCGTGTAAAGTTTCTTTTCTCTCCGTGGGAATCCCTAAGGAAAATGGAGAAACATACTGAATTTTTCTGATTAAATATAATCACAACTTCCATAAACCTCAAATTTAGCAAGGTGATTTTTTTATTCTGTTGCCTTAGATATCCTAAGGCACTGAAAGGTGTTTTAAACAATCTTGCTTATTTAGTTTGAATATTTTAATCATTTGTTCTCACTTTTATCTTACGTTAGTTATGGATAACTACTTTAATGTTGGTTTATTTTGTATAACCAAACATTTAAAACAACTCATTACACTAAATTTGAGAACTCAAGTAGATATTCTGTGAATAAAATAATTTTAATTGTTTCTTCAATGTAGCAAATGACAAATAGGAAACATTTTAAGGCATTATTTATGAGGCAAGACAGATGACTACTCAATGGCATACATTTTCCAAGAGCCAGAAAGAAAAGTTAAATACACTATCTCACGAGTGCTGTCATTAGGGAGACGGTACTAGATCACTTCTGATTTTGTCCTTCTTCAAATGTGACTTTGTTTCTCCTCAAGCTCAGAGGTTTTTTCCAAATTCATCTGTGACCTCTGTGGTTCTTCCCTCAATCTCCTTTTGAAGTGTTCAATAGATTCGTAAGTAACATCCTTGTGAAAATGCCAACTGCTACTGTTTTCCTCTTTTTTTAACCACGGTCGGTATTATCTTTCTCTCTCATACTAAGAACCACACGCCTCAAAGCCGCAGTGAATCAGTAGACGGGAACAGATCTATCGATAGATTTAAATTTGAGGGAACTCAGATTTGAGAGAAGTCAGTTGAATTTTGTTTTCCTACAAAACTGAGAAACCAATTTCTGTCTCTCACTGAATCGACTGGTAACCCGCTAATTCACACACTCGTTTAACAACTCAACATATTTATTTCAAACTTGCTAACTCTGTGCAACCATCCTCTCTCATTATCTTACTGCTTTTGTCTCTAAAAGGAACTCTCCACTGGATTGTTGAAAACTTTCTACCTTGCGTCCCTTGAATATGTTCTCAGATTCAGAAAGAAAAAATAAGTTCTGAAAATAAGATGACCCAGTTTTCCAGAGTGAATAAAAATTTTCTTCACCCACAGTGGAAATCTTACAGTATTTTTTTTTCCAAATTATAAGATGGTAGGAAAAGGAATATTTTTTCCTTATTTAGAAGTATTGAATAAGAGGTATAAAAGATGTCAAAAATCTTACTTAGAAAATCTACCAACCAAGAATAAGCAGAGAAAGCCCAGAAAACTACAAAGAGGTGGGAAGAAAAATTAAAGTAAAGCCACTTTCTCTTATAATCTGACTTCTCCATTTACTGAAAGTCTCAGCGAGGCTTTCTATTCCAAATCTTACAGTATAAAGACAGTTTATTAACCCGTGATACTAGACAAGGAAAATATTTTACTCAAGAAAACAAATAGCCCTTTTTATGCCATATAAAAAGAGAATGATATTTTAGAAACACTCAAATAGAACTCAGAATAGAAAGTATTAAACTCCTTCAACCTATAGAAGGAATTCATCAGATTTTTCTGGCAAGCTGAGAGTTTTTCATATTCTTTCTGACATGGTGTTTCCCTTAAACTTATTGGCTCTTTATCTCCTGCTGCTCAATCTACTAGAAATATTCTAAAGCTATTCTCTTATAGTGCCTAAAAACTAAACTCCAAATTTTTCTACTGTCCCCTCCTTCCTGCCACTCCCAGGAATCTATTCTAATTACTTACATTTAAGATTTTTCATTCATCCATTTATTTATTTGTTCATCAAATACCTATTGAGTGCTTACTATGTTTCAGTCACTGGGTTAAGCCCTGGGGATATTGTGGTGAAGACAGACAGATGCAGCCTCTGCTTCTGTGGAGCTGATTGTCAAATCATCACACTAATGGAGGTATAATTATGAACTGAGGTTCATGTTCTGAAAAAAAGAATACAGCCCTAGAGCGCTCAAACAAGGACCTCACCAGACTACAGAGACAGGCAGGGCTTCTCTGAGGAAACAACCAATCAACACACCAAGAACCAAAACTGGCTGAGTCTGTAACCCAAGGTTTAATTTCTTTTCATGGTAACATTGTGGCAAGCCAAACAAACAGCCTATTCATTAATCCTAAAGGTGAGCCCGACAAAATGTCATCTTGACCTTTTCCCTACCAAAAGTGTTCCTTCTCGTCTGATAGGAAATACTTATCATCACTCATCTAAGCATTGTACATTTTAGAGAGGGTTTTCCTTGGTTATTTCCATAAATGATCTAAGTGAGAAAAAAATAGGGAAAAAAAAATCCTAGCATTTTTTCACCATTTTTGCTTCTCTGTCAAATGAATTACACTTTTGAAATATTTTCTACATAAAAAAAGGTGTTCCATGGATTCTTGTTTGCAAATCTATTCCATAAATATTGCTATTATGGATTTACAGTTTATTCTTTTTTGCCCCCTTTGGAAATCTGTAACTCTAGAACAAACTCAAAACTCTAGGCCAAAGTACTCCTCACTTATGTGTCATTGAATGGAGCACATTAGATAATTTTTATTTCCAATTGTTTCTTTATTATTCATTTTGAATCATTGTGAAGAAGATATTTCTTATATCAAAATTTTCCTAAAACTCCAAATACATTTGGTCACTTTTCATTTGGTTGTTTTTATCTGTTCTTGTTTTTTTTTGTTTACTCTTATTACAAAGTAAATACATGTATAAGATTCTCAATAGTAAAATAAAATGAAAATTTACCAGCCCTTAGCCAGAGATATTCATCATTAACATTTTGTTGTATACCTACATGTATTTATATTTATACCTAATTCACTATATCTCCTTAGAATTTTCATGATGTGCTTGAAGAAGCAAAAATGACAGCACTTTTGCCCTCAACTATAGTTAACGGTCCATTTCCATGATCTTTTGTCAAATACGAAATTGTGGAAACATTTATTGAGTAGCTACCATGTGCCTATTACAAAAATGGCATGATTCCTTTCTAAAGCTGCCCCATAAGTAATATTGCCAACAGGTTTTTAAAAATAGAGATTTGTTTTCATTTCAGTTGTTTTATTCTAATTCTCTCTTATTCTTATTTTAAATTCTATGAGGTTTTTCCTTTCTCTCATAAATTTCATCTTTTTACTATCAACACAACATATTTGTCTACAGAAATCATTAGGAATCTTGACTGTATAATCTGTCATTTTAGGTAACCCTCCTACTTTTGTTATCAACAAATTTGAAAATAATTTCTTCTAAGCCCTCATTTAAATCATTAACATGATCATTAATCATTAATGATAATTAATCATTGACATTAAAATGTCAAACCACTTGTAGGATATGGTAAGTCTGGCTAAAAGAGAAAGGACAAGAGCAACATGGCTCACTACCACAACTCCAGTGAAAAGACAATAGGAGAAAAAATAAGAGAGACCTATGGATGCAGTAAAGACTTGTCATGCATGCACAGCTGGAAGTCCAGCAGAAAAGGAAGGGGGGAACTGAACCTACACTGCAGTTCAAAAGCAGTACCCATAGTAAGAAAAGTTGGAAGAACAGGGAACCAAATTCCAACAAATCTGCATGAAACTCTGATAATATACAATGGAAGCCTACATATGATGGGAAAAAGTTGCACATTGATGCCATGTAAGTTTGTCTGAACATTACAATAAAAACACATGCTTTTCACAGCCAATTACAAGATGAAAGGAAGATTTGATTGCTGATGTTTGAATCACTGTGTGTACCAGCCTAATGGCACCTGTGTGCAAATTAGAAAAAGACGATTCTTCCCCAGGCTGACACAGCTCCACACAAGAGCTTAGCGCTGGAGGGAGACTGAAGGGCTGGAGGAGGAAGAAGGGACTCGCTCTTTCCTATGAGCTTCCTGTTCGCTGTGGTTCTTGCCAGTGGCATCGCATTAACACTTCCTCACCATAGCGGTGGTTAGATCCAGTGTGCTGTTTTCCCAATGTTTGCAGAACTAGTTGCATGGCGTCCCCTGGCGTCACCAGGTACCAGACCCTTCCTCAGAGGTGCGTCCCATTCAACGAGGCGTCTCCTCCAAACTCAGAGACACCAGCGCCAGCTGAGCAGCAACCCCTCCTCAGAGGTCTGAGTTTCACTCCACAGGGCCCCTCCTCTAAGTCTCTACGTATTAATTCCAACCTCTTGACTTTATTCCCTCCACCCTGGAGGTAAACAGTTTCCTACAGTTGCTACCTCTATGATACATTAGATCCCTCTTTTTACCTTATATCTAGTTGACAGGTCTTAATGTTAAATTCTCTTTGTCAGATAACTGTGTAGTTTCTGTCTCTTGACTGGACCCTGACTGGTATGAAGAGGAAGATGAATTAGGGCAAAAAAGCATCCCAATCTGCACACATGGTATTTTTCAGGCATTACTTGACTACCTTAACAGCCAAACTGCTCAAAAAGGGGGAAAAACTTTCCATCAGCCTCTTGAATTGGGGATTATTGCCAGAATTAAAGCTGTGACATGCCAAAGAACTAGCTGGCTTAGTCGGCAGGTTCTCTTTAGGGACTCCTAGTTGGAGAGTGATAAAACCCATCCTGTGCCTTTCCAAAGGGGGTGTATTAATCAGAAATAGGTTCTTCTGCAATAACAAACAACTCTCCAATTGACAGTGGCTTACAACAATAAATCTTGACCTATCTGGGAGGTTTTCGGGCAGCAGAGGATCCACTGCAGCTCTATTCCATAGCTTGGCTCCAAATATCTTCTTCATTTGGGAACCTAGGCCAAAGGTTTTGCCCCTATCCATGTCTCTTGGCAGAGGGCAGAGGGTATGAGTGGAACCATGCAACGGCTCCTAAGAATTCTGCTTGGAGGAGACATAAGTCACCTCTACTTACATTCTGTTGGTCAAGGCAAGTCATATGGTCAAGCCCACTATCAGTGGGACAGTTTGGTAAAGGGTTAACAGAATCTTTTCCCTGCTGTGGAAGAATTTGACCGTTATTTAACTCACTAGCTCTGTTCCCCTGGAACCATATTACAGTACTATGTTAGCAATATTCCTCGGCAACATTGCCTATAATAAAAATGATCTATGATTAGAAACCGCATCTGGACTGGGAGGAACTATAAATGCACTGTAGATACCTGATGGAGGCTGTGTAGCTTTTAGCTTCCCTGTGTGGTGGCTATTTTAACTGAGTGTGTCTTTGTGGGGCTTCTAGAAGCTATGTCTCTGGAGTAGTTACAAGAGATATTGGCTCTTCTGGGGAGCGAGACTGTAAGTCAGAGTGATTCCTGCACATGTCCCTGATGGATCTCATCTTCTTGCATTTGAGCTGTCCCTAGGCAGCTGTGTGATTTGATGAACCACAGAAGAGGGACACCCGATGCATGCCTATGGCAAACTGTGGTTTCTGTCCTATGTTCTTCTGCATGACTCTGCTGCCAACGTGGTCGATGGTAGTTTAGAGTGTCTGAATGCTGAGTTGAACCTAAGAATACCCCATGGTGGCATTGTACACAGAAATGTATATTCTCCCACAGAGAAGCGCTACAGGGATGTATGTTCACCTTATTGGGAGAGGAACAAATAACTAAAAGCAACGATAAAATCTACATAGGGGCATTCTCCTGCAGGACCCTGGTACCCTTCAGCAGACAATAGATTGATCGAGAACCACTGATCAATAGAGGTAAAATGGAAAGAGAAATAGGTTTGTGGCTCAGAGAGATCTCCGTTAGAAGACTGGATCTGCTGCTTACTGCTTGTAACTTGGGTGAGTGAGCACTAAAATCCTCATCTACGAATTTATTAATTTTCAGGGCTTTTTATTTAAAAAAAAGTGCAACTCAAGCAAAAAAAGTGGACTTATTTATTCGAAAAAGGGTAGGGGTGGAGCTGTAATCTAATGGGCTTGAGTTTCCAAGACTCTCTCTTTGTCCCTATTTCCAATTTTTTCAGCTAATCCAGGAAGGATTTTTCCACATGACAGAGTTGACGGCAGCTCTGGCTCACATTCTTAAAATTAGCATATATAAGTTTTTTTTTAATTAAAGATTTCGTCAAAAAATGTGACTGAGTGCCCTCATTATCTTACAGGTCTTAATCTGACTGAACTTCCTTATGTAGGCTGATTCTTCCCCCATTTACAGATTGAAGACAATCCTTCTTGCTAGGGAAGCTGAGGGGAAAGTAGAAATTGAGTCAACTGATAATCATAAAGGTCTACATACTGCAGGGACCATGGCCATCATCTGGTCCACGAGTTCTGCCTTCATCTTATATTAACCTTTCCAGGATGCTGGCCTATCCTTCACTCCCTCTTGTTCAGATCATGGCTTAAAAGTCTTTCCATTTTGTTAAGCATATTCACAAACTTATGCTCATTCTGAACTTTAATCTTTGTCTTAGGTTGGGTTCCCTGGAAACAGTCTTTGAGAGGAGGAGTGTCATACAGGAAGTTATTGGAGAGTGATCTCCGGAGATACACCTGGAAGGAAGCCAGGAAGGCGGGATTGGGCAGAGGGAGACGTGGTCGTAACTGAGGCCTCAGCTGATTCTACACATTTCTCTGGAGCTAAAGTGGTTCTTCGGAGTTATCTCAAATTGGGGCAAGGGCCAGGGGTTTTTTATTCCTGACTCAGCCACACCTGGGGGCGCTGTAAACTCGGATCTGGGCAGTATCCTCCAGCCAAGGGCAGTTTCAGATGAGGGATGCTTCCGTGAGCCATCAGAGGCCAATATTCCCGGCAGCTAGGGACTGAGTACAATGGCCCTGAAGATACGACCTGGTGGGGAACATAATACCTATAGTCTTCTTACAGAAACATTTATATATATGTATTACAGACACATACATATTCTTTTTATTCTTCTACTCATTCTTCTATCTCAGGGCCAGTCAGAGGGCACCTTAGTGCAGCCATTCCTTTATATGTATCTCCTTCTTCTTTTTCTTTGGAATTATTCACATTTATGTAATGAGATATTATTTTAGAATCTTCTTTGTTTTCTATTACATATGGTGTTTCTCTGAATCTTTGTAAACCTGCTTTTCTAAACCTGTCCATACTGATAGAATGCAATTATTTCATAGTAACTTTATGCCACGTGACCAATCTTCTCATTCTCATTGGTTGGAAAAAATAGAATATTAGGTCTCTCTTTGGCTTTCTCTAGTGTCAAAGAATATTTCAGTTAGAGTTCTTGGTTGCAAACAAAGAAAATAAATCTAGTTCAGTTAGGGAGAAAAATAATTTTTTAGAAGGTTAAAGGTTGCACACTAGGCAAGTAGGCTGAAAAAATAGACTTGGGCAGGAACCTAGAGGGACAAAGCACAGCCAGGATCCTGCCAGAAGAGCCACCTGCATACGCTGCTCTACTGGCACTGACCCTGCTGGAGAGTCGCAGCTGTGCTGCTGACCTTTGCTCCCTCTGGACTTGCTCTCATGCCTCTGAATTCACGGTGTCTCTGTAGATACAGTGACTGTACTGACGCTACCAGAATTAATTATTAAATGAATCGGAAGGACTATCGTTCCCTTTCAGCTTCCATGTTGTGAATCAGAGCCCTCCATTCCTTATTTTCTCCCCTGTGATTCTCCCAAAAAGGAAGACGTTCACGTACTGGGCTACCAAAACAATACATGACCATTGGAAAAGTATCCAAGAAATGTAAGGATTTGTCAGTTATTCCTTTAGCAGAATTAGTTTTCAGAATGTTGGTATGTTTGGATTCTTACATTACCACTCAAACTTGTCCCTCTGCAGTTTTTATAATTTATATTAGGAAAGCATCTTTATATAATCTACCTTCCTATGTCCTCATTATACTCCAACAACAGTAGCATTTTTGTTTGCCCCTGTTTTTATCCTAGTCTGAAGTCCTATGAGATGTTAAAAATGTGTTCTGTGGGGGAAAAAAATAGGTCTTTAGTCATATAAAATTGAGAAGCGTTAAAGATTATAATCCCTTTTTGAAAATTTTCAAAGCACAGTAGCATATTAAAGGTTTTGGGAACTTCTGAAGTAAAGAAATGAATTTAGTTTTAACTCAGCTTTGACCATTCTTATTAGAGGGTTGTTATAGTTACTCAGCTGTTGGCCCTCACTTCCATACTATCCTCCTTTCTGTGTCTCAGGGGCTGGAAGCCTGAAAACTACAATTCCCAGACTCTCTCATCAGCTGGTTTCTGATTAGGTTCTGGCACAGGAGGCCCTGGCAAGAGGTTAGAAAGCAAGAGCAGGGAAGAAGCCCTGGTTTTCCTCCTGCTCTGGCTTGGGCAGCAGCAGTGGCAGGCCGATACAGGCAACTGCAGATTGCTGTAATAGTGGCACAGTGGTAGCAACAGCAGCAGAGTACAATTACCAGGAACAGCTGCCAGACTATCAGCAAAAATGGGACGGGGGCTCCCAGAATCCTGAACCATCACTGGGACTCCCGGCTTCCTGTGAAGCAGCAGCTGTGGTGGTTCCAACAGCAGCAGTGACAGCAGTGGTGCTCTAGAAGCCTCTGCAGCACACCACTCATGGGATCTGGGCAACACCCCCTTTCCCTTTTGCTCCTCCAGCGTTTGGGTTGGCAGCTTTCTGTAATTACTGATATCTCAGTGGGAGCCTTTCGTCTCTGTCCCTTCAGCCCTTCTAACACTTTTGCAAACACTTCTCTGTGTTAAAGGTTAGAAATAACTAGAGTTGTTTCTATTGTTCAGACTGGACACGGAAAGATACAAACACGATATTTGCCCCACAGAAAACGTAACATCTTATTATGACTCTAGTATTCTGCATGACGTAGTTTAGGAGATGCAAACAGCTCAAATTCTTTCTACCTTTCTTCTGTTTTCTAGTTGTTGTTTTTTCTGTAAATAAGCACCTTGACTATTTACGATACTATTATTCCTTACATTTTATTGCTTATTTTGGACAAAGGTATTATTTAAATTCCATATTCCTTTCATGTTTCACCTAAGAATTCTTACTGACACCTATAAGATCAAATATCATTTCTTTTGTTCACCATCCTTCTGGGTACTGATACAGAGATATAACTCTCAACCAACTTATTTATTTATTTTTGAGATAACTTATATGAAGTGCACAAATCTTAACTGCACAGCTTAATGAATTTTTACATATATATGCAATATACATGTAATATATTTACATATCTATGTATATACCTATCGTATAGGCATCAACTAAAGAGATAGAACATTTCACTATTTTGTCTGTGAGATTCATCCCTGTTGCGGAATGTAGTAGCAGGTTGTGCGTTTTTATTGCTGTATTATTTTTATGTCACTCTATCATTCATTCACAACTTACATATCCCTTCAACTCCTGATGGACATTTGAGTTTTTACCAGGTTATGGTATTATAAATAACGCTGCTGTGAACATTCTTATGCACGTATTTTGATGGATATAAGCATTCACGTCTGTTGGGTACACACTCAAAAGTGGAATTGCTGGGTCACAGGGTACACATATGTTTGGCTTTAGTAGATACTGCCAAAGAGTCTTTCAAAGTGGCTGTACAAATATGCATTCTCATGAGCAATGTATGAGAGTTCCATTTGCTCCATATCCTCAACAAAACTTGACATTCTGGTGGAGGTGTAGTGGCATTTCATCATGGTTTATATTTGCCTTCTTGATACCTAAGCATGACGAGCACCTTTTACACTTCTTGGTCATGTGAGTATCTTCTTTCTCTGAAGTAGAAATTTCTGCTCATTTTAAAATATTGAGTTGTCTTTTTGTCATTAAGTCTGGGAGATTTTATATATTCTAGATATGAGTCCCGTTGATGCAAATAATCCATAGTCAATCTATAAATCAAAATTTAGGTGAGTTTATTATGATCCAAGTTTGAGGACTATAGCCCAGGGCCTTCATTCCCCAAGGAAGCAAAGGCACCAAAGACGTGGGATGTACAGAGTGGTTACATACCATCTTGGAACAAAGAGTATACATCACACATGAGAAGAACATCTCTTTCACTACTGTAATGAGATGTTTAGTTGGCACAGCATGTCTGTGGTCACAAGGAGAGCACAGCAGATTAGTAATTAATCAGTTTCCAGGAAGAGATGCTTATCCTTAAAGAAATGCTGATGGGGGGAGTAACATCCCTACCTTTAAGGACATCATTCTGTCTTTGGGACATAGTAAATGTTTAAAGCAGATGTACAATGGATGCTCAACAAGCCTTGTCAGGTCCTTTTGGAAAAACGAGGTCAGGCCAAATTAGTTTTACACCAAATGGCTTCCTCATATAACCCAATATATCCTATTGCTTTTCATTTATTTACCATTCCTTTGTCAGATATAGGTATAGAAAATACCCTCTCCCAGTCCATTGCTCATATCTCCACTCAACTGATTCTGTCTTTTGACAAACAGAAGTTCTTGATTTTAATGAAGTACAATTTATCAACCTTCTGTGTTGGGGACAGTATCTTTTCTGTTCTGTTTAAGATATTTTTGTCTGTACCAAGGTCATGAGGATATTTTCCTATGTTTTTTTGAGAAGATTTATTCGAGATACAGTCAGGTCTTTGATGATATCTAATTAATGTTTTAGGTAGGGATGAGGGTTAATTTTTTCCATATTCAAAGGACCTGACACCATTTATTGAAGCAACCATCCTTTTCCCTGATGAATTGCAGAGGCCTCTTGATCGTAAATCATGTGACTAGAGATATATAGATCTGTTCTGGACTCAGCATTCTATTTGTCTATTCTTGCACTAATGTTATACTGTCTTAGTTATTGTAGCTTTAAAGTTAGTCTTGATATACGATAGTTTAAAGCCTCCAGTTTTTTCCCCCTCCATGAATACCTTCTTTATTCTTGGCCTTTGGCATTTACATATCTATTTTTTCAAAGACAGTCTTCGGTCCAATTTAATAAAATTATTGAAAAGCTTGGGTTTATGTGTACCATCTTTCTACTTATTTTTTATTTGCCCATCTATTTTTATACCTTTATTTCTCCTTTCTTGCCTTGTTTTGTATCATACAATTATTATTCTATTTTTCTCCTCTATTAGCTTTTTAAACAGCTCCATCGAGATACAATTCACATACTATGCAATTCACCTAAAGTATACAATTCGATGGCTGTTAATATATTCAAAGAGATGTGCATCTATCAGCACAATCAATTTTACATTTTCATTACCTCAAAGAGAAATCCCAAACCCTTAGACATCACCCTCCAATCCCCCATAACTCCCAGCCCTAGGCAACTACTAATCTTTCTGTCTCTATAGATTTGCCTGTTTTGGACACTTCACATAAATGTTTGGGAAAATGCACTCAGTGGGTATGAGTGTGGTGTCATCTGAGTGAGTGTATGTGTTTATATGAGTGTATAAGAGAGTAAAAACAAAAAGGGGGAAATTGTGAATAACACATTGAGTGAGGATAAAATGAGGAGAAATTAAAAGTGGAGATAAAGTAAGATTTTATAGTCTCTTGGGCATGGAAAATCACAGGTTCATAAATAAGGATAGTGAATTCCATGTTCTTGGTGAAATTTACTAAGAAAAACTAATATTTCATAGATGAACCAATGCTCCTAAGGATAAAAGTTTTGGTTCTCAAACATTTGCTGATGAAAGACTCTATGTATTTTAGCCCTGTAATAAGAGGCAACAAGCTGAAACCAGTTTTTCACCTCAAGGCACTTCAAAGGAAAGGTATATCTCAGCCTCTCCTATCCTTTTTTCCAGAAGGGAAATAAAGGTGATAAACACAATTGGTGATCCCCTGCCTGTATTTTTCTGAAATGGACAAAAGAGACCTCACAAGGATTTTGAGTTTCGTTATTTGTAGTGAGTCGTTCTTTTTATTCCTAAAACATGCCAAGCTTCTTCCCACCTCAGAATCTCTGCACTTGTTCTCCCACTCTCTGAGCCCTGACTCTTTGCTCAGCTGGTTCTCTCTAATGATCAAGTCTCAGCTCAAATGCCACCCCACAGATAGATCTTCCCAGACAACTATATCTAAGACTTCCCCCCTCACCTCACCATCTCACTTCTGCAGCCTGTATCCCATCACTCTGGTTTAATTGTCTTCGTAGCTTTTACTTCCACCATCTGAAATTACCTTTTCATTGTATTTGTTTATTCATCAATTGTTCATCTCCTCCCTCCATACTGTAATCTCTATAAGAGCAAAGACCTTGTCTGGCTTATTCATTGCTGTATCCCAGGGCCTGTATGCAGTGGTGGTGCAATACATCTCTGCTAGAGGAATGAATAAATAAATGAACCCCTCCAGTACACTCAACTGTTCAGGCCGCTGTGCTGGACTCTCCACAGTGTTAGGCTGGTCTCTGCCCTCTTGAATTTTGAGAAACTACCATGTCAAATGTGAGTCAATGTTCCTAAGTGTGCAAAGTTTGGTCTATAAATAGCTGCTGAGGAAAGATAGATCTTAACATCATGTGAAGGTAATAAACAATATATAGTCAACAGAAAATTAAATAAACTCAGTAATTAAATAATGCATACTTTGTTCACAAAGGTTCAAAGTTCAAGTTTATATACTTTATATTCTATAAATTCTGTGAATGCACTGAGGTCTAAGAATACATAAGAGATCAAGCTGTAGTGATTCTTATTCCTATGCTTATAAGAAATATACGAAATTTGAAGATTTAGGATGGAGTAGTAGGAATTGCCCTGAGTTTGGAATCAGAAGGCCTGCCACACACAGGCTCTGGGTCAAAGGACAATTAACTTCTGAGCCTCAGCTTACCCCTAAGGATAGTGATATCTACCCCACAATAACCACAGGGATATTGTGAGGCTCAAGACATAAAAGCACACCAGTTATAAATAATATTTATTGGTCACTTAGTATCAGACTAAATACTTTACATTTATTATTTATATCAACCACGTCGTCCTATGAGGTAGGTCATTAATATTCTGATTTTCTAGATCTAGTGTCTGAGACACAGAGTGGTCATGTTTCTCAACCAGGGTCACATGACTTATAAGTGGTACCGCCAGGGTTCAAAATCAGAGCCTATGCTCTAAACCATTATGCCTTCTGTCTTCTAAACAGTAAAGAGTTCTTCAAAGGTGAAGGTTCAATAATCTTTCCACCAAAGTCTTGCAACAATAATCAGAAGGCTGAGTAGTAAGATGCTAGTTTTCCTAAACTCAACTTATGCCTACTGAACCCAAAGCCAATGCTTCTGGTATGCTCAGTAGCTGCATCTAATTTCCAGCCAAATCACGGGAGTAAAATTCAACGCTGAGTCACCATATAAGTCCTGGATTCTGCATAGCGTGCTTTAGTTGGCAACTCTTCCTTTGTTTTGATTTAGCTAAACTGAAAAAAAGGCTGACATTGAACTTGCATCTCAAATCTGAAAAAGCCTTTCTGAATTCCTATGTATCAACCATTGTTAGAAAGAATAAGTACAAATCAAGGGAATTAAGTTTAATCCTTCTAATAAATAAAGAGCGCCTCAGCCAGGGTTAGGGAGAAATCTCTTCCAGTGGTGCTCTGAGGAAGTATAAGGATTTACTGTACTGTTTTGTGTTATTTGCTGAAGCATTTAGAGTAAGCTGCTGTCGAGAGAGCAAACTATGTCAGGACGGAGCTTAACTCTTCTAAAATTAAAATGCATATTCAATCTCTTATTGGATTTTTTCTTTGCAAAGGACTTGCTTCCGATAAGTAATTTCTTCACTGTGGGTTGAGAACAATAATTTCAAGATCATAGATATGACCATGGTGTCTAGGGATTTTCTTAAGCTTTTAGCTCTGACAGAAGAAAATTGTAATTTAAGAAGAATCTTCCAATTTTAGCCAATTCTGGGTCTTAAAAATAGATATGATCAAGGTAGACAGTCTGAAAAACTGACAAGGACCTTCTTCCCTTCACTCTCAGCAGGGTTACGTGACTTATGAGAGTCATCCATATTGTTAGAATTCTTCTTGCCATGATAAAACAAGAAAAATTCTGAGCCATAACAGACTTAACCACAAGAGGAAAGAGTAAAAAGAAAAAGTGTAACCACTAATCGTTATACCTGCTCCATCTCTGTTCGAGGTGAGCATCTTCTCCTTTACCTAAACCCTTAAGCAATCTTAGCAAAGTAGAGGTGTTAGGCTGTCTTATCCTCCTTTTGAGGCAGCAGTTCTCAAACTTTTTGGTCTCAAGACCCCCTCATACTCTTAAAAATTATCGAAGACTCCAAAGAACTTTTGGTCATCTGGATAATATCTATCAAAACTGAGGAATTGTTAAAGTATTAATTTATTTTAAAATAAAAATAATGAACCCATTATATGTAAATATGAGTAATATAGGTTTCATGGAAATTAATGATATTTTCCAAAACAAAAACAATTAGTGAGAACAGAAAGATTTTGCAAATGCTGGATTGTCATATCCGCTTCTGCACTCAATCTATTATGACATGTTGTTTTGTCTGAAGTATGTGAAGAAAATCTGGATATGCAATTTGAACAGGGAGGAGTATTTTAATTGTAGCTTTTCATAGAATTGTGGATATTCTTCTTTGATACTGCACTAAGAACCAACAAGTGGCAGTTTATTAAAAGTCAGTTGCAAACTAGATTTCTGGTGGTGGACATGATGCAGTCTATACAGAAGTAGAAAGATAATGATATACATTTGAAATTTATATAATGTTATAAACTAATGAGACTTCAATAAAATAAATTCAAAAAAAGAGAAGACATATTGTCCAAAAGATGTAACAGTTTAATGAGCTGAACCAATAAACATTTCTGAAAAGTTAAAAAAAAGAAGTCAGTTGCTATGTCGAATCCAAAATCACTATCAATGAACTTTCTTACTGTATTACATTAAAATCCATTGCATTTGAATGGATATTTTGCCTGTAAATTATTTCGTAATCACTGGCAACAAATACCATCAATTGTGTTCCTTGAAGAGACAGGATTAGTTGGTTCACTTTGGGGGCAATATCTTCCAAGTTACCTATGTCTGAAAAACCACAGTTTGTCAGTCATCCATAAATGATGTTCCCTGACAAAAAGCAGCTAGTATAGCTCACAAGTCAAAAAACTGAATAAGTTCTTTTTCCTTCACACAACCATCAGACTTGGATATGCAGCAGAAGTGCCGTATGTATGCTTCATACTTTGTCAGACAGAATAATAAAAAGATGTGTACTCAAGGGTCAAGATTTAATAAAATTAATTTTTACTGCTTCATCAATGGCATTGTGAAGTGAGATAGGCTTTTTTTTCTTTCCTGTGAGTGTATGATGGTGAAGAATATGATGACTAGTTGGGTTCCAGTGCCTTGATTCCTGCAAGGTTCCAGTGGTTTTACTCACCATTGCTTTTGCCCCAAAAGTGCAAATGCCAACACAGTGAAAAAGGCAAATAATGTCTTAGCGCTATTATGAAAATAGTTTTGACTTTGTAGACCCAGGGGTCCATGGGCCACACTTTAAGAACTGTTCTTGGGGCCAGCCCCATGGCCGAGTGGTTAAGTCTGTGCACTCCACTTCAGCGGCCCAGGGTTTTGCCAGTTGGATTCTGGGCGCAGACATGGCACCGTTCATCAGGTCATGCTGAGGTGGTGTCCCACATGGTACAACCAGAAGGACCACAACTAAAAATATACAACTATGTACCGGGGGGCTTTGGGGAGAAAAAGGAAAAATAAAAAAATTAAAAAAAAAAAAGAACTGTTCTCTATAATATATACATTAATACCTGGATTAAAATATACCACTTTTGGGGGCTGGCCCCGTGGCCGAGTGGTTAAGTTCGCGCGCTCCGCTGCAGGCGGCCCAGTGTTTCGTTGGTTCGAATCCTGGGCACGGACATGGCACTGCTCATCAAACCACACTGAGGCAGCGTCCCACATGCCACAACTAGAAGGACCCACAACGAAGAATATACAACTATGTACTGGGGGGCTTTGGGAAAAAAAGGAAAAAAATAAAATCTTTAAAAAATATATATATATATGCCACTTTTGAGCCATGCCTGATGGCCTAGTGGTTAACGTTTGGCTCTCTCACTGCTTTGGCGGCCCAGGTTTTTTCCTGGCTGTGGCACCACTACACCTGTCTGTCAGTTGCCATGCTGTGGCAGCAGCTCACATAGAAGAACTAGAATGACTTACAACTAGAATATACAACCATGCCCTGGGGCTTTGGGGAGGGGAAGAAAAAAAAGAGGAAGATTGGCAACAGATGTTAGCTCAGGGTGAATTGTTCCCTGCAAAAGAAAACAGTGCCACTTTCTAGGTTTTTTTCATGAGAAGGAGACTGCCCTAGAAAAATATTTTGATTAAATGTTGCCATTAAGATGATATGATATTTAGGTCATCAAAACAAATGTTGAGCTGATACCCCTGATACGTGCATATTGCATATTTATCTCTTTATAAACTATAGATGTAGAGCTGTACTAACATTTTATTCATTATAAGTCATAGCTCCAATGATAGAAATTTTGAAAGGATGAGATAGAAATGAAACATTATTCTTAAATATAATGTTTTATTTTATTATAAGTATAATATAAATATAATGTTTTATTATATTATTATTTGTAAAAATAATTTATAATATTTATAAATAACAATACAATAAAATATGTTATAAAATTAATTATATTTATAAATAATAATATAATAAGACATTTCTCTGTCTTCACCAAAGAAATTTTAGTGAGAGAAATGTAACTGAATAGTTCTGTTTTTATAAAGTTTGGTTTGGTATCATGAGATGAAGTGATATGAAGTCCTGGTTACAAGTTTAGTTTATTTCAGAATTTGGTGTTAACGGCTCTCACAGCTAAAAAAGATCTTGCAAAGAATTATGGATGATTCAAATTCAGTGTTAGCTGCCCTTACTAAACCAGTCCATCCACTCATTATAAAAAGACTTTTTTTGACAATTAGGTAGTAAATTTCCACCCTCCCAGATGTCAATAAATTGTTCTTGTAAACACTAAAAGTTTTTGTATTTCCATATTTTAAACAAATGGCTTCAAAAATAACTTTTTGGAAGATTTTAAAATAGATCAGATACTTTTGTTTTAGAGATATTTTAAGTGTTTATGTGGGAGACTTTTATAGATGATATATGATTTTTGGCAAAAAAAAAATCCCATAATAATGAAAATATTTCCAAATACCTGTTATCAAAATGTTTTTTACATTAGAGGAGTTCCTTTCAAAATGCAGATACATATTCTCACTCTTTGTTAAATGCTCCCTTTCCCTTGAAATGACAGATTAACTCTGGTTTTTGTGTGTGGTTGTTTGCTTTATTTTGTTTCTCAATCTTATTTTCATATAACCACTTTGAAAACAGCTTTGCAGACTCTTAAAAAAAGTTAAATATACACCTATCATATGATCCAGCCATTGTATTCCTAGGTATTTACCAGAGAAATATGGAAGGATATATCCACACAAACACTTGTACATAAATGGTCACAGCAGCTTTATTTGTGTCGGACAAAAATTGGAAACAATCTAAATGTCCATCAACAGGTGAATTGATAAACTGCCGTATATCCATACAATGGAATAAAACTCAGCAATAAAAAGAAATGAACTGCTGATATTTGATTTTCAACCCAGGCAAATTGGCTTCACCAAAGTTGGGGCATTGACTGAGAAGGACTGTGAAGCTAAGACTTAGAATGGCGTCCTCTTGGTTAATGCATTAAAAAATTGTAAATCCTCAGATTCCTCTGGGCCTGCACAAGTGGCCCACTCCTCCCCGTTAAAGCCTAGCTCTACTCACTTCCTGGAAAATGACGCAGAGGCCTCTGCTTTGCAAGACAAATGCCATCCTTCACCCACTTCTGCCCAGGATATACCCCCATCTCATCTCCTGGCTACCAGATAATAAACTAGAGTCAATCACAATGTAACAGCTGAGGAAGTGCTAAGCCCACTAAGGAGGAAAATGTACTAAGGTGTGCTGGTAGGAGCTGAGAAAACATGCCTGAGACCAGGACATAATGTGAGGGTACAGAATCAAGGAGACAAAACATATAAAGTTGGATAAGGGAGAGTTTGCCAATATAGGATCATTCTCCTGCCATATAACACTTAACATCTTGTGTTTGACAACTGGCTCATAAAATTCCTAACAACGTAACAATCGGCTCTTGTAGGAGCTGATAAGAGCCAGCTCTAGCACACCACTGGCTAAGGCAGATGGTAGGAGACGCTGGCACCAACTGGGCTACCGGATGGCAATGGGAATGATGGGAGCCCCTCAAAACAGGGGCCAGGTGGCAATACTTAACTACCAGAAGCAAGATGGGCTCAATTATCGTAATGACCAGCAAAGTCAGAGTGGCTGACACTGGGGACCCTTGGCCCTCAGAGAGCTGTGGAGATTAAGAGAACACAAGTCGCTCAGAGCAAGAGAGATGGGCAGCATTACTCCATCAATACAATCAAAAGAAACCAAGGATGAATGAATAAAATCTGGAGAGCAGCTGCCCCAACAAAAAGTCATGATCTCTTTCCCATTTCCGAACCTGAGCCCCTTTTCAGAGTCAGAACCCACTGATCTCATGCAGATCCCCCAGGCGAAAAACTCTACACCACCAAACCAAGTGTTTATGGTAATAATTCTCCCAGACCTACCCCAAAGGGACCCAGAGCCATTTGCTCAGGTAAGTGTATACAAGGGAAAGAGAAATATCAAGGCATTTTGACGAGTGTTGGCTGTAGGGTCTGATTCGACATTAATACCTGAGAATCTGAACCACTATTATGGCCCCTTGTTGGGGAAAGTAATAAATAAAAAATGCGGTCCTTGCCAAAATCCCACTCATAGTCACACCACTGGGTCCATGACTTATCCAGTGATCGTTTCCCCAGTCACTGAACTTGGTAGTTAAGAGAAGTCCCACATTAGTTTCTTAACCTGTGGTGTAAGAGCTATGGAAGTGGAAAAAGCCAAGTGGAAGCTCTGAAACTGTCCCTCCCACTCTGCCTTGACTGCGACAGTAAATAAAAAAACAATATCACATTGGCAATATTATCAATGAAAACAAATATTATAAATATCGTAAAAATTTGAAAAAAACATTATAGTTATTATAAACAAAAAACAATATTGCTTGGAACTATGGTAGAGATTAAAGCCACCCAAAAGACCCAAAAGATACAAGCACTGTGATCCCCATCACATCCCTATTTAATTCACTAGTCTGGCCCCTACAAAAACCAGAGACGTCCTGGAGAATGACGCTGGACTACCCTACGTGTATAAACTCACTTACCCTTCATAACAACCCCATGAGGTAATTAGTAATATCGTCCCTATTTTACAGTTGTGCCGAGACAAAGGTAACTTGGCCAAAGTCATACAGATAATAAGTGGCAGTCCTTAGGCAGGGTAGCACGTGAGCCTATACTATTAATCACTTCTCACATTGCCTTTCCATAGAGGGCTGCCCTTCAGCTAGAAAATAGATTTCTGATGGGTAGCCTACGCAACACACACACACACATGCAAGAATGTGCACATAAAAGGTAATTTACCATCCCAGAGAAAGTCCTCACATAACTCCCATCACAGTTGATGCTAGTAGTTAACAACCTCTCTCAAGGAGCCTAAAAGTCTTATACCATGAAGTTGTGTCCCTGTGCTTTTGCTTTCAGATGAAAATAAACAACATTTGGTCATCACATTCAAGTTACTGCCTCCAGGAGGACACTAGTTCAACCAGAATCATGCTACTAGCTTTGAGTGGATTCCAAGGGAATCATAACTTGTGGCTACTGCTACCAAGCTCGTTAATCCCCAGGTACCTCTCTGGGTCACAAAACATCCAATCCAAGCATTTCTTGAATAGAGCCAAAGTTCAGGGTCAAACTGCCCTCTTGTGGTGGAAGATTGCTAGCTCGTTAGTCTCAGAAGCTCCACCCTGCAGCACTAGTGCCTTCACGGAGCTTTCCCACAATCTGAGGCCGTCCTTGGGCAACCAGAAGGAAAAAAATGGCCACCCTAAATAGGCAGGGGCGAGGAAAAGGAGCAGGGTCACGGTAGCAGGCAGTTCATCTTTCTAAATCCTCCGGACTGTGGAACTTTTGAGGAGTACAGGGGACAGAGCGTGGTCAGTCATGTGGAGGAAGATTGAACAGCCTCTTCCAGCAATAGCTAGAAGGGCCAGTTCTGCCAGATTCAAACACAGATGAAACAATATCTTATGCTGCTTAAAAATGTGCTGCCTTATACCTTACCACTGAAAACAGGACTTGAAATATAGTTTGCATTAAATATTGAGTTTTATTAAATACATACCTCCCATTTCAAGGAAAGGAAATTATTACACTACCTTAAAAGGCCCTCTGTGCTCTTCCATGATGGCATCTTTCTTCTCTCCACCAAAGGTAATCACGGCTCTGAATTTTGTCTCTGGAATCTCCCTGCTTTTCTTTCAGTTATATAAACATACATTTATAGACCTGCCCTGAACATATGCAGCCCTGATCAAGAACACACGGAAGTGGGGGCCAGCCCAGTGGCATAGCAGTTAAGTTCGTGCACTCCACTTCAGCAGCCCAGGTTCACCGGTTCAGATCCCAGGTGTGGACCTACGTACTGCTTATGAAGCCATGCTGTGGCTGGTATCCCACATATAAAGTAGAGGAAGACGGGCATGGATGTTAGCTCATGGCCGGTCTTCCTCAGCAAAAAGAGGAGGATTGGTGGCAGATGATAGCTCAGGGCTAATCTTCCTCAAAAAAGAAAAAAGAATACACGGAAGCCTATGGACCACATATCCAAATGTATAAAATTTATAAACCAAGCTAGCAAAGTGTTAATTTAAAAAATAAGTATGTTTTGTGCTCCTGCCTTGAAAAGTGAACCTTCCTAAAGACGTAGAAAGCCAGATTTCTCTGATTACCAGTGAGGTACAGCATTTTTGCATCTTTATTGACCATTCCTCTACTGTGAAATGATTAAGTATTTTGCAATTTTTCTAATGGGTTGTCTTTTTCTTATCAGTTCTTATTGATTCATCTGAGGGTTTTACATATTCTGGAAACTAACCTTTTGTCCAGTTACAAGTGTCGTAAATACTGTTCCCAGGTTGAGCTTGTGTTTTCAGCCTCTTTATGGAGTCCTTTGACAAAGAGGTCTAAATTTTAATGCAGTTGAGTTTATTAACCTTTTCTAAATTGGTTAAAATATGTAAAAGTTTGAAATTGACACATATTGTTCATTGTAATTTTTATATCATTTTCCTTTATGATGTAAACTTTTGGCATCTCTTTTAAAAAATCCTTTCCTACCTTGAAGTCATAAAGATATTTTCTTAATAATGCCTTCTAAAATATTTTAGGTATTTGTCCTTCACATATAAGTTTTTAATCCACCTGGAATGGATTTTTTTTTACAATGGCTTAAATGAGATATAATTCACATGCCATAAAATTCACCTTTTTAAAGTACACAATTTAGTGTTTTCCAGTATATTCAGAGTTGTTCACACTATCAAATTTCAGAACATTTTCATCACCCCAAAAAGGAACCCCATAGGTACTGACTTTAATATATGGCATATATATATAACCTATGTTCCAGCACCATTTCTATTCTTTCCTCAATGATTTGCATCATCTCTATCATAAATCCAGTTTTCATATCTGTGTGGGTTTCTGTTAGATCTCTCTAGTCTCTTCCATTGGTCTGTTTGTCTAATCCTGCACTAATCTGTGCTGTCTTAATTACTATTAAAGGAAGCGCTGTCATTCTGGTATCTTTCCTTATGGGTATCTTGATTTCTATTAACACTTTGTACTTCTATATAAATTTCAGAAATGACTTGTTAATTTTCACAAAAACTCCCATTGGAAACTTGGTTAAAATTCTATTAAATCTATGTGCTTGCTGAGAAAAATTGGCATATTCAACAATATTGACACTTCTGTTCTATAAAGATTGTATTACTCTTCATTTATTTAGGTTTTTAAAAATGTTTTAAAGTTTTATAATTTTTTCCTTAATTTTTTGTTCTATTTCTCCCAAATGTCTTACATTTTTATTGTATTTACTTCTTGAAACCTCGCTTTTTATGTTATTGAAAATATTCTCTTTTTAAATACTTTTTAAAAAGTATTTTCTACCATTTGTTGCTGGTGTGTTGCACAATATTCTTATGTCCAACGATCCTTCCAAAATTTATCTGTGGAATCTTCTTGATTTTCTCTCTAGGTAATTATTTTATCTTTAAATAACAGGAATTTTTTCCCATTTTCTCCCCATCTTATAATTTTTCTTTCTTTTTCATGCTTCAATGTACTGGTTAGGACTATCAGCACAAAGATGAGTAGCTGGAGTCACAGCAGGCATCTTTGTCTTGTTCTCAAACTTAAAGAGATTACATTTGACTTTTCAATATGATGTTTGCTATATTTTGTAAGATACACTTCATACTTTAAAAATTCTTTTGTTTCTCCTTTGCCACGAGTTATTTCATAAACAGATGTTGAACTTTATCAAATGCTTTTCCTGCATCAAGTTAGAAGACAATATGATTCTGATTTTAATACAGTAATGTGACAAATTACATTACTGTTTTTAATCAAAGATTCTATCAATTGTAAAATATACCATTATTTTAGGTTCCAATAAGGAGGGAAAAAACAGCTGCCAATTGAATATTCCAATTTATGATATGGTTAAGAAAAAAATGGGCATCTTAGAATTGATAAAAATACAAAGTAATTTATAAAGATGAGACTGCCATGCATCTCTGGGATTAAATACAGATTTATTGTGATGTATTCAATTTTTTAATACACGCTGGATTAAATTTGCTAATATTTTTGTATGTTCATGAGTGAGATTGGCTGTAATTTTACTTCTGTAATGTCCCTGTCAGATTTGGGTAATTAGCTTTATCTATTTTGCATAAAATTAGAATGTTTTTCTCTGAATGTTTAGTAAAACCTACTAATAAAACTCTCTAGGTTTGGTGCTTTATTTGTGGAGAAGAGTTTGACTAACTGAATTTCTTTAAAGGTTAAAGGAGCATGATTTATATATCTTATTGAGCCTATGTGCTAAGTTTTTTTTCTAAAGTTTTCATGAAAAGGAATTATATCCTTTTCATCAAAATTTCCAAATTTATTGGCATAAAGTTACTCAAATTTTCTCTTAGTATTTTAAAATCAATGCATGACTTTTTCTTCAATTCTTTGCATTATTTATGCCATCTGTCTTTTTACCATGGTCAAACTTAGCTACATTGTCAATTGTATTACTCTTTTTGAATTACAACTTTGGGCTTTCCTTATTTTCTCATGGTATAGTTGTTTTCTTAATTTCTTCTGTTACTTTTACTATTTCCTTCCTTCTTTCAGTTGGGAGCTTAGCTCATTTATTTCAGGGTTTTAAAAAATAATATAAGTAGGGAAGGTAATACTTGCATTTTCTCCTAAATGCTGCCTTAGCAGAATGCCACAAGTTTCTATATGTAGTATGTTTTCATTAAGTTCTGAATTATGTCCCAATCTCCATTATGGTTTCCTCTTTGATCCCTGAGTTATTTATGTCTTAGTGTTAGGTTTTTTGTTTTTTTTTGAAGATTGGCACCTGAGCTAACATCGGTACATAGTTGTATATTCTAGTTGTAGGTCCTTCTAGTTGTGCTATGTGGGACGCCACCTTACGGTGGCCTGACGGGGGTGCCATGTCTGCGCCCAGGAGCCAAACCAGGAGAAACCCTGGGCCGCCAAAGCCAAGCCTGTGAACTTAACCACCCAGGCACGGGGCAGGCCCCCAGTGTTAGGTTTTTAATATTCATCTTTATTCATTTTATCCTGAATGTGCACAAAGATGTTCTGAATCAAGGATAGATTAATAATTGCTTATTACTTCATGGTAAACAAGTGCCTCCACCCGCTTTGCCCCAGCCTTAGCCCTGGGGCTGTGCTATAAGAGTCATATGGCTTTTTCCTACACATGTGAGGTGTCAAGTTAAAACAACTCCTGTCTTAAGTACAGAAAGACATTATTTGAAAAGACTATTGCAATAGGGAGAGAGGAACTATTGCAACAGGGCTAGGGAGACTGCAGCAATAGGGAGAATGCTCTGACCATAAGATCTGCAAGCATCTTAAAGATCAGGTGAGAAAAGGTAGGTTTTTTTGTTTTTTTATAGGAAGGAGTAAACAAGGGTAGAAAAATCTGAGTGGGAGGGAGTGAGATGAGCCGGTGACATACTGGGACAGTTCCTCACGGAATGTCTTTCTTTGTAGTTAGCCTATTTCCAGGCGGTGGTGTTGAGGAGGAACTATTCCATGTTCCAGTGCTGGCTCAGGCTGAGGGGGGATTAGAGTTCAGAGGCCTGTTGGGGAGAAGCCTGAAGTTTGACCAAGTTAAGTTAGAGAGCACCTTGTCCAGATTGGTCTGGGGGGACAAACAGTTCAACTAATTATTTATGAGACAAAGAATGGGAATTTGGAGGACCTGGGTCTGGCTTTGTCATAGGTAAACAAAGAGGTCATCCCAAGATCTGATCTTAGCTATATGGGGAAAGGTGGTTCCTTGCAGTAAGCCATTTCCTAGAATACAATAGGATGGAGTGATTTCTTAACTATTACTGTTTTCCAGGAGCACAGGGTTTAAGTAAATTGTCAGTGGTCAGTAGACATTTAAAACCTAACATTTTAAATATCTACTAGCATGGATAACATTTAACATAATTTCAAAAGTTAATAATTCTCTAAATCGTATTATCGGAATTAAAATGTGCCTGTAAGCAGTATTTTTCAAGAACTGTGGAAGGGCTTGATTATGACGGGAATAACAGGCAGAATCTGACTTCTGTATTGTTCTTGCACTTTCTTAAACCCTGGACAGTAACAGACTGCAGGAAGAGTAGCTCAGGATATTCTGAAAAATATAGCCTCAGGAGATAGAACCAGTTACAAGGTGGATCATATTTCAACTCCAGCTTTCTAGTGGACATCATCAGTGGATTCAAGGAGATCTAAGAGCTGGGTGTGTAATCATGCTTGATAATGCTGACACAAATGTTAGCAAGAACAAACTAAGGTGGAATGGAGAAAATGATACTGAAGTAACTGATGCTCTGGTCAGATTAGAATGCAGCAAAAAAGGCTGAGAGGTTACAGTGAAAAACTGAATGCTATCCCTCTAAGAACAAGAACGAGACAAGGATAGCCACTCTAACCACTCTTATTCAACATAGCATTAGAAGTCCTAGCCAGAGCAATTAAGCAGGAAACAGAAATAAAAGGAATCTAACTTGGAAAGTTAGAAGTAAAACCGTCACTACATGCGGATGATATGATTTTATATATAGAAAACTCTAAAAAATTCACCAAAAAACTATTAGAAATAATTAACAAATACAGTAAAGTTGTGGGGTACAAAATCAACATACAAAAATCAGTTGTGTTTCCAAACACTAACAACGAACTAGCAGAAAGAGAAAGCAAGAATACAATCCCATTTACAATCACAACTGGAAGAATAAAATACCAAGGAATAAACTTAACTGAGCAGGTGAAAGACCTGTACACTGAAAACTATAAAACACTGTTAAAAGAAACTGAAGAAGGCACAAAGAAATGGAAAGATATTCTGTGTTCACGGATGGGAAGAATTAACATAGTTAAAAATGTCCATATTACCTAAAGCAATCCACAGATCCAATGCCATCCCTATCAGAATCTCAACATTTTTCACAGAAAAAGAACAAAGAACCCTAAAGTTTATATGGAACAACAAAGACCCTGAATAGGTAAAGCAATCCTGAGAAAAAGGAACAAAGCTGGAGGTATCACACTCCCTGACTTCAAAATATATTACAAAGCTATGGTAATCAAAACAGCAGGATACTGGCATAAAAACAGACACACAGATCAATGGAACAGAATTAAGAGCCAGGAAATTAACCCACATACTTATGGACAGCTAATTTTTGAAAAAGGAGGCAAGAACACAATGGAGAAAGGACAATCTCTTCAATAAACGGTGTTGGGAAAACTAGACAGCCAAATACAAAAGAACGAAAGCAGACTGTTATTTACACCATACACAAAAATTAACTCAAAATGGATTAAAGACTTGAATGTAAGACCTGAAACCATAAAACTCCTGGAAGATAACATAGGTAGTTGACATCAGTCTTAGCAGTATGTTTTTGAATACATCTCCTGGGTCAAGGGAAACAAAAGAAAAAATAAACAAATGGGACTACATCAAACTAAAAGTTTCTGCATGGCAAAGGAAACCATCAACAAAACGAAAAGACAACCTAACAGTTGGGAGAAGATATTTGCAAACTATATATCTGATAAGGGGTTAATATCCAAAATATATGAAGAATTCATACAACTCAACAACAAAACAACCTGATCAAAAAATGGGCAGAGGATACGAAGAGACATTTTTCCGAAGAACATACACAGATGGCCAACACATGAAAAGATGTTCAACATCACTAATTACTAGGGAAATGCAAATCAAAACTATGAGATATCCCCTCACACCCATCAGAATGTCTATTATTAAAAGGACAAGAAATAACAAGTGTTGGAGATTGTGTGGAGAAAAGGGAACCCTCATACACTGCTGGTGGGAAGGTAAATTGGCGTAGCCACTATGGAAAACAGTAAGGAGATTCCTCAAAAATTAAAGAAAATAACATACGATCCAGCTATTCCACTTCTGGATATTTACACAAAGAACACGAAAACACTAATTTGAAAAAATATATGCACCTCTATGTTCATCACACATTATTCACAATTCCCAAGACTTAGAAACAACTTAAGTGCCCAGTGACGGATGAACGGATAAAGAAGATGTCGTATATGTATACAAAGGAATACTCAGCCATAAAAAAAAAAAAAAAGATGAAATTTGCCCTTTGTGAGAATATGGACGAAACTTGGGGGTATTACACTAAGTGAAATAAGTCAGACAGAGACAGACAAATACTGTATGATTTCGCTCATATGTCGAAGATAAACATGTAGATATGGAAAACAGATTGGTGGTTCCAGGAGGTAAGCAGGGAGGGCAAAAGGGGTAAAGAGGCATGTGTTTGCAGTGACAGACGGCAACTAGACTTTTGGTGGTGAACATGATGCAGTTTATATAGAAGTAGAAATATCATGACATATACCTGAAATTTATAAAATGTTATAAATCAATGTTACTTCAATTAAAAAAGTAAATACTAATTTAAAAAAAAGGTTGAGAGGTTAACAAGATCACAAGACAGAATCTTCAGATAAATAAGAATGAGAAGGACTCAATGACTTAGGAAACATACTTCATCATGAAAAGTAAGAAGACAAATGAAAAAAAGCAGGTGAAAAGATGTGGGTAAAAACAGTTTAGGATGGAGCCAGCCCTGATGGCCTAGCAGTTAAAGGTCGGCACGCTCTGCTTCAGCAGCCTGGGTTTGGTTCCTAGGTGCAGAACCACACCACTCCTCTGTCAGCAGCCATGCTGTGGGGGTAGCTCACATGGAAGAACCAGAAGGACTTATAACTGAAAAACACAACTATGTACTAGGACTTGGGGAGGAAAAAAAGAGAGAGAGGAAGATTGGCAACAGATGTTAGCTCAGAGCAAATCTTTCCCAGGAAAATAAATAAATAAATAAATAATAAAAATAGTTCAGGATGAAGGAAAATTGTCTCACAATAGCATGGGAACTCCAAAGAAGATTTCTTGGTAGAAACAAATGTGAAGATGAACTAGAATGTGTATGAGGTTCTGCAAAGAGGAAAGTTTCCATAAAAGTGACTTAGGGGCCAGCCCAGTGGTGTAGTGGTTGACTTCACGCGCTCCACTTCAGCTGCCCAGGGTTCACAGGTTTGGATCCTGGGTGCGGACCTACACACACTCATCAAGCCATGCTGAGATGGTATCCCACATACAAAATGAAAGAAGACTGGCACAGATGTTAGCTCAGCGACAGTCTTCCTCAAGCAAAAAGAGGAAGACTGGCAACAGATGTTAGCTCAGGGCCAATCTTCCTCATACACACACAAAGAATGTTTCTTAAAAAAAAAAAAGGTGACCTAATCTCTTGTATGGCCACATTAACCCTCCTTCTGTTTCTTAAAAGCAACACAGTTTCAGAGGCCGGCCCGGTGGGCCAGTAGTAAGTTCACATGTTCTGCTTTGGCGACCCGGGGTTTGCCAGTTCAGATCCCAGGTGGGAACATGGAACTGCTTGGCAAGCCATGCTGTGAGAGGCGTCCCACATATAAAGTAGAGGAAGATGGGCACGGATGTTAGCTCAGGGCGAGTCTTCCTCAGCAAAAAGAGGATGATTCGCCATGGACGTTAGCTCAGGGGTAATCTTCCTCAAAAAATAAAATAAAAAAATAAAAGCAACACAGTTTCAGAAACTTTGCTGCTCAAGCTCCAAATCTATACAATGTCACCTCTAAACGGGCAGAAGGACACCAACCTAAATTGAAATGTCCCATATCTCTGCACTCACCACCTCTCCTCTGGCTTGAGGAATGTTTTGATTTGTAAAAAGACTGCAGAAATATGACAAAAATAAAGATAGAAATTATGTCACAACAGAATTTTATAGTACATCTGTTTAATTATATGACCATTAATGCAACATTTGCCTCAATAATTTCATTCAGATAATAAAAAATGATGGTATAATGACCAGTTTAAAGCTGGTTCAATCACAATTTTACAAGCTTATTTATCAAGAGTGAAAATAGAAGACTATTAAAAATAGTTAAAAAGATAACGTGTGTCATAGTGCTGAATGTTTCTGTAACTGTTGGTAAGGCTTACATCTAACTCTGATGCAGAATTCTTATTGGCATCAAAATAGTTCTTTTCTCAGCCACATGGTAAACACTGGCACTATGAGTCTGGAAGAGACTGGCTATGGGTACCACTTCTCGTCTTCAGCTGGGACTGCGCGATATCAGCAAGTGCACTTTGTATCTTTTCCAGAAGCATGTCCCCTCGATAAACAACATCCTCCAGGCATGTAGCAGCTTCATGGTTTTCTTCTTCTAGCTTATACAAGCTGGCAGCCTTTATTATAAGACAGAAATTTAAAAATCTTTTGAGAAATCAAAAACTTGAAGATTAATTAAGAGTTAAGAAGGAAAGAAACTGCAGTATAAGTTTTTATTTTCAAGTCTGGATGACTATGCAACCATTGTGATAAGACTTTCCAGTGGCAGAAATTCTAAAATCAGATAACTTTTAAGAGTTTTCCCTGTATGAACTATTTAAAAGAATGAATTTTGAATTAGAGATCTCAGGATGTCTATATGTGACTTCCTTCCACACTGCTTTTGGATACGACTAATTTACTCCACATCCAGAATGTCACCCTCCTCTCCTTCTTTGCTAGGAAAAGAGCCAAACTGAGGAAAGCAGGAAGTTCTCTTATAACTCAAAATTGGACAACTATGTATATTCAATGCAGTCTTTAACAGACAACACTAGTTCACAAGAAAACTCCTATTTCAAAATTTAATTTTGGGGGCCAGCCCCGTGGCTGAGTTCGGGCACTCCGCTTCGGTGGCCCAGGGTTTCGCCAGTTCGAATCCTGGGTGCAGACATGACATTGCTCATCAAGCCATGCTGAGGCGGCATCCCACATGCCACAACTAGAAAGATCCACAACTAAAAATACACAACTATGTACTCGGGGGCTTTGGGAGAAAAAGGAAAAATAAAATCTTTAAAAAAAATTTAAAAAAATAAAATAAAATTTAATTTTAAGGTAACTTTAAATATTATAACAAAAGGTATTTAAGCAATCTTTTTTAATTCAAAATTCTCTACCAGCAAAATTCGAAAAGGAAAAGAGATTTTTACCTGTAAAGCAGCTGTAGATTCTTCACTCGGTAAGGAATCTATCAAAACATCAATGTCTTTTGCTGTTCGTGCAATCAGCGCTGCAAAAAGCTGGGCATATTCTAGAGAAAGATATTACTAATTTAGGATTTTAGAGAATCTCAAGTTTTCAGAAGTAGAAATTAAATTCTAAGTTAATGAAACCCGAAAACTTTCTAGAACTTTTTCTGTACTAGGCTTCTAATGATTGAAGTGTAATTTTAGCACACCAATCATTTTAACAGACAAACAATTTTAAAACACACATTTGAGAATTAGCCTTAATATTAATTCAAATTGGGAATTAAGCATAATGTATAACATTTCATTTATTAGGACAATGTGGCAGTTACTTGCATAGTTGAATTTGTAAATGGGATACCTTCTTTATAAAGGTCCCTCAAGTAAAATTCAGCTACATTTCTACAAATTCTCCTCTAAGGGAATAACAATCTGTTACATGACATGAACAGAATTATGAGATGTTATGTAAATTGACTGTAACAAACTCATTTCTTTTATGATAAACAAAACGTAGTAATATTCTCAAACAATAACATTTTTAGAAAGCCATAAATAAGCTAAATTTCTCAATAAATCTAATTTTAAAGGATTGTAAGCAATATTGTGGTCAAACTAAGAGAAGCCAAGAAAATCTATTTACCTTCTGTAGGATTAGCTGGTTGATCTTTGTTAATTGCTGTCTGAATATTACTAAAAGAGGCAGGAGGACCACACTGCTGTAATACTCCAATGGCATTACAGAACTGATCTGCAAGCTGGAGGCCAAAGAAAACGAGAGAAAGGATTTATCAATTTTAAGGATTTTATTGGTAATGGCAGCAACAATAAGTTTCTATAATGATCCCTGAGCAAGGGAATAAAACAGAAAGAAGCAATTTTGGAAAAAATAAGCCAGTTACTAATAACAAGGATTAAATGTTTTCATCACACAAAGAAACTAGGTTTGGTATCAATCTAGTTGAAACAGTTAAAAAGAAATGCAAAATAATCTTTCTTTTCTTCCTAAGGTAACAGAACAAGAGAAATATAGCCAATACTTGTTGCAAGGACAATAAGGCCTCTTTTGGAGTAGTGGTGGAAAAGGGCAAATTTGACCATCAGATATCTAAGTATGGCCCCAGGGTAAATAAAAAAATGTATGACTCTTTGTACAACGTATATGATCCCTTTTCTGAGACCAGAGTAGTTACACATACAAAGAAACAGTGGGAAAAAGACTGCACCTTAAATATCCCAAAAGGTTTTTCGCCATGACTCAAGTTGTAAACTCCTGCTCTAAAAGTATTCCTTAAGCAGTTCTGAAGATTGAGAACACCAATTCCTTACCATCTCCGAATTTAACACTCTTATCCTCCCCACCAACTTCTCTCAACAGTCCTGACCTTCCAAACCTCAATTTCTTATTTCCAATCAGTAAATAAGCATTTCCACTAAGTTTCTCTGCCATTATTTGAATGAGAGAACTCAAAGTCAACTGTTTCCTTTTTTAAGTATCTAATTTGTATTGAGAATCTCCTAGTCAACCAGTTTAACTTCAGACTCTTCGTTTCCTTTCACCTTCAAATCCTGCTAACACAAATCTTTCCCTTTTCCTTCCATCATCACCGCTGCTGTGTTAGTTCAACAAACTACCTCATACAGGAATTATTACGATAGCCTCCTTATTGTTTACTGGTTCACTGTTATTTTCACCCTGCTCAAAAATTTTGAGCTCACCCGAGCATGGTCTTTAAGACAAATCTACAACTCTTCAGGCTGTTTCAAAGCTTTCAATAATCTAAGTCAACTCTACTCATTCATTTTCCACCTCTCCTTCATATACACCTGACTAGTAATAAATTCATTTCTGACTCCACCGCTTTGCTCACATTTTGCCACCCATTACGGAGCAGCAGTAAGTGCTCAGAAGCTGTACAAATATGGATTCTAATTCTGGTTCTAGTAACCCGAGTAGATTTTTTTTCATTTTTAAATTGGGAACATTCTCACTTGACAGCATCGTTGTGAGGAATAGAGAAAACACACACAAAAAAACTCATCATAGTGTCTATCTGCTCTGTCCTTCAAAAGCTCTCAAGATCCATTTATTCAACCATATTTATCGAAAATCAACTCCATGACAAGTATTGTATATCAACATTATAGCAATATTGTGAACAAGAACTCCTCATGGAGTTCTCAGAGGGTAAAACAAATGTTATTTTAATCGTTTTACAAATAATTTCAATTCAGGTAAATGCTAAGAATTCTTCTATTTTAGTTCATATCACTCTATATTCTAATTTACCTCAGCACTTACAGCTGAAAACACTGAATTCATTTTAACACCCTAACCACAGACTACTTTTGTATTATTTAAATGTCTCTTGAGTATAAGACATCTTTCTAATCAGACTGTAAACTCCTTAAGGAGTATCCCTCTGTACACACGGCAGTGCGTACATACACAGTAGGCAATGATGCTAGTTAACCTAGAAGCTTCTCTCCAAAATCCAATTATCAGCACGCCTACCCTAGAGTTACAGCCATGTTCACTTTGTCCTTACTATCCTTTTGGCTACAAGACATGCATGAATATGCAACATTTCCCCTAAAATAACATTTCTGTCCAGCAGCATCATTACAATTTGATTTTGTATAACTTCAAAGGAGTATCTCCCTGAGGGAGGTTGGCTGGCAGCCCAGGCAAAGTGACCAAAAGGGAGAATGTATCTCGGTGAATTCACCAACATTTAGAAGGGATGGTCCTCTCAGTCTTAAAAGAGCTTACTTTATACACACAGAGTAGATCAGTTTCTCAGAAGCAGATTCACACTCTTCAAGTGTACAAAGACTCATGTAATAAAAGAATGCCAACTTATCAACTTCAAAAAAACTGGCAAGGAATCAAGTACTTAGATTTTCCAGTCAACATATTCTCTCTCTATAGGCATCTTACCTGGGATATCAAATAACAAAATGACCGAGAGAAATATAACGACCAATAGAAAACTATTTAACTCTTAATGGTAATAAGTATATGAATCCTTGGTTTGCATATACTTTCCACTTAGGGATAATAGGAAAAATAATCAGAAGGACAAAAGCAAGGGGAGCTACTTACAAGACCTGACCTTTAATACGGAGTAGACTTTTGGGGAGACATTAAAGAAGACTTAAATAACAGAAAGATATACGATGATTAAAAGATTCACTATCATAAAAATGTCGGTTTTCCCCAAAATGACTTATGCTGGGGAGTGGCCAAGAGATGCAACAAGACCGTTGGTCTACACGTACCAACTAAAATGAAACAGAACTTCTCATCTCACCATCACTCCCGCCCCATCCTGAAACTTTGGGCGAAGGAATATTCTCGGCTAACATCTAATAACAAAGAACCAACCATCAAGAGCACAGGTTTTCCTCCATGGGTTAAAACTGATACGGGGGGGAAAGGCTTCTACTGCTTCTCCCCTTCCCCCAAAGAAAAGAGATGCCATAAGCACCACTGACAAGAAAATAAAACTGTCCCAGAGAACAAGACAGGACCGTGAAGCTTCAGAGTCCTGGTAGAGAGATGTTCCACTTCTCAGGCGAAAGCAGCAGCTCCCTCCCGCGGCTCCGCACACCGCCGGGCAGCCGGCCTCAAACCTTCCGGATCGCCGCGGCGCCCCCGCCGCCCCGAACTCCTTTTGCTGAAGCCCTGCCTCAGTCCGCTCCCCACTTCTGGGTTCTGTCTCTCGGGCCCCTTTTCCTCCCTAGCTTTCCCTCGCGAAAGAAGAAGACAAAGACTAACCGAGCGAAATCGCTCACCGAGTTCACGGCGTCCTGCAGCTGTGTGAGCCGATCCGCCATCTTCCTCCCGCAAACAGGAGGACACTAAGACAGCTGTCACACGCGATTGGGCAGCTCGAAGGCGCGTCCTGGCCAATCACAGGGCTACGTTATGAGGGGGTGGGGTGAAGCAGAACTCCACGCGGGGCCGAGAGGGGGCGGGACATTCCCGGGGCTTACTTGAGGGAAAGGAGGTGCTGGGTGCACGTCGTTGACTTGGGGACTGTCCCGGGTCCGCTCGCTTTGGCTAACATACTGTTCTCGAGGTTTTTAGGGGTTAAACACTTTACGGAAATGGTTGGATTCTGCGTTTTTTAAAAGTTAATGTTCCTTACCCTCCCGTATATTCATTTTTAAACATCTCCTTGAATACTTATTTTGTTTTGCTTTTGCTGTCCAAGTGGACCACAAAACACGTACCTTACAAAGCAAGCAACTCAAGAATACTTGGGAGTCACGATACGGACTTTAACTTCAACAAATCCAAATTAAAATTCACCAGGCCAACAGGAAGGGCTGGGTTAGGGTGCCTCCTCTTTTGCTTTTGGGCGCCAAGGGCCTTACCCAAGTGGAGACTGGGTGTGTGCTTTAATTCTGAGAGTGGGTATGTTGGGGAAGCGGACGTCCGGGAGATGGAAAGCGTCCGAAACAATTAAATACTAAACTGAGCTGTATTAAGCGTGTTGGAAGAGTACGGAGAAGGAAGGTCTCCGCGGGCAAAAGTAAGAGGAGCATTTGGAGTTAAGGGGTCAGGTGTGGGCGTAGGTAACTAACAAGCATCTCTTGTTTTTATGACACCGAGAAACTCAGTGTGAGGAACAGAGGAGGTATTCAAGGAAAGTTAGCCTGGGGATAGCCTGGAAAGAAATGAGCCAGGAATCAGCAAATAACTGATGTGGACCTCACATACCCTCTGTTTCTGCCTGTTTATCGCTAATTACCCTCCTGGGTTTGGGGGAGGGTGGAGGAAACTATCCGTGGGGAGCTCAGCTTGCTGGATTTACCCCAACCATTGCTGGGAAGCTCCACTTCTGTTTCACCTCCCCTCCTGCCGCATCCCCAAACAATCTACATGCCAGCTGGGACCTAATGAGGAACCTCTCTGGGTGAGGCACCTCCTCCCATAATAGAATTAATGAGAGCGAACTCCAACGTGTTTTAACTGTAATATGGGGTAATCTATGACTTTCTCTTTCCACTCTCAGTTAAGTGTACCCTATTGAATACCTGCCATGTCCTGGGGAAGTATGTTGGATGCTAGGTTTGCAGAGGTGAATTAGTCAGGGACTCACAAGATTTTTGCAGTTATCAAAAAATGAGATGAGTTGGGCTTACATTAGGGTATTGATCCTGATAAGTGAGGAAGGAAAGGCTATTTATGAAGGAGAAATTAACATGGATTGGTGACTGGTTTGATAGAGGGGGATGAATGAGAGAGCCCACTAAAGAAGAATACTAAATTTTGTAGCCTGATTGGAGAGAGAACTTGGCTGCCTGGAGTCGAAGAGCCACTTCAAGACAGGTCATATTAATGACATAGCATTTGTCCTGTCAGTATCTTCCTTACAGGTTTTCACTAGCTCCACAGACACTTCAGGTTGATGTCCAGCCCTCTTTGCCTGGTTTTCAAGGTTCACTATAATCTGGCTCCAGAAAACAGATCGAGCCTCATCTTCCAGTAATTTTCTGAGTGAAAAAGTCACTTCAGATTGTTCAGCCATGACCCTGAACCCTTGATTTTCCTGGGTTTCTTAACCATCTTTTGGCCATGGACCCCTTTAAGAATCAGATGAAAGCTGTGGACCTAGGCCAGGCTCTCAAAATTTTGCATACATTCTTAAGGGGGTTGTGAGTCTCTTGAAGCTGTGGACTTCAGGAAATACTGTGCCTGCTAAAGACAGTCTTATGTGTCTAGCTGAGGCTTTCTCAACAGCAGTACTACTGACATTTTAGACCAGATGATTCTTTGTTCTGGGATGCTGCCCAGTGTACCGTAGGCTGTTTCCCAGCATCCCTATCCTCTACCCATGAGATGCCAGTAGCTACCCACCCTCCAGTTTTGACAACACAAAATATCTCCAGATATTCCCAAATGTCTCCTAGGGGGCAAAATTGCCCCCAGTTGATAACCACTGGTCCAGCTCTCTCCATATTCTTTCCCTTTCTCAAAACAATTTCTTTCCTAGTATTTAATTCATTATCTTTTTGAGTTATACCTTTTTCATGCTAATTTTATGAATTACTAAGGGCAACGTGGCCTTCTTTCTCCCTTTCATGATTTTGACACTTTTTCATATACTTTTTCATTTACTTCTCTTGCATCCCCAACTGGATTATATGGTTTTAAAGAAGGAACCCAGTATTATATATTTCTTATCTTTTAAACATGTCATTTTGGTAAGTACTTTCTTTTAAACTTTATATTATTAAAAGTTTCAAACACATGCAAAAATAGAATATTGTATTGAACTCATCACCCAGCTTCCATTATCAACTAATAGCCAGTATTGTAGTAAGTACTTTGGTTGGAATTTTTAATCTGCAGTGACTCCCTATTTTTCCAGAAAAAACTTTAACTTGACATCCTAGACCTTAACACCTTTATTACCTACTCAGTTATAATTTATTAAACATCTGAAATGTTCCAAGCGCTAGGCTGAAAAACTATAAATAAGCATTTGCTGTGCTAGACTCCTTGCAATTCCCTAAACATGCTCTGCTCTTTCACACTTCTATGCACACCACTTAAGACACATCTAACTTCTCTTCCTCGCATGAAATACCCACACTTCCTTGCATACTTCCAGTTTGTTTCCTTGTTGATCATTGACTCAGCCCTCAAACCTTATTTTAAGCATTTCTTTCTTTATAAAAGCTTCCCTGACCCTGAGAGTAAATTAATTACTCCCAGTCATTACCACAATTGTTTCTTCTACTTCTATTGCATTTAGCATACTGAGGTGTAATTATTCATACTTGACTCTTAATTCACTCACCACCATCAGCTACTTGTGGGCAGGAAACATACTTTAATTGTTTCCATATCTCCAAACCTAGTAGCTAGCATTTAGCTTGGCACGTAGAAGCCACTGAAAGCATACTTATGGATTGAATGAATGAATTTCCCAGCATAATGATTTCCATATAGTAGTTACTAAATAAACATTCATTGAACTTCATTTAATACACTCAGTCAAAACAATGTAAATGACTCCCCATAAGAAGAGCGTAAGAGTTGAAAAATACAGAGCAAAGGTGAGCTGAGAGTGGGATAGGATAACCAGGCAAGTTATCTCTATCTTAGATTGGGGAATCATTTCAGTTTGAGGGTTTCCTTTCAGTTCATAGGAATAACAAACTCATCTGCAAAGCTGCTGAGTCCGTTTGCTTCTCATGTCTCCAGTGGATCTCTGTCATGAGCAAGGAACCCCAGCCAGTCATCCTCCCTAGCTGTCACAGTATTTCACAGCCGATGAGGCCCTCTTCTGATTGCTGACACATCTGTCATCAGCTATTCCCTGCAGGCACAACGAACTGCAATGAAAAGATATGGGGCAGGGGGTGGGGGATGGTGGAGGATGCGGTTAGTTCAGGGAAGTGAAATTAACTCCGTGTGGCCAGCATAGAGGAATTTGAGTTTAGCTGCAGCAAGAACCTGGAGAGGTAGGCAGGAGCTACATCCTGAAAAGCATTATTTGTCATACTCAGGAAGATGATTATCCTGAATGCTTTTATAAGAGAACCTTTAAAACCAAATGCATCTTTTTAAAAATTATACTTCCTTAGTTAAAGGCAATACACCTTCAATGTAGAATTTTTACAAAGTGCAGAAATGTGCAAAGAAAGTCATTCTTAATTCAATCACCTGGAGATAATTATTTTAAACATCTTGATATGTTTTTTCAGCCTTTCTGTGCATATTAACATGAATGCATATTGAAAAGAAAACATAATAAGGCTCATACTACATATATTTATTGCTTTGTAACTTGCCTTTTCATAAACACTTCATGATCAATCACTTGCCTTATAAAAAATGATTTTCGAAGAGCTACACAGTATTCTATTATATAGAGGTATCACAGGTTATTTAATTAATTCCTTATTGTTGAGCGTTTAAATTGTTTTAGGTCTTTTTGCTATTGTAAATAACACCTTGATGAACAGTTTTGTACACTAATTATACATATACATAATATATCTAATTTTTACATATATACATATATCTAATTTTTATACCTATTTACATACTTAAATGTAAAAATGGAATGATCATATCAAAGCTATGAATACTTTTAAGATTTTTGATGCAGGTTAATCTATGAAAAGTTATATGAAGTTACACTCCCATTAGTCCTATCTTAGAACGTCTACTTCTCAACTCTTTCATCCACACTGGATGTTCTTATCCTTTTAAAAATATTTACATCTTACTTTCTTGATTTGATTTTCTTTAACTACTAATGAGTTTGAACTTTTTTCATGTGTTTATTGGCCATTTGTGTTTCCTTTTCTGTGTGTGTGAAATTCCCTATTCACCTTTGCTCATTTTAATCTTCAGTCATCAGCTTGACTTTTCACACTGTTTATGGTGTTTTTTGACTTTCACAAAATTTAAATTTTTGAGTAGCCAAATCTACCAATCTTTTCTTTTATGGTTTTATCCTTTGCTTTTTTGCTTTAGAATGTTCCTCCCTTGAACGCTACCAGCCACTTCCGATTTGACGCTTCCAGATTCAGATAGATTTTTACTCAAACTATTAAAATTAAAAAAAAAAAAACGAGGAAAGTCCCTCCCATTCTGAGACCAAGTTTTTTTAAGAAGCATTTCTTCCAGCTCCTTTATAGTTATTACTTTGGGATTTCATTTTGACAGTGCAAGATAGCGTTCTAATCCTCCCTCCCACCCCAATAAAGTGCAGCTAATCATTTATCAGAACACAATTTATTGAATAATCCATCCACTGATTCGGACGCTACCCTTAGCATAATCGCTCCTATCCTCGTCTTGGGATTTCAGCTACTGAGAGTTACACGAAAGAAGGCATGTGGGAGAGAGAATAAGCACCGAAGAAACGGACAGCGTTAGCAAAGGTGTGAACATTTGCAACAGGCAGAGAGAGAAAAGGAGAAGAGTTGTGCCTGTCAACATTACAGTGATTGCTATAGCTTTTTAGTTTGGTAGTGGATTAAAGGAATATATAATATTCAAGAGACTTGCTCATTAAAATATCTAAATAAAACATTTAAAGAGCAGGAAAAAGAAAACAGGGCGATCTAATGCCACAACCACCTCACGAGCCAACGGTCACACGGACTACTGTCCCTTAAACGGCACTCAGGTATGAGGTTTGAGAGAGGAAGTTCAGATTCAGGTCTTGAGTCTTCGAGGATATTTCGCTTAGAAAAAACGAAACTTTCTTTTAAAACGTGGTGCACGTCAATAGCGCAGTAACCACTAAACAAACAGCATTTCCCTCGCATTTTCACATTAACATCAGCCTGAGCAGCTAAGGCAATTGCTCTTGGGAGAAATAACCGATTGTTCCTGAATTCTGAGCCCCCCATTCCTCTTTTTTCCTTTTTGCAATGGACCGTTAAGCATGGGAACAGGAGCCTGCAGACGTTAGGCCGCAACAGAATTATTTTTACCCTAACGGTGGTTTTCGCAAGTGGGAAAGATACAAAAGGGAGAAGTGCAGGTTACATCACACAACTTGCAGGGGTCTCCCCGGGGCCCGGCGCGAGGGTTCCACGGACGCCGCGAACCAGCGGGTTGCCGGGAGGAGGCGCGCGCCGCCTGGAAACGCCCCTCCGCCGCCCCTGCAGGGACCCGCCGCCGTGACGTAAAGGGGCGGGGCGGAGGCGCGGTCAAGGGCGGCGGGGGTTAATTGCCGGAAAAAGAACCTCTGGCCGGGGTCCGGGATTGCCCGCCGGCGCTGCGGGGCTGGAGGGAGTGCGGCGTGTGCGCCCGGCGGGCCATGGCTCCGGGCGCGGGCGCTCCGGGGTAGCACGGGCGAGGCTGCGCGGCCCCACGCGCCTCCCTCACCGACCCTGGTGGTGGCCCGGCCCGGCCCCGGCAGCTATGGGGCTCCTTCGGCTGCTGGTCCTGGCTCTGCTGGCGTCGCAGCCGGAGGTGGTTGGGGGAGCCGAGACCGTCGGGAACTCCAGCGAGGGTAAGGTCGGGGGCGCCTCACTTCTGCAACCCAAAGTTGCTTTTGCATTTCTTGCAAGGTCTAAATCCATCCTGGAGTCTGTCCACTTAGCAGAGGAGGTGGTGAGTTCAGAACCGGCAGGAATGGATCAGTGTCCGTTCCTGCAGAAGGAAACTCCCATTGCTAAGGAGGCCTTATTGTCAATTCCTAATTTAGGCTGGGCAAATGGGAAGAGATAAGTAACTCTCTTCTTCAGACACATTATTATCTCCCTTAGGGAGCAGCCATGTTTGTAGGTTTAATTTAACACACTAAAGCACGTCTTTGCTCCCGAGTGGCATAGCTGAGCCTCTGGAGAGCGAGGCTTGGTAGGATCTGAGGGCTTTATAATTGATGGCCCTCCAGGCTGCACAGGGTTCTTAGATTCCAAAATCTAGATGGCTTTCAAATTATTTGTGCTCTGCAGAGTTTGAGAGGAAAAGTGAACCCAGAATGGGACTTTAGATCGTAGATCATGTGCTTGGTGAATGGGTTTTAGCAGTAGTTCCTGGTTTGTTAATATGAACTGTAAAAAGTACTAATTGTGCCAAGCTGATAGTCATGTGCTTTTCTGTGAGGTTAAGTGCATTCTCAGTTTTGTTTTGAACTTAACAGACTAGTTGCAGTTCTGGAGCAATATTTTCTGAATAATATAATTGTGTTCCTAAATGCTTATCTTTGAAAAGCTCTCCTGCAAACTGAATCCTAGAATCTTTGCACAGGACTTAAGGCCAAAGCTGAAAAGGACAGTTATATTTTTGCAGAAAAAATAGCCTTGTTTATCATAGGGCACTAACATTCACTGCGTGCAGTATGTGCGAGGTGCTTTTCATGGCAATGTAATTTAATCCTCAAACCCTGTGAGATAATTATTGTCCTCATTTGGTGAAGGATGAAGCTGAGGCCCTAGACGACGCTCATTACACAAGTGAACAGCTAACAGGGGCACAGGCGGCATTTGAACCCACATATGTCTGGCTGTAAATTTCATGATCCTTCCACTCAACCAAGCTACCCTCCAATAAGAGGTGCTGTACACCTCATTCTTCTGTGAATTCTCATTCCTCAAAATAGCCTTATGAGGGAGGTAGAAGAGATGACTATCTCCATTTTAACACGTGAAGTATTTTTTTTAATTGAGGTCATACTGGCTTATAACATTGTATAAATTTCAGGCGTACGTTATCATATTTCAGTTTCTGCATCGTGTTCATCACCAGTAGTCTGGTTTTTTACCCATCACCATACACACGTGTCCCTTTACCCCTTTTGCCCTCCTCCTGCCCTCTTACCCTGTGGTAACCACTAATCTGTTCTCCTTATCCATGTGTTTATCTTCCACATGTAGGTGAAATCATACAGTGTTTGTCTTTGTCTGTCTGGCTTATTTCACTTACCATAATACCCTCAAGGTCCATCCTTGTTGCAGGTTGCGTGATTTTGTCCTTTTTTATGGCTGAGTAGTATTCCATTACTTAAATATATATATATATATACACACACACACATATATATTCACACCACATCTTTATCCAGTCATCAGTTGTTGGGCACTTGGGTTGCTTCCATGTCTTAGCTATTGTGAATAGTGCTGCAGTGAACATAGGGATGCAAAAATCTCTTTGAATTGTTGATTTCATGTTCTTTGGACAAATACCCAGAAGTAGGATAGCTGGATCATATGATATTTCTATTTTTAATCTTTTGAGAAATCTCCATACTGTTTTCCATAGTGGCTGCGGTATTTGAGAGATTGCATTTGCAGATCCAGACGAGCCCCTGAGTCAGAAGGGATGTGATCCAGATCTTTTCATTTTTAGTTCTGTGCTTTAATATTTAATAATATCTAGAATCTTTTATGCAAAAGTTGAGAAATCTGAGTAATAATTTGAGAAATTAGTATTTTTCAGGCTGTATTTCTTTCCTCTTTTCTGTGATTGCAGCTCTGATATTTCCTCAACCATGTTATCCTTTTTGCCTTGCATTAGTATTGTCGTTCTGCGAAGGAGAGGGACAATATGTGGGGACTTAACTGCTGAGTGATAATAAAAGCCGATAGTTTCCACATCTATCAGTTAAGAAAGACTTAGTTCAAGACTTGCGTGATCCTCCTGGAAAATGGCTGGGTTTCTGTTTGAGGATTCTGATAACTATACAAATTGGAGACATTGAGCAACTGCTGTAATTTAGGAGGATGTACCCATCTTTAGCAGGACACACTGACTTGCACAACTTGAATAATGGCTTGAAAGCTGAATGAACCTTTGAAGGCGTCAGGTTGAGTTCCTAGCAAGTCTAAGGAAGGTGCTCTCTGTGACCAACAGTGACAGGAGATAAATCCTACATTTAAACAGTTTTCCCTTCTCTTGGAGTCCCAGCTCTCTGCTACCCTAACATCTTTCATTATTGTTTCAGATTCATATCCAGTAACTCACATAGAATTACACAGTAATTGGAGTTGGGCAGAATGTCATTTGAACCTTCTGGTGTCTGTGTTGTGCTTTAAGTAAGGTAGCAGGCCACTTGTGTAGTTAGTCGCAAGTGATCTCTTTGAAAATTGTGTGAAAGGTAGTACGTACATTTTTGTGTTTCCTTTCAGCTTTTAGGGCTAATGAAAATTCATAAGAAGATATAATGAGAAATTGGGGGGGGGGGGCAGTTGAATGCCAACCAGCTCAAGTAGCTGAACTGTGTTTGCTTTTAATATTCTATCTGAAGAGCATTGTGAAGACACTAAGCTTTCACAGATCTCGCCTAGAATTTGGTTGTTGCGTCAAGGCAAAGCACAAACAGTGGAGGTCCATTTTAGTAAAATAGTAAAAAGGAAGAGTTGGAAAATTTTAGAGTTGCAAGTTTAGGATCTGATTGGGAAAGAATAGGAAAATATTGGGATTGAGCAGTTCTTTTCAGAATGGAATTTTTGGAAAGAAACAGTGACTCTGGGTAGGAATGGAGGAAGGGTATGAAAAATAGAAAAGAATCCCCTGCTAAGGGTCAGATGGCAAAAAATACTTTTGGCAGATGATTGCTTTTTAGAGGAGAGCTCCATCATTAAGTGCTCTGTCTCCGTGTTAGCTGTTTGATCTTAATATCATTTGATGTGCTGTTTCCCTCCCACTCCCAGAGTCATAAGATCTAATTATGCCTCATAAAATGTTTCTAATGAATCCTTTCCATAGAGCTTAAAGGTGAACTTGAGCTGTTCTTCAGGATATATTTTGGATACATGTCTTCCTTTGCCATGTCTGTTTTTATGAGCAGAAGTTAAGTGCAGTTTCTGCTAGGCTGTGCTGTTAAAGTTGTCTTGACTTTCAGTGTTTCTCCTTGTCACTCTATGGAAGTCTCTTTCTCAACCTGATGCTTATGGTGGATGTGATGGGCATTTACACATGTTGGTCCTCTTCGTCCCACTAGTTTATCTGTAGGACCATATTGAATGCCTGACTTTTTTTTTTTTTAATAAGGAGATGAGCCTCTGAAACACTGGAAAGCTAATGGGTGTTAATAATGATACTTTATTGTGTGGCACTGGACAGCTTAAAATCTTTTTTCCTATTATTTGATACTTTTAGCAAGTGATGTATGTGGCTCAGTGATCTGTGTTTCACCATGAGGAAACTAAGGCACAAAGGAAAGAAAATACTTTCCTGAGGTCATAAAATTCAACCATCACTCACCAAACATTTACTGTGTGCCAACTAGGTGACTTGTGCTATACTTATCAGCAGAACGTCAAATATGACAGAGCCGTGCACAGGCAGAAGTCAGACCACAACTGGTTTGGTTAATATGCAATCTTCTATAAAGATTGTGAAATGGCTGTTGGACTGCCAAGGTAACACTGTGAGAGGATTTTCACACAGAAGTCAGGTTAAAGATAAGTAGGAAAAAATATATTTATCCTTTCCTAATTCATCAAACATTGTGTTAGCAGTTCTCAGACGTTCCTGAACATTAAAATCACCTGGAGAACTTGAGAAAAGGCATATTGGTGACAAGACAGCTAGAAATTGAAATTTAAAAGAAAAAATAAAGTAGCATCAAGAAACATAAAATGTTTAGGGATAATTATAATGGGATATATAAAGACCTCTACAGAGAAAACTATACAATGTTCTTGAGATAAATTGAGAAACTAGAGGTTCCTAAATTACAAAAGTCATAATTCATAAATTCATAATTCATAATATTAGAAAATTTTACATTATAAAGATATTTGTCCCTAAATTAATGTATTCTTTGCCATCCCAGTCAAAATCCCAGCAGGGTTTTTTGTGGAAATTGACAAGCTGCTTTCTAAAATTTATATGGAAATGAAAAAGGGCCAAAAATAATCAAGATAGTCTTGAAGAGGAAGAACAAATTTGGGGCAGAAATTAAGACAGCGTAATATTGGTGTTAGGGTAGACCTGTAGACCGGTGGAACACAGTTGAGAGTCCAGAAACAAACCCACACATATGGTCATTTGATTTATGTGAAAGGTGGAATTGCAAAATAGTAGGGAAATGGTAATTTCAGTAAAAGTTGCAGTGTCAACTGGGTATACATATGGAAAAATGAACCTTAACCCCCTGCCTCATACCATACATAAAAATCAATTTCAGGTTGATTTTAGACTTAAATGTGAAAGCTAAAACAAAACTCTAGAAGTTAACATGGGGAACGTATCTTCATGATCTTAGAATATGTAGGCAAAGATTTCTATAAAATGACACAAAAAAGACTAATCATAAAGGGAAAACTTGATAAGTTGGACTACATTAAAATTAAAACTCAAGGTAATCTAAAGGTAACGAGAAACTGAAAAGGCAAGCTACAGGAATGGGAGATCTTCACAATAGTTATCTGACAGAACACTCCTATCAAGGATGTATAAAGAACTCCTAAAATTCAGTGGGCAAAAGACTTGAACAGACCCTTTCACAAAGAGGATATCCAAATAGCCAATAAGCAAAAGAAAATGTTCTGAACATCATTAATCATTAGGGAAATACAAATTAAAATCACAGTGAGCTACCACTGTGTACCCAGCAGAGAAACTGAGGGTACCAGGTGTTGGTGAGACTGTTGAGCAACTGGAATACTTTCCGGCAAGTTGATAGGGGGGTAAATTGGCAAAACCATGAGGGATAACTGTTTGGCAGTATCTACTAAAGCTGAACATAAGTATACCCTATTACCTGGTAATTCTACTCTTAGGTTCTACCCAATAGAAATATGTACATATGTGTACCAAACGACATGTACAAAAAAAGTTTGGAGTTGTTCAGAATAACTAGAAATAATCCAAATATTCATTAACAGAAGACTAGATAAATTGTGGTATATTCCTTTCATGAAATGTACAACAATGAAAAATGAATAAATTATGGTTACTATGGCAGCGGGGATGAATCTCACAAATACAGTGTTGATTTTTAAAAAGCTAGACACAAAATAATTCATGCTGTCTGATTCCATTTAATAAAATTTCGAAACCAGGCAGAGCCCATCTATGGTGTTAGAATTTGGGATCATAGTTACCTCTAGGGAGGTGAAAAGAGATGCTGATTCGAAGGAGCCACAGGAAGACCTCTAAGATGCTAGAATGCTGTTTCTTGACCGGGCGGTGTAAACTTGGTGCACTTCTCTGTATGCATGTTGTTTTTTTTTAAATTAATATATCAATTTATTTAAAGATTTTACTACTGCTGACTTAGATTGGATTTTCCAGTCTTTGTCATTATACATGACACTGCAGTGAACATCTTTGTGTGTGTGTGTGTGTGAGGAAGATTGGCCCTGAGCTAACATCTGTGTCAGTCTTCCTCCATTTTATATATGGGATGCTGCCTCAGCATGGCTTGATGAGCAGTGTGTAGGTCTGTGCCTGGGATCTGAACCCACAAACCCTGGGCTGCTGAAACAGAGTGCATGAACTTAATCACTGTGCTACTGGGCCAGCCCTGTGCAGTGGACATCTTTTATATAAAAATCTTTTGTATGCATGTTATTTTAATAAATATTTGTTCTTTAACTGATACTTGAACCCTAATCCCAGGGACTTTGATTTAAATGGTCTGGAGAGGGGCCCAGACAGCAATATTTTTTAAAAAGCACCTCCGGATGGTTGTAATGCATAGCCACGTGGATAACCATTGTATTAGAATTTCTTTCTAATAATGACACCTCAGGAGCACTATAGAAAATGTGAAAAGTAAGGAAATGTATAAAGAAAAGAAAAAATCATTGTAAAATATACCCCCAGAAGTACCTGTTTTTGATACCTCTGTTTATTTTGTCAAGTGACCAGTTTTTAAAATAATGTCTGCAGCGTCTCTCTCTCTTATTGTCTGGCTTCTTCCTGGTTCTTGCTGCAGGCATTTGCTTTGGGAAGGAAGGTTAGCGAGGCATCATCTTCCTGTAGCTTTCGGGAAATCCAGGAGGTAACAGATGAAAGTTGTAACTGTTTTCTGAAACACCAGGTGTTCTTGAGGAAGAAGTTAGAAGCAAAGACTATCATTTAATGTTTTGGTCCTAAAATCATTACATACTCTCACATGGGCTGTTTGTTTTCATTCCTGGTTTTCTTAATGAGAACAGACTGTTTAAGATCAAAGGCGATCTGTTACACTGTTACACTTTTCAAGTAGGTTTATTGCTTGATATAGATGTGCCTTCTAGAATAATCTTTCACAAAAACAGAACCATTTTATTTCCTATTTCTTATTCGTGCTGGAATGGTAAGGGCTTATATGTTCATCAACAGGGGACTGATTGAATAATTATGGTTACATACACAGAATGGAATATTATATAGTTTTTAAAATGGTAAAGCTAGAATATCTACGTTGATGTGAAAAGATATCTAAGATCTATTAAATAGGCTATACCAAACATACTTGTATCCTTCTTTTTCCATCTACATAGAAATACTCATGCTGATATCTGCCTAAATCCTGAAAGATATATACCAAACTGTTAGTAATGATTATTTCTGCACAGTATACTTGCTGGAGGAATTAACTTTCTCTATTTTTCTAACCTTTCTTTAGTAAGGAATATAATCTGAAAAAAATATTGCCATTTTAAGCAAAAAACAAAACAAACGACAGAAGTGTTGGGAGAGTGTCATCTTTTTGTCTGGGAAGGGTGTGTCCCTTTTTTATAAGTTTCATGTGAAGAGTTGAAATAGAGCCAGTGTTTTGAGCGCCATCAACGATGGAGAGTTTTTCCAAATTGTGCAATTTCTTTCTGATAAGAACACCTCACTATCACTAAAGAAATTTGATAAACAGTGAAATGTGTAAAGAAAAGAAAAATCACTTAAAATATATTCCCAGGAATATGTACTTTTAATACCCCTACTTATTTTAAGTTACCAGTTGTTTAATAATGTATTTTAGTTTCTATGGTCCTGTCTTTCCCTACTGTCTTAAAGCCCTGAAAGTTTTGGTTCTCCAAGTATTTCTGAGTTGTGATTTATCTTCACCCCTGTGTGATAGGTTAAGGGAAGGCTAAGAAAAGATTACCAGCAAGACTTCATTAGTTGATAGCTTCAGTCACTTCCAGGGCTTTTAAAGTTTCTCGGTAGTGTTTTGATTCAAAGTTCGTGTCATGGGAAATAGACATAAAGATTAGTAAAACAATTTCTAAGATATATTTAAGGGCAAATTTAAGTGATAATTACAGAAGTCTTGGATAACTTTTATGAATCTCCTTGTCCCAGTGTTGGTCACAATCCAGTAGGCAGAGCGACTGGTCCTTAAGTACTTAATAAATGTTTGTCAAATAGAGAAAATGGGTGTGAGGGCTGAAGAAAACAGAAAAATTGAGAATGTAACTAGACAAGACAGGATGGTAAATAAGCTGAGTGCTCTGGACAGTTACGGGATGGAAATCCTTAATTTCTAGGAAAAGAAAGTGATAGTGTTCTTAGTTTCACAGACTAGAATTTGTGGATATTTTTAAGACTTGGAAGATGGAGGACAAGTGAGACCAAAATTAAGGCAATAAATGAAATGTTTTTAGTGCCCTTTACTGAGATCCACTTAATTTTATGTATAATTTGGTTTTCTAATAAAATAATCATGATGATGGGAAGGTCTGAGAAATATAAAAACTGTTTTTCTTATATCTCTGTTAAAAAAACCCCAAAAAACTCCCCACATTTTCTGACTTCCCTACCCAGATTCTATTAGCCACTCCCTCATATTTTAGCTCTTTTCTGGCTTGAGTTTTATTTCACATAAAAGGTAAGCTGTTTTTCTGGTTATATAAATAGAAGGAAATATACCATCTTCATTTATCATTGTTACAGTTATTAAAATGTTCTCTGGACTTTTAGAAATTAAGTCATAACCACGAGTAACCTTTTTTCTATGAATTAAAATACATTAAGTTATGAACGTAATATAATAGCATTGTGGAGTTTGGGGAAAATTAATAGAGAGTAACCTTTATTCTAGTCCTAACATTATTTGTATGTTCTGTTTGGCTTTCTTTCTTAGTTAGCCATTCTTGATAGTTTTTTGGGTTTTTTTAAATCGTCCAGATGGAATACTTGTGTTAAAAAAAAGAAAGTGTTGAAAATTAGCCTTCTTGGGAAAATTAGCCTTGTGTAGCTTACATAAGCATGAGTTATGAAGTTATTTAGTGTCTGGAGTGTTTTATTTTACCACCCACTGACTCTAATTTCCTTCTAAAATAAAACGTGATAATTCCACAAAAGTTCTCTGGTGAATTATAATCTTTACCTCATCAACTCCTTTTCATTTATATTAAATTTAAATCTTTTTTTTTCTATTTTTAGGTTTGAACCTCCAAGACTGCTTACATAATGCTTGGGAGCTCTTAAGCTATTTATGCAGAGACATACTGACTATAGGGTAGGGGGTGAGATGGGGAATCCAGGACCACACAGAAGTAAAAGCAGCCTTTTTAGTGGATTATTGGAGAATTAGGTTGGAAGAAGAAAACTGGTATGCAGCTGGGAGAAAGGCACACAGAGAACCATGGGCAGAGTGAGTGAGTCAAACACAGCCAAGCTAATGGAGGCAAGAAGACAGATGGGAAAGGCCTAGATGAAGTGCTGGAAAAATCTTCTTATGACTGATCTTTTTTGTGGACCCTGAACTTGATCCTTAAACATCTCTTTTTTCCAAAATGCCTGTGGTTCACTACTGTGTGTGAAGTACCTGGTGTGGGCACTCAGCAGACATTTTTGCCAATGTTGATGGCACCTTCCTTTGCAAGCTAGCTAATACAGTCCCATTTAACAGATGAAGAAGTGGAGGTTTAAGAGAATTAAGTAACTTGGCTGAGATCAAACAGCTAGTAAATGGCGCGATAAAATTGAAGCCACCTGTGTCTCTCCAGGCTGGACTGACTGCAGAATTCACTAGATCGTACTGTTCTTTAATATCAATGCATTCACGATTGCTGGTAGCTCCCCAGAGTTGTTAATCCTTAAATTCAAGGACTCTGTTCCTTTTGGAATTGTTATTGCTGCTCCCAGATGGGGAAATCTTCTGGCCTCTGGGAGCCGAGCACCTTGAGAGTCAGCAGCACTTCAAGTATTGTTCGCATCTTTTGAAATACCTTTTCTCCATTTTAGGTCTGGGTTCCACCACTTGCTAGCTGAGTCACCCTGAGTGGGGCGCTTCACCTCTTTAAGCTTAATTGTCCTCATCAGTGAAACAGGGACAGTAATAATAATATTTATCTCAGTGAGTTTTTCTGAGGATTAAGTTAATAGTATGTGTTCATTTATGTATGCGATTTCTACAAACTGCTATTAGAAGTACAAATGTTACAATGAAATGTGTCTGCCATTGTAGGTCTTCTTGAATTTTCTATGGGGACATTTAGATACTTCGAGCTCAACAGGCCCTTTCCAGAGGAAGCTATTTTACGTCATATTTCCAGCAATGTGACTTTTCTTATTTTCCAAATACACTCCCAGTATCAGAATACAACAATTTCTTTTTCTAAGGTAAGTACAAAGAATTATTTCCATAAAAACTGTTCCCATATTTGGGGGTCTTGTATTTAGTATAAATATTAGAATTTGATGTCTCTTGATGTTTGACTTCATGTCTTAAATTAAAAATCAAGATTGGGGCCTGTCAGGTTAGTGATGGAGAGTGGCTAGGCGGTGAGTATCTCAGGCCTTTCTGGAGTCTGGTGACACCTGACTGAAAGAGATGACATGTGACTGGTGATAGAGGGCTGAGCATTCAGGGAGGGTGACCGGTACCGAGTGTCTCTGCAGTTAAATTTTCCTCATGATTTTCCACCTTTTTTTCCTACTCTACTGGGTCCTTAATGGGTTTTACCTAAGAATACATTTTAATAGTTTTCCATTGTTGTTCCAGCCATTTAAGTGTTGAAGTTTACTAAAATCCCCACACAGTCAACTTTATTCTTCAGAGTCTCATGGAAACAAAAGAATCCTAACATTCTGTTCATCCAGCCCAGGGCTATGCCTCCAGCAGCAGTTAGGACCCTACAGAGATCTTCACTAAAACCCTTAACCTCAGCCTCAGCTTTGGGAAGTTTTTCAGATACTCTGGGTTAGTTTAAGCTATTAAGGACCTGCCGTTTATGTTAAACTTTTACAAGTCTGTTTATATTTAGCCAGTATGACCCTTTGGACTAATAAATGAATTTAACTCTATGAAGTTGTACTTTTTATTTGTCCTAATCCTATCTTAGAATATTCTGGAATTTGCTAAACAAAGCTGTCTAAATCCAGTTCTTATATATATATATATATATGTATAAATATATATATGTAAGTCTATATATTTTTTTTGGGGTTTTTTTTTTTTTTTTTTTTTTTTGGTGAGGAAGATTGGCCCTGAACTAACATCCATTGCCAATCTTCTTCTTTTTGCTTGAGGAAGATTGTCCCTACACAAACATCTGTGTCAGTCTTCCTCTATTTTGTATATGGGACGCTGCCACAGCATGGTTTGATGAATGCTGTGTAGGTCCGTGTCCAGGATCCGAACCTGCAAACCTCGGGCTCCCAAATTGGAGCATGCAAACCTAACCACTACACCACCAGGCTGGCCCCCCAATTCTTATATATTTTATAGGCATTGGTCATAATATCTTTCAAACTAAGTATTTTGTATTTTTTTATTCCTACCTTCCTGCCCCTAGCATGAAGGTTTTGAAATTATGTGTGGGTGTGAGTGTGGATGTGTGGTAGTTTAATAGACTAGAAGTAGAAGAGTTCAACCAAAGAAAAGAGAAAGGAATCAATTCTGTTAGTTGAAGAGACAACAGTGCCTTTGACCCGTATATTGATTTTTGCCCGAGTTCTTTGCAGCCAGTGCAGAAATCAAAGCATGTTAAATTTTATAACTTGGTTAGAGGGAAGAAACATGCCAGTTCCTCAAAGGAAGCCAAGTTTTTTCTGGCACTAAATTCAAAAGGAATCTTCCTATTCAGGCCCTTACCTAGGAGACATAGGAAAATGGCACATAGACGATTTCCTTCTTAATAACATCGCAGCAAAGACAACATTTGAAGGAAGAGAAAGGATGGGGAAAAAAGGCATTTATATTTATTGCATGCGTATGATGTGCTAGACCAGTGGTGCTTAAGCTCCTGGGGACATCTGCTGAAATCTCTGGACTCTCTGTCTGGCAAAATGGATGCATATATTCGTATAATTTCGTAGGAACCTCTGGACACTCAATGGGCCTCTTCGGCCCCTGGTTAGAAACCCCTGTGTTTGGTTTTCCAGGGAGTTAATTTACTTCTTATGACAGCTCAACACAGTACTTCCAATGCCCATTTTACATCTGAGGAAGCGGAGCTTGGATAAAGGGATGTCAGCATAGCTAATGTGACAGAAGTGGTCTGGATGAACAGCATCTTGGGCCTCAGTTTTCACGTGGAAAGGATCTTAGTTATCCTTAATTATAGTAATGTTTCTTTCTTGGACTGCCTTTGGTTCTCACTGTATTTATGGGAAGATGGCAACCAGAACTGCACACAGCTCTAGAAATGAGTGGCCTGTGTGAAGAGAACTGCTTCTGTCCCCTGTGCCCAACCTGAGGCACTGTGGCACTTTGGATTTTTGGGGTCATCATGGCACTGGTTCTTTGAAGCTGTCGACTCTCTATTTGTTCATTAGTATTTGGGTCGTTCTCCCTTATGCTTGTCAAAGTGAAACCCAACTGGCACTTTTTTCTTCTCATTTCCTTAGTTTGAAGAAAACACTCTGGATCTGTTACTTTTTAACTTTGCATTTTATTATCCAAAAAGCATTCCAAGCAGGTAGGGGTGGGGGATGGTAGAGTGGAGAAAGGTCAGGAAGGGTCAGAGAGAAACGCAGAGTGGGTGATATGTGTGTTCACCATCTGGTTGTGCTGATGGTTTCACAGGGGTCTACATATGTCAAAACTTCTCCAACAGTGCGCTTTACACGTGGTTTATAATGTGTCAACTCCAGCGGTTAAGTGTGCACGTTGCACTTCGGCGGCCCTGGGTTCGCCGGGTCAAATCCCGGGTGCAGACATGGCACTGCTTGGCAAACCATGCTGTGGCAGGCGTCCCACATATAAAGTAGAGGAAGATGGGCTTGGATGTTAGCTCAGGACCAGTCTTACTCAGCAAAAAGAGGAGGATTGGCAGATGTTAGCTCAGGGCTAGTCTTCCTCAAAAAAAACACAAACTTTGCAAAAACTGAACTCCTTGGGAGCAGGGCTCATGTTTTTCTCTTGGTAGTCTTAGTATTTGAAGTAATAAACCTTAATTTGGGGAGAATTGAAAAGCTTAGGAATTTCCCTGTGCATCTGACGTTCCTGATCAAAGATCATATATTTTAAATAGTTCTCTGTGTGTGTGTGGGCACCTGCACATGGAGGTGAAAAGAATTCTTTAATTATCTAAGGAATGTCTGGGTTTTTTGCTATTTGTTTTGAGAAGATTTGGAATAGGGTGTGCATACTAGAGCAACTCTGCAGTAAATATTTTGCTCAACTCCCTATTCATGATGACTCTTTTCCTACTGCAGACTCCCTTGCCCAATACTTCGGGAACAGGCACTGACAAAGGGCTGGTTTTCATTCTTAGACCAGAGCAGAGTATGTGCACTTGGTACTTGGAGACCTTAGATGCTGAACCTGTGCAAAATGTGGCCATCCCACTCTCCTACTCAGGAAGAGGTAACCTTTCTGTCTTGGGCACCCTGTTACTCTCCAGAATGTGGGACTTGTTTATGAAAATTTAGGGAAAACTATAATCCTATTGAAAGTGTATTACAAGTACAATTTATTGCATCAGAAAAGTTTTACTAGCAAGGGAGCCAGAGATTTAGCATGATGATTAAATAGCCCAGTTAGGGAGTAGAAAAATAGTTTATTCATTTGAAAAACACTTAAGGAGTCCTTGGAGAAGCAGTAACAGAGAGGCAAGACTTAGTCCTTAACATTTTAGTTGGTTATTCTAGGCAGAGGAGGCAGTAAGCTTCCCATCATGGAGGCATGGGAAAAGAATGGAGTGTTTGGAGTAGTGGATGTGGGTGGAACCAGAGTGTGAAATACCTCGTATACAATTTGAGGTTTGCATTCTATCCTGAGGTTGGTTCTGAGGAAGCGTAGAGTTTTTAAGCAGAGGAATGATGTGATGCATTTCATCTCTTACAAAGGTAACTCTAGAAGCAGTGTGGAGAGTGGATGGGAGAGGGCATGGCAGAGTCAGGACTCAGCACGCAATGGAGGGCTCAAAGTGAGAAGTGAGGATCTGAACAGAGGCCACGAGAGGAGAGATAGAGAAGAGGGGCTGGAGTCGAGATATTTGGAGGGTAGAATTGGTAAGACGTAATGACTACTAGTTCTGGATTATAAGAGAGGGGAGAATAGGCTTCCCATTTGGACAGCTGGAAGATAGTGATACAAAATAGGCGTGGAGATGGGGTGTTGTAACGCTGGCTGGTTGGGGGTTTGGGGTGGAGTAGATGGTGACTTCAGTTTGGGTCACAGTGAATCTGAGACCCTTGTAGGACACCTGGATGGAAATGCACAGTAGGCAGTTTAAAATAAGGGCCTGGAGTAGAGAGGTAAGGTTAGCTATCGGACTAAATAGCTGTTACTAAAAGCAACGAAGTGAGTGAGATTATTCAGACATGTGTTTATAGATTTAGGGGGGAAAATAACAGCAGATACTGTCCTAGTGCTCCCCACATTCCAGGCACTGTTTCTGGGGGATGCTAACTGCTGAGGGATAAGCATAAGAGTAAGGAGTGGTCGGGGAGGTCAGAGAAGAGCCTGGAGGTTCTGCCTAAGAAGGAGTGGTGAAAGACACTGCAGAGAGGTCAGGAGAAGGGACTGAAAGTGTCCATGTGATGGCGCAATTAGGAGTCAGTGGTGGCCTTTAATGAGAGTCATTTTAGAGACGCAATAGGGATGAAAACTGGATTACGGTGATTGAGGTGTGAAGGTAAAGTGAGAACGTTTAGACTACTCTTCAAGTTTGGTGGTGAGGGGAAGGAGAGGGAGCGATAGCTAGTAAAGGAGGTAGAATCCAAGAAGGGACTGGAGTTGAGGAAAGAAAACATTATCTGTGGCAAAAGGGTAATTACTTGATTAAAAAAACCATAGACTTCAAGCTTCCATCAAGGACAGCGTACAAAGAAAAATTACGAGCAGTGGAGCTTCAGTTACAATACGTATCATTTTCTCAGGTGTGGTAAATATTTGTAAAGGCAGCAAAAGAGTATGGAAGAAGAGCCCAGAATTTTGAGGAAGATTCTACATGATTTTGAAATATACATGTGCACCGGGTATCTCCATTCCAAATCTGGCAAGGGGAGACCAAACCGCTAGAATTCCAACAATTTATGGAAACTAAGACCCAACTGTGGGAATGATTTGATGAGTGTATGAAATTGAGACCTTATAAATCTTTAAATTGGTTTACCTTGTTCTGTCTTATCTCAGCCTGTCCACTTGAGTCCACCATATGTAGCTCTTCATATGGAGTTGAACTAATGTTAAGTGACTTCTTTAAGTTTTGCCATGCTTAAAAGTCACTAATAGGATTCCTAATAAAAGAGGAGCTGTTTTAGCCACATTATTAATGTAAATTAAATACCCCAAATTTATTTTGTGTTTAGTTAAAACACCCAAATGCTATTCCCGTACATGGTCTTGGGTTTCTTGAGGTCTTTTATTTTTACTCTTTTATATATACACAAAGACTCTTCCAGCAGTGAAGATGACACCATCTTTCTCCCTGTTGAAAGAAGCATGTGAAAAGTGGACACCCCTTCCTCTATCACCCAGAGAGTTCCTTTTCTCTTTGGCAGCGTTTTTTTCCTCTGTCCCTGGGTTCTTAAGCTCTTTTGTGGGGTCATGGACCCCAAATATCTAATAAAAACTTCTCTCCCTAGGGGCATACACAAGTTCAGCGTTTGGCATACAATTTTAGGGTGTTCATGGAGCCCCTGAAACCCATTCTTGGACCCCAGCTTAAGAATCTCCCTCTCTCTTGTGATCTTGTCACTCTGTAGCAGAGGCTGGCAAACTACAGCCTATGAGCGGAATCCAGCTCGCTGCCTGTTTTGTGTGTGGTCTCATTGGAACACAGCCATGCCCATCTGCTTACCTATTGTCTAAGGCTGCTTTCCTGCCACGCGGGCGGGGTGGAGTAGTTGCCACAGACACCTTCAGTCCTGCAAGGCCTAAAATATTCACCATCTGGCCCTTTGCAGAAAGGGTTTGCTGACCCCTGTTCAGGAGCCTTTAACCTCAGTGAACTTTAGTCTCTTTAACCTCAGTTCATGAGGTAGAATAATAAACCAGAAGCTCTGTATTTATTTAACTTCTGTATGGGAAGTTCTTGTAAGAATAGAGTTCTGTTTTTCTGGGTATGATTTAAATCTATAAGAATTGTCTGTCGAGTAACTTCTTTATGTTTCATCCAGATCCTATCCCTGGAGGCTGTAATTTGGAGTTTGATTTAGACATTGATCCTAATATTTACTTGGAGTATAATTTCTTTGAAACAACTATCAAATTTGCCCCAGCAAACCTAGGCTACGCGAGGTATGTCGACCTCCTATCTCCTAAAACTGCTTTTTTTTAGGACGTGCATGACTGCTATTGTGTGAACTCTCTCAAAATCCATAGTTCTTCTTAGTAAAATTGAGTGGCTTATTTTTTTTTGGAATGGAAGTAATTTAAACATTGTTACTAATAGTCGAGCTGTCATTTACAGTTAATATTGTCCTCCTGCATTCTTATAAAGAGCCAGATGTTGAGTTTTTGTTATGAACTTAGAAATACCTCTTAGCTTCTGGAGTTTTAAATATAGAAAACATTCTGGAGCCATGAAGCACCCTTTTATTTTTGTAAAGATTTTATTATTTGAATTAAGACTCTGCCTTAGTTTCTACTTTAATAGTAATGATAACTAACATTTAAGCAATATTTGAATGCCCACGTATGCATTATCCACCGTATGGACTACTGTATGCTGTTTTGTCATTTAATCCTAATAATTTTATGAAGAAGGGGCAATTGTTCTTATTTACAGAGAGATTCCCTACCGGTTATTGAGATTAAGTGACTTGCCCACAGATGCACAGCTAACAAATGGTGAAGCTGGCATTTGAGTCTAGGCCTGACTGACATCAATATCCGGTTATTTAACCATACTACCCCTCAGTGTGTGGCTTTTATGATAGTGCCAAAATTGAATTCGTTGTTGCAGAAGTTGCAATTTGAGTTTTTTGTTCCGTTTTGTAGATGGAACTTGTATCACAAGAGATTGATGCTCATTTTTGTTGTTGATTCTAGAGGTACAGATCCTCCACCATGTGACATTGGGACGGGCCGGGACTCTAGGTGGAGGTTGCAGTATGATGTCTATCAGTATTTCCTGCCCGAGAATGACCTCACTGAGGAGGGGTTGCTACAGCATCTGCAGAGGATGGCCGAAGTGCCTCAGGTGATGGCCAATGCTATCAAGGTAAATTGGATTCTCATGGTTTGTGTGGCCAGCTTCTGACAACTTTATAACAGTTGAGAAGGGGAGAAGCTACCAGGAGCTTCTTCCTTTATTGTTTTCTTGATCTTTCTGGGATTATCTCTTTATTCTCTTTTATTTTGTTGTCATCTTGAGAGTCTTTGCTAGTGATAACCCAAAGTGATGTTGGCCTTCGAAGAGAGGTGTGTAAATTGTTATGTTTTAGTCACAGCCACATCTAACACCTGGTAATCTTGGATGGAAGTGGGTGGTAATTTCCATGTACTCCCATAGCTGTTAAACACTTTTGGCAAGTATAAAGGTTATAGTGTTTTGAGAAATAATCAGAAACTGTTTAAGGATTTACTCATTGGCATTAATATTTAAACCCAAACTCAAAGTCTCTAACTTGGAGCAAAAGTTTTCTCTGAGCTTTTGAACCCCTGTAAACTCTTGCTACTCCACGTGTGGGCTATGGGCCAGCAGCTTTGGCATCACCTGGGAGTTTGTTAGAGTTGCAGACTTAGGCTCCACCAAGACCTACTGAATCAGAATTTGTGTTTGATAAATTCCCCAGGTGATTCCTATGCATCTTAAAATTTGAGACTCACTGCTGTAGATTACTTTTGTGGAGGGTAAGATTTTATCTTTGTGTCTTGAAATGTGCCTGATGGCAGTCTAATATACAAGGTCCTCCTTCAGTCTGATGGTTAATGAGTAGAGTTTTTCTGGACTGTTCTGATTCTTCCCAGAAGGTTGAGAGATCACCAGATTATGTAGAAGGAAGGGATTAAAACAGGGCATAGGTGGTTAGCCTATATGTATCTCAGAGCAGGATCTCATTTTGTTGCTGTGTCACCCAAGATGTCATTGCCGCATGCTGAGAGGAAGCCCTGTACAAGAAAACTCATTGTGCTTATTCACTAATTAGGAGGCTCTGTTGGAAAAGTTGTCAGTTGCCTTTTCAGATAGGAAATTTTCAAGACCATTTTTATTCTCATGGAGAATATAAGATCTCATATAACAGGGTCTTTTTAGATTACTTTTTAAACTTTTAGTTAAGAGTTAGAATGTTGGTGTGCCAGAAGGCAAGGAAACCCGCACTGACTGATGATAGGGTGTCAGAAAGACTCTGGAGCCTGTTCGAAGAGGCTCGCACTGGCCCACTTTGGGACAATTCAGTCGTTAAAAAGAATAAAGATTGATTGTAAGTGTTGAATAAATAAAAACAAGTCTATACTAATACCAAAAAAAAAAAGTAAAAGAAAACTCCTCAGCTGCTACCAATGGAAGAGATTCATACCAAATTACTCTGAAAATTGATAAAGGCAAGGAATTTGCCCTGCCTTTTTTAAAGAACTGTAATTCAGCTCCAGTTGATGAGAGAAGGCTTTTTTTAACCAAAGAATGCCAGCTAATAAATGTAGGAGAAATTAGAGAATTAGAAAATCACCCTTTTGTGACCCTCAGTGAAATAATTCAGGCAAGGATCATCAGGTGAAAGATTTTCGGGGGACAGGATATTCCCAGGATGCCCAAAGAGCATCGTCAGGTTAATTCTAACTGTAAAGGGAAAACTACTTTTCGAGTGGAGTGATCTGATGGTCTCCACCGTATCCGTGTGGTCAAAGCTAGCTTCATTGATAGCGGGTCAGCCTGCACTATGTGCTCATGGGAATGCGGTCTGATATTATCACCGTCACCTATGGGGTATTCTAGCAAGACACGTTTAACCTGAATTCAGTCTGAGTTCCTGTTTACGGGAAATACAAGGGATAAAAGTACAATTTAAGCATCTTGAGCACAAAATCCAGATTGTGGAATATTCTGTAAGGCAACTGCTTTTAATCTCTAAAGAAGTCATTGGGTCGGTGGGAGAGGGTGTTGAGAAGGACTGTTCTAGGTTAAAGAGATTAGAGATAAACACTATGCGTGTAACTTGGTAGGATCTCAGTTAAGGGAGAGAAAAGCTATAAAAGCCACTTGGGAAAATCTTAATGTGCGCTGTGTATTATATGGTAAAAATTATTAGTTTTGTCAGGTGAGCTAAGGTATTGTGGGTATATAGGAGAATATGCTTATACTTAGTGCCTTGCTCCTCAAGTGTGGTAGATGAGCACGTAGCGTTGGCATCACCTGAGAGATTGTTAGAAAAGCAGAATCTCGGGTGCCTCTTCTGACCGACAGAATCAGGGTCTGAATTTTAACAAGCTCACCCAGTGGTTCATGGGCACGTTAAGTTTGAGAAACACTGTTTTACGACATATATGCTGAAGTATTTAGAAATGAAATGTCATGATTATCTGTAACTTAAAAATGGTTCAGCAGGAAAAATAGGGCAGTGAGGAGAAGGCGGGAGGGGTAGAAAAGCAAATATGGTAACATATTCACAATCGTCACATCTAAGTGGTGGTATGTAGCTTATTCATTGTATTATTCTTTCAACATCTCTTTAAGGTTGAACATTTTGTAATAGAAACTTGGCAGAGTAGGAGATAATGTTAATGTTTTGTTGAACTTGAGCAATCCTTTGTCCAGAAAACATACTGTGGAAAGCTAAGCAATATTTTTAAACAGCAGAAGTCTTCTAAAAGTCTCATAATTATTTACTCCTGAAACTCTAATAATTAATTTTCTCCCTTCTATTAGTAGGAACGTATCTGTGTATTATGGCTGTATAGGGCTTTTGTTTCTCCTATTAAATGTATCACCTATCTGAAAAACAACCTTTAAAAGGGAATTTTTGGAGTTAAGGATTACTGCATAATGATGTTTTCTTATTTCAGAGCCTGTTAGACAAAATAAGTGGGTCCTCTCTATGAGATGTTAACAGATTTTGTCTATGTCAGCTCTGTAGCTAGCAATAGTAGCTGACATTTTTTGAACACTTCCTTTGTGCTGCGTAAAACTAGTGTGCCAGATAAATAAGATTCCTGCCCTTAGGTTGTTTACAGTATAGCAGATGATAAAATATTTTTTTTTTGCTTTGTTCTAACTAGGATTGACATGTTACTTACATCATATTTTACTTAAATTACTTAAAAAACTTTAGAAGCATTTTGTGTAAGAGCTTGTTTATATTAGTCCATACAAACTGTAGAACAATCTTTTGCCAAAGCTAAATGGGTTGGTCTATATTTTAAACAAGAATTATAATGTAATAGTACAATTTAATATCCCATGTAGGTGGGATTATAATAGGATAGCTTTTTTTTTGTAATCTAAACATGAATCACGCTTTGTTTTTGGCTTCAGGTGGTTACCCTAACAGCTAATGATAAGACAAGTGTTTCCTTCTCCTCCCTCCGGGGACAAGGTGTCATTTATAATGTCATTGTCTGGGACCCATTTCTAAATACATCTGCTGCTTATGTTCCGGCTCACACTTACGCTTGCAGCTTTGAGGAAACAGAGGGAAATTGTTCTTCCCTTGGTGAGTATGTGGATTTAAACTTTGCAAGTTTTTTCTTTGGCTTTGTAGATCTCTATCAGCTAATACAGAACTTGAGAATATGAAGAAATGCTTTTGTCTACTCTTCATTCATTCAACAAATGCCTTTTGAGCCCTGACATTATCCCACTGTCTGTTCTAGGCATTAGGATACAGCAGGGAACAAAACAGACAAAGTATCTGCCCTCCTGGAGCTTCTGTTTTAGTGGGAGAGATGCATTAGACAAGATAAATTTGTAAAACCTACAATATGTGAGAGAGTGATGGGTGCTAAGAAGCAAAAATTAAGTAGGAAAGGAAGATGACAAATGGTAGTGAGAGAAGAACTTGAGATAGCCTGGCCAGGGAAGTCCTTGCTGGGAGGGTCACATTTGAGTAAAGACCCGAGGCAAGGCAGGGAGCCATGCACATGTCTGGGGGACCCGGGCAGCCAGTGCAAAGGCCCTCCGCTGGGAGCCTGCCTGCTGAATCTGAGGAAGTGCAGGGAGGACAATGGCTGGAGGAGACTGAGGAAGGCGCGAGATGCTGGGGCCAGCAGCTCAGAGGCAGCCTTGTAGGTCATGGTATGGGTGTTAGCTTTTGTTTGGAGTGAAATGAAAAGGCATTGGAGGGTTTCAGCAAATGGTGCTGTGATCTGACTTACATTTTAATGGGATCACTCTGGCTGCTTTTTTGAGAAAGGATGAGGGCAAATTGAGATTGTTGATGAGGAGGCCATTGTGGTAATCCAGGTGAGAGATGACTGTGGTTTGGATAGAATGGTGGCAGTGGAGGTGTTGAAAGATCATTCTGTGTGTGTGTGTGTTGAATATTTTATTTTGAAATAGTTTCATAGAAAAGATGGAAAAATAGTACAAAGAATTTCTGCATAATCTTCACCCAGGTTCCTCAAATGTTAGTTAATGTATTGCGCTGTTTGTTTTTTTGATGAGGAAGATTGGCACTGAGCTAACATCTGCTGCTAATCCTCCCCTTTTTGGCTTGAGGAAGATTGTCCCTGAGCTAATATCCGTGCCAATCTTCCTCTGTTTTGTATGTGGGATACTCCTACAGCATGGCTTGGTGAGTGGCTGGTAGGTCCGTGCAGCCTGTGCCACCGAAGTGGAGCATGCAACTTAACCACTATGCTTCTGTGGGCCAGCCCCTGCTGTTTGCTTTTTGTTCTCTCTCTCTCTTTCTATAGCTATAGCTATATATTTATATGTGTGTGTGTATATATATACGCACATAACTCTTTTATTCTCTGAACCATTTGAGAGTCAGTTGCAGACATAAACACCTTTTTGTCCTCAAATAATTCTATTTCCCTACATAAAGTAGTAAAATTATCAAAATCAACAATGATACAGTCCTGTTGTTTAATCTACAGATCAAATTTCACTAATTATTCCATTAATGTCTTTTATAAGCAAAAAAAGATGTTTTTTTCCTTGTTCAGGGTCCACTTGAGGATCACACATTGCATTTAACTGGCATGTCTCTTTAGCCTTCTATAATCTGAAAAAAACGCCTCAATCTGTTTCTGTCTTGTAAGACCTTGACCTTTTTTTTTTTTTTTTAGGAATATGGGCTATTTATTTTTTGAGAATGTCCTCAATTTGAGTTTGTCTGATATTTCTTCATGGTTAAATTCAGATTATCCATTTTCAGCAGAAATATAAAAGAAATGGTGTTGTGTCTCTCTCAGGAGGTACCTGATAGTATCTATTTCTCCCATTACTGGTGGTAGTAACCTTGATTACTTGGTTAGTGGTGTCTGCCACTAACCATTGTAAAGTAACTATTTTTCCTTTTAAGTGTCTTTTGGGGAGATATTTTGAGTCCCCTTCTCAAACTCTCACTTGCTGGTTTTAGCATCCTGTGATCTTTCTTTGCCTGAAACATTTATGATTAGGTGGTTGCCAAATGACATTTTTCTAATTTCGTCATTCCTTTTATGTTTATTAGTCGGCATTCTGTGGTAAGGAAGAGTTTTCCCTTCTCCCCTATTTATTTAGTCGTGTATTTATTTATATACATGAACCCATGGATTCTTATTTAATTCTCTGGATTATAATCTGTCACTATCATTATATTTTCATGTTCAGATTGTCCCAGACTTGGCCGATGAGTGGTTGCTTGTATTTTGAAATAGAGCCAGTAGTATTTGCTGGTGGATTGATATGGGGTTTGAGAGAAGGGGATGTAAATGATAATGCTGTTTTTGGGCAACGAGAGAGAGAGAGAGAGAGAGAGAGAACACGCGAGAGCGAGAGAGCGAGCTGCCATTCACTGAGGTGGGAGAAACTGTCAGAGGAGCAGATTCGGGAGGACATTTCACGAGTTCAGTTTTGGACACGTTCAATTTAAGACCCTGTTTAACGTTCCAGCGGAGATGTTGAATTGACAGCTGGTGATGCGTAGATTGGAATTCAGGGGTGAGGTCTAGGCTGGAGATTACCTTGGAAATCATCAGATTAACTAGATGGCATTTAAGACCATGGACTGGATGCTATCACCTGTGGAGTGAGTATGTGGAAATGGGAGGAGGTCCAAGTACGGAGCCCTGGGTGCTCCAGTGTTTAGAGGTCAGGAAAGTGAAGATTCCACCAAGGAGACTGAGAAGGAGCAGCCAGAGTGGTAAAGGGAAAGTGAGTGTTTTTGAAGCTCAAGGGAGAAAGTGTTTAGAGGAAGAAAGTGATCAACTGTGTCCAATGCTGCTGATAGGTCAGCTAAGAAAGAGTCTGAAAAATGACCATTGGGTTTAGCAAACACGGAGGTCATTGGTGCCCATGAGAGCTGTTTCAGAGGAGCAGTGGGGTAAGAGCCTGACTGGAGCATGTTCAAGGACAAATAGGAGGAAAGAAATTGAAGAACTCAAATAGCTCTTTCAAGGAGTTTTGCTCTGCAGAATGAAGTCTATCAGTTGAGTTGGAGCCAGGAATTAGGGTTCCTTCTCTGCTGAGGCTGTATCCCACCCAGTCTTCCACTGCCACACTCCAGATCCTTGAGAGGGACAATGCAAGAGACCCAGGCGGATATGAGTTCTGTCCTTTTCACTGATAGACTGAATCTTGTCTAGGTTCCTGCATTCTCTTTCCCTTGAAGCCTCTGCACCAGAGCCCCCCTAATCAGAAAGCCCCAGGGCCCTGTCTTTCCATGTTGCCTGAGGAGAAGGAAAGCTCTGATCCTATTGTTCCTCCAACTCAAAGCTGAACCCCCCTTGTGATGGTGGTCCTATTGTTGCTTTCATTTTCAAGCTTGGCGCACACGAGGATGCCTTTGCTGAGCTGGCGGAAGGGAGGATGTATCCACATTGCCTTTTAAGTAAAACCCTTGACCTATGCACCGTAACCCATAATGATGCTATGATGATTAAAGGCACCCTGAACTTTGGCTCTCTTCTGTCCTCCCATTCCATTCGCCCCTTTGTCTTCATTGCCCCTGAAAGTGACTGCTTATTTCATCTCTTGTTGTCTCTAGATTCTACTTCTTATGAAACCTTCTCTACTCTCTGATTTTATTTGTATAATTTTTTCTCTCCTTTCCTGGTACTGTGATAAGAGATTCTATTTAGTTCCTCTCTGCTATCTAATATCGTGCCAGAATATCTGTGTGTGTCAGTTTTTATTGGGTTGGAAGACCTTGCTATCTTGGTGATTGTACCTGCTGGAAACTTCCCCTAAATTTTCATTTGAAAAAAATGATCTCAGCGAACTTCATGTTTTTGGTATAAAGATTGAATTATAGAACAGCAATCAACCACAGGTCTGAAATAAGCAGAATGTGACTTTTTATCTTTTGTTTCATCTTCCTTTTGGGCTTTTCGTTCTCAGAAAAGCTGATGTGTAGGTATCTATTATGCCCTGCAAATTCTTATCTTCTGTCTTGTGTTTCTTATTTAAATGTAGGTCTTCATAGTGTCTCCATTTGAGCTCTCTTCATTATTTTATGTGTTTTGATTTGTGGTAGATTGGTAATATTTTTCACATGAGATTGTATAGCTGTTTTGGTTTTGTTTTTAGCTTAGGGATTATGTTCTTGTGCTTATCTCAAAGGAGTCATGATGGTGGTGAATTTCGTGAGCAGGTTTTTCTTTTCAATAAGCTGTATCTTTCAAATCATTTATTCAGTTTATGCCTATTAAGGATCGTGGGTTTTGGGACTCTGCCATCATGAAGCATATTGTGCTTTACTGTTCGTTATAATGCTACATTTTTCCCCAAAGCAAGGTGTGTGATGAAGATTGGTAGTAATTTGTTCATGTTTGACTTATGGCATGATAACATGTCCTTTTATTTTAATGTGAGTTTTGGTTAAAGCTTTGTATTATGGTTAAATTTGTTAATTTATGTTAAATTTGTTAATATGTTAAATATTAATATATATGTTAATATAATAAATATGTTAAATATGTTAAATTTGTATTTGGTTAAAACTATGTATTATTCATTGAACTCATGTACCAGTTATCTGGCCTTAACCATTTTGATTCAAGGCCATTATGTTGTTTCAGCTGTACACCCACCTGCATTTCTGCCTCCCTCCCCTCTTTTCTCACTGTATTTTTTTAAAGCAAATTCGTGGCCGGCATTTTGCTCACAAAATTTCAGTATATATATATGTGTGTATATAAATCTTAAAGATAAGCACTATTTTTTAGAAAATATAGCCACAGTGTCATCAACACAAATTTCAGTTAAAAATATTGAAGGTAATTCCTTAATGGCATCAAATTAACGGCCTGTGTTTAGATTTCCCCAGTCACAGCAATTGTTTTTCAGGTTTTTTTGTTTGAATCAGGTTTGAGATGAGGTCTATACATTGTATTTAGTTGACGTGTCTTTTAAATCTCTTTTAATCCATAGTTCTCACTCCCTCTGCAGTTTATTGCAGTTTTTTCTTTTTTTCTTGCAGTTTATTGGTGAATAAACAGAATTATTCATTTTAGGCACACTCTCCCTCTCCCGCTATCCATACCCCGGCCCCTGAATATGTCATAGAGTGCTGTGTACCCCTATCAGGGAGCAGGAATTGCCTGGTTCCTCTTTCTGTTACAGCAGCAGCCATTGATATTCATTGTTCACAGAGAAGAATTCATTAGGGGTGGAAAGGGTACTTTAAAAATAAATTTATAATATGTATGTATGGAATCAATTATTATCAGTTGTTTGCTTTTTTCATGAAATTTTGTTCTATTAATTAAATTCAAAGTATCGCATTGGATGCATTGTCCCCTAAATTTTCCTTCTTTCTAGGAAGAGTATCCTCCAAAGTGTTCTTCACTCTTTTTGCACTGCTTGGTCTCTTCATTTGTTTCTTTGGACACAGATTCTGGAAAACAGGTATTATGTCTGGTGTAGTTGTTATTTACATACCTCGTGGTGTTTTTTCTTAAATGCCTCTGGGGAATTTATGACCTGTCAGGAGAGTAAGCAACTGCTTATCTCCACCAGCTCCATAGATTTGTGGCTGGGTTCTTTTAGTAAAGATTCCACTTCGTTGCTCTGCATTTTTGTTTTTTCTCTTTTGTCAACCATGGAGTGCGACCTCCTCTTATTAAGAGGGGAATAAAATTTGGTTTGCACAGCAAACTTCTTCAGTTGCTAGATCAGCTAGTTGCCTAAAGATAACTGAGGTTAGAAAGCAGGATGTCGATGCAAAAATAGATTTTGGTGATGGTGATGGACATGTTTTCATATAAATCAGGCTGCAGGGCTGTGATGTACAGTGAGATTGAATTGTCTGCTCAGTCCTGGGAGGTTCGGATGGCAAACAGTTTGCTCAGTGAAACCCCGTGGGGGGAGTAGAGCATAAATTATGCTCACTGAATTGATTTGAATTCTTTGGACTGCTTTGATATAACTAATGTTTGCAATTACTAAAGAAATCCTTACTTAAGTCATTAACAAGGAGTGTAATGGAGCATCAAGGGAAGAGTGAATGTAATCCGGATCTCATAAAACTCTTGATTTAATAAATTGTGTGAAATAGTAACTCCTTTTCCTCCATTAATACACTTTTTTTCTTGATTGAGAAGACAATATTGTGAGGAATATTTAATTCCTCCAAGTGTAGAATGATTCTATAACAAAGAGTTGAATTGTAGGCAACATCCCAAAGATATTACACGGTATTTTAATGGATGAAGACAATAGTTGATCCTAAAGAGGAAAGGATGAATTAAAAGAAGATATAAAAGTTACAATTTGCTTTGGAGTATTTTGTTATATTTTTTTACCTTTTAAATTTTATTTTTGCTCAAGTAACAAATTAAAATTTAGTGTGTAATTTCAGATCAGACACAATGACAGCAGTACTATTCTTGTTTTAAGAGGGAAGTATAAATATGTTAAAATGTGCTATGAAATTAACAATTAACAACAATTAAAATTGACCTATATACAAGAAAGTGTATCCTACAGTTGAGACTTTAATATTATCTCCATTTAATAATATTTACTCCCAATGACTTCTAAATTTTTCCTTTCTTGTAGATCACTGTTTCTGAATGCCCTAATTTATAAATTCTGAGAGCTTAAGCATGTATTTATAGATTAGATATTTACATTGCATTGTAGAAAAAATACCTAACCGTAGCCTGTGTTGTTTTTTTTCTTTTCCTGGTGGTTTGCTACTAGAATTATTCTTCATAGGCTTTATCTTCATGGGATTCTTCTTTTATGTACTGATTACAAGACTGACACCTATTAAGTATGATGGTAAGTGAAAATAATATGGTTTGATTGGGTGTTCAAAAAGGAAGATGTTGTGTTTACATTCCACCTTTCCTTCTACAGTTTGACCAATATTGTGTGTGATATCCTATTATGTCTGTAAAATAATGGGCCACCTGAACTCTAAACATCTTTTCTAAACCACTCATTCAGGCCTTCTCTTCTGGATTTTTAATCTGCATGGTGAATTCCTTGGTACTTAGGGAAATGAAGGGCCATGTTGATTGTAAACATGTCCTTCCTTGTCACATTTAACAGAATGCTTGTCATGCCTTCTTCCTCAGCTCCACTTTATAGGTTGTGCCAAGCCACACCTGTCACTAGTCCTGGGAGGTTTAGCTCCCTGGCTAGTTTCCACATCTCAGACCGGGCCCTCCCTAGAGAGGGCCTCCCTGTGCTGGTTTCATGGCACCACTGAAGAGCCCTTGTGCCTAACCAACAGAAAGGCTAAGGCAGGCTCTGGTCATAGTACTCTGTGTCTAAAGCGTGTGGTCAGAAAAGCTGCCTCTGATCAAACAGTTCATCTTCTCCCTTTGTGCAGTTCGTCTGATTCTGACAGCCATCGCTGGAAGCGTTGGTGGGATTTTCTTGGTAGCTGCCTGGTGGCGATTTGGAATCCTGCTGCTCTGCATGCTGTGTGTTGGACTAGTGCTGGGCTTCCTCGTCTCGTCAGTGACTTTTTTCACTCCACTGGGTAGGAGATGCGTAACTAATGTTTTGTGTGTTCAGTTCATTGTTTGAAAGACCTTAATTGGGGTCTCTTGGTACAAATACTGCCTCATCAGGGATTTGGGGCCTTCTTGTAGAGTGCTGGAAATTTGCAATGATGATGTGGCACTTTAGGTAGAGCCATTACAAATAGGAACCCTTCTTTCCTCAAAGGCACCCGATACCAGATAAATTTTAGAATGTTTTTAGTGGTAGCTTTGTACCTGTTTGTTGTGATAAGGGGTGTATGTATATTTCTGTTAGTTAGAATTAATGGAGGTAAAGAAGATTCTTGACATATGGCAGAACAGTGGTTTTTTATTCTTTTGAACCCTTGAACTCGTTCTTCAAGTGACTCTTCAGCAGAAGCCCGGTATATCCCACAGGTAGACGTGGGGCTGCTCTGATGGCAGCTGAGTTGGGGAACCTGGTGCTTTGTTCCTGGTCTTCTCTTGTATGCTACCCTCCACCCCTACGCTTTGCCAAAGCCCAGGTGTTCCTGAGGTACCTACTTGTAGTCATCTGGGGCAGTAGCACACGGATGGTTCTGGGGATTTTTTTTTTTTAAGTAATTCAATTTCCATCTATTTTTAAAATCTGGTTAACTTGTAAGTGAACTTTCTTTTGTAGGGGAGGAAAGATTTTCCTGCTACCCTTCCAGGTTCTTTAGCTGATCTGATAATTAAGTTGACATAAAACAGATTAATAGGAGAAAGACAAATTTAATTTGGTACATACAGGAGCCCCATAAAAACATGAAACCCAAAGGCAGTCAGGCAATTGAGGCTTATATGGCATCCTGTGCTACAAGGAATGCGATAGGGGCCTGGGGCTTCAAAGGGGAGGAGGACAGTTCACAGAAAGATGGGAAAAGCAGATGTTTGCCCTGCTGTGCAGGTTAAGTCTTTCAGATAAGAAAATTATCTCTGATAATTGCTCTCTTTCTGGGCCAGGCTTCCTGTTTGAATTCTTTTAGGCAGTTAAAAGAGAGAAAAGTTTTTCCTGAATCTTCTGGGTCTTGATTGCCTTCAGCTCAAAATAATCCACATGTCAAAGTGGCACGTTTTGGGGTGGCATATTTTGCTCCCCTTCACTTTGCAGTTGTATATTAACTTACATTTCCTGATTATTGTCAAAAACGCAAAAAAAAGTACCTGCATTCCAAGGTACTCCATTAGGTTATTTCTTTCTTGTGATAATGTTTAGTTCTTATATTACAACATCAGATTATAGTTGATGGAAATGTTCGATATAAGAATGGCTGTCTCTTGAGGCTGTCAACTCTTGAGAACATAGGATATAACAAGAGTACAGTTGGCTCTCTCAAGATTATTTTATAGACTGGAAAGAAAGGACAGCCTGTGTGATTACTGACCATTCTAAGGCCCTTTGTTCTGATTGTAGCAAACCTATAGCCAAGTTCATTCCCACAGGCCCTCCTGCAGGTGGCTTTTTCTCTAGATAGGCTGATGCAAAGTATCTTTGTTTAGACTTGGCTAACTGACAGATTCACAGGGATGTTTGTTGAAAATGCAGATCCAGGGCCCTACTCTAGATGTGCTAAATCAAATACTGCTTAATTGGCTCCCTCCGTTTTTGTTAATGATTGGAGGGTTGGAGGAATGATAGGTTAGAACTTTTAGTAGTTAATCTGCTTACTTAGGAACTATCTGCTTGCTCAAGGACAGTTAGAGTGAATATCTCCTTAATGATAATGGCTGCAGACTCATCTTTTTAAGGATTAAAATTGGAAAAATATTTGGCTGACCTCTCAGATCTACTGTTTTCACCTTGTTATGTAGCTAGCAAAGAGGTTATACTCCAAAAGGGTCAGTCTTCACATACCTGCATCATAACTACTATTTTTAGTCCCTGGATTCCTTGAAACACTTTTTCTTTTAAAGCCACATGTGTATTTTGTGAAGGTTAGTGTAGTTAAACTGGAGAATATGATCCATAAATTCACCTCGCTGCAGCATGTTGCAGTTCACTTTCTGAGAATGTGGGATCCCAAGGTCAGATCCACTTACCACGGAACTCCCACTCTTCCAGGATGTAAGAGTCTCAGGATATAGGCCCCCTCCAGCTGGATTGGATGATGGTGCCAATGTCAGTATTAAATAATTGTCAGGCTTATGTTCTTGCTTTTTAAACTTAACTTATAAATAGGAATTCTACTACATTCGTCCTGGGTCACCCCAAGGTGTGCTGCATTTTGGAGAAGGGTTTGGTAGGAGCAGACAAGCGGTTAGCTCCTGTCTTTCCTGATGCATGAGGAAATGCCATCTTCCAGTTGGCTAGGCAGGAAATGCTGTGATGGTAAAAATCTATTAAGTGGATTTTGCTGCTTATATTGGGTGGGACTTCATATGGTTAACTCTGAATGCCATTTACTTGTATTTGTTACTTTGCAGTACAAAATCATGAAATCACAGAAATTTAGAACTAGAAAGGATGACTTGGAGCTTGGAGATGAAGTGATTCAGTCTTCTCATTTTATGAGTTAGGAAACGGAGGCCCAGCATCCCGGCTAGGGAACGGAAGTGCTTGGACTAGTCCAGCTTCTTCTAAATTATCCTGGGAATAAATGCAGAGGATTTACCTGCTTGATTCACCCCCCCCCCCCCCCCCCCCAGTCTTCTATGACACACCCTTCAAATGGGATTGTATTGCCAATTAAACGAAAAAAATCAGAATTCATTTCTAATTGCCAACACATTCCCTGGTTGTCACACTGAACCTCTGATGTATGTCTGTGTTCAGTTGTTGAGAAAATGAACCTTAACGTGGTGAACCTGTTGTTTACTCTTGATTTCTTTTTGCTTTTTCAGGAAACCTGAAGATTTTTCGTGATGATGGCGTGTTTTGGGTGACCTTCTCTTGTATAGCTGTTCTCATTCCAGTAGTTTTCATGGGCTGCCTAAGAATAGTAAGTGTTTCATCAAGTTAGCTTTATTCATTATATTGTCCTAGGCCTCCAGTTGTTCTCTTATGGCATCATCTTGCATGTTTTGTTCACTAGGGAGAGCTGTGTGATAATCTGTATCTGATCACTGAGTCTCAATAGCCTTGTTATGAAAGCAAGAGAAGTTCTAATTACAATGATCACACAGTGTTTTTCGTCAAGTGGAGCAGGTCATCACTGTCAGTATGCTTTTAACTGCGGGAGCAGAGAAGATAGGGCTTCCTCTAAGGCAACAACCTGATGGATCATTCATTTCAGCTGTCTCTCCAGAAGAACGGTTCTTCATCTGATTAGACTTCATTCTTGAAGCTCCTTCACAGGGAAAATATTTTCTATGATAAGGTAAACTCTGTTTTGAGAACTCACAATGAGTATTGAAGGTGGTTGTCAGTTTATCTTTTCAGGTAACCTTTGTTACAGCTCTAAGACTTGGTTCCTTTTCATGTGTCCTGAGGAAATGGAAGTGATTCCATGTGACTGAGGCCGGTGACGCGAGTTAGAAACTATTCTTATTCTACCAGAGGTGACTCCTAAACGCTTTCATTCTTCCACAGCTGAACATACTGACTTGTGGGTTCATTGGCTCCTATTCGGTAGTCTTGGCTGTTGACAGTTACTTGTACACAAGCCTTTCTTACATCACTTTGAATGTACTCAAGAGAGCACTCAACACGGATTTCCGCGGAGCTTTCACAAATGTGCCTTTTCAAACTAATGGTAAGACTCTAAATCCAGGAACCAGAGTGATAGTCAAATAGGAATATTGGGCCACCTGTGCTAACAAGAGCACATGGTAACTAGTTTGAAAGGAGGTTAACTGGATTGAAAAAAGGTTAACTAGACAAAAGAAGGAAACTCACACCATGCAAATGCTGTTAGAGCCCTCTCAGTGATAACTTATGGTCATAGGAGCAAAGAGTAGAACACAATGTAGTCTATGCAGAAATTGAAATATAACGATGTACACCTGAAATTTATATAATGTTATAAACCAGTGTTACCTCAATAAAAAAAGAATTTAAATTTATAAGAAGTTGAAGTTCATACTTCTAAAAATCTACTAAATGAACTTTGTTAAGAAATTTCTAAACCAGGATTACTTAGGTCTACCTAGTCAATTCCCAGTTGTGAGAAAAATGTTGAGAGTAAAGCTGTTTGGCACTTTATGGGTTGGGGTGAGATGAGAGAGGAGAATGACCACCAGATTTTTTAAGTTATTCTCTTGTTTCTCTCCTTTAAAGAAATATATAATTTGCTAATTGAAAGTGAAAGTCATTTTCAATCACGAAGTGTATTGTTTCCTCAATTGTAAGATTCTACCGTTAAAGATTTTGTGTTAACTTTTTGAAGGAAAAAAATGACTATTAAATGTTCACAAAGGTTGTAAGATATGTTGGTTTCAGAAATGTTAAAATACAGAGGATGGAAAAGCATGTCTTAGAATTGAAGATATATAAGCACAGTCATGATTGTTATGAATATTTCAGGACAAATCTTTTCCTCTGCTATCATGAGCCTGCCCTCATTGAGTAAGAGGTTGATGGTTGAGACCTTGAAATCCATGTGTCTTGAAAGTTTTACATACAAGACAATATCTTGCCAAGCCTTTTAGTAGAGGCTCAGTCCAGTTTGTTGAATCTCTTTATGCATTTCTATATCCCCTCTATATGAGTGGAGTGGGGCCCCATATAGAGTGGAATGGGAAAAAAGAGCATGATGGTGCCTACTGTTCCATGATGTACGTTTGTGAGGTTATCTAGATCCCTGCCCTCCCCCACCCCGAAAAACGCAACAGACAACTATGCCTATGGCACTGGTCATAAAGTACCCAAATGCCAAGGATCCAAACAGCTGATTCCTTTACAACCTTTATGCCTGTAATAGAAAAGTCCTTGGTTTGTTAGTGAGGAAATGTACATATAGACAAATTCACCAGAAAGTCTAATATTACTGAGAAAGGCTGACACAGATTGAGGCTATGAAAGGTTAAGTGTTGGATCTGTGTTAGGTTTTAAAATACAAGAGTTCAAACTGTGCTTTTCTACTGTTTTTTAGACTTTATTATCCTGGCAGTCTGGGGGATGCTGGCTGTAAGTGGAATTACGTTGCAGATTCGAAGAGAGAGAGGGCAACCGATCTTTCCTCCCCACCCATACAAGTTGTGGAAGCGAGAGAGGGAGCGCAGAGTAACGAACATTCTGGACCCCAGCTACCACATCCCTCCATTGCGAGAGAGGCTCTATGGCCGATTAACCCAGATCAAAGAGTTCTTCCAGAAGGAACAGCCAGCCGGAGAGAGAACACCCCTGCTTCTATAGATGCCAAGGGGCTTGGTCAGTGTGATCTTGAAATACAGCTCAGGCACCGTGTCTGCTTTGGTGTTTATGGCTAGCCCGCTTCAGCAGTCTCCGGTGCAAGTCTAATAAGAAAACAGGCTTCTATGCTTTGCACAACACTGTGCTGTCCTTATTGGTATATGGTAAGGGTATGCCAGGGAGATGATAATTCTGAGTGAGAGTGAGAAAGATGACCAAAAAGTCGGTGGTAAGGAGGCTTTTCCTTGTTCCCAAATACTTAAGAAATTACCTTTTGGTTTACAAATATATGATCAACTTATTCCTTGAAATTCCTTGAAATAGACTAAAAAAAGAAAAGAAATTAAAAAACAATGATTCTCCTGTAAAGGCCTGCTATTTCTTTTTATCTCCTTCGACAATTCTCTCACCCGAGTCTTGTCTAAATTTCGGGGGCGGGGGCACAGAAGGTGCTTTATTTAAGTGTTAGACTGAATCTTTGTTTGCCACTGTGTTTGGAAGTCTAGGGGTTTGATACTGGGCCTTTGAACTTCAGAGGACAAAAGAAGGAGAACTAACTGGTTTTCTTACTAAAAGCAGTCTGATGACTACTTGCATCTTTCTGAGTATCATATATTATCAAAAGGTACCCCATTTTGTTTCTTTTTAATTGTGGTAAAATGCACATTTACCATATCAATCATTTTTAAGTATATAGTTCAGTAGGTGCCCGTTGTCTTTTCCTTTTATTGCTTAAAATGGTAATTTAAATAACTAAATTTTTCAATTATTTGACTCTAGGTCAATTTATATACATAATAGAAGTTTTATATGGATGATTTATTTATATTCCAAACAACAGCCTTTGCTTTTTTTCTTTCAAGGCCTTTTAAAATAATGTTGACAGCTGATCTCTAATTTAACTGCATTCGATGACATGAGTTGTTTTGTTTTTAGGAAATAAATTGGCTACTACCTTAATCTGTAGTCCCCTTAACAAGGAAACCTTTAAAAAGATTGCATTTTGTAGTTCTTTCTGCTAAATTAGTTGTTATTAACATTGATGTAAAATACAATTTCAAAAGATTTATTTTGTATATGAAGCCTTTGTACCATCTGTGTTTTAAAGTGATGGGGAGGGAGTCAAAAAGGATTCAAGTGTTTAATGGAGCAGCTTTTAATTAGGGCCTTGGATTCTGTAAGGAGAGTCCCTTCAGCTTTTTTTTGTTTTCTGTGTGTGTGTGTGTGTGTGAGAGGAAGATTGGCCCTGAGCTAACATCTGTTGCCAGTCTTCCTCTTTTTGCTTGAGGAAGATTGTTGCTGAATTAACATCTGTGCCAGTCTTCCTCTATTTTATGTGGGATGCCACCACAGTGTGGCTTGACAAGCGGTGCTAGGTCTGTGCCTGGGGTCTGAACCTGGGAACCCCGGGCCGCCGAAGCAGTGTGTGAACTTAATCACTACGCCACTGGGCTGGCCCACATCAGTTTCCACCCTTTTTTTCCACCACGAGAAAGCACCTGGAGGCCCTGGCTGCCCACCTATCCTCGTGGCCTTTTCTCTCACCCGTCAGAGCCTCTGCCACCAGTTCTGTCTTGGATTTTAAGCTGGTGACTCTGACATGCCTGAGGTCGCTTGTGGTTGTTGCATACACATTTGTGAGTTAACCACTATTTAAATGATGCTGCTTTTAAGAGTTTTTCAAGGTACAGTCGATTTTCGAAATTTCAACTAACTGGAAAAATGTTCAGCTTTTGCTTTTAAAAGTGTTTCGGAAAGGCTGAAACAAAATGAAAAAATAGAAAATCATTTTTGCTTTGAAAAATTACACACAGGTGTTCATTTACTGTTTATTCTGTAATCCTCACTGTTTATATAACTTCAGTGACACTTAAAGTCGAAGAAAAAATGTTCGTTTTTTAAAACTAATTCACTGTGAGGCTTCTGGCTTCTTCCATATCTTTGTACATTCTAACGAAGTTATATGGAATGTTTGTGAGTTATTTTCGATACCATCAAAGTGCACTGGCAGTGAAGATTGTAAAGACAGAACACAGTTTTCTTGGAGGGTGGACACAAATTGTTTAAAACTTTTCATGATAATTTGTGAGTAATAAACCAATTTGTATAATTTTTTAAATAATAAATACCTATTTTGAAAAAAATGTTAAGAAGACTCATTATTATAAAACAGTTTGACAGGTACAAAAACAAAATTATTTAATCTGGACAAACAATTCTTTATTTTAAAAAATCAGTTTAGGGATGAAATAATGGGAAATGAAGGAAATCTGGGGCAATGTATTAAAATTTGTATCCTTTGTTAGCAGGAAGGCTGATGTCGTCAGTGGATTAATTTGTGTTGGTGTCATTAGCACTTCGGATGTGTCAAACTGAAGAAAAGTAGTAATATTACCAGAAAACGAGTTATACTAGTCTTTAAATGTTTTGGTTCTGATTAGCCTGTTACAGGTTAGCTACGAGGGTGCCAAACCAGAGCAGCTAACCAGTGCTATAGACCAGTTGAATTCTCTAGAAGGTGGGATAGAAAACTGATTCTAACAAAGAAATTGCTAGAATATTAGACCAGGAACGGACTTCAGAGATCACATTATCTGACCCTTTTTATTTTATACCTGAGGGAATTCCTGACCAAAGAGTCAATCATATGAAGTCACAGTTATCAAATAACAGTGGCCAGATGAAAATGTGGGAGGCCTGACTCTCTATCCAAATGTGCTTTATCATCATGAAAATGTAAATCGTTGATTATTTTCCATTTTCTTCTGGTGAATTGGTAGGAAGCTCCTAATGTTAACATTGCCATGATCTCTTCTTTTCGGGAGTTAATTTTACACAGTGAAAACATGTTTTTCCAAGTTAATTTTCTGACGGACCGTTTCTTATTCATTTCAAAGTATATAATACTCAAAATTTCCATTATCTGTAAATATTTTGCCTCCACAGCAGCATATGTGTAGATCTTTTTGATACAAATTTCACTCCTTGATGATATACTTGATGCCTGTTATTAACCTTCATTAAAATCCCAGAATTCTTGGTTCTAATTTCCTGAAAACTGAGCCTCCTCTTGGGGCTTTCCCATTGTGCCACAGCCCTTGCTGGGAAAGAGGCTGTCGGTATTTTCCTTTTTGTTATGGACTGAATTGTGTCCCCCCAGAATTCATATGCTGAAGCCCTAACCCCCAGTACCTCAGAATGTGACTGTATTTGATGAGAGGACTTTCAGAGGTGATAAGTTAAAATGAGGCCATCAGGGTGGGCCCTAATCCAATGTGACTAGTGTCTTTATAAAAAGAGGTTAGAACATAGGAGACACCAGAGTGAAATCCATGTAAGGACACAGTGAGAAGGTGGCCATCTGCAAGCAGAGGAGAGAGGCCTCAGAGGAAACCAGCCTTGATCTTGGACTTCCAGCCTCCAGAACTGTGAGAAAATAGATTTCTGTTGTTTAAGCCCCCAGGCTGTGGTATTTTGTTATGGCAGCCCGAGCAGACTAATACGCTTTACAAATCCTTTTACCCTGATGCTTGATGAGACCACTGGGCGGTTTGGCCAGTGTGTTTGCAAGGACCTCTCTTTTTATGAGATTGTGGTAAAGAGGAGCTCAAGTTAATGGAAACTTGGGCTGACCCAGGCACTACCCATACAGTGATTACACTGGGGAGGTTGGCAAGTCTGGATCAAGTTACATGAGCACAAGAGGCAAAATTTTAAAAAGAGTTATAATCCAATGATAGTGGTCTTTGACTTGCATCTCACCTTCACTCATTCAGTAAGTAAGTATTTGTTGAGTTCCTAAATGCCAGGCATTGCCATGGGCACCAGGAAGAATATGGCAAACAATGCAGGCCTGGTCCCTGCTTCAGGGCTTAGAGCGTGATAAGTGAGACAGATACTAACATAGTTACACAAAAAAGGGACAATATACAATGAAAATTTATAATGAAGTGGGGGGTGGAATCTGGGATGCGGAGGAAGTATTCCTTGACGAAGTGACAATTTAAGCCAAGACTTGGAGGATGAGTAGGAGTAACCAAACCACAAGGAGGCTAAGTGCATTGCATGTACCCCAGAGGAGTCTTAGTTGTGTGTCCAGCCAGTCATGACAACCCTTCGCTCTGGTGCTGGCTGGGGTCAGCTCTCCCATTCTCAGCTTTTGGCAATTTGAGCAGCTGATCCAGACAGGATGTTGTCAGTCTTTTTTTTTTTTTTTTTTTTTTAATTGAGATAAATTTGACATATAATGTTGTGTAAGTTTAAGTTGTACATGAGATTGATTTGATACATTTATATATTACCATATGATTACCACCATCACGTGAGCTAACACCTCTATCATGTCACATAAATATCATTTCTTTTTGGTGGTGGGAACCATTAAGATCTTGTTTCTTGGCAACTCTTAGAGTATTGCTGAATAAAATCACTATTTTGTGCATTAGATCTCCAGAACTTATCTACTGCTTGTAAGTTTGTACCCTTAAACAACATCTCCCCAGTTGCCCCACCCCCTAGTCACTGGTAACCACTATTCTACACTGTTACTAGGAGTTTGGCTTTTTTTAGATTCCATATATAAGTGAGATTATACGCTATTTGTCTTTCTCTGTCTGACTTATCTCACTTAGCATAAGGCCCTCAAGGTCCACCCATGTTGTCACAAATGGCAGGATTTCCTTCTTTCTCATGGCTGAACAGTATTTCATTGTATATATATATATGCCACATTTTCTGTATCCATTCATCCATTGACAGACACTTAGGTTGTTTCCATGTCTTGGCTATTGTGAAAAATGCCTCACTGAACATGGGAGTACAGGTATCTTTTTGAGATCCTGTTTTCATTCCTTTGGCTATATACCCAGAAGTGGGATTGCCGAATCATATGGTAGTTCTATTTTTATTGTCAGTCTTCTCTTCCTTGTTAAATTTTAACTGTACTATGGAACTGCACAGAGCACATCTTGCTTTTTTATTTACTTTTCTTTTTCAATTCCTCCCAAGACCCTAGAATTTAGCAACTGTTCCCTGGCAGGCACGTCAGAACACCTGAGTGACCCACAAGCTGTGGTCCTCAAAATCACTCCTATTCCAGAGTCCTATACATAATAAGTACATATAATATACATGACTGTTGCCCGCAGGGTGAACTCCTTCCCTTGAAAGGAGGTTAAAGAACAGCCACAATTACCTTTTTACTTTGAAATCTTTAAGGGCTGAAAGGCTTATTCTGTCTCACATGAGGTCCATGGCTCCTCCTGCCAATGGATTCTCTATTGCTCAGACTAGTTTGAATGTGCTCTGACCAGCCTGAACTCACGGTGGGCACACCGGGAAGAGCATGGATGCCTATATCTGGGAGTTCTGAGGAAGGGGGTAGAGGAATAGAAAATGAATGCAACTGGAAGAAGCTAGTGAGACATACTAAGTGTGCCTTTGCTCCCCAGTTCTCCATGGGCTGTTTTCAGCAAGTGAACTAGACCTCAACTCCTTTTTTAAATAAACCAACTGTCTCATTTGGAGGAGACCATCCATGTATCAAAATTCCTTAAAACGACTAAAATATATGTTTTATTAGGGCTGAGCCTAGGGTTCTGGAAGACTAACTTCAGGGACAGGATTGAAGCCTGCTTCTCTCTGAAAAAAACCTCTCATCTTGTTCATGCTTGAAAGGTTTTCAGCAGAGAACGATCTTCCATTCCAAAAGTAGAACTATCAACTTTTCTTCCAGACCAGCTCTTCCTTCCTAATTCCTTCAATGATATATACCAGTCATTTTCTTTCTACTGAATAAAGACAGTGATATTTTTAACCTTTTGTATTCTGTATATGTCTAGAGTCTACATGAACTTAGGTACAAAAACCTTATCGTCATTGAGATAGGTCTTAAAACAAATGTATTCTAGGAGAAGTTAACATTTGCGAAATTCATTCACTTGATCTCACATTAGACTTTTTTGGGGTTTTTTGAGGAATATTAGCCCTGAGGTAACATCTGCTGCCCATCCTGCTCTTTTTGCTGAGGAAGCCTGGCCCTGAGCTAACATCCGTGCCCATCTTCCTCCACTTTATATGTGGGACGCCCGCCACAGCATGGCTTGCCAAGCGGTGCCATGTCCGCACTTGGGATCCGAACCCCTGAACCCCAGGCCGCTGAAGTGGAACATTCACACTTAACCACTGTGCCACCCGGCCGACCCCTCACATTAGGCTTCTATTTGATAGGACTGAGCTCTTGACCACGGAGTGGTGCTGAAATCTGAGACAAAGGTGACAAATCCTCATTTTAAAGTAGCCAAAGGCTAACTCTATTCATCTTCAACTGTATGTGCAAACAAAAGCAGTGTGCTGAGGCTTGGGGTTAAGTACAACCATGATAGGCACAAGCTCATAAGGAACAGATTCTTTTGTATTTATTTATGTATTTATTTATTTTCAGATGTACATCATAATATACTTCAAATTTTGTGTAGATTACATCATAGGGAACAGATTCTAAACAGCTTTCTTTGTTAGTTTTATAGAAAGCCCAATATAGCCTTCCTATCAGTGTGTGATACTCAAGAAGTATATCCTGTGTTTTGAGATCAGTATATTTTTATTCTGGGTCCAATTCTACCTACTGATATTGACTTCAACATAGTGAATTTTCTGCAGGCTTTGGTTACTCCAAAACAGTGGGTTTTCTCTTATATTAAGCTTTTTATTAGGCAAATTTAGCTACATATTTTTCTTCCCATTGCTAGAATCTTCAAGCCATAGTATATAATAAACTACACTGAGTAAACATCCATAATTTAGATTAAATTACCTAAATTTAATTTACAGTTTCCCTATTTTAAGATTTAGTTCGAACTCAATCTGTTCACTCTAGAACTATTATAATGTGGCTTTAACCAGGGGAAGTAGTGGAGATGGTGAGAAATCGTAAGATTCTGATTTATTTAGAAGGGAGAGTTGACAGGATTTGCCAATAAACTGGGTGCAAGATATATGAGGAAGTGGAGTCAAAGATGCCACCAAGGTTTTTGGCCTGAGCAGCTGGAAGGATAGAGTTGTCACCTGAGATGGGGAAGAACATGGAGAGATCTCAGAGTAAGATGGGGAGTTCAGCTTGGACATCCTAACTTTGACATATCCCTTGGATAGTCACTGTTGGATGAGTCTGGAGTTAAGAGACGTCGAGTGAAAGCTGTAAATTTGAAAGTCATCTGCGTACAGGTGGTATTTAAACTCACGAGATTGGTGAGATCATCAAGGAAGTGAGTACAGATATAGAACAGGAATAAGGACTGAGTCCTGTGGCTCTCAAGCAGAAAGAAAGGAACAAAGGAGACTGAGAGGCAGCTAATGAGGTAACAAAAAAGTCTCCCCTCAAATTCCAATTCGAAATTATTCTTCATCCATATTTCACTAAAAAATGTACCCTTGTTTTATCCTGACAGTCAAAAAAGGTAGTAGGTACCAAAAATTAAGTTTAGATCTATGATCTTCCATTCATCATTGAGGCAATTTAGCAATATAAAATTTTGTAAGTCACCTTGATATTAAAGAATATCAATTTGAACAGAAAACATTTTATCTGTGATGTATGTAATTTTTTTTTTAGAATTGTATTCCCTATATAAAATAAAAAATTGAGTGGGGCTGGCCCCGTGGCCGAGTGGTTGAGTTCACGCGCTCCGCTGCAGGCGGCCCAGTGTTTCGTTGGTTTAAATCCTGGGCACGGACATGGCACTGCTCATCAAGCCACGCTGAGGCGGCGTCCCACATGCCACAAATAGAAGGACCCACAACGAAGAATATACAACTATGTACCGGGGGGCTTTGGGGAGAAAAAGGAAAAAAATAAAATCTTTAAAAAAAAATAAAAATTAAAAATTAAAAAATTGAGTGGATAGATGATAAATAATGGATGGCATATTCATTTGTCAGGGCTGCTATAACACACTACCACAGGCTGGGGGCTTAACAGAAATGTATTCTCTCACAGTTCTGAAAGTCAAGGCCAGAAGACTGAAATCGAGCTGGGTTGATTTCTGGAGGCCCTGAAGAAGAATTCATTCCACACCTCTCTCCTGGCTTCTGGCGGCCCCTCACCATCCATAGGATTCCTTGGCTTGTGTAATTCTCTGCCTCTGTCTTCACATGGCTTTCTCCTTGTGCCTCTCTGTGTTTCAAATCTCCTTCACTCTTATAAGGACAACAGTTATTGGATTTAGGGCCCATCCTAAGTCCAAGATGATCTTATCCTGAGATCCTTAAATCTGCAAAGACTCTATTCGAAAATATGGTCACATTCACAGGTACACCAGGTTAGCATGTGGGCATAACTTTACAGAGACACCATTAAACCCACTACAGGTGATAAAAAGGTTTGCAGAGTCAGCAATGAGTTGCTAGCCAATTCCTAAGAAATATAGATAGAAGTTGTTGCTAAGTACTAGTATTGTGATAAGCAGAGAGAAAAAGCCCTAAAAATAAACTGTATGTAACAATAAATGTAAGTATTGTTTTCAAATTAAATTGGAGACATATCAATTTTAATCACTCGTCTTTATTGATAAAATAGGCCCCTATGCAGTACATACTCTCAGACGTAAATTTAAGGTTCTGCTTTAAAAAAAAAAGTATGGGATGGAAAACTGTTGCTATATAACAAAGTAAACGTCTTTAAACACCAAGATCTTAAAATTATATCCAAGTAAGAAGACCAAGAATAAATTAACTCAACTTATTTGTTTACAAAAATAATTATTTATCAAGTAATGTCTTATAATAGAGCTGCCTCAATGAACTGCCTCCGACTAAATCTCAACTGTGTAGCTTATTTTCTTTAATTCTAACTTGGGATGGAAACTATATAAATCAATGTGCCATCAAATTAAGGGCTACTTTCCCAAAAATCAATAGAAAAGTTTAAAAATAAAAACTGTCATTTATTTATAAAATATCAATTAAGGCCTCTGAATGAGAAAAGAAATCTAATGTTAGGGCCATTAGCCCTTTTTCTATTCAATTAGCCCCATCAACCCCATTTACCCAAAACTTAAGGTAGAAAAATTCTGAAGTGAAAAGTAGTTTAGAATTTTACCAATATAAGAAATTATACATAAAAATTACCATGTGAATATTTCTTTAACAAATTATATACTCAAAAGTAGAATTTTCTATTGTGCTAATTTTAATATGTATTTAATATAAATGAGTATAACATATTTAATCATATTTGATGCTCTTATTTTATCCTTTTATTCTATAATCACCACAAAATAAGAAAAATTTAGATTTCAATTGACGTTAAAGCACATTTCTATTTCTGGTGGCTTTTAAAAATTTACATACTGGATACATATTTTGTAAAAAAATCAAACAAATACTTGTAAATCCATAGATTTTTCCCCTCTTTTGACTGAAAGGTTATAAGAAGAATCATAGGTTTGAGGACCAGATGGAGCTTAAGAACAGATTCATAAAAATTATTTTTTTTGAAATTTTAATTTAATTTGAAATTTTAATTTTTCTGTATCTCTTTAGAGTAATTACTTTAAAAAAAGAGTTCTATGAGGCAGAGGAATTCCCAATTTACTTTGAAATTACCATACCTAGCTTGCTATATCAAACATTTCAACTCTGTTAGCTAAATAAATGAGCTAATATCCTTAAAGATCAACCAGAGAAGAAAAAAATCTCATCTTCATTATTGATTTAGAACCAAAACTTATTCTTTCAAGAGTAGTTTAACCTACTGAATATGTCTCTTATAAGATCTTCTTTCTTAGAAAGTAGTATTCCTTCTCTTTCATTCCTGAAATGATATTTCATATACTTAAACAAGTCATGGACAATTGTTAGCTGAGTATTAATTATGGTAAATTAGCCAAATTAAATTACCTCTTTTGTTTATGGTATACATAAAACATTCTAAGAGCCTTCAAACTGAATTTTCTTTGACAACAGTTTAAATTAACAAAGGCAGACAGGCAACCATCAAAGCCGAAGTCTCACAGTACGTAAGCTATTTGTTAGCTCTGACACAGGAGAGGGAGGATAAAGTTTAGTATGACCATCTTCCGTTCACAAAACCATGGCAAAATGTGTATCTGAAAATTGGGATACTTTTATGAATTCCCAGCTTTTACTGGGAATGTGTTTATCAAAGTATCATCCAGATACAAAGAGCACTGCTGAAAGCTCCCGCTATGTTCAGCCGTCACTGTGATGATCTGTCATTTGCTCACCAATTAACAAAGGCTTAATTTCTACTTTTCAATTAGATTTCGGAATAGAGTCTATGACCATTAACTATGCATTTTTTTCGCTGCTGTCTCTTAAAAATGTCATTGCCAGTGCACTGTACATATTATAGAAAAAACATAAAACAAAGGGTAGCTTGAGATTGATTTTTCTGTTAATCCATTCCCCTTAGTAGGCCAGTCCCAGGGCCCGTTTGGAGCCTTGTAAGCAGCTCACAGACTCAGAAGCTCTTCAGCTCTTCCGTAGGCTCAGGTCACTATTGGTCACTAATGCTGACAAAGATGTGCTTTCTGACACATCATCTTTCCTAAGGTTCAAAAATGACTCTCGAGTTATTTGAAGGATCTCTCTCAAGCCTTTGTTTTCTTGCTGCAAGAAGGCAAACAAAAACAAAGATGCAGTCACCACGGTAGCTATAAGAGTACAAACATAAGTTAAGAAAAGCCAAACATATAAAGGTTTGACAAATAAAAAGCAAGCTCTATCATTGGCAGAAATGTACTAAATGACATGTAGTTGAAGCTGACAACTTGAACCCAGGGAACACTTTTTTAAAGGGCTAGGAATCGTGTTATTCAGCGTCTTCCACCACAGCAAAGCCTACTCATTCATGCAGCTATAACTGTAGACGGAACCTCAGAAATTGCCTTATTTTACAATCACAGTATGATGAAGAAAATAACATCCAGCCTTATATTTATATAAACTCAGAAAGCCTGTGAATAATACCCTGGGACTAGAACCTCTTAGCACTTGAGTACTTTTATTACTTTCCACAATGGCATGGAATGCAGGACAAGCCATCTGGTTTGCTTCCCTCACTAGAATTTGACAGCAGCAGGGCTGGCTGAGTAGACTGTGATATTTTTCAAGACGGAAAGTAAATGGTCAAATCTACCAATGGTAAACAACTTTCCCTTTTCTTTCTAGATCAAGAAATTTGCAGACATTTAAAAATAACTTTCATAATTTATTCTTTACCACTCTGTCTTCGGTCTTACTTTCTAACTTTCAACGGTATAAAGCAGGGGTCAGCAAACTATGGCCTGGCTTGAGGCCTGTTATTGTAAATTAAATTTTACTGGAACATAGTTAAGCCCAATCTTTCTTGTGTGTATGGCTCCTTTTGTGTTACAATGGCAGAGTCGAGTATTTGCAACAGAGACTATCTGGTTTGCAAGCCTAAAAGATTTACTATCTGGCCCTATACTGACAAAGTTTGCTCTTAGAGAGAGAAATCATTTTTGGCCCTCTATATCCAATTTCTTCACCATGATTTCAAAATGAAGCTTTTAAAGTATAAAAGTTTATTCTACTGATTCGAATTATTCAAATGACTTGTGCTTTACACTACCACAAAATCAAGGACAGATGACACAAAAGATTTTATATTCCCCAGAAAAATATAAGTGCCCAAAGAATATTATTTGTGGACTAAAAATTTTTCCCTTCATCGTGATCTCTAATAAAATGAAGACATTTTTTAAATTACTAAAATGAAGAAGTATATTCACCTAATAACAGAAGCAACAAAGAATCAAAAAATGGATTTTCTCAAATACTGGTATAAGTTACTACTGATCCTAGGCCCCTGCATTACTGGATAAACGGTCTTGCATTATACACCCATATAACCAGTAACCAGGTGAAAAAAAGAACATTACCAGTATCCCAGAAAAGTACATATATATTTAAAAATGGGATATATTTTCTGGTAGAAATCTTTGTATGGACAGTTTTCACCTACATTTGCAATTTAAAACTTACTTCAAGTTGAAATATTCGTTCCTGCTCCTTGCAACCGTGTTGCTCATCAATTTCAATGGCTTTCCTCATTACTGCTGCCATTTCAGTTATCTGGTCAACATGTGCTTGTAATTCCTGAAAAAAAGAAACGGAAGTTGCAAATCAGTGAAATACTTTATTATTTTTATTTTTGGATCCTCTCCTTTTTATAAAATCTGCATTGCCACTTAACATGAATGTAATATTCTTACATTGCCATTTAACATGAATGTAATACATCAAACAGACAATTACAAGAAAGTTGACTGACCATGAATGTGCTTTTGAAATCAGATTTCTGTTAGGACTAGAATTAAGGATAAGCAGCACCATACAACTAAACCCATTAGCAAAAAGAGTACTCATACTTCACATTGCTCTCACCACAAATGATCAGCAACTTTTTCTTTTTTGCACCTACATACACTATTGATCAAAGTAATGGCAAAGATAAAAATTGTTGACACATTCAATCTGTTTTCCCCTGAAGCCTTCATGATTTACAAATCTTTTCTGCTATTATCCATGCCTAAAAATTGATCTCAATCCAATTTAGAAACTTTTCTAGATTATAATCCTCCTTGAGAGCAGGAACTGTATCTCACTTATATTTGCTTATTATTTAGTGTTCAGCACTATTCAGTAAAATGAACAGAGTTCTACTTTTGAGTATTAAAATATTAAATTGCTTTCTTTGCAAACTGTTCACAATATAACTTCAGTATAAAACAGACATCCACATTTGTTTCGTGCAGCAAGTAGCATAAATTTCTTCCAATCTCATTCTCTTATTCTTTTTTGCACACCTATGATATGCCAGGCACTGTGCTAGGCAATAGGACTATGAAGCCTGTTAAGACGTGTTCCCTGATTTCAAGGAGCTTACAGTCAAGTAAAAGAGACAGACAAAAGTTTAAAATCAACAGAAACTTGAGAATAATCATTTTTTCAATGAACAGCTTCTATAAACCATTGTTCACTGGCAACTGAAGGTTATTTTATTATAAGGCCAACACTTAAACATAAAAGTTAATAGCTCCCCAAATAAACATTGTCTCTTAAATAGTTGTATATACTGTATTTGCAAAAAGGATTTGAAAAGGAACCCCCAAAACCAGTAAACTATAGAAGAAATATGGAGAACAAATAGGAATATCTTTAGCAAACCACACATTTACTGTCTTCTTAACCAACAAAAATAATTACATTACTTTAACAGGGAAACCTATACAATGCTAATATGCAGAAAGAAGGCAAAATGAAGCACTAATCTACTCTGTTCAATATGGTGCTATTTAAATTTAAATTAATTAAAATCAAACACATCTAAAAAAATTAACAATTTAGTCCTCTAGTTACACTAGCGAGACTTCAAAGTGCTCAGTAGCCCCATGTGGCTGGTGGCCTCCATATTGAACAGCAACAGATAAAGAACATTTCCCCCATTTCAGAAAGTTCTATTGGACAGCTCAGGATTAGATTACAGTATCAAGAATGGTAACAAGACAAACATCTGTCATATTCTGCCATAGTTAAAAAAAAAAAAAGCTTAAAATCCCTCCCACTGTAAAGGAAGCATAATGTTTAAAAGCAAGTTAAGTACAGATAACTGCAGCAGCAAACTGAATATGGGTAATGAATCAAGAATCTGAATACTAACAGCTTTCGCAGTTTATGATTTGGTGTCCTATGGCACTGACCTAGGTTAAAAGACTACACAGGAAGCTAACAATTCTTTACTCTTAAAATGGAAGAAAACAAAATACCACTCATCCTTTCAGGGTAGAGTCTGTTCTCATAAAATCATCACGAGAAAAAAACCCCAATACTTCAAACAGAACAGTATCTTTATAAGCCCAGTTCATGGATGGTTCACTTATTACAATAAAATCTTTAGGGAACTAGCACAGATCTTTTAATGGGCATGAGAGGCCAAGACCTGTGCTTTCAAAACTGTCTTAAAGGCAAGAAGAGTCAGCACCGTAATCCTTGAACTGTCTTGAAATGCCTTTCATGTCTAACTTTTGTTTAGGTTTATTTCAACTTTGCTCAATAAAGACCTGTCACAATTAAGTTAAAGAAAAAAAGAAAAAAGAAAGTTAAGACACAATGGAGAGTGTACTACTATACTTAATCACAAGACCCAAAGGAAGGCATTATTTTATTGTGGACTCAAACTAAAGGACTACAAACTATTAAAAATCTGAATTACAACAGTTCACTTAATAGTCTGATTCAACAAAATTTTTATGAAATCAGATGAAAATTACTGCCAAGAAAACACTTTTGATGTCCAGAAAGAGAATAACTGTTTAAAGCTTACTAAAATTTTGCAGCAACAGCTAACAAGAGCAACAAAATGAAAAGCTAGCCTGAACAACCTGGAAAGCCTGCATTTGTCTAACAGGCTGTGTATGACACAGTACACAGAAAATTAATGAGAGATTTAAAGTTTCCACGCTGAACATTTTTGCACAGCTATCAAAAGCACAGCATTTCTTAAAGAAATTTCATTTATTTGCTGATTTAATCCGGCAGGAAAATTCAATGTAAAAGAACTTTTTAAATGCAGCCCCCCACCACTTCCATCCACGCCCCAATAGTTGACTGTATTATTTAGTGTACATTCTGATTTCCTTCCAAGTGCCTCCTCTCCAGTCCATGTTGAGGTGCTTCAAGGATGTGTCGAGATGCATCAAGGAAGAATCCTTCGGAGCTGTTACGATGTACCATGTCAATCTGTAGTACAGAGTCATTATAATGTTAATACGGATATTATCCGTAATTTAAAAACTGAATGAGTGTTAGTTCATGCGTGTTAGCCAACTGTTTGAAATGTTTGTTTTTTTAAGATTTCCAAAAAGGCAGCTGTTCAAAAATAATGTAAAAATGAATATTTGGGTGAAAATGAGTTCTTCTCAAACATTTTATTGATTTTTAAATGTGTGCTCAAAAACTTCAAGGTGAGGGCAAAATTCCATATTAGTCTCAAAAAGGTCTCTTACTCCAAAATGCTGTCACGTGTAACTCCATCTGTTACCCCAAAATGTGTTATAATAAAATTATTTTTGTGTTTAGGCATATCAGAGCACTGGTACCTAAACACGTCCCGGAATCTCCTATTTCTGTGCCTTTATTATACAAGTTTCTCTGCTCACTTACTTCTGCTTAGTGCCCCCATCTCAGTAATTAATTCAAGGCTAGATTTAGATGGATTTCTTCCTTTCCTTGACACCTTCTCAAATTCTCCTCATGAGAACTAATCTTGCGTCCTCTAGTGTTCCAGTAATAATTCATATCTCTATTTTAGGATTCATCACATCCTTCCTTATGTTAGATAGTTATGTTTGTATCTGTATCTCCCATTACACTGTAAGCTCCTATGGTAGAACAACGGAACTTACTCATTCATTCATCTTTTTAATAATAACTAAGCTAGTGCAGGGGTTAATAAATGTTCATTTAATTGAGTCGAAGTGTCTCCTTTTTGGGAAAAATCAAAATCACAAACATTAATATGTATTAGTTAGAATTAATAACAAGTAACTGAACAGTCATTTTATGAAAGGCAAGGATCAGCACTTAGATGAATAATTCAATCTACATAATGAAAAAGGATGGTTTACAGCTATCATAAGAAATGTTTAACTTTGCTAATTAATAAAATAGCTCTGGTGAATTGTAAAATTTAATGCGTTTTAAAAGAAAACATTTGCTTCTGTCGTAGATGCTACCAGATGGGACTAGAAACCTGCAGTATCTTATTCTAAACACTTTTTTGTCAGACTATTCTTCTCTTTAGATCTTAAAAAATTTATTTCTTAGGTTATTAAACATAGGGCCATTTGGAATTTCTCAAGATTACATTTATTTGACCAATAATTTTAAGTCAATTCATCTTTGTACCTTAAAAAAAATTTTAAGCTATACATTTAAATTTAAATGTTTTTATAATGATCAATCTCATTAACAATAGATACATTTTATATTCAAAAGATTACCATTTAAATATCCAAGATTTTCCTTTTGGTTAGGAAATGAATAGCATAATTAGATAACATTAAACTCATTTTAATTAATTATTTTACTATTTGACACAGACATATCTATTACTAACTTCCTTAATATGTAAAGTTGTCACACAAAGATCTATTTACTAGGTATTTAATTTTAATAGAATTAATAATAATTTAACAATACATACAGGCACCAACATGGAAGCAATATTTTAAAGAATCTAAAATGTGTTTCAATAATTGAGAAAGATAAAAATGTCTTACAACAATCAATAGTTCTTAAATAATACTAGTTATAACTAATAATAGTTAGCTCACCATTATCCAATACAGATAGTGACCTAGTAATCACAATCTACTCTAATATTTTTATTTCACATCAGCAGTTAAAATTCAGTTTAAAATAAAATGTAAATGGGAAAAGATTATTTTACTTGTCTTTATAGCAAACACAGAGACATAAACAAAGGGGAGAGACACAGGGATGACAACAAGTAAGATGAACAGAAGGAAAAACACTGATGTCTAACCATTCAGCCCTGTCTCTAAAAATGATGTTAACTGATACACGACTTGGGGGGAGGGAGACAAAATTTCAATATATTGGTTCTTTTCCTCTCCTTCATGCCATGGTTTTTCATTGTAATCAGGATTACTTATAGTCTGGATGAAAATAGTCTTAAGAAAAATAAACAGTCTTCAGAAAAGAAAGTCTTAAGAAAGACAAATCTACCATTAGTTGCTTTCAGATTTTTAAAAAAGTTTTCAGCATTTCAATTTTTGTTTTTGTTACAGATGTCAATACACAAATCTATTAGAGGAAGTATTTCTTAAAAGCAGATAACCTTATAAAAATAATTTTGAATTGAATAGACTTACCTTTATTTTCCAAATAAAGTTTATTTTTGAATATGTATTAAAGCTACTAGGGAACAATGGGAGTTAGAAGAATAAATCAAACAAAACAATATGTAACAAGAAATGAAAAAAATAAGAAAAAGCAGAAAATGTCAAAAAGATGAAGTATTCAGTGTCATGTTAGATACCTGTGATTTTAAAAAATAACCTAAACACAAGTTAACCAATTGTCCTTTTCCATTTCAAATTATATTTATGGAATGGATTACCTTGGAGTGCTGCTCTTGTAACTTCAGGATTATACCCGGATCATCTTTTTTGCTAGCCATTAGCAATCTAAACATTTGCTCGCGATACTTGCTCATTATAAGTTCCAAGGCAGACTGATGTTCTTCCAGGGATGTACGTAATTCTATCAGGAATAACAGTGTATTTTATTCAAATTTGAGTTAAAGATATATAAAATATTCTCTTCTACATTACATTTATCAAAAAAAGCAACTTACAAAGAGGGTATTTTAAAAAGAAAACATGATGTATAAAAACCTAACCATATAGAAGCAAAAGATACCAAATGGAGTCCTTCGTTAGTTTTTTAAACGACCATTTTAAACTCATTTTTTGAGAATAATTTCAACATTTACTGAACAACAATAAGCATCAGATGATGCTTTATATTAGGAATACCAAAAGACAATGAAACTCAGAGTCTAGTGAAGAAAACAAATACATGAATAACTTAATACAACATGGTAAGTGCAGAGTGGAACTCGACTCAAACATATATGAGAAGTGTGTGGGGAGAAATTAATGAAGGCTTCACAGAAGCACAGTATTGAGATGAACTTGCGTTCCTCGAGTTGAGGCATTCTAAGTAGGGAGGCATGAAAGTGGATGGTGGTTGGATAAGAAAATAAGCATACAGTGAAGGTTCTCAAGCCAAAGAATAACATGATCAGATACACTGTTGAAAACTCAGTCTAATGCCTGTGTTGAAGATGGATTGGAGGGGGAAAAGAGACTGGAACTAGGGAGACCAATTAGGACATTTCAGGCAAGAAACTATGAACACCTAAGCTGGGGGCCAAAACAGTGGGACTGCAGAGAAACTGAGTTATTTAATAGGTAACAACAATGGCGCAAACTACATATTGAAGGTGACAATCTAAGATGACTCCAAGCAAGGTAGACATTCATATATAGGACAGGACAAAGAGCAATAAATATGATATAGGCTTATGGACTAGAAATAAGACTAATGTCAAAATGCAAATTTAGTTGGCCATTTTCCCATTTTTGAAAATATTAATTGGTCCCAAGTTGACAGTACAACTGCAGATTAAGGTTCTCTTCTGATTTGCTATACATAGTGATAATATATCTTGCCTTTATTTTCTTGTTGCAATTCTCTGATTTGTCTGTTTTCTTGCTGGATTCCCATGACTAATGTGGACCGCGGCCGATGTCTTGCAACTTCATTAAGTTCTTGAATTTCTTCCTGATACTAATAGAAAGATTAAAAAAGAACATGTGGGGAGAAAATATTTGAAAATATATATCTGAGATATATATATCTGATAAGGGTCTAGTATCCAGAATATATAAAGAACTCTTGCAACTCAACAATAATAGGAAAAAAAAAATTAAAAAATGGGCAAACAAGATAAGTAAGTTCTGGGGCTCTAATGTATAGTGTGGTGACCAGAGTTAATGATACTGTATAATATGCTTGAAAGTTGCCAAGACAGTAAATCTTATATATTTTCCTTACACACACACACAAAGGTAAATTATGTGAGTTAATGGAGGTGTTAACTGATTTTATTGTGGTAATTATTTCACAATATATATGTGTATCAAATTATCACATTGTACACCTTAAACTTATACAATGTTATATGTCAATTATATCTCAGTAAAGCTGTAGAAAAAAATGGGCAAAGGATTTGAAGAGATATTTCTCTAAAGAAGATATACAAATGGCCAATAAGCACATGAAAAGATACTTAACGTCATGAGTCATCAGGGAAATACAATTCAATACAACAATGAGACACCAGTTCACAACCACTAGGATGACCTTAATCAAAAGGACAATAACAAGTGTTGGAGAGGATGTGGAGAAATTGTAACCATCATGTACTGTTGATGGGTGTAGCTGCCTCAGAAAACAGTCTGGCAGATCATCAAAAAGTTAAACACAGTTATTATATGACCCATCCATTCCACTCTCAGGTACATACCCAAGATAAGTGAAAACACATGTCCACACAGAAATCTGTACACAAGTAATCACAGCCGTATTATCTATAATAGCCAAAAAATAGAAACATTCCAAATGTCCAACACCTGATGAATGGAGAGGCACAATGTGCTGCATCATTACACTGGAATATCATTCAGCAATAAAAAGGAATTAAGTACTGATACATGCTACAACATGAACAAACCTGGAAACATTACATTAAGAAGTCAGTCACAAAAAGCCATGTATTGCATGATTCTATTCATACAAAGTGTCCAAAACAGGAAAATCCATAGAGATAGAAAGATTAGTGGTTGGCAGGAAGTGGGGGAAGGGAGAGCTAGGGAGAGGCTGCTAATGGATACAGGCTTTGGGGTAACGAGTATGTTCTGGAATTAGATAGTGACTATGGTTGCACAACCTGTGAATAAACTAAAATCCAATGAACTGTACCCTTCAAAAGGGTAAACTTTACAGTATGTGAATCATATCTCTAATAATAATAATAACAATAATAATAAAAGAACATGTGCAAAAGAAATGTAAAATTGATTTTTTTCAGTAAATGAGAACCTACCTTTAAAATTGCTCTCCTTTATTTTCACGGCATTTTGATGAGCCACTTAGTAACGTATTCATTATAACATTCTGGTTAACTCTGGTTGTCAAACCTCTTTTTTTGGTGTGTGAGGAACACTGGCCCTGAGCTAACATCTGTTGCCAATCTTCCTCTTTTTGCTTGAGGAAGACTGTTGCTGAGCTAACATCTGTGCCAATCTTCCTCTAGTTTATGTGGGACGCCCCTACATCACGGCTTGACGAGCAGTGCTGGGTCTGCACCTGGGATCCGAACCTGCGGACCCCAGGCCGCAGAAGCAGAGCACATGAATGTAACCACTACGCCCACCAGCCAGCCCCTCAAACTCCTTTTTTCACAACTTCCGAGCAGATATATGTTCACTGGAATGCATGAGTCAAGCTAGACAGGTAGGGAGGTGTGTCATCTATTTAGGGCAACAGAGTTGCAAAACAAAATAAGTAAACTTGCTCCGTTATTTCCAGCAGCTTTGTTAAAAGTAGTATCCCAGGGTTGCTGCCTTTAACAAAATGGATGAGTTTCACAACAGTAGGCTATGAAAATACATTCTTGTCCACTGATTTCCATCATATTAGAGATTTTATAATTCTCTCAGAGTTGAAAATTTTTATCACAAGAGGGCTTAAAATGGTAGCTAAACTCAATGGCCCAGTGGATTGTTCTTATACAATCATAAGGATAACAAGAAGGATAATAATAAGGATAACTTTTCATTTCTTCTTTAATTGGCATTGTTAAATGAAAAATAACGTATCAAGTACAAATGCAGTAACTGCACAAGGTATAAACCAGATATTACCTTGCATCATTTCCAAAAACTATTTTGTTGTTAAATGACATCACTTAAGTACTTGTATAGAGAAAAATATAAACATTTCCACATTATAAAAATAACAGACACAGCACAATATGTGTCAATACTAGTAAAAGATATTATCTGGTCGTTGTCAAATGTATCTACACCTAATAAATTAATATACTTTCTAAACTCAAATGTGCTTTGCTGTCAGAAAAACAAGTGATCAAGTCTACAGGTTTTAGAAAATATATACATATAGATGTCACATGAACATGACAAAACTATATTCTAATTTAAAGAAAAACTGAAGTTTTCTAACTTCAAGTAAAGCTACTTTTAAATTTTAGAGAACATTAAAAAAACTAATTAAGCAGAAGTTTATGATTCAAGCAATACACAAATGTCAATGACTGCTTTTTTAAAAAATGGAATCAGCAAGAAAGAAAAAAACCAGACCTGCTTCATGGCTTCTACTCGCTTGTTGAGAGCCGTGGTTTGCTCAATCAGAGATTCCGCAGCATCGTCGTGATCTCGCAATCTTTCCACGAGAGCTTTAGCATCAGCAAGCGCCTTCTCAATTGTGCAACTCATTTCTAAAGGAATACCCAGAATTAAAATAAAAGTCAAGACCGGAAACAAAGCCAGCATATCACCTTATTTTAGTTTCACGTTAACACAGATACACTTCTTAGGCTGCATTTGTTACAGGATTGTTCACTGTCTGGGGAGAAAAACCATCTAAGAACACCTGTGATTTTGCTTCTGTTAGGATGGCACAAGCTTGAGAGTGAAATTATAATATTCAAGAAAACCGGAACACATATAAACGATTTGTGGACATAATCAGAATGTAAACACCTTGAATGTATGGTGGCAAAAAAAGTACACATCCAATGAGTAATTTTATATTGTATAGAAATTGCGCCCTTCAAGAGGGCATTCTCTATCTGTCATTTGTGAAAAAGGCCACTTTACTAGTCTGTATCCTATGGTCAATGATTGTCGGACTCTGACTATAAGATCCTTTCTAGCCTCTGCTTGGTTAGGTGACCTCAGACACTGTTTACAAACACATCCTATTGATCCTTAGTAAATGGCACAACAAATTCTGACTGAGAACAACACTGACCATTATGGGAAACTTTTGACATGTTAAAATCAATAAATAATATTTTTAAGAGGAGCTCAAAAAATTAGAAGACAATACATGAAACAGTCAATGGTTAACTTCAACTGGTATGCTGAGATCTCAAAACAAAATTTTAATTTTAAAATAATCTCTCTCAAAACCTTTAACCTTCTGAAACTTACCGTCCTTGATTTTTTCTTTCTACTAAGTTTTACTTTACCTTTTATATGAGCCACCCTTTCTTCAGGGTTTTCTCAAAAGATAAAATCACACTGTAAAATTACAAGGCCAGAAGCCAGGTCTATAGAAGTTAAATTAAAGCTCTGGAATAGATCCAAGTTAAGGGCTGTAATTAAGGGCTATAATTTTCCTCAACTTTAGGAAGGCAGAAATCTGCTACAGAATGCAGGATTTTGTTAGATACTACGACACTGGACTACAGATTTGCACCAACCAGTTCAATTAATTATTGGCCTCTCAGATACAGAAAAATGCAGCAAAGTAGAAAAGAGAGGATTTAAATAACCCAACCGTGTAAAAGCAATAATAAAAAAAAGAAAATATAACACATCAGGCAGTTTCAGTAGGCTTTCATTTAAGGTTATATTGAACAAAGATTCAAAATTGTAAACTAAATAAAGATGAAAAAATAGACGTCAGAAAACATTCAAACAGTATTCTTAGTTATACACAACAGATGAAGCAAAGGGTATATTGTCCTGTTATTAAAAATAGATTCAAATGTGAATACAAGGATTTAATTAAAATAAATTAAAATGTAAAACTGTCAATTTAGAAAATATGCAACATGTGACTAGATATTTCCAGAGAGATTTAAGAATTAAACAATTTGGAAATTAAGACAATTTCTGGCTCTGCAGATAAAACCACCAAAGGATTTGTCTTCTAAGATTTAAGAGGTTTAGATAATGGTACCTGAAAATATGATAAGCAAAAGGGCCATTAAAGGAACCAATGTCCCATATTGGCTAAAACACAAAAGGACAACTATCCAAAACCTGTCCAAGATGCTGCACCAAGGGAGACTATAATTATTAAACTTGTGTAACTATTCTATAACAGTCCTAATTTTTTCTTTTTCTTTCTTTTTTTTTTTTGGTGAGGAAGATTGGCCCTGAGCTAACATCTATTCCCCTAAGCCCCCCTCAGTACAAAGTTGTATATCCTAGTTATAGGTTCTTCTAGTTCCTTTATGTGGGATGTGGCCTCAGCAGGGCTTGATGAGCAGTGACAGGTCTGCACCCAGGATCCAAACTAATGAACCCCAGGCTGCAAAAGTGGAGTGTGAACTTAACCACTTGGCCATGGGGCCAGCTCCAGTCCTAACTATTGAAGAAATAGTTATAACTATTGAATTTGTAGTTAAAAATCTTTTGCAAAACATCTCAACTCAACAGTAAATTCTACCAAACATAAGAAATACCATCAATCTTACGCAGCCCCCTTGAGAAAATACTTCCAAACTCATAAAATGATGTCAGCATCACTCTGATACCAACGCCACACAAACACACTCCAAAAAAAAGAGGGGCCGGCCCAGTGGCGCAGTGGTCAAGTTCGCACGTTCTGCTTCTTGGCAGCCAGGGGTTTGCAGGTTCGGATCTCGGGTGTGGACATGGCACCACTTGGCAAAAGCCATGCTGTGGTAGGCATCCCACGCATAAAGTAGAGGAAGATGGGCATGGATGTTAGCTCTGGGCCAGTCTTCCTCAGCAAAAAGAGGAGGATTGGCAGTAGTTAGCTCAGGGCTAATCTTCCTCAAAAAAAAAAAAAAAGGGAAAACCACAGACCAATATCCCTCATGAATATAAATGCAAAAATCTTCAAGAAGATACTAGCAACTCAAATTCAGCAATGTATAAAAAGAATAATATACCATGACCAAGTAGAGTTTATCCCAGAATTCAAGTCTGTCTCAATACTCAGATCAATGTAATCCACCATAAAAAAAAAACACACACACTTGATCATTCCAATCAGTGCATTGAAAAAACACAACATCCTTTCATATTAAAAATTCTCTGCAGGGGCTGGCCCCGTGGCTGAGTGGTTAAGTTCGCGCGCTCCACTGCAGGCGGCCCAGTGTTTCGTTGGTTCGAATCCTGGGTGCGGACATGGCACTGCTCATCAGACCACGCTGAGGCAGCGTCCCACATGCCACAACTAGAAGGACCCACAACGAAGAATACACAACTACGTACCAGGGGACTGTGGGGAGAAAAAGGAAAAAAATAAAATCTTTAAAAAAATTCTCTGCAAACTAGAAATAGAAGAGGATTTCCTCAAATTGAGAAAGGACAGTTCCAAAAAAATATAGCAAATACCATACTTAAGAGTGAAAGACTAAATGTTTTCCCTCTAAAATCAAGAACAAGACAAGAATGTCCCCAATCGCCCCTCCCATTCAACATCATACTGCTGCAATAAGGCAAGGAAAGGAAATAAAAGACATATAGATTAGAAAAGAAGAAATAAAACTGCCCTTATTCACAGCTAACATGTTGTCTATGTAGAAAATCCCAAAGAATTCAAAAAAAGAACTCCTATTACTAATAACTTTAGCAATGTCACAGGATACAAGATTAATACACAAAAAAATCAATAGTTTTTCTATATATTAACAAGGAGCAATTAGAAACCGAAATGTTAAAAAAAAAATTTACAATAGTTCAAAAAAAATGAAGTTTTTAGGCATAAACCTAACAAAATATATGTGGGATATGTACACTGATAACTGCAAAATGCTAAGGAAAGAAATCAAAGAGGGCCTAAATAAACAGAGAGACATACTGTGCTCACAGACTGGAAGACTCAACATAGTAGGGATGTCAGTTGTCTACAACTGATCTACAGATTCAGTGCAATTTCCAATCAAAATCACGGCAAGATTTTTTTGGTAGAAACTGATAAGCTAATTCTAAAACTTCTACAAAAATGCAAAGAAACTAGAATAGCCAAAAGAAATTTGAAAACAAAGTTGGAGAAATCACACTACCAAATTTTAAGACTTACTATAGAGTTACAGCAATCAAGAAAGCATGGTTCTGGCGGAGAACTTACAGAAGAGAATAGAGTGCAGAAATAAGCCCACAGAAACATGGCCAATTGATTTATGAAAAAGGTGCAAAGGAATGTCAAAGGAGAAAGGATAGTCTTTTCAACTGTTGCAAGACTGGACATCTATATACCAAAAATTTAACCCCGAAATAATTCTTAGACTTTATATAAAAATTAACTCAAAATGGACCATAGATCTAAATGTAAAATGAAAAGCAGGGAAAATCTTTCTGACCTGAGCTTAGGCAAAGATTTTTTAGACATGATACCAAAAGCTTGCTTCATAAAAGAAAAATTTAATAAAGTAGATTTCACCAACCTTTGCTCTGGAAACACACCATTAACATAGTCTGAAAAGACAAACTACAGACTAGGAGAAACTATTTGCAAATCACATATCTGACAAAAGACTTGTATCTAGAATACATAAAAAACTCTCAAAACTAACAGTAAATGATCCACTTTTTAAAATAAGCAAAAGACTTTAATACTTAAGCAAAAAGATATATGGATGACAAATAAGCACATGAAAATATGCTCAACATCATTAGCCATTAAAGAAATGCAATTAAAAACCATGATAAGATCCACTACACCCCTACTAAAACGGCTAGAATAAAAAGTACTGACATACCAAGTGCTGACAAGGATGCAGAGCAACTGGAACTCTCATACAGTTCTAGTGAGAATGCCAAATGATATGGCTCTTTTGGAAAACGGTTTGGCAGTTTCTTACAAAGGTAAACAAACAGCTACCATATGACCCAGCAATACCACTCCTGGGTATTTACTGTACAGAAATGAGTAGATAAACAAACTGTAGTACATACAGTCCATACCAGGGAACACTACTCAGCAATGATATACTGACACAGGCAACAACATAGACGAATCTCACAAGTATTATGCTGAGTAAAAGAAGATATCTCAAAAGGTTACATACTGTTTCCATTTACCTGGCACTGCCCAAAGGACAAATCTATAGTGATGGGTAAGAGATCAGTAATTGTCAGGAGTCAGGGGTGAGAAGAGGGTGTGGCAGAAGGGAGTATTGTGGATGACAGACAGTTGTGCATCCTGATTGTGATGGTGGTTACATGACCCCGCATACCTACTAAAATGAACAGAACTGTACTCCAAAAAAGGACAATTTTATGTTAATTTTAAAACTTAAAAAAAAAAAATCACTCCCTGTTCCCAAGGTTTTGCCTTTGTCTTTAACTCCTCTGGTGTTTATTTGCAGGTATGGTATAAGGAAGGTATCTACTTGCATTTTCTTTTTCATATGGGAACAACTAGTTGCCCCCGTCCCATTTATCGGATAGTACACTCTTCCCCCACTGAATTTCTTTTATTGAAATATACTTGACATATAACATTATGTAAGTTGTGTAGGATATGTTGATTTGATACATTCATATATGTAATATGATTACCATTGCAGTGATAATTAGCACCTCTATCATGTCACATAATTATTTCTTTTTTGTGACTGGAATACCTCCACTGAATTTTAATGCCACATCTGTTGTATTTTGTTTCAATAAATCTGTGGATATGTTTCTGAGCTCTCTATTCTCTGGGTCTGTTTATCTATCTCTCTCTACATCAATAACACACTGCCTCAACCGTTAGAGTTGTAAGATATGGCAAGATACCTTTTTCTTCTTCAAAATTGTTTCACCTACTCTTCGCCTTCTCTCCAACCTAATCCAAACCAAATGGACCTCCAGAGCTCTCTAGAGTAAAATCAAACTGCTAGGTAACCATTTTAATTAATTCAAACTGTTGGTATCTTTTTGAACCTGAGGAATACTATCTTATATTGTCTTTTGGTCAACAGGACAAGTGTTATTCCCATTTTATCAATGAGGAAATAGACTTAGGAATTCCAAATATAAGAAGCTGAATGACAGCACCAAACAGCAAGGAAGGAGCCAAGCTAATACCAGAAATGGAATTTCTGATCCCCAGTCTAGCACTCTCTCAGGAGCCACGGTGAATCCCCACGGCCCTGTTTGCTTTCACCTATGTAAAAACCATCTCAGCTTCCCTGGGTGGAAAAACAAAGCAAATTCCCTGACCCTACTTCACCAATGGGTCTGCCAGGATACTGTAAAAATTGCCTTTCAAGCCAGCAATAGAAAATAAACGGGAGTGTAAATGAAGAATAGATGAAAAAAATAACAAAACTCCAAGTATTTTTCCTTATAACTAATAAAAGCCTGGCATCCACTTTAATTAGGTATCAGAGTTAATTACAAGACCAATAAATGTTTACTCATACGTTTTTCTGAAATTACAATTAACATCCACTTTAAAAAACATTCTTTAGATTGCATAATGAAATACTACTATCAAAGTGAACTATATTTAAAATTTGTTTTGTAACTATAACAATATACCTAATTCAGAGAAAGGAATTATAAACATCAGGTAATTCAAAGCATAATTTTAGTGGCACTTCAGAAAAAATGACACAAAGTTTCTAAGAATTTGCATGTTCATTTCCTGTATATGAAACCACAGAAAAGTTTAAAGTATTTTATAATATGCATTTGCTATGCCACCTTTTTTGAAAACCATTGTGCTTTGCTCCCTTTTTTGGCTGGTAAGTGGAGTGGGAGGAAGATTGTTTTCCAAACTCTCTAACAAGTTTTAAAATTTAAAAACAGACTGGTAAAAAAAAAGGAGTATTCCCAATTTATTTGCCTATTTTTATAGTGCTTGTCTTAACTAGTCAGAGTGCACTTATGTTATTTTCTCTAGGTAGGCCCAATTTCCAGGTGAAATTTTTCTAAAGCAGTTTCTCCTGCATTAGCCACATTCTCGCCTACTTTCCCACCCAAAGACATTTGCAACCAGACTCCTGGCAGAGGGTTCAGAACATTCTGCTACTGAAAAAGAGAAACTACCACCCACCCAAGACAGCAACTGCCAGCTGTTTAGTTTTAGATTTGGGTTAAGAAAAATTTAAAGAAATTCAAGTCACTCTTCCTTCTCCTTTATCTATAAATCGACTATCCTATAGCTGGACCTACACAGAAATATTGTGACTACTGATTTACCATAGAAGTATCTATAAATAACAATCTAGTTTAGTTAAAAAATTTTATTGGATTGTTCAGGCAGGTGCCTCTCACGTAAATTAGTAGGTAATATTGAGAGACACATATGGAAATAGCAAAATAAGGCACAGCTATGGCTTTCTTAGAAACTTATAATCTAAAGAGATCGAGAAAGAATGCATGTAATTTACATACAAAAATAAGGACCTTATACAGACATATCACTATGTTTGAAAGCACAGAAAATTCTCACTATCCTTGAAAACGATGGAATGAATACATATTTGGAGTTTTATGAAGTAGCTTTAGGAAGAAGATGAATTTTTAAAGTTGGAAGGAACAGAATTTGAAAATAAGGACACAGAAGAATTTTTTTTTAATACACATTACCTTGGAATTGTGGCTAAATATAAGCTGCTTATACATATATGTTCAAATAGGTATGATGATTCAAGAAGAACTTAACCTAATCTAAACCAGTTATTTCTAACCTGTGGGACAAGGAATCATCACAAGAGCTGCATGGATGTACACACAGCAAACATGGTCATCAAAAATATTTCTCCCACATATATATCCCATTATTTTTTGAATATAAACAGATACGGGTATAATAAAATACAAAATCATTTAAAAGCATAGTTTTTTGCCATTATTCATCATCTCAATCAGCAAATACTAAAAGCACAATTACTTGTGTGGTAGGGGTACAGGGTTCCTCATATTCAAAACAGGTCAGGGGCCTTTTAGCTCATATACAAGTTTCCTTCGGGCTCTAAAATTCTAAAATTTCAAGGTAACTAAGGACTCCTACGGTGGATCTTTAGAATGATTACATTATAAATATGTGTACATATGTATACATAAACAATGCCTGCTATATGCCAAGCATTGGACCAGCTTTTGTTACAAAGATGAGGAAGACATGATTCCAGACTCAAGCTCAAATAGGCACAAGGGACAGACACGTGAACAAATAATATAACCTAATAAATACTGCAGAAAAACTGTTTCAAGTGCTTTGGGAGCACAGTGGTATTATCAATGTCACCTGAGGGAGTCTGAGAAGACGATGATCTATGAATTGGGTCTTGATAGGTAGGAAAAAAAAAAGAGTACGCATTCTAGACAGATGGTACAGCACATACAAAGGCACAGAGTTGTGAAAATGCATGACACGTTTGGGGAAACAGCCAATATTCTGGTACGGCTGGATATTAAGGTATTTGGAGGAAAAGCAAGATGAAACTAAAAAGGTAGAATGGACTGGGGCAGACGATAAAAGGCCTGTATGACATGCTTAACAATTAGGACTGGATTCTGTCAGCAATACGGTTATCGAAAAAGTTTACGGCAAGGAGTGATATAAAGGGATTTGTATTTCAAAATGTTAACTCTATGGAAGGATGATGGTGGGAAAACTAGCTGGGGAGAACAAGTGCAGAAATTCCGGTGAAAGAAGAAATAACAGTGCAGCGCGAGTGGAAAAGCAGAATCAAGGGCGGAGGTTTCCAGTTTAGACAGCTGGAGGGATACTGGTACCATCATCAGAGATGGGGTACAGCAGGCAGGAAGAAAACCAGGAAAAGAGTAGTATTCCTTGGAGGGCAGTTGCAAGAAAGAGGGAATGGTTATCCCTGTCATATGCTGCAAAGAAGTAAACTGAAAACCGAAAGGGGTCCCTCTTCCCTCCCCTCAAGGGTGAGCTCCCAGGTGGGTGAGGCAGAAAGAAAACAGACATAGAGGGTGTGTCCACAGGGTGAGGGCCAAGGCTTCTCATTAAACTTTGCGCATCTCGGTCCCGGAAAGAGGAGCTCAGCGCCGGGGCCGGGGAGAGGAAGTACCGCTCCCAGGAGCGGGGAAGCGGCCAGGGCCGGCGGCCGGGAGTTCAAGAGGTGCAGGGCACCCGAGCGGCCCAGAGCAAGGAAGCTGCCCACCCGCCACGCCCGCTCCTGTCCCTGGATGTATTCCACTTACTCTGGTCTCAATCCCTCGCAGCCGTCAGCTGTGGCGATGAGGACTCAAAGCCTCTGCCAACGAGGACCTATGCACCCAAGGGAAGAGCCTCCTCTCGCCTCTTCAGCTTCTTTCAGCGAGCAGGCGCACAAGCCGGCAGAGGTAGCGGGGAGGCAGCCCTGGGGTCGGCGGAGCGCAGCCCCATCCCTGGCCCGCGGTAAACCTCCGCTGACAGCCTCCGACCAGCCCTCTCAGGGCGCTCCAACCTCGCGAGATTTCCTTCCTCGCGTTACCGTGGGGGGGCAGAGCCGAGAGATCTACTTGCGCCTTCCCGCAGACATGCGCGAGAGGTGGGGGCGGGGTCCCTTCCTCGTCCCTCCCCGTTAATCTACGCTCAGGCTTTTGCTTGGCCTCTCGCAAAGTCTCGCGAGTTTCTCTAGGGAAACTGGCCCAGGGTGGAGAAACCGAGAAGGGGAGATCGGGTGGGAGGGTCTGGCGCGTCACTGGCCGTGGCTGGTTTAGCTGGTGCTATGGTTGGTACTTCGCTGTTGGGAAGGCTCTTAGGTTGCCCGGATCAATCTTCCCAATGAGTGATTGGGAAAATCAACGGGGAGAATAATCTTGATGGTCGGAGGCATTTTTTCCCTTGGTTCCGCCCTCTTCCTGTTTAGCGACCTGGGCGTCTAGCCCACGGAGGGGGAAGGGCAGCTTGGCGGGGCTGTCGAAGAGTCTTTGCGCACGCGCAAGTCTGAGTGTGTGGGTGTTTCTGTTCATGCGCACGCGCGCGCGCTCCTACATTTAGGAAGCTTGGGAAGGACCGGTGTGCTAGGAGATGAGCGGGGAAAGCATAGTCCCCTGTCTTTGGTACCAGACATTCCTGATTGTGCGCTGACCCTTCCCACCCAGCCAGCCTTTTCCAGAGTGGCTGTGGTCCGTAGCCTCTGTTCGTTTTCACTGCAGGACCAGGCACGAAAGTAAGCGAACCTCGATCTTGAGGTCTTCCGTATCCACTCACCTTGTACTTTCCACCCCTCACCCTCCAGCAGTGTGTCTAGTTTTCTCAAGAGTTTTGCATGAAGGGGAAATGCGTTTGAAAACAGGAGAAGAAAATAGCTGGATCGTAAAAATTCAGTTCGTTTTGATGAACACTTTTGCTCTGCTTACCATGTGCTTTTTGAATGTGGATTGTCTATTCTGGATAAGATTTTATTAGCGAAGCAAGGGAGTTTCTATAAGAAAAAGTTTTAAAAGTTGCTCCTCCCCAACAGTGTGCCGGTAGCAACTAAGTTTTTCTATTGTACGTGATAAATTATATGGTGTTTCAGAAGCTAAGGAAGGGGGAGAGTGTGAATTTCAAGTCCTTATCCTGATGGGAAGATCTGATACGTAGCTGTCTTAGGAGATATTTCTTCTGTTCTGGGCCTTACTTTTGCTGTCACTCCTCTTTCCTGTTAATTCTCCCTTCCTCCCCACTCCCCTTTTTTTCAGAAGTCTTGAGACTTTTTGGAGGGAAGCCCAAATCTGACTTGGGTTAGTTTGGGGGTTTATATGTGTTTGATGTCAATTAGAAAGGATCATCAAAAGTTTATTTGAAGAGTATTTGTCGTTTATTATATTTGTTATTATGTAAGCCAATCAAGTACAGTTATTTGGAAAAATATTTTCTTCTGACAATTTTCAGTTCATTCAAAAAACAAAAAAATATGTGTGGACTGTAATTTTGCCTGTGGTTGGTGGAGTGACAGTTTAATATGGTGTAGCTCATCCCTTGAATTGATAGTTACTTTCTGGTGATGACCTCATTAAATCTTGCTCTTTGTTGGATAAATTTCTTTGAATACTCGTTATTCATGTTCCCTACCAAATCTTCTTGTGAAAAAAGATACATTAATTAGAAATAATTTAAGATATTAAAATATTATGTATAAGACATTTGGCTAATATATTTTATCCCTTACAGGGTAAAACAAAATGAAGATTTTTTCGGAATCTCATAAAACAGTATTCGTTGTGGATCACTGCCCTTACATGGCAGAATCATGCAGACAGCATGTCGAGTTTGATATGCTGGTGAAGAATAGAACCCAAGGAATCATCCCTTTGGCCCCTATATCTAAATCATTGTGGACTTGCTCAGTAGAATCTTCCATGGAATATTGTAGAATAATGTATGATATATTTCCTTTCAGAAAGCTGGTGAGTACGAAGTATAAGCAAAATCATGATTTGGGGGATGTACTTAACTGCCTGTTATATTTTTTATATATGAATTTACTATAGATTTGACTTGCAACTCTTTGCTATTTTAAAAATATGGTATATAGACTTCTCTTTTGGGATTAATATGTTATATGTATTTAGTTAGGGCCAGCAACAATAACAACAACTAACAATTATGGAGCATTTATATGTGCCAGGCCTGTTCCAAAGTGCTTCATATTTATTAACTCTTTTAATTCTCACAAAAGCCCTATGAGGTAGCGACTATGATTTACTGGGATAAAATTCAAAGTATATAATAACCAGATGCAACAGGCACTGACCGTTGAAAACTGCTGCCAGCCTAAGCAGAAGGGTTGTCGGCTCTAAGCAGTTTGTCAGAATGTACTGGTTTGTAGCATCTGACTATCAGCCTTATTTATTATTGCCCTGTTGGAGATGCAGAGACTGAGGTAAAGAGAAGAAACTTGTCCTGAGTCACATAGTTAGTTAGAGGCAGAACCAGAATTTGAACCTAAGCAGGCTGAGTGCTTATGGTTTTACTGAATGTGTGCTGTACTGCTGCAGGATTTGGCCATATCAGAAAGAACTGCTCTTAAGAATGCTAAGCAGAAATTGTTTTTGTCAATAAGAAGAGAAATTGAAGATTGATAGAAATTTCAAGAATGCAAATTATCTTCAGGTTTCAGAATCTCAACTGGTTTATTTTGAGAAATTCATTTGGTTAGCCACAAGTGGATAATTTGCTTTGTCTCTCATTTGGAGCAGCCTAGACTGGAACCTAACCAATTCTTAGACTGGCACAGGCAGGGCAGTAACAGTAAGGCTGAACATAGTCTAGTGTTATACGTAAAGATGTGTTCCAGATTAAAATTTAGTTCCTTTGTAAATTGTGCATTATGTTGGGTTAAAAGAAAGTATATGAGAGGAAGGATAATGTAGTGATATAGGGCACAGGCTTTGGTTCAAATCTTGGCATCATAAGCTACCAGCAGTGTGACCTTGATCATACTGCTTTATCTCTCAAAGCCTCAGTTTCCTCCCGTGTAAGCGTAACACCTACTTCCTATGGTGATTGTAAGATTTCAGTGAGAGAATGTAAATAAGGTGGCTAGTAAAATATGTCCCTGTCAGATAGGCCTTAGGAAGGAAGGCTACTTACTTAAGCTTGCTGGGGAAGCAAAACTAGTATTTCGTAGATATTATGAAAAAAGATCATGGATTAGATCATGTAGTCCAGGGGAAAGAAATAATCTCACCCTCCTCCCAAAAGGGAACATAGTCATCATTTGATATATTTTCTGATATATCCTTGCTGTGCATGTCATCTTACTTGGTAGTATTTTTTTGTTTGCATTTTACTTTAAAATTTAGAATGAAGTCCAAATCAATCATTTTGGCTCTCAATGATTATGTGGTATGGCTGCTGCCTGTTTCTCTGAGTTTGTCTCCTGCCCCTCTGCCTGCCCTGCCCTTCACTCTTTTGAGGGTTCACACTTAGAGGCCTTTACAGTTGCTGTTTGCTGTACCTGGAATTCTCTACGCACAGCTCTGTCCATGGCTGGTTTCTTTGAGCCATTTTGGGTTCCCCTCAGGGCCACTTCTGTAGAGAGCCCTTCTTTGACCTCTCAACCTAAAGTAGCTAACCAACTTCTTTTTCAAAGCATTTATCACTCTCTGAAGTTATCTTGTTCACTTATTTATTTGTATTTTCCCTGCACTGCCCTCTGTTTTCCCCCTATCCCCCACCCCTGGCTTTCCCCACATTGTGAGTAACAGAACTGTTTTATTCATCGCTATGTTCCCATATCCCCAGTGCCAGGAATAGTGGCTGGCATGTAATAGGCATTCTCTAACTATGAAATGAGTGAATGAATGAGTCAATCTTCAAATCAGTGCTGGAGACTGCATATTATTTTAAATATGATGTGATTGAGTGGAATTAGAGTTGAATACTAATTATTTCTTTAAAATCTATTAGGTGAATTTCATTGTGAGTGACTCCGGAGCACATGTTTTAAATTCTTGGACTCAAGAAGACCAAAATTTGCAGGAGGTATGGTTAGGTTTTGAGCTGTGGCCATTTTAAAAAATTATCTGAATGTGGTAATACTTTCTTAAAAAATAGTTAAGTTTTTTTTTATCAATATAGTATTTGTACGTAGTTTTAAAACACCAACTGATACTAAAAGAAAAAGAGCTATCTCCATTCCAGTCTTTCCCCACTTCCTAGAAGCAGACTTTCAACTTTTTGGGTCACCTAGTATTTACTTCTGTGTTTCTAAATAACATGTTTTTACTGCTATTTATAGAGTTCTCAATTTAAACTTTACTTATCATCATTGTCAATGAGGATTTACCTTTTATATTCCTTCTTCCCTTCCCTCATTTTCTCAGTGTTGTTATATGGGAATTTTTGGTTAATTCAAAATTCTGTGTTTGCATTATAAGGTCTGTATAAAGTGTTACTCACTGCTAAGCCAAGTAGTATATGTGATTATTTCCTTTCTTTTTTTTTAAGGTTTTATTGAAATATAATTGACATACAGCACTGTATAAGTTTTAAGGTGTACAGCGTAACAATTTGACTTATATTTTATTTCCTTTCTCGTACAACTTTTTGTTTATTCCTAGAGTTTATCGTTTCCTTTTTTTCTTAATTTGTATAGTTTTCTGTGTTATCTGTTGCTGCTTTTCCTCATGTGTCTACAAAACTTCTCAATATTTTAATCATGAATGTAGTAGAAATTTAGTAGTTTGATTTTCTTTTTCCTTACAAAACTTCTCGGAGCACAGTCTTCTGTTCCCTTTGAACTGGCTGCTTCTGGGCCCAGCGCACTGCTGTCATCCTCACCTCTCCCTATTTTTCAGATCCCAGTTTTTTTCCTCTTTTTCTCTGTGGAATCTCTTGTTTTGGTAGAGTATTACCTCCAGAATTCTTGTAACTTACGTTACACTTTATTAATACCTGGGATATAGAAATTTCGAGTTGGAAACGACTTTTTCCTCAAAATTCTGAGGACGCTCTTCCACTGTTTTATAGCTTCTAGTGTTGTTGAGAAGTCTAATATAGTTTTTCCTCATAATTTCTCTCTGAAACCTTTTTGAATCTTTTCTTTCCCCCTTTATGGTCTGAAATTTCTCCATGATGTCCCTTGGTGTTGGTTGAGCTAGGCCTTGTATTTTTCAGGAAGATTTCCCTGTATTGTTTCTTTGGTAATGTTCTTATCTCTGTGTTCTGCTTCTTACTGGAATCCCGTTTAGTGGGATGTTGGACCTACTGAATTAAATTCCTTATTCTTTTTCTCATTGGTCCTCTTTTTTTTTTTTTGAGGAAGATTAGCCCTGAGCTAACATCTGCTGCCAATCCTCCTCTTTTTGCTGAGGAGGACCAGCCCTGAGCTCACATCCGTGCCCATCTTCCTCTACTTTATATGTGGGACGCCTACCACAGCATGGCTTTCCAAGCAGTGCCATGTCCGCACCCGGGATCCGAACCGGCGAACCCTGGGCCAACAAAGCAGAACATGCGAACTTAACCACCGTGCCACCAGGCCGGCCCCTCACTGGTCCTCTTGTTGTTCTACTTTCTAAGCCTTTTACCTATTTTCTTTTAATCCTTATATACAATTTATTATTTGATCATATTTTTAATTTCCAAGAAATCTTACTTATGCTCGAATTATGTCCATTTTGTCATATCATTTTCTTGTTTTATGGGTGTAACTTTTAATCTGAAGGTATTAATAATAGTTTATTTGAAGTTTTTTTTCTTTCTTTTTTTTTGAGGAGGATTAGTCCTGAGCTAACATCTGCCACCAATCCTCCTCTTTTTGCTGAGGAAGATTGGCCCTGAGCTAACATCTGTGCCCATCTTCCTCTATTTTATATGTGGGACGCCTGCCACAGCATGGCTTGATAAGCGGTACGTAGGTCCGCACCCAAGATTCGAACCATCAAACTCCAGGCCACCAGAAGCAGGGTGTGTGAACTTAACCAGTACACCAGAGGGCGGTGTTCTCAGAATTCTTTTCATGTTGAGGCTTTTCTTAAATGCCATTGATATTTAGCCATGCAACTTTATTAAAAGCAAGGCGCTAAACAGCAGATTAGAGGATCTCCTTGTTGTGGAATAGCTAGTGCTGACTGGGCTTCACTGTGGTTTAATCTAATTGTTTTCACTGGGGGGCCTTCAGATGTCAGAATGGACAGATCATCTCTCTGGTGCTGTTCATGGTCTCCAGAGAAGATCTTCCACTCTTCTACCTGGATGCTGTAAACTTGGTTGTCAGCCTTCTGAGAGCCAGGGGAGAGGGTAGGTTGCCCCATCCAGTAGGCAGACTTTGACTCAATCTTTCTGGTTTTAGTCTAGTACTATGCTGTCCAATGTAGTAGCTACTAGCCATATGTAGCTCCTGTTAGCTATTAAATAGCTACTATTTAAATTTAAATTAATTAAAATTAAATACAATTAAAAAGATTCACTTTCTCTGTAGCATTAGCCATGTTTCAGACGATCAGTAGGCCACATGTGCATAATGGCTACTGTATTGGATAGCGCACACGTAGAACATTTCCATCATCACAGAAAGTTCTGTTGGGCAGCACTGGTCCATTATCGTACCCTTACACTGTACTATGCTCTGTGGTATCCATGCTTGGTACCTTTCTAGCTCACTTCCTCCGATGAATGTGATTCTGTATCTGGGGGCATTGAGGAGGGGTAGTCACTTACATGGGTAGGGTATGAGTAAGGTCTGGGAATCCAGTTGCTCTTTATACTGACTTCAAGTCATTCATAGTTTTCAGGGTCTTGCCTCATCCCTGCTTTGTGTGGTACATGATCCCTCCAGTTCCTGAACTTCCGGATGCTGAAGCACATATCATCTTGCCTTTTTCCTCCCTGTAGGCACTTAGATTTCAGCTTTCTTCATCCAACCAAGCCCAGTACCATTCCACCATCCATTTTAATACATTCTTTTGACATCTTTTTTTTGCTGTTGTCACCTCCTCTATTCTCTTCATCTTTATGCATTTATGGGTTTTTCCCCCTTTGGTTTATGCTTTTTAAAATTAAATTTCTTTACTACAGTTTTAGTGGAATTTTAGGAGGGAGTAGAAATAAACCCATGCTCAATCCAAGTTTGTGCTTTTTGAACATTATTTATCTAAGGATACTGACTGTGGCAGGTTATGTTCTTTGCCTTGGTTTAGTTAGATAGAAGATCTCAGTCTACTAGGTTCTTCACTGATGAATATGAACATGAAAGACAGGCATTAGTGAAATACTACATTATTTGAATTATTTCATGTTAAAATTTTTCTGTTAATGGATGCCCTTCAGTGGAAATAATCCCATTCAAGCGTATTTTAAATAGAACACTTCTAAAGGAAATGTGTTTATCACAGTGTTTAGTCTTAAAATGTCGTGATTAATTTTATAATATGTAAACATATCTAACCTTTCATTCTTTTGGATAACTCAAGGAGTAGGCTTTTATTGGCTTGGCTTTGCATTTATATCACTCCAGAATGTTCTTTCTTCTTTCATTATTTGAAAAAATCATATTAAGCATTCCATATATTCCCTCTGTAATGTCTTTTTGAAATGGCATGTATTCTGCTTTATTTCTTTCAAGAGGTGCTGTGAAAGAAGCCTGAAGTCTCTCTAGTTGTGTATGAAAAAAACTAAGTGCAAATTTGTATAGATTTTCTTTACTGCACCTCTGCAGTGCAGTAAAAAGTATGCATTTGATAATAGAAAGTATACTGATGATAAGAGAATTACCACTTCCCTCTGCTCTCTGAAGGTGAAGGCACATTATGTCGCACTCATTACTTTTAGATCGTGAACAGAAGGGGAAACTCCAGTGGTGAAGGCAACTATCTAGCAAATCACTGGTGTTTGAAATGATGTAAAATGATTGGCATTTTGTATAAATTAGGTATAATTTTGTCTATGTTAACCCATTTAATGTTTAACTTTAGTTATCCATGTCACTCCTTTCCCAAATTATTGTGAATAACCATGAGTAACAGTTAAGTAGATTGGTTGAAGAATGTTTGGGCTGGAAGGATAGTAGACATCTTCTGCTTCAACTCCTTCATTGTGCAAGTGCAGAAACTGAGGCCCGTAGTGGTCAGAGGTTGTTCGACTTATGTACCTGGGTCCAGGGTTCTTTCCATTGTAGCACGTAACTCTGTCCTATACATCTTAAATTTCCTTACAGAAAAATTGTCAGACTTCAGGAGTTTGGGTCTTGTTTTTGTTGGCTAAGTTAACTGAAGTTTGAAAGTATCAGACTGGTGTGGGCCGGGTTCTATTATTGTTTTCACTTTTAGATTAGAGGAAAAGGGCCAGGAGAGATTGATCAGGTCACACGGTGTTATAGGCAGAGCCCAATTTCAGTCTATATTTGTCTGACTCCAAAAGTTACATGTTCTTTCTTCTGCTTTCTCCAGGACCACAACACTCCTCCCCTAAAAAGCTACTTTTTATTAAGCTTCTCCTGTGTACCAGGGACTTTATCATAGTCATTTATACACAGTAATCTTTCTTTTTTGATTACTTTTTGTGAATAAGTAATACCCATGTAACTTAAAAATAAAACTTACATATATACATACATGTATACATATGTACACACATGCGTGTGTGTGTGTGTGTAAGTAAAAGGTAAACTTTGAAGCTTCCCACGCATCCCCTGTACCAGTTAGTGGGGTGCTGGAGCCTGCTCATAGCAACTTGCAAGAGCTGACTGTGTGCATCTCCTGCCAACTTCACTGTCAGTGCTTGAAATCGGCCGTAGTGGGAGTGTTTAAGCATTGATAGTGGCAAACTACAAATTAGAGCTTTTTTCCCCCTTTGGAGAGCTGGTTTACCAGCACATCACTGTTTATCCCTACCACTGCTAGTTTTTGACAGGTTCTTCGAGAGTATCCTTATGCAGACACAAAGTAAAGCCCTCTTACCTTGTTCTTTTCAAGATTGTTTTGGCTATTCTGGGTTCCTTGCAATTCCATATGAATCTTAGAATCAGCTTGTCAATTTCTTCAAAGAAGTCAGCTGGGGTTCTGATGTATCATGCTTAATCTGTAGTTCAACTTGAGGAATATTGCCATTTTAACGATAGTAAGTCTTCCGAACCATAACATGGGATGTTTTCCATTCATTTATATCTTTAATTTCTTTCAACAATATTTTGTAGTTCTCAGAGTGTAAGAATGGTATTTCTTTTGTTAAATTTATTCCTAAGTATATTATTCTTTTTGGTGCTGTTGTAAATGAAATTGTTTTCTTAATTTCATTTTTGGTTTGTTCATTCCAAGTGTATAGCAGTATGATTGGTTTTTGTGTATTGATTGTGTATCCTGCAACCTTGCGAAATTGTTTATTATTTCTAATTTTTTTTTTCCTGAGGAAGATTCACCCTGCATTAACATCTGTTGCCAATATCCTCCTTTTTTTTTTTTCGCTTGAGAAAGATTACCCCTGAGTTAACATCTGTGCCAGTCATCTTCTGTTTGTATATGGGTTGGAGCCACAGCGTGGCTGATGAGTGGTGTAGGTCCACACCCAGGATCCCAACCCATGAAGCCAGGCCACCAAAGTGGAGCATGCTGACCTTAACCACTATGCCATGGGGCCAGCCCCTCTCAGTTTTTTAATGAATTTCTTAGGATTTTCTACATGCAAGATCATGTTGTCTGCAATGTAGAGATGGCTTTACTTCTTCCTTTCCAACCTAGATTCCTTTTACTTCTTTTTCTGTCCTAATTGCTCTGGCTAGAACTTCCAGTACAGTGTCGAATAGAAGTGGTGAGCGTGGGCATCCTTCTTCTGTTTCTGATCTTAGAGGGAACACATCCAGTCTTCACCATTAAGTATGATGTTATCTGTTGGTTTTTCATAGATGCCTTTTATCTGCTTGGGGAAGTTCCCTTCTATTTCTAGGTTGTTGGGTGTTTTATTATGAAAGGATCTCAGATTTTGTCAAATGCTTTATATGTGTTTATGGTGATGATCATGTGGGTTTTTTTTTATTCTCTTCATACAATATTTACATTAATTGATTTTTTAATCAACTTTGCATTCCTGGGATAAGTCCCACTTGGTCATGTTGTATAATTCTTTTATACGTTGCTGGATTTGGTTTGCTAGTATTTTGTTGAGGATATTTGTGTCCATAAAAGATACATTAGTCTTTAGTTTTCTTTCTTGTGATGCTTTCATCTGACTTGTGCACGCTCTTGTCAACGTAATTGTTTTCCCTTTTACTTAGCTAATGGCAGCATTGGCTGCTGTTGGGCCTCCTAATCCACGGGCAGATCCAGAATGCTGCAGTATTCTGCATGGCCTCGTTGCCGCAGTGGAAACCCTGTGTAAAATTACAGAATACCAACATGAGGCTCGTACTCTGCTAATGGAGAATGCAGAACGCGTTGGAAATAGAGGACGAATAATTTGCATTACTAATGCAAAAAGGTGAGACATTACTCAAAGTAATTCTTTCACTGAGGGAATTTTAATGTCCTATTGTGGTTTTTATTTAAAAAAGCAGAAACAGCATGTTAGCATTTAAGCATATTGCAAGTGGCCCCTCTAATATTGAAGCTGTGTTTATCCAATTCTAAAATAAAGACTCATCTCAGTGAAAACTCTTTAGATTGTCACCACATAGGTGAATTTGACTTTTTTTCTCACTAGTTTTTCATCTGGTTGTTTGGTATTATGAACGAGCACACTAAAGACAGTCCTTGCTGAAGTAACTTTAAGTGCCTGTAACAAGCTACTACAGCTGAATGGGGGGTTTATTTTTTTCTCTTACTGTTTATTCTAAGTTTGTTCCATCTTCCGTATGCCGTAGTGATAGCCATGTGCGAATGCTTGAGGACTGTGTCCAGGAAACAATTCACGAGCATAACAAGCTTGCTGCTAATTCAGATCAGTGAGTATAATCCATAAATGAAATAAATATTCCATTTTATAGTCCTATGTATTTCATTATAATTATTCCAGTAATTTGAGTAGTAATCGCTAGCATTTCCTTGAATTCTCTACTGGCCCTACAAATTAAACTTTTTCCTTTCACTTTAAAATTTTCCTTTTTTTCACAGGAAAGATGATCAGAAGGATAAAATAATATATAAATTTATAATGTGTATTTGTTTTGTTGGCTTACTGTCCTACTCTGTTGCAAATTTGTAAAATGAGTAAATTTTTGGTGGCATTATTCAGCATGTACTAAATCAAAACATAGCAACTAATTGCATTGTAGGAATTTTTTAAAAAGAAAAAAGCTATTAAAGACGTGTATGGGGCAGTTGCAATGTGGAGTCTATAGTAGGTTGAGCTGTTATTAATGTTCTTAGGTGGAGTACTGGTATTGTTGTTAATGAGTAGGATATCGTCACTAGGAGAAGCATGCTGAAGTATTTAGGAATGAGGTATCATTTCCTCTGCAACTTATTCTCAAATGACTTAGTGAAAAAAAGTATACATCTATTTAGGTATGTATGGAGAAATCAGATATAGCTAACAGTGAATCTAGGTTAAGGATTTTTGGGTGTTCATTGAATCGTACTTTTCTTTCAACTTTTCTGTCAGTTTGGAAATTTCAAAATAAAGAGTTGGGGAAGCGTTTTAGCATTACAAATCCTGTATTCTTTGAAATAACTAATTATAGGTAATGGTTTGTATTGCCTGATTTTGTCCTTAAAAAACATTAGTAAAAGGGAAGCTGAGACACAATATATTCGTTTTCTCTGTGGCAATTACCTACTGAAAATTATACCTAATTATAAGAATTTTCCCTGGGGCCAGCTCAGTGGCATAGTCGTTGAGTTCGTGCGCTCTGCTTCAGTGGCCCAGGGTTTGCAGGTTCAGATCTCAGGTGCAGACCTAGCACCGCTCAGCAAGCCATGCTGTGGCAGCGTCCCACATGAAACAGAGGAAGATTGGTATGAATGTTAGCTCAGGGCCAGTCTTCCTCACACACACACACAAAAGGCTAGGATATATGTGTTCAGCCATCTCATTCAGATTATTAAAGGCCTTGTTTAAAAAAAAAATTTCCTTTGGCCTTCAAACACACAGAAAATTATCATTTTTGCGTTTGAATTAAATTCATATAAATTATTTATTAAATGTTCATGCAAGTACAGCAATTATACGGTCTTTCTAAATATCTAGCTTTTGTGTTAAAAGTAGTATCTGAGTATAATAGCAATACAGTGCTTTAGTATACTAAATTTCTAGTAGTTCACCTGCCTGGATTCTTTACATAGTATATGTTATATTCTAAGTGAAAAGTTTCTCTTTAAGTCTCATGCAGATTCAGAAGTGTGAGCTGGTCTTGATCCACACCTACCCAGTTGGTGAAGACAGCCTTGTATCTGATCGTCCTAAAAAAGAGGTAAGTACAGAAGTAATGGAAGAAAAGATCATTGTTAGTTATTAATAGTAAATGCTTATGAATGGTTAGCATTAAAATGATCATATTACCAACATTTTCTGCCAAGACAATACTTAGAACTTTCAAAACAACCTGTATGGCGAAACACCAGATTGGTTCTTTATGTTATAATTGTAGATTTATTTAGTGTTTTCTGTTTACTTTCCTGCTGACATTTATTTTAATTAAATGTGTTGCAAAACCATGCATAATTTGTATTGTTCCGAAAATTTCAATTACTGTAATAGATTTCAGCTGCTGTAATGACTTTTTACTCTGTAAAAATCTTTTTTTCTCATTAGAAGAGCAATACACTCTTTAACAAAAATATATTCCAATAACAAAGAAATTAATTTCACCCTTCCAGAGCGGGAAAAAAACTAATTTCCAGCCTTGGTTTTACTTTTTAAATAAATGTGAACAATTTTAAAGGAAAAGACGAGTCTGTTGATTGTTGAAAGGATTTATATCACATAATGTTCTCCATCATTGGTCTGTGATTAGAAATGTAGATATATGTATTTATATAATTATGTTAAACGTATATGTTCTTATGCTCTCATTTTTCATTTAGCTTTATTTAATATAAACGTGAAGTTATTACCTTAGTTTATGAATATTTTATAGTTATGTGGTATTTTTAAGTCATTATCTCATTGAGTCTTGCGTGGTTTCCAGCGTAAGCCCATTTTTTGTTAACTCCTTTCTACCTCTTTTGATAATGTGGCAATGTTGGCTTTACTTTGTGATAACTAAAAAATTTATTTACAATAAATATTTTTACCCTGGAATGAGTAAAATTGTGTGTTACCTTGTTAAAAATTACTTTTGGCTGCCTTATCGCATTTATTGGTGACAAAATATAATGTTTGTGGTGATTTCCACATTCTTTATAAGAAGTAGTTTTTTGTTTGTTGTGTTTTTTTCATGAGAGATTGGCCCTGAGCTGACATGTTTTGCCAATCTTTCTCTTTTTGCTTGAGGAAGATTGTTGCTGAGCTAACATCTGTGCCAATCTTCGTCTCTTTTATATGTAGGATGCTGCCACAGCACTGGTTGATGAGCAGTATATAGGTCCACACCCGTGATCTGAACCCACAAACCCTGGGCCATCGAACTGGAGCATGCGAACTTAACCACTTTGCTACCAGGCTGGCCCCTATAATGAATGAGTAGTTTTATCTGCAAGGGTTTGTCCTCTCCATAAAATGAGTTATTTTTTCTACAGTATTTCTCTGGGCCACTTCAAATCCGTTTTGCATATAGATAAATAGAAGTAAAAGATTATAAAGTAAAATATATATTTAAATCAAAGACTACTCCACTCCAGGTTTCAAGAGGACAGGGCCTTTGTTCACTGCTGTATCCTCCAGTAGTTCACACAGTTTCTGGCATATAATATAGTAAGTTCTGCTTACTACCTGTCTGTTGAATGAATGAATGCATGAAAATTTATTGCTAAAATAGTGATCATGGTTAACTTATGGACCTTTTTATTTTTCCAAATTCTAAAAAGTAAAAACACTTAATTTTTATTTGTTGAAGTAAAATATTTAACCCCAGGTTACAAAGTATTAATGTTTTGTGGGTTATTTTTTTTAATACTTTTCTGTAGTTGTCGCCTGTTTTGACCAGCGAAGTTCATAGTGTTCGTGCAGGACGGCACCTTGCTACCAAATTAAATATGTTAGTACAGCAGCATTTCGACTTGGCTTCAACTACTATTACAAATATTCCAATGAAGGTAGGCGTTTTTCCCTGTTATTTTCAAAGTTCTGCTTTTCTTTTTAAATATTTGACATGTATTATTTATTTTAATTGAACCTTAACTTTTTTTCCCCATATCATATTTTCTGTTTTGCTAGCCCACATTCAGTGTCTTTGACCAGGTCAGTAAATACTGAAAAGCAACAAGAAAGGATCACAGAACAAAATGCTGTATTTTTCTTTCTAATAAGAACACTCTATATCAGCTTTTTTGGTTTTAATTATGTTCTCGTTATTTTCATCAAAATATAATCTCTATCTTAAATGATTACTTTTTCTGTGATTCTTTTCCTGACAATTGTGTTATTAGATTTTACTTACTTTGTGTATTCTGGTGGATATTTTATTTTCTATTATTTTTATTCTTTCCCACCCAGTATAAAGGTGCTTGTAGCTAATAGGTCTAACTAGGGAAAAATGGCTCATAGTTATAAATAAATTTAATACTCTAGCTAAAAACCATCCATGTGAGTCTTCTGATTTTACTAATGGATTTTCTTAGGAATTGATTGTTACTTGTTCATTTTCATTATATTAACATTAAGTTGTTTAGGATTCGCATGATATTTGGCTCACAGTAAGTTTTAAATGAATTTTCATTGAGTGGAATTGAATTTAATTTTATTTATTATGTTTACAAATATAAAGTAGCTACTATATCTAAAAATTCAAATTGGCTTTCTTATAGGTCCAATTTCATTTTTTTGCCACCATATGATGAACACTAAGTTGCATGAGAAATAGAATCTTTTCATTATTGATTTCTTCCTTATACCATTAGCTGGCTCTTTCAGAAAAATTGTAGCCTTACCTAATAGAATGGTTTGGATGCTGAAGCAATTAACAAATAAAATAGCATAATAGATGTACTTTAATATGTGTCATTTCATGAGTTATATGAAAAATACTCTGAGGATGACTGATACGTTGCTTTTTAAATTTGACCATATTTGTGTGCTACTGGTGTGACTCTCTTTTTCAATTTTTGTCTTTTTTTGGTAAATACATCATATTGAAGTTCCTGTTTACTATTGGTGAAAACAAGTTACTAAACTTGTTTATGAGTCTGTATTTGTTATTTTATGTAATTGGTGTTTGCTAATGTACTGTGGGTATTTAAAGATGCTATTTCCTCCTTTAAACAACTATTTCACTTTCAGTTTATATAAACTATTTCAATTATATTTGTGTATATAAAATATTGGAAAGATAATACATTCAGAGTAAAAATAATTTGTAAAATTTCTAGGTTAATCATCTATGTTAATTCTGACATAATATAAGAAAAATCATTAACTACTTTATTACCTGTATATAGCCAGTAGTTTTTTACTAGAGGTCATATTGTTGTGGAAAACTATTGCATCTTTAAATAGATCAATTACTGAGCAAACTGTCCCGTTATTATAGCTACTTATTGTTGAGTGTATGTGATCTATTATTTTGAAAATAAATCCAAGTTATTTTAAATTTTGCTTTAAGGAAGAACAACATGCTAACACATCTGCCAATTATGATGTGGAGTTACTTCATCACAAAGATGCACACGTAGATTTTCTGAAAAGTGGTAAGTAAAAGACATTGGAAAGTATTCTTTTGTAAGATCCAACATATGAAAGCATACTAACAACTTTGGGAAGGTTGTCAGTAAATAAATCTGATTGAATTTAGTTCAGCCCTTTCCAAACTTATCTGACAGTATCATTAGTTAATGGCCATGGAACTAGAGTGTTCTGTAGAATTTACTTTGGGAAAGATTAGGCTAATGGAATAAGTATTGAGAGTGATAATCATTGCGGTCATGTCATATACAGTCATGTCATAGTTTCCCTTTTGCAGGCAAACCACCTTGGGGAAAGGGAGAAGCAGAGGAACTGACTTGAAAGAGTGATAGACTTATACCTTGCCTGAATAAAAATCAGTTGTTTTAAAGGTTAGGTTTTTTCCTCTAAAACTTACTTGAATTAGTAGATTTCATCTCCAAAACCATGATTTCTGGAATTGTATCAGCGTGGTTCAGGGGAAGAGACTCTGGAGTCAGGAATTAAAGAGTTTGAGCTAAAGCGTTGCCACCAGCTAGTGAGCACCGTGTTTCTAGACTTGGCACACTTCTAAATTAAGGATGCTGGATTAGATGAACCATAATATTCCCTCCATTCCTAAAATTCAATGAAATTGCCTTTGAGTTTTAACATGTGGTTAAGTTCTTTAGAATGTTTTCTATGTAAATTGATGCTAACAGAGAATTACGTGGTTGACTTTGATCATGTTATATGCTCTTTTCTAAAGTGTTAATACCATGAGCCACGCATAACATTTGTTACATGTGTAAGGAATCTTGGAATTAAGCTAATATGAATTTCTAACAGAAAAACTGTTAAGATAATGGATATATTAATGTTTTACAAAAGAATAGAGTTTATTTTTGAAAATACAGTATGTGGAAATTACTAAAAACCTGTGAGGTAATATCAACTTTTAAAATATTTATTTTTTAGACTTTGAGAAAATGTTGAAAAATATCTTTGTAACACAAAATATTTTTCTAAAATAGTTGTTAGTTTGATCTCTGGTTTATGTATGACACATGGACACTGTGAAAATGCTGTGGTAGCAACAGGAACAGTGCGGTGGGGAACCCAGTGGGTTGCATAGGGAAGCTTTGCAGAGGAGGTGACATTAGAGCTGGATTTTGTGAGTAGCCTTCCTCTTCAGCCCAGATATCTTCTCTAAGTTCCAGATCTCTATATTCTACTGCCTAATTAAATCTATTAGATGTCTCCCAAGCACCTAAAACTCAGCATACCCAAAACAACTTAGAGACTTTGCCCCTGAACTTGTCTTCTCATGTTCCCTCTCTTGGTGCATGACCCTGTTATCTACCCAGTTATGTAAGACAGGAACTTCAGAGTCATCTTTGAGACCTCTTTCTCATTCCTCATATCTAAACCATTGTCGCATTTTTTTTTCTTTTTTAAAGATTGGCACCTGAACTAACAACTGTTGCCAATCTTCTTTTTTTTTTTTCTGCTTTTACTCCCAAATCCCCCCAATATATAGTTGTATATTCTAGTTGTGGATCCTTCTAGCTGTGGCATGTGGGACGCCACCTCAGCATGGGCTGACGAGCGGTGCCGTGTCCGCGCCCAGGATCCGAATCAGCGAAACCCCGGGCTGCCAAAGCAAAGCGCACGAACTTAACCTCTTGGCCATGGGGCCGGCCCCTATCGTCACATTTTCTTGATTTTTATCTACTAAGTATCTCTCACTTACATCCACATCTGTACCACCATTACCTTCTCCCTAATTTAGCCTATTATTTTCTTACCTGTTATCCCATGGTAGCCTCCTAAATGATCTGTCTGTATCCACTCCTGACCTGCCAGCTAGAATAGCTTTGAGAATGCTAGTCCTGACCCTGTTCCCCTTAACTTAAAACCCTCTAATGCTTTTCTGCTGCCCTTAGGATAAAGACAAAACTGTTTAAATGTCTTACCAGGCTCTGCCTTGTTTTGCCCCTCCTCCTTTCCATTCTCATCTCACAACGTATTCCTCTCCTCTCTGTGTTTCAGCCACACAGACCTGAAACTCTTCATGCCCTCCTGCCACAGGATCTTGGCATCTGCTCTTTCCTTTGTCTGAATGCTCTTCCTTCACTTCTTTGGTTAATTTCTGCTTATCCTCTTCAAACTCAGACTAGTTTTCATTTCTCAAAGAAGCCTTCCCTGTTGTCTTGGAATAGGTCATCTCTTCATATAGCTGTTCATAGCACTGTATTCATTTCCTTCAAAGCTTTGTCAGCTTTATAGTTTTGCATTTGTTTGTTGTTATTTTATTATCATCTGATGACTGTAGACTCCATTAAGGCAAAAAATGCTCACTCTTAGATCTTATATATTTAGTTTGTCCCTTGTTTTATGTTTCTTCTAATAAATTAATTAGGATTCAGTATAATTAGTTGTGCCTTTTAGATTCCTGAAGCTTTCTTTGAGTAATTAACCATTTTTTTTATTTAATGGTGTCAGAGGGGAGCAGTTGTAGATTCTTGAAATTTAAAAAATTTTTGCTATTGACTTTCAGTGCAGTGACTGAAAGGATTAACCTAGTTAATGAGAAATTGGGAGGAAAATTAAGTATTTCTTTTAATCATAGCTAATATCCAAACTCTCTTTGAAAGTTTTTTAGAAGACTTGATAAAAAAGATGTTCTCCTGGAGGTGTTTTCTGTTATAGAGCTTAAATTCTTTTGGAAATCTTGAGTAGACAGTTGGAAGTTTGTGATATATTTAGTAATGTCACTGTTTCTCTGACTTGTTTTTAAAGGTGACACCCACTTAGGCGGCAGCAGTAGGGAAGGCTCATTTAAGGAGACAATAACATTAAAGTGGTGCACACCAAGGACGAATAATATTGGTAGGTATTTAAAAATAATTGAAAGAGAAAAGAACAAATCAAAAGTTCTTAAAGTATTATGTAGAGATCTTTCATTTGTTTCTCTTTGAATTTTTGTTTTTCATTATTTTAAAGGCTCAAGGAACAAGTTTTTTTTTCTCTTTTGATTGTGGAAATATTCCTTTATATTCTTTCAAATCAGTGTTTTCTTCTATTTCAGAGTTACACTATTGCACTGGCGCTTACCGAATTTCACCTGTAGATGTAAATAGCAGACCTTCCTCCTGCCTTACTAATTTTCTTCTCAATGGTAACTTTCATCATTTAATTGTTTTAACGGAGATTATTACAAGTGAAATCATTAGTGAGAATATGTGAAAATCTGAATGCCAGAATGCTGTTTTCTTCAGTACAATCTAACCATTTATTTCCCAAAACTGTTTTAAAGTTACAGAATTGTAAATACCCTTTAACAGTTTTACTAATGCTTAAAAGTAAGATGACTTTATGCCTTTCAGACTAGTGTATCTAATAAGTTTTATTTAATGTATTTTTAAGTCTTTCTGTTTTAAAAATGTGACCTTTATAGTCTAAATTGACTTTTTGGGAAGATGGAATAATATATACCACTTATCTTGACCTATTGAATTTTACATTACAAAGTATATATGAACTTATTTCTCTTTGAACACTATGCCTTTATCATAATAAATGTTATATTTTCAATATTATATGATTTGTACACATATGGAATTTTTTATTGAGATATAATTGACATTACGTTAATTTCAGGTTTACAGCATAATGATTCGGTATTTGTATATATTGTGAATTGGTCACCACAATAAGTCTAGTTAACATCTAACACCATACAGTTACAGAATTTTTTTTTTTGTGATGAGAACTTTTAAGATCTACTCTCTTGCAACTTTCAAATATGCAATACAGTATTATTAACTATAGTTGCTGTGCTGTACATTACATCTGATGACTTATTTATTTTATAACTGGAAGTTTGTACCTTTTAACTTCCTTCACCCATTTTGCCCGCCCCCATCCCATACCTCTGGCAACCACCAGTCTGTTCTCTGTATCTATGAGGTTGGTGTTTTTTGTTTTTTGGGTTTTTTTAGATTTCACATATAAGTAAGATCATATGGTATTATCTTTCTCTGTCTGACTTATTTCACTTAGCATAATGCCCTCAGGGTCCATCCATGTTGTCACAAATGGCAAGATTTCATTTCTTTTTTATGGCTGAATAATGTTCCGTTGTCGATATATACCACGTTTTCTTTATCCATTTATTCATCGATGCACACTTAGGTTGTTTCCATATCTTGGGTATGGTAAATAATGCTGAAATGAACATGGGGGTGCATATATCTTTTCAAGTTAGTTACACTTATGACTTTAAATCTGTGGTTTCTTTATGTGAAAATCTTTTTAAAAAAACAAATTATTAGATTCAATGTATGAAATCTAAATTCTAAAAGCTCCTCTGGTAACTCTTATGATCAAGTAGGTTTTGGAACCACTGATGTAAAGAGTCAGCCTGCTTTTATCATGAGGTTAGTTTCATTGTTATGTTAAGCATAATTTCATTATCAGACTATGTAAAGTCCAGGTGAAACAACATTGAGTCATATGACAGTGAAAGTAGTTAACGATAGTGCTGATAAGGAGGTATTGTGGAAGTGGATTGAGACTGTGCTTTCTCCCCCAAATGTTTTGAGCTTTGATAACCTGAGAGTTATCCAACAGTTGTCTCACTTTACTTCTTGATGTTTAGGAGAAAAATTTCATATGAACTTGTAATTGAATGAACAATATATAGCTCAACATTCTACCAGCGATTACTATACTTGTTTTGGAAAACTGTCTGTGTAACTATGTAAGCTTGGAGTAACCAAGAGAAAATAAGGCTACAATTCAGCCTTTTAGACTTGAAACACAGATATCCAAAGTAGCAATGCTGGTTAAAGTATGATGATCAACTATAAAATGCAAAATCTATCATACGTCTTAAAGGGGAAAAATAAGAGCCCATTTGAATTTCATTACTGATAGCATAATCTTGCCTTTGACAGGTCGTTCTGTTTTATTGGAACAACCGCGAAAGTCAGGTTCCAAAGTCATTAGTCATATGCTTAGTAGCCATGGAGGAGAGATTTTTTTGCACGTCCTTAGCAGTTCTCGATCCATTCTAGAAGATCCCCCTTCAATTAGTGAAGGATGTGGAGGAAGAGTTACGGACTACCGGATTACAGTAAGACCCTGATATCTATATGTTTTATGTTTTGAGTCTGATATCATTCAGCAAGTAGTTTTTGAGTGCCTGTTATATGCTAAGATCTGTGACAAAAAGAGACTTGGAGAAGTTAATTATTTATTATTTTAGTTAGGTGAATTTCTTGCAATACTTGCTCAAAAGAGCTGTTTATCATTTAGTAGTCTTCTTTATGTATTCATTGTATACTGAGAAGTATCTGGATAGCATTGACACCCTGGAATTATAAGAAAGAATGGAAATCAATTTGAATTAATATTTTCGGTGGAACTTTATTTCTAGTAACTTCATGGCAAACATAAACATTTGAGTGTTTGGATTGACGCTACCTTGAAATAACACTATGAATTGTTGTATTATTGAGAGGTGCATACAAGGAAACTGTGTCTATTTTTGGTAGAAATTCTCTTGTTCTGATTTTAACTTTTCATTTCCCCTCCTCTCTTTTATATTTGATATTTCATGACATATTTCATGTCTGTCTACTTTTTTGAGGTGGTTGCAAAAATTTAATGTAATAGATGTACATGAATATACTTTGTCAACCACAGAGTGTTATTATTGTAGGTAATTATTTTTGGTTAGCCTTTTTTTTGTTTTTAGATCTTTTTTTAATAAGGAGAAAGCTAATAAGTATTCATTGTAGAAAATTTAGAGAATATAGATATCTTTAAAAAAAACAGAGACTATAACTTAACTATGATTCCATTATTCAAAGATAACCACTGTTAAAGTTTTGATGTTATGTCAAAGTAGTTTTAATAAGCAAATTGGTATTGTAATGTGATTAACTCATTCTTTTATCTGTATATGATAAAAAAGTTGTTATAGAAATGACGAAAAATGAGCTTCCTTGGTTTTTAGAAAAGTGGAAAGAACCATGAATGCCTTTATATTTGAAGCTTTCTTCATCTCCATTGTATAAAAGCTGATAGGTTTCATGTTAAAAAAAAATTAGGGGGAGTTTTTTAGAGAATGTCACAGGACAGAAGACATCAGGGAAATAGACTATTACATGTAATCCGTACTGAAACATTAGAAAATAGTTTCTAATTTTATCTTATTTGGTTATCATTAGGATTTTGGTGAATTTATGAGGGAAAACAGATTAACTCCTTTTCTAGACCCCAGATATAAAATCGATGGAAGTCTTGAGATCCCTTTGGAACGAGCAAAAGATCAGTTAGAAAAACACACCCGCTACTGGCCTATGATTATTTCACAAACCACTATTTTTAACATGCAAGCGGTAAGTGTTAAATAGTTTGTCTTTCTGCTAGATTAGTTATATATTCTTTATAGATACCATTTCTCAAGCAAAGAATGAAATATATGAATTTGCTACAGTTAAAGAATTAGTAATAGAAAATTGAAGTAATGGTTATCTTATTAATATTAATAATGGTTAGATTATCTTGCCAAGGTCATGTTTCAAATCAGTTGAAGTTCTGCCAAGATGCTTTGATATTTTTTTCAAGACAGATTTTATTTTTCTTTTTCAAAAAAAATCTAATAGGTAGTCCCACTAGCCAGTGTTATTGTGAAAGAATCTTTGACAGAAGAAGATGTGCTAAACTGTCAAAAAACGATATACAACTTAGTTGATATGGAAAGAAAAAATGATCCCCTACCTATTTCCACAGTTGGTACAAGAGGAAAAGGCCCTAAAAGGTAGTTTTTTCCTTACTTTCTCTATATATCATATTTATTTGATACATATTGTTTTTTATGCTAATTTATTCCATATGTAAATTATGTGTTTGGGGGTATGTATATATACATACATATGATTGAGATGAAATGATGAAGAATATAGAATAGCAGAATTGGATACATTATAACTTACAGTTGTAACATGAACTATGGAGGAAGAAAAAAGTCCATGTTTAATTATTTCCTTTTATTTACTGATAGCAAGTGGCACTTTGATTTAATTTAAATAGTATTTCTAAGAACATTATTTTAAATCTTTACTTCAGAGATGAACAATATCGTATCATGTGGAATGAATTAGAAACCCTTGTCAGAGCCCATATCAACAACTCGGAGAAACATCAAAGAGTCTTGGAATGCCTGATGGCATGTAGGAGCAAACCTCCAGAAGAAGAAGAACGAAAGAAACGAGGCAGAAAGAGGGAGGATAAAGAGGACAAGTCAGAGAAAACAGTGAAAGATTATGAACAGGAGAAATCCTGGCAAGATTCAGAGAGGTGACTTGTTGATAATATTGTAGTACCTTGGTTCCTTTTGGCATGTCACATTCTGCATGTAGTGCTTTCGAACATTCAAACCACATTTAATATTAGTTGATTTAATGTCTGTTTATTTCATTTTCTAACTGTGATTTTATCACTCTTAAAATCTTAAAGAGCTTGGGTTTAATGAGGTTATGACTTTTTTACTGTTAGTGTTTCATTTTTTTCTAATTAACTTTCGAAAATCATGACACATGATGTTTGATGTCAGTATTTGCTTTATGTGTTATAAATATCAGAAAGATAGTTTTTATATCTGTGTTTAGTAAATATTTGTTGAATGCCTGTGAAGGCATTTGGCATGAGATCCCTGCTCTGGAAGAACATAGTGTTGTGGTGGTGATAGGCCAGGAAGTCTATGATTACAGCAAAGTGTGGAGGATGCTATTGTAAAAATAGGCACAGGGTGTCCTTGGGAACACAGAGGAAAAGCATAGTCCTAATTCTGAAAAACTTCCTCAATAGTACCCTCTTTTTCCTTAGTTTGTGGTTTATATAGTGATGTCAAGATTAAATTTGAGAAAACAAAAAGTAGTAAAGGCCTATAAATAAATGTATCATGACATATCAACTGGCTTTGTCTTCTACCTCCTTGCCAGAAATCAGGCAAAGAGCCAGGTAAATATTACAATGGCAATGTAGTAAGTCCCTTAAAAACAAAACAGATTACTATGGAAAATTTCAAACATATACAACAGTAGAACAAATACTTACCAATCATCTACTTTCAACAGTTATCAATTCATGGCAGTTGAATCTCATTTCATATATCTGCATCTAATCCCTTCACCACCGCCCCCGTCTACCTCCCCTATGGGAAAATTTTGAAGCTAATTCTAGAAATCATATCATTTCATTCGTAAATAAGTAGAACACTTTTATTCTCTTTGACCTTAGAAGTTCACTTCTTTAGGGCTACTGAGCTTCTGAAACAGAATTGGTTTACTTTAAGAAGAGAGAGAAAAAAGTATTCTCATTCAGAGCCCACTAATCTTTAAGTATGTCCCTGTATATTTTGAAAGTGTGTCTGTTCCCTGATGAAACTCAAAATAAGCTCAGAGTTAACTTGTGGAATATAACTACATTTCCGTAGTACATTTATAAACTAGGGAACAAATGGTAGTAGATTGCTTAATCTTATTTGTAATTTGAAATGGTATTTTGTCCATGTCTTTAAAATTATGAAGTTTCTTCCAAAGATCACATTTCTGACCTTTTTAATTTTAGCTTAAATTTTCCTTTATTTTTTCCATGTTTTACAGCTAACTACAGTACTGAATTATTACATTATGATGAGGGAAAAGGGAAACGGGTTTGGTTCATTCTGCTCTCTCACCTAGTTTTAGGTTGAGGTTTAGCTTCGGATTAGTTCCAAGGTTTACTTGGTGAGAGCAGCTATCTTTTATTAAGACTGATACGCAAAGTCCAGTTTAATTGGTGAACCATTTATATTTCTAAAAATGTAAACTTCAAATTTTATTTGTCTCTCTAAAAGATTAAAAGGAATCTTAGAACGTGGAAAAGAAGAGTTAGCTGAAGCTGAGATTATAAAAGATTCGCCTGATTCCCCAGAACCCCCGAACAAAAAACCTCTGGTTGAAATGGATGACACTCCACCAGTAGAGAAGTCGAAAGGTGAGGTGGAACTGTGGTAGCCCTGTTTGTGAAGTTTTCTGGTTTAGTTCTGTTTCGTTCAGTCATTTGATGCTGTGTGTATGAGGAAGAGGTACTAACATTTCGGGATGTCGTTAAGGAGATTCTCTGTTTACAGCCTTGGAAAATAGAAGGAGTAAATATATTTGTCAGCATTAAAGAAAAAGTAGTGTCATACCTTCATTAATGAAGCCTCTTGGAAAATAAGCACTTTGACTGTAAATTCTGTATTTTAGGAAATTTTAATTATGTAAACTTGCATCTGTTTATGTTCCTGACAGTGTGCTGCGTCCTAGGTTATTGAGGATGCACTCTTTTCCCTAAACTCTTTCTGAGCTCAGGGAAGGATCAAATGTCACCCATTTACTCATAAATTAAGATGTGGTATGAATGAGTTTCAGGAGAGGGATTATAAACAATACTTTCATTGTAAAGCCTTTTGTCTCTTATTTATAGGCTGAAAAGCTTAATTTCCTCTTGAAGCAATTCTAGGCATTGGAGATATGATTGAGTTAAGTAGCTCCTGAAATCATGTAGGCTTTAGTTATCTTGAAGGTAAACTAGAGTTAGTCCTTTTAGGATAAATGGGAAATGATGTGACAAAGAACTGTCTGATTTCTTGCCGCTCTGCCTCTCCTAAGGCAATAAGACCAGAGCTGGCCAGATTATGATTATTGGCAGCTCATCCTAGGGAGAAGGTAGGCTTGTTTGTTTTTTATGTACTTCTGCTGTTGTCTATATATTGTGATGCATGTTAATATTCTCCCATTCACTGATTCCTTTGAAATCAGAGATCAGGACCATCTTATCATATTTGCTTTTCAGGCATTTGCCAGGGTACCTGGAAAATAAATAAATGTTGATAAATTATCCTGTTTTTCACCTGCCGAAATATGCCACTGTTGATTAGGATGAGAAACTTAGGTTTAATCTAAACAGTGCTTCAGCATTGCTTGGAAAAAAGAACTCTAAAAATTATTTACAGTGGCAAAAAGTTCAATGCTACCAAACCACTTATTAGTAAGAAAATGAGTAAATGATGGTATGTCCCTAGGGTGGAATTTGTACAGCCCAAGAGTAATTATTGTCACAAATGCCCACTCTTCCCTCTTGCTAGTGTGTGTCATTCAGACTTCGGCTTCAGCAACTCCGTTTTCAGGGAGGACTTCCCTTCACAGTTAAGTTAGGTGCTGCTGCTTCTGCTTCCACTGCATCCCAGTATCACCACCGTGGGAGCACTGAGAGTACTGCATTGACATCACTTATTGACATCTTGCCTCTGCTGTTAGTCTGAATCACTTTAAAGGCAGGAGCTTTTTAAAATATACTGTTATATCGCTACCACCCAGCACTGCCCCTGACCCACAGTAGAAGTTCACTTATTATTTGTTGAATGAATGAATATATAATAGGTGAAAAAAAAAGCAGTCTATAAAACCATATATATAATGATCTCCATTTTGTTTTAAAAAAAGTTTTATACATACATTGTGGCTTGTCATTGGATGAAATACTGTAATTAAATTAAATAGATCCCTGATGCTTTTCACACTGGAAACACGTCACAGAGTGGCCCGTATGAGAAGCAACTTGATTTCAAATAAGTTTGCCCTTGTAACTTTCCATTCAAGGCTGGTACTTGAAATTTTTTTTCTTCCATTCTATTTTACAACCTGAGTCGCATGTCTCTTCTGATCAGAAACTTATATGGGCCTTTTATTATTACCTCAGTTTCATCTGCTTTGGAAAATGACTTCCCAGAACTCTCCAAACTGAATTTTGTGCCGGCTGCCTGTAAAGTTGGGCTACTACAAACATGCCATCTAGATTTCGTGAAAATCTATTCAGCTCTCTTTGTGTGATGCAGTAACAGAAAAACCAAAATGTCATTTTATTGATACAGATTGGCATTGATGAAAGACCAAAATATTTATAGTTGTTAGAGCAGTATATTGTGACTTTATTTCCTCTATATGTTTTCTTGTTTTCTAAATTTTATCTAATGAACATGTATCAGTTTTATAATAATGAAAAGAAAACACTTTTATTAATTTATTTAAAAAAATTTATATGCAGTAATTTTGTCGTGTAGTTCTGTGAGTTTAAACAATATACAGTTATGTAACAACCACCACCACAATCAAGGTATAGAACAGTTCCATCATCCCAAAAGATTCTCTTGTCCTGCCCCTTTGTCATCATCCTACCCTCCTCCCATCCCCAATCCATTATAACCATTGGTGTGTTTTCTCTCTCTATAACTGCGTTTTTCAGAATGCCGTGTAAGTGAAATGAGAAAGTGTGCTGCCTTTTGAGGTTGGCTTATTTCACTAGCATAAGGCATTTGAGAGTCGTCTGTGTTGTGTGTTTATCAGTAGTTTGTCTATTCCATTGCATATGAGTAACTTTATTAGAAGCTACCAGCTCATTTTTCCAAAGAGGCTGTACCATTGTGCATCCCACCAGCAATTAATGAGAGTTCTGGTTGGTCTGAATCCTCAACAGCACTTGCTATCATCAGGATTTTTTTTTTTTCCCCTCTTCTAATAGGTATGTGGTAGTATTTCACTGTGATTTTAGTTTCTATTTCTCTCATGACTAATGATGGTGAGCCATTTTTCATTTGCTCTCTTGCCATCTGTATGTCTTCTTTGATGGAAGGGTTTATTCAGATATTTTGGTCATTTTTCAATTGGGCCGTTTGTTTTTTTATTGTTGAATTTTGAGAATTTTTTGTTCTGGATACAAGTCCTTTGTTGACCATGTGATTTGCAGCTATTTTCTCCCAGTCTGTGGCTTGTCCTCCTAATAGTGACTTTCATAAAGCAGAAGTTTGTGATTTTGGTAAAGTCCAGTGTAGCAATTTTTTTCTTTTATGATTATGCTTTTGGTGTTATATATAAGAAATCTTTGCATTACCCAAAGTCACAAAGATTTATTCCTGTGTATTCTTTTCAGAGTGTTATAATTTTAGATTTTATGTTTAGGCCATGATCCATTTTGGGTTTTTTTTTAATAAGTTGCAAGGTATGGGTCAACGTTTATATTTTTGCACATAACGTCTTAATTGTTGCAGCAGCATTTGTTGAAAAGACTATCTTTTCTTTATTGAATTGCCTTTGTACCTTTATCAGAAATCCATTGATTTTATATATGGGAATCTATTTCTTTGTTTTCTTTTATGTTCCATTGGTCTATGTGTCTGTCCTTTTGCCAATACATACTGTCATGATCACTAAAAGTAGAGTCTTAAAATCAGATAGTGAGGGTTTTCTAACTTTTTCTACTTTTCAAAATGGTTTTGGCAATTCTAGTTCTTTTGCCTTTTCATGTTATACAGAAAGGAGTTAACATCACAGGCCCTAGGCTGTTGTCATTAGAAGAGCCTGCTTGCAAGTTTGGCCCTTGGCTGGCATCTGGAAAGTTGGCTTTTAAAGCATTCCCTAAGTGATGAAGTTATTTTGCCTTACATCTGAACTGTACACCTGCTTTCCTTCTGGGAGTCTGGAATTTTGGTAGTTGTAGTTTGGCAGAGAATGCCAGTGTAAGCTGCCTCCAATAAAAACCCTGGACTCTTGAGTTTCAAATGGGCTTTCTTGGCAGAAATGTTGTACGCACATAGCTGCATTTTTGCTGCTAGAGGGAGTCTGCAGTCTGTGTGAACCGTCACTGCAGGGAGAGAACGTGGAAAGCCTGCACATGGATTCCTCCAGTCCTTGCCTAATGTGTCTTTTCCCGCTTACTGATCTGGCTGTGTATCCTTACCGTGTTGTAGTGATTCTTAGCCATGAATGTAACTTTATGTTTAGTCATTTGAGTCCTTCCAGAAAATCACCAAACTAGTAGGTGGTCATGGGGACCCCTGAACACATAAATTTTAGAATAAGAGGAAGATGCTACTGCTTTATTTGTATAAAATGAACAAATAGAATTAAAGGTAAATTTGTTAAATTTGTAGATGTTGAAGTAATGAATTATTCTTTCTTTTTTCCCTTCTTTCTAACATAACACCAGGGCCAGTGTCCTTATTATCTTTTTGGAGTAATAGAATCAATACTGCCAATTCCAGAAAACATCAGGAGTTTGCTGGACGTTTGAACTCTGTTAATAACAGAGCTGAGTTATATCAACATCTTAAAGAGGAAAATGGGTTTGTATTATTTATTGTAGACATTGATGGTGTTAATTGCCGCATTATAATAAATCTTTAAAATAATAAACACTGCTTATTAGTTGTGTTCAGCAGTTTTTTATTACTAATGTTGTGAACTGATACGTGTTACCTATAAAGAGAAAAAAGATAACTTCTTTGTTTCTTGGCAATTTTAAATGACCTGATTATATTGATTGTAACCTTGAAAGTATTTACTCTGTAGAATATTTTTTTCCAATGCTCAGTAAACATCATAGAGGGAAAAACCATAAAGAAAATTTAGTCTGCCACACTGAATCTATATAAAATAACAGGAGGGAAATATTTTCCTATTAAGTAATATGTTATTAAGAATCTTGATTTTAGTTGAATAAATCTCAAGTCTGATTATTTTAATCTCACTTTTAGAAGAAATCTTAAAAATATATTGGTAAAGGAATTTCTTTAGTGGAAAAGGAAGTAAATCTTTGACTAAATGGTAGAATTTTTTTCCTGAGTTTTGCTTGGAGAGGTATAGTAAAAAACAGTGGCCTTTGAAATGAAACCTTGGGATAGTCACTTAATCTCTCTGGGCCTCATTTTTACTCATCTGCAAAACAAGGAAATCTGACTAACCAGAGGAACTCTAACTCTAGTCTCTTTCTAAAATGCTGTCATTCTTCTGTTCTATGAATGTATTAGATTTTAATTTCGTGTGAAAGTTAGATAAGGAGAAAAAATATGGATAGTTAATAATGTTTTATTTTACCAATTAATTTTTTCCTCCTGTTTTTCAGAATGGAGACAACAGAAAATGGAAAAGCCAGCCGGCAGTGAAGAGTGACTTGAGCAACTAAATTTAGTATATTGCATAAATATTTTGGGTGGAATTTGATATAAGTACTTTTACAGCAAGATTGTATAGTTATGTTGCATGGACTGGTTTTTACATTTTTAAAATATTTCAACTAACTATCTTTTTTGTATTAATTGTAAAATTGGCACATATGTCAAAAATATGCATTTGAGATTTGCCATCCCAAATCACACAAATTTATTTTATGGTAAAGGGTGTTCCCTCTGGAAATGTTTTTTAAAAAATTCTTAGGCTTCTCTTTGCCAAATAAAACTTAAAATATCTGAAATGTGAAATATTGGCGTATTCCTTTAGGAAAAAGATATTATTCATTTAATGACTGACAACTTTTAGAAAGTTTTTTCAAATTTTATCAGAATTTAAGTGAGATTGACAATATTCAGTATAAAATCTTGTCTGTTAATCTGTAGCATATATGGGCTTTTCCAGAAAAGAATGTTTTTGTTTATTTCGTATTGTATTTTAAATTATTTTGTGTGTGTTGCCCATTGAAAAGCACAGTTTTCCGGTAATTGGTGTAAATTTATATTTATCCATATTGGATAATTGGATAATGTTACTTTTTTTTCCTGCTAAGAGTTTACTGTTTCTGTTGAAAGAGACGCATAAAGGAGATGACTTCACAGACTTGGAAGGAAAGTTACTAGATTATTTGTTTTTATCCCTGAATAGAGTCTTGTCCCCTCATCTGTCAGAAATGTCATGGTTATATGGTATATGTTTGATGAGTCTTCTTGCGCTTTGTCATCTGGAAGCTTATAACATGTTGCAAGGAACATGTTATTTTAATTTTAAGTGCTAGTTCCAGGCTTGTCATTTTTCCTCAAGTATTTATTAGAGGAGAGAAAAAACTCTGTTTAATATAGAGATTTGATATTTTCTATTAAAAAAAACAAGAACTGGTATTTAAATAAGGGTTCATCAGCCTCCCTTGACAAGCCAGTGAAATTTACATTGCTCTCTTTTATCAGTTCTTGCCTCATTCTCAGCCCTTGCATCTATCCTTTCCCGTAAGCTAGAGCCGCTTTTATTCCTTACCACTGTGTTTAGATATACACATACACAAATCACACACAAGCATGACTAGGCCTAGTTAGCACTTGAGACTTGAAAGATTTAAGGAGCTGTAACCCAGTACTAAATGATTGGAACATACTTGCTTCTGGCTGGATTCTGACCTTTTGTATCTTGATACCCATTTTTCAACTTGGGCCCACTTGGGGTCCTTGGTTTATTTCTTGATCCAAAAATCTTTCCTTCACAGCCCATCTTCACTGACTGGGATCCTTCTTTATTCTCAGTTTATGCTTCTCCCTTCCCCATGTGCTAAGGCCATGCTGCTTGTTGACAGTCTTGCCTACATTTCAGTCTCCATTTTTAGATACTATTTATGAACTGCTCTACCAACTGGGAGAATATTTCTATGGCTGCCTTTTGAACAACTGTGCCAGTAGCTGTCTCTATCATCCCATGTTGTTGGTTGTTAGGATTCTTCAGCTGAGTCATTCTGTCTGCTTAACTAGCTATCTTTTGAGCCCCTCCTCCCCCACTCCTACAGAGGGTCAGGCTGTGCTTGGCCTTATCTTGAGATACATATTACAGCCTTATAGTGGAAGTGACCATTTTTGGAAAAAATATAAGAATGTTAATTGTTGATTCTTTTAAAACAGGATCCACATTGAGGATTTACTAGTCAAGAGAAGTGGACAAAATTTAAATTAAGAAAAAAATTTTACCACTCATCCAATACTGAAATCTCAGTTTAAGTCCAGACTTAATGATTGTGGGAATCAAAGTTATCCTAGAGAAAACAGGTGTACTTGCAGTTATATTAAAAGATTCTGACATCAGCATGATGGTAGCAAAAGACATCCTTTGTTCGTGCCCCCTCCCCCCCCAACACACAGAACAATTTGTCATCCGTCCACAGACAAAAGTGCCTTTGAGGGAGTGGTGGGATCCAGCACCATATGCCAAAGGACCTGGGAGGCATCTTACCCACCTGTGCATCGAGTAAGAGGCAGACAGATCTTGGTCCCAGCTGTGGATCCTGCAGTGGCCCATGAATCGAATCCAGCCCCTCTTGGCCATGGTCCAGGAATCCTTGGAAAACACTATCTTAGACAATCACCCACAGACAAAGAGCCTTTGTGAAAGTCCAGGTTTCTAGAGGACAAGTTTCAGCACACGTAGGAGCAAAAAAATATGAGTCTGGATGCATTGGAGTGGGTGAAAGAAATAGATTGACTACCCATATCACCCTTCCTCAAAGGCAGCACAACTTAGAGCCAAGAGAGATTTTCTCAGCCTGCGATTTCTCCCACAGGGGAAAGGGAGAGCATATGAGTGAGCACTCAGCTCCCCCAGCTGTGCAGGATGCTGCCAAGGGGTCTCATTTCTCTCTCGCCCCATCCAGAATACTGAATTGTGAGCTACATGACTGGTGTCGGGGAGCAGGAAGAGGCTAGGAGAGTGGCAGATGGGACCCTAAGAGGGTCACAGGGTGTTAAAGGGATGCGGATGCTACTAACTGCATTGTGGACTCTATCAAGTAGCCCACTCACAAGCCACTGGAAACACCTCACCCTTGGATCTTCCCAACTGGCCCATAGGCAAACCCTAGCACTCCACATGCCTCACCCACACACTCCTACTACCTTGTGGCTGGCTCACAGTGTGTGCTCTCTATGGCAGCAGTGAGAGTGAACTTTTGACAGCTAGTGGGCATGTGCAGAAAGCTGGCTCGACTATGCAGGCCAGGGAGAGACCATAAACTTGAGTCTTAGTGCCGCCTTTGGGAAAACAAAAGATAGGCTGTCAGCACTCGGCCTGGTGTGTTGCAGATCCAGAGAAGGCATACAAGCTTAAGAATTCTGCCACAAGAGGGAGCAAGAAGCGTGGAGGTGGTGTACCCATTAGAAGTTCTGAGATAGCCACAGAATCTCTAGCAGGGCTGATGAGGATCTCTCTCTCCCGAAGGCAATTAGTAAAGACTTGGGGAGGTGACTGCCACTTCAAATACAAAGACAGCAATGTAAAACGTCAAGAAACATGAAAAATCAAGATAATACGACATCACCAAATGATCAGTAACTTCCAGTAACTGAACCCAGACATGATGATCTACAATTTACCCAATAAAGAATTCAAAATGGTTTTAAGGAAAATCAATGAGCTGCAAGAAAACACAGAAAGACAATTCAACAAAATTAGGACAACAATACATGAACAAAATTAGAAGTTTAAAAGAGAGAAGTCATAAAAAAGAACCAAACAAATTCTGGAGATGAGAATACAATGAATGAGGACCAGCCCGGTGGCACACGTTCTGCTTTGGCAGCGCAGGGTTCACCGGTTGGGATCCCGGGTGCAGACATGGCACCGCTTGGCAAGCCATGCTGTGGTAGGCGTCCCACATATAAAGTAGAGGAAGATGGGCACAGATCTTAGCTCAAGGCAGTCTTCCTCAGCAAAAAAAAAAGAGGAAGATTGGCAGCAGATGTTAGCTCAGGACTAATCTCCCCCCCTCAAAAAAAATACAATGAAATGAAATGGAAAATGCGATAGCATCAATAACAGAATAGATCAATCAGAAGAAACAATCTGTAAGAGGAACTTTGAAATTATCCAGAGGAGGACAAAGAAAAAAGAATGAAAAAGAGTGAGCAAAGCCTACATGTTTGATGGAATACCATCAAAATAACAAATTTGTGAATTATTGGAATTCCTGAAGAAGAGAGCGAGAAGGGGACAGAAAGCTTATTTAAAGAAATAAGCTGAGAACTTCCCAAATCTGGGGAGAGATTTGGATATCCAAGTTCATAAGGTTCATAGATCACCAAACAAAATTAACTAAAAAAGTTCCTCTCCAAGACACATTATAATAAAACTGTCAAAAATCAAAGACAAACAGAGAAACTAAAAAGTGGCAAGAGAAAAACACCTTGTAACTTACAGGGGAACGACTATAAAGCTGTCAATGGATTTCTCAGCAGAAACCTTACAGGCAAGGAGAGAGTGGGATGATATACCATCCAAAAGAAAAAGCCTGCCAAACAAGAATACTTTACATGGCAAATCTGTCCTTCAGAAATGAAGGAGACATAATGAACTTTCCCAAACAAAACCTGAGGGAATTCATCACCATGAGACCTCCCTTATGAGAAATGCTGAAAGGAGTTCTTCAAGTTGAAATGAAAGGAGTTAATTAGTAACATGAAAATATACAACACGCTGGTAAAGGTAAGTATATAGTCAAATTCAAATACTCCAATACTGTAATGAGGTGAAGTATTAACTCCTTAACTCTAGTATAAAGGTTAAAGGACAAGAGTATTAAAAATAAATATAGCTACAATATTTTGTTAATGAATACACAAAAAGGTAAATTGTGACATCAAAAACAAAGGCGGGGAATATAACAAGTTTTTGCATGAGATGTTATCAGTGTAGAATAGACTGATATAGCTCTAAGATGTTTTATGTAAGCTTCATGGTAACCACAAAGCAAAAACCTACAGTAGAGTCACAAAAGGTAAAGAGCAGGGCATCAAAGCATACCACTGTGGAAAATTGTCAGTTCACAAACAGAGGCAGCAAGAGATGAAGAAAGGAACAAGGGAACTACAAAATAGCCAGAAAACAATGAATAAGATGACATTAGTAAGTCCTTAACTATCAATAATTACTCTAAATGTAAAGGGATTGAATTCTCCAGTTAAAAGGTGTAGAATGGCTGCATGGTTTTAAAAAAATAAGACCCAACAATATACTGTCTACAAGAGACTCTCTTCAGCTTTAAGGACACACACAGGCTCAAAGTGAGGGAATGGAAAAAGATATTCCATGAAAGTGGAAACCAAAAGAGAGCAGGGTAGCTACATTTATGTCAGGTAAAATAGACTTTAAGCCAAAATTGTAATAAGAGACAAGGCCATTATATTACAATAGGTAATATAACAATTTAAACTATATATACACCCCAAATCAGAGTATCTAAATATATTAAGCAAACAGTAACCAATCTGAAGGGAGAAGTAGACAACAATACAATAATAGTAGAGGACTTCAGTACCCTAATTTTAACAATGGATAAATCACCCAGACAGAAAATCAACAAGGAAACGTTAGACTTTAGACTAGATGGACCTAACAGACATATACAGAACATTCTATCCAACAGCAGCAGAATACACATTCTTCTTAAGCACACTTGGAACATTCTTCAGGGTAGATCATATGATAGGTCACAAAACAAGTCTTAGCAAATTTAATTGATTGAAGTTATACCAGTTATCTTTTCTGACCACAATGGTATGAAACTATAAATCAATAACTAGAGGAAAACTGGAAAATTCACAAATATGTGGAAATTAACACAATCCTGAACAACCAATGGGCCAAAGAAGAAATCAAAAGGGAAATGAAAAAAATATATTGAGACAAATGAAAATAGAAACACCACATACTAAAACCTATGTTATGCTTCAAAAGAGTGAAGTTTGTAGTGATCAATACCTACATTAAGAAAAAAGAAAGATCTCAAATAAATGACTTAACTTTACATCTCAAAGAGCTAGAAAAAGAACAAACTTAGACCAAAGTTAGCAGAAGGAAGGAAATAACAAAGATCAGAGCAGAAATAAACGAAATAGAGGCCAGAAAAACAATAAAAAAGATCAACAAAACTAAGAGCTAGTTTATTAAAAAGATAAAATTGACATCTTATCTAGACTAAGAAAAAAAGAGTCAAATAAATTATAAATGAAAGAGGAGACATTACAACTAATACTTCAGAAATACAGTGGATGACAACACTGGTGAATTCTACTATTTAAAGAACACCAATCCTCAAACTGTTCCAAGAAATTGAAGAAGAGGGAACATTCCCAAACTCATCCTATGAGGTCAACATTACCCTGATACCAAAGCCAGATAAGAACATTACAAAAAAGGAAAACTACATCTGATGAATATAGATGCAAAAATTCTCAACAAAATATTAGCAAACCAAATTCAACAGCCTACCGAAAAGGATCATACACCATGATCAAGTGGGATTTATGCCTGGGATGCAAGGATGGTTCAACATACCCAAATCAGCCATTTCCATGGAATAGTGGGAATAGAAACTAAGTTGCAGCACTTAAAATGTTACTTGAAGGAAGTTAGATGTAGAGGATGTGAGTGTGGTTGGCTGTTTCTGAAGTATAGTAATAAAAATGTCCTTGCCTGTTATGCTAGCTTCATAAGAGAGCAGAATTGAGGGAAAATTTGTTATTTTTTCGTAGCCTTTTAAAAAACCAGTGTGATGAGCTTGTTTTTAAGCTAAAGGTAAAAATACAATGGAGAGTCAAAGATTTGATAATTCTTTGCTCATACATAGTAGAACTTTAACCTATTTGCCAAATTTATTATTTATTGTAAATTATTCATGCCTTTATGCTGAAGATTGTAATGAGTAACTTGGATTGGCAGTTTGCAGCATTTTTCATGTTTTGAGATATTGTTGCCAATTGTGCAATTACTTTCCATAGAGGATGAGTCACTACATAATTTTGTTTATGGTAGTCATGGCCTGAGTGACATAAACTTATAATTGACCCTCTGGGTTTCCAAGGGGAAATAAGTGATTAGGATTAATTGATAGTGTGTTAATACAATTAACACAGAGGATGAATTATTTATTGTTTATCTTTTGACAATTTGATTCAGCAATTGTTTATTTTCCTAATTTCTAGATCAATTAGCCTTGTTTCTCAATCAGTTATTTTTGTATTTGGGCTTCTGATAGCATTTCTTACTTTTCCTCTGGCTAATGAGATCCATTTGACAATAGAATGGGAGTTAATGTCTTGGATGTTGGGAGCATGGCTGCTCTTGTTTCTGTAGAAGGGATCACATTTTCTTTGTAAGGTTGATGTTGAGAAGACAGTGGTACCCTTCTCCATAATTGAGGTGAAGGTAGAACTTCACACTCCAAGATAGATGGCCTTTGGGGCCTTAGCATATCCATTCTCCGGCTAATATTACTTATTAAGGTTCTCCTTTGAAACACCAGGGACTGAGGAACAAGAAAAGTCTTATAGTTCTTACAGAAATGATAAGCTACACTTGCTGCTGATGCCACAATCAGTATATACACATCAACAAAGCCAGAAGATTTCTAAGCCAGGGGCTATTTTCTATGCTAGATGAGGCTAGAATGCTGTTTTCAATTTACGACCCATTGTCTGGCTCAAGAGTAATGCAGATTCCACTATATATGATGTCCTCAATTGTGCCAATTTTGTATTCTGGTAACAGCATATACAGAGTTTGGGTGGACATTTCCATCAGGCATCCTTAATTTAAACATCACTTGCTATATTATTCTGTTAGGACACCATTTCAGAGAACTGCCATCAACTAAACATAAGGCTCTGTTATACAGGGTATAATATTAGACCCTGGTCTCAGGGTAGTTAATAAGATTTGTTCAGGGCTGCTGGAGTTTAGATAGTCAGTGAGTTTAGTAATAAACAAACCAATCCTCTATATTTTCCTTTTTTTTTCTGAGGAAAATCCACCTGAGCTAACATCTGTTGCCAATCTTCCTCTTTTCACTTGAGGAAGATTCTCCGTGAGCTAACATCTGTGCCAATCTTCCTCTATTTTGTATGTGGTCGCCTCCACAGCATGGCCATCAACGAGCGGTATAGGTCCATGCCCAGGAACTGAACCTGGGCTGCCAAAGCAGAGTGTGCCAAACTTAAACCACTAGGCCGCAGGTCCAGCCCCCATTTCTCTCCCTTCTTTATCAATGTGATGAAACTGTTTCTGTGCACAGAGTGTAAGTGTACTTCTGGGCAGCTTCAGTTCAATGGTCAAAAGCATCTGAACAGCTGGGCCTCCAGAATCAGCACAAAGAATAATTTCCTGAGGGGAATATTGAAAATCCAATTCTATGGGATATCCACACAGTATTTGATGAGTTGCTTTAAATTACAGCCAGCTCTCTGGGCCTGAATGATATTCATTTACTGATTTTATTGCAAGCATCAAATGAGTTGAGTTGTTATCTTCCTGATCATAAAATGTATCAAGGAGGATTGGGAAATTAAGTCTGTGCCCAATAGTTGCTGTTATCAATTGAATTAGATTAACAAATGTTGGAAATGTGTTGGATTGACTTAGAAAGAACAAACAAGAAACAAGTTTCAATAAACACCACTCTTTTTTTAAGTGTTTAAAGTAGTCTTGATGGTCTACTTCTTTCTCCTATGTTCACTTTTTGCCCTGATTTGCATAGGAAAGTGGGAAAGCATCTATTGATACTCAATAGTTATATATATGCCTTAGTAGGCCATCTTGTATTTGGGTACCACATAAGTAGCTCTAGAGAGAAGTGAAAAAGACTGACTTCTTTCATCTGTGTTTTTAGCCTTTGATTTGGGGACCCTTCTTCCATCTACTCAAGGGTCAGGCTCATCCGTCTTAAGCCCTGTCTGCCCTTCCTCTTCTGTTTCCTTCCTCTCTCTTCCCTTTCTCTCTCCTCCTCCCTTCTTCATCTTCCCTCTTACCATCAGCTGGTAGATTTTGCACTATAGCCCTGATGCTGTATCTACATATTCATGGAAGTTGTTAGTTTCCAAATTTCCTAGTCCTTTCAGCCTTAAATTATAATATGGAAGAAGATCTTGAAATTAGTTCATTAATAGTATCAAGTGACCAAGTCTGGGTTAGAAGGCTTCAGAAAAACAAAATTTTGGCAGTGGGCCCAAATTCCTAAACTAATTGAGTGTGTGTGTGTGTGTGTGTGTGTGTGTGTGGTTAAAAGCTCAATGGGGAAATTTTAAAGTTCAGGACATAAAAGTTGTATAATTGAACAGAGACATAGTGATAAACCAGGGCTTTAATTTCAAATACGACATTTAAATCTCAAAGAAGCTAGAAATCAATGCAAGATGAAGCATTTTTCTAACTGTGGCGGACCATAAGGTTATAACATATGATTAGTGTCTTTCTGAGATAATTGAGGAATAATAATAACTAGACAGAGCATGGTGTAAGTGATGGTTTGAAGTTCCTTCAGGTCTGTGAATCTTTGATAAATCTTAATATTGTATTTAAGGTGTGTAGGGCATGAGATGAATACTGTATTTTGTTGTTGACTTTTCTTACATAATATATTCTTAAAATTTTTTTCTCCTGAAAATCTCTATGTTCCTTGTAGAAATATTGGAAAATACGGAAAATATATAGAGAAGAATATCAAGCACTCATAATTTCACCACAGTTAACATTAGGCACTCTATTTTAATCTTAACACTCTATTTTAATCTTAATATTTTAACCAACATTAGTTGGTTACTGCTTGCTAGTTAAAGACTCACTGAAAAATATAGCAAACAGGAAACTAAGCAACCACCATAATCTTACCTTGTATCTTATTAATGTCAGAAAGAGTCGCATATCTTGTTATCAATAAGGTTTTGGAGGTATGTGGGTGACATCACTATTTCAGTAGCATCCAGGTTAAACATGTATTGCCTGGCAAAGTTTTGCTAGTGCTTGAGGATTTGCTGAAAGCTAAATGTTCTATGCCTGAGTACCAGTCGCTACGAAAACACATTATAGTCTTTGAGCCCATACTTTCAGGTAACCCAAACACGGCTACAATTTTAGGCAGCTCAGAAAGAGACGAGTCAGATAAATCATGTAGCTGAGTCCTTGATGAAGTCTCCTTAGCATAAGACTGAGTTTTCATAGTCACATCACATGACGAGCCTTCCTCTAAGAGGTTACTGGTGAAACAAGGAGTTTCCCAGGCAAAAGAATTGAGTTGGATGTTCTGTGCCACACAAGTTTTGTATTTATGTTCCTGCCAAGAGTTGAAATTGTTTCTGTGGGAATGAGGAATGAATGAATCTGTGGAGAAACTGTAAGAGTCTCAGACATGGGATTATGCTCATGAAGATGCTTTTGCTTTAGCTGGCTCGACAAGGGAATTGGCTGAAGTCAAGGAGAAAATGGGAGGCTGCCAATGTCTCCCTTGCTGACGCTGAAGGTATCAAGAGACTGTTGGATCACTGTACAAATCCTTCCAGGTAGATGGGAACAGAGCCACTCCACTTGCTGAGAATTGTTGCCATTGAAGATCATCCTTCTGAAGGTGTGGCTATTTCCTGTATTACTTCTGCAGAGACTGAAGACCCAAGAAAATGAGAGTACCTGGAGAAGACAAGGAGGGCTTGTGAATACCAGGCTTGACTAATTGATTCTGAGACAAGGTCAGACAAAACAGGATGCATTTGTATTTTTGTTCTGTGGGTTAGGGTGTGCCTCTTTATTTCCCACTCTGTAGAGTCTAGTTTTTCTAATAACGTTAATATTGTTGAAGTTCTGCTCTGAAGGAAGCAAAAATCTGTGAATGAAGTAGCTGTTAATACCATAGAAGGAAGGACTGAAGGGAAAGCAAAAGAATATTCAAGTTGGTTGTCAAGGACAATCAAAAAGCAAGAGAATATTCAAGGTTGGTTGTCAATGAATTCTGTGATACTGCTGTGTGCAGTGGCTTGTAATTTTTGTGCACCTTAGAGTATTTGGAATAAAGTCAGGATCAAGGATAGGAGTGATCTGTCTTAAGGCAGCTTATTAGCTGGGAATTGATGATGCTTCATCTTGGGGAATCCAGTGAGTCACTAAGGTGGGTAACGAGACAGAGAAAGCCTTTCTTAGTTTTGTGGTCATTTTAGTTGACTCCATTGTTGTGAATGGGATAGCCCCTAACTGTCTGGGTCTTCTTTGAGATTTTTGAAGTAATCTCTAACCTTCAATTTTATATCCCAAAATTTGGTTAAGATACTTAGAGGAAGCATGCTGTTGAAAAACTTGCATTAGCTCGGGCAGTAACATAGAAATCTCGTAGGCCAACCACAGGCCAGTGGAATTGTACAGGGTGACCTTATAAATGAATCATGTGCCTAGGATCTTCAGCCAACACTGGAAGACTCTAGAGGTGTTTGTTTATCTTGCTTCTGAATGGGCTTATAGTCACTAAAGAAGGATCCAAGTGGAAATAGTCTGCCAGTGTGTATACTACAAAGAGACCCTCTTGAACACCAAGAGCTTCAGCAGCTGCCTTGAGAGTAATTTCAGCTCTAATAGAGGAAAGCTCCTTTGAGCCTCTTTGGGCCTTAACACTGAAGATTTAAAAGAACAGCACAGCGTGGATTATTGCTTTATTAGCCATTCCTTATTTTGATGTACTCCTTCAGAGTGTATATAGTATTCTCATATATATCATCTCATTGCTACCTCCAATAACTAGGAGGGAAGGGAGGACAATTATTATAATCTCTAGTTTATAGTGAAAGAAACTGAGATTCAGAGTGGCTAAGTAAAATGTCCACAGGCACAGAGAGAAGTGCCTGGTCCAAATCTAGGTGTTCTGACGTCAAATTGGAAGGTAGGGGTTTCAGTGGAAAAGTTGTGGGTTTTGGAATTAGAAAAATTTTGAGTTATTTAATTTATCTGAGCCTCAGTTTCTTCAAACAGAAAACAGGAATAGCATTTACCTTGTGAAACTATTTTGAATAATAATTGATATGAGGCATTTTGTGAGTTACCTGGCACCCAACAAGTCCTTCATTCTACTGTGCCTTTCTTGTTCCTTTCTTCCCTTCTCTTCCCTTCCCTGTGACCTATCCTATCCCTCTCTTACCTGTGTCCTTCCCTGTGTCCTTCTTTTCATCCTACCTTGTGTCTTTTCCTTCCTTCCATCCTCCTCTCCTTTCATCCTTCTGTGTCCTTCTCTTCCTTCCACCCTTCCCTTCGCTTTGCTTTGTTATACTTTATCTCACATCTTTTGCATCGAGACTGACAGTGGATCTCCTCTTGAACAGAAGTACTAGTTAGTGGTCCCTACAGTTACTAAATGTGCTCTTTTAAGTAATAGCCTGTGATTGGGCTTCCAGTTCAGAATTGGATTTGTGAGGCCAGTATCTTGAAGAGCATAGCTTCGCTGAGTGGAAACTCAAGTAATAACTCAACAGATTCAGACAGTATCCAATGGTGGGATAGCTCTAGTTTACTGTTGAAATGAGTAGGCACGCTACACCAAAAATTAAGTGTAAAGGAAATTCTAGGTCTTTCAAGAAAAGGAAAATAGGATTATTTTTAGGGTGAAATGATTAGATTCTGTTTTATATGTTTCCATTTCTTCCCTCTATCTCCAAGACTTTCAAATGTGCCATGGAGTCCACACAGCTTTTCAAGTTGCAGGCTCTCCTAACTTCCCCAGCCTCATTTCCTGCCCGCCCCAACTGACACTGTGTTCCAGCCATACCAAACTTCATGTGGCTTCCCAAACATACCACACTGTTTTAATGTTTTCATAACCGTTAAACAGGTCCTCCTTTGAGCCTAGAGCGCCTTTCCTCATTTTCTGGCTAGCTAACTTCTTCAGCTTTAAAAATCTATCATGGACATTACCTCATGCAAAAAGCTTTTGTCTACAATCCTCCCCCAATTTGACTTAGCTACTAATTTAGCCTTTATTTCTTATATATGGTTCTGTTAATGCATTTATTACACTATATTATAATTTAATCTTTTTAACATTTCTGCATACCCTACTGTACTATTTATTAAGCTGAGTTCCTTGGCAGCAGTTTATTCATATTATCTCTGACTCCCAGCTTGAGGATCTGGCAAAGAGTAGGCACACACCAAATTCTTATTAAATGAATGAGTGACTAAATGAACAAAAGAATGAAAAAAGATGCAGTGATATATATGAAAGCACTTTATAAATTGTGAATTTCCGTGTAGGAGTTAGTTATTATTGGCCTGAACTATAAGTTTCATAATTTTTCACACAAATTCTTTTAGAAGTTAAAAGCAACTTTCTAGAGAAAACTTTAAAATTTTAGATTGCAGAATAGTAAACAAGAAGGTTATCTCCATATTGGAAAATTATTTGAGGAAAATAAAGGCTCAAAATTTGAATTGTTAAACTAGGTAGAACTGCCTTTTAATTTGATTTTTAATAGATAATATATGAACACAATATAAAATTCACAAAGTACAAAAAGGAACACAATATAAAATACACAAGGTACCTTTTTTACCCCCTCACCCTGACTGCCCAACTTCCCAGTTTCTCTCCCTTACTGTTGCCACCATATTCACATGCATTCCATGCTTATAAGGCATACACATATTCAGGATGCTGCCTTTTGAATGAGAAAAAGAGAAAAGACTGTTTCCAACTAGTGAACAGTCCAAGAGTATAAAATAAAATGGTATGAGAGGGGCCGGCCCGGTGGCGCAGCAGTTAAGTGCACACGTTCCGCTTCTCAGCGGCCTGAGGTTCCTGGGTTTGGATCCCAGGTGCGGACATGGCACCTCTTGGCAAAAGCTATGCTGTGGTAGGCATCCCACGTATAAAGTAGAGGAAGATGGGCATGGATGTTAGCTCAGGGCCAGTCTTCCTCAGCTAAAAGAGGAGGATTGGCAGTAGTTAGTTCAGAGCTAATCTTCCTCAAAAAAAAAAAAAAAAAATGTGTGAGAAATTAAAACTTAGTTCCCAAGATTTTATTTATTTTGTAGAGGTTGTTTTCTAATTCTAGGAATCACCATCACAAGCTTTGTTTTAAGATCCTGTAGGTTAGCAACATTGTAAAATGTCTCTACTTCCCTTTGTGATGGTCTTCTCTTCTTCACTCTTTCTCTAATACAAGGTTTTACTCCTTCAAAGCCTGCCCTTGCTCTTTTGACTAAACTCATAAGCTGAGCACCACACACAGCTGCCCTAGTACTTATTAATGAGGATACTTCCCCACTTGGAGATGGTATCAAGATCGCTGCCCTCACTTCATTCCTAGCCAGCACATGAAGGGTAAAGATGATGGACGCTGTGCTTGCTGGAAACAGAAATCCCCAGACACTAGCATTGTGATTTGCTACTCCCTTCCCTCATCTTCCAAGGGCGGTCCTTGCAAGGTCTTGCTGGGAGAATTACATCCCTGCCGTCTTGGCAGTTTGATGTTACGAACCAGTGTAACCTGTTCAATTACACATGAAATAAAGTCTGAACTTGCCTTTAGGAAGAGATTTTAAATTTGTGTGCTCTGTTCCTGCGGCAGAGCAGTGATACCAAGAGTTAAAGATCTTTGTTGAGGTATAAATGTCAAGTTTCATCATAAACTAATTTTTTTTTAAGCGCTGAAAACATTCTTTCATCTTTCATCTCAGGCTTATAAAGTCCTTACGAAAAACACAAACTTTGAATAGAAATCACAAAGTAATCATCAAACTCATTAAAATACCTGGCTAAGTATTTCACTAAAAAACAGTTCACCAAATACTAGCAAATACTTAATATGACTGACAGTTAAGGCTTATGTCTAAAAGCGCTGTTTCTATTGAATTCAAATACTGGATTGTTTTTCTTTTCAGACTGGGTCCCTCATAGTAGATTGTTATTGATGAGCCTTTAAAAATACTTTTATTTTCTCAATTAGTGCTCTGAGACACCTATCTATAAATTATTGTAGGGAGCAACTTAGAAAATTTGAGCCCTATTTATTTTTAATATCTACAAGAACACAATGCTGAACAGGTGAGTCAGAGACACTTAGATGCTTACCTGAAATGGACTTATTTTCCCTTGGAAGGCATTTAGAGACATCAGAGAATAGAGCAATTTTCCAGTAAGAGCAGCTATGTCTGGCACGCTGCAAAGAATGTGAATCTCTTCACATGGATAGTGAGTAGTGACGGCCAGCATATTCACGGAGACAGATGTCAGCCTCAGCACAAGATTTGGTATTGCTGGAACTCTTCTGATCCGATTCATGGACAAATGGTGCCAGCGACGTCTGCTCCAGCGCATTTCCGACTGGTATCCATTGCCTCCGTATACTTAGCTCCACTTAGGTAACTGGACATCAATTTACTGAACCTCAAACTGCTTAAAAACAAAAGCAACAACAGCTGAGCTCAACTAAAAGTGCTTCTTGGGAAGAGGGAAATAGATTTATCTATCTTCAGAGCAATATTCAAGGTTTAGAATCCTTTTGTTTTCATATATCATTTGCATCAACTAATGGCAAATTAAAATAAAAATCCTACTCTCTCAAAACATCAATGCTCGGTGACAGTAAAGAGAATAAGAAAGGGAGACCACTGATACATTTTGACATGGTGTCAGCCTTGCATTGCTTCATTGTGTGATCTCTATCCAGCTTTACCTAGTGATTAATATGGAACTCTTAAAAGGACGAATTGATGCAATAACACAACAACAACAACAACAACAACAAAGTACAAAACAAACACAAAAAGCCTTCCTCAGAGAAAGCCTTATTCCCATTTTCCTCTGTGTCCCTGTAAATAGACATCAGAGGTTTCTGACTTCTCAGCATGCCTGTTCCTCTTTTGCTCATAACACCCTCTCTTTGGGAAAACTTCCCTCTCCTTCCTCATGACAATCTGATGTAGCTGCCAATCACAGTCACCCATCTTTCTAGCCAAAGGGCTGAACAAATGACTCAGGCCTGGTCAATCATAATACTCAGTACCTCTTGCTACAGGGAAAAACGAGGTTTGGGTAGAGGACCCAGGCTCAGCCTACCAGAGTCTTTTTCTGTTTTCTGGGATTTTTATATGGAAACGCTGGAACATAAAATCTCTTGCTGTCCTCTAGGCTTGCTATGTTAACCTGCAGCTACCTACCACTATTCCTTCCCCTCCTACTCCACTTCTGTCCTCTTCCAGCAACCCCAGTTCACCTTCATCTGGTTTCTGTGACTTGTTATGGAACAGCCCAGTCATATATAGGCACTCTTGAAAGTGTCAAATAACCTCTTGCGCCAATTATCAATTTGTTGCCTCTCAGCTGCTGCATCTACTCCGATAATGGACTGGTCTCTATAGCGTTTCTTCTTTACAGTGAGCACAGTGTTAAGTTTGCCAGTAGAGGGTGCAGGAGAGGCATTGCAGGAAGAAGGCGGCTTCTCCAGATTTCAGTGTGCCATGTTTTGCTTTTGCTAACTGCTGCTGTAAGGTCATCAATGTTGTGTGTGGAGGGAGATATCCTGTGGCACTCTGCACCAGCCAAACACTGTCCCTTGGTGACCTTGCAACCCATGAGCCCTGTTCATGACTTCACCATGACCTTCCTGACATGGGCACTGGCATGTGTTCCAGACCTTGTGTCAGCAGGGGCACCCAGACTCTGTGCACCTGCCCACCAGCCTTGGCTCATCTGGGCCCTGGAGCATCATTTCGTGCTGCCTGGTGACTGTGGACCCGCTCTGGCCCAAGCAACCCAGCAAACTTCCTTGCCATCCCGTGGGTGGCAACCGTATTTTCTCTAGTGAGGTCTAAATCCCACCCTTGGGGAGTGGGCTCTCCTCCAGGTTTCCCTGCCTTGGGCACTCACCAACAGTACTCAGATACCCTTTAGAGTTCTTTTACACCTTTTTTAGTTCCTCTCTTATTTTTAATAATTCTTTGTATAAAATTTCCCCTATTCAAATTTCTGTGAGTTTTCTGTTTCCTGATTGGACACAGACTAATTGACCCCTTATTCTGAACATTACTTTTAGTTTCTGTGACTGTCTTGGTTCTTTTCTTACCTATATATTGTTAATATTTTTATTATTATTCCACCTCTGAAGTCTATGTAATATAGGAGAAGCAATGTTGTCGTGCATAGGAAAGAATTTGTAAACTATGAAATGACAGTTTATGTTTGCTGTATTTGTCATCTAACGGCACTTCCTCATCTTTGCTGGACTTCCTTTAGCCTCAGCCTCTCTCTGAATATTTCCAGGAGACTGCTTCTTGACTTTCGCCTTCTCTCTCTACCTTTGTTTCTCATATCGATAGACATTCTGGTCTCTTGCTGGAACTCTAGGCTCACGTCTCCATTACTATTTTCATTTATTCTCCACTGTCTAGATGCTGGAAGATAATATCCTAAATTTTTAATTTGACAGTGAAGCCCTTCATTAACTCAACGTACTTGAGGACTTATAACGTGCAAGGCACTGTTGTAAGTGCTGGGCATACAAAAGTGAACAAGATAGGCAAAGCCCCTATTTTTATGGAGTTTATAGTCCACAATTTAACCTGCATTAAATTGGCTCCAGGGGAAAGCGAACGTGTTATTTTCCTGCCTCTCTCCAAGTCATCATGCCTGAAATGATCTTCATCCTTTCTGTCTATCCAAACCCTACACTTTCTTCAAGACCCAGTTTAAACCCATCCATGAATCCTCAGTAGACAACTCCCAAAGCACTTCTTATAGTAACGATTCCAGCTTTTTCCCAGATCAGCTTACCTGAGAGAGAAAATATGCCCTTTTATAACAGTGGCTCAATATGCATCTATTCTCAATGGGTAAAGGAGCATTGGTATCAGAACCTCAGCATGTAGGTGTTGGGGCATATATAATTTGAAAGAAGATTCTGATATGTCTCCGTAGAAGGGTATGGCTCCTTTCCTGTTGGGGATCACTGGTCTATACCTTATGAAATGGGAATGCATTAGAAAGAAGTCAGTGGATCTACCATTTCTTGAGTCTTCCCTGCCCACAATCCCTGGTTCTATATATTACACACAAATTGTCAAGAAATCTGAAATGATTATTTGTTTTATTTGTAAATTACTATGTATATATATTACTATTATTAATCACCTTAACAACTGTTGCCCAATGCTTTAATTTTTTTTTTTTTTTTTTGCCAAAGGATTCCTAAACTCGTTCCTCGGTCTTGTGCCTCACACTTAATTTCAGATTAAAAAAACCAAGGTTATACTTAAATATAAGAGTTGAAGCTATAAAACTTCTAGAAGAAAACTTGGGGAAAATCTTTATGACCTTGGATTAGGCAAAGAATTCTCAGATAGGTTATAAAAAGCACATAATTACTAGAATGGTTAAAATGGCACAGCCACTTTGGAAAACACATTGACCGTTTCTTACAAAGCTAATCACATACTTATCGTAGCACTTCCCAAGTACGTAGTTTATTATTATTTTTATTGGCAGTATAACATTACCACAACTCCAAATTTGAAGTTACCTTAAAGATTAGCATTTTACTTTTCAGTGAGGTAATCCCTCCTTACAATATCTCTTAATGTTTTTAGTTGATTTTTTTTCCCTGAAATCACCACTTAGCTCCTCTTCGTCAGGTAAACATCTCCACCTCATTAGGGTCCTGTAGAGAAACCACTTCTCATCCTTTAGCCTTTTTAGTTGCTTGTCTCAGACCCTCTTTAATTTCTCCAACATTCTTTCACATGAGGAGAGTAAAAGTAGACACTACGAAAGGGATTCATCTTGTCTAAATATAAAAAGACCATTTCACCAAAGGGATTCCTGAGGATGCAATGGAACAAAGCCCCTGCAACACGCTTGAGGCTGCCTCGGGGAAGTGAGCAGATTCTATCAGAACGCCTGCCACCCCTGCAGGTTTCCCACATCTGCCGAGCTTCCAGCTTTGAACTCCCATGAATAGAGTGATGGGGCCAGGAGGGAATGCATGTGGGTCTCTGAAAGGGAATGTGGATCTGGACCATCTGCCATTTGTTTCACTATAGCATCTTGGAGTTAATGACCCAAGAAAGTTAAAATCCATCATTCTGATGAGTCCTGAAAATAGAAAGCCCCCTCCAGTCAACAGCTTGTCCTCTTATTAGACATTTAAGACTTTAACAACAGAATGATAAATGGAAAGTAGAAGAATGAATGGGAAGCACTCTGAATTGGAGGGAGCTAAGAGACCTGGGTTCTTGTCCCTTTCGCAATTAGCTAGTTGGGACACCTTGGGAAAACCACTTCCCTTCTCTGGGTCTCAGATTTCACAGTTGTTACATTAGAGAGGGTCAGACTAGAAGTTCCCTACGGTCCCTTTGGGTTCTTGCATTTTACGATTTCGTAGTTACAGATGTCAAGAACATCACTAAAGTGAATCATTTTCCTTTGTGGCCGTTGTAAGAGAATTAACAAACTACCCTTCTTACTTGGCTCTAGAGAGAGAAGCACTTCAGTGACTCCAGAGGGTTGAAGAGACTGAACACTTCAAATTCCATTTCATAATACACACCGTGAAAGAAATCCTCAAATAGATTAACTGGATAGCTTGAGAATGTGTGATTGAGTTAGTTAGAAAGCTACCGTCCTTTTAAATATGTAGTAACTTTTGCTTTTTCTTCTATTCCCTGCAACAACTGGTAGCAATTAGAATTTTGTTCAGGCAGATGTTGCCAGAGTTTTAGATTCTGTGTTCCCTTCGGTGAAGAGGATGATTGAAGAAGTAAACAACTGAGGATGAGCCCATAGTGTCAAAATCTTGATTTTAAGGTACTTTTCCAAAAGAGAAGGACATTTCGAATGCAAGATCTAAAAAGCATGCCAATAAAAAAATCTATGGCTAGAAAATTTGTGAAGTTTTGAACTTGTAAGGATTAGAGGTTGCTTCTTTTTCTTCCCTGAGAACTCCAGTGGCTCATTTAGATAAGTTGCATGGAACCGTTGCCTAATTACTGCTTGTTTACGGTGACTGGGGGCCGCTTCCCTGTAGCCTAATTACAAAACTAGAAAATTCAGGGGAAAGACAAATACTGAATGACTTATTTCATCGTTTATCAAATTGGTTTTCATTGATTTCTAATCTTTCTGCATTCTTATGTTTTAGGAGCACCAGCTTCAGACGGCTGGATTTTTAAAAATTCAGTCTTACATTGTCTTCTTTTAATGAGAAATTTAATACATTTTCATTTATTGTGGTTATCGAAATATTAGGATCGTAGAAATAAATCTTATGTTCTTTCTCTTTGTGCTGCCTTTTTGACCATCCCTCTTCACGGTTGCTGTCTTTCAAACTCCTTAAGTTTTCCCTTCCTCTTATTTGATTTTTCCACAGGTACTAACTTGGAATTAATACGCTCTGTGTCTTTTATTTTGGTGGTTATTCAGACTATTTTAATATGAATACTTGTCAGAATTTACAATTATTCAATATTTCGACCTTCCAAAAAATGCAAAGACCTTAGAATGTTTTGCCTGGTCACTCCTTCACAACTTGCAAGCTACTCTAATGATGTTCTAAGCCAATTATTACCATTGACTTTTATTACATTATAATCAATGTTATCAATTATTGCAAACAATCAATGTTGATTTATTTTGCCCAGATATTACCAATGTCTTTGTGAACCATTTCTTTTGCAACTGAGTCCTTCCTTTAAAATTACTTTAGTGAGCTCTTTTGGTAGTAAAGTCTCTCAGTTTTTATTTGTCTGAAAATTATTTTATTTCCCCATAGTTTTTAAAGGATATAGACTAATCGGCAGTTTTATCTCAATTGTTTATCCTGTTGAAGATATTATTCCACTGTCTCTGGCTTCCATCACTGCTGTTGAAAAGTCAGATGTTGGCCTAATTACTATCCCTTGTGGGTAACATATCTTCTCTCTGTGTGCTTTTGAAGTCTTTTTGTCTTTTGGTGTTTTGCAGTTTTGACTAGGTATGGATTATTTTTTCCATTCTGCTTTTTTTGTTTGGTTTGGTTCAGTTTTCCTGGATTTGTGTCTTTTAACAATTCTGAGGTCTTCTCAGCCATTATCCTGACAAATATTACTTCTTACCTATTCTATTACCTTGTTCTGGAATGATAATTAGATCATACTCTACATTCCATATCTTTTAACTTCTATTTCAGATTTTTCATCTCTGTCTGAGATATATTCTGAACTTCTTTGTATCTTTCTTCCAGTTCTCAAATTCTCTCTTCAGATGAAGCTAACCTGCTATTAGTCCTGTCCATTGATATTTTTATTGATTTAAATTTTGACTCCTAGAAATTCTATTTGCTTCTCTTAAAAATCTTTTTGGACCCGGCCCTCAAGGCCTAGTGGTTAAACTTGGGTGTGCTCCACTTCAGTGGCTTGGGTTTGGTTCCTGGGTGCAGAACCACACCACTCTTCTGTCAGTAGCCATGCTGTGGGGGCAGCTCACACAGAAGAACCAGAAGGACTTACAATCAGAATATACCACTAGGTACTGGGGCTTTGGGGAAGAAGGAAAAAAAGAGAGAGAAACAGGAAGATTGACAACAAATGTTAGCTCAGGGCGAATATTTCCCAGTGGGGCAAAAAAAATCTTTTTTGGTTCATCTTTAGAGTCTCATGTTCTTTACTCATATTTTGAGTTTTCACTTTTATCTATTTAAACATGGTAAATGTAGTTATTTTATATTCTGCATCTGATAATTCCAACATCAGAAACTTTCAATCTTTTTTCCTGTCATCTCTTACTCACGGTGCCTTGCTTCCTTGTATTTTGTGATAGACAACTGTGACCTTTTCCTTGGATCTTTATCTATGGGAATTTTTGAGGCCTCGTTTTTATTTTCTTCTGCCAAACATCTAGGGGACAATATCATCACTTTGAATAAAATTTTCAGCTTAAGGGGTTTTTTGGGGGGTTACAGTAGCAGCATAAATTCAGGCTGTAAATCCGTTGAGAGTCAGGCTGTTAACTCCTGTCAGACAGTGCTTTTACTTGGTTTGAACATCTGAATATTTCTTACTTTCCTGCTATCTCAGGAGTTTAAAAAGATATTTTTATCCAATATTTTGTTTGTTTCTACTGGGAGAGCCATTTAGGGCATCTAATCTGTCATATGACTAGAAATGGAATAGTTTTATAAAATTCCAAGTTGCATGCAATTTATTTTTGTCAATAGCATTTCTTTTCTAACACAAAGAGTCCAGTGACTAAAACGCCACAAAATTTGGATGGAGCTTAGCAGAAAGAGTAAATGAGAATTTATTACAAGGTAAAAGAGATTGTAGTTCTAACTATTTCCTTTGTGACATCCATGGCATATAGACCTGACACTTGTTGGTTTCAGGATTTGCTATACTTAAGATCTGTATCATCGACTTTGAAATGTGAGTTCTAAAAGACACTTGGGTGAAATGTCTCCAAGTAACTTAATAAACAAATTATACTGACTTAAGTGTGAGAGCCACTCTGGGAGTAGTTTGTACTTGATCCTGAGTAGGAGGTCCACTGATGGACGTAGTCAGGTGTGCTGTGCTGGCACCCAGAGAAAACATTCCTCCTTGCCTTTCGTTTTTTCTTTTCACTTGCTCAGTTGCCCTGTGGTCAGAAATGAGAATTGTTTTCTGAGAACATTTCTGAAAAATAGCTCACTTTGGAAATTCATGTGAACTATTCTTTTTTTTTTTTTTTTTTTTGCAGGGGAAGATTTGCCCTGAACTGACATCTGTTGCCAATCTTCCTCCTTTTTCTTCCTTTCCCCCTGCCAAAGCCCCAATACGTGGTTGTGGATAGTTGTAAATTCATCTAGTTCTTCTATGTGAGCTGCCACCACAGCATGGCTCCTGACAGACAAGTGGTGTGGTTCCATGCCTGAGAACTGAACCCAGGCCACTGAAGCAGAGAGTGTCAAACTTTAACCACTAGGCCATCAGGGCTGGCTCTGAGCAAACCATTCTCAATGCAAAGAGTGAGATGGTAAATGCTGTGTTCCTAGAAAAAGGCAAATGACAGTATCCCTATTTCTCCCTCTATGGGACACAATGAAGTCTGTTACAGCAAGAGTTCCTCAACCAAACCAACACAAAGAGGGAAACTCCACACTCAGCTGCTGCTTCCTGTAGCCCACACAGACCCAAAATTTCTTCCAGCTTAAAAATGCTCTCATTTCTTTAATTTACTGCAGACTGCTAAGAGGAACTTTCATTGTCTCTGGGAAAGCAGTAGCTGAATGTGGCTCCTCACCATAGGGAGAGCAACTCATGGCCAGTGATGACTCCACCCTCTTTCCTCCAAGTCCTGTTCAAGTAGGCATTCTAGAACACCAGTCAAAAAGAGACAGTGAAGCAGTTTAGAATGCCTGAATAAAAATCTCACAAATGGCTGCTTATTCAATAACTTAAAAAATATTGATTGAGTGGTCACTGTGGTCTGGCATTGTTCTAAGAGCCAGAGAGACAATAGTGAGCAAAACAAGCCCATCCCCACAGCTCCCAGACCTCCAGTGGAGGACACAGCTGAGAAAGAGACATTCCGTTATCAGAGTTTAAGGAGGGCCAGGATAGGGGTGGGAGATGCTGCCCCTAAACCATCTCTAGGTCCACCCGACTGGGTCCACACTGAGCTTTTAGTCAAAACTGTAATACACATCACAATGGAGCATATAAAACGGTATGCTAGAAATTCTCTCCCTAGCATAAAAGAGATGTGGAGGGTGGGGGAAGGTGGGTAAGAAAGGGAGCAAGGAATGATGATGAAAATATTAGAATTATTTGACCCTTTTGACCTTTCAGAAAGGTTTCAAGTACATCTCACCAAGAAAGGCTGTTTAATAAATGAAATAAATTGGTACATTTGCCCGGCGTATGTAACTCTTAGACAAGAGTGGGAAAAGGAAGTGAAGAAAATTTTTGGTTTGGAACTAGGAAGTCAGATTTTAGTATTTTTCCATGTTCACAAAAACAGTCTTATTTTAAAAATTAAATCCTTAGGTAAATAATTGTTGTAGGGCAGTGAAAATACTCTGTATGATATAGTGGAGGGTGCATATCATTATATATTTGTCCAAACTCATAGAATGTACACTGCCAAGAGTGAACCCTAATGTAAACTGTGGATTTGGGGAGATAATGATGTGTCAGTGTGGGTTCATCAATTGCAACAAATGTACCACTCTGGCTGGCGATATTAATAATGGGGGAGGCTGTGCACGTGTGGGGTCAGGGAGTACCTGGGAAATCTCTGTCCTTGCCACTAATTTCGCTGTGAACCTAAAAGTGCTCTAAAAAACTAAAGTTTTGTTTAAAAAAAGAGAATATTTTACATCTTGATTGAGAGCTCTGAGTGCATCCCCTTAGAATGCAGCCATGTAAGTGAATCAGATAGTACAGACTAACAAGCCCATCGACACGCAGGCTCTGAAAGGAACAGGAATGGCCCTAGCACTCAAATGTGTTTTCTCAGGACTGATGGTTTATAAAGCGTGACATTCCCACTGCAGCATTGAGACCATTTGATTTCCTCCTTGGGGAGCCAAGCCTGAGTGCTGGCTCCCTGCAGAGCTCTCCCACCATATGCACCTTGTAAGTGGTCGTTGCTACTGAAGGCACCTGGGCTTCTCTGCGTTCTCTTTGCTTGAATTCCAGGAACAAAGGCAGAGTTTGATAGTTAAGTACTTTAGTGACTGTCTCCATATTGATTGTGGCAGCAAATCATCTTCGATGTAGTGGAAGCCTGACTCCAGGCCTGTAAGCTTTCTTCTGCATCTTGCCTGGAGAAGCCCAAGGCTGCCGTGTTTTCCCGTGGGCCCTGGCTGTCTGGCCCACTCACTGTGTGTTGTTTTCTCTAGACCAGGAGATCAGGGCAACCACCATTCTTCTTGGTGGGGAGCAGGTGAAGTGGGGTGTGGGAGTGGGAATACTTTTAAAATGGGAATATCGTGGGCACAGTGCTTACCAGGATAGCATAGTGTGAAGAGAAATCTTTATTTTTCTCATGTCTTCAATGATATTCTTCTGCTCAGTATGCCTTTCTCATCACTAGTCCTATCTGAAATTTTTACATTTATTCTTTCTTATTGAAAAAAAAATCTGTATTTAGTTAAAAACATTACATTATTGAGAAAACTAAATTTTAAGTACCTGATCCTTTGCCGCACATTGTCAGGTCACAAAGAGAAGTTGTCTTAGGGGGTGGACGTAAGAGAGTGTTTGCATGAGTCCTGGGAAAATAAAATGCTCTTTCTTGGGAGATAGACTACAGATGGGATGCTGTGTGGGAGCCCTGGGTGTCGGTGATAGTCTTGGTGGAAGTGAGATAAGCATCAAGAGAAAGGAGGGGTATAACATGATGGACGATAACTTGGCCTGCTTCACACATTTTGCTCGGGGCAAAACTAGCATATTCACCCAGAGGTAATTCTTCTAGTCACCAGCAGGGGGACCTAGCGGACTGCAGTCAGGTGACTGCATTTTGAACTTACGGAGAAGGAAACCAACTGGCTTTCACTATGAACTTGGGGACCTCTGTTATGCATGTAGCTTTTCTTTAAATCGGTTGCAACTTCGTGCTTTATGTGGTTTTTATCGGTAGGTTTAATAGCCCGATTAGATTGAGGCTTTTGTTGTTGCTGATTCCGTGACAGATTCAATTGTCACTAAGTTTAGAAAAATTCATTCAAATCTCCTTAATTTTTCTGTTTGGTTTCTCGTTAGCTGATTTCAGTTTTTAAACCCATTCTCAGGCACGTTTTGTCCATTCATATGAAATTCCAGGTAACTCTGGCCTGCGCAGGAATCAAACTTGACCCTTTCCTTTACCTCATACCCTACATCCAAATCTTGTTTGTTCTACTTTCAAAATATAGCATATGCCTAAATGAAGCCTGTCTCAACATTACTATCTTAGCCTAGAACACCATTACCCATTTCCTGCACCACTGAAATCGCCTTATAACTGGTTTCTTTACTTCCACTACCCGTTTCTAGCAACCCAGCTGTCAGATTGGGCCATTAAGTGTTCCAAGGTTCAAATGACAAACTTTTTTCAAAGAAATCGGCTTGGTGGCCACCTCCCCTCCCCCAGTTTGTTTTTGCCTTATCTGGATGGTCATCCCTGGGTCATCCCCTGACAGATGGTGTATGGGAAACTAGAGATTACATAAGTAAGGACAAGGAGCAGCTGTGGAGTGTGGAACCCACAGAGAAGGGCCATGAAGAGAATATTCTAGTTCATGTTGGATAGGAGGATTTTTGCAAAGGATTCAACCAATAAATGACTCTTACCTTAAAAACTTCTGCTTCAAAATAAACAAGTCCCAGAACAAAAGTTTAATATGATAAGAGACTCTGAAGGGTACACGTAGAAGTTCACATAAACCATGAGGAGTAAGGTCCATGAATTTTCAAGCAAAGGTAAACATGGGGCTATCCAAACAAATAGGATGAGCTCATGAATAGGACAGCAGTATCCTCAGGAGCCAAGTTGAAAGGGATATTTTGTCTTTAACGAATTTCTGTTTTCCTCCAGATTTCTATTTGTAAGCTTCAAGTACTGTTTCCTTCTCGATTCTATCTGAAGTATGACTATCTACTACAGATACAGCTGTAGCAAAATGAATGCCAGTCTGCAAACTTAACTGTGCAAGAAATCTGTTTATTTTTCTGTTACCTAATTTCTGTTTTGAGCCCCCATTCCTCCAATGTGGCAGAAATTAATCTCTGTCCATTTGGGGATTTCTTCCCACCCTTCCCAGAGTTGCATCTAATTTCTGGAGGATGTTCCAGTGACAAGAGGTGGGGTCTAGGGGTGTAGGATTTGGGTCTGGTCTCTGGTCATCATTTGTACATGCTGGCTTCCACTGTGATGGCCAACACTGGGAAGGTAGAAAACCTCCCACCCCTCCAGCTCCCACAGGGACCACACCCTCAATATCTGTCTGCTGGACACACCTCACAGTCATTTTTCTTCTAGGCTATTCTCACTCTTTCCCTTTGATCTGAGAATCCACAGACCTATCTGGAGCTTCCATGATCCCTCCTTCCCATCTGACACTTGAATGGGTGAGGGGGAAGGAGGGGAGTGAGACCCTTCTCACGGGTCACATTAGCATTTGTGTTCTCCTGACTTCTAACATACTTCTTTCCCCCACCCTGGGAGATCTCTCTGTAATCTTGGGTGGGAGCTCTTCCTCTAAATTACCAAGTAGACTTCTACATCTTACTTACGCCGTGCATGTTTCCCATTCCCCATGGGCCCTAGATTTTGGAGACTCAAAAGCCAAAAGTAGCTTATTTTTTTGTCTGCTTCCTGTTAATCTATTCTGCCTAGGGGTAATAGAACTCAGAATAACTTGTCGGCTGCTTGAACGATGGCAAGAATGAAGAAGTAGAGAAAATATTAGAGGAAAACATTGACTAATACTTCAGAAGTGTATCCTACTTCATAACTTTTTGTTGATTAATTCCCTAACAGAAGTAGCTGGAATAGCGTCTGGAACAGAGACGAAACCTTTTGATGCTTGCTAAACGATGCTTACAAGCTCCAATAAAATATGCAGGAGCTCTTGAGAAAAAATATTATTTGTAACAAATGGAAATGATTTAGGATATAATCAGATTATATCGGGGCCATCTCTGCTGTGATCTGGCTGTAGAAGCCTAGGCTAATCGCTTTACCTTCTAAGCATAGATTTTCTCATTTGTAAAGTGAGGATAACAACCTCTATCCCACAAGTTTTTTGTGAGAATTAAATTACCTTAAATAATCAAGGTGATGTATGATCGTCATTCAGTAAATGCTTGTTTGTTCCTTCCTTCATCCATCCTTTCATGTGTTCATCCTTTCTTTCATCAGATATGCTTGCCTTACTCCTATATAGCAAGACAAAAGCCACTGTTAATAAACCTTTTGTGATACGTACAAGTAAGTCGTTGAGTGGGTGTGATTCTGCCCTAGCCATTGATCTAGTCAGTTATAGATATACATCCTAGGTAAGGTCAATGAGGATAAGCTCTAGATTCCCTTGGATCTGATGAATGACACTCATGACTAGGGCTCCTCCATTGCCCTTACTGATTTCCAGTGAATGAGTTTTAAGCAGAAACAGGACCTTTAATGACAGAGAGCCTTTGATTGTACACAGTATGGACAACAGCATCCCCCTCACCTTTTCTCTAAATGAATGGCATCAGGGATATTTTCCAGGCTTCACATAGAGGGTTGGATGGGATAAAATCCTAGATCCAGAGCAGAATTCTTAACTACTCTTTTCTTTTAATTGAAGTATAATTTTTGTACAATAAAACACACAGATCCCAAGTGCTCAATTCAACGAATTTTTACAATTCTATACACCTATGTAGCTACCACTGAAAACCACAATTTAACGTTTTCATCACTCCCCAAATTCCCTCATTCCTCCTTCCAGTCAATCTTCCATCTAAACCACAGAATTTTTTACTGTGAAATCTCCCAAATGTTCTTAGGAATGTCTTCTATTTTATTTAATATTTGAATTCTCACAACTTCCTTTTGTTGGAAGTAAACTAATGAGAGCCAACGTTTGCTGAGAGGTTTGCATGCATCATCTCAATATTCATAAGTATCCTATGGTGTACAAACTATTATTTCTTCCATTTTACAGATGAGACAACTGAAGTTTAATGAGATAAAGTAAGTTGCCCAAAGGGCAAACAGCTCTTAAATGACAGAGCTGGGATGGAACCCAGACTGGTCTGATTCCGGAACTTGACTTTCAAATCACTATGTTAAAGAGCAGGTACACCCTGAGGTTTAACTAATGACTGCAATTTTCCTGGGTCTGGATTTTGTGCATCTGTTATTTTGAGAAAAGGAGAAAGAGTAAGTGGGTTGATAAAATACCATCTTACAGTATAACTTCCGTTTCCTTTCTTATATCCTCACAAGCCATATTGCCTTTTCATTAACTCACGCCTGCAAGATTTTCACCAGTTGACTGTTAAGAACCATGATGAAGATCTTAATAATGGTGGCGATTATGAGAGCAAACATTTTTGAGGGCTTACTATGCGTCAGGTGCTGCGTAAAGCACTGCTCCTGAATTTCCTTATTTAGTTCTCATAACCACTTTCGGGGGAGGATCTGTTATTAACATTTCTGCAGACTGAAAATCTGAGGCTTAAGAGAATCCGAGTGACCTGCCCAGCGCTGCACAGCCCGAGGGTGCTGGAGCTGATTTTGAATCTCGTCAGGCTGTCCCGAGAACCTGTGTTTCAACCACTGCTGTGCACGGCCTCCTGATCCTCTATTTATGTCCTCAGTCCTGTTAATGAAAAATGGTCGTGGTTCTGCCTGAACCAGATTTCACCAGTGTAAATATGTGAGCGTGAACTCTGCCAGCTGGCACTCTTTTAGATAAGATCCTGTTAGTTCCAACACTTAAGTCCACCTGGTCTTCAGAAACTTGGGAATCAGCCAGGCTGGCCCTTGGCCAAGCGGTGAAGTAGAGGAAGTTTGTCTCGGGCATTTTGTCCTCCTCTGCACTCTCCCGTATCCTCTAAGTATCCCATCAACCAAACACTCCTCTAGCTTTCAATTCCTGGAGCCCACAACTTGTGGGAATGACAGCCCTTCAGCCGATGGCTGTTTTCTTGTTGAGACCCCCCGATACTCCTTCAGCTCCCTGCCTGCCCCTGTTCCCATCTGTGTCTGAGTCCGTTCCACTCTGGCCTTCCCGTCCGGCCCTGTGTTAGCATCCTCGTGGAGGGAGGCTGGTGGAGGGCCTCCAGACAGCTGAGGCTTTCTGGAGAGAGGCCCCCTATCTATTTGGGCAGCCTCAGTGGTGTGTCTTCCAGGACTGATAGGAAAGGAAGGCAGGGCAGCCTTAGCGACAACAACAGCTAGTCACATAGCATTCAATCTGTGCCCAGTACTTATCTAAGACTTTATATGTATTGATTTATTTAGTCCTTACAACAGTCCTATAGAATTGTTAGTCAAGGCTCTAGCAAGAAATAGGAGGCACACACAGATGGTATTCCGAAGAGAAGGTAAGGAAGAGAGTGTTTGCAGATGTGTAGGTAGATTTAAGGGAACCAGTCAGGGATATTGAGGCATCTAGGAAATTAGCAGCAGTAGGAAGCTGCTCTCATGCCTAGGCCCAAAGGACAAGTGAGGAAATGGGGTATCCAGAGCCTGATGAGCTCTTCCGGAAGAGCTGCTCTACAAAGCCATCTGCCGTCATGGAGGGATGTGGCCAGAGCCCAGTGGTTGGGGGTGGGGGTAGCAGGTGAGGTGAACAGCTGGGAGGTCAGTGAGATGTTGGGGGAGCAAATACTCTAATACTACCTTCCTCCTTCCGATTTCCTGTTGGCTGAAACAATTAGAAGCCTGAAGTCAAGGAAGTCTGGGTAATACAGATCTGAAGTATCGGTTGCCATGGGGCTCAGTATGGGACATAAGGACAAACAGAAATAACCAGTCCATGAAGAAACCGAGGCACAGAGAGGCTAAGCAATGTGCCCAAAGTCACACAGTTAGGAAGTGACTGAACCGAAGCTGTCACATTTACTCTAGTCTTCAGGCGTTCTCCTACACTTACATAGTGTCTTACAGTTTACAAAAACGCCTTCTCCAGAGAGATTTTGGCAGGCTTCTGAGGGAAGGATTTTGGAAGAGGTGCCCCAGTCATATTATTCTCCTTGAGCTGGGGCTGATTCTAGAATGGGGCATTTAGTACCCAGTAATGGGTGGCACTGCTCTTTGGGATGAATCTAGTCCAGGGCGTGGAAACCCATATGTGTCTAAAAATGGTTCCCACTGGTGGCAGAGGGGAGCCCCTATTGCAGATAAAAGGGCTCCATGCATCTCTTTAAAACGTCCCTGTACACAGGAGAGCCCTAGCAGAAATTACTTCATTGACAGATAGGAGTAACATTTTAGGCCCTGGGTTAATCATAACATGGTCAAGTTTATGAAACAGAAAGATCGTGAAATAGTAAGTTTGTCAGAAAACTGCTAATAAGATGGGGAGAATCATTTTGCCTCAACCTAGGAGAAACTGAGACTTGTGGTTTCTGGGTGAGAGAAGTCAGTACTCAATTTGAACAACTTCTGCAAAAAAAGGAAAAAAGCTACCCACCTGGGTTGAACCCGCTTGGGGCAGACCAACTGATAGAAAATATATACATTGTGTGGAGACATTTCCTGTGAAATGAGAAGAGGTACAGAAAAGCACTCTTTTGTGAAGATGAGAAAATTCAAGAGAAGAAAAAATTCGAGAGAAATGAAACGATTAGAATAAGTCCTTTTTATATTAAAGAAGTAAAACTCTAATGATAGCCTTTTATAGTTCACTAATTTATTTCTAATTAAGTTTTTTGTTTTTTCCTTTGTAAAATGAGGCAGCAAGTTTACTAACATACAATTTTAATGTTAGCCAGACAAAGGTTTCTACTAGGAAAAAGTAAGGCTGGGAAAGCGAGAAGAGGCCCCAGATGATGCATTAAGAGGCATGAGTATAAGAAACATACCAACATTTCTTATGTAATTTAGCAACAGAAGTGTGTAGTATGTAATATGGTACTATGGCTTGGTATTATCCCTGGAATCTGGGAAAGGAAAGCAGCCTTATCGACCCAACAGTCCTACGACAGAACGCTATGAAGAGTAAATGAAATGTACTTGGCTTATAATCGAAGCAAATGTTGTGGACCTAGAGAATACTTCTTCCTTCTAGACATTTTTTCTCTCCCACTGTTTGTTCAAAAAGTGTTCTTTTAAAATGGTATCCTATTTGAAATGTGGAGGTTGGCTTTAGGGAAGAAATTTTCATTATTTATCATAAAGATGAAATATAATTGCCTTCATTGTTATTCTTTCCAGAAGTTAGCTATTTCTAGGAGTTGGTTATTAATAATATTCATTATATAGTAGGGTTTCAAATTACAGCTGGTTTATTTCAAGCCATAAATACTGGAGGCACACTATATAGAAATAGCCATACATACATGAAAAATGCACTATCCATCTTCCTTTCCTCTGGACTCCAGATTTCTTAGGATGCTGCGGGACTGGCCGTGGGAGAGTAAGGACCAGTAAAAGGTTGTCAGAAGGGGCTCCATTTGAATAACAATCTCAGGAAAGGAGAGTCAGAAAGATAAACAGTCTGACGTATGTGCATCCAACACTCCCAAGGGCAGGAGCTTATACCCGCAGTGAAAAGTAAAAATTGAGAATGAGATTTAAATGCTATTATCCAACTTATAAAAATAGAAGATAGGGTTGAGTGATGTCTTTAAGAATCTTAAAATTTAAAATACTATTTAAACCCAAGGATATTTGTTTATAATTGATACTTATAGGAAGTGGCCGTGACTATGGTCTTTAACCAGTTAGAAATAAAGTGTGTAACATTGTTTTCCAATCAGACTTATAAGATGATTTGGCCAATGGGATATAGAGGATATAAAAAGAGATTAAAAGTATGCTTTGTCTCTGCTTTCTCATGTTTTGGAGGTAGGGAAAGGAAAATGTGTTTGTTGAGCTTTGAAAATACTTCCTCATTACCTACGTGTGAGCTGTCCTTGAGTTAGGATGGAAAGGAAAGTTATCCTTATTCAGGGGGATAACTACTAACCTACAGGCTGTAATTTTACAGCAGCATCCCCCTATAGGACTCGTGTGCCTGCCAGTAAAGCAGGGCTTCAATTAGGCACATCCACCCTTTCCATTCACTCAGGCATCCTTCACTGGAACCTGGGACCCATGGTTGGGACCCATATGTGTCCCCACACCAACCCATCCTCAACAGATGGCTGTCTTCCCACTCCTGCAGTCCACACTCCTTCCTGTACTCTCCTTGCTCCTAATTGCTCGGCCCTCTCTGTCCTAGATAACCGGTGTCTCTTAGGAGAAGATGACACCCAGCCTTGGGGATGACTGTTTCCAAATGTAAGAGACACACCTAAGTAGTCAATTTCAAAGTGTGGGTGGTTTTAGATTAGATAAAAGTCGCTAATATTGGGAAATCAACATTTGCATTTCATATTCTCCATTCAATATTAATTTCTCGCATATCTCTGCATATCATGGTTTCAATGAAGGTAACTTCAACTGAGTCCATGTAGTGAGAAACTGACATATTTAACAGAGAATAAAATGTTATAAGCAGTTTCAGGACTGTCTTGGTATTGAATCCTATCCATCTAATAAAAATTTGTAAATATATTGTCAAAGTCATTGTATTTTGCTTTATCTAGTCATTGTCTTATTGTTCCCTACTTCCCTTCTCACCTCCATAAACCTCTAAAAAATAAGTTACTTTTATTGCACCTTTACTACTTGCCAGAAACGATGTCAGTTCTTCACGGGTATTTAATCCTCACAACAACCCGATGAGATAATAACTTTTCCTCCCAGTTTACAGATGATAAAAACAACAATCAGAGAGGTTAACTTTCCCAAGGGCACACACTAGTAAGAAGAGAACAGGGTCTCGTTCTCAGAGGGTCATGTTCCAGAGCCCAAGCATTCAACCACTAACCTGAGTGTCTTTGCATGATTTTAAGTGGTTGACACTAAAGAAATGGTTTGACTACTTTTCATGTTTGCTCTTATGCATGCTGACATAAATATGATTGATAGCGAAGGGACCGTATGTGTATTCTCTTCACTTTCCTGCTCTGTGCCCTGATTTCTGTCTGGGTCCCTTATGTTCTTCCTGTGGTCACACCATCTGATTCTACAGTATTCTGAGCACTTATATGAGGGGAAGCTCAGTCAGTTGGTGATTCACTGCTGATCACCCCCACTGATCAGATATGTGACTCCATAGGAAATCTCATGTCAGTCAGACACATAGGGAAAAAGAAAGATCGGATCTCCTGTACCCAAGCATTATTTCTAGATATTGGAAAAGTGACCAGCCCTCTAAGATATAGGCCTCTTTGGATTGTCTATGAAGCTGTGGCTTTCAAAATTCTTGAGCACAACTTACCATAAGAAATATATTTCTATTGCAAATTCACAGTAGATATATTTACATACACAGAACTAAAACAAAATGTCATTAAAACAACACAACTTTACTATGTTGGATGAGATTTGGAAGTTTCTATTCTATTTTATTAATTTTTTAAAAAGATGCTCATCCAGATTCAGTAAATTGATTTCACAACTCACTAATAGGTCATGACTGGCAGATTGAAACACACTGCTATAAAGAATTATTTTTGACTCAACATATAATGAATTTTCACTAATAATAGATTTAAACCAAAATATGATTAATTCCTTGAATATCCATGAAAAATTTTGCAAATTATTTGTTTTTCCTTTGTTCCATATCTTTGCTGGAGACCAGAATGCCAGTAAGAGGGAACATCATGTGAGAAAGATGTTAATATTAGACATATGGGGGTTGAGATGGTGTTTGATTGTACACTAAGGAGATTATGGCCTTTCCTGAATCATGTCAGCTAAGATTACCTCTACAAAGTTATAATCCCTTAAAACATTAAGATTTGGTCGGTTGCATATTGGGGACAATTGGAAAAATTTGAACGTGGTCTGGGTCTGTGGGAATTACCGTTAATTGTATTAGATGTGATAACAGTATTGTAGTTATGTAGGAAAATATCCTTTCTAAATGTTTATATGAAACTATTTATGGGTTATATGTCATGATGTCTATAATTTACCTCAAAGGAAACTTTAACAATGAGAAAAGACTGAGGATGGGCAGGCGGAGAAGCAGCACCAAACCTCAGTCAATGGCAGCTGCAGCTGATGCTACCATTGCCCACTGCTGCTTCTCCAGTCCCCTCTGTAGTTAAAACTCCAGTTGCTGGTGATGGGTAAGAAAGAAGAGGAGGGGAGAAGCTTCCACCGACCCACTGAGAGTTAGACGTTAAAAAGATTGGTGTCGTGATTCTGGTCATAGGATAGATGTAGGAAGCATGTCCTGCCTGTCTCTCCCACTGTGTGCAGCTATACAACTTGAAAAGCATGCATGGAGCAGCTACCTGAGGACTCTGAAAAGAAAATAGGAACTGGCAGATAGGGGAAGAGACCAGAATTTGAAGTAATATAAAAATAGCAGTGAGGTCTCCTATTTTTTAAACTCTAATATTGCCAACCTGGATTCAAGACTATCTGAACTCTGGGAGTGGACATCAGGGTGGACAGAGAGAACTCCAGAAGCCTCTAGTTTGGGCATGAGGAGTAGGAAAGGGGTTAGATATGAGTTCCTAGATGTAAAACCAAAAGCACAAGCTTTAGAAGAAAAACTGTCAATTAGACTTCATGAAAATGTAAAACTTTTGCTCTGTGAAAGACATTATTAAGATGAAAAGACAAAGTACACAGGGAAAATTTTTGTAAATCATGTATTTGACAAAGGACTTGTATCCAGAAAATTGTAAAAAACTTTCGAAAGTAATAATGAGAAAGCAAACAGTCCCCTCCCCCGGAAAAATGGGCAAAAGGCTTGAACAGACACTACACCTAACAGGATATATGGAAGGCAAATAAGGACATGAGAAATGCTCCACATCTTTTTTTTTTTTTTTTTTTTTTTTTTTTATTTTTTTTAAAGATTTTATTTTTTCCTTTTTCTCCCCAAAGCCCCCCGGTACATAGTTGTGTATTCTTCGTTGTGGGTCCTTCCAGTTGTGGCATGTGGGACGCTGCCTCAGCGTGGTCTGATGAGCAGTGCCATGTCCGCGCCCAGGATTCGAACCAACGAAACACTGGGCCGCCTGCAGCGGAGCGCGCGAACTTAACCACTCGGCCACGGGGCCAGCCCCTCCACATCTTTAATCATGAGAGAAATGCAAATTAAAAACACAGTGAGATACCACTAAACACCTACTAGAATGGCCAAAATAAAAGATACTGATAATACCAAGTACCGACAAAGATGCGGAGCAACTAGAACTCTCAAACTTTTCTGATGAGAATGCAACATATTATCACCATTCTGGGAGAACATATGGCAGTTTCTTATAAAGTCAAATATTTAGTTACCGTGTGACACAGCAATACTACTAAGGGGCATATACCTTAGAGAAACGAGATCTAACATTCGCAAAAAACCTGTACATGAATGTTTATATCAACTCTATTCATAATTGCCCAAACTGGAAGACACAAATGTCCTTTAATGAGTAAATGGATAAACAAAGTGTAGCATATTCATCTATTGGGAATACTAGTCATGCAACAACTTGGATGAATCTAAAAGGAAATATGCTGTGTAAAAGATGCCAGTCTTTTTTTTCTTTTCTCCTTTTTCTCCCCAAATCCCCCCGGTATAGTTGTATATCTTAGTTACAGGTCCTTCTAGTTGTGGCATGTGGGACGCCGCCTCAATGTGGCCTGATGAGTGGTGCCATGTCGGCACCCAGGATCTGAACCAGCGAAACCCTGGGCCGCTGCAGCAGAGCACATAAACTTAACCACTCGGCCACGGGGCCGGCCCCCAAAAGATGTCAGTCTTAATAGGCTATATACCATATGATTGCATTTATATGACATTTTTGAAAAGACAATAGGAACAGAGAACAAATTGGTGGTTGCCAGAAGTTACAGGAGGAGGGAAGATGTGACTGCAAAGGGATACCATGAGGAAATTTTTTGGGTGGCGAAACTGTTCTATATCCCACTTATGGTGGTTGTTATTTGAATCTACACATGTATTAAAATTCATAGAAACGTATACCAAAAAAGTAAGTTTTACTGTATGTTGGTTTAAGAATAAAAACTTAAATAGATGAATCAAAAGTTGCAAAATTCTGACAACTGTTAAAACTAGGGAATGTCTCTTCTTTTCTGTATGTTTGAAACATTTCAAAATAAGATGTAAAAGAAAATAGATTTGTTTTGTCAAAACACTAGTTTACAATGCAGCATGGCACATTGTGAAGGAATCAGCCTCTGATTTCAGATTTTTAGTGTTAACTCCTAGCTCTCTAATAACTAGTTGTGTGACCTCAAGCAAGTTACTAAACCATCTGTGGCTTCAGTTTTTTAATCTATAAAAAGGGAGAATAATAATATTTATCTTTTACAGTTTTTTTAGAATTGAGTGAGTCAATAGTGTGCCTACATATAATAAACACTAGTAATTGTTATCTATTACTGTTTTTACTTTACTATCCCAAATTATTACAAACCATATATTTTGAATATTGAATTTTTGACCCATCTAATAAAAGTCTATGCCTCTGGATCTTTTATTTTAGAACAAATCAAACAAAACACAAGACGTTAAGATACTTTTCTACTAGTGTAGAAATTCTTTGCTTGGTTTCCTTGCTTCTTTTTTTTTTTTTGAGGAAGATTAGCTCTGAGCTAACTGCTGACAATCCTCTTTTTGCTGAGGAAGACTGGCCCTGAGCTAACATCCATGCCCATCTTTCTCTGCTTTCTATGTGGGACGCCTACCACAGCATGGCTTGCCAAGCCGTGCCATGTCTGCACCCAGGATCCCAACCGGCGAACCCCAGGCGGCCAAAGGGGAAAGTGTGCACTTAACCGCTGCACCACCGGGCTGGCCCCGGTTTCCTTTCATTCCCAGGGAAATAAAAATTTCATTAAGAAAGCACCTGGACACTGTATTGATAATTGTTATTTTCTAGATCATTATTATTATCCTAATATTTTAGAAAATCTGCAAGAGAATTAAAATTAGTCAATATAGTTTTTTAAAGATAAACAATGTACAGATACTCTATCTCTTCCATATTCTAAAGTCATTTTGCCTTTGAAAAGAAAAAGAAACTTATTTATACTCATCAAATGGAAGCCTATGAACTCATCCTTGATCCTGGGAAAAATTCTAGATCATATTAGTAGTGATTTATGAGCACCTAGAGAAAAACCAGCACAGATTCACAAGAAACAAGTTCATTGGATTGTCCTCACCTCCTTTGGTAGGATTGCTATCCAGGAAGTGTGGACCACTTCAAGGCCTTTGTGAAAACCTCATGATATTCTTTTGAATACAATTCAAAAATACAGGTTAATGAAATACAGCAAGGCCATTGATAAATGATGGTTCCCAAAATCTGGAGGGAGGTATATCTTTCTTGGTTTTTTCCTTTGTTCTTCCTGCGTTAAATATTTTGAGCGGTGATTTGATTAATGAAACTGAAATAAACATTTTTATAAAAATATCAGTAGAGTCCATGAAGATGGAAGGATTATGCACACTTGGATATTGGAATCAGGTTTTAGTAAACTCTTGATAGTTGAAAGGATGAGATGAAACAAAATAAAATTGATGTAGGTAATAGTTGAAGTTTTGTTTGTACATCCGGAAAATCAACCGTATAAATGGCATGCGGAGTTTTGCTACAATATATACGAACAAGACCTATATCAGCTTAAGCTAAATATGAGTGTTTAGTTTTCTATTGCTGCTATGTAAAAATCATCACAAATTTAGTGGATTAAAGGAACACAGATTTATTCTTTTACAGCTGTGGGTCAGAAGTCTAAAATGGGTCAGCCGGCTGGCTGCTCTCCTTCTGGGGCTCTCGCAGAGAGTTTGTTTCTTGCCTTTCCCAGCTTTTTAAGGCTGCCACATTATTTGGCCTATGGCCCTGCATCACTCCTACCACTGCTTCTGTTGTCACATCGTCTCTGACTCAGGCGCTCCTACCTCCTTTTTCTAAGAACCCTTGTGATTACATTAGCCCACCAGGATAATTTTCCCTTTTCAAGATTCTTAGCTTAATTGCATCTGTAAAGTCCTTTCTGCTATATAAGGTAACATATGCACATGCTCAGGGATTAGGTTGTGGACATTTTTGGAGGACTATTATTCAGCCTATCACAACAAGTCAACAGTGTGATGTTATTGCCAAAAGTTATGGGGTCATTGGATGCATTAATGTTTGAAATGAGATTACATTGATAATATGTAACAAATATATTAATCATATAACAGATAATAAAAATAATATTATATAATACTTCAAATAAAAGAGGTTATAGTTTCACTCTACTCTTCCTTATCAGAGAACACCTAGGTAATTGTGTTCAGCTCTGAATGCCATACTTTAAAATATAACCAAACAGGGGGACCATCAAAGAAATATTGTGAAAGGACAAAAAAGGAGGAAATAAAATAAGAAATTGGAGCTGTCTACTGGGGCAAAAAAGTTGGGGGAGTATGTGATAGCTATCTTCCCTCTTTGAAGGGATGACATATGGAATAAACATTAGAGTTGCTGTGAAAAACTTTAATAGAGAAAACTCAGAAAAGAGCTGGAAACATCAGGCAAATGTTTTCAGTTCAACGGAAGGAAGAGCTGTTCCACCTGGAATGGGCTCCCTTGAGAGCTATTGAGTTCTCTTTCAGTGGGGACGCTCGTGCCTAGACTTGCGATCTGCATAGAAGCAGCGCTAACAAATGGAGAGCGCTGAGCCAGACGAATTTCAGTGCCACGCCCACATTTCAAGTTCTGTGATTCCAATGACTAAATGTCTGCTCCTTCTTGAAGAAAGGAAAGAGAAAGAGCCAGAGCAGGAGAACCAATGGGTAGATAAGGCCTTTGTAATGGCCTGAATGGGCCGTTTTGATGAGTGACAGATTTATGGTGGAATAATTTCCTCTGTTTGTCCTGTAATGAGTGTTTGTACCTTGGGTTTGCAGAAAACTCCTTGCCCTGTGAACATTTCCAGCTGGATTTCAAAGAAAGGAAATGGTTTTGCTTAAGTGACAACAGAATTCCTGTGATTAATTTTTTTCCTTATTGTTTTCATCACAGGGAAACAGGTAGCTACTTGTTTCAGAGTAATAAACCTAAAGTCTTATAATTTCAAGATAAAAGTTTGGTAATTTATTTGCACAGCAAATTATTTCCTTAAAGCCTGAACTTTACTTGGATCCTTTTCTTCTGAACACAGAAATATGAACTTTATTTCTACCCAGCAGCATCCTAATGCCCTCTCATAGCAAGTGTTACTTTCTACCAATCTATTCCTTTTCCATTCTACAAATAAAAATTTTTCTAATAAGCTACTGTCTCTCTCTCACTCTCTTTGATTATTTCACATATTTTCCCCTCTATTCTAACCTTCCCTCTTTCTCCCACTTCTCCTTCATCCCAGTTCATTGAGAAAAAAAGGAATCAGATGGCGCTTGCTCATCTTCCCATGAGCAATCCTGCGAACATATCCACTTCTGCACCCATCATCTTCCTCTTTCTTGCTGTTTCAGCGAAAGAAGTGTTCTTCCTTTTTTTTTTTAATTCCAAAAGCACTTTTGGTTGAAGATAAAAGGAGAGCTAAGTTCTATGTTTGTGAAGAATTAGTGGAAGTCGTGTTAGAGAAGAACGGGCTACATGTGAGCAACAAAAGTGAGCTAAGGTTATTTTTGCTCCCATAAAAAGAGAAAAATAAAATGACTTTGGAATTCCTACTGTGCCATCTAAAATTTGATTGCATTCAGCGTGTGACAGTGAGGCAATAAGTCCACGAGCATGTATTGTCCTGTTCCCTGGTACACTGTAAACAGTGTTATGTTTGGAGGCAGTTGTATTGAAACTCAGGTAGAGTGATCACATCTTGATTCTGTTTCATCACAAGCATGAACTTATCCATTTCCTGAGTCTCCCCAGAGTTCTTTTCACTCTTCATCAGATTTTTCACAAATTTGTATATTAAACTTGTCTCATGAGATGAGGTCTTGCATCAGCTCCTGGCTGGATAAACAATTACTGGGCATTGCATGAAAAACAGAACTCTGTCATATTCTTTAAGAGATTTAAGAAATAATTGGCCTTAGAAAGTTAATACCATTCTACTACCCTTATGACAGCTTCCTGCAGGGCAATTTGGTTCACTTTTCTGCGAGTTTGTGATGACTCTGAACATTAGGAGATAGTGTCTTTTACAAAAATTTTTCTTTTCCTCCACAGCTTTATCCAATTCATCATTAAGTCCTTTGAGTCTTCCTTTAAGATAATTTTACATGAGTCCACTTTTCTTCATCTCTACCACCACCACGAGAGTTCACACCAATACTATTTTTTATCTAGACTACTACACTAGCCTTCTCACTAGTACTACTATATCATTTCTTTTTCTCCTTGAATCCTTTCTTCAGAGCAGCCAAAGCAATCTTGTGTCAAATACTGCTGACCAGTAGGACTGAAAGTTGTCTATTAGACACACAAGCATAGATGTCTAGGCAGTTGGACATAGACTTTGGAATTCAAGCCAGACTGAAAAACTTTTGAGTGAAGATAGACTGATAAGAGAAGAGGTCCAATGTCTAAACCCTGGGGCACTTCATTGTTTAGATTTTGGGGATACAAGGAGGACCCAGCAAAGAAGACTGAGAAGCAGTCAGTGAAGTACAAGGAAAACCAGGAGAATGCGGTGTCATGGAAGCCAAGTGAAGAAGATGTATCAAAGAGGAGGGAGTCATCAACTCTGTAAAATGCTGCTGATAGGGCAAGTAAGATGAAGGCAGAGGACCACCGATACAGCATCGTGGAGGTCACAGGTGACTTCAACAAGAGTAGCTTCAATGGATCAATGTGGCAAAGCCAAAGGGTTTAAAAGAGAATAAGAGGAGAAAAATTGGAGAGAGCAAATATGCACAACTCTGTTCAGCAGATTTTCTGTAAGGGGATTAGCTGGAGTGGGGGTGAGTTCATAGCAACAGGATAGAAGGCACAGGAAATGGCATAGATGTGTTGGCAGGTGCTTGTGGAAGTTCTGTTTCAGTTGCTCCTATTTTCTCAATGGACTAGGAAACAAAGCTACCAGCAGGATGAGAGTGAGGATTGGGGAAGAACTGTGGCATTTGAGGAGGGAGGAGAAGGTATGAAGTAGTCATCCAGAAGAGTGGGAGAGTGGATGGATTAAAAGGAGTACAATGACTGCCACACTCCCTTGAGATCCAGTAGTTATGAATTTAGAATGAGACTGGTTAGTGTGGTTTTACATTTTTCCCTAGTAATATTAGTCAGCAGTGCAGGTATAGAGAAAAGTGAGCTTTGAGTTTAACCAGGGTTTGAGTTTATTACTAGGTAATTAATACAAAGAGAGAGAGGACAAAGAGTTGAAAATAGTGCACGGGAGTGATTATAATGATCGAGTCTAATCTAACTGAGTGAAAAAGGAAAATAGGACATGTGAGAGGCAGGTTACCATATAATAGTGGGGGATCAGTGGGACTATGGGGGTTAAAAGCTGTTGGACTTAGAGTAGTTAGAAGGATAGGAAGTAGATAGTAGAAAGGGAATAAGTTGCTTGAGACTGATGTTATGGGTTGTAATTGTTAGTAATGATGGGATCAATGGCATATGCATAGAAGTGAGTAGCTGAAGCAGAAAGGAGGAACTGGGGTTAAGTTAGAGGCCAGGATGTGAGAAAGATAATTTACACAGATATTGAAAGGGTTATGAGTTATGACCAGAGAGCTGTTGGCAAGAGTCATAGTGAGCCAGGAGGTAAATGTGCAGAGAATTGAGAAGGATGACTCAGGGGTCTATAGATGACTGCAGAAAGGAGGATTAGTGTGTATTTATAGTCTGCTGACATATTCAACCTGGATGCCACAGGACAGTAAAACTAAAAAGTTTTACTTCTTACATTCCATGAGGCTGGAATGTAACAGATCTCATAAAACAGGCACAAAGTGCTATGACAATGGTTCTCAAATTTTAACAAGCATCAGAGTAATTGTTAAGTGATTTGTTAAAATACAGCTTGCTGGGCCCCACCCCTCAGAGTTTCTGATACATTAGGTCTGGGATGGGGCCCAATAATTTGCATTTCTAACAAGTTTCCAGGTGACATGACACTGATGGTCCAGGGACCACAACTGAAGAACAGATGTGCTATGAAAACTCAGAATTGAGAGAGATTGCTTCTGGCTGGAGAGACCAAGGAAGGTTCATGGAAATATTCTTTATTTCTCTGCATATGTTTAGAAACAACAGTTTTACATCATCAAATACCACATATTAACTACTAAGAAGAGAAGTCATACTTTTGGGGTCACATTTAATTACTCTGCAAGTCAGAGGTACAGAGGAAATAGAGTTCCTTCATTTGTCTAAAACTTTGTTGTATCAGATCAACTTTAAATTTATACAATGTTACACATCAATTATATCTCAATAAAGCTAGAAAGAAAAAGAAAATTTCATTGTTTAAAACTGATCTGATCTTCATCAAGTCCCCAGCTGCTGGATAACCAGCAAAAAACTGACCTCAGTCCATTTTGTTTAAAATTCGATCCCGTTAAACAAATTTAAACCATCTCTTTAGGTAAATATCTAATCTCTTTTGGGTAAAATGTTTGGTCTTTTAGATTTCACCTGGCGGGATGTGGTTTTGTGACCTTGTGGCTTTGGGGGGATGGTGTCCTTGTTCTGTGCTCTGGCTTCTCTGTTCTCTGCGGCAGTGTCTCTTGTCTGCCAGGTTGTTGCTCACTTTGCTGGCATTCTTGACTGAGGTCTGCACTGGTGTAACTCATGGTCTGGTTACTTAGCTTAATCCGAGCTCAGTGGTTCACCTTGACTGACTTCACATTATCTCGCTCACTTGGGCCCCCTCTGAGTTTCTGCCCTGTTCTCTCTCTGGCCACTGGCCTAGCAAATTATGGATCATCTCATCCTTCACCAGAGTGGGGAGAGATGTGCTATAGTGGCCCGGTGGCAACCCTACTGCATCTCAGTTCACATGCCTTCACATTCTTACCCTGGGGATCAGTGCTTTTGAGTCTCATCTATGTCACATAGAAGTGGAAGCAAACTTTGGGAACTTGGTCTCAAACTTCCCTCTCTGCCCAATTACACTAGGTCACCATTTTTTCTCTGACATGGTATCTTGCCTCCCTGGGCATTAGTATGGAGATTGCCTGGGAGGCAGCCTCTTTTTGGAACCCTGACTGGAAGCAGGGTAAGACTCCTTCTCTGCCCTCAGCAATCTAGCTTATTGGTCTTTCTCCCTCCTCCTGCTTCTCAAGCTCTGGAATGAGGGGATCAGAGCATCTCACCTCATCTCTCTTGCCTCCTTTCTAGTCCATTTGCTTACTGTATTTCATGCATTCTAAGGTGCATTCTCTACCCTTTCCGTATTTTAACGTCTTTGAAATTGGGTCTTAGAATTTGTGCCATCTCCTGGTTTAAGTAACAGAATTTTTTCTTTCTTGGTGGTAAAAGGATGCATCTTAGAATCAATGCTCTCTTAGATTCCATAAAAAACTGCATTTCTCCATTTCTCCTATCTCACATTCTCCTACCTTCCACTTTATCCTCACAGCTGAGTGAATTAATGACACCAAAGTCATCGTCCCTACTCTGCGGCGATGTTCTCTGCTGAATGGGAGATAAAGAATTTAGTAAATTCCCTCTCCATCAGCCTAGCTTGCTAGCTTACTGTCTTGATCAAGAAGCCCAAAACAGGCCATTTTAACCCTAGGACAACAAGCCTCCAGGGCTTGTCTCTGAGATGGAGGCTGCATTGAAACCTGACTTTAGAGGGAGGAAATAAAATGCATCTCTTTAATAGTTGCAAAACGTATGTGATACTTGTTACACAATTAAGATATCAAAGCAAAAAATACTTTTATAGGGGTATTTGCTGATAGTGATGGCAGCAATTTCATGCATATAGTAGTTTTTCAACACATTTTAATTTCTAATAATGACAGCTGATTTTCTAAAATTGATTGGAAAGTATTAGTATAGATTGAGCCATCTTTAAATTCAATTCTTTCTAACTGAAATAAGCATTTGAGAAACAAGTCACATAAAAATTTATTCATAATGGAAGAATGATAATGATCTACCGTTTAGTGAGAAAAGCTGGTTTCTAAAGAGTTTGGATAGGATTATCTCATTTTTGTGAAAACATATTATTTATATAAATATACATAAATAGTAAATACTAAAAAGATATACCAAAGTGATTAAAGCATTTTTATCTGGAAGGATAAGGAGTAGTTCTTTTCTGATTGTTAATGTTATTTTTTATTTTTCTACTATAAGCATGATTTATTTATATATTATTTTAAAAATTAGGCGTAATTTGGGGCTGGCCCAGTGGCATAGTGGTTAAGTTTGAGTGCTCCACTTCGGCAGCCTGGGGTTCTCAGGTTCAGATCCCAGGCATGGACCTAGCACTGCTGGTCAAGCCATGCTGTGGCAGCATCCCACAGAAAGGAGAGGAAGACTGGCACAGATGTTAACTCAGTGACAACCTTCTTCAAGGAAAAAGAGGAGAGATGGCAACAGATTTTAGCTCAGGGCCAATCTTCCTCACTACACACACAAAAAGGCATAATTAGTGTTATTAGGGTTAAATAAGGAAAAGACACAGCTGTATACAATGCAATAATCTAAGAAGAGAATGAGAAAATAATGATTTAATTTCTGATTTATGAGTGAGTCATCTGATTTATTTGCTTCTTAGTTTTTTTCCCCTTATAAAATGGAAAAAGATGATAGTCATCTAGCTGTGGAGATGTTATCAAGTCTGGGAAAGTTCTGTTTGCAAAATCAATAGGAAAAATGAGTTCAAAACAAAATAACAAAATAGAGAGCAAAAACAGATACCTCAGCTTAAACTCAAGTGTTGGGCTATTTCAATATAGCATGAACCATCGAGAGAATTGCTTCATTTCTCCAAATCATTTTGCATTGTTAGTAAACACCGTCAGAAACACCCACAAAATTAAATATTTTAACTTCTTCACCTATAAAATCTTAAAGAATTTTAAAATATTAACTGAAAACTGTATATAGAAATAGTCACCTTATTGTTGCTATCTTAGGGATATTAAGAGTAATTAATACTGTTGATTCAGTCATTTCTCATAGTAAGATTGAATAATAATAGAAAGCTTATGATCGTTGATTCCTTTCCCTTCTCTCAGATACACCTCTGCTCTCCTAATACATCTTGGAATATGAATTATGTTGAACAAACTGATGAATAAGGAATTTCCTGTCCATCTGGAATATGCAAGTGTTACAGTGAGATAAAAGAATTTTCTTTTTAAGGTTAATCACCATTAAACATACTTGTAAAGTATCTGTCAGGAATGTAGATTTAATCCTTATGTGATTGTCACAAATTTATATGGCAATTTTCTTCAGATTACATAAAATTTAACAATATAATCTTTGGAATTGTACCAAAGAGAGAATAGATGAATTTTCTGTTAATAAATCCAATTTTAGAAATTCCTCTAACTCAGAATAAAGATGAAAAATCTAAAGGTGGACAAACTCAGTGTGCAGCTGGAAGCTATGAGGTACTTTTCATTACAAGTTAGGAGATTAATAAAAAATGAGAAAACGCAACTTATTTTTGCCAAAACATTGCCAAAGAAACAAGTACTGGTAATCTATAATATATATTGCAGTTTTGTTTGCATTTACTGATACTCTCCCTGTTTTCAGACATAATTTTTTACATTTTCTCCCTTTTTTCACTGTATCTATTTGAGCGTAGCTCAACTGGATATAAAAATAATTCTGAAAATTGTAGAAACTGTTAAAATATATGATAAATGATAAAGTTGTTCTAAGCAGCCCTTATAGAAATGGTTAGGCCAAGAGAATTTTGTTATAAGAATTCTTATTAAATGTTAATATGCAGACAGTTAAGTCTCTGACTTATAAGCAGACCATGTTATGGAGAAAGAATTGTGATGGAGGATGCTCCTTTCTGGCCTTTAGTTAGAGGCTAGTCCAGATTTGCTGAAAATTGCCAACATAGAATAGTAGTAATAGTATGTGATGTTTGCTGATTTGATAATTATGACAACTTCCTGATTTGCTTTAGCTTTGCAAAGATGTCTTTATTATCCACATTAATACATACTAACTATAAAAAGGCATAACACCAATAAACTGTGTCCTTGATGCAATTTTTGCCGGTGAGACATGAATTCAAAATATACTACAGATTTGATAAAAACTAATATGCACATTTTTTTATTAGTTGTTTGGGAACAAACTGTATCCTGGAAGCAATAAAAACCTTGAGAGGACAAAATCAGAAATTCTCAGTATCAGTAAGTGCTCAGTTGTTTAATTATTACATATGGGAAGCAATTATTTTTAATCAAAATGCATCTTTTTATTCTTTGAAAAGCAGTCCATGAAAGCATCTGTGGCACTGACATTCTAAAACCCAAAGAATAAACACATCTTAGTGACTGAGCCGATCCTGCAAAGGCTGGCTCTTGCTACCCCAGACACGACTACATAGTCCTGCATTGCATGGGGGCTCGGGGGATGTGGGTGGGGGGTGGGAAGTGGGATCCTTTCCTTCATTACTCTCTTCCTTCCCCTCCCCTCCTCTGCCCTTCTACCCTCTCTATTCCTTTTGCTTTCCTTTTCTTTTCTTTCTATAAGTTTTCTGTAACTTAATAAAAATTCCTAGTTTTGTCTTCTTTGCAATTGATAAAACACATTTGTAAGAATTATTATTCTATTAAAGATACACTACCAAATAATATTTGATTATAAAAAAATTCACAAACAGGTAGAAAACATTATGAATTGATTTCATTTTGGGATAAATTATGGAAACGAATAATAAAACATGTTTGGCTTTTATAAGTAGAAAATATTATTCCCACAGATGCTGAACTTTATTGTTTAGCTATTTTATTGAACTAATATTTTAATATATCTTTGAATGTGAAAATATTTGATATCCCTTAATTGTAATACAAACCACTCAGATCTGCCTTTTCTATCCTTGAGAGTCTCTAAACTAATAATTATCTTAAAAATATAGGTGCCATTATACTTGTTCATAGGTGACAGTATATAGTTTGATTTTTTTCCCTCAGCACACCAGTTTTCTAGACTCTCATCCTTGTGCCAAATGATTTTCTTTTTAAGGAAGATTAACCCTGAGCTAACATCTGCCACCCATCCTCTTCTTTTTTGCTGAGGAAGACTGGCCCTGAGCTAACATCCATGCCCATCTTCTTCTACTTTATATGTGGGACGCCTGCCACAGCATGGCTTGACAAGCAGTGTGTAGGTCTGCACCTGGGATTCCAATTGGGAAGCCCTAGAGGGCTCGAACTTATCCCTACACCACCGGCCAACCCCCAAATGATTTTTTAAATAACATACAAGACAATACATCTCTATCAGAGGCAAGTGGCAGCCCAAGAAATTCAGGAGCTTAATTTTTATTGTCCAATTTTAACTTAAACTTGTCAAATGACAAAACTAAAACAATTTAGTAACAAGTTCGATATCCTTTATTCACGGGAAAACAAGCCATGGATTGGAGGAGTACAGTGTCTCATGAGCAATGGAGCGTTCTTCCTGAGAGATTTTTGGGCAAGAGAGAGCTTTATAGAGTGTTAGAAGTGGCAACATGGACACAGGGCATCATTGGCTTGGGTTGCATATCTGACCTTATTTAAAAAGATCAAGGAACAAGGAACTAAGTATAGAGCCCAGCGCTGGCGTGGCATGTGGGGATTGGCTGACCGGACATACTGGGTTTCTAGTCAAGCAGAACATTTACAAAAACGCCAGAGTTGGTTTGCGAATGTGGCACCTCAGCAGAAGCAGCATCATCTTGGGTCTAGAAATTTATTTCAACAGACTTTGACATTTGTGCAGAAAATAAAGAGGAAAATAACAATTTCAGTAGTGGAGGAGGTTTTGCCTGCCTCTTGCTGAGTGTAGCTCCTGGAGAGAGCATGAGACGGGAGTGATCCATCTGCTCTTCTCTCTGCTTTGGTGGCATCTTACCTTTGAGAGTGTGAGTATGTGACTGTCTCCACGTGATTCTAATGTTTCAAGTGTAATTTTTTAAAATTTATTCAATTTTCACCTTAATTCTGATTTTAGAACTCAATCTTTAAGCAAGATGAAACTGGACTGTATAATTCATAAAATATTTAATATCAACTTTTTATTTTTCCTTAATATCTATCCAATTTTACGTGATTTACAAAAATAGGTTGGCATTTTCTAAAGCATGTTTAGGTCAAACTCCTTGAGGGCAGAAACAGTTTCCTCTCACTCTTGAATGACGGCCACTTAGCATGGTTCTTGGCACATAGTTGGTGCTCAATAAACATTTGCTGAATGAATAAAATGCCTGTCAATATGTTGTATTAACTTTGAATAAACTGTTACATTTAAAGCATTTAGAATGTTTACGTCTACTTGCGTTATCAGAACATTGTCACGTGGATGATAACACAGTTTTGGTTTTTTTTTGAGGAAGATTAGCCCTGAGCAAACTACTGCCAATCCTCCTCTTTTTGCTGAGGAAGACTGGCCCTGAGCTAACATCCATGCCCATCTTCCTCTACTTTGTACGTGGGACGCCTACCACAGCATGGCTTTTGCCAAGCCATGCCATGTCCACATCCAGGATCTGAACCGGTGAACCCCTGGGCTGCTGAGAAGTGGAACGTGGGAACTTAACCGCTGCGCCAGGGGCCAGCCCCCAAAGTTAGTTTTATGTTTCCAAATCCTGTGTCTTGTTGGGTACAAGTTAACCTAGTCACGGATGAAAAAAACACAGGGAGACCCAGTTTGGGAAGAAAATGAAGGCTGATACTTGCATCAATTTGGTGGAAGAAATGAGCGGATATTCAGAAGTAGACAACATGAAAGCATCTAATGCAACGTAAACATTAACAGGGCTCTTGGGAAGGGACAAAAGCTATGTTAGAAATAAATGTAAATGGTGCCTAGTGAATGATGCTGTTTGGATTGGTAGTCTGTGTTGCAGGAGAGTTGAGTATAGAGAGAATGAAATCTCTCTCTCTCTCTCTCCATATTCCTGTGCTTCATCCAAGAAGAAGGCTGACAATAAGAAATTCTGTGAAGGAAAAAAAGGATAAATATTAAGTTGGAAGAAACTACTGATGACTAAAAAACAGATGATTTTAAAACTCTAAGAATGCAAAGGAAAGTTAATGTAGATTGGTAATATAACTGTCAAAAAACCAATATGGTACAACTTTACATGAGTGTACACCCGCATGTTGGGGGAGAGGGCATATATTAAGAAATCTTAGGGGCCAGCCCCGTGGCTGAGTGGTCAAGTTTGCAGGCTCAGCTTCGGTGGCCCAAGGTTCGCCGGTTCAGATCCTGGGCACGGACCTACACACTGTTTGTCAAGCCATGCTGTGGTGGCACCCCACATAGAAAACTAAAATGACCTACAACTAGGATATACAACTATGTGCTGGGGCCTTGGGGAGAAGAAAAAGAGGGAGATTGGCAACAGATGTTAGTTCAGGGCTGATCTTCCTCATAAAAAAATTAAAAAATGTTTGTAAAAAGCTCCTATCCTTCAAACTCAGGGAAGGGGGCCCAGGACTAGGGACTGCCCAGGAAGTTGGGAGTGTGTGAGGATTCAGGGAGACAGCTGAGCCAGAAAAAAAAAAAAAAAGAAATCTTAGTATCAGAGATATGGATAATTATGGAATGACTCTAGGGGAGAATATTTCAGATGACATGAGAATGGAGAAATTGTGACTTGAAAGTCAATTAGCGTGTTCACTAGAAGCAAACAGAACACCTACTGCTAGTAAGTTTTCTTAAACTTTCTACCACTCCTCTCTGCTCTCCCTCTAGTTCCACCCACTGCCATTTACATATTCTTGCAGAAATTCTACAAAGCAAAGACAGACTCTTAAACAGTCTGCAAGGAAATGAGCATGCATTCAAAACCTGGTGCCATGCTTACACACAAACATAGGTAGGAAGTGACATCTGAGGCAGGTGTCCATCCTTTCAGGGAAATGAAAGTCTGTGTGAAGCAGCTGCGAGGGGTGTAACATTTGAAGGAAAACTGAGTTTTCTCTAGCATAAACTTACTTTGATAGCAAAAATACTGAGTTAGACCTATACAATAGTCTCAAAGCATTCTTAAGAGTAAACGGAATCTGATTTGGGAGAGTTTTGGGGAGGTGGGTTTAGGTCCCTCTATTTGAATTTCTGTAAAAAGCTCCTACTGAAAAGAGTTTAGCATTTTATCTCTCTATCAATATTTCTGTCATTTATTGCAAGGTTTACTCAATATCATGCCTGCTCCAGTTTGATAAGCAGAGATTTTAACAGTGAGTGTGGCCAAATCCTTGCTTAGCCTGAGGCCCATAGCTAAGGCAAAAATGGTAACAAGTTTAGTTGCAACACTTTCCTGGAACATGGTACCCAGAAATAAGCAGACCCCAAACACTGATAAGGTTGCCATGGAGAGCTACATTCCAGTTTTAATCCTGTTTCTGCCAAGAAGAAGGATGGATTCGAATTCTACGTGCTTCTTGAATTTCCTCATAGCAGCTTTTCGTCCTAAGATGTTCTGAATGATGCCAGAAGATTCTGGCCCAGCAACAACTGAATTACTGAAATGCCACGAAGCTTATGTGCTCTGCTTATGATTTCACTACAAAGAACATGATCAACATTTTCTTAAAAATACACATTAATAGGCAAAGATCAATTAAAACAACAAAATCAAACAACAGTTTCCTAGCACGTCTTCTGCACCGACGAATCTGATGATCCCGTTTTCTACTGTTCTGCATTCACTCTACTATATCAACTTAGACTTTGTTTGAAAATCTTTCTCATGATGTCTTCTTTTGGAATTTTTCCATATAAAAGCAAGTGTTATATATTGCTGTATGTCTTCCTTTTTCATTTAAAAAATAATACATGCCGTCTAAAACATTAGGAAAGTAGAAAAAACGACCCATAGTTTTATCACGCAAGTCTTTTTTTCTAGGATTTTTTTTCCTACATTTTAGTGTCCATGCTCAATATAGAACTTTTATCCTGCTTTCTAAATCATGAAATAAATCATTTTATATATTATTACATAGTCTTAATAAGAATCATTGGCTACATACCATGTCAGCTGCTACAGTGTACATCATTAATTTGTTTTTTCAATATTTAGAAACTTTGATTCCAATGTTTACTATTATTAATACTTTGATAAACATAATTGTGAATAAAGTAGTTTCATATGTAGGATATTGAAGTTATTATCCATATTGCCAGTTAAAATGGTTGTATAGGACATGAGATTAGCTGTTTACTGTCAGCATCGGTTATCATAATTAAAAATGTTTTTTGCTAATCTGATACCTGAGAAATGATATCTCACCATTGTATTACTTTTATTTCTTGCCTATAATTCATCTTTTGCCTATAATATTTGTTGCAGATAGTTTTCCCATTTTGTTTTCTTTTAACTTTTGTTTATTAGAATTTTGACATAAAAATTTAATGTTGTATGAATTAAATTTAAGATATTTGCTTTATGTTTTTATATTAATGCATATGTATTTCTAAGCTAAGAAATCCCTTATTCATAGAGTTAATTACTAAATTCCATTTTCTTTTTTTATGTTGAATAACAATACATTCACCTCAATTTATTTTTATCTTAAAATATAATGTAATATCCTAAAACTGTGCCAAACTAAACTTCTGCACATAGTATTTATTTCAACATCATTTCTTGAATAATCTTATGTTTCCCCATTGATTTTTGATGCTTTCTTTATCATATATTGAGTTCTCGCAAATAATCAGGCATGAAGACTGTGGCCATGTGCCTGATGGTCCAAGTAGCTGGTACGAAACAGGCCCCACTCACCCCTCCAGGTGTTTGCTCTGACACTGGTTAAGTGAAGGCCATGTTTCCAGGAGCATCCCTCAGGAGGCCCAGGCTTCTGCTTTCTCTGAGGTTTACTTCTTTGGTGCCTAGCATTTAAATAAACATGTACACCTCACTCCTCTCAGTCCTTTAGATTAAATTGACTTGGCTCACATATCTCCAAATGACTTGAAAAGACAGACAAGCCCATCAGATGCAAGCCCATTTCCAGAGCATTTGCCCCAAGCAGAGCATGAAATGGAAGTGTAAGGACCAGGATTCAGGAGCATTTCCTGGGCTAACGACTTCAGCACTATGTGTGGACGTGAGGGGAGATGCAAGAGAAGCAGACGACAGAGTTCTTACCTCATGTTTCGGTTGGGTAATCAGGATTTAAATGCCTGAAATAAATACTACAATTCATACCATATACACAATCAAGAAGAAACCAAGGCAAATTTGTGGAAGGGGGCTGGGGTGAGAAAAAGACTCAGGAAGTTCTCCCTGGGTGTGTCCTCCTGGTCTTTCCCTTTTCTGAGTTATGGTGCAGTTTTCTCATTTCTCTCCATGTATCTTTCTAGTTGGGTGACCTTGGGTAGGTTTCTTAACTTCTTAAGTCTCAGTTTCTTCCGCTGTAAAATGGGGTTAATAACAGCAATTATGTCAATGCTCAGCACAGAGACTCAAACATAAAGTTATTAATATGTGTTAGCTTCCTTCCTCACAGTCTGTCTTTGCCCCGTCCCCCAAGACTTGTTCTTAAATCTTCCATTCCCATTGGCATTGCCCAGGTGGTGAGTTTGCCCTTAGTGGTCTGTTTCCCTTCATGAAGACAAGGTTAAAATTCCTGAAGGAAGCTTTTAAGAGCAGTCCAGAAATCCAGGGGATCTTAGAAACTGGACTCCACTTTGAGAAATTGCTCTTAATTTGGAATTTAGGGACGTAACGACCCAAACTGCCCTTCTATGGTCAGCAGAAGTCCGTAAGAGGTGAGAGAGAGTCAAAGTTCTGCATGACATCTTCCTCGTTATCATCCGGGGCACTGCAAGCATGAGAGCATTCTCTGGTGTTAGACGGCAGTTTTCTCTGTGGGTTTTATCTGTTCCCTTCTGTGAAGAGATAAAAGCTGTCAGCTTGTGGAAGGCAGAGTTCCCATGTGACATTTTCAGGTGGTTTTGTAGCACTGGGCTGGAAATGTAGCCACTTTTGTTTCTTTTGTCTCAAAACTTGTTTTCCCTATTTTGTCTGAATTTTCCCCAATAAAAATTAGATTTCCTTCTCCGTCAGATATTTTTTAAAAACATTGAAATATCCCTGAAAGAAATTGAAATTTCAATAATTATCAAGCATTTCTTACTGTTTACTGAGGGGACTGATGTGTAAACGAAAGAACTATTGACTCAGAGTCACGGAGGGCACGTCTGAGGCTGGCTCAGTCACTAGCGTGTCTTCTTGCGCGGGTCACAACATCTCTGATGCTCGCTTTTCTGATGACTTTCAATATCGCTTTTCTCTCAGATAATGGTAATCACAAAAATAGCTAACATTCAGTGAGTGCTTACTTTGTGCCAGGCACCATGCCAAACTCTGAGTGTATTTTCTAACTGAAACCTCACAAGGACCACAGGAGGTAGGCACTGTTATTACTCTTGTTTTACAGGTAAGGAAAAGGAGGCCTCAGGAGTTAAATGTTTTCGCAAAGACTTGCAGAGAGTAAATTAGTGAGTTAGTAACGTAAATCAGTTCTATGCAATGACTGGATTCTTAAACATTCTGGTAGACAGTTACAGGATCCTTTTAAGTGATTGATAAATGCTGTCCTGATATCTAACTGGAACTGTGTAATTATATTTGGAGAAGAATCATTGCAAATTGAAGTAGGCAAGATTTGAAATATTCATTTCTTTTTTTTTTAATTCCCATTCTCCTCTGTTATCAAGATTGGGCCTTGAGCAATTCATTGGCAGGTAGTGTAAATATCTCTCAGGGCTGAGATCCCATCAAATAGATGAGAAGAATATTTTAATAGGATGTTAAATTGGGAGATTCAGTGGAGGCATCAAAATAAAATAAATAAGATCAAGATGCAAGTTTTGAAAGGAAACATTTGTAAACCAGGGCTATAATGTTTAAAGATCTTTCTCCTAGACCAAGGATAGAAAACTGTTGGTCTGTCAGGCATGAGAGAGGATTTTGTGAAGATCAGTGCTGTGGAGTGAGCTGCTGCTGTGTTCTGAGTCCCACCCTGCCCCCAGTGCATGGCAGAGGAACTGTGTGTGGTGGGGTGGTGGCAGAAAGTCTGAGGACTCTCACATCTAGTCTAGTAAGAAGAGTTTCAAAGGGACTGCTTGGGGAGCATGGTGTTTGTCCCTTGCTGGCAGGGAAACAAAGTTGACTGATGTCTGACTCCAGCTTTGGAAACAGAGAGGTTAAGGGTCAGGAGATGGGCTGCACGGTATTTTGGGCAGTAAATCAGACTTGCTGCTGCATTGCTGGAGTTTTCCCAGGCTAAGAAATTATTTCTTGTGGCCCACAACTTGAAAAGAGAGCTGGTTTGGGATTGTTCCTAAACTCTTGTCTACCAGATAACACTTTGACAGTAACCAAAACTAATGTCATCGAGCCAGCCCTGGTGGTCTAGTGATTAAGATTTGGGTTCATTTCCCAGACGTAGAACCACACCACCAGTCTGTGAGTTGTCATAGTGTGGGGCGGTTCACATAGACGCTTAAACTAATAACTAGAATACACAACCACGCCCTGAAGAAGTAAAAAAACAACAAAAAGCTAGCGTCATCAACAAGGAGGCAGATGGACATCGTGTATCTGAGGTACCTTGGTACCTGGGGAAGAACACATCACTGCTTGTATAGTTTTCTGGCTGGAAATCCCTAACCTCATCTAATTATGAAGAAATACAAGACAAATCCAAATTAAAGAATATCCTATAAGTAAATGGCCTGTATTCTTCAAAAATGTCAATGTCATTAAAGACAAAGGAAGGTTGAGGAAGGTACAGATCAAAAGAGACTAAAGAGACAGGACAACTAAATGCTATATCTGATCCTGGAGGGTATTCTAGACCAGGGTGAAAACATGCTATAAAGCTCTCTGTTTGGACAATTGATACATTGGAACATAGACAGTAAAGTTTTAGGTGAATATTACATTTTCTGAACTTGATAACTGCAGTGTTTATATATAAGAGAATCTCTTTGTTCTTAGGAATACATGAAGAATTAAAAGGTAAATGGGTATGATGTATGCCACTTACACTCAAATGCCTCTGAAAATAAATTGCGTGTGTGTGCGTATAGAGAAAGGCAATGATAAAAACATGTGGCAAATTTTAAAATTGCTGAATTTGGGTCAAAGTTATGTACTCTTTTTGTAACTTTTCCGTAAGTTGGAGATTACTTCAAATAAAAATGAAAAACAAGTCATTTTCTCAGCAAGTCCTCCCCACTAGCCAAGGTTTGTTTCAACCCCATCTCCCCCTGCCCACACTCAACCACCCCCTTCAGAAACGCTAGTAAGCTCATCTTAGACCTACTAAATCAGAACGTCAGAGGATGGGGCCCAAGGAGCTGTGCGTTGACAAACTCTCCAGATGGTTCTCACACATACTAAAGTTTGAGAAGTACTAGTTTAGACTAGTCAGGATCTATGCTTGGAGTTGGGGGTGATGTTAACGCCATTCAGGCTGTTAGACATGCATGAAGGTGCATGGGTATCAGGAGGCCACCAAAGGATCCACCTCACAACGATTCTCATAAGAATCTTCTGAGATTCTCCTTCTAAATCCCCCCCATACCACCCATCTTTCTCCTTCCAGCTTGTACTTGGAGGCCTCAGGGACACAGAATTTTCTAGTCAAAAATTTCAAGCAGGAAGTATAAATGCTAACATATATTTATTAAAGAACAAATCCACGGAACTCTCCATAGTGAATATAGATTGATTATGGTGAATTGGCAGTCATCCGTTGTTGGTCTAGTGAGGTAGCGAGGGGTGGCAGAGCTTTTTCCTTGTCTCCATGGAGGATATTTTAGAGGGAAACTTGTAAAGAGTGGTGGTGCCCATGAGAGGAGGAGCCTGCCTTTATCTCCTAATTGGAGGCAGGTTGGTACTTGGAATGTCAGACTTGTTGATCTGAGTAGGGAAAAAGGAACCAGAGAGAGATAGAAAGATTGATAGAACGAGGGGGACCAGTGGAGCAGTTTATATGCCCACTCTGGCATGGTAAGGATACCTGAATGCAGGACTGGCTACATAATTTGCATGGCCCAGTGCAAAATGAAAATGTGGGTGTCTTGTTCAAAAATGACCAAGAATTTCAAGATGGCAGCAGCAAAACATCAAACCAAGCATGGGGCCCTTCTAAGCATGAGGCCCTATGCTACTGCACAGGTTGCAAGACTATGAAGCAGACCCTGCCCGAATCTCTCATGGACAAAAGGAGGCCAGACTTGCTAGAACCCCATGCAAGAGGGTGGTCTGGCTGTAGGGTATATTGTCAGTGGCAGAGCTAAGGGGGTTTGAAAGAAGTCAGGTCTGTGTCAGCTCTCCCACTTCAAAGGACTGTGCACTGCAGCGGTCCTTCAGAGCAACTAAATACCTCTCCCGTGTGCCCAACAGAGAGCCAACATTTACCACCTACCTGACAAGGAGGCCCCTGCAACTAGTCAGTGTTGGCCAGACAAGAGCAAGGGTCAAGAGAGGACTGAAATCACACACCCAGTTCAGAATGATACGTTTGCCCAGTTCATGCAGATCCTGCTTCCCTAGCGCAAAACCAAGGAGCTCAGAGCGAAGATGCATGGTAGAAGAAAAAGAACAGACCATGCCCCTTCCCTGTGGCTGTCCCATTGATCTAAGGAGGTCTGGAAGGGATGGGACGAACGTTTTAAACTGGACTGGGGGTGTGTGTGCGTTTAATAACTGAAAATAGCTAAATCCAAAGGCTCTCCTTGATATATCATTAAGGAACAGAACATGTAGATTTGACTGTTGCAAGAGAGTGATTTAAAAACCTGTATTTTATTTGTACCTCATGAAGCAGACTGCACAATAACTCAGTTACACATTAAAAATTATATTTATTACAAGGCAGAGGAGTGAGGAAAACTATGCATGAAAGAGTCAGATGACAGGTAACAGATTACAAACCTTTCACTTCTAGTATTGATCTGAGGATATCCGAGTGAATACTGAATATAAATTACCCTGAAAACATTGCTGATGGAAGAACTCTTTGCTGGAAGCTTATTTTTAATATAGTCAATCCTTTGGGAATAAACATTTCAAATATTACACTCTGCTCTAGTTATTACTTCTCCCTATAGATTTTTTAGGGCAATGATGACCAGGGCTTTTGCTGAAGTGATTTATAGTCTCAGCACAGGAGACCCTTTGAATGCCATTTGGTTGAATTGATGTTCAGGACATCTACTGTTGTCATAGTCAGAGGTAAGAAAAATACTTAAGCATTCAAAAATTCCACATCAGTTATTTATTGTTTCATTTATCTATCAACTATTTATTGAAGCCCTAAATGGGTACCACTAGGTCCCATAAGGACTAAAACATGAATTAGACACTGATCTCATTCTCAGGATGCTTCTAGTTTGGTAAGGCTCAAGATGTACAGAAATAACAAGAAGGCAGGGTGGAAAGTGTTACATGGTACCTTAAAAGGAAAGTGTACCTTAAAAGCCTGTGTCTTTAGATTGGGTATCTGGGCTCCTGCCCTGGGCTCTGAGTTTTAAAGGGCTCCATTCTGGACTAAGGAGACATGCCCATCTAGAGCCTGAGCTTCCTCCCACTTCTAGACTCTGTTCTCGGTATCCCAGACCCCAGAATCCCATGCATAACTGGCCCCTTACCCATCTTCCCAAGTGTAGACTGCACAGCTGGTGTGCACAGGGGAGGCCCAAGGAGCGGCCAGGGGATGGCTGTTTGGAGGGGTTGTGGATAGGGAACTTGAAAATGTGGGCCAACTCTCCCCGCACTACCTTAACAGTTTATTAGCTTAATTTGCAATTTTTAACATTTAGACTATGTCACAAGGGCCTCCAATTACTCTTGCCCTGAAGACCTACAAATGTTAGGGAAAGGGTGGCCTGGCTATAGGAATCCACAAAGAAGGAGAACTTTGCCTTCACAGTATCTGGGAGGCTTCACTGGGGAAGGGGAATTTGAGTACGTAGAGGTGAGAGAAGGGAAGGTGGGAGAGGAATTTCTGGCAGAAGGACCATCACACTCAAAGACACGGAGACTAAAAGTGCCAGCTTATAGGTGGGAAGACTGGCTTTCCCTGAAGACCTCAGGAGTGGAAGAGTAGAAACTGAGATTATAAAAGGAGGAGACCAGATCACAGATAGTGGAATGCTAGGATATGGTGAAATGTCTCATATTCTCAGCACAGGAGAATCTATTTATATGGACTGATACTCATAACATCTACTATTCATACCAGCAGGTTAAAGCCTTTGAACTTCCTTCTGCAGACAATGGGGTGTCATTGTAAGTTTGAGCAGTTTTGATCAGATCAGCTTTGTAAGGAGAGTGACCTGGCTTGCCATGAGGATGGTGAGTGGGGGAGACCAAAAGTGTGGAGACCAATGAGCTGGCAACACTATAGAACAGACTAGGATGAGGGAGGGCAAAGAGGAGACATTTTTGAGATAATAGAAAGGAAGAAATAGGTAGAGAAATAAATGAAAAGTGACTCTAAGACTTTGTGCCTGGATTCTTAAGAGGTTGGTGATGCCATTTGATGAAAAAGGTGATTTTTTTTGGAAGATGGGGACATTTTTGAGTTGTGTAGTCACTCAGATGGTTAGTGGGGAATTAAGTAACGCGTCTTACCCCACCTACAGCTTCACAGAATTCTTTTCAGTTGTACCCTAACATCCTTTCCCCAGTCTTGGCGGCTAGAATGAGGCTACCCTTGCCCAAAGTATGTGTCAGGGAACCACAAACTCAGAGGTCAAGTTAAAGTGAAAAAAGTGCTGAACACAAGTGTAAGTTTCAAGGATACTTTTTCATCACCCCAAAAAGAAACCCTGTGCCGTTTACTTACCCACTCTAAGCCCTAGGTAACCACTAATCTACTTTTTGTCTTCATGGATTTGCCTATTCTGGACACTTCATATAATATGTGGTCTTTTGTGACTGGTTTCTTTCACTTAGCCTGTGTCCAAGGTTCATCTACATTGTAGCATGAATCAGTACTTCATCCCTCTTTAATGGCCACATAATGTTCCATTGTTTATCCATTCATCAGTTGACGGACACTGGGCTTTATGAACAAGCTACTATGGACATTTGTGTACAAGTTTTAGTGTGCACATGTGTTTCATTTCTGTTGGATATATACCTAGAGATGGAATTGCTGGGTCAAATGGTAACTCTATGTCTAACTTTTTGAAGAACTACCTACGTGTTGTACCATTTTACATTTCCACCAACAGTGTCTGAGGGTTCCAATTTTTCCATACTGTTGTCAACATTTATTATCTGTCTTTTTGATTACAGCCATCCTAGTGGTTATGAAATGATATCTCATAGTTACATTGGTTTGCATTTCCCTGATGATTAATGATGTTGAGCATCTTTTTATGTGCTTATTGACCATTTTAATATCTTTGGAGAAATGTCTATTCAGATCCTTTGCTTATTTAAAAAATGGAGTTGTCTTTTTATTGTTGAGATCTGTTTTTAAAAATATATTGTAGATACAAGTCCCTTATCAGATATATGATTTGCCTATATTTTCTCCCATTCTGTGCATTGTATTTTCCCCTTTTTGATAGTGTCCTTTGAAGCACTGAAGTTAAAAACTTCTGTGAAGCCACATTTATCTATTTTTCTCTTTCGTTACTTATGGCTTTGGTGTCATATTTAAGAAGCCATTGCCAAATTCAATGTTATGAAAATTTACCTCTAGGTTTTCTTATGAGTTTTATAGTGTTAGCTCTTATAGTTAGGTCTTTGGTCCATTTTGAGTTAATTTTTGTATATGGTTTGAGGTCAAACTATTTTTTGATAATTTAATCTGCTTCTACTGATGGCAAACTTGATCTAGTCAGTTCTGGATAAATTCAGTAAGTTCAGGTTTTCCCAGTCACAGGAGGTTTAACTCAGTAAATTCAGGATTCTCCCTTTTCCTTCATTCCCCTCTTACGTGCGATTTAGCTAAGTCACAGTGGGTGAACAGAATTTGTTGACATGTAGCATAGAATGGGTTTGAATTAGAATTAGGTTTAAGTGGGGGTCTCCATCTCAGAATTAGCTTCAAAGGGAGGACAATAATAGAACCTGAAGAAAGTTTTGGGATGTGAGATTAGGGTGAACATGCACCCCAAAGGAAGCATAGTTACTCTTGGAGGCAGCAAGCTACACAGAGGTCCCTGAGACGCCGTAGAGATGGCTGCACTAGGTGATTTTCTTCCCCACTCATTCCACATAAACTTATTGATTGCCTATCCTGCTCCAAGAACTGTTTTATAGCAGTGGAATAAAGCGGGAATGGAAACAGACAAGTTCTCTGCCATCATGGGACCTATAGTCTAGTGGGAGGAGACAGGACGATAAATAAATAAAAGTATAACATGCCGTGATAAAAAAAACTAAGAAAAAATACAGAGCAGGGGAGATAGCGAGCAAATGGGGCTGAGGATGGTATTTTATATAGGATGGTCAGGGAAGGCCTTCTATGACACCATGACATCAGAGCAGAGTCCTGAAGGAAGAGAGGGGGTGAGCTTCGCAGATACGTGCGGGAAGAACATGCCAGGCAGAGGGAATAGCTAGTGCAGTGCCCTCAACAGGAGCAGGATTGGCAAATGTGAGGGTGAGTGAGGAGGCCAAGGTGGTCAGAATGGAGAAGGTTAAGACAGTGGTGGGAGACGAGGTCAGAGGTGGTAGTGGTGGTGGGCTAGACCTGACCAATTGTTGCTCAGAATGGTTGTGCAGGTGTGTACTGCTCACTGCTCACTCATACGTAAAGTGCCACTCACACATGTGTACCTACACCACTCTACTATGTTGGCCAAGGGGGCAGATCAATATGGGGCCTTACAGGCCATGGAGACGCCTTTAGAATTTACTCTGAGATAGGAAGGCATTGCAGTGTTTTGAACAGAGACTTGATCTAACGTCTATTTTAACAGCAACAGTCCGGCTTCTGTGTTGAGAATAGATCATAAGGGTGCAAAGGTGTAAGCAGAGAGATCAGCAAAGAGTCTGTTGTAATCCAGGAGAGAGATGATGGAGGCATGACCCAGGATTGTAGGAGTGTTGAGAAAGAGTTGGATTTTGTTTATAGTTAGAACACAGAGCTGACAGGATTTGCTGATGGATTGAGTGTGGCATGTGAGAGAAACAGAGGAGTCGAAAAGGATGCCACGGTTTCTGAGTTGAGCAAATGGAACGATAGAGTTGCCATTATGGCTAAGGCTGAGAAGACACTTTTTTGTGTGTATGTGTGAAGAAGATTGGCCGTGAGCTAATATCCGTTGTCAATCCTTCTCATTTTACTTGAGGAAGATTGTTGCTGAGCTAACATCTGTGCCAGTCTTCCTGTATTTTATGTAGGATGCAGCCATAGTGTGACCAGCGGTGCTAGGTCCATGGCCGGGGACTGGAACATACAAACCTTGGGCTGCCAAAGCAGAATGCAGGAACTTAACCACTACGCCACCAGACTAGCCCCTGGGGAGACGCTTTTAGGGAAGCTTGGCTGCCAGAGAAAGAGAGCCTGAATCTTTGGTGGTTGGCTGACCATCTTTGTCCTGCTGGTGCAGAAGAGTAACCAGATCCAGTCCTCAGACTACACTGGACACCTCAGTACATGATGGGTGGTGGGGATGGGGTGAGGGGCAAGAAAGACATTGGACTTGAATACATGGCTTGAAGCTTATATCTTTTCATTAGCATAAACAATCACTTACTTGTTTTATCATGTATTATTCACAGACAGTTTGTGCCTAGAGGAAACAAAGACTTTAACCAATAATTGTTGAACATCCATTGGATGTATAGCACAGGACTGTGCAATATGGGGAACCATAGAATATAATGCACAGATCCCTTGGATAAACAGAAACCTCTGTTTCCAAGGCCATCACCTTGTTCCATATCAAGCTTTGAAATAGCTCATATGTCTGATGTCCTAGAGGCTCCTGTCAGTAATGTCATTTGTGCAGAGAGAGGAGGGCTTCTATCATATAATAGGCATTTCTAAGCTGCTAAGTAACATTTCCCAAAAGAGAACACAGAAGTTAAGAGAGAGCTGTCAGCTGCATGGTAGCACAATGACTGGGTCTAGTTTATCTCAACACATACAGGCCTTGTGCTGGCATTTCCTGGATTCTGGAGCTAACACTCTTATTTTCCTCTATCCTGCAGCCTTTCTAAACACAAACGTTTGAATATTAAGCTTATTCTTTCATATTTCATTATGTGATTCTAAGTCTCAACCCAAACCATCTTTGGACTGTAAGACATATTTGAACCGTAAATTTAAATTTTGGTCAGTTGCACAATTTGGCACCCACCCTTCTGCACGCCCTGAGCTCCTCGGCCTTTCTGCAAACCTTGCTGTGCGGGGATTACTTAGTTGCAGTTCTTTGATAGTGTGGCTAGTGTCACAACCGTCGCGCAAAGTTTGCCTTCTTCGGGTCTTCTAGAAAGCGAGGGCAAAGGGCTTCAAAATGTTGTTACAAGATGAGGGCTACAAAAGCAACAGAGAAGGCCTGGAAAAGTGTCTCGCCGCCGGTTTCATTTATGACCACCGGAGCTTCAAGAGTCAGCAGCTTTAACCGTAAACAAACGAAGACTGTCAGGGACCAGTGACAGCACGCTCCCGGAGGTGGAAGGTTAAACCTCGCCTTGCAGTTAAGGAAGCGCCGCAGGCGCGGCCTTGCAGGCTTAAGAGAAGGTTCCACCGCCAACGGTTGGCTACAAAAATTGCTGGCTCGGCCAAGTGACGTTCACCTCCCTGGAGGCTCGCGTCTACCTGGACATCTGCTGACGGGTCAAGTTTCACTAACGCCATATACTTGAGACAAAAACCAAAACTACATGCTCCAAATAGAGGCCTTAGTTCCTCGCTCTCTCCCTTCCTATTATCTTTCTTTACCATGTATTTATTTTTTATTTCTATTTCTTCCTTTACTTCAACACCTTCCTCTCCCTTCGTCAGCCGATTACCCAGCCCCACTCCACCCACTCCACCCCGGCTCCTCCTTTCCATCTCCAGGCGTCTCGCCGGCTCATTCCACCGCTCCGGTCCTTCGCGCCCCTCCTCTCCCGTCACCGCTACTTCTCACCCTCCCTGCCCCCTTGAAGCTCCGGGAACGGGTCTCGACTCCGCCATCCTTCGCTTTCCCAGGCAGGGACTGTCACACCCGAGGGCCGGCCCCTCCAGGGCAGCTATACCGCCCTCGTCGCCCCTCCAGCGCCGCCGCGCGCTGCGTCTCCTCCCCGGCCCGCGCGGCCACAGCCGCGGCTGCCCGGGTGGCCCGGCCTCCCCAGCGTCGTCCCGCCCCCGTCCCGCTCCGCCCCCGGCCGCCGCTCCCTGATTGGCCTCCCGCCCCCTCCTCCCCAGGCGCCTCTCCTCCCCGGCGCCCAATGGGCACCACCACCTGGTCCAAAAATTCCCCCGAGGGGACCGAGGGGCTCTGCACCACCAGCTCCCGCGCGGCGGCGGTGACGGCCGCGGCGAGGCGCCGAGCGGGGAGGGGACACGGAGGGGGAGCGGAGGAGGGAGGAGGAGGAGCAAAGGTGTTGGAGAGAAAACTTCTGAAAGGAACAGGAAACCTGCCGGGGAGGCGGCGGCTGCGGCTCTCGGGGCGCCCGGGCGGCGCACGGCGCGGGGTGTCTGCAGCGGCAGCTTCGCTCGTGGCCGGCTCCCCCGGCGCCGGGCAGGGCTGAGCCCCGACCCTCGGCCACTCGGGCAGTGCCCTCCGCCGCCGCTCTCGGCGCCGCCGTCGTGCGCTCCGCTGCGCCTCTGCCGCGGCGGCTCCCCGGAGAGGGCGGCCAGGGCGCAGAGAAGAGGAGGGACGTCTGCTCTGGAGCATGAAGCAGCATGTCTGATAAAATGTCCAGCTTCCTCTACATAGGGGACATCGTGTCCCTGTACGCGGAGGGCTCGGTCAACGGCTTCATCAGCACCCTGGGGTAAGCCGGGGGCGCGGGCTGGGCGGCGCTGCGCTCTGTCTCTTCGGAACCCATCCCGGTCCCTGCGGGCGCCGCCGCCGCGTCCTCCCGCGCGTGGCCGGGCTGCGGGGGCAGGCTCCGCGCCCGCGGACAGCGCCGTGCGCTCGGCTGGCTCGCAGGAAGCTGCCTGCGGAGGCAAGACTTTCTCAGCAACTTCGTAATCTCCAGCTCAGAGACACATCCGAAAAGGAGGAAGTGATTCAAAAGCCCTGAGACAGGCCCTGCGAAGAAGTCTTCGCTGGCTTCTCCACGGGTTGTTTTGATGAAAATGTTTGTTTTCTCTTAAAGGTGAAACAAAACACCTCTCCTCCCGGTCTTTGCTCGCTCCCGCTCTCGAGCCCTGTCTCTCCGTGCCGGGTTTGTAAGAGCAGTCGATGAAAGTCCTTGGCCTTGGACATGAAACTCGAGCGATGCGGTGAGCCAAAGTGTGGCTTTGCCCTGCGGGAGGAGCGCACTGTCCCCTCTTCGCCGAAGTAATTTCCTTTCGGCTTTGCCAAACGGGAACTCGCCCCGCCGTCAGGGGCAGCCCAGGGGCGTCCGCAGCGCTGTCCCCCTGAGAGCTCCCTGGCGGCCTCCTGGGTTCTAGAACTCAGACCTGCTGCCCTCCTTTCCAGGCCTTGGCCCACTGAATCTTCAAGCTCTCCTGGAACTCGGCCAAGTGCAGGGCTCTTGAGATTCGACTTGATTTATGAATGGTGGAAATATATATATAAACATCACAGTGTGCTAGATGGTTAAGTAGGACTTTCTTGATTGCTAGTATTTTCTCTCTGTCCTGATTGTGAACACCAGTTCGCCGTTTCAATGCACACTGCAATATATTTTGATGCGCCCGTAGTTTTTTTGTTGCCTCGTGGTCTCAGTACTTGAGACACCCCAGCCTTAGAGGTTTCAGGCTGTGGAACTGGTGTTTCCACTCTTGGCTGGTCACTGTGTTCTGCTGTTGGGTTTTAGGACACATGACTTAGTATGCAGTGTCCCTGGACCGGGACTGCGAGCCACCGTGTAACGGAGTGGTGCTTGCTTGACACCGGACGTGGAAGTCACGAGTACTTCCACAGTTTCTGTTATTCGTGCATCTCCCTCCCCCATGGATGGAAGAAGATTTAATTTAGTCCCTTTAAGATCTGTGTTATTTTACTTGTGAAACTGAAGCGTGGAAGAAAAACCGTGTGGCAAGTGCTTATGCTGGGTTTGTAAATCAGGAGCTCCCAGTGGTTTCTGAGAGAATACTTAGTCTAAGTTCAGTTTGGGACCCCTAACAACATTTTGCAGATGAAGTCTGCTGCACTTCACCCTTCCGCTCTCTAGAGGAGGTGTGTGGACTGTGGTAGTTAAGCAAGAGGGGCTCCAGGGCCCGGACGCTTGGGGTCAGATCCTGGCTTCTGCACTTGTGCCCCTTGTGACCCTGGTCAGGTTACGTAATCACTCTGTATCTCAGTTTCCTCAACTCTAAAAATGGGAATAATAATGGTTTCTACCTTATAGGGTTGTGGTGGGGAAGAAATGAGTTAAGATATGTACACTGATCCGTGTGAAGCCTTAGCATGGTACCTGGCGCTTAATGAGCACTTGCTCATTATGTTAGCTGTTGTAATTATCGGTACCTTGGTGACTGCGAGCAATAGCTGCAGTTGTGGGCAAAATAATAAAAAGGATTAGGAATAGAGTATAAAACCTAGATAAATAAAAGGCCACGTTTTGCAGTGTCTTATTCAGCAAAGGTATGTGTTTGGGCAACTATGCACGGATAGGGCTGTAGTAGATGGTCAGTCAGGAAGCAGTTGTGGATTCTTTCCTGCTCATTTGAGAGATGGAGAAACTAGGAGGAAGAGAAAGGAAGTGACTTTCCCAAGAAACAGAGGACATTAACATTAGTGCCAAAAGCTGGAACTGTAACCGTCTCTCCAGATTCCCAGCCACGTGTGTGTTTCTTTGGTTACACATCATAGTCTTTAAGCCTTTAAGGTTGATCTTTAATGTAGCATATACATTTGTATAAATATTTCTTCTTTGTAGTCACTATTTCTAGTTGGTGTTTTGAAAGTTGAGTTTCCTTCGAATGTGTTTGTGCAGTGTTATTTTTCTGTTAACAAACTGAGTCTTGTTGAGGTTAGCGTGACAGGACCTCCGTGCAGCTTGATCCTAAGGTGAGGAAGGATCTTCAGAAATGCTGCCATTGGTGGAGTCTGGTGCTTTCACTGCATATTCCTTTTCTTTACTCTGTGGAACCGCATTACCCTCAGATTTTTTAGGGCTTATAAAGCTTGCAGGAGTATATGTCCCTGCCACATGAAATGTTATCTAGGTGGGGCAGCATCACCTACTTTATTAGCTTAGAATACAATTGGTAGATATTTTATTTTGCAAATTGGCTTTAGGGCTATGAAATCAAAGCAGCATGGCAGTTATAGTTTTTCATTATATTGTTGTAGGGTCATTATTTATTCACTTTTGGTAGCAAAGACGTGAAGTGCATACTTCACGTTGAATTTCCTTGATCTTCTATTAGTTGGAGATCTCTTGTCCTAGGTCTGCTGCTAATGAGCCGTGTGACCTTGATCGTATCATTTATTCTCTTTTTGTGTCAGTTTGCCTTTCTGGAGACTAAAGAGAGTATATGCTGTGCCCACTTCTCTGGGGTATGATAAAATTATGTGAATGAAAGAGACAGAAATGGAAGAGCCCAATTTTTTTTTTTCAGAAAGTTGCTAGGAAAATCCACGTTATATTTTTTGTGGTCCTTAAATTTCTTCAAAAAGTGTGTGAAATGTTAAAGTGAATCAGAGAGCTGGATTGGAGACATTGGCATTGTTATCTATTTAACCAAAATAGTTCGTTCCATCGTAATATTAAAAACTCAATGGGAGAGCTAAAAATTAAGCTTAAAGTTTCTGATTTCTATTTTAGCTCTTTATCTCTTTGGCGCTTTTGATAGCATGATGATTTTTCAAATTCAGCTTAAGAGGGTAGTTAATGAGAACGGAGTTCACAGAGCACTTCAAGGTAATTAATAGATATTTGCAAATAAGTTTTGTCCGATGTTAATATTTAGTGTGTCAGTAAGTTTGGGAAAACATACATTGTTAGTTTTTTGCTTTTGGGAATTTTTGCAGTAAGGTAACAAATTCTTCAGCTGAAAAAAATCAAGAGTTTCACTATATGAGAGTTTAGCTGGCTCCTCTCAGGGGCCCTTCCAACTGGAAATGTGGAAGGATTTCCTTAGCCTCTGTGACCCTTTTAAGTTAGATTTCTCAGTCTGTGAGGAATTAGAATGCCCCGGTTGCAAAGATTTGCATTTCCCATTTTTCCTCCAGTTATCCTTTAACCAGTATTTACCTGATGTTTCTGAATCCTGAATTGTTGCAAACTGAAGTAGAGTATTGTTCTCTGAGCTTGTGTAGGTCCAAAACGGGCCTGGTTTGTATATTCTAACTTAATTTTTCATCTAAAGATCTATTTAGGAAACCCTTATATTGACTTAAGGAAAAGCTGCGTTAAATCCTATTGAATGAAGATGGTGAATGTATTTTAAATAAACAAATTTTTTGCTACTGGTACATTTTAGGGTTATAGTTTTTATTTTTCTTTTAAAAAGGAAGGAGGAAATTTTGGAATATGCTGTACAATTTCATATGCAGTATTGCTTGTCCCTTCCCTCTCCTTCATTTTCTTTATACTGGGATTTACTTCCCTGGTCATTACCACATCTAAGACTTTATATTTCTGAGTATATTAACTTGACCAATGGTCAGGTACCACACAGTAGACTCGGTGACAGATATATAACTCCTTCATTGTCGTTCTCCACTATCTGTTCTTGCATGGTTGAGAATGAGAAGTGTGCATGTGAGTATTTGTGTGTGTGTGTGTATGTCCATCTACATCTGTTTCAGGGATTGCTGCCTTTGGCTTGAGGTTTCTTCTCAGGGTCTACCAAGAATTGACACCCACTGGTTAAGGTCTCAGAAAATTGTCAGGTGACCACCCATTGATGCAAAGTATCATAATAGTCTCTTGGCCAGAGTGACAAAAGATTGGGGCCCTTATTTTTACTTCCTGCTTGGATTTTGGCCAGTTCAATGAACTTTTAAATTCTTTTGTTTCCATATTCAGTGATGGGCATCAGGTAGGGTGGTGGTGGTGTGTCACACAGTTTATAATTCTGGCTTTTTTCCTTAGATAAGCAAAACTGTGTAAATGCTTACGTCTTATTGTTTCCAATTATAGTGCCTTGAATTTCCCTTCCTGGTCTTTTTTTTCCGCTTAATGTTTTTGATATTTGAATGTTTTGCAGATTTGATTTGTTATCTTTTCTTTTTTTACTTTTTTAATTATGCTGTTCTTATCGTAGTTTTAAGAATCTGCCCCTTAATAGGACTCATCAGTGGAGAGTCATAGATGAAGCAAGGAATGGTTATAGTCATTTCATTTTGTCATAATTTGTAAGTTACCTTTAGTATCTTCCAAATAGCACCTACCCAAGTAACAGCCATTATTTCCTGCTATAAGTAGATGTATAAACTTAGCCTTGTTTTGGCTGAGGCGTATGTTGTGATAAAAGTATCTAAAAATCCATTGGACGTTTGCATGCTCGTTGAGGGCGGGGGAAGAAGACAATATAATTTTGAATACTGAGTTGTTTTGGAAACTCTCAGTGTTGTAGTCACGTTATGGAACTTGAAATCAGCTCGAGTACAAAGACAGTTTCTAAGGTAGTGAACATAAAGTCTATTTTGAGCTGAAAGGTTGACTCTTTCTTAAGCTTAGCAGTCCTTCCATAAATAACATTGCAGCTTTTAGACCCTCTCTTGTGGCGAGCTTAGTCAGGTAAACAACCATCCCTCCTCAAGTGCCACTGACACTTGGCTTGGATAGAATAGAATTCAGAGGCAGCTGCTTGACCTCATTCTAGGTTTGACAGAAGCTGTTTTTTTTTTTGCACTGGTAGCACTTTTCCTAATCACGTTTTCCCTTTGGAACTGTTGTTGTACAGATAGCATGTAGATAACTTAGAGAATATAGACAGAATACTATAGACTCAAACTTTAAAACTTCAATTCCAGGCACAAGGTGTGTCTTCATATATAAAGATAAAAGAAGAACAGTGGACTTTTATGACAAATTTGTAGCATAATAACAGAATGAATTTTACTCCTTTTTTTTTTTTACATCAGACCCTGGTAATAGATCACCAGATTATAATCAGGGAAGTGAAACTTGAATGATCGTTCATTCATTCCTTTATTTAATGGAAAAACCTGTGCCTTTCAAATGTATTGATTCCTCTTTTGTGGTTATCTTTCTACTCCTATGCAGATTTAGATGAGAAAGTTTTCAGTATATGCCTTTAGAAAACTATATTTCAAATAAAAAATATATAAAATAAGATAGGTGGAAAATAGTGAAAGAAAATAGAATAGCGTATTAACAGTGGTGACACTGCATGGTGCATGGATGGGTGATTTTCATTTTCATTTTCATTTTTATATCTCCTATATTTCCCAGATTCTACATATGTCTCTTTAACTATGCATCTATTACTTTTATAATCAGGAAAGTTAACTAAAATTAAAATAATGTTTTTAAGGATTTTTTGATTTTTTGCTACTGTTAGTTAACAATATTTATTTTAAAAAGCATGAATAGTTTTCCCGCTCATGGTCAGTGGAGGAGGAAAACCACAAACTAGGAAATGCATGTTGTTGAAATAGATGGTCATATGTTTACTGTAAATAAAGTTTATTCCTGGTTATTATTATGACTGGTTGATTTAACTTATGCAGTAAATATATAACCTTTTTTATTTTAGAAATCTGTTTACACATGTAAGAAGTACGTACTTTAGCATAGCTGACTTGCACATTTTAGTAATCTTGTTAGTCACTATCAAACTTTTATTGCCTGAGTCAGTTTCTATAGGCATTAGTTTGTGAGGCGTTTGTGTGTCTGTGTGTGATTGAAATCAATCACTTAAGTGTTTTTATTGAATATCTTTGAAATGAATGGATCAGCTTTCTCAAAATTCAAATCAATGATTGGTTAATAATAGCTGTTTTATAGTTTATACCAACACCCACCCATAGGTCTCCAACCTTAAGTAAGAATGAGTTAAATTATCAGATTATTCAGAAAACCCCTTAATCATAAAATTGGAAATGTGTCCCCATCATGAATCAAGTCCATGTAACTTTCCTGGTAATGTGGTTTATGTGGAGCATGCTGCAGATTGAATCGTTAATTCATTCAACAAATATTTAATGAACCCTGACTATGTGCTGGGGATACAGTATGAAGAGACGTCAGCTATTAAGGTATTTTTAATTGTTATCTCAAAAACTCGAACTTCCTTTGAGAATTGTTAGTATGACACTTGGCTAGGATCTATGGGAGACACGAAGGCATTTGATGCCTTCTTTGCTCTCAGTGTCGTACAGGCCACAGGATCAGGAACTGGCTCTGTCTTTTTAGTCCTTGTGTCCTCAGCACCTCACACAATTCCTGGTACATAGTAGGTGTTGAATGAATATTTGTGAAATCAAGGTGGAAATAATTTAGTAATGGAAATAAGACTGGTATTGAATAACCACAACTTAAAGCTATTCTTTTCAAATCCCATAAAGATGATTAAAAACAGTATCATAGGGAGTCACCAGAATATTCTTTCTTTCTGGCTGGTATGACCCAGAGAGGGCTTCCAGGAGGAGGTGATATTTGAGCTGAACTTTGAGGGATCATTAGGATGGATATTTGTCTTAAATCTATGCCCATAATTTGCTCATATATTCTTGGTACTTTTTCTTTCATTTAAAAAAAATTCAGTTAAATTTTACTGTCCTTTTTAATAGCTCCAAAAAAGCAAGCAAACAATTTGATATTATCGAGATATGCAAAAACAGAGTAATCTCAGAACATATTTTATGCTTATTTACCAAATATGAGAGCTTTAAATTTGGTTCAGACCCTCTGAGTTTATTTAGATAGCCTTCAATCCTTGTCAGGTATGTTAAGTTTACTGGGACCACAGATAATGAGGGCAGGACTATAAGCAGGGAATTTATACAATTTTTCCAGCTCCTTTGGGTATTCTATTTTTACTCCTTTCCTCCTTACTTCTCCCCATCCCCAATGTTTCATAGTTTTTCTTCATTGTTCATGGACCTAAATAGAATCTTATAGATCCCTGGAAGCTTTGGCAATAAGGACAACTTTTCATCTAAAATAGTTCTAAATTTTTTTGCCTTATACTGCCTATGGATTGTTCAACACACACGCACACTCCCACTTGGTATAGAATACCCTTCTGGTATGTATGGAGTCCACCATGCCCTCTTTTCTTTCTGGTGTTTCAACAAGTGATAAAGGCCATAGATAGATTCTTATGAATGCAGGAAAAGACGTAGGAAGTGAACAAAGCATAATCTATATTCATTTCTAAATTCTTAGAATTCAAACGTATGTCATTGAGGTTCTATTACTAAGGTTTTTGAGCCACTGTTAAAATATCATCATAGAAATCTCTCTGTGAAAAGTACAAAATGCTGGACTTTTATTATATATTAGTTATCTAAAACAATTTCTCAACAGAGTCTTAGAGAAAACTTAGGTCTTTGATTAAGTAATTCCTGATATCTAGCTGTCCAAGACCTTGTGGTAATGACTAATTTTGAAACAATCACTATGAGCAGACACTACTGTTCTCCACATATTATCTCCTATTGAAAAGAGGATTGTTTAAATTATGTAAGAAATTATATGGTCATCAGAGCTAAATGTAAGAGCCCAAACAAACAAACAATTCCCGAAAAACCCAACAAAAACCAAAATTGGGTTAAAAAGTTGTTGATTAACTTTTCTAGTGGCAAATCAAAGTGTATTATTTGTAAAAATTTCAGAGAATAAAATTCTCTCCAACTTGGGTTTCAACTCACATTTAGTTAAATTATTTGCAAGCCTTATATTAAATTGTCTTGGAACTCTTGAAAAATAATCTATAGGTGTCTCTTGCTATCCTAATTCTCACTATCTGATCTCAAAAGCCCAGAAGATTTGGAAAGCAAAGGATACTTGTATATCACTTTGCCCACATGGATAAAGCTTAAGAATTGAAAGACTATATTATATTAGAAGTAAGTTTCTTTTGTTTGTAAGCTACAGAAACAATCTCTGGCTAGCTTAAGCAAAGAAGGAAATTTATTATAAGGATACTGGAGGAGCTCCAAGAAGTTGAATGATGAGCTGAACAATTCAGCATTAAGAAAGGCAGAAACTCAGGGCTGCTGTGGGAATCGCCATAGCAAAACCTTCTCCCTGGGCCTGCTGTTTACTTTACTTGGATCAGGAATTCCTATACTGTGTGACTCTTTTCTTCAATTTCAAAATGCAGAGTGATAAAATTTGGCCCCACTTGGGTCATTCACTTATGTCCGTGAAGGGAAGTCACAGTGCCAGATCCGATTATCAGGGAAATCACTGTGAGCAGGGCTCCGATTTCTGCCTGCTTCTAGGGAAGTGTGATGTGGAGGAAAGAGAGCAAAGAAGACCTGGGCATGAGCTTAGATGTCACTGATTAGTAGATAATTTAACAGTAACTTCTTAGTGCATTTGAAATAAATTGTGGTAAAATATACGTAACATAAAATTTACCATCTTAACCATTTTTAAGTGTAAAATTCAGTGGTATTAGGACATTCACAATGTTAGGCAACCATCACCACTATCTATTTCCAGAACTTTTTCATCATCCCAAAGAGAAACTCTGTTCCTTTTTTACATCAACTCCCCATTCTCTCCAACCCCTAATCTACTTTCTGTCTCTATGAATTTACCTATTGTAAGTGCCTTATGTAGGAGGAATCATACAATATTTGTCCTTTTGTGTCTGGCTAATTTCACTTAGCATAATGTTTTCGGGATTCTTCCATGTTGTAGCATGGATCAGAACTCCCTTTTTGTTGCTGAATAATAATCTGTTGTAAGGATACAGCACATTGTGTTTATCCATTCCTCAGTTGATGGACATTTGGGTTGTTTCCACTTTTTGACTATTATGAATAATGCTATGAATATTTGTGTACAAGATTCTGTGTGGACATATGTTCTTAGTTCTTTTGGCTATATACCTAGCAGTGAAATTGCTGGGTCATATGGTAACATATTCAACATTTTGCCCCAGCCTTTCCTAGTCTCCCTACCTTGCTCTACCTTTTTTTTTATTCTGTCTTACTACATATAGTATAATATACTATTTATTGTATCTGTTGTTTATCATCTGTGTACCTCTGGTAGAATGTGAGCTCTTTGAAGACAAGGATCTTTTGTTTTGTCAGTGAGTATCTCAGGCGCTTGGCTCCATAAATATTTATTGAATGAATATTTGTTGAATTAGGATATACATATTCTCAAATCTCTAAGTAGCTGTTAACATCCGTTCTTCTCTGGAAAAAATTCAGTGTAGTTGTTCTTATTTATAAAAGTATTTTGAGAATCCATATAGGTAGTTCTTTTAAAGTGAATGAAAGTTGTCATTGGATTTATGGTGCCATTAAAGTCTTGCCGTAATAGGTACTTGAATCATCTCTTGGGTCGGATCTATGCACCTACCTAGCCTAACGTGTGATAAAACTTACAGCCTGGAAAAAATAATGTATGTAGCCTTATTTAATGGTTTGCATGATATAGCCATGTTAAAAGAAAGATATTTCTGAAAGTTCAGTTTTGTTTTTGTGTGTGCAGAGTAAATTTGTCAGCATTTGTGAGTCCATTTCTTAATTTAGATCAGCCATTTCTATTAGTGGATAATACATAATACATCCATGGAGGCATTTTGTGCTTTAACTGCGCTTGGCGGAAAAGTTTAGTTGGAAATAATTTGTCGATATGAAACCAGAGAGTATTTGGGGTATTTATAGAACTTCAGAAAAATAGAAGAGGGCATATGACAATTTGTAATTTTTATTTTTGAAATTTAGGAATAAGTGTCTGGAAAAGGATAGGCATTTAAATATAAGTTGAGGGGGACAAATAGTCAGTATTTGGTTGTTCATTAATTTTTATTCCGTCTATTGACTAAGTCTACTATGACGTGCTTTGCCTCAGGCTTATTCGAGAAGATACGCGTTTGGCCATTCTCTTTAAGAACCTGAAATTCCCCAGTGTTGTGATTCACCCTTATTCTTGGAATCCTCACTGGTAGAAATGTACAAATGAGAACTTCTTTGAGAGTGTATTTGCGTATAGGACAGAGAAATAAAGTGAAAAAATAGAGGTATGTACAAATTACAAAATAATTTAAAAAAGTAAAACAATGTCATTCTGTTCCCTCTAGTTCTAACATGCTATGATTCTCTATGACAGATGTTTAAAAATGTAGTGTCTTTAGAAAAGTAATTTTGAGATGAGAGAAAATATTTTCAGAGTTTTGCTTCATTTCTGTAACATCCAAATTAATCCAATTGAAGTATATCATACCAAGAAAAGACAGTGACTTAAAAAATCCATTTCCAAATTACCAAACACGGTTACATTAGGAATCCAAAGTAAGTTAATGATTTAAGGACTAGTTACTTGTGTTTGGCTACAGTGTTCAAGGTCATTGCTAATATCAGGGACATAACTACTTAAACATTTGCATTTCAAGTAGATTTTTGGCTTCTACCAGTTGTTTTCAAAGAGGGTAATTTCAGTCCTGATTTGTTAAAATAGGCTGGGAAAGTGAAGAAAGGAATTTAGTTGTACTTGGGGCTTTATAGTTGTGGCTAGGAATGGTAAATATTATGACATTTTAAGTGAAATCAAAACTCATTGTCAATGAAAGTTTAGTTATTTAAAACTTTGCTAAATTAAACCATCTCTAGGATTAATGACAAATGAGAAATGGGCCTTTGTTACCTTTCTTCCCTATTAACCTGGCAGGACATGATTTAATAGTTGAGTTCTAATTCTAAACCCATGAGAAGAATGAGCTTCCTTTCCGTATCAGTACAAATGAAGTCATTGTTATCTGATGGGTGAAACCAAGTGCTTATTTCCAAAGTCTTAGCCACTAAAGAATCTTCTAGAAAGTCTTTGAAATATTATCAAATTGCAAGTATATAAACACTATGTTAATTATTGGAGAATCTGGATAAAGAATTGCTTAGGCAAATTGTCATGTAGAAGTTTTGAGAGGCAGTAATTACCCTGGCAATAGATATCCATAAGTTATGCTATAAACATTTTCTAAAGAGTAGATCAACATTCATATTGCACATTTTTTTCAAAATGGAAGTATAATGAATATAATAAACTCTAAAGAATTAATATCAACTGCATCATTTAGTTTGAACCCTATTTAACTTATAAAAATGCATATTAATTTCCATTTCTATGTCAGGGACTACTCGTTATTCCCTTGCATTCATTTACCCCTTCTTCCATACTAACAGAAGTACTTGTTTGTGGGTGCCCAGAACAAAGACCACATTTTCTGGCTTCCCTTGCAGCCAGGTGTGGCCACAGACTGTGTTTTGTGGTCATGCCTTTAAGAGAGGCTTCTGCCAGCGCCTA